>NC_083345.1:61411718-62813291 GCF_019175385.1 Lycium barbarum
CAAAATTCAGTCTTAGCGCCGCATTCGAATTCTGGGTAAGAGAGGAAATCTTTCTTTCTAGGGAATCTGTGCTTACTAAGCCTTTGTTTGACATCTATTTCTCTCACAAATCAGATCTGCAGACTCTGGTAAGGATGTTTTGGAGAAGAGTTATAACGTCTCTTAGATTGGTAATGAGGTGTTAAACAAGTATTAAGAAGGTACCATAAGGATTGGAGATCAAACGAGTCGACGAGAAAGAGTTCGGAAAAGCTGGGCATTGTACGGCCAAACATACTGGCCGTATGTTCAACTGTATAATCATCCCAGATTAGCATCCATCTCTGGACAAAATCTACGGCTAGACATAAGGTCAGTATAATTTATACGGACCGTATGTTGGTCCGTAGAAACTGGTCGGGACAGATTTTAAGCGGATATAAGGAGGACCAAAGTTCATTTATTTCATTTCATTTTCACCTCACACCTCAAGAACCCTCTAGAAAACCCTCTCTACTCTTCATCCACAAGAACTCAAGAAAGATTCATGGTCAACCTCATCAAACCAAGGAAAATCAAGTGTAAGAAACTCATTGGAGTTCATCCAAGGCAAGAAATCCCATTGGATTGAAGCTAGGGTTTTTCTTCAAGTGAAAGATTATCATCCAAAACTTTCTCTTACACTATCTAAGGTAATTTTATGGTATTTCTATGTTGTTTATGGTATTGAAAAGTTGAAACACTTGGATTGTAGAAAAGATATAGAAAATGGGTCATGAATGTGGGAATAATGTCAATTTTGAGTAGTAGTTTGGAGTGAATCGTGAATATTGATATATTGTGATTATAAGTATGCTATAAGTGATATTTAGAATATGGGATAAGCATTATATGTGAGAAAACACAATAGTGAACTATGACCATGATTATGGAGGAATTGAAGTGAAATTGTGAAGTGTGGATAATGTAGATGAATGATGATTGTTGTTTATAATATTGTGAATGTTGTTATGGATGTTTGGGAGTTGATAGATGATATGGGGATAGTTATATAAACAAAGGAAATGCTGCCCAACTTTCTCTAGCTTTAGTAAGCACGTTCATATAATCGATTAGCTAATGTGAAGGCGAATTCTCTTGAAGGTAGAAACGTGAGCATTGAAGGAGAACAATCAAGCGATGGAAATTGTTAAACGAAAGAGGTATGTAAGGCTAGCCCCTTCTTTCTAAGGCATGACTCCTATGGCATGAATCCTCCTATCTTTCCATGACTTTCCTACATAACAGAACTTATGGGTCTATGATTATAAAGAGCTTCATACAAGAGAAAGAAGAGAGATGCATTATGAGCATGACAATACCGATGATGAATCTAAGTCGAGATGTCCTAAAGCATATGATATTCATACGAAGCTAATGATCCTTATATGATTCCTATGATATTACTTCCCTACCTCTCCATGACTTTCTTACATTCCGGGAATTATTAGTCAATATTGATAAAGAGCTTCTTATGAGATAAAGATGAGAAATATGTCATGAATACGATAATAATGATGGTAAGTTTAAGCCTAGAGATTCTAAAGCAAGATATGATATCTATGAAGTTAAAGATCCTACTTACGATCCCTGGATGTTGTTCATGGTGTACACTCACCTTAAAATGTTAGTTCCTTCAAGGTGAAATATGATGAATATGATCACTCCATAATGTAATCGTGGGTTCTCGACCTTATGTCACCCCGATATTGTTATAGATTGTCTATAAGCGCTAATGCATGTCCTATGACCAGTGTCCTGGAAAATTACGAGTCTATGTTCATAGAGGATTTCGTATGAGATAAAGGTAAGAGATATACTATAGATATGATAATGGTAATGATGAGCCTATGTTTAGAGATTATAAAGACTATCATACGATATTTTCATAAAGTTCATGCTACGAATACGATATGATTGTCATAGATTTTCTTTAAATTCAAATGCATTCTCTATCGAAAGTTATGATAAGCTTATGAGATGTATGTGATGATAAAAGATTCCCGTAGTGATGGCAACGATGACGATGTTAATCGTGATAATGATAATGATGACGATGATAATGGTGATGATGATAATGATGACGATGATAATGGTGATGATGATAATGATGACGATGATAGTGGTGATGACGCTAAAGTTGTTTATGGGATTTTATGTATATGTGTGTCACGACCCAACCCCGTGGGCCATGACTAGTGCCCGACCTGGACACCCGTATACGTACCTGTTAGATATAGTAAAACTAAAACTACGACAATATGGAAACTTATAAAGGAACTCCAAAGTTCATGACGTCGTCATATATATATCCAGATAAACTGTCTCCTGAGGAGTCACAACTAATCATATCATGAAAGGATACGCAAGCCGACAAGGCTGCCATTATATATCAATATCACATGCAAGCCGGCAAGGTAGGCACTACAGACGAACATCATATCATAGCACAATGCTTAGACACCGCTGAACAGAACTTATACACAACCCACACATATGTCTACAGACCTCTAAGAGTATCGATAGCAAAATATGACGGGACAGGGCCCCGCCATACCCCTGGATAAACACATACATATACATCGTAAGATCTGAACCAAAGGTCTAGACTCCGGAACAACGGAGCTCTTCGAAACAGCTGAGTAGAAGTCCCATGCTGAAGGATCGCCAAACCGACTATCTGTACCTAGGGAATGAAACGCAGCCCCCCGACTATCTGTCCTATGCTGAAGGATCGCAATTTCCTTTACCCTAACTGGCAATACTTTAGGCATTTTATCTTGTGTCGTTTCTCTATTTTTAACTCAAACTCTTCTATTGCCTCTTTACTCAAATTTTCTCTTAGTTCTCCTATCACGCATCATATTGCAATCTTTACAAGAGTATGTGTAGGTGTTCCAATCAGCCTGAGAAATACCTTAGCGTTGCCTCACTAGTCTTTATGCAGACCCTCGTCCTTCTCTTGTATCTTTCAATTGATATCAAGGCTCAACTATGGCTTTTGCCCTCAGTACTAATTTCATCTCGGTACTTTTGTTCAAACCATCTTACACCTTTCCCTAATGTATCCAAAATATCGCAACCGCATTGTTGTTACTGAATTCTTACTCTTCTTATCAAGTTCTACCTTGGCCTCATCCTTAGCATACAAATATTCGTAGGTCACATAACTATTCTTGTACAATTTGTACAAAGTGCATCCAATCTTAGTCATAGTCTTTCCTTCTCCTGGCTTATTCTGCTCTACATATCTTATTGTACTAACACTCACTTGCTGTCTATTTCGCCATACTCCTTTCCCTTCCTCTATTTACCATTTGGTTTTCTCATATCCTACTATAGGAGAGATTTCCTATCCTTTCTCCTTTGCTACTTATATGTCACAATATCATTAGCCAATAACTCCGTTGCCAACATCTTAACCTCTAATCCAGTATAGCCTTGCTATCCTTTACAATATCTTTTAAGTTACTCGTTACCATTTTCTCGTCGTATTCTTCCTTTTTATAAGTATCCACTTTCTAATGTTGTATTTTCCCGAATCTTTACCAATAATTCTTAGCACTGTCCCAAATACCATCTTGGCTACTATTCATTTATTGCTGGCTTTCAAATCTTACTAACTTGTCTCAGCAAGGGATCTTACTTGAAGTTAAAATATCCACATAAAATGTGTTGCAGTGTCGATTGTTTTCATTTTACACTCGCATCTCTCTCATCCGGTTCCCCCCCTTTTGGGTGTACCTACATTATTATCCATTTATATTCTACTCTATGTCCCCATTTCCCATTTCCAAATTCATATGATTCTTTTCCATTATAGTTGGTATACTGCACCATATCCATGTCTCCCTTTATATCATCTATAACTTAGATTACCCATGTATGAAACCTCAACACAATCACGAGGTGATGAGAACTCTCGATATATAGTACAAAATCTCGTCTGATGGTTGGTACTCGAGTAATATAATCAATGTAGCAATTTTTCCAAAGCCACATTCCATTCATTCCAATCAGTAATTAGCAAGTGCTTATAATCGTTTCAAATTCTCCATTCGGTAGCACTTATATTCTGATGATAAGTGTTCCAAGCTTTCTTATAGCACTATCTTTATCCCAACGGATATCACCTGTTTCCTCTAATAACCTCACAATACATCAGTTGTTTCGCAAATCTACAATCCTTGTCCTGTAAGGATTTCACTATTTTCCGAGGTGAAGTCACAAACATGCAGTACTCCTTTATGCCTCATGCTCTTTCATTCTATGGGAGCTGTCCATGCCAGGTTTGAAGTTATTTGTTTATATTGAATTCCAACTTAGAGCTCCTCTCCAACCAGTCAAGTGGCTTTCACTCCTTCTACTCTAAACTACTGTGTGCCTATTTGGAGTTTTTCACAGTCAAAGTCAAAGGTTTGTTGGTGTCAAGATCGGCATGCCTTCTAGTTGTAGTTGACTTTAAGCGCACCTGAACTACCCATAGTCGGAAATTGGAAAAAGAAAAGAAAGTCTCTCTTTCTACGATCACCTCTAGCGTCCAACAAAAGTCTTAGAAGATACCCAACGCTAACTTCTAAATTACTCAAAATCATATCAAAGTCGTCTTAACAGTGGTCTTGTCTTATCACCTTCTCGTCGTACTACACCTTAAGTTCGTAGCTATATATTTCCCTTTTATTCTATACTCATACTCAATTAATTACGTCTGTCTTGGGTGCTTCCTTTAGTATTCCTTTCATTTCTCCAGTCTATGTCCATCTTTTATTTTATGCACGAGGAATTTCATGCTACTCCTGTATCCTTCGGTAAACACTATTTCTACATAACCCGTTTCTCATTTTCAAAACATATTCTGTTCATCCCTATTTGTTCTTATCATACTAGTCATTTTTGGTATTCATTCTGTCTCGTTGCTCATCTTCCTTTAGGTTGGTCTTTCACAATTATGTCGCTTATATTACTCGTTTTCTTAGCTATACATATCATAACGCATCGCCACACTGTAATCCCACTCGCTTTCTTCGTATTTCCTTCTTTCTATTAACTCTTTCTCTTCCTGTGCTCGCCTTCACTTTCGTTACCACTTGATCTCTATTCTGAACTTTCCGTATAGGAGTTTGTAAGTCCCCTTTTTTTTCTTTGTTCTATATTTGCTTTTCCGTTTCACGCTAATCACATCATGTCCTTTAGTTACTTCCTCGCTAGGCTTTACCCATTTCTATTACAATCCCTATGGTATTCATATTACATCCTGTTCGTAATCCATCATATAACGTAACACTTCTTAACCTTATTCACGATTCTTACTATGTTTTAATTACACTCTATGGACTGGGCGTACTTAACCCGTCACCCTTTCTGATCAATCTTATCTTGAATATCTCACAAGCTGTCTTATCAATACCTCCATGACTTGTCATAATTCTTCCTTCTCCGTACTTTTATCTTAGTCATACTATTACTCCTTTTAATTATAAACTCGTCGTAATTTACCCCTACTTATTAGTTCACCTGATACCTCAATAAAATGTTTTGTTAAGAGTTTCCACCTTTTTCTATATCATCCCTCAGTATCACAAACCCTTCCGACTCATTCTAGCATTTCATCAATAACACGTGGAACACATGATCCATGACAGCTCACAAGTTTGAGTTTTCCTTCCACGAATTCCATCTCCAATTAGTTGATTAAAAATAATAAATTCAAAGAACACAAGAACATTCCCACTCCAAGGTTATGTCACCATGAAGCGTCCTCTGAACCTACACAAGAAGAACTAGAATTCGACAAGCACCACGAGACTTCCATCGCTTAACTCACATAGTTTACCCTCAAAATTTATTGGGTCATGAACGAACTATTTAGTTCACAAACTACTTGTTGTATGCTTTGTACTCTTCCAATAGAGTGAAACTTAATTGCTAGACGTTTTGCCCTTCAACACAAGCTTTGTCTAAGGCAAAATGTGGTTGGAAAATATTCTGGTCCGTCCAAATGAATTCTAACCTTTGCTCCTCATATATGCTTTTTCGAAATAAAATTTTCCAAGTAAGAATGGTGCACCTTACGAATGACATGGAGGGTATCTTTTAAAGCTTTAGTCCAACATAATAAATTTACTCTACCAGTATCAACTTTCAAGACATATTATGAACTTATATCTCATCCTCTTCTTTTTCCTATTTCCGGGAAAATTTGGGCAGAGTTTCCTCTGTACTTCTTACTATCCCAAAACCTGCACGCAGGAAATACCAACAATGCCTCACCGGGCCAACATATATACGCATATATCACATCGTATCATAGCCACGCAGGGCTCCCAATTTCCAGTAAAAAGTATAAAGGTGTCGGAACTTACCTCACATATCGCACCTCGAGACGTACTTGATCCTTTAACGATCTGTCCTGTTATACCTTTCCATATACCTTCTCTTTCATCCATCAACTTTACATTTCAATCATATCTTAATATTCTTACCTTATCCGACATGCCCCTTTCGCACCATTGATTACTTGTGTACTGTGTAGCTTCCAATATCATCAGTCACTTTTTTTGTGGATGTCGTTCTTCAACTGAAATCAAAGGTTAGTATAAGGGATTTCGCTTCCTATGGCTGGGCTCTATCGCACGATCTTAGATATGAAAGAAAGGTAACATCCTAAATGTCACGACCCGACTCGGGGCCGCGACGAGCACCCGGTGCTAACCCACCCGAGCACCCTCTTAGCTTACTCTTATACTTACATCTAGGTGATCCACATAATCATACATGCACTTCCATTCATTCGTCAACTAGTCCCATATGGACAACCGCATCTTTATATCATCATAGGCATTCATGCGACATCAATATACATGGCCCAACGTGGCCGACAAAATGATATACAAAACATAGGCCGACAAGGCCAAACACATCTACCCACACACACACATGTCTACGAGCCTCTAAGAGTATAACATATCACATTAGCGGGACAGGACCCCGCTATGCCCATAATTATATACACAAAAGAATGAGTACCCAAAAGATATGGCTCCGAAGGAAATGGAGCTCTCTATGAAATCTCCGACTAGACAGCTAAGGATCAAGTCTGTCTCCCTGCGCACCTGCGGGCATGACGCAGCGTCCACAAACAAAAGGACGTCAGTATGAAGAATGTACTGAGTATGTAAGGCATAATCAACATCAATATAGAAGCATAATAGATATCATAAGAAGATTGCATAGGAGGGGAGACAGTAATATCATCATCATGTCGCTTACTTGCATACATCGTCGTTCGTATCCCATAGTAATACTCGTACCATACTTGTGCTCATATTCGTATACATGACCTTATCCGTATTCCTATACATAGTCTTTTCACATTCATATTCATATTATATACATAGTCATTTCATATACATAGCATTTACATAGCATACCCGACCTCATGGGATCGGTGTCTTATACATACTTGGCCAACCAAGGCTCAAGGTCATACATACCTGGCCCTACCAAGGCATCAGGGTTATCCGTACCTTCTGCAGAAGTGTGCGCGCGTTACGTAATCATTTACATACTTGTACCTAGTTATATACATATGGTCTTACCCGGCATCATAAGCTCGGGGTCTTATTATAGCCCTTCATAGGCACACATACACATATATCGTAGCTCGTAAACATCTCTAGTCTCATTTTACTCTCATCATCATTTCTATCCTCATCATTATCGTTACATTTACATTATAGACTTACTCGTCATACGAGGAACGTAGTATAAGCATAGTACATATCAAGGGTCGTGAGCTTATGAGCTCGGAATGTCAACCATGCGAAGACAACATACTCATATAGAGGAATTTAGGAGTTTGGCCAAGAACCATGCCTTATGAAAGAAGGGTTGGCCTTACATACCTTTCCGTCGAACTATTCTACACTTGCACGTACTCCTTCGATGCTCGCGTTTCTACCTTCATTAAGGCCATACTATCATTAGTATCGATATCTAGTGCACATGGCTAAAGCTCGAGAAAATCGGACAGCATCTCCTATATCTATTCAACATTTGTCCATATCTTAATTCAACTCCCAAACGTCAACAATACATTCATAATATCATGGCAATTGCCATTAATCATTCACATTATCCACATTCTTAAGTTTACTTCCATTTATCCACTTTCATGGTCATTTCACCCATCTTCGTCCATTCGTCTAAAGTGTTTAGTTCATGATATTAATACCATCTATAACACATTCATATCACAACACAACAACATTCATAACTCAATTCAAACTATTTCTCAAAATGTCACTATTCACATTCATGACCTAGTTGACCACATTTTCTACAATCCATGTAGTTTAATTCTCCAATACCTTAAACATCTTGTAAAAATCATGAATCTTACCTTAGAAGTTGTAGGAACAAGCTTTGGTTGATAATACTCTTCTTTAGAGCAAAACCCTAGTTTTTCTCCATTTGGATTCTTGACTTGGATGATCCTTGATGATTCTTTTATCCTTGATCCACTTGTCTTGATGTTATTGATGGCTTATAATCCTTGAAAACTCATATAATAAATGTAGAGAGAAGTTTTAGAGAGAAGTGGTGTAATGTGGAAATGAAATAAGACAAGTCTTGATCTTCATATTTAATGAATTGTAAAATCTGAACTGGGTGAACAGTGGTCGTCCAAGGAGGTTTACGGTCCGTATTCCACTTTACGGACCGTCCCTCGTGTCGTCTTTAAGCTTAAGCAGGACCATAGACTTTGGCCTGCATGCATGGTGATTTACGACCATGGGTTACGGGCCGTATATCACTTTACGGTCCGTCCACCAGGTCGTATTATACCCTTTCCTCGGCTGGCAGAGTGTTTGAAGTTTGGCATGCCAGTTTTCGACTTGGCAGTTTACGGACCGTATACCAGTTTACGGTCCGTATTTTGCACTTTACGACCACTGGGAGAAAGCTGAAGCTTTTGCATGGTGGTTTAAGACTGCCCAGTTTACGGACCGTGTTCCATATTACGGTCCGTATTACGCACAAAACGACCACTGGGCAATTTTTGCCAACTTCCAACATTTCACATTCTAATCATTCTTGTCCCTTTCTATACATTTCCCATGAAACGTTATACACTCGCACACATCATTAGTTCATTTACTTGCGTACCAACGGGAAATTTTCCGAGGTGTAACACTAAATGTCCTATAACTTCCTGTTTATAGATGTGGTGCACAACACACCGATAAACAAGACTCTACTAGACACGGTCTGTAGACACTCCGAGGATGAACTGCTCTGATACCACTTTTGTCACGACCCAACCCCGTGGGCCATGACTAGTTCCCGACCTGGACACCCGTATACGTACCTGTTAGATATGAAACTACGACAATATGGAAACTTATAAAGGAACTCCAAAGTTCATGACGCCGTCATATATATATCCAGATAAACTGTCTCCTGAGGAGTCACAACTAATCATATCATGATAGGATACGCAAGCCGATAAGGCTGCCATTACATATCAATATCACATGCAAGCCGGCAGGGCTGCCACTACAGACGAACATCATATCATAGAAACGCAGCGGGCATGAAACGCAGCCCCCCGAAGAAAAGGGGTCAGTACGGAATATGTACTGAGTATATAAAGTATGAAATGCAATAAAAAGGATCATAACTGAAATAGGGGGTACAGAAGACAAGGATAACATCCAGAATACCGAAACACTTGCCGTTTGAAACATAAATCATGCATGTCAATATCATATATATCATACCCGGCCCATTATGGGACTCGGTGAATAAAGTAATCATATGCCCTCCTGGCCGCCATAACCTATCATATATATATATATATATATATATATATATACCGTACCCGGCCCTCTAGTGAGGGACTCGGTGAACAATGCAGTGAAACTGTGCACGATAACATACCCAGCTTGGGACTCGGTGAAAGACATATTGAGGCATGCACGAGCAGAGTAGTGAGCAACCATATGCAATTTAAAACATTATCAAGACTCAAACAGAATAAGAAGAAGGGATTTACACCTGAGTATCAATAGCGACAATCATATCAAATATCCCTCGAACGTCATCATAAACAATATCAAAAGAGCCTTAGGAACCATCGACATATGTCAATATAGAATGAAACAGCTTATAGAAGTCAAGGACATCAGTTATCGTAGAGTTTCTAGGAATAGGAACTTATATATATAGACTACTATCTAACGTATAGGAAACTGAAGACGGATGCCCAATCGCTTAAGAGTTCTAACATCAAGAAGTGAATAAAAATCATGAATCACACTCAAGACTTATGAATAGGATTACCCCAAAGCTCATATAATTCATCACTTAAATCTAAGACATGCCAAAAGAAAGAAGGGACAGCTTTACATACCTGTTAACGATTAATCGCAAACCCGTTCGCTTCGTCACTCTTTTAGCCTATTTAATATAAAAGTAATGTTATCGTTAGTACTATACTTCCTAGTTCGTAATTCCGCAACTTATCGCTTATAGAACTTATTCTTTAACTTATACTTCTCGTTTAGGGTTTTTCATTATTTAAGGCCTTAACGAAAATCGGGCAGTATTTCCCCTATATATTCTCCTAACCCGAATTTTCCATTATTCTCCTGTTATCACAGAAATACCAACAATGACAGTAATAGCAATATTGATATGGAATCCTTACAATTCAGCCCATAAACAACTCTAACAATCCAATAACCCTTTTTAATCCTTTTCAACCCACAATTTCGCATAACATCAATTTTATGCATTTTCTTACTTCCAGTTTCGTCCAATCCAATTTTAATAATTCCATTACAACACTATTAACACAATTACACCACAAAATAAGAAAATCTTACCAAATTTTTCTCGGAGGAATTTCTACACTTAATTGCTCCAATTTCACAATTTCTTCTTCTCCAACTTAAAATCCAATGTTGCTATGACCAGCCTGAATTTGTATTGCACTTGAACTTGATCAAGAAGGCAACAAAATAATTTCTCTCACTCAGCCATGGCTGGCCGAGAGCAGCCATGGAGAGAATTGTTCTTTCCTTTTTTTTCCAACTTTGATTTGTAAAAATGAAAGATAATTTGCAAGTTTTTCACATTTACCTCACATATATATATGCTTGGCCATTGCTAGACACGTGATCCTCCCTTGTGACTCACCAAATTATTTTGTTGAACTGTTATCTCTCTTTTTTTCGGGTGGGGCCCACCTCTATTAATTAAATTAATTAATTTTTTTAAATCATTAATCCTCACTTAATAATCAAATCACAATTAATTTAATCCCTAATCTCTAATGATATTTCTACACTAAATAAAATTTATAAACAATTTATGTAATAATTAAAATTGAAAATTAAAGGTTCCTATTTCATGTCCGAAAATAATTCCGCCTTTAACTTGAGTCGATTTTGTCACGACCCAACCCCGTAGGCCGTGACTAGTACCCGATCTGGGCACCCAAACACATATATTGTTATATCCCGTGTTTTCACACGTTTGGAAAGACTTGAATTATATTGGATTTTTGAGATATAAGGTCAAATTTGATATTTTGTTGAACATAGGAGTTATGCATGAAAGAATAGAGTCATGAAAGTGTGGGACAAGGCTAAGGGCAATTTTGGAATTTTGGAAATTAGTTTCGGGAATTACAAAACGTGGACTATAAGTCATTGGGCCAAAAATAATGGAATGGAATTTAAGGCCCAATGCATATGAAGTGGACGGCCATGGTGTGGCCCAAGCCCACAATTTTTATTAAATTTCCATGTGATTAATTAACATAAGGAATTATATTATATATAGTTATCTCTATCCATTAGAAGACTAAAGATAAGAAGTCAAGAACAAGAGCCAAACAAAGGGGGGGTTTCGGGTGAAGCTAGGGGAAATTCACCCCCAAAAATATTGCTCCAAAAATTTATTTCTTGTTGATTTCCTACTAAGTCAAGGTTCCTTTGTAACTTGGTATAGTTGTTTTGGAGTGGGAAGCATTAGAATCACCAAAGTGATCATATCTCCAAGTGAAGAAGACTTGAAGAAAAGGTAAGAATTTCCACCTTTTTATTGTGTTGTGAAGTTTTGATTGTGTTGTAGTATATAGAAATGTGTTGATTGTGTGGAAAAATGGAAGTTTGCAAGTTGGGTTTGGAATATGGCTTGTAGCCGTGGGTGTGAGTGTGTTGTGTGGTGATAATGTGTTGCATTTATGTTATATTCTAGTTGTGATTGTGATTAAATGCATATGGGAATTGAAATTTGGATGAATTTAGTTGATGTTGGAAAAAAATAGGCATATGGCCGTGTGGTGTATTTGGCTTGGGATAGAAAGGAATTGAGTTGTTTAGAGTGTTAAAGTGTTGTTGTGATGTTTGTAATGTAAATGAAGTTAGAATGATATAAGTTTGTATTGAATTGGAATGTAGAAACTTATGTCGTTTTAGTATGATTTGCCGACATTAAGGAAATGAAGTTGTTTGGTTGTTAAATTGTGATGATCAGTTATGAATTTGGAAGTTGGAAACATGTTATGAAGTTGTATGCCAAAGATTTGATGTTTTGCATAAGTTATGACTTTGACGGAAAGTTGTATATTATGTATATCGAATGTATAACTTAAGGAAAATGATATGAAATGGTTCTAGAACTATATGGTGATGATCTTGATTGTTAATGAATGTGAAATTATTGATGTTAGTTTGAAAGTTTGGGTTAGAATGAAGGTTATGTCAACTTGTGAGAAAGGTGACTAGTTGAAGGATATTTGTGTTTTTAATGTTCATTGTTGATATTGATGTTGTCGTTTGGGTTGTTGTTGATGATTTATAGCCGAGTTGAATTCTTGGGGTGCTATATGTATAGGGGAAGTGCTGCCGAAATTTCGGTAGACAAATATGCATTAAGTTGGAACTTTGGTATTCATGGCTCACAATTGGTAAACTTGACCAATTGCAGTTTTTCGACGAAACGGGAAGTGAGTTTGGAAAGGCGTAAAGAGCTTGAAAGGTATGTAAAGCAACCCCAATTCTTCCCTTGGCATGCCCTTAGTGTGTTAGGGTCGGATCCGGGCCTCGAAGGACCTCTTGGCCCTCGGAATCCGCAAGAGAAAATCTCAGTTTTTCCTTCAGTGGAATTGAACCACTTTAGTATGCTTTTCCGGAAAATTATGCAACTTTGCTCCAAATTACTTGGAAAGTCATAGAATGTTTGTAGAACCTTTTTAAGTGATACTATAAGCTTAGAGGGTACAATTTGAACCCGCCGCCTTATTTGTCCCGAGGCGGGCCCACTATTCCCGGTTTTGCCCTTAATGTACTAAAGCTTCCATTTTAGGCGATTTTTGAAAGAAATGTTTTGACTATGATACTAATCGCCTAATAAACATTGTTTTAAATATTCTATTAAATCTTATAAATTATTTTGACACCCGGAATGACTTCGGGAAAGTTATACTTCTGTAATTTATTATGATATCCGAAATGCATTTATTATGATCCCGTCCGACTCCATTGGATCTGTTTGTCTTTGATACGCTTCATCGAGTCTTTGAAAACATTTATGATATTTTTAAATTGCATTAGTTTCTCACTACTCCATTCGTGGATGTCCCAATGTTTCCCACTCTGAGCCCGGGCCAGGATATGTTGTCAAGCGTGATTCTCTGCATTGTTCGCCGCGTCCCGATGTGAGGGGGCAGGTATACGCGTACATAGGTCTGTGGAGTATGATGTGCCATGTCCGCCTATTCTGATCTGATCTTTTATGGCCATTTTGATATGACATTTTTTGATACGGGGCCACGCCCCTTTTTCTGATTCCTCTGTATTGTGGCACCAGCGTCGGGAGGGTGACCACGTTCTGTCTGCTGAGTCCCGTGGCAGGGACCGGATATGATATGACATATGTTTCTGTACACATTCTGTCTGTTTTGGAAATATGCATTTGACACTCTGGATTTTGTACTCATTTTCTGAAATCATTATGATTTGACTTCTGTGATTCCGCTTTACATATTCAGTACATATTTCGTTCTGACCCCCTTTCTTCGGGGGCTGCGTTTTCATGCCACGCAGGTACAGACGACAGGTTCGCTGATCCACACGTTTAGGATCCCATTTCTGCTATTTTGGGGCGCTCTCTTCTTCAGAGCCCATCTTTTGGTGCAGTCTGTCACTGCTATCTGGATATGTACATTGTTCTGGGTATGACGGGGCCCTGTCCCGTCTTATGATTATGTTATGTTCTGTAGAGGTCTGTGGATATATCTCTGTGGGTTCTGTACATATGTTTGGGATACTTTGTTCTATGATGGCCTTATCGGCCTATGTGTGCCAAGTCTGCTTTTCTGCTAAATTCTGTAGCGTCCACTAATATTATTATTATATTATTATCTGTTAATATGTTAATTTGGGTATCGGGTACGTATGGGTGGCCAGCTCGGGCACTGGTCGCGGCCCACGGGGTTGGGTCGTGACAATAGTGGTATCAGAGCGGTTCGTCCTCGGAATGTCCACAGACCGTGTCTAGTAGAGTCTTGATTATCGGTGTGTTGTGCACCACACCTATAAACAGGAGGCTACAGGGTATTTAGGATACTACCCTTCTTTCTGTCTTAGATCGTGCGATAGAGCTGTGTTATCAGGATGACCCCTCCCTAACGAGTGGCTATATTTGCAGATATGCCTCCAAAAAAGGCAACAGCGGCCCAAAAGGCCAAGTCAGCAGCCTTGGGAGAGACTAGCCGGGTCCAGAGGATTACCAGGGCCCTGGCACATATTGCTCCGGGTACTTTGCCCCAGACAGAGGGTTCTTCTACACCGCCACTCGTGGAGGAGATTGGGGCGGCCGCAGCCGCAGATCGGGGGGCGGCTCTACCGCCAGCTCCCGCAGTTCCAGTACCTGAGCCTCCAGCTCCACGGCCAGGCACTGAGGATCAGTCTATGAGGGAGGCAGTCCAGTTACTGACTAGACTTGTGGCAGGGCAGGTTCAGGGCATGGACTGGGAGGTGACCGGGCAGTCAGGCGTGATAGTTCGAGAGCCCGTGAGTTTTTGACTTGTAGTCCTCCAGAGTTCTTCGGGACAAAGCCCGAGGAGGATCCTAAGGAGTTTATCAGGAAGATGCGGCGCACTCTAGATTTGATTAATGCTTCCGAGACAGAGTCAGTCGCGTTAGCTTCGTACCGGTTATATGATGTGGCGGCAAACTGGTACGAGTCAGGGGGGCTATCCAGGGGGGACGGCGCTCCCCCAGCAGTTTGAGGCGAGTTTTCTCAGGCATTTCTTGGACATTTTCTGCCCCCAGAGTTGCGACGAGCCAGATCTGATAGATTCTTATTATTGAGGCAGAAGGGCCGCAGTGTCCGGGACTATAGTTTGGAGTTTGATTCCTTGGCCCGATATGCACCTGCTGTGGTGACTACTATGGCGGACCGGATGCACAGATATATTATGGGGCTGGATCGGTATTTTGTTGATAGCTGCTTAGTATTGGCTGCTCAGCCCGGTATGGACATTGCCCGTATTCAGGCCCATGCCCAGGGCATGGAGGATCGGGGCAGAGGAGGACACCAGCCTGACAGGGGCCAGGATCGGAGACAGCCCAAGAGGGCCAGGTCATTTGGAGATTTTCGGGGCAGACAGCCCCAACAGCCGCAGCAGCCTAGCAGATTTTCATCTCAGCCGGCGCAGAGCGCACCTCCCCAGCCTACAGGTCGCAGATTCGATAGCCCGGGGTATTCAGGAGCAGGGCAGAGCTCCAGGCCTTCAGGTTCGCGGACAGATAGGGGTTCTGGTCAGATGAGGCCACCGAGGGTTCAGTGTTCTCTTTGTGGCAGATATCATCCGGGGGAGTGCTACAGAGCCACCGGTGCATACTTTTCTTGTGGTCGTCAGGGCCATTCTGTGAGAGATTGCCCGTATAAGGGTAGTTCGGGTGGTGCAGCGCAGCCTACCGGATCAGTCGCTGGGTCTTCATCTTCGTCAGTGGCTATGCGCCCTACGGGGTAGGGTATTCCAGCGCCAGCGGGTCGCGGCAGAGGCCGTGGTGGAGCTTCTGGTATTAGCGTTCCTTCGAACCGCATTTATGCTTTGGCCAGCCGCCAGGATCAAGAGGCATCTCCTAATGTCGTTACAGGTACTTTATTGGTCTTCTCTCGGTCTGTGTATGCACTAATTGATCCGGGTTCGACTTTATCATATATTTCACCACTTGTTGCCGGTAAAATTGGTATTATGTCTGAACCTATAGAGCCATTTGAGGTAGCCACACCGATCGGGGACTTTATTGTAGCGAAACAAGTATATAAAGATTATTCCGTAATTGTTTGTGACCGTGACACTAAGGCAGATCTGGTAGAGTTAGATATGACTGAATTTGATGTTATTATGGGTATGGATTGGCTAGCTTCCTGTTACGCTAATGTTGACTGCCAGAATAAGGTGGTTCGCTTCCAGTTTCCCGGGGAGCCAGTTATAGAATGGGCTGGTAATACAGCATCGCCGAAGGGTAAGTTTATTTCGTACCTTAAGGCGAAGAAAATGATCAGAAAGGGTTATATCTATCATCTGGTACGGGTGCAAGACTTGGGAACAGAGATGCCGACACTTCAGTCAGTCCCCGTGGTTAGTGAGTTTCCAGATGTTTTCCCCGATGAGCTTCCAGGTCTTCCTCCAGAGCGGGAGATAGACTTCTCTATTGACTTACTCCCAGACACTCAGCCTATCTCTATTCCTCCGTACAGAATGGCGCCTGCAGAATTAGAGGAGTTGAAGGAGCAGCTGAAAGATTTGTTGGATAAGGGTTTCATCAGACCCAGTACTTCTCCTTGGGGAGCCCCGGTATTATTTGTGCGTAAGAAACACGGGTCGCTGCTTATGTGTATTGATTATCGGCAGCTGAATAAGGTAACTATAAAAAATAAATACCCCATCCCCAGGATTGATGATTTGTTTGATCAGCTGCAGGGCGCTAAGTGTTTTTCGAAGATAGATCTTCGATCCGGCTACCACCGGGTACGAGTACGAGAGGCCGATATCCCTAAGACAGCTTTCCGGACCCGATATGGGCATTATGAATTCAGGGTTATGTCTTTTGGGCTTACTAATGCCCCCGCAGTATTCATGGATTTGATGAACCGGGTATTCAGGCCGTTCTTGGATATGTTTGTAATTGTATTCATTGATGATATCCTGGTTTATTCTCGGTCGGAGACAGAGCACGCAGATCACTTGAGATCGGTATTAGGGGTACTCCGGCATCAGAAATTATATGCAAAATTTTCTAAGTGTGAATTCTGGCTGTCTTCAGTGGCTTTCTTGGGGCATATTATTGCAGCTGATGGTGTCCGGGTGGACACACAGAAGATTGAGGCCGTGAAGAATTGGCCCAGACCTACGACGCCCACAAAGGTACGCAGTTTCCTGGGGCTAGCAGGTTATTACAGGAGGTTTGTGGAGAAGTTTGCTTCGATTTCAGCGCCTTTGACAAGGCTGACTCAGAAGGGAGCTAAGTTCCAGTGGTCTGACGCTTGTGAACGGAGCTTCCAGTTGCTGAAAGAGAAGCTAACTACAGCCCCAGTTCTGACTCTTCCAGAGGGACCGGACGGGTACGTTATTTATTGTGACGCTTCTGGTATGGGGTTAGGTTGTGTATTGATGCAGCATGGCAGAGTTATAGCGTATGCTTCCCGGCAGCTCAAAAAGCATGAAAAGAATTATCCTACCCACGATCTGGAGCTCGCAGCGGTGATTCATGCTTTGAAGATATGTAGACACTATTTATATGGCATTCATGTGGATATCTATACTGATCATAAGAGTCTCCAGTATATTTTCAGACAGAGAGAGCTTAATTTGCGGCAGCGGAGGTGGCTGGAGCTTCTGAAAGATTATGATGTAGATATTATGTATCATCCGGGTAAGGCTAATGTTGTTGCAGATGCGCTCAGTCGGAAGTCTATGGGTAGTTTGGCCGATCTACAACCAGACAGGAGAGAGATAGCCCGTGATATTCAGCAGTTGGCTAGTCTCGGGGTTCGTCTGGCCGATTCTGGAGATGCCCGGATTTCTGTTCGAGGGGTTTCTGAGTCATCCATCAGAGACGATATTAAGCGGCGTCAATATGAAGATCCTATCTTAGCTCGGTACAGGGACACAGCCTATGATAAGGAGGGGACTCCGTTCGAGTTTTCACCGGACGGCACCTTGTTATACAGAGGCAGGTTGTGTGTACATGATATTGCAGGCCTTCGGCAACAGGTTATGAGTGAGGCACATTATGCTCGCTATTCGGTCCATCCTGGGTCTACAAAGATGTATCATGATCTCCGATGCTTATACTGGTGGGACGGTATGAAGCGGGATATTGCAGAGTTCGTCGCCCAGTGCCCTAATTGTCAGCAGGTCAAGATTGAGCATCAGAAGCCGGGTGGACTGTTGCAGGAGATGGAAATCCCGACTTGGAAGTGGGAGGTTATTAATATGGACTTCATTACAGGTTTGCCTCGCACTCCACGGAAGTATGATTCCATCTGGGTCGTTGTGGATAGGCTGACGAAATTAGCCCACTTTCTTCCCGTCAGGACTACTTATTCCGCCGAGGATTATGCTAGGATCTATATTAAGGAGATTGTGAAGCTTCACGGAGTTCCTCTATCTATTATTTCTGACAGAGGCGCCCAGTTTACGGCGCATTTCTGGAGGTCTTTTCAGGAGGGTCTAGGGAATCAGGTGAGTCTGAGCATAGCCTTTCACCCTCAGAGCGATGGACAGGCCGAGCGCACTGTACAGACGCTGGAGGATATGTTGCGGGCCTGCGTTATTGATTTCAGAGGCAGCTGGGATGATCACTTGCCATTGCTTGAGTTCGCATATAATAATAGTTACCATTCCAGCATCCAGATGGCTCCATATGAGGATTTATATGGCAGGAAATGCAGCTCGCCGATCGGCTGGTTTGATATTGGCGAGACAGAGTTGATTGGCCCAGATATGGTCCAGCAGGCAGTGGACAAGGTGAAGCTTATTCGAGAGCAACTGTTGGCAGCCCAGAAAGGGTATTCGAGAGCGACTGTTGGCACCAATTGTCGACCGTTGGAGTTTCAAGTAAGCGATTGGGTATTTCTGAAGGTATCGCCTATGAAAGGCGTGATGCGGTTCGGCAAGAAGGGTAAGCTCAGTCCGCGTTATATTGGGCCTTATCAGATTGTTCGGAAGGTTGGAAATGTCGCCTATGAGTTAGATTTGCCATCTGATTTGGAAGTGGTACATCCGGTATTCCATGTGTCTATGCTCCGCAAATGCATTGGTGACCCTTCCAGAATATTCCCTGCGGATGATATTCAGGTGTCGGAGCAACTATCGTACGAGGAGCAGCCCGTATCTATTTTGGATCGTCAGGTAAGGAGGCTCCGGAATAAAGATGTAGCCTCTGTTAAGGTACTGTGGCGGAACGATAATAGGGAGGAAATGACGTGGGAGGCCGAAGAGCAAATGAAGAAGAAATATCCTCAATTGTTCCCTATGTCCACAGGTAACCTTAAATCCCTGCTTAAATTCATTTCAATACCAATCGTATGTCCTATTTGTTGTCTATAATCAGACACTCCCCCAAAGTATTTTCCAACCCTATAAGATTAACTTTACATTCGAGGACGAATGTTCTAAAGGGGGGGAGGATGTTATATCCCGTGTTTTCACACGTTTGGAAAGACTTGAATTATATTGGATTTTTGAGATATAAGGTCAAATTTGATATTTTGTTGAACATAGGAGTTATGCATGAAAGAATAGAGTCAGGAAAGTGTGGGACAAGGCTAAGGGCAATTTTGGAATTTTGGAAATTAGTTTCGGGAATTACAAAACGTGGACTATAAGTCATTGGGCCAAAAATGATGGAATGGAATTTAAGGCCCAATGCATATGAAGTGGACGGCCATGGTGTGGCCCAAGCCCACAATTTTTATTAAATTTCCATGTGATTAATTAACATAAGGAATTATATTATATATAGTTATCTCTATCCATTAGAAGACTAAAGATAAGAAGTCAAGAACAAGAGCCAAACAAAGGGGGGGGGGGGGGGTTTCGGGTGAAGCTAGGGGAAATTCACCCCCAAAAATATTGCTCCAAAAATTTATTTCTTGTTGATTTTCTACTAAGTCAAGGTTCCTTTGTAACTTGGTATAGTTGTTTTGGAGTGGGAAGCATTAGAATCACTAAAGTGATCATATCTCCAAGTGAAGAAGACTCGAAGAAAAGGTAAGAATTTCCACCTTTTTATTGTGTTGTGAAGTTTTGATTGTGTTGTAGTATATGGAAATGTGTTGATTCTGTGGAAAAATGGAAGTTTGCAAGTTGGGTTTGGAATATGGCTTGTAGCCGTGGGTGTGTGTGTGTTGTGTGGTGATAATGTGTTGAATTTATGTTATATTCTAGTTGTAATTGTGATGAAATGCATATGGGAATTGAAAGTTGGATGAATTTAGTTGATGTTGGAAAAAAATAGGCATATGGCCGTGTGGTGTATTTGGCTTGGGATAGAATGGAATTGAGTTGTTTAGAGTGTTAAAGTGTTGTTGTGATGTTTGTAATGTAAATGAAGTTAGAATGATATAAGTTTGTATTGAATTGGAATGTAGAAACTTATGTCGTTTTAGTATGATTTGCCGACATTAAGGAAATGAAGTTGTTTGGTTGTTAAATTGTGATGATCAGTTATGAATTTGGAAGTTGGAAACATGTTATGAAGTTGTATGCCAAAGATTTGATGTTTTGCATAAGTTATGACTTTGACGGAAAGTTGTATATTATGTATATCGAATGTATAACTTAAGGAAAATGATATGAAATGGTTCTAGAACTATATGGTGATGATCTTGATTGTTAATGAATGTGAAATTATTGATGTTAGTTTGAAAGTTTGGGTTAGAATGAAGGTTATGTCAACTTGTGAGAAAGGTGACTAGTTGAAGGATATTTGTGTTTTTAATGTTCATTGTTGATATTGATGTTGTCGGTTGGGTTGTTGTTGATGATTTATAGCCGAGTTGAATTCTTGGGGTGCTATATGTATAGGGGAAGTGCTGCCGAAATTTCGGTAGACAAATATGCATTAAGTTGGAACTTTGGTATTCATGGCTCACAATTGGTAAACTTGACCAATTGCAGTTTTTCGACGAAACGGGAAGTGAGTTTGGAAAGGCGTAAAGAGCTTGAAAGGTATGTAAAGCAACCCCAATTCTTCCCTTGGCATGCCCTTAGTGTGTTAGGGTCGGATCCGGGCCTCGAAGGACCTCTTGGCCCTCGGAATCCGCAAGAGAAAATCTCAGTTTTTCCTTCAGTGGAATTGAACCACTTTAGTATGCTTTTCCGGAAAATTATGCAACTTTGCTCCAAATTACTTGGAAAGTCATAGAATGTTTGTAGAACCTTTTTAAGTGATACTATAAGCTTAGAGGGCACAATTTGATCCCGCCGCCTTATTTGTCCCGAGGCGGGCCCACTATTCCCGGTTTTGCCCTTAATGTATTAAAGCTTCCTTTTTAGGCGATTTTTGAAAGAAATGTTTTGACTATCATACTAATCGCCTAATAAACATTGTTTTAAATATTCTATTAAATCTTATAAATTATTTTGACACCCGGAATGACTTCGGGAAAGTTATACTTCTGTAATTTATTATGATATCCGAAATGCATTTATTATGATCCTGTCCGACTCCATTGGATCTTTTTGGCATTGATACGCTTCATCGAGTCTTTGAAAACATTTATGATATTTTTAAATTGCATTAGTTTCTCACTACTCCATTCGTGGATGTCCCAATGTTTCCCACACTGAGCCCGGGCCAGGATATGTTGTCAAGCGTGATTCTCTGCATTGTTCGCCGCGTCCCGATGTGAGGGGGCAGGTATACGCGTACATGGGTCTATGGAGTATGATGTGCCATGTCCGTCTATTCTGATCTGATCTGTTATGGCCATTTTGATATGACATTTTATGATATGGGGCCTCGCCCCTTTTTCTGATTCCTCTGTATTGTGGCACCAGCGTCGGGAGGGTGGCCACGTTCTGTCTGCTGAGTCCCGTGGAAGGACGGAAATATTCTGTCTGTTTTGGAAATATGCATTTGACACTCTGGATTTTGTACTCATTTTCTGAAATCATTATGATTTGACTTCTGTGATTCCGCTTTACATATTCAGTTCATATTTCGTACTGACCCCCTTTCTTCGGGGGCTGCGTTTTCATGTCGCGCAGGTATAGACGACAGGTTCGCCGATCCACACGTTTAGGATCCTATTTCTGCTATTTTGGGGCGCTCTCTTCTTCAGAGCCCATCTTTTGGTACAGTCTGTCACTGCTATCTGGATATGTACATTGTTCTGGGTTTGACGGGGCCCTGTCCCGTCTTATGATGGTGTTATGTTCTGTAGAGGTCTGTGGATATATCTGTGTGGGTTCTGTACATATGTTTGGGATACTTTGTTCTATGATGGCCTCATCGGCCTATGTGTGCCAAGTCTGCTTTTCTGCTAAATTCTGTAGCGTCCACTAATATTATTATTATATTATTATCTGTTAATATGTTAATTTGGGTATCGGGTACGTATGGGTGCCCAGCTCGGGCACTGGTCGCGGCCCACGGGGTTGGGTCGTGACATATATCCAATGCTATCTCAACTGTTATCAAACGCATTCAAGTATAAAGCAGAAGCCGTCAAGGCTATATTTCAAATTTAGATAATTTCCAGAAAAATTTTGGCAGAGTTTCCTTTGTTTTACAGACTATCCAAAATAACCCTGCGCACAGAAAATACCAACAAAGGCCACACCGGCCAACAAAGCAACATATAAACATATGCGGACCGGCCGCCGCGGCGAATGGGGTCGCCCCAAACACAACATATACACACATCCGTACAGAAAGACCCTAACCCACAAACATGTCTACAGGCCTCTAACAGACATACAGAGTCATATGACGGGACAGGGCCCCGCCGTACCCGGAGTTGCCATACATACAGAATATACAAAAGACAGAAGATATATACCAAAAGTACACGCTCCGGACCAAAGGAGCTCTTCAAAATAGCCGAATCTGAGCCCTAGACTGGCGGCGTATCTTCAGGTGCGTCTGTACCTGCGGGCATGTAGCGCAGCCCCCGAAGAACCGGGGGTCAGTACGAAAAATGTACCGAGTATGTAAAGCAGAAACATAACAACCATAATCATAGCATGAACCGGAAGCACAGAAGTATAACGGACAGAACCATAAATCAAACGGACGGACAGAATTATGGTCCAGACGGACGGGCAGAATCACAATCCATACGGACAGGCGGAATCAGAATCCATATCAGACAGACAGAATCATAATAGGGCACAGGAACGTAGTCGCCACTCCTGCCTTTGGCGCCACAACATATCATATTTCAGAAGATTTCATATCTTCGAACATCTCCGTCACATAACACATCATATCATAATCACGGTAACCCCGGGGAAAAATCACACGCCGGGAAACCAGGCACATCATACTTCGTAACATATACACGGTAACCGGGGACGGCCATATACCACAATACCCCGGAACCGGACACATCATACTTTGGAATTCATACATGGGACCCGGCCCCCGACAAGGGACTCGGCGGCCCATCCGCACGACATAAACCGGCCCGGGATCCGGTGAAAGGGATCATAGCACATGCACTAACTGATTAATGAGAATCCACATACATACAGATCATTATACAGACCCAATCAAATTGAGGTAGGCCATATGGCGAGTCAAATCAGAGTATTCGGATAGTGTTCATAATACGCGCCTATATCCTACTTGGGAAGGCACGACAGATTTTCACCAAAATCAGATTTCCAGATATCAGAACCATTTCGTAGGATTTATATAAAAATAGTCATATCATGATCAGAATAATAGTCCAGATGTTACTTTTGAAAAATGGACAGGAATAAGGCAATTTAGGTCATACAAAAGGTATCGGGGCTTTATGGGCCCACCTCGGACCAACCCGAGGCGACATATGTAAATTACTGATAATAGACCTTATGAGGTCATCCATAATCATTTGGAAGTATTCCGACTCCGTTTAGGAAAGTTTTATACAAAAGTTCACTTTAGGGACAAGTTATAAGGGAAATGATTCAATCTTTCTGAAGGAATTGGAGCGGATTTCCATCTCGAATTCCGAGGAACGGAGTCGTACTTAAGGCTCGCGGCCGAGCCTATTACATTCAGAACATGCCTAAGAATGAAGGGGTAGGCTTTACATACCTCGATTGCGCCTTATGCTCGCTTAGCTTCACATCCAATTTCGTCCAAAATCTACAAATGGTCATGTTTACCAATTGTCAAATTCAAGCCTTTAAGAATCCAAATTTTATTACTTGCCTACCGAAATTTCGGCAGCATTTCCCCTATACATATAGCCTCCCCGAGATTCAACTCGGCTCAACACAACCAACAACAACCCAACAACAACATCAACAACATAAACAATTTTCATAATTCACAATATACGCAATTAGTCTACTTTACGACATAATGCAATAATCCTCATTTCGACTTCACACTTCCAAATCAATACCAACATATGCCGTAAAACAGCCCGCACATTATTTTCCAAAGAGGTCAAAATTAACACTAACAACATCAATAACAACATCCTCCACATTCTACAAGTTAAATACATTTGTTTTCATCCAAAATTTTCTTCAAACCCCATTCTACAATTCAGCCATACCAACAAACGAATTTATCACGTTATTTCTTCGTTCTAATCCGTTAAAACTCTAAATAAACTTGTTAACAATAAAAAAAAAGCCTTATTCATACCTTAAGTGCACAGCCACCACGTCCACCCTCTTATTTTTAGTTGATTTTTAGCTCAAATCAAAGGCAACGCGACGTAGAACACTTTTCTATTCATGGGCTTCGGGATTCGGGGCTCCGATTTTGGTCAAAAATTGATTTATTTTCTCTAGGCTCTCCTCTCTCTTTTTCTCTAGAGTTTTCCAGGTTTCTTGATCTGAAAATGAGGGAGAGAAACTGATTTTTTTCTATTAAAAGCGTGGGTAATGGGCCTGACCCGAATTGGAATCGGGTTGGGCCCATTTCACTGCCCAGCTTGACCTTTCGACCTTAAAATGTCCATATCTCCTTGTACCGACGTCGCCTGGGAGCCCACGACCTACCGTTGGAAAGCTATTTCAATTATCTACATCTTTTATTTCTGGGCGTTTTCCCAAATTCCAACCTTATAATGCCGTTGTTTCCCCTCCAAGTCAGGTCATCCGAAAACGTTTTCTTAAAAATATTCATTTGGAGGGCTTCCACTTTGATTTGGCCCCAGGGCCCTTCACGGGTTGTGTTTAACTTTACATATACGATTCATATAACTTTTCACATGTCCCAAAAAAATCTTGATGTGTGGGCCCCACCTCAGCTTACAAATAATTCGACGTTCGAAAATGCAGGATATAACAGATTTGCTTGCGAATTATTTGACGTATAAAAATACGAGGTATAACAATGTGCCTATGTATGGATATTATGAAACCCCGAGCTTATATGGCCAGGTAGAATATATATATAATGCGCACGCACCACTACAGTTGGGTACGGACAACCCTGAGCCTTGGTAGGGCCAGGTACGGATACCACTGAGCCTTGGTAGGGCCAGGTATGGACAACACTGAGCCTTGGTAGGGCCAAGTACGCATAATACCAAGCTTTATTATAGCTGGGTACGTAAGACACCGAACTAATATGGTCGGGTATGATACTACTATGTATTCAAATGTATGAAAAGCCCGAAGGACATGTATGTGATATTGTCGAGCCACTACGTGGCCGAATACGGATAACGTTTAATGTGTATGAGCAGATACGGTACTATGTTATATATATGATAGAGGAATGAAAGGTATCCACCCTAAAAAGTTACACATGTTATAACTACATCTCATGTCTTATGATTTCTCTATTATATTCATTTCATTCATGCGTTACATACTCAGTACAATATTCGTACTGACGTCTGTTTTCTTTGGACGCTGTGTTCATGCCCACAGGTAGACAAGGAGGCGACCCAGATTTATAGAAGCCGATAAGCAGACTTTTGAGAGCACTCCATTATTCCGGAGGTGCCATTGATTTACTGTTGTGTGTACATATATGTTTTGGGCACAACGGGGTCCTGTCCCGTCCATATGTCTAGTACTCTAGTAGAGGCTCGTAGATGCGTATGTGTGGGTAGTATGATCTCACGATTTTCCACGTGTATATATGTATTATGTGGATAGCCAAAGGGCTTATGTATATAAAGGTAAATATGTTTCAAATGAAAGATGAGTTTCCTACGATTATGAGCATAAGAAATACGATTGTACGCAGAATGAGTAATAAAACAAGTGGTGCTCAGTGGTTAGCCCCGGGTACCCCTCACGGCCCTAGCCGGGTCGTGACAAAAGTAGTATCAGAGCAGTTCCGTCCTAGGAAGTGTCTACGAGCCGTGTCTAGTAGAGTCATGTTTATGGTGTGTTGCGTGCCACATCTATAAATAGGAGGCTACAGGGAATTTAGGATGGTTACACTTCTTTCATCCCTAAGATCGTGCGATATATCTAAGCCATAGGAAATGAGATTCCTTATACTAACCCCTGATTGCAGCATAAGAACGGTAACGGCACGAGAGAGTGATTGATGGCATTGAAAGTTACGAAGGTAAGCCCCTTCGTTGAGGCTACGTTATCGGAATGTGTATTTATATGATAATGGATTGGTTGTCATAGAGGTAAGTCAGTGTAAGTACAACAGAGAAATTGATTAAATGTGTCTCTTGATGATAAGTTTAGTTATAAGCTGAGAACTAAGCGAATTGAATAAATCATAACAAAGGTAAGCGACAGTGCGAAAGATGTGTGTCGAGTAAGGTAAGAATATTGAGGTATGATTGAAATGTAAAGCTGAATGATGAAAGGAAAAGTAAATAGGAAGGGATAACTGGGAAGATCGCTAAAGGATCAGGTACATCTCGAAGTGTGATATATGAGGTAAGTTTTGACATCTTTGTACTTTTACCTGAAATTGGGGGCCCTGTGTGGCTGATATATGTCGTACATGCATATTGGCCCTGTGAGGCATTGTTGGTATTTGCTGCATGCAGGTTTTGAGATAGTAAGAAATATAGAGGAAACTCCGCCGAAATTTTCCTAGAATCTAAAGGAGATAAGATATAAGTTTGTGATATGTCCTAACGGGAAAAGATGTTGTGCAAAAAGTAATGGCCAGACGAGGTTAAGTTAGGAGTATCGTTGACAACTACCAGCGATGAGTTAAATACTATTGAATCGATAGTAATGGCAATTATAAGATCGACATTGATACGGTAAAGAGAAATGATAGAGTAAATTAGGGAGACTGGTAATGCTAAAATATGACATGGAAGAGAAAGGGTAACTCCAATAGAGTGTGATATTGAAGTATTGATTGGACGGATAAGTGCAAGTAAAATACGACAAGTCTATTAGCAAAATAAAGTAACAACATGACTGAGGCAGGGGTATAACGAATGTGAATCCATTGGTAAAACAACTTATATGGTAAGGGTAATAGGGCTGATTAGAAAGAGTAATAGGTTGAGTATGCTTACTTCGCAAGGTTTACTCTACTTTATGAGCAGGCTTGCAAACGAGGTAAAGAAGTGGCACTCTATAGCGCTGATTATGATCAAGATATAATGAGAGCGTGGAAAGAACTGTAATACAATGTAAGTAAAGTATAGTGAGGAAACGACTAAAGATGTGACATGTTATATATGAATAAAGAATGAATGCAGGTGTGAAACTAGCAAGCGAGCCATGCGGTAGTAGATAAGAAAGCTTATAAGACCTTGTTAGAAAAATCCAGCATAGAGGTTTCGTAATGACAAAAATGATAGCAAGCAAACTTGAAAAAGAAATCAGAGAAAAGTCTTATGGCAAAGTAGTAAGAGTTGGTGATTTGTATAATTTAGAGTATGAGTGATATTTTAAGCTAGATGTAAAAGACCAAAACTATAGAAAAATGAATAACGAAATAGGACAATTGTTAGAAAAAGGATCAACACAATAAGGATGAAAGGGGATGATCAGAATGAACAGAATAAGTTTTGGAAGCGAAGAATGGATTGTACAAAGATAGTATATTCTAAAGGACAAAGCGGTACTAAGTTAAGAATAAGGTTCCTCGTGTGAGGAATGAAGGATTGATTATAAAACGGGAGGAAATAAGATAAATTGATGAGGAAGGAATGTAAAGGAGTAAGAATGGGAATAGAAAGAGAAGGAAAATGCGCCGCAAAGTACGCGCGCTTAATAAGTAGTCATGTCATGATTAAAGGAAGATGCATCTCCTACGAATATCGTATACCAAGTTAGAACGAGTAAAGTATATGAATTAATGGGTTGAAAAGAAAAAGGTGGCCATGAGTTATGAGTTTACCGTGCAACGATAAAGCGATAGAGTAAAGGTATCATCAATGACAAATACAATACGATTATGATTGGTTTTGAAACCAATGTTGAGTGCAACACAAGAGTAAAAGAGTATGAGGCATAAGGGGTATTAGTTGCGCATGAGACTTAGGCCCTGGAAAACAAAGATGACGTTACAAGTGAACTTTGAACACCGAAGAAGAGGGCAAGTGACATTGCATAGATGGTATGGATAACTAGACATACTAATATTGTGAGCATCCCTATGGGGCAAAAAGTTCTTAATTGGAACAGATTTGGACATTGACTCATAGCTACCAGATGAGCCAAGTAAAATACTGTCACGACCCGACTCGGGGCCGCGACGAGCACCCGGTGCTAACCCACCCGAGCACCCTCTTAGCTTACTCTTATACTTACATCTAGGTGAGCCAGATAATTATACATTTCCATTCATTCGTCAACGAGTCCCATAGGCCTCTATGCCACATCAATGTCCATGGGCCAACGTGGCTGACAAAATGATACACAAAATATAGGCCGACAAGGTCGGACATGTCTAACCATATACACATGACTACGAGCCTCTAGGAAGAGTATAACACATCACATGAGCGGGACAGGACCCCGCTATGCCCATAATTATATACACAAACGAATAAGTACCCAAAAGCTATGGCTCCGAAGGAAATGGAGCTCCGCTATGTAATCTCTGAATAAGCAGTTATGGATCAAGTCTGTCTCCCTGTGCACCTGCGGGCATGACGCAGCGTCCACAAACAAAAGGACGTTAGTACGAAGAATGTACCGAGTATGTAAAGCATGATTAACATCAATATAGAAGCATCATAGACAATAAATGAAGTGGCATAGGAGGGAAGACAATAGTATCATCGTCATGGCACTTACCTGCCTTTCATAGGAACTTTCCATTTCTCATGCATATTTCATAATAGTGTTCGTATTCGTATACATGCCCCTATTCGCATTCATATACATAGCCTTTTCACAATCATATTCATATTATATACATAGCCATACACTTATATACATACATAGCGTACCCAACCATAAGGTTTGGTGTTTCATACGTACTTGGCCAACCAAGGCTCAATGTTATTTCTACCTGGCCCTACCAAGGCTTCAGGGTTATCCGTACCATCTGCACATGTGTGCGCGTGTTACATAATCATATACATACATATATATATACATCCATATACATATATTCTACCCGGCATTATAAGCTCAGGGTGTCATTATAGCCCTTCATAGGCACATGTGAATATAATAGCCCGTAGGCACCTTTAGCATCATTATTATTATCATCATCATCACTATCATCATCGTTTTCGCTACATCTCTATCTTATGCTTACTCGTCAAAGGGGTGCGTAGTACATTCGTAGCACGTATCGAGGGTCGTGAGCTTATGAGCTCGGAGTGTCAATCACTTGAATACAATATACTCATATAGAGGATTTAAGAGTTTGGCCAAGGAACCATGCCTTATGAAAGAAGGGTTAGCCTTACATAACTTTTCGTCGGACTATTCTACACTTGCACGCTTCCTTCCAATGCTAGCGTCTATACCTTCATTAATATCATAACAATGGCCATTAGTCATTCACGTTATCCACATTATTTAGATTCCTTAATTTGCCTCTATTTCACCCATATTCATGGTCATAACATCCAACTTCGCCTATTCATCTAAGTTTCTAGTTCATGATCTTAGTACCATTTATAATGCATTCATATCACAACACAACAACATTCATGATTCAATTCCAACTATTCCACAAAATGTCACTATTCATCATTCATGACCTACTTGACCATATTTTCTTCAATCCATGTATTCCAACTCTTCAATACCTTAAACATCATGTAAAAATCATGAATCTTACCTTAGAAGTTGTAGGAACAAGCTTTGGTTAATAATACTCCACTTTGAGCAAAACCCTAGTTTTTCTCCATTTGCATTTCTTGACTTGAATGGTATTTAATGGCTTGCTTACAGTTGCTTCACTTGTTTATGTTGTTGGTGACTTATAATCCTTGAAAACTTATGAAATAAATGTAGAGAGATGATTCTAGAGAGAAGTGTTGGTCCTCATATTTAATGAATTGAAATTCTGTGTTGAGGTGTACAATGGTCATCCATGGAGGTTTATGGTCCGTATTCCAGTTTACGGACCGTCCCTCATGGTCGTCTTTAACCTTAAGCAGAACCAGAAACTTTGGCTGCATGCATGGTAATTTACGACCATGGTTTACGGTCCGTCCACCAAGTCGTATTTTACCAGCTCTCAGCTGGGCAGAAAGTTGAAACCTTGCATGGCAAATTACGACTGCCAGTTTACGGACCGTATTCTGTTTTACGGTCCGTATTTTGCACTTTATGACCACTGGTCAATTTTGCCAACTTTCCACTTTTCACATTTCTCGACTTTTCATTCTAATCATTCTCGTCCATATACGCACATTGCTCATGAAACATTATACACTCGCACTCATCACTAGTTCGTTTACTTGCGTACCAACGGGGAATTTTCCGAGGTGCAACAAATACATTCTTGTTCGGATTTGCTATATCGGTTGTATTACTTGATTACAAAACCGCAAGATGATTATGTTAAGACTTCACACATGAATTATCATAGCTATAAATTATGGAAAACCGCATGAATAAGATGTAGTACAGTAAGGGATACATGAATTCAAGATTTTAAAGTGAGGCAACGAATTTGAGAATGGTACAAGTAAAAGTCTTAAAGGGGGGAAGCGAGTAAAGAGAATACAAGTGTAGAGATTGAAACGATCGACCTTAAGAGGTGACAGATATGGACTCAAAAACAAATAGTTAGAGTTGCGCAGAAATGAGTCTAATGACTAGTAAGTAAACAAACAAGAATTGAGCGGGTATCTGAGACTGTACTGTAAATCATTCGTGAAGACCTTGAACAACGTGACATTGAGAGAAAATAACTCAAGAGATATTGTAAAAGAAAGCGATGCTATACTAGAATGGAGGCAATGGCACTAATGGTAGAGTCGTTATTAATGATATTGCTATTTATAAGTGACAATTAAGAAGGGACCTAAGGTTTTCTATAGTAGAACATAAGATATGATAATCAAGGGAAAAAAATAAAGGAAGGAAGAGAGCATGACGAGATAAGTTACTACAGATAGACCATAGAGTTTTGGTATGTATGACACCGAGCCTTGTCGTGGCCGGATATGCGAAAACCACCAAACCTTTAAGGTCGGGTATGCTATGGATATGAATATGGACAAGAATGTCTATACGGATATTGATACATCTATATGTATAGATGTGTATGTACACGAATCACGTAAGAACGATTATGTAACTTGCAAGTATTTATGCGTCGCCAATGAAACCAAGTGGGTACTTAAAAAGAGGAGTAAGAGGTAAGCAAGAATAGTGTGTTCATGATACTCCGGGTCAGTTGAAGGAAAATATATGGAAAAAATTTCATAGAATCCCGGATAGTTTAACATTCGAGGACGAATGTTCCCAAGGGGGGAAGAATGTTACACCTCGAAATTTTTTCCTTTCATGCACAGTGAATAGACTGACGAAGGGCACGACGTATCCAATGTTTTGATAAGTAAGAAATAAGATTTGATGATTCTAAATGAGGTTTCAAAGACATTCGAAGTAAGAGAAGAAAGTTTGACAAGAAAGACAAGGTATACGTTATGTATTGAGAAGGATTTACGAGTACCGAGTTAGTGACGGCTTAAGGATGTTTTGGAGAAGAGTTATAATGTCCCTTAGATTGGTAATGAGGTGTTAAACAAGTATTAAAAAGGTACCGTAAGGATTGGAGATCAAACGAATCGCCGAGAACGAGTTCGGAAAAGCTGGGCATTGTACGGCCAAACATACTGGCCGTATGTTCAACCGTATAATCAGCCCATATTAGTATCCCTCTCTGGACCAAATCTACGGCCAGACATACGGTCAGTATAATTTATACGGACCATATATTGGTCCGTAGAAACTGGTCGGGACAGATATTAAGTGGATATAAGGAGGACCCAAGTTTATTTATTTCATTTCATTTTCACCTCACACCTCAAGAACCCTCTAGAAAACCCTCTCTACTGTTCATCCACAATAACTCAAGAAAGATTCATGATCAACCTCATCAAACCAAGGAAAATCAAGTGTAAGATACTCATTGGAGTTCATCCAAGGCAAGAAATCCCATTGGATTGAAGCTAGGGTTTTTCTTCAAGTGCAAGATTATCATCCCAAACTTGCTCCTACACTATCTAAGGTAATTTTTATGGTATTTCTATGTTGTTTAAGGTATTTAAAAGTTGAAACACTTGGATTGTAGAAGGATATAGAAAATGAGTCATGAATGTGGGAATAGTGTCAATTTGGAGTAGAAGTTTGGAGTGAATCATGAATATTGATATATTGTGATTGTAAGTATGATATAAGTGACATTTAGAATAAGGGATAAGCATTATATGTGAGAAAACGCAATAGTGAACTATGACCTTGATTATGGAGGAATTGAAGTGAAATTGTGAAATGTGGATAATGTAGATGAATGACGATTGTTTTTTATAATATTGTGAATGTTGTTATGGATGTTTGGGATTTGATAGATGATTTGGGGAAAGTCGTATAAACAAAGAAAATGCTACCCAATTTTCTCTAGCTTTAGTAACCACGTACATATAATCGATTAGCTAATGTGAAAGCGAATTCTCTTGAAGGTAGAAATGTGAGCATTGAAGGAGAACAATCAAACGATGGAAATTGTTAAACGAAAGAGGTATGTAAGGCTAGTCCCTTCTTTCTATGGAATAACTCCTATGGCATGAATCCTTCTATCTTTCCATGACTTTCCTACATAACGGAACTTATGAATCTACGATTATAACGAGCTTCATACAAGAGAAAGAAGAGAGATACATTACGAGAATGACAATACCAATGACGAATCTAAGTCTAAAAGTCCTAAAGCTTATGATATGATATTCCTACGAAGCTAATGATCATTATATTATTCCTATGATATTACTTCCCTACCTCTCCATGACTTTCTTACATTCCGCGAACTATGAGTCAATATTGATAAAGAGCTTCTTATGAGATAAAGATGAGAAATATGTCATGAATACGATAATAATGATGGTAAGTTTAAGCCTAGAGATTCTTAAGCAAGATATGATGTCTATGAAGTTAAAGATCCTACTTACGATCCCTCGATGTTGTTCATGGTGTACACTCACATTAAAATGTTAGTTCCTTCAAGGTGAAATATGATGAATATGATCACTCCATAATGTAATCGGGGGTTCTCGACCTTATGTCACCCCGATATTTTTATAGATTGTCTATAAGCGCTAATGCATGTCCTATGACCAGTGTCCCGAAAAATTACAAGTCTATGTTCATAGAGGATTTCATATGAGATAAAGGTAAGAGATATACTATAGATATGATAATGATAATGATGAGCCTAAGTTTAGAGATTATAAAGCCTATCATACGATATTTTCATGAAGTTCATGCTACGAGTACGATATGATTTTAATAGATTGTCTTTAAATTCAAATGCATGCTCTATGGAACATTATGATAAGCTTATGAGATGTATGTGATGATAAAAGATTCCCGTGGTGATGGCAACGATGACGATGTTAATAGTAATAATGATAATGATGATGACGATAATAGTGATAACGATAATGATGACGACGATAATGGTGATAATGATAATGATGACGATGATAATGGTGATGATGCTAAAGATGTTTATGGGATTTTATGTATATGTGCCTATGTATGGCTATTATAAAACCCCGAGCATATATGGCCGGGTAGAATATATATATAATGCGCGCGCACCTCTGCAATTGGGTACGGACAACCCTGAGCCTTGGTAGGGCTAGGTACGGATACCACTGAGCCTTGGTAGGGCCAGGTACGGACAACACTGAGCCTTGGTAGGGCCAGGTACGCATAACACCAAGTTTTATTATAGCTGGGTACGTAAGACACCGAACCTATATGGTCGGGTATGATACTATTATGTATTCAAATGTATGAAAAGCCCGAAGGACATGTATGTGAAATTGTCGAGACACTACATGGCCGAATACGGATAATGTTTAATGTGTATGAGCAGATACGGTACTATGTTATATATATGATATAGGCATGAAAGGTATCCACCCTTAAAAGTTACGCAGGTTATATCTACATCTAATGTCTTATGATTTCTCTATTATGTTCATTTCATTCATGCCTTACATACTCAGTACAATATTTGTACTGATGTCCGTTTTCTTTGGACCCTGTGTTCATGCCCACAGGTAGACAAGGAGGCGACCCAAATTTATAGAAGCCAATAAGCACACTTTTGAGAGCACTCCATTATTTCGGAGGAGCCATTGATTTACTGTTGTGTGTACATATATGTTTTGGGCACGACAGGGTCCTGTCCCGTCCATATGTCTAGTACTCTAGTAGAGGCTCGTAGATTCGTATGTGTGGGTAGTATGGTCTCACAATTTTCCACGTGTATATATGTATTATGTGGATAGCCAAAGGGCTTATGTATATAAAGGTAAATATGTTTCAAATGAAAAATGGTTTTCCTACGATTATGAGGAAAAGAAATACGATTGTACTCAGAATGAGTAATAAAACGAGTAGTGCTCGGTGGTTAGCCCCCGGTACCCGTCATGGCCCTAGCCGGGTCGTGACAGTTACTACAGTAGGGTACCAGATGTTCAGCGGTTGGTTGTTGTGTTACCATGGTAGGGTAACCTGTCCTGACTAGTTTATGCATATTAGTGGCTTACAGACTATTAGTCAGTGGACAGGTGTTTTGTTTGGCCTTGCCGGCCTTTTGGATAGTCATCATTCTTGGTTGTGGCCTTGTCGGCCTTAGTTATGCACATATGTCTTGTTGGGCCTTTTCAGCTTGTAGGTTGTCATGATATACTTCTTACAATTGTTATTCAGCGGCCTTGTCATCCTATGATTCATGTTACAAAGTTCAGATATCATAGCGGTTCGCTCGGCCCTTCGGGTGTCGGGTGCCTGCCACACCCCCTAAGGTTGGGGTGTGACAGTGTTGTTCTCTGGAAATATCTCGCATCTGCGACTCGAGCTTCTGAATGGAAGCCATGTGAGATCCCATTGTTTCTGTTATCCCCTTAAATTGTTATATCTGCTTTGTCCTGGTTTCCTAGCACCTTCTCAAGCATGCTCTCCAACCTAGAATTTCCTTGCTCATTTGTCTGCCCCTTTAGTGGAATATATGGATTTGAACTCCTTTATCCAAAGTTGTTGTTGTTGTTGTAGTTCCTTTGGTTCGGACCACCATAGTTATTATTGTAGTTACTTTGTCCCTGTTGAGGTCTCCATTGATTATGATAGTCTCCCTGGCAGTTCTACCTTTGGTAACCCCCTTGAGAGTTATTAATATTGTTAGCATCTTCAAACTGCATCGGACGCCCTTTTTGATATGGACCCTCTTGAAATTGGTACATCCCCTTCAGCATACCCGGAATGTCTTCAACAACATTAACCTTCTTAACTTTCTGATCATCAAATCTCATTGTTAGCAAAGAAATACTAGTAGCTATCTGAGCTAAGGTCTGTTAAGTTTCTTGATTTTCCTTCACAAAATTCTAGATCACCGGAGCTCCATAGGCCACACCAGTACCACTCGAATCCCATGCTTGATTGTGAGTACTAAGCTTATCAAGCAATTGAGTGATACGAGCATAAGTCTTATCCATAAAACACCCATTAGCTACACTGTTAGCCATAACTTCTGTCATTGGATCTATCCCTCTATAGAACTTCTCCATCAATATATTATCCGAAAAACCACAGTTTGGTGACTTCTGCAAATATTCTTTAAACCTCTCCCATGATTCAAATAGTTGTTCCCCCGGTAGTTGCTTGAAATCATAAATCTTATCATGAATTTCCTCTCTGTTGCTCGGAGAGGACCACTTTTTGAGAAACACAACAACAATCTCTGGCCATGTATAAATAGTGTTATGGGTCAGCTTTTCAAACCAAGCTCTAGCTTCACCAGCTAAAGAGTATTTGAAAAATCTTCGCCAAATAGAATCATCGGACACAACATTCTGCATATGTTGGGCGCACATGCCCATAAAATTCTTCAAATGTTGGTGAAGGTCATCATCGGTGGAGTTTCGAAATTGGCCATTAAGCTTGAGTAGGTGGTAAATGGTGGAGTAAATCTGGCATTTTGCCACAATAACCCTAGGTGGAACAATAACAAAAGCATATTCCACCTCATCTAACATATCAGCAAATGGGTTCTCAATCTCGACTGGTGGTTGATCTTGATTAATATCCTGCATCCTGTTGTTATAGCAGCTCCACGTGTGTTATTGTTATTGTTGTTGTGCATGATCACCTGGTTCACAATTTACGACAAAAAAGGTATGATGGAATAGAACAAGTCTTTAAGAAAAGCACAAACTATTTAGTAATTTCAAAATCGTATTGCCTGGCAACAGCGCCAAAATTTTATACACTCAAATTACACCTATTAAATGATGTAAAGCGAACGATGTCAGATATAGTAACCCAATTAGGTTGGGGTCGAATCTCACCGGGAATATGGTGTGAAAAGGTTACCAAAGTCGTAGAGTACTTTCTTAAGGTCTAATTTTTTTATTCCGTTGAGTTTGTAGAAGATGGGTTGTTTATGACTAATTACTAACTAATTGCTATGGATCGTAATATATGGAAAAATAAACCAATGTTGTGTCCCCCTTTAGATAAAGTGTAGGCTATGGTGATTGATCAGGATATACTTCTAATGAATCGTTATTAGAATGCACTTAACCTCTAATTGAATCCCTAATGTTTCCCAACAGTTAAAGATTATTTCTCTTCATGATTTTCCCAGATATAAAAGTGTGTATGAAGGGTTAACGCCTTGAGTTATTGTTATTTATTCCTACCAAACCCTACTCACTTTCCCAAGTTAAGTAAAGTTTATGGCTTTAATCAATATTTTCAACCATTAATTATGAGTTAAGAACAAAGGATAAATAAACCCTAACAATTCATTATGCGTATATCAATCCCAATCCCCAATCACAAAGCACTCATACTAGGGTTCACAACCTTGGTAACTGGTTTAACTACTTACAGAGAATGAAAAACCATAAGAGATAATTGAAATCATAATGCTGACGATTGATTGGAATTATAATAAAGTAATTGCAATTGTCTTGTCCTCCAAAAAAGCTTGCGTATTCAATTCTAGGGAATAATAGTCTAAAACTAACAACTCTCCCTAAGAAAAACCCTACAAGGAACTATTTATAGTGGGCCAATTCGCTCAAAAAACAAATAAAGGTCTGGCCCGACAGAACTTTTCATGAACCGTGAAATATCTCATAGACCGTGGAATTGCAACTCTTCTGAAATCAGAATGAGTTTGACACTCCCTTTTAATGGATCGTGAAATATTTCACGGTCCGTGGAATCCCGTCGTCAAATCACCTTCTTCCACATGAATCACTGGACTTGTTTCATGCTAAGTTTCACGGGCCGTGGAATGATCCAATTCCGTGTTTCTTCTCGTGGAATGGTAACTTCAAATCTTTCCATTCTTCTGTGTCTTTTTGCTTAATTTTCACAATAAGCCTCTCAGGACCTTGAATACATGAGACACGAAAAAAACCACGTAAAAAACAACACAAGCATGCTTGAAAACAAGTAAAACTTATAGTAAAAAAGCATCATATATGCCGTAATTTCACGGCACATCAGCAGGTATTAACATTGAAGGCCTGCAACTTCAGCAGGTTATTATCAAATGGTGACCAGTGCAAGCTCCTTCCAAACTACATACTATATATGCACCAATTCTAGTTATTATTGTCACGACCCGACTAGGGGCCATGACGGGTACCCGGGGCTAACCACCGAGCACCGCTCATACCATTACCCATCGTACTCATCAAGCGTTCATTCATTAATCTTATACTCAAGTCATAGGAAAAACCATTTTTCACTTCGAAACATAATTACCTTTATATAAATAAGTCCTTTGGCTATCAAAATAATGTACATACAATAAGGACATCGTGGGACCATACTACCCACACATGCGTATCTACGATCCTCTACTAGAGTGCTAAACATAGGGATAGGACAGGACCCCGCCGTGCCCAAAATACATATACACAAAACAATAAGCAATGGCACCTCCAGAATAATGGAGTGCTCTCAAGGCCTGCTAACAGCTCCTACGAGTCTGGATCTCCTCCCTGTTTGCCTGTGGGCATGAACACAGCGTCCAAAGAAACGGACGTCAGTACGAACATTGTACTGAGAATGTAAGGCATGAATGAAATGAACATAATAGAGAAATCATAAGACATAAGATGAAGACATAACCTGCTTAACCTTTAAGAGTGGATGCATTTCATACATATAACATATATAATCGTAGTACATACATCGTCATAGCACATACATCACCATATTGTATATATACCATCATCGTTAAACCGCGTCCGGGTAACCATCATATGCCGCCCACTAGTGGTGATCATGTCCGGCCTTCTAGGCGCGGTGAAATCACAAGCAGCCCGCCTTAGCGGTGACATGTCCGGCTATTTGGGCACAGTGGAATCATAAGCAGCCCGCCTTCGCGGTGACATGTCCGGCCATTTAGGCACAGTGGAATTGTATCATCGTGCACATCATAGACTTATGATTATTATACATCTCATAGGCATATCATGACCTTATCATAACTTAACATCATTATACATTTATCATTAAAACGTACATTAGAACTTGAAGGCAACTATGGCTATGTCGGGGTGACATAAGGTCTTGAACCCCCGATTACATTATGGAGTGATCATAATCGTCATATCTCGCCTTGAAGGGACTAACATTTTAAGGTGAGTGCACACAAGGAAAAGCATCAATGGAACTATACTTAGGATCATTAACCTCATGGACATCGTACCCCACTTTAAGATTCTTTGTACTTAAACTCATTATCATCATTGTCATGGTCGTATCGTATTTCTTTTCTTTAGCTTATACATATATAGCTCGTTACAATCACGGACTCATAGTTTCCTTTATTTAGGAAGATTATGGGAGAATAGGAGGATTCATGCCATAGTAGTCATGCCATAGAAGGAAAGGATTAGCCTTACATATCTCTTTCGTTTAACAATTCTATTGCTTGATTGTTCTCCTTCGATGCTCGCATTTCTACCTTCAAGAAAGTTCGTATTAACATTAGCTAATCGATTTATAAGAACGTGCTTTCTAAAGCTAGGGAAAATTGGGCAGCATTTCTTTTGTTTATACAACTTTCCTCATCTTACATATCAACTCCCAAACATCCATAACAACATTCACAATATTATAAGAAACAATCATCATTTATCTACATTATCCACATTTCTCAATTTCACTTCAATTTCTCCATAATCATTGTCATAGTTCACTATTGCATTTTCTCACATATAATATTATCCCATGTTATAAATTTCACTTATAGCATGCTTACAATCACAACATATCAATATTCATGATTCACTCCAAACTACTAACCAAAATCTCATTATTCCTATCTTTGTGACCCATTTTCCATCTCCTTCCATAATCTAAGTCTTTCAACCTCTCATTACCTTAAGCTACATGAAATGATCATAAAACTTACCTTAGATAGTGTAGGAATAAGCCTTGAGTGGAAATACTCCTCTTACACCAAAACCCTAGTTCACTTCCATTGGAATTCCTTGGCTTTGATGAACTTTAATGTGTTTCATACACTTGATTTTGTTGGTTTGATAAAGTTGATAATCAATTTCTCTTGGATTATTGTGAATGAAGAGTGGAGAGTTCTCTATAGTGTTCTTGAAGTGTGGAGAGAAAGAATGAAATATATTAAATGAGAGAGGGTCCTTATATTAATTCTTGAAGCTGTCCCGACCAGATTCTACGGGCCAACATACTAGCCGTATAAATTATACTGGCCTTGTGTTTCGCCATAGATCTGGTTCAGTGAAGGACCCATTCTTGTCACAACATATGGCCAGTATGTTTTATACGACCAGTATGTTGGGCCGTATAATGCCCAGCTCTCCAAAATTCGTTCTCGTCGACTCGTTTGACCTCCAATCCTTATAGAACCTTCTTGACACTTGTTTAACACCTCATTACCAATCTAAGGGACATTATAACTCTTCTCCAAGATACCATTAAGCCATCATTAATTCGATACTCATAAATCTTGCCCGACACACATCACATACCCTACTTTCCTTAACAACTTTCTTCTCTTACCTCAAATGCCTTTGAAATCTCAATTAGGATCCTCAAATGTTATTTCTTACTTATCGAGACATTGTATACTTCATCCCTTCGTTAGTCTATCCATTGTACATTAACGGGAAATTTTTCGAGGTGTAACATTCTTCCCCCCTTTTGGAACATTGGTCCTCGAATGTTATGTTCTCGGGAATTCTACGAAACTTTCGCTAGAGATTCCCCTGTAATATGGCATTACCATCCTGTTACAACAGCCCATAATAACATTGCCTCATACGGCCACAACACAATAGCAATATAAGTTGGCCACGCACGACCCATATGCATAAAAAGATAACATACATACCTCATAATCTCGATGTTTCATCATGGATCTCTTTCGGGGGCTGAAATAAGTGCGGGTATTTGGATTTCATACTCTCTTCTACTTCCCAAGTCATTTCTTCTCGGTTGTTATTTCGCCATAAGACATTAACTGAGGCTACTTCCTTATTTCGAAGTCTCCGTACTTGCCTGTCTAATATGGCAATGGGCACTTCTTCATAGACTAGATTTTCTGTCACTTGAACATCATCTATTGGAACATTCCTCATAGGATCTCCAACACACTTGCGGAGCATTGAGACATGAAAAACTAGATGGACTGATTCAAGTTCTGGAGGCAAGTCCATTTCATAAGCTACTTGGACCACCTTGCGGATAACCTTATAGGGTCCAATGTATCGAGGACTTAACTTTTATTTCTTACCAAATCTCATCACTCCTTTCATTGGTGACACCTTTAAGAATACCCAATAATCAACTTGAAATTCTATGTCTCGCCGGCGGTTGTCCGCATAAGATTTTTTGCGACTTTGGGCTGTCAACAATCGATCTCGGATTACCTTGACCTTTTCTACTGCTTGTTGAATCAACTCAGGGCCTATTAGCTGTACTTCTCCTATTTCAAACCATCCAATTGGGGATCTACACTTCGTTCCATATAAAGCTTCATACAGAGCCATTTGGATACTGGAATGGTGGTTATTATTGTATGCAAACTCAATAAGAGGTAAGTGGTCGTCCCAACCACCACCGAAATCTAGTATACATGCCCGTAGCATATCTTCCAAGGTCTGAATAGTACGTTCGGCTTGCCCATCAGTTTGCTGATGGAATGTCGTGCTATGTTTTATTCGAGTACCTAAGCCTTCTTGGAAAGATTTCCAGAACTTAGCTGTAAATTTTGCCCCTCTGTCACGACCCTACTAGGGGCCATGACGGGTACCCAGAGCTAACCACTGAGCAACACTCATTATATTACTCATTCTGCGTACAGTCGTATTTCTTATGCTCATAATCGTAGGAAAACAATTTTTCATTTGGAAACATAAATACTTTTATACACATAAGCCCTTCGGCTATTAAAATAATATATAAACAATGAGGACATCGTGAGACCCTGCTACCCACACATACGTACCTACGAGCCTCTACTAGAGTACTTGACATATGGACGGGACAGGACCCCGTCGTGCCCAAAACATATAGATATATACCAACAGTAAATTAGTGGCAGCTCCGGAATAATGGAGTGCTCTCAAAAGTCTGCTTATCAGCCTCTATAAATCTGGGTCGCCTCCCTGTCTATCTGTGGGCATGAACACAGCGTCCAAAGAAAATGGGCGTCAGTACGAATATTGTACTGAGTATGTAAGCCATGAATGAAATGAACATAATAGAGAAATCATAAGACATAAGATGTAGATATAACCTGCGTAACTTTTAAGGGTGGATACCTTTCATTCCTATAGCATATATAATCATAGCACATGTATCATCATAACGCATACGTCATCGTATCATACATATATATATCATAGCACCGTATCTACTCATACACATTAAACATTATTCATATTCGGCCACGCATTGGCTCGACAATATCACATACATGTCCTCCGGGCTTTTCATACATTTAAATACATAGTAGTATGGTACCCGACTATATAGGTTCGGTGTCTTACGTACCCAGCTATAATAATGCTTAGTTTTATGCATACCTGGCCCTACCAAGGCTCAGTATTGTCCGTGCCTGGCCCTACCAAAGCTCAGTGATCGCCGTACCCGGCCCTACCAAGGCTTAATGGTATCCATACCCAACTGCAGTGGTGCGTGCTCATTATATATATATATATATATACATTTTCTTCTCGGCCGTATAAGGTCGGGGTTTCATAATAGCCATACGTAGGCACATATACATAAAAGCCCATAAACATCCTTAGCGTCATTACTATTATCATCATCATTATTATCATTATCTCTATTAACGTCGTCATCATTATCGTGTATGCATATATGTATGAACTGCCCGACCATATAGGTACGGTGTGATAATCATTAGCCCGCGTCTAAGCCTCCCGCGCCCGGGGTAAACGTCTCATGCCGCCCACTAGTGGTGTCTGCCCATGCCATCTGGACATGGTGTATACGCTGCCTGCCTTAGTGGTGTCTGCCCGGCCATATAGGCGCATTGTAATATCGTCATCATGTACTCATCAGGAACTTAACATTTTCATACATTGCATAGGCATACCATAAGTTTGACATCATTATACATTTATCATAAAATATACATTAGAACTCAAAGACAGCTATACTTTATCGGGGTGACATAAGGTCGTGAACCCCCGATTCCATTATGGAGCATTCATAAGCATTCTGCCTCACCTTGAAGGAATTATCATATAAGGTGAGTGTATACAATGAACAACATCAATGGATCGTAGTTAACATTATTAGCTATGTGGAAACATCATGTCATAAACTCTGGGATCCTTAGATTTAAGCTCACCATCTTCATTATCGTGCTCATAATGTATCTCTTATCTTTATCTCATGTAGCCATTCATGAACATAGATTCTTAGTTTTGGAATATAAGAATGTCGTGGCGAGGTAAGGAAATAATATCATAGGAATCATATAATGGTCATTAACTTCGTAGGGATATCGTATCATGAGCTTTAGGACTTCCAGGCTTAGATTCATCATTGGTGTTGTCATGCTCGTAACATATCTCTTTTCTTTATCTTGTATGAAGCTCTTTATAATCCTAGACTCATAATTTCCGATAGGTAGAAAAATCATGGAAAGATAGAAGGATTCATGCTATAGGAGTCATACCTTAGAAAGAAGGGACTAGCCTTACATACCTCTTTCATTTAACAATTTCAATCGCTTGATTGTTCTCCTTTAATGCTCACATTTCTACCTTCAAGAGAATTCGCATTAACATTAGCTAATCGATTATATGAATGTGCATACTAAAGCTATAGAAAATTGAGCAGCGTCTCCTTTATTTATACTACTTTCTCCATATCATATATCAACTCCCAACATCAATAACAACATTCATAATATGATCATCAATATCTTTTATCAAATTCATCATTATCCAATCCCCACAATTTCCTCTCAAGGTCATCCATAATAATGATCATAGCACAAGTCATATTCATTCTCATCTAATGTTTCTATCATGCTCTTAACATCCTTCATAACGTAATTACAATTACAACATATCAATATTCATTATTCATTCCAAACTACTACTAAAAAATGGCACTACTTCCACTTTCATCACCCATTTCCTATATCCTTCTACAATCCAAGTGTTTCAACTTTTCAACACCTTAATTAACATGTAAATACCTTAAAACTTACCTTTGGTTGTGAGGGAATGAGCTTTAAGTGGAAATACTTCACTTGAGTAAAATCCTAGTTCCACTTCCCATGGATCTTCTTGACTTGGACGAACTTTGATGTGTTTCTCACACTTAGTTTTGTTGATTTGATGGAGTTGATAATCAATTTCTCATGAGTTCTTGTATATGAAGTGTGTAGAACGTTCTAGAGAATTCTTGAATCATGGAGGATAAATGGGAATGAAATAAATGAACTTGGGGTGCTCTTTTTATAAATTAAAAATCTGTCCCGACCTGATTATACGGACACTTATACGGTTCGTATAAATTTATACGGTCCGTATAAGTGACCGTGAAATCACCCCGTCAAATTCTCGCTTCTGTGTTCATTATACGGAACATTATACGGTCCGTATAAATTTATACGGTCCGTATAAGTGACCGTAAAATCACCTCTTCAACAACTTACCTCTGTGACCATTATACGGCACATTATACGGGCCGTATAACTTTATACGGTCTGTATAAGTGACCGTATAATCTCACCAGTCAGGGAATTCACTGTCACCATTCTGCGGACCATTATACGGACCGTATAACATTATACGGACCGTATAATCGACTGTATAACTTATCTTTTCACTGATCTTATTCTCGTCACTTGGTGTGATCTCCAACCCTTGTGGAACTTTCTTGGCACTTTTTTATTACCTCATTAACAATCTAACAGACGTTATAATTATTCTCTAAGACGCTATTTAATCATCATTAACGTGCCGCTCGTAAATCCTTTCCGATACACATCGCATGTCTTTCCCTCTCTTGGCAAACTTTCTCCTCTTACTACGAATGTCTTTGAAATCTTAATTAGGGTCATTAAATGTTATTCCTCACTCATTGAAATACTGTATATTCCGTGCTCTTCGTTAGTCTATTGACTGTGCATGAACAGAAATATTTTCGAGGTGTAACATTCTTCCCCCTTGGGAACATTCGTCCTCAAATGTTAAGCTATCCGGGATTCTACGAAAATTTCGCCATATATTTTCCTTCAACTGACCCAGAGTATCATGACCACAGTATTCTTGCTTACCTCTTACTCCTCTTTTTAAGTACTTACTTGGTTTCATTAGCGACGTATAAATACTTGTAAGTTACATAATCGTTCTTGCGTGATTCGTGTACATACATATCAATACATATACAAGTTTCCACATACGTATTCGTATTCATAATCTTACTCATGTACATATCGTATCCATAGTCATATTCATATACATATCATTTACATAGCATACCCGACCACGAAGGTTCGGTATTTTTCGCATATCCGGCCACGACAAGGCTCGGTGTCATTCATACCAAAACTCTGTTGTCTATCTGTAGTAACTTATCTCGTCATTCTCTCTTCCTTCCTTTATTTTTTCCTTGATTATCATATCTTATGTTATATCCCGTATTTTGTACGTTCGGATATTTCAAGGTAGTCGTGGTAAGTTAAGGGAATGACCATCTTCCAAAATTATTTTAATGTACAAGTTGGTTACGAATATTATTTATGAACATTAGTAGTATGGAAATATTGGGAGAGGCTAAGGGAAAAAAGGGAAATTCGCAAAGTGGCTTATGGTAATATTGTGGAAGGTTAGGGGAAAAATGGGAATTTCACAAAAAGTCTTGAAAATTATTGAAGGACCACTTGTGTCCGTGTGGTGGGAGAGTGGGTCCTAGCCAAGGCTTGGTCAATAATTATAGACCAAAGCTTATAAGGCAAGACATTAGTCATCTTTATTTTAATTTAAAGAAACTTCAAGAAAAATGGAGAAGAGGCCATGTGTCCATATTCTTATTTGAGGGACTTAATTATAAATATAGATGACTGGTGGAGAAAATAATAAGACACAATATCCCCTCACAAGTTCATGAAACTTCAAGAAGAAAGAAAATGGAGAAGCATTCGGCCACCTTGGCCAAATTTGAAGCCATGGAAGTTGATCAAGAAAAATAATTCTCTTCTAGCAATTCAACCAATTTGAAGGCCCTAATTAACATGGAGTGACTGTTGAGCAAGCAAAGCATTTGTTGTGCAAGTTGGAAACCTTAGCCAAGCCAAGAAGTTGAGTTAGAAAGGTATGTGTTCAATCCTCTTTTACATATGTTATGGATGGTTGTGTATGTTGTAGTGTGTGGAAATGGATGAAAATCATGAATTTGGTACGTTGGGGTGTTGGCCGAATATAGTTGCATTGTGTAGAAAAAATGAATTGAATTTTAGTTAGTACTTTGATTGTTGTTGTTGTGGATTTCATGAAGAGAATAAAGTTTTGATGACTTGAAATGAATTTGTAGTTGTTGTGGGATTATTGAATGAGTTAAAGTGACACTAGTATGGTTTCTTACATTTGTATGAGTGATATTGCTAAAGTATAGATTGTTGGTGTAGTTTATGAATTTGGAAATGAGACATTTGTTTGGAAGATTGTAAGTTGGGTTGCTGTGATTGAATTTGAAAGAAGGAAATAGGTTGTTATTGTTCTTGTTGGAATTGGAAGGTTTCGGGTGAAGTAGTATGTTGATTGAGTCGTTTTGAATGTTATGTGAATTGAATTGAATATAAATGAAATGTCGTTAAATTGTATGACAAAGGTTGTTAATGTTAGAATGTGTCTTGAATTGATTGTTGATGTTGTTGGTATGATTGATGGTATTGTTGTTGATAGTTTGGCCGAGTTGAATTCTCGGATTGTTGATTGATGATTTGGGCCGAGTTAGATTCTCGGGGATGGTGTATTTACAGGGGAGATGCTGCCGAAATTTCGGCAGATTATAAATGAATTCATTTGAAGGATTAAGACAAGTATATGATGATGAATCTAATGATTGCGTCAATCTTCTTGAATGTAGACTAGCGATAGCGAGCTCGGACGATTAAGCGTAGCTAATAGGACGTGGAACAGGTATGTTAAGGCTTGTTCCTTTCTTTCAAAGGCATGATCCCGATGTTGTGATTTCATAATTGTTTCCATATCTTACTTGTTTTTCAAAAGTTTGATGTTTATGATTCCAAGGCATGATTCTCTTCCCGATAACTCGTAAATGTTTTTTTTTCAAAGTGCCCGTACTCTATCAAAACAGAGGTTTATGATTTTGTATGTTTTTATGACCATAACGATGGATATGTTTCACGATGACAATGATGATGTCAAAGATGAGAATATTTCTATGATGACTATGATAAGAATGATTTTCCAAAAATGACTTCTGAAATGTTCGTAAAAGGTTCTGTACTTCAAACGCTCATAACTCTCTTATACTAAATCGGATTGACCTGAAACTTGTTTCTGAGCCTTCAGGTGCCGGTTTATGTATGCTGTTATTCGTTGCTCGTCTAATCTTATAATAATTGTTCCTTCAAGGTGAGACAAAGCGTCCATGGCTATTCCATAATGTAATCGGAGGTTACCGACCTTACGTCACTCCGATGGATACATGACTTTCTTTGGGCTCTCATGCATGCTGCTTATATGATATATGTATATGATATATGTATATGTATATGGGGGATATGGGGAAAAGGGCCATATGTTGCGCTATAGACGCATTGCCACCTGGTCAGTTGGCGTAATATCATCCCGGACGCGGGACATATGTGGGGGAGCCGACATATTCGGCGCTATGATATGATATGTTCTATTTTCTATATATGAAAAGAAATGTTTTCAAAGGAAAGCCAAGCATGCATGCCATCCACCCTAAGAGGCACTCATATGTATAGGTTAATCTTTTACCTCATGATATGCTCTATGTTTCCATTCTGTTACTATTCATATTTATATCCCTTACTATGTTACTATTCATGCCATACATACTCAGTACATTGCTCGTACTGACCCCCTTTCCTCGGGGGCTGCGTTTCATGTCGCGCAGGTACACCCAGATAAGTAGAAACTATTATAGAAGATGTTCCAGCGGAGTTGGCAAGCTCCATTTGATCTGGGGTGTTGCCGGGTCAGAGTACTATGCTATGATGTCTTGTTCCAAGTTAGAGACTTTGCAGACAGAGTCGTGGGTGTAGTATGTCAGTCTTGAAAGCGGCTTCACCAGCCGATGTGTCTTTATATTTTATGTTACAGATCCCACATGGCCACAGATTTTGTTTGAATTGAGTACAAAGAAAAGAAAAATTCTGAAAGCTTTACTATGTTTTCCACTTCTTATTGATGTAAGAGTTTAAAAAGGTTAAGTATGTAATAAGAGTTAGCATGTTCGCTCGGCTCCGAATATGGGGTTGGGTGCCCATCACACCCTAGTAAGATCGGGGTGTGACATCTTATGCTCTACTACAGAAAACCTTAGGTCCCTTTCTTAATTGTCGCTTATAAATCTCAATATCATTAATTATGACTTCATCGTTAGTGCTTTTGCCTCTATTCTAGTATAACATCACCATCCTTTACAATACCCCTTGAGTTATTTTCTCTCTATGTCATGTGGTTTAAGGTCTTCGCGAATGGTTTCCAATATAGTCTCAGATGCTCGCTCATTCGTGTTCGTTTATTTACTAGTCATTAGACTCATTTCTACGTAACTCTCACTCTTTGTTTTAGAGTCTATATCTGTCACATCTTAGGGTCTATCATTTCAATCTCTACACTTGTATTCTCTTTACTCGCTCCCCCCCCCCCCCCTTTAAGGGTTTCACTTGTACCATTCTCAAATCCGTTGCCTCACCTTAAAATCTTGAATTCATATATCCCTTACTATGCTACTCCTTATTCATGTCGTTTCCAATAATTTATAGCTACGATAATTCATGTGTGAAGTCTTAACATACTCATCTTGCAGTTTTGTAATCAAGTAATACAACCGACATAGCAATCCCAATAAGAATGTATTTTACTTAGCTCAACTAGTAGTTATGAGTCGATGTCTACATCTGCTCCAATTAACAACTCGTGTCTTATAGGGATACTTGAAATAGCAGTGTGTCTAGTTATCCATACCATCCATGCAATGTCACTTGCCCTCTTCTTTGGTGCTCACAGTTTACTGGTAACGTCATCTTTGTTTTCCAGGGCCTAAGTTTCATGCGCAACTAATACCCCTTATGCCTTATACTCTTTTACTCTTGTGTTGCACTCAACATTGATTTCAAAACCAATCACACTCATATTGTATTTGTCGTTGATGATAGATTTGCTCTATCGCTTTATCATCGTACGGTAAACTCGTAATTCATGGCCACATTTTTTTTTCAACTCGTTACTTCATATACTTTACTCGTTCTAACTTGGTATAGGATATTCATAGGAGACACGCCTTTCTTTTCTCATAATACGACTACTTCTTAAGCACGCGTACTTTGCGGCGCATTTCATTCTCTTTCTATTCTCATTCTTATTCCTTTACATTCCTTCCTCCTCAATTTATCTTATTTCCTCCCATTCTATGATCAATCCTTTATCCTTCGCACAAGGAACCCTATTCCTAACTTAGTACCGCTTGCCCTTTAAAATATACTACCTTTGTACAATTCATTTTTCGCTTCCAAAACTTATTCTGTTCATTCTGATCATCCCTTCTCATCCTTATGGTGTTGATCCTTTTTCTAACAATCGTCCTATTTCGTTATTCATCTTTCTGTAGTCTTGGTCTTTTACATCCAGCTAAAGATGTCACTCACACTCTTGATTACACAAATAACAAACTACTACTACTTTGCAATATCACTTTTCTCTAATTCCGTTTTCAAGTTCGCTTGCTATCATTTCTGTCATTGCGAAACCTCTATGCTGGATTTTTCTAACAAGGCCTTTTTAAGCTTTCTCATCTACTGCCCCATGGCTCGCTTTCTGGTTTCACACTTGCATTAAATCTCTATTCATAAAGAACATGTCACATCCTTAGTCGTTTCCTTGCCATACTTTGTATTACAGGTCTTGTTACGTTCTCATTATATCTTGATCATAATCAACGCTATAGAGTGCCACTTCTTTACCTCGTTCACAAGCCTGCTCGTAAAGTAGAATAAACCCTGCGAAGTCAACATACTCAACCTTTTACTCTTTCTGATCAGCCCTATTACACTTACCATATAAGTTGTTTTATCAATGGATTCACATTCGTTATAACCCTTCATATTCGTACCTCAATCTCCGGGTGTTGTTACTTTATTTTGCTAATAAACTTATCGCATCTTACTCGTGCTTATCCCTCCAATCAATACTCAAGTATCGCACTCTATTAGAGTTACCATTCCTCTTCTATGTCATGTTTTAGCACTACCAATCTCCCTGATTTACTCTAGCATTTTTCTTTACCGTATCAATGTCGCTCTCATAATTGCCATTACCATCAATTCAATAGTATTTAACTCATCTCTTGTAGTTTTTAACGATACTCCTAACTTAGTCTCGTCCTGCCATTACTTTCGCACAACATCTTTTCCCGTTAGGACATATCATAAGCTTATATCTTATCTCCTTTAGATTCTAGGAAAATTTCGGCAGAGTTTCCTCTATATTTCTTACTATCTCAAAACCTGCACGCAGCAAATACCAACAATGCCTCACCGGGCCAATATATATGTACGACATATCTCAGCCACACAGGGCTCCCACTTTCGAGTAAAAGCACAAGGATGTCGAAACTTACCTCATATATCACGCTTCGAGATGTACATGATCCCTTAGCGATCTGCCCCATTATCCCTTCCTATTTACTTTCTCTTTCTTCCCTCAGCTTTACATTTCAATCATATGGTCACGACCCAGCTAAGGGCCGCGACGGGTACCCGGGGCTAGCCGTCGAGCACCACTCGTTCTACTACTCACCTTACTCATTTACTGCTCTTTTATCAATTTATATTCAAATCGTAGGAAAAGACATCTTTCATTCAGGAACATAAAAATACTTTTATATGCATAAGCCTCTCGGCTATCAAAATAATATATACATACATAGTAATAAATCGTGAAAACATCTAACCCACACTGTGCATCTACAAGCCTCTACTGGAGTGCTATACATAAGGACGGGACAAGACCCCGTCATGCCCAAAAATACATATACATGAATATACAAAAAAGAATCGTCATAAGCACCTCCGAACAAAGGAGTTCTTTCAATCAGCTGACAGCTACTACTGGTCTGGGTCGAGCTCTCCTCCCTGTCTACTTGTGGGCATGATCACAGCGTCCAAAGAAAACGGACGTCAGTACGAACATTGTACTGAGTATAAGAGGCATAAACAATAAAATAGAACAATGACATGAAAGAAGTATCAATGTGGAATAGATGTATTCGACTGTCAAGCGTAAAATAAATAATGCATGCGGGCTTACTCATAATCAACACCATGTCATGTATGCATAAATATATAAGCTGCCCGCCAATATAGGTACGGTGTGATAATGCATAAACTGCCCGTCCATAGCGGATCGGTGTGATAATCATAACATTAGCCTGCGTCCAGGCCTCCCGCGTCTGGGGTATCATCTCATGCCGCCCATTAGTGGTGTCTGCCCATGCCATTTGGCCATGGTGTATCGTATAGCTGCCCGCCTTAGCGGTGACTTCCCGGCCAACTAGGCGCGGTGTTATATCATCATCATACATGCTCATCATAATATGCTTATTGTAACATACTTATCATAATACATGCATAAGGCTTATGGACAACTTTACTCGATCGGGGTGACGTAAGGTCGTGATCCCCCGATTTCATTATGGAGTAATCATTGACATTCTGCCTCACCTTGAAGGAATTAGCATATAAGGTGAGTGTAAGCAATAAATAACATCTTTAACATTATAGAATCATCATGTCATATCTTTCATCTTATATAGCTTTTCATAGACATAGGCTCTTAGCTTTCTGGAATATAGGAACTCATGAGGAGGAAGGAAAATCATGCTAGAAAATTCATGCCATTAGAAGGAAAGGGCTAGCCTCACATACCTTTGACGTTTAACTAAGCTATCGCTTGCTTGTCCTCCTTCGATATCACGTTCCTACCTTCAAGAGAGAATCCGCTCTATCGTTAGTTAATTCTATTATAAGAACGCGTTACTAATTCTAGGAAAAATTTGGGCAGTACTTCCTTTGTTTATACTACTTTTCCCATATTCTATATCAACTCCTACATGTTCACAACAACATCAACAATATCGCAATCAACAATCATCATTCATATACATTGACCACAATCCACCATTTCTCTTCAATTCCTCCACATTTATGGTTATAGCTTACTATCACGTTTCCTCATATATAATACCTATTTCATGGCTTAAATGTCATTTATAACGTATTTGTAATCACAACACTCCAACATTCATAATTCAACCCAACTACCATCCAACCATGACACTATTCACTCATTAATGACCTATTTCCTATGTCTTTCTACAATTCAAGTATCTTAACCTTCCAATACCTTAAACAACATGGTTTAGTCATGAAACTTACCTTACATGATGGTTGAGCAAGCCTTGAATGGAATTACTCCTTTAGCACCAAAACCCTACTTCATTTCTTTTGGGTGTTCTTGAGGAAGATGAACTTTAGTGTGATTCTTACACTTGATTTCGTGGGTTTCATGTAGTTGATCACTAATTTCCTTTGAATTCTTGTAGTTGAAGAGTAGAGAGTATTCTAGAGGTTTCTAGAGAGAAATATCATGAAGATGAAATGAATTTAATGAGCTTGGGTCTCCTTTTAATGACTTAAAATCTGATCAGGAATGAACAGTAGTCGAAGCGCACAGTGGTCGTAAACCCATTTTACGGTCCGTATTCCATTTTACGGGCCGTATATCGTGGTTGTATTTAAGCATATCAAAACCAGAAAGGTATGCTGAGGATCATGGTGATTTACGATCGCAGTTTACGGGACGTATTTCATTTTACGGTCCGTATTCCAAGTCGTATTTAACCATTTGAACATTTGACAGAAAACTGAAATTTTGTGAGTTGGAATATGATATGGTGGTTTACGGGTCGTATACTACTTTACGGTCCGTATTTCATTTTACGACCAACTGGGCCAAAGTGCAAATCTGTAACTTTCAAGTCTTCAAAACCTATAATTAGTCATTGTGGAGCATAACCTATCTCTTGTTCCCATTGCCTTTGAAATCTTACTTAGGGTCGTCAAACGTCATTCCCTTCTCATTAGAACCTCATATACCCGTATCCTTCGCTAGTCTATTCGTTGTTCGTTCACGGGGAAATTTTTGAGGTGTAACACTCTTCCCCCCTTTTGGAACATTCGTCCTCGAATGTTAAACACTCGGGATTCTACAAAAATTTCACCAAAGTTTCCCCTGTAATTTGGCACAACCAACCTGTCACAACAACCTGTAATATCATCACCTCACAGGGCTACATCACAACATCGACATATGTATTGCCACACACGACCAAATGCATGAAAAATAAGCATACATACCTCATATCGTTGGTGTTTCATCTTGAATCTCCTCTGGGGGTTGGAATAAATGCGGGTACTTGGACTTCATCCTCTATTCCGCCTCCCAAGTCATTTCTCCCCGATTGTTGTTTCACCATAAGACTTTGACTGAAGCTACCTCTTTATTTCGAAGTCTTCGCACTTGCCTGTCTAGAATAGCGATAGACACCCCTTCATAGGTTAGTTTGTCTGTTACTTGCACATCATCTATCGGGACGATCTGCTGGGATCTCCAATACACTTGCGGAGCATCGAAACATGGAAAACTGGATGGACTGATTCAAGCTCCGAGGGTAAGTCCAATTTGTTATATCCCGCATTTTTGTGCACTTGGAAAATTTGGAACAATTTTGCCTTGTAGGAAATGAGGGTTATATTTTAGTTTATTTCATATATGTGTGTTATTTATGAAAAATATTGTTGCGGAAATACGGAAGAAGGCCAAGGGCAAAATTGGAATTTTGGGAATTAGTTCTGTGAGTTACAAATAAGACTTATATTAATTGGGCTCAACAAAAATAAGAAAAATAAGGCCCAAGTATTAGGGGGGTGGCCGGCCATGTGCCTTTGGCCGAAGCCCACAATTAAATGGTCCATGTAATAAATTAATATAAGGGGACAATTATACATGTTCATCCATAGAACATTCAAGAAATCAAAAAAAAAAAAAAAGTGAGAGTCCAAGGCCATTCGGCCGAAACCCCTCCCAAAACAAAAAACAAAATTCTAGTCTTTCAACTTTGATCCTAAAATGTTGTTCTTCTTGAATTCTTAGCAAGTGCAAGATGCTCTCCGAGGTGGTATAATTAGTTTAGCGAGAGGACTACGTTTGCTGCAAGAGAAAATTTGAAGAAAAAGGTAAGAATTTCATCCCTTATGTTGTGGAAAAAGTATATATGTTATAATGATTAGAATTGAATGAAAATTATGGAAATTGTGATGTGTGTGTGCATGGCCATGTGGGTGAGTGAAGGGTAGGTGGCCGTATGGTAGGGTGGTAGTGAAGGGAATGTGAAATGAAATTCATTTAGTGTGTTAGTTGTGTCGTTGTGATATTTATGACGTAAATAAAGGTTTAACGACTTATGTCGGCGTTGAAATTGCATGTATGTCGTTATGGGAAATTATGTGTGTTTTAATATAATTTTTAGGTAATTATGGAAATAGAATTTTAAAGTGTGAATTATTGTTGCCATTAATGAATTTGGAAGAAGACGATGCAATTTAGTAGTTTCATTGTAATTGCAGAAGTTTCGGATGGAAGATGGAATTGGCGAGATGGCTTGAATCCTTGAGTATTGCTTGAAATGTTATTGAATTATGTTTGAATAACTTTGAATTGGTAAATGGATATGAGAACGTTGATATTGAGTTGGAAGTGTGAAGTTGGAATGGGAATTGTTGCATAATTTAGAAAGGAAGAACATTTATGTTAGAATGTATTTTGTTGTGATTCTTGATGTTGTTGGTATTGTTGTGGGTGTTGTTGTTGATATTATGTCCGAGTTAATTCTCGGGGATGTTGAATTTATAGGGGAGGTGCTGCCCAAATTTTTGTAGACAAGTATGCTTTAAGATTGAGTCACTAAAGCTTATGATTTACATTTGGTAATTGTGACCATTTCTAGATTCTGGAGTAAACGGGATTTGAGCTTAAGCGAGCGTAAGACGCTAATAAGGTATGTAAAGCTATCCCTTTCCTTCTTTTGGCATGTCCTAGGTGTACTAGGTTTGAATTTGAGCCTCGGGGAGTATCCTGTTCCTAGGAATCCGAGTTTACTTTTAGTACTATTTCATTCAATGAAATTGAATTAGAATCATATGTTTGTCGGAAGGAAATGCTCAAGCACTCGTAACTTTCACATATGTAATCGAATCGCTTGAAACTTTCATGGATGACTCCATAGAGTCTAACGTTTGTAAATTTCGTACGCCACCTCGACTTTACCCGAGGTGGGCCCACTAGTCCCGAGACTTCCTTCGTTTGTCTCACTTGATCTATTTTTGTATGATATAAAAAGGGGACTTTTGCCTATGAATTTAAGGCTCCGTGTGATTTGCTCCATAAGTTATGTGAAAGCTCCTTAATCTGAATGATACTAAATTTTCAGAAAATGACTTTTGAGGTATTTTTCGAAAGTTTTGTAAATTTAAAGGCTCATATCTTTTGTATACTAATTCCGATAGACTCGATACTTACTTTGAGCTTTCTGATTTCAATATATATATATGTATATGTATTTATTTGTCGAGTCTTGGAATTTAATTGGGTATATGCATATGGTTTCCGCACTACTCTGCTCGTGCCTATTACTATGATATCGTTCGCCGGTTCCCGGGCCGGTTTTGTGAACGTGCGTACTATGACATATTCGGCAGTATGATGTGTTACAGTTCCCGAGACCTCGCCATAGGGCCGGGTACCGTTTATGGAGTTATGCTGTGATATGGCTTATGATATGCCTTGATGATATGATATGTTGTGATGATATATTATGTTTGGGGTTGTACGGAGATTTGAAACCTTCTGGAGTATGCTGTGTTGTGGCACCAGCGTCGGAGTGGTAAACACGTTCCTGAGCCTTATGCATGATTTTTATTTGCAATATACATACATATATTTTCAGCACGGACTTTGATGTACTGACTCGGTATTTACTCCCTGTATTCTTTTCTGTCAGCTATGGTTTGGATTTCTGTACTCTATGCTTTATATACTCAGTACATCTTTCGTACTGACCCCCTTTCTTCGGGGGCTGCATTTCATGCCCGCAGGTACAGAGATTCGTGATCCGCCAGAGTAGGCCACACCTTCTGCCAGTTCAGAGTGCTCCTTTTGATTCGGAGCCCATATTTTGGTACATATCTCTGTCATGTATATATTTCTGTATATTTGACTATTTGGGGTACGGCGGGGCCCTGTCCCGTCATATGTTTCTGTTTTGGTTTGTAGAGGCCTGTAGTCATATATGTGGGTCGTGGGTCCTATGTGTGTTCGTTCTGTTTATGATTTGTGTATTAATGCGGTCCTACCTGCTATGGAGGCCATGGCGGCCCATATGTTTGTATATGTGTATATATATTCGGCGATGTGTATTCCGCCGCCCCTTTTGGCTTTGATATGATATCTTTGCACGCGCGACCGCTTAAGATAATATTTAATTTCAGATCTGTTTAAAATGATTAATATGAAATCTGAGTTAAATTAGAATATGACGAGTTAGTATGTAAGTCTGTTTGGGGTGTCCAAATAGGGCACCAGTCGCGGCCCACGGAGCAGGGTCGTGACACAATTTATAGGCTACATGACCCACCTTGCGGATAATTCTATAGGGTCCAACGTATCTAGGACTTAGCTTCCCTCTTTTACCAAATCTCATCACTCCTTTCATTGGCGACACTTTCAAAAATACCCAATCATCAACCTGAAATTCCAAGTGTCATCGGCAATTTTTTGCATAAGACTTTTGGCGACTTTGGGCTGTTAGCAATCGATCTCGGATCACCTTAACCTTTTCCACCGCTTGTTGAATCAATTCAGGGCCTACTAATTGTGCTTCTCCTGTTTCAAACCATCCAATCGGGGATGTACATTTCCTCCCATATAAAGCTTCATATGGAGCCATTTGAATGCTGGAATGATAACTATTATCGTATGCAAATTCGATTAGCGGTAAATGATCGTCCCAACTTCCACCGAAATCCAGCACACATGCTCGTAGCATATCTTCCAAGGTTTGAATAGTACGCTTAGCTTGTCCATCAGTCTGCGGATGAAATGTCGTGCTAAGCTTCACTTGAGTGCCTAGAACTTCTTGGAAGGACTTCCTGAACTTATCTGTAAACTGTGCTCCCCTGTCTGTGATAATAGATAATGGAATACCTTGAAGGCGCACAATTTCCTTTAGATACAACCTTGCATAATCTTCGGCTGAGTATGTAGTCTTAACTGGGAGAAAATGGGCTGCTTTCGCCAATCTATCCACAATCACCCATATAGAATCATACCTGCCGCGGGAATGAGGTAATCCCACGATGAAATCCATGTTGATCACTTCCCATTTCCAAGTAGGGATTTCTATTGCTTGCAATAAGCCTCCTGGCTTCTGATATTCAACTTTTACTTGTTGGCAACTTGGGCACTATGTTACAAATTCGGCTATGTTTCTCTTCATGCCATCCCACCAATACATCATCTTGAGATCACGATACATTTTAGTTGCACCCGGGTGAATAGAATACCGGGAACAATGTGCTTCTTCTAGAATTCGTCGGCGCAATTCTGCTACATTCGGCACACATAGCCTGCCTCGGTATCTAAGAATTCCATCCATAGGAACTTCAAATGAAGACTTTTCTTTTCCAAGAGATGTGTCTTTGTAACGGCACAATTTAGGATCTTGATATTGATGTTCTTTCACTTCCATGTCCAAGGATGAAACTGTGGGATCATTGATACTAATCCCCACATTGCCCGAATCTATTACACGCACTCCAAGATTTTCTAGTTGGCGGAGCTCATGAACCATTTCTTTCTTTTTCAGAGGGACTTCACATAAACTGCCCATTAATCGGCGACTAAGTGCATCGGCCACTACATTCGCTTTTCCGGGGTGGTACAAAATGTTCACATCATAATCTTTTAACAATTCTAACCACCGCCTCTGTCGCACGTTCAACTCCTTTTTCTTGAAATGGTACTGAAGACTTTTGTGATCTGTATAAATATCAACATGCACAACATACAAATAATGCCTCCATATTTTTAAGGCATGAATAACCGCAGCGAATTCGAGATCATGAGTGGGATAATTCTTTTTATGTTTCCGTAATTTTATCGAACCATATGCAATCAATTTTCCATGCTGCATCAATACACATCCTAATCCGACACCGGAAGCGTCACAATATACCACATAGCCATATGACCCTTCTGGAAGTGTTAAGACCGGAGCTGAGGTCAATCTGTCTTTCAACTCTTGGAAACTGCACTCACAAGCATCATTCCACTGAAATTTGGCAGACTTCTAGGTTAGCTTCGTCAATGGGGCTGAAATAGATGAAAAGCCCTCTACGAATCTTCTATAATAACACGCCAAACCCGGAAAACTACGGACTTCTGTAGGAGTCGTAGGCCTTGGCCAAGTCTTCACAGTTTCAATCTTCTGAGTGTCAACTCGAATCCCATCATTTGAAATAACATGGCCCAGAAATGTCACAGAATTTAGCCAGAACTCGAACTTTGAAAATTTTGCATACAATTCTCGGGCTCGAAGAATGCCAAGAACAATTCGCAAATGATCTGCATGTTCTGATTCCGTGCGAGAATACACCACAATATCATCAATAAATACTATCACAAATAAGTCCAAGAGAGGCCTGAATACATTGTTCATTAAATTCAGATACAAGGCCGGAGCATTAGTCAACCCAAACGACATCACTCTGAATTCATAGTGGCCATATCTCGTTCTGAAGGTCGTCTTGGGAATATCCGCTTCTCTAACTCTCACTTGATGATAACCCGATCTCAAATCAATTTTTAAAAACCATTTGGCACCCTGTAGCTGATCAAATAAATCATCAATCCTCGGAAGAGGATATCTATTTTTATCGTCACCTTGTTCAACTGCCTATAGTCGATACACATTCGTAGAGATCCGTCTTTCTTCCTTACAAACAAGACTGGTGCTCCCCACGGTGATGAACTGGGTCTAATAAACCCCTTTTCAAGCAAATCTTCAACTGTGCCTTTAACTCTTTCAACTCTGCCGGAGCCATTCGATAAGGAGGAATAGAAATAGGCTCGGTGTCCGGCAATACATCAATGGCGAAGTCAATCTCTCTTTCTGGAGGAAGACTGGCCTGAGTAACTAGAATATGTCTGCCTTGATCCCCCTCTATAACCACTGCCTGCTCCCATAGATCCAACCCTCTTTCCTTGCCTTATTTCGTTATCGCGGTCACTTTTTGGTGGTTGTTGTCGCCCCTCTAAATTCTAAGCATGGGCCTGTATTCGAGAAATATCCATCCTGTCTTGCAAGGAAGCCGTCAAACAATCTCTGAATAAATGTGGGGCCACTTACAAATCTATGTACCCGATCTCCCATGTCGGCCACAATAGCCGGGGCATATTTAGCCAAAGAATTAAATTGCATGCTATACTCCCGGGCACTCATATTTCCTTCCCTCAGATTTAGAAATCAATCCGCTCTAGCTCGGCGGACCTCGGTTGGCAAATAGTGATGAATAAAAGCATCCACGAATTCTTGCCAAACCGGAGGAGGCGCATTCTCTCCTCTTGATAATACCCAGTTGTTTTACCACAATACATCCACATCCCGGAGTATATAAGATGCCAACTCCACGGATTCAGTTTCGGAGGCATGGACAATCTTCAATGTCCTCAACACCTCATCTATGAAACCTTGCGGGTCTTCATCCGGCTTTGACCCAAAAAACTCCAGAGGATTTAGACTCTTAAAATCACGGCTTTGGTACTTGCTGCCCGATCACTTGACCTTGCATTTTGTCGTTGTGCCTGTGCGGCGACCAACTGTGTCAATAGATGTATGGCCTCGGTCATTTGTTGACCCGAAGCAACCGGTGGAGTAATTGGAGCTGGAGCTCCTCCTTGCTCTTCCACATTAGGCGGGGTAGAAGAAGGTTTATAGAAGGCGTCATTATGTGATTCGCCTTGTTCTATATTCATCAGAGGCTCCCTTTCTGTCACACCCTAACCTTATTAGGGTGTGATGGGCACCCGACCCCATATTCGGAGCCGAGCGAACCCTCAGACTCTGATTACATACATACTCTTTTCAGATTTTCAAATCAAATCACATAAAACATACAGTAAGACTTTCAGAAACTTTCTTTCTATCGTTCACGAATCAAACAAAATCTGTAGTCATGTGGAATCTGTAACATATCACAAAATATCACATCGGCTGATGAAGCCGCTGACAAACAGATGTTCTATACCCACGACTCTGTCTGCAAAGTCTCTAACACAAATCAGAAATCACAACTTATGTATGCTCTGACTCGGCAATGCTCCGGAGGAAAGTGGAGCTCGCCAATCCCGCTGAAACACCTCCTAGTGAAGTCTTCTGCTCATCTGGGTGTACCTGCGTGGCATGAAACGCAGCCCCCGAAGAAGAGGGGGTCAGTACGGAATATGTACTGAGTATGCAAAGCATGGAATAAAATTAACAGAATCACAAGCGAAACAAATAGTACAAGAGATTAGTACAGTAGTAAGTGCGATATCCAAATTAATAAAAACAACTTACTGGAAACACAGACCATGCATGCCAAGAACGGTATCCGGCCCCTTGCGGGACCCGGGGAAACGTGGCGCCTCCCTGCCCTCGGCGCCACACACATCTAACTCCAGAAGTTTTGCTCCGTAATCTCCGTCACAGATCATAATATCATATCATAATAACATATCATATGTGGTTCGACGAACCATAACACATCATAACACCATAACACATCTAACTTCGGAATACATATATGGCACCCAGCCCTCAACGGGGAACCCGATGAACCATCCGCATGATACATACCGGCCCGGGACTCGGCGAAGGAAATCATAACATATGCACGAGCAGAGTAGTGAGAAACTAAATGCACATAAATCAAGACTCGATGGAATATCGAACGTGCTATCAGGATGCTCATAGCAGATTACTCATATCAGAATTCTTATATCAGATTACATACCCAGATCAGAATACTTATATCAGAATACTTATGTCAGAATACTTATGTCAGAACACTTATATCAGAATACTTATGTCCGAGTATTTGTATCAGAGTACTTATATCAGAATACTTATATCAAAATACTTATATCAGAATTGGGAATACTCATATCAGATTTACTAGATACTTATATCAAAGAGGACATCTGAATCATAACAATCTCGGAACTATAGAGTAGAGTTACCTCAAAGTACATATCGTAACTTACTTGGCTCTAAGACATGCCAAAAGAAATAAAGGGTAAGCCTTACATACCTGTTCCACGCCCTGTTAGCTACACTTATTTGTCCAAACTTGCTAGTCTACATACGAAAGAATTTACATAATCATTAGATTCATTGACATATACTTGTCGTAATCTTTCAAATGAATTCACTTATATTCTGCCGAAATTTCGGCAGCATTTCCCCTGTAAATACACCATCCCCAAGAGTCTAACTCGGCTAAATCATCAACAACAAACCCGAGAATGGAACTCGGCCACATTATCAACAACAATACCAACAATTATATTCAATTCAACCGCATACAATCAAACCAATATGATTGTTCACATATTCAAGTATTAATCCAAAACTATTCGAACGATATTCACGAATACTTCAAGCAACTCCCACAATACTTTAAACGGCCTAACCAACTTACAACAAAACCCGAAATCTTCCAAGTTCAACAAGAACATTAACGACACATTTCCTTTCCTTTCAAATTCATGAACTACATCAACAATTCACACGTTATCAACATTATTCTCATAAATACAAGAAACTATATTAATATCACATCAGCTTCTACAACAGCCCACAAACGATTACCACCTCGACTTGAGTCATTAAATCTTCATTTTACATCATAGAATCCACAACAACAACCAAAATACTAAATAAAATTAGCTCATCATACCCCACCAAAACAGCCCCCCCCCCCTATACGGCTACCACATCAACACCGACAAACGAATTAATATCGTTATTTCTTCCGTTCTAATCCGTTAAATCTTTAAATAAACTTGTTAACAATGAAAAGGAACCTTCATATTACCTTAAGTATGCAGCCACCATGTTATCACTCTCCTCCTTGGTTGATTTTTAGCTCAAATTGAAGACAACGCGACGTACAACACTTTTCTCTTCATGGGCTTCGGAATTCGGGGCTCGGATTTTGGTCAAAAATTGATTTTTCTGTTACATCCGACATTTTCGCTTATTCAAAAAAATTCAAGATAAATTGACTTGTAATGAATGAGGCCACAATTGGACACTACTTGGTATGAATGTGTAGGTTATGAATTCAATGGTATGGAATTACGAAAGGAGGCCAAGGGCAAAATTGGAATTTTGGAAACTTGTCCCATAAATCACAAAATTAGCCAAGTGGGCTAAAAAAAAATATAAGAAAACTAAGGCCCAAGTGGGAGCCCAACCGGCCATGTAAGGCCTTGGCCCATGGGATTTATTAAATTACCATGTGATAATTATTACATGGATTTTATTATATAAGAAAATGCATCATTATCCAAAGAAGCTTCAAGAAAAAGAGTTGAAAGGAAAAGAAAGAAGAGCATTTCGGGTTTGAGAGAGAAAAAGAAAGAAAAGAAAGAAAGAAAAAATTTTGGAGCCAATTCCTTGGTTTAAAAGTTCATCTCTTGTGAAATTATTACCAAGTGCAAAGTCCTCTACAAGTTGATATAAGTATTGTGGCAAGAAAACAATTTTATCCTCCAAGTGAAGAACTTGAAGAAAGGTGAGGATTTCATGCTCTTGTTATGTTATAAATGGTATATGTATGATGTAGTATGTGTAAATGAATGAAAAACATGGAAATTTTGTGTGTTGGAACTAAGTGTGTGTTGGCCGAATACATATATGTATATTGCATGATTTGGATGATTTGAATTCATGTTGTAATTTAGTTGTAGTACGATGGAAATTGTAATAGAAATGAAAGTGGAATGAATTAGTGAAAATTGGAAAATATTGTAGGTGGCCGTGTGGTTATGTGATGTTGGAAGGAGAACCAAATCTTGTTAGCATGTTAGTCGTGTTGTTAAGGATTTGTGAAGTAGATGGGAGGAGAATGGTTAAGCTAACACGAAGTATTTGTTGGTAAAGTTGTTGTCGGAAAGTATGTTGTTTTAGCATGGTTTCTTGAAATTATGATTAAGGATAATGAACTTGGAATATGGAAATGTGTTTATGAACTTGTATGTTGAAGGTTGGGAAGATTGGATAAGTAGTAGCTTAATGGAAAGTTTGAATGTTTGCATATCTTATGTATATCGTGTGAAAATGGTATGGATGCCTCCGATGTATGTCATAATGATTTTGATGGATAATGAATATGAAAATAATAAGTTTGGTTTGGAAATGTAAGTTTGAAACGAAAGATGTTTCGTTATGACGAAAGATGGCTAATGATGCCATAGTGCATGTTTTAATGTCTATTGATGTTTTTATGTCATTCCTGGGTTGTTGTGTTGATGAATTGAGCCGAGCTAAGTCTCGGGGATGTCGTATATACAGAGGAAATGCTGCCGAAATTTCGGTAGGCAAGTATGTGTTAAGTTGGAATATTGAAAGTTTGAAACTAACAAATGGTAAACTTGACCATTTCCAGATTTTGGACGAAATTTGGATTGACGCCAAGCGAGCATAAGGCGCCATCGAGGTATGTGAAGCATTTCCCTTTGTTCCTAGGCATGTTCCGGATGTGATAGGCTCGGCCGCGAGCCTTAAGTACGACTCCGTCCCCCGGAATTCGAGACGGAAAACCGCTCCAATTCCTTCAATCCAATTGAAGCTATTTTCTTACAAATTGCCTTTAAAGTGAATTTTTGTACAAAACTTCCCTAAACGGAGTCAGAACACTTCCAGATGATTTTGGATGACCTTATAAGGTCTACTATCGGTAATTTACCTATGTCGCCTCGAGTTGATCCGAGGCGGGCCCACGAGGCCCGATACCTTATGTATGACCTTAATTACTTTAGTTTTGCCCGATTTTCTCAGAAAACACCTGGACTACTATTTTGATCACGATACGACTGTTTTTATACAAATCTTACAAAATAGTTTTTGACATTTGGAAATCTGGTTCTGGTTATAATCTGTCGTGCCTCCCCAAGTGACGTGTAGGCACGTACCTTGAAAACTTTCCGAATACTTGGTTCGATCGGCCAGTTGGCCTACTTCTGTTCTGTTGAGTCTGTATGACGATCTGTATGTATGTGGTTCCTCATTAATCAGTTCGTACACATGCTATGATGCCTTTCACCGAATCCCGGGCTGGTACGTATATCGTGCGGTGGGCCGCCGAGCCCCATATGTGAATTCTGAAGTATGATGTGTCCGGTTTCGGGGTACTGTGTTATATGTCCGTCCCCGGTTACCGAGGATATATTACGATGTATGATGAGTCCGGGCTCGGGGTGCTGTGTTATCTGTCCGCCCCCGGGTGTCGTGGTTATGTTATGATGTGTGATGGAGATCGGAGAAGAATTTCTGATATCTGACGTGTTGTGGTGCCAATGGCAGGAGTGGCGACCACGTTCCTGCACCCTACGTGTGATTCTTTCTGTCTGTATGACTGATGCTTCTGTATGTCCGTCTGGATTATCTGTCCGACTGGTTATGATTCTGTATGTCCGTCCGGATTATCTGTCCGACTGGTTATGCTTCTGCATGTCCGTCCGGATTATCTGTCCAACCGGTTACGATTCCGTCTGTCCGTCTGGATTATCTGGCTGACGGGTTCCGATTCTGTACGTCCGTATGAATTCTGATTCTGTCTGTCTGGACTATGATTCTGTCCGTTTGTCGGGACTATGACTCTGTCCGTCCGGCTTATGAGCATGTCTAGTATATTTCTGTGCTTCCGGTCCAGATCATGATTATGTTTGATATATTTCTGCTTTACATACTCGGTACATTTTTCGTACTGACCCCCGGTTCTTCGGGGGCTGCGTTACATGCCTGCAGGTACAGGCGCACTTGGTGATACGCCGCCAGTCTAGGGCTCGGATTCTGCTATTCTGAAGAGCTCCTTCGATCCGGAGCAAATACTTTTGGTATATATCTTCTGTTATCTGTAGACTCTGTATGTATGGTATTTTGGGGTACGACGGGGCCCTGTCCCGTCATATGATTCTGTATGTCTATAGAGGCCTGTAGATAGATGTGTGGGTTACGGGTTTCGTCTGTATGTTAGCCTTATCGGCTTATCTGTAAATGTCTGCATGTTCAGGTATATACATATATATGTTTGCGCGCGGGCCGTATCTGTATCGGCCTACTTCTGTAACAGCTGTTTAAAAAAAAAAATATGTATGATACGAAATTCGGTCAGGTAGGTATGTACGGGTACCCAGTTAGGGCACCAGTCGCGGCCCACGGGGTTGGGTCGTGACAGAAGTGGTATCAGAGCGGTTAGTCCTCGGAATGTCTACAGGCCGTGTCTAGTAGAGACTTGTTTATCGAGGTGTTGTGCACCACATCTATAAACAGGAAGCTACAGGGCATTTAGGATGTTACCCTTCTTTGGATTCTTAGATCGTGCGATAGAACTGTATTAGTAGAATGATCCTCTCCTAACGATCTGCTATGTTTCAGTGATGCCTCCGAAGAAGGCAACAGCTGCCCAGAAAGGCAAGCCGAGGATTGAGGCAGAGGAGACCAGCCGGGCCCCGAGGGTTACCAGGGCCAGTGTGCAGCCTGCACTTGGGGATGTGCCCCCGTCGTCTGGATCTGTTACACCCCCCTTGCCGGAGGATATCAGAGCAGCAGGAGCTGCTAATCGGGAGACGGCTCCACCGCAAGCTCCTGAGGTTCCAGTGCCCGAGCCTCCAGCTCCACAGGCAGGGGCGGAGGGTAGGGCCATGCGAGATGCGGTTCAGCTATTGACCACACTGATGGCGGAGCAGGTTCGCAGGCATGGATTTGGGGGTGGTCGTACGGACAGGTATGAGAGCTCCAGGGCTCGTCAGTTTTTGACGTGTAATCCTCCAGATTTCACCGGGACAAAACCTGAGGAGGACCCCCACGAGTTCATTAGAAAGATGGAGAGCACAATACGATTGATTAAGGCCTCGCCGATTGAGTCTGTGGAGTTGGCTTCGTATCGACTATATGAGGTGGCGGCAAATTGGTATGAGTCTTGGCAGCTCTCTAGGGGTGACGGAGCTCCCCCAGCAGTATGGGCCGAGTTTACTAAGGCCTTCCTTGAGCATTTTCTGCCTCCAGAGCTACGGAGAGCCAGGGTTGATCGATTCTTGCATCTAAAGCAGAACGGTAGGAGTGTTCGAGAGTATAGCCTGGAGTTCGACTCATTGGCTAGGTATGCACCCGCTACAGTAGCAGAGATGGCCGACAGGGTGCACCGGTATGTGATGGGGTTAGACCCCTATTTGATTGATGGTTGCCTGGCGATGGCTTCCCAGCCAGGAATGCATGTTGCCCGAGTACTGGCATATGCCCAGGGCATGGAGGACCGGCGTAGGGAGCGTCGGCCTGATAGGGGTCCCGATAGGGGCCGGCTTAAGAGAGCCAGATCGACCGGATATTCAGGGGGATTCCAAGGTGAGTTTGTTCAGTGGCAGGGTAACAAGTTTCCGTCCCAGCCAGCATACTGTACGCCCCCACAGTTTTCAGGACAAAACTCCCTGGCTTCGAGTTCGCGAGTAGATGGGAATTTCAGTCAGATGGGGCCATCCATACCTCGATGTCCTCATTGCAGGAGGCGCCACCCCGGCGAGTGTTATCGTGCCACTGGTGCCTGCTATTCTTGTGGCCAACAAGGCCATACGATGAGAGAGTGTCCATATAGGGGTGGTCCAGGTGGTTCAACCCAGCTTACCGGGTCAGTTGCTGGCTCATCCCCTCCTTTGGCAGCCATACGCCCCACGGGGCGAGGGGCCCCAGCACAAGCACCAGCACAAGCGCCAGCGAGTCATGGCAGGGGTCGCGGTGCAGTTTCGGGTTACAGCGGTCCTTCGAACCGCGTATTTGCTTTGACCGGCCGGCAGGACCCAGGAGCGTCTTCCAGTGCACACCCAGGTATGCTACTAATCTCTTTTGAGGGATGTGTGTATGAACAAGTCTGTATCTCATTACGTCATATGACTTCCTTCTTCTGGGTGCTAGTAGGGGTAAGGTAATGTCTAACTCGATAGACACCTAGAGTTCGGAAGAGCGATATGATAATTGTACGGTTTAGCCCGGGGTGGGACCCACTACGAGAATTTTCCGAAAATGTACCAAGATCCCGATTTGTCCTAAATCACGTGACAAAGGTCGTGCGGGGCGGTCGACGAAATTATACTAGCCGTAACGTATCAAAACACATGAAAATTTCGAGGTTAAGCGTGCTAAGGCTAGAGTAATTCTGAGATGGGTGACCCCCCTCGGAAGGATGCAGAAAAAAAAAAAAAAAAAAAAAAACCTGTGGTATAATCGTCGGGATTAATGATGAGATATCGATAGCGGAAATTTTCATAAACCACAGGAGCCTCAACAAGAGTGGTCCGATTCTGATCAAAATTTCGTTTGTCATACCTCTGTCCGTCTGATTCTGAATACATTTCTGTTTGACATACCTTTGTATGATTAACTCTGATTGCGAATCTGTCTGACACGCCTCTGTATGTCTGACTCTGGATATGAATCCGTCTGATATGCCTCTGTACGTCTGATTCTGATTTCGAATCTGTCTGATGCCTCTCTGTACGTCTGACTCTGATCTCAGATTTGTCCGACATACTTCTGTACCTCTGATTTTGACTATGAATCCGTCCGCCATAGTTTAGTACGTCTGCCTCCGATTACAAATCCGTCCGATATGCTTCTACGCGTCCGGTCCTAGTTCTGAATCTGTTTGGTATGAAGTGTCTGGTATGAAGTGGGATTACGATAGTGTGGGAAGGAACTCAGAAGTGTAACAAGAGGTGATGTTAATTATAATGTCTGAAAAGCATTCGTCTGCTACGAGAATATAGTTTATGGTCCGATAATTATGTGGGGTATGAGAAAATATATTATGAAGGCATTTGAATCAGAGATGTGAAGAATCACCCCATTATGTTGGTAAAGAAGCTATGTCGGAAAGTCCACGAAGGACAATTATAAAGAGAACCCTCCCGAAGTAGTATGATGCCCCATAAGGTCAATTTAACATTCGAGGACGAATGTTTTAAAGGAGGGGAGGATGTTACATCCGACATTTTCGCTTATTCAAAAAAATTCAAGATAAATTGACTTGTAATGAATGAGGCCACAATTGGACACTACTTGGTATGAATGTGTAGGTTATGAATTCAATGGTATGGAATTACGAAAGGAGGCCAAGGGCAAAATTGGAATTTTGGAAACTTGTCCCATAAATCACAAAATTAGCCATGTGGGCTCAAAATAAAATATAAGAAAACTAAGGCCCAAGTGGGAGCCCAACCGGCCATGTAAGGCCTTGGCCCATGGGATTTATTAAATTACCATGTGATAATTATCACATGGATTTTATTATATAAGAAAATGCATCATTATCCAAAGAAGCTTCAAGAAAAAGAGTTGAAAGGAAAAGAAAGAAGAGCATTTCGGGTTTGAGAGAGAAAGAGAAAGAAAAGAAAGAAAAAAAAAATTTGGAGCCAATTCCTTGGTTTAAAAGTTCATCTCTTGTGAAATTATTACCAAGTGCAAAGTCCTCTACAAGTTGATATAAGTATTGTGGCAAGAAAACAATTTTATCCTCCAAGTGAAGAACTTGAAGAAAGGTGAGGATTTCATGCTCTTGTTATGTTATAAATGGTATATGTATGATGTAGTATGTGTAAATGAATGAAAAACATGGAAATTTTGTGTGTTGGAACTAAGTGTGTGTTGGCCGAATACATATATGTATATTGCATGATTTGGATGATTTGAATTCATGTTGTAATTTAGTTGTAGTACGATGGAAATTGTAATAGAAATGAAAGTGGAATGAATTAGTGAAAATTGGAAAATATTGTAGGTGGCCGTGTGGTTATGTGATGTTGGAAGGAGAACCAAATCTTGTTAGCATGTTAGTCGTGTTGTTAAGGATTTGTGAAGTAGATGGGAGGAGAATGGTTAAGCTAACACGAAGTATTTGTTGGTAAAGTTGTTGTCGGAAAGTATGTTGTTTTAGCATGGTTTCTTGAAATTATGATTAAGGATAATGAACTTGGAATATGGAAATATGTTTATGAACTTGTATGTGGAAGGTTGGGAAGATTGGATAAGTAGTAGCTTAATGGAAAGTTTGAATGTTTGCATATCTTATGTATATCGTGTGAAAATGGTATGGATGCCTCCGATGTATGTCATAATGATTTTGATGGATAATGAATATGAAAATAATAAGTTTGGTTTGGAAATGTAAGTTTGAAACGAAAGATGTTTCGTTATGACGAAAGATGGCTAATGATGCCATAGTGCATGTTTTAATGTCTATTGATGTTTTTATGTCATTCCTGGGTTGTTGTGTTGATGAATTGAGCCGAGCTAAGTCTCGGGGATGTCGTATATACAGAGGAAATGCTGCCGAAATTTCGGTAGGCAAGTATGTGTTAAGTTGGAATATTGAAAGTTTGAAACTAACAAATGGTAAACTTGACCATTTCCAGATTTTGGACGAAATTTGGATTGACGCCAAGCGAGCATAAGGCGCCATCGAGGTATGTGAAGCATTTCCCTTTGTTCCTAGGCATGTTCCGGATGTGATAGGCTCGGCCGCGAGCCTTAAGTACGACTCCGTCCCCCGGAATTCGAGACGGAAAACCGCTCCAATTCCTTCAATCCAATTGAAGCTATTTTCTTACAAATTGCCTTTAAAGTGAATTTTTGTAGAAAACTTCCCTAAACGGAGTCAGAACACTTCCAGATGATTTTGGATGACCTTATAAGGTCTACTATCGGTAATTTACCTATGTCGCCTCGAGTTGATCCGAGGCGGGCCCACGAGGCCCGATACCTTATGTATGACCTTAATTACTTTAGTTTTGCCCGATTTTCTCAGAAAACACCTGGACTACTATTTTGATCACGATACGACTGTTTTTATACAAATCTTACAAAATAGTTTTTGACATTTGGAAATCTGGTTCTGGTTATAATCTGTCGTGCCTCCCCAAGTGACGTGTAGGCACGTACCTTGAAAACTATCCGAATACTTGGTTCGATCGGCCAGTTGGCCTACTTCTGTTCTGTTGAGTCTGTATGACGATCTGTATGTATGTGGTTCCTCATTAATCAGTTCGTGCACATGCTATGATTCCTTTCACCGGATCCCGGGCCGGTACGTATATCGTGCGGTGGGCCACCGAGCCCCATATGTGAATTCTGAAGTATGATGTGTCCGGTTTCGGGGTACTGTGTTATATGTCCGTCCCCGGTTACCGAGGATATATTACGAAGTATGATGAGTCCGGGCTCGGGGTGCTGTGTTATCTGTCCGCCCCCGGGTGTCGTGGTTATGTTATGATGTGTGATGGAGATCAGAGAAGAATTTCTGATATCTGACGTGTTGTGGTGCCAATGGCAGGAGTGGCGACCACGTTCCTGCACCCTACGTGTGATTCTTTCTGTCTGTATGACTTATGCTTCTGTATGTCCGTCTGGATTATCTGTCCGACTGGTTATGATTCTGTATGTCCGTCCGGATTATCTGTCCGACTGGTTATGCTTCTGCATGTCCGTCCGGATTATCTGTCCAACCGGTTACGATTCCGTCTGTCCGTCTGGATTATCTGGCTGACGGGTTCCGATTCTGTACGTCCGTATGAATTCTGATTCTGTCTGTCTGGACTATGATTCTGTCCGTTTGTCGGGACTATGACTCTGTCCGTCCGGCTTATGAGCCTGTCTAGTATATTTCTGTGCTTCCGGTCCAGATCATGATTATGTTTGATATATTTCTGCTTTACATACTCGGTACATTTTTCGTACTGACCCCCGGTTCTTCGGGGGCTGCGTTACATGCCTGCAGGTACAGGCGCACTTGGTGATACGCCGCCAGTCTAGGGCTCGGATTCTGCTATTCTGAAGAGCTCCTTCGATCCGGAGCAAATACTTTTGGTATATATCTTCTGTTATCTGTAGACTCTGTATGTATGGTATTTTGGGGTACGACGGGGCCCTGTCCCGTCATATGATTCTGTATGTCTGTAGAGGCCTGTAGATAGATGTGTGGGTTACGGGTTTCGTCTGTATGTTAGCCTTATCGGCTTATCTGTAAATGTCGGCATGTTCAGGTATATACATATATATGTTTGCGCGCGGGCCGTATCTGTATCGGCCTACTTCTGTAACAGCTGTTTAAAAAAAAATCTGTATGATACGAAATTCGGTCAGGTAGGTATGTACGGGTACCCAGTTAGGGCACCAGTCGCGGCCCACGGGGTTGGGTCGTGACATTTTCTCTCTAGGATCTCTTCTCTCTTTTCCTCTAGAAATTTCTGGGTGTTTTGGTGTGAAAAATGAGGGGGAAAGGCTGAAATTTTACTTAAATAACCAGGGGTCATTGGCCTAACCCGGTTGGGCCCGGATTGGGCCTAACCCACTGACCCTTTTACCTTAAAACGTCCATAACTCCTTATCCCGACGTCACCTGTGGACCCACAACCTATGGTTAGAAAGATAATTCAATTATCTATAACTTCTATTTCTTGATAGGTTTCCAAATTCCAAACGTATAACACCGTTGTTTCCCCTCGAAGTCAGATCACCCGAAAACGTTACTTAATAATATTTGTTTGGAGGACTTCCACTTTGATTTGGCTCGAGGGTCCTTCCCGAGTTGTGTTTAAGTTCACATATGTGCTTCATATAACTTGTCACATGTCCCAAAAAAATCTCAACGTGTGGGCCCCACCTCAGCTTGCAAATAATCCGACGTAAAAAAACACGGGATACAACACTATCAACGTGAGTTTAAATTATGTAGCAACAACATGATTGTCAATTTTTCTTGAGGAAGCACGTGTCACGCTCATGCTCTAAAAATGTGGGGTATAACATCCTCCCCCCCCCCCCCCCCCCTTTAGAACATTCGTCCTCGAATGTTCAACTGATCTTATGGGGTGTCATAATACTTCGGGAGGGTCCCTTTTATAGTCGTCCTTTTCCTCATGCCCATTCCTTATCTTTTACCCTGTTTTCCTTTATCATCGAACTTCTTGGTCTTTACATGAGTCCTCGTTCCGTATCATGAGTTTCCTAATCCACTGTACCAACTTATTATTCTCGTCCTTCCTAGGTCATCTCTTCTGTTATTGTTTCGTCACCACGCCTTAACAAAAGCCATGTATCTAACACGCAATCTTCACTTGACGATCCAATGTGACCACATGTTGTTCCTTACTCTTATTTTATCTACAGTGTTGCAGTCTCGCTCATCATGTTATAAATATCCATCGCCCATTGGTGTTATAATGTTTCCTCGTTTACTATCCGTCGTAGTCCAATTATCCTTATGGTAGCTTATGATCCGAGTTCACTTAACTTTTTAGTTCGCAACATCTCAAAGTTCTTACTGCAACTTTTTTTTCCCCAAATTTCTTGACACAAGTGTACTTGTCCTCTCCGGTGTGGATTCCTTACAAATACGATCGTGCATCGCTTCACCTCGATGGTTCATATGATTTTATAACGTTCATCTTCATGTCCTGTATAAGTAAAGGCTCATGAGTTATTTTTAGTATCCAGGGACCTCTTTTATTTCACTCACAGGCGCCGCGTTCTTTCTTTCCTTCAAACATTTCCAGATTACCAATTGTTGATACTTTCGGCATAATAGTCGTTGTCATCCAAAATATCTTTAGGGTTTTATCATTTTCTCCCTTATTCTTCGTGCACCCAACTTGTAGGCCTTTCTTGCTCTCTTATTACCCTTTAAAACATATCACTGCGTACTCAGGTACGACGCCAGTTCGCCCGATAGGAGGGATTCAAATCACGACATAAACATGTCATAATTCATGTTGGCAAGAGACATTTTCGTAAGGTATCTTTCATTCCTTCCCTTTATGTCGGCCTCACGGTACACTCATTTTCAATTCATTTCTACTTCTTCCATATATCCTTTTGATGTGCCGACATGTTTCGAACTCTGGTCCCGAGATAATACATTTCCTTTCTTGGCGCCTGAAAATGTCGTGGTTCCTCTTAAGCCTAATAAAATATGATCTCCCCCCCCCCCCCCTCCTTTAAGGGGCTCCCTATATGCCAACAATCATTTTTGTGAGATCTTTTCCAACACTGTGCATAACATATCGAAACTTCTTACCATAAGCTTTCTTTTCATTTTCTGTCTACGTCGTCATTCTTGTCAACATTCCCATACTTTTCCATCTGCTATTAATCCTTTCACCTATTTTGGCTTACTTACTCGTAGTTCTTCTTACTTACGCGTTCGCGATGCAGCTATGCTTCCATATTTTCGAACGCCTCATTACTTTTGTTCACCGCACAGAATCCTTACGACTTATACTCTTTCAATGCTTGCTCATCGTACCTTTAACTATACTTATGGTACCATGACCGAGCGGCCTTCCATGCACATTCTTCATATTTCATTCCATTTTCTCTAGGACAAAATCTTTCAAACTTCACATGAATTCTCGCTCCACGCCTTTAATTTCCAAATTAACGGTGTTGACCCATGATCCTTATTCTTTTCTTGGTGTGTAATCGGGTTTCTATCATTAACTAGTCAAAGTATCCTTCTTACTCCTATGGTTAAAGATCTCCAATTGTTTTATTTCCCAAGGTCCTCCTCTTCCTTGGACTAATCCGTTAGTATATTTTTCCTACCTTTGTCTCTTACCCTTCCTTGGGTTTCTTCCTCCTCAAACACTTTTCTTCCTTTACCATTTGTGGCATTAGCTATGAAGTTTACGAAATTTTCACTTTAAGCTCGCAAATCTGTTTCATTTCTAAGTCATCCTTTCAGGAGAACACTTTTATGTCTGAGGTAATCACATTAACGCGATTGCATATTTGTCCCTTTATATGCCAAATCTCCTAACATCGTCACAAGGCTTTATCGTTCTTTTTCTTACTTCACATTCATTGTCGTAGTCACTATTTCTTTAGTCCCACTTATTGAAATTGGTTCTCGAACCTCACGCATTCCTTTTTTGTTCTATATTACCACACTTTATCCTTTTCACGTACCCCCCCCCCCCCCTTTGAATTTTTTTATCCAAATAGTCTCATGCTTTTACCGGTAGTTTCTCTTGGGGGTTTCACTCACCGAGGTTTCTTACCTCTCACCTTCTTTCGACATTTTGGTCTTTTGCCTTCCAGTTACTCACTTCTTTCTTTTCCATATATCGTTGTGTTAGAATTTTCCAATCTTAACCTGTAGTGAAAATAACACCAGCTTATCTTATACCACTTGCACTATTTACCTTTGTTATTACTTAGAGTTCGGTATCATTATTCAATTGGTGCCTTCCATATCGTAGCACCGGTCACTGGGACACACGTGTCCACTGATACAATCACAGATGAGATATTGCGCATTCATATATATATATATATATATATATATACATAATTATTATCAACTATTCCACAAAATACTTCCAAACACTATTCAAGCCTATGCAAATTCCGAAGCCGTACTACACTTTTTTTGTTATATCCCGCGTTTTATGCAATCGGATAATTCAAGACAATCGCGGGAAGACAACAAGCAAGGCCACATTTTATTTTGTTTGGCACATGAGTTGTATATGAAAAATCTAGAAGTAAAGATAATGAGAAAGGTCAAGAGCATAAAGGGAGGTTGCAATATGACTCTTGGGAATATGGAAGAAGACGAAGGGTAAATTTGGAATTTGGTAAAATTATTTTCATGAATTACAAGAACTAGCCCAAAAATATAAGTGGGCTTGAATTTTTTTTTTAAGAAAAACCAAGGCCCAACCGGCCATGGTATGGGTTAGGCCCATGTGGGGGCTATTTGTTTTAAAAATAAAAGATGACTTAGTAGTCATCTTATCCATTGAACTCTCTACAGTTTTCAAGAAAAGAAGAACAAAAGAAAGAAGGAGAAAAACCCCAAGGCCATTCGGCCATAGAGGAATTCCCAAGAAAAATTTGCAAAAATTCTTTCAAAAATCATTTTCTACCAAGTAGAGGGTGCTTAACAAGGTGGAGTTGTTGTTGGAGCAAGAAAGACTCATAATCATACAAGTTGCCAAGTTGTAGTCAAGTGAGAAGTTGAGGAAGAAAGGTGAGTTTTAATCTTGTTTCATGTGTTATAAATGGTTTATATGTGTTGTAGTATGCTAAAATGGATGAAATTCATGAAGGGAAGAAATATGGTATGTGGCCGTGTATGTGTACATATGTGTAGGAGTCATGTTTCAATTATTTTGTCTAGTGTTTGGTTGTGAATGATATGTGGTAAACGGAAGTTGAATGAATTTGGAGAGAATTTAGTTGTGCATGCATGTTGTGGCCGTGAGTTTGGGGTGTATATGTGGTCGTGTATACATGATGTATAGCCGTGTATATTGGTGAGTTGTGAAAGAATAATGAGCCACTTGTAATTAATATTTTAGTTGTTGTGTTGTAGATTTCATATTGCAAATAAAGGCTTGATAAGTTTGGTGAAGTATTGGTAATTGGGAGATTGTGTATATTGAAAAATAATGTTCTTGCATGGATAGCATGTAGTGGTATTAGTATGATGTTGTTGGAATATATATTATAAGGTTGCTATTGTATTCATTGGAGTTCGAAGGTTTTGAAGAAAGTGGTAAATTGATATCATGTATCTTGAATTGAATATGTGAACTGCTAGTGTGGTTGTTGAACTTATATTGATAGTTTGGCCGGGTTTGAATTCCCGGATTGTGATTGATGTGAATTTGACTAAGCTGAATGTTGAGGATGGTATATTTACAGAGGAAGTGCTGTCGAAATTTCGGTAGCCAAGTATTATCTTAAGATTTCAATTCTAAGTACCCTAATGAAAGTTTTGGTAAATATGACCAATTTGCAGATTTTGACGAAATTGCAACGTGGATTTGGAATAGCAAAAGGAGCGGAAAGAGGTATGTAAGGCTTCACCCTTCTTTCTATGGCATGTCTTAGATATAATAAGTTGGGTACGAGCCTCGAGGACAACTCTGTTCCCCGGAATCCGCATCTAGAGTTTTCCTCTTTTTGTTCAATAGAATTGAATTAGAAAGTGTGCAAAATGATGGAAAGACCTCCTAAGCCCTAGAACTTGCATAAATGGGACCCCATTACCCTAAAACCCTCACGAGTAACGCCACGACATGTAACATATGCAAATCGCATACGCGACCTCATTCGGCCCGAGGTGAGCCCGTTGCTCTCGGATGCTACTTGCAATCTTATTTAACTTACTTAAAGTTGAACCCAACGGGGGACCTTTGATCCCGATCTCGCCACCAAGTGATAAGTACTATAACCACTGTAACGAGGGTACTTCCACCAAGTGTCAGTGCTTACCGCAGTGATTGTCCATATCATTACTTACCTCCTTCCGTCGTATGTAAGGCTTACATAAGGAATCTCGTTCCTATGACGTGGCTCTATCGCACGATCTATGACAGAAAGAAGGTCAACAATCCCTAGATGCCCCGTAGCCTCCTATTTATAAATGTGGCGCGCTTCACACCATAAACAGGACTCTACTGGACACGCCTTTGCAGACAACCCCTAGGACAGACCTGCTCTGATACCACTATCGTTCACGAATCAAACAAAATCTGTAGACATATGGAATCTGTAACATATCACAAAATATCACATCGGCTGATGAAGCCGCTGACAAACTGATGTTCTGTACCCACGACTCTGTCTGCAAAGTCTCTAACACAAATCAGAAATCACAACTTATGTACGCTCTGACTCGGCAACGCTCCGGAGGAAAGTGGAGCTCGCCAATCCCGCTGAAACACCTCCTAGTGATGTCTTCTGCTCATCTGGGTGTACCTGCGTGGCATGAAACGCAGCCCCCGAAGAAGAGGGGGTCAGTACGGAATATGTACTGAGTATGTAAAGCATGGAATAAAATGAACAGAATCAGAAGCGAAACAAATAGTACAAGAGATTAGTACAGTAGTAAGTGCGATATGCAAATTAATAAAAACAACTTACTGGAAACACAGACCATGCATGCCAAGAACGGTATCCGGCCCCTTGCGGGACCCGGGGAAACGTGGCGCCGCCCTGGCCTCGGCGCCACACACATCTAACTCCAGAAGTTTTGCTCCGTAATCTCCGTCACAGATCATAATATCATATCATAATAACATATCATATGTGGTTCGACGAACCATAACACATCATAACACCATAACACATCTAACTTCGGAATACATATATGGCACCTGGCCCTCAACGGGGAACCCGACGAACCATCCGCACGATACATACCGGCCCGGGACTCGGCGAAGGAAATCATAACATATGCACGAGCAGAGTAGTGAGAAACTAAATGCACATAAATCAAGACTCGATGGAATAATCGAACGTGCTATCAGGATGCTCATAGCAGATTACTCATATCAGAATTCTTATATCAGATTACATACCCAGATCAGAATACTTATATCAGAATACTTATGTCAGAATACTTATGTCAGAACACTTATATCAGTATATTTATGTCCGAGTATTTGTATCAGAGTACTTATATCAAAATACTTATATCAAAATACTTATATCAGAATTGGGAATACTTATATCAGATTTACAAGATACTTATATCAAAGAGGACATGCGAATCATAACAATCTCGGAACTAGAGAGTAGAGTTACCTCAAAGTACATATCATAACTTACTTGGCTCTAAGACATGCCAAAAGAAATAAAGGGTAAGCCTTACATACCTGTTCCACGCCCTGTTAGCTACACTTATTTTTCCAAATTGCTAGTCTACATACGAAAGAATTTACATAATCATTAAATTCATTGACATATACTTGTCGTAATCTTTCAAATGAATTCACTTATATTCTGCCGAAATTTTGGCGGCATTTCCCCTGTAAATACACCATCCCCGAGAGTCTAACTCGGCTAAATCATCAACAACAAACACGAGAATGGAACTCGGCCACATTATCAACAACAATACCAACAATTATATTCAATTCAACCGCATACAATCAAACCAATATGATTGTTCATATATTCAAGTATTAACCCAAAACTATTCGAACGATATTCACGAATACTTCAAGCAACTCCCACAATACTTTAAACGGCCTAACCAACTTACAACAAAACCCGAAATCTTCCAAGTTCAACAAGAACATTAACGACACATTCCTTTCCTTTCAAATTCATGAACTACATCAACAATTCACACGTTATCAACATTATTTTCATAAATACAAGAAACTATATTAATATCACATCAGCTTCTACAACAGCCCACAAACGATTACCACCTCGACTTGAGTCATTAAATCTTCATTTTACATCATAGAATCCACAACAACAACCAAAATACTAAATAAAATTAGCTCATCATACCCCACCAAAACAGCCCCCCCTATACGTCTACCACATCAACACCGACAAACGAATTAATATCGTTATTTCTTCCGTTCTAATCAGTTAAATCTTTAAATAAACTTGTTAACAATGAAAAGGAACCTTCATATTACCTTAAGTATGCAGCCACCATGTTATCACTCTCCTCCTTGGTTGAATTTTAGCTCAAATTGAAGACAACGCGACGTACAACACTTTTCTCTTCATGGGCTTCGGAATTCGGGGCTCGGATTTTGGTCAAAAATTGATTTTTCTCTCTAGGATCTCTTCTCTCTTTTCCTCTAGAAATTTCTGGGTGTTTTGGTGTGAAACATGAGGGGGAAAGGCTGAAATGTTACTTAAATAACCATGGGTCATGGGCCTAACCCGATTGGGCCCGGATTGGGCCTAACCCACTGACCCTTTTGCCTTAAAACGTCCATAACTCCTTATCCCGACGTCACCTGTTGACCCACAACCTATGGTTAGAAAGATAATTCAATTATCTACAACTTCTATCTCTTGATAGGTTTCCAAATTCCAAACGTATAATACCGTTTTTTCCCCTCGAAGTCAGATCACCCAAAAACGTTAATAATATTTGTTTGGAGGACTTCCACTTTGATTTGGCTCGAGGGTCCTTCCCGAGTTGTGTTTAAATTCACATATGTGCTTCATATAACTTGTCACATGTCCCAAAAAAATCTTGACGTGTGGGCCCCACCTCAGCTTGCAAATAATCCGACGTACAAAAACACGGGATACAACACTATCAACGTGAGTTTAAATTATGTATCAACAACATGATTGTCAATTTTTCTCGAGGAAGCACGTGTCACGCTCATGCTCTAAAAATGTGGGGTATAACATCCTCCCCCCCTTTAGAACATTCGTCCTCGAATGTTCAACTGATCTTATGGGGTGTCATAATACTTCGGGAGGGTCCCTTTTATAGTCGTCCTTTTCCTCATGCCCATTCCATATCTTTTACCCTATTTTCCTTTATCATCGAACTTCTTGGTCTTTACATGAGTCCTCGTTCCGTATCATGAGTTTCCTAATCCACTGTACCAACTTATTATTCTCGTCCTTCCTAGGTCATCTCTTCTGTTATTGTTTCGTCACCACACCTTAACAAAAGCCATGTATCTGACACGCAATCTTCACTTGACGGTCCAATATGACCACAGGTTGTTCCTTACTCTTATTTTATCTACAGTGTTGCAGTCTCGCTCATCATGTTATAAATATCCATCGCCCTTTGGTGTTATAATGTTTCCTCATTTACTATCCTTCGTAGTCCAATTATCCTTATGGTAGCTTATTGTCACGACCCGACTTGGGGCCGCGACGAGCACCCGGTGCTAACCGACCCGAGCACCCTCTTAGCTTACTCTTATACTTACATCTAGGTGATCCACATAATCATACATGCACTTCCATTTATTCGTCAACTAGTCCCATATGGGCAACCGCACCTTTATATCATCATAGGCATTCATGCCACATCAATATACATGGGCCAACGTGGCCGACAAAATGATATACAAAACATAGGCCGACAAGGCCAAACACATCTACCCACACACACACATGTCTACGAGCCTCTAAGAGTATAACATATCACATTAGCGGGACAGGACCCCGCTATGCCCATAATTATATACACAAAAGAATGAGTACCCAAAAGATATGGCTTCGAAGGAAATGGAGCTCTCTATGAAATCTCCGACTAGGCAGCTAAGGATCAAGTCTGTCTCCCTGCGCACCTGCGGGCATGACGCAGCGTCCACAAACAAAAGGACGTCAGTACGAAGAATGTACTGAGTATGTAAGGCCTGATCAACATCAATATAGAAGCATAATAGATATCATATGAAGATAGCATAGGAGGGGAGACAGTAATATCATCATCATGTCGCTTACTTGCATACATCGTCGTTCGTATCCCATAGTAATACTCGTACCATACTTGTGCTCATATTCGTATACATGACCTTATCCGTATTCCTATACATAGTCTTTTCACATTCATATTCATATTATATACATAGTCATTTCATATACATAGCATTTACATACATAGCTTATACATACTTGGCCAACCAAGGCTCAAGGTCATACATACCTGGCCCTACCAAGGCATCAGGGTTATCCGTACCTTCTGCAGAGGTGTGCGCGTGTTACGTAATCGTATACATACTTTATACATAGTCATATACATATAGTCTTACCCGGCATCATAAGCTCGGGGTCTTATTATAGCCCTTCATAGGCACACATACACATATATCGTAGCTCGTAAGCATCTCTAGTCTCATTTTACTCTCATCATCATTTCTATCCTCATCATTATCATTACATTTACATTATAGACTGACTCGTCATACGAGGAACGTAGTATAAGCATAGTACACATCAAGGGTCGTGAGCTTATGAGCTCGGAATGTCAACCATGTGAAGACAACATACTCATATAGAGGAATTTAGGAATTTGGCCAAGAACCATGCCTTATGAAAGAAGGGTTAGCCTTACATACCTTTCCGTCGAACTATTCTACACTTTCACGTACTCCTTCGATGCTCACGTTTCTACATTCATTATGGCCATACTATCATTAGTATCGATATCTAGTGCACATGGCTAAAGCTAGAGAAAATCGGACAGCATCTCCTATATCTATTCAACATTTTTCCATATCTTAATTCAACTCCCAAACGTCAACAATACATTCATAATATCATGGCAATTGCCATTAATCATTCACATTATCCATATTCTTAAGTTTACTTCCATTTATCCACTTTCATGGTCATTTCACCCATCATCATCCATTTGTCTAAAGTGTTTAGTTCATGATATTAATACCATCTATAACACATTCATATCACAACACAACAACATTCATAACTCAATTCAAACTATTTCTCAAAATGTCACTATTCATCATTCATGACCTAGTTGACCACATTTTCTACAATCCACGTAGTTTAATTCTCCAATACCTTAAACATCTTGTAAAAATCATGAATCTTACCTTAGAAGTTGTAGGAACAAGCTTTGGTTGATAATACTCTTCTTTGAGCAAAACCCTAGTTTTTCTCCATTTGGATTCTTGACTTGGATGATCCTTGATGATTCTTTTATCCTTGATCCACTTGTCATGATGTTATTGATGGCTTATAATCCTTGAAAACTCATATAATAAATGTAGAGACAAGTTTTAGAGAGAAGTGGTGTAATGTGGAAATGAAATAAGACAAGTCTTGATCCTCATATTTAATGAATTGTAAAATCTGAACTGGGTGAACACTGGTCGTCCAAGGAGGTTTACGGTTCGTATTCCACTTTACGGCAGCATTTCCCCTGTAAATACACCATCCCCGAGAGTCTAACTCGGCTAAATCATCAACAACAAACCCGAGAATGGAACTCGGCCACATTATCAACAACAATACCAACAATTATATTCAATTCAACCGCATACAATCAAACCAATATGATTGTTCATATATTCAAGTATTAATCCAAAATTATTCAAACGATATTCACGAATACTTCATGCAACTCCCACAGTACTTTGAACGGCCTAACCAACTTACAACATAACCCAAAATCTTCCATGTTCAACAAGAACATTAACGACACATTTCCTTTCCTTTCAAATTCATGAACTACATAAACAATTCACACGTTATCAACATTATTCTCATAAATACAAGAAACTATATTAATATCACATTAGCTTCTACAACAGCCCACAAACGATTACCACCTCAACTTGAGTCATTAAATCTTCATTTTACATCATAGAATCCACAACAACAATAACCAAAATACTAAATAAAATTAGCTCATCATACCCCGCCAAAACAGCCCCCCCCCCTATACGGCTACCACATCAACACCGACAAACGAATTTATATCGCTATTTCTTCCGTTCTAATCCATTAAATATTTAAATAAACTTGTTAACAATGAAAAGGAACCTTCATATTACCTTAAGTAGGCAGCCACCATGTTATCACTCTCCTCCTTGGTTGATTTTTAGCTCAAATTGAAGACAACGCGACGTACAACACTTTTCTATTCATGGGCTTCGGAATTCGGGGCTCGGATTTTGGTCAAAAATTGATTTTTCTCTCTAGGATCTCTTATCTCTTTTCCTCTAGAAATTTCTGGGTGTTTTGGTGTGAGAAATGAGGGGTAAAGGCTGAAATTTTACTTAAATAACCATGGGTCATGGGCCTAACCCGGTTGGGCCCGGATTGGGCCTAACCCACTGACCCTTTTTCCTTAAAACGTCCATAACTCCTTATCCCGACGTCACCTGTGGACCCATGACCTATGGTTGGAAAGCTAATTCAATTATCTACAACTTCTACCTCTTGATATGTTTCCAAATTCTAAACTTATAATACCGTTGTTTCCCCTCGAAGTCAGATCACCCGAAAACGTTACTTAAAAATATTTGTTTGGAGGACTTCCACTTTGATTTGGCTCGAGGGTCCTTCCCGAGTTGTGTTTAACTTCACATATGTGCTTCATATAACTTGTCACATGTCACAAAAAAATCTCGACATGTGGGCCCCACCTCGGCTTGCAAATAATCCGACGTACAAAAACACAGGATACAACACTATCAACGTGAGTTTAAATTATGTAGCAACAACATGATTGTCAATTTTTCTTGAGGAAGCACGTGTCACGCTCATGCTCTAAAAATGCGGGGTATAACACTTTCTACCCGCCTCTTTGCCGTAGTCTTGCCCTTCTGGGCGGCTGTAGCATTTCCCTTTGGCGGCATTCTGAAATCACAACACACTATTAGGGAGGGTAAAATCTTATACATAGCTCTATCGCACGATCTCATAGGAAGAAAGATGGTCATTTTTCCTAAATGCCCTATAGCCTCTTGTTTATTGATGTGGCGCGCAACACACCATAAACAAGACTCTACTAGACACGGCTCGTAGACACTTCCTAGGACTGAACTGCTCTGATACCACTTTTGTCACGACCCAGCTAGGGGCTGCGACGGGTACCCAGGGCTAGTCACCGAGCACCACTCGTTCTACTACTCACCTTACTCATTTACTGCTCTTTTATCAATTTATATGCAAATCGAAGGAAAAGACATCTTTCATTCAGGAACATAAAAATACTTTTATATGCATAAGCCTCTCGGCTATCAAAATAATATATATACATACATAGTAAGAAATCGTGAAAACATCTAACCCACACTGCGCATCTACGAGCCTCTACTGGAGTGCTATACATAAGGATGGGATAAGACCCCGTCATGCCCAAAAATACATATACATGAATATACACAAAAGAATCGTCATAAGCACCTCCGAACAAAGGAGTGCTTTCAATCAGCTGACAGCTACTACTGGTCTGGGTCGAGCTCTCCTCCTTGTCTACTTGTGGGCATGATCACAGCGTCCAAAGAAAACGGACGTCAGTACGACCATCGTACTGAGTATGAGAGGCATAAACAATGAAATAGAACAATGACATGAAAGAAGTATCAATATGGAATAGTTGTATCCGACTGTCAAGCGTAAAATAAATAATGCATGCTGGCTTACTCATAATCAACATCATGTCATGTATGCATAAATATATAAGCTGCCCGCCCATATAGGTACGGTGTGATAATGCATAAACTGCCCGTCCATATCGGATCGTTGTGATAATCATAACATTAGCCTGCATCCAGGCATTCCGCGTCCGGGGTATCATCTCATGCCGCTCATTAGTGGTGTCTGCCCATGCCATTTGGCCATGGTGTATCGTATAGCTGCCCGCCTTAGCGGTGACTGCCCGGCCAACTAGGCGCGGTGTTATATCATCATCATACATGCTCATCATAATATGGTTGTCGTAACATACTTATCATAATACATGCATAAGGCTTATGGACAACTTTACTCGATCGGGGTGACGTAAGGTCGTGATCCCCCGATTTCATTATGGAGTAATCATTGACATTCTGCCTCACCTTGAAGGAATTAGCATATAAGGTGAGTGTAAGAAATAAATAACATCTTTAACATTATAGAATCATCATGTCATATCTTTCATCTTATATAGTTATTCATAGACATAGGCTCTTAGATTTCTGGAATATAGGAACTCATGAGGAGGAAGGAAAATCATGCTAAAAGATTCATGCCATTAGAAGGAAAGGGCTAGCCTCACATACCTTTGACGTTTAACTAATCTATCGCTTGCTTGTCCTACTTCGATATCACGTTCCTACCTTCAAGAGAGAATCCGCTCTATCGTTAGTTAATTCGATTATAAGAACGCGTTACTAATTCTAGGAAATATTTGGGCAGTACTTCCTTTGTTTATACTACTTTTCCCATATTCTATATCAACTCCTACACATTCACAACAACATCAACAATATCGCAATCAACAATCATCATTCATATACATTGACCACAATCCACCATTTCTCTTCAATTTCTCCACATTTATGGTTATAGCTTACTATCACGTTTCCTCATATATAATACCTATTTCATGGCCTAAATGTCATTTATAACGTATTCGTTATCACAACACTCCAACATTCATAATTCAACCCAACTACCATCCAACCATGACACTATTCACTCATTAATGACCCATTTCCTATGTCTTTCTACAATTCAAGTATCTTAACCTTCCAATACCTTAAACAACATGGTTTAGTCATGAAACTTACCTTACATGATGGTTGAACAAGCCTTGAATGGAATTACTCCTTTAGCACCAAAACCCTACTTCACTTCTTTTGGGTTTTGTTGAGAAAGACGTAATTTAGTGTGATTCTTACACTTGATTTCGTGGGTTTCATGTAGTTGATCACTAATTTCCTTTGAATCTTGTAGTTGAAGAGTAGAGAGTATTCTAGAGGTTTCTATAGAGAAATATCGTGAAGATGAAATGAATTTAATGAGCTTGGGTCTCCTTTTAATGACTTAAAATATGATCCGGAATGAACAGTAGTCGAAGGGCACAGTGGTCGTAAACCCATTTTACGGTCCGTATTCCAGTTTACGGGCAGTATATCGTGGTCGTATTTAAGCATATCAAAACCAGGAAGGTATGCTGAGGATCATGGTGATTTACGATCGCAGTTTACAGGCCATATTTCAATTTACGGTCCGTATTCCAAGTCGTATTTAACCATTTGAACATTTGACAGAAGCTGAAGTTTTGTGAGTTGGAATACGACATGGTTGTTTACGGGCCGTATACTACTTTACGGTCCGTATTTCATTTTATGACCAACTGGGCCAAAGTGCAAATCTGTAACTTTCAAGTCTTCAAAACCTATAATTAGTCATTGTGGAGCATAACCTATCTCTTGTTCCCATTGCCTTTGAAATCTTACTTAGGGTCGTCAAACGTCATTCCATTCTCATTAGAACATCATATACCCGTATCCTTCGCTAGTCTATTCGTTGTACGTTCACGGGGAAATTTCCGAGGTGTAACACATATCTCAATATCCTTACTTTATTCGACACACATCTTTTTTACCATCGCTTACCTTTGTTCTGATTCATTCAATTTTCTTAGTTCTCAACTTATAACTGAACTTATTATCAAGAGATATCTTTAGTCATTTTCCCTGTTGTACTTACATCGATTTACCTCTATGACAACCAATCCATTATCATATAAATACATATTCTGATAGCGTAGCCTCAACGAAGGGGCTTACCTCCGTAGCTTCGAATGTCATCAATCACTTTCTTCTGTCATTACCGTTCTTCTGCTACAATAAAGGGTTAGTACAAGGAATCTCATTTCCTATGGCTTAGCTCTATCGCACGACCTTAGGGATGAAAGAAGAGTAACCATCCTAAATGCCCTGTAGCCTCATGTTTATAGATGTGGCGCGCAACACACCATAAACAAGACTCTACTAGACACGGCTCGTAGACACTTCCTAGGACTGAACTGCTCTGATACCACTTTTTTCATGACCCGACTAGGGGCCTTGTCGAGTACCGAGGGCTAGCCACCGAGCACCACTCATTCTATTACTCATTCTGCGTACAGTCGTATTTCTTATGCTCATAATCATAGGAAAACCATTTTTCATTTGGAAACATAAATACTTTTATATACATAAGCCCTTCAGCTTTTAAAATAATATATAAACAATGAGGAAATCGTGAGACCCTGCTACCCACACATACGTATCTACGAGCGTCTACTAGAGTACTTGACATATGGATGGGACAGGATCCCATCATGCCCAAAACATATATATATAGCAACAGTAAATCAGTGGCACCTCCGGAATAATGGAGTGCTCTCAAAAGTCTGCTTATCGGCCTCTATAAATCTGGGTCACCTCCCTGTCTACCGGTGGCCATGAACGCAGTGTCCAAAGAAAACGGACGTCAGTACGAATATTGTATTGAGTATGTAAGGCATGAATGAAATGAACATAATAGAGAAATCATAAGACATAAGATGTAGATATAACCTGTGTAACTTTTAAGGGTTGATACCTTTCATGCCTATATCATATATAATCATAGCACATGTATCATCACATCGCATACGTCATCGTATCATACATATATGTATATCACAGCACCGTATCTACTCATACACATTAAACATTATTCGTATTCGGCCACGCATTGGCTCGACAATATCACATACATGTCCTCTGGGCTTTTCATACATTTAAATATATAGTAGTATCGTACCCGACTATATAGGTTCGGTGTCTTACGTACCCAGCTATAATAAAGCTTGGTGTTATGCATACCTGGCCCTACCAAGGCTCAGTATTGTCCGTGCCTGGCTTTACCAAGGCTCAGTGATATCCGTACCCGGCCTTAGCAAGGCTCAGTGGTATCCGCACCCAACTGCAGTGGTGCGCGCGCATTATATATATATATATATATATACATTTTGTACCCGGCCATATAAGCTCGGGGTTTTATAATAGCCATATGTAGGCATATATACATAAAAGCCCATAAACATCTTTAGCGTCATTACTATTATCATCGTCATTATTATCATTATCACTATTAACGTCGTCGTCATTATCGTGTATGCATATATGTATGAATTGCCCGACCATATAGGTATGGGGTGATAATCATTAGCCCGCGTCCGGGGTAAACATCTCATGCCGCCCACTAGTGGTGTCTGCCCATGCCATTTTGACATGGTGTATATGCTACCCGCCTTAGCGGTGTCTGCCCAGCCATATAGGCGTGGTGTAATATCGTCATCATGTACTCATCAGGAACTTAACATTTTCATAAATTGCATAGGCATACCATAAGCTTGACGTCATTATACATTTATCATAAAATATACATTAGAACTCAAATACAACTATACTTTATCGGGGTGACATAAGGTCGAGAACCCTCGATTCCATTATGGAGCATTCATGAGCATTCTGCCTCACCTTGAAGGAATTAGCATGTCGCGACCCAACCCCGTGGGCCATGACTAGTGCCCGACCTGGACACTCGTTTACGTACCTGTTGGACATAGTCAAACTGAATCTAAGAACAATATGGAAATATGCATAAGAACTCCAGGGTTCTTATCGTCGTCATGTATATATATCCAGATAAACTGTCTCCTGAGGAGTCACAACTAATCAAATCATAAAATGATACGCAAGCTGACAAGGCTGCCACTACATATCAATATCATATGCAAGCCGAAAAGGCTGCCACTACAGATGAACATATCCACAACACATCGTATAGACACAGCTGAACAGAACTTACCCACAACCCACACATACGTCTACAGACCTCTAAGAGTACTAACAGTGAAATATGATGGGACAGGGCCCCGCCGTACCCCTGGACAACCATATATAAATACATCAGAAGATCTGTACCAAAAGTCTAGGCTCCGGAACAACGGAACTCTCCAAGAGAGCTGACTGGAAATCCTAAGCTGGGGGATCACCGAATCGAGCGTCTGTACCTGCGGGCATGAAACACAGCCCCCCGAAGAAAGGGGGTCAGTACGGAATATGTACTGAGTATATAAAGCATAAGAACATCAAGTATAGCCGAATCATGAAAACCAGTCTCAATAATTGAATGCATCTGTGGCTAACATCTGAGAATTTCTGCGTAACTCTATATGACTGAAACTGACTCTACGGCGTATGTTAGGCATAGATCATAATTTAACTGATAGTGCTGTGAACGTACAGCCCGATCCATATATAATATAATAGTGCCGAGGAACGTACGGCCCGATCCATAAATATAATATGTTAGTGTCGAGGAACGTACGACCCGATCCATATATAATATAATATGTTAGTGCCGAGGAACGTACGACCCGATCCATTAATATAATATGTTAGTGCCGAGGAACGTACGGCCCGATCCATATATAATATAATATGTTAGTGCCGAGGAACGTACGACCCGATCCATATATAATATAATATATATAAATGCATGTAAAACTCAGAAAAAGGATACTCTGAACCTCTCTGGTGACATAAGAAGCTAATATGAAAAGTCTCTGGGAGTTATGGACATAAAACATAGGAGACCAACGATACAAATATCTCTACACTCTCTAAGAATAGAGTCTTTGGAACTCGCTTGCTCACTGTGTTCGTTCATATGATAAGGATCATGCCAAAAAGAAAGAAAGGATAACTTTACATACATGTTATAGGTTAACCGTAGTCAAGTTCACTTCGCCGCCCCTTTAGCCTATTCGATATGAAAGTAACGCTATCGTTAGTAAACTATACTTTCTAGCTTATAAACCTAAAATCAATCACTTATAGGAATCATTCTTTAGTTCACACTTTCTTGATTAGGATTTTCATTAGTTAAGAACTTAACGGAAATCGGGCAACATTTCCCCTATATACTCGCCTAACCCGAACTTCCAATTTACCTCCTGTTATCACAGCAATACCAACAATGACAGTAATAGAGATATGCATATAAAATCCTTACAATTCAGCCCATTAACAACTCAAACAATCCAACAACCCTTCTTAATCCTTTTCCAATCCAAATCATTGACGTTTTAAGATTATACACCAAACAAACCAACATACGCTTTGTATACGATACTTTATACACTTCTTTCTTCCAAATTTAGAATCCACATCAACGACAACACGACAACAACATATTAACAAAAACCACGCTTTGAATCTTCCCAAATCAACAATCCTATATAACAACTACAACTCCTAATATCAACGATCTCATGCAATTTCTTACTTCCAATTTCATCCAATCCCATTTTAATCCTTCCATTACAACACCATTAATACAATTATACCACAAAATAAGAAAATCTTACCTTAATTTTATCGGAGGAAATTCTACACTTATTTGCTTCAATTTCACTATTTCTTCTTCCTCAATTCAATACCCAATGTTGCTATCGCCTCCTTGAACTTGCAAATCACCTTGGAACTTAATCAAAACAAGAAACAATTTTTTTTCCATTCAACCACAAATTGACCGAATTGAGCTCTTATGTTAATACATAGTTGTACTAATATCAAATGCATTTTTAACAATACTAATGTTAATATTCAATGTGCAAAGTGGGCTTGTAAACGTGTAAAAATCTCATTTTCGGTGACCTTGAGTCACCAATTTGCTTGACACGTTAGTGTTATTAATTTATACCAATTGATGCCATGTGGCAGCCTACTTGGTGTCACGTGGCAGCCCATTGCCAACTAATTTTTTTTAATTTAAAAACGGGTGGGGACCACAAGGTATAATTAACTTAATTAATCTTAATTAATCACTAATCCCTACTTAATAATATAATCACAATAAATTAGTCCCTAATTTCCAATCATATTTTTATACAAATTGAAATTTATAAACAAATCGTGTACTAATTAAAATTGAGAATTAAAAAATTCCTATTTCATATCAAAAAATAATCCCGTCCTTAACTTATGTCGATTAGCTTGCGAATAATTCGACGTATAAAAATACGGGATATAACATCCTTCCCCCCTTTAGAACATTCGTCCTCGAATGTTAAACTAGTCTTGGGCTCCCAATATTTCCTTAAATGTTCTCTTACTGAATTATACTCCTCACATACCTCTTTCATTGGTCGATCCCTTCACTTTATAATAACGCATTCCGGCTTTCTCAGTAATCACTTTCATAATATTTGTTCTTGCTATTGCCTCTCGAAGTGGTAATCCCACGTCGTTGTCTTTACTCTCCTTTTCATTTCGCAGTTGGTTGACGATTGTATTGTGAGCTCTTCCGCTGAACTCTTACTCTCTCCCTGGTGCACTTAGTCTTAACTTGACTCCCCTTTTTTCTTCTTCTTACAGTTACTCCTTTAAGACGGATCATTCACTTCATCTTTCCTCTTAGTCTTTAAATAAGATTTTTATAAAGCGCAGACGTCTCTCATCGATTTACTAGACTTTACTATTCTTAGAGTATTTCATACCTTCGGTAACTTGTAGACCCTTCACAGACTCTACGGATAAACGACCTTTTCCAGGGTATAATATTATTTTAATCCAATAACCTTGCTTTGTCCTACTGTTACAGTCCGTATTCTGGAACATTCCGCATCATGTGTGACTTTTCGACTTTTCTTTTTTTTTTTAAAAAAAGATTTTAACTGTCACTTTGCTTAGGCTCTTGATCTCAATCTTTAGAGTTGGCTATCAAGTAACGCTGGAGCTTCCACTTATAATAACTCTACGTAGTCGCTCAGTGATCTGACTATCATTAACTGGTATAATTCTGAAAGAATTTCTCTTGATTGGACATATAAAGTCACTGCCATCCAGTAACCAGTAACCCGCTTGTTCTGATCGTCTTGGTTAACCCATTTCGTAATTTCCTTTAACCTAACTTGCAATACTTTTAGGCATATTATCTCGTGTCATTCCTTTGTCTTTAATCAAAACGCTTTTCTTGTCTCTTTAATCAAACTTTTGCTCTTAGTTTTTCTATCACAAATTATATTGCAATTTTTACATGAATATACGAAGGCGTTCAAATCAGCCCAAGAAATACCTTAGCGTCGTCTCACTAGTCTTTATACAGACCTTGCATTATTCTCTTATATCTTTCAATTGATATCGGGGCTCAACTATGGCTTTTTCCCTTAGTACAAATCCCATCTCGGTACTTTAGTTCAAACCATCTTACACCTTTGCTTAATGTATCCAAAATATTGCAACCGCATTGTTATTACTGAATCCATACTTTTCCTATCAAATACTCACTCGGTCTCATCCTTAGCTTGCAATTATTCATAGGTTGCATAGCTATTCTGGTACCATTCGTATAAAAATAGATCCAATCTTAGTCACAGTCTTTCCTTCTCCAGGTTCATTCTACTTTACATAACTCATCCATACTAAAACTCGCTCGTAGCCTATCTTGTCATACTCCTTTCCCTTGATTCACCCTTTTGAGTTTTCTTATATCCTATTATAGGAAATTTTCTGTCTCCTCTCCTTTGCTACTTATAAGTTACAGTATCATTAGCAAACAACCTCGTTGCCAACGTCTTAACCTCTAATCCGGTATAGCGTTGCTATCCTTTATAATATATGTTAAGTTACGCGTTTCCATTATGTTGTTGTACTATTTATTTTTATAAGCACCCACTTTGTAATGCCATATCCTTTAAGATCTTTACCGACGCTTCTCCACACCATCTCAAATACCATCCTGTCTTCTATCCATTCATTGCTGGCTATCAGAGCTTATTAACTTGTTCCAGCAAGGGTTCTCACTTGAACGTTTCGCATCCGTATCAAATATATCTCAGCGTCTATTGTTTCCATCTTGCACCTGCATTTCTACCGCTCGCTTCCCCCCTTTAGGTTGTACTTATACCATATCCATGACTTTTCTTTATCATTTATAACTTTGATTACCCATGTACAAAACCTTAACACAATCACGAGGCGATGAGAACTTTTCTATGTACAGTACAAAATCTCATCTAACCATCTATACTCGAGTAATGCAACCCATGTAGGAACTCATCTGAGGCCACATTCCACTTACTCCAATTCGTAATTAATCGGTACTTATAGTCGTTCCAAATGCACAATTGGTTAGCACTTATATTCCGATGATAAGTGTCCAAAGTTCTCTTGTAGTATTATCTTTATCCCAACGGATATCATCTGTTTCCTCTAATAAATTTACAATACATTATTTGTTCCTTAGGCCTAAAGTCCTTGTCCTTTAAGGATTTCACTATTTTCGAGGTGAAGTCATATACACGCAGTACTCCTTTTTGCCTTATGCTCATACACCCTTGTGGTGTACCCAAAACTGACTTCTAACTTACTCAAATTCATACCGAGTTCATCTCAATGACGATCTCATCCAATAAACTCACCGTTGTGCTATACTCTTAAGCTCGTAGTTATATATTTCCCTTTCTGTTAGACCCCGTATTTTATACGTCGAGTTATTCGCGAAGGAATCGACGTGAGATAGAAACCTCCGATTTCTATTTCTAATCTAGAACTAATCGGTTATAAATTTTACTTAGTATAAAAATGTTATTGGAGATTAGGAACTACTTAATTGTGGTGTTAAGTAAAAATTTGTGACAACAATGAATCAAGAAGAAACACTGACGTGCAATACACAAAAGATGACTCAAAGTCATCTAAAACAAGGCTATTATGGAAGACATATACATATGCATTTAATGTTGATTCATCCACTAAATTTTCATTATATTGTGGACAACTAAAATACACTTCATGAACAATGAGAGGTTCGGCCGTAGGACTGAAAATTGGAGGAGAAAAAGTTGAAGCATGCAATTGAATGTTGAAGCATCCATTACTTTAGAAAAGCATGCATTATTTTATGAAGACATAACATGGTGGAGGAATCATTTCACATTAAATATTGACCATTCATCGTTATATGATTACAATAGACAAGGGGTAGTGTATGAATCATCCACTACACAGGAAATTGTCTTGTAAACAATTGAAAAGAAAGAATAAAGGAAACAAAGGAAAGGGGAACAATTCGGCCATCTAGCCGAAAGTAGAAGGGAACAGAAAGAAAATTTTAAGTGTAAAGTTGATGGAGTGACTCATGCCATGAGTGGAGCATGTGACCAACTTGTAGGCATCAAATTTGATCCAAATAATTACTAAGAAATCAGCCATCACAATTCATTTCAACTACACAACACAAAGAAAGAAAACCTAAACCTAGAGAGAGAAAGCTCTCGGCCACATTGGCTGATTTTTGAGCTCTTTGAGTCTTGATCCAAAAATTATTTTCCAAGGTGTTTTAACCCTTTATAATGTACCTAGAACGTGAAGATAGTCTTTGGAGCAACAAGAACCATTTTCATCTCAAGTCACCAACTCTAGCCAAGTAGAGAAGTCAAGTTGTCAAGGTAAGATCTAACTTTCTTTTCCATGCATTAAGGGTGATATTGATGAGTAAATATAAGTTGTATGCATGAATTAAGGTGTGTTGATGTTGGAACATGATAGTAACCATTAGGGTATATGTGTTGATGTTGAAGTATGGTTGTAACCTGATGAACATGAATCGCATGCATAAAATCATGAATGTTGGTGTTGGAATGAATATGAGGCCGAGGGGAGTGTTTTGGTGGAATTAATGGACTAATTTTCTTTAATAAATATGGTTGTTACTATCATAGATCTCATGGTAAAAATAATGAAAAGAATTGGAAGGTTAAAGGTCAAGTTGTGTTAGTATGAAAATAATTGAATCTATGTTTTTATGTGAGTGATGTTGAAGCATGTTGAAACCGTGTATGGACTGTTTTGTGTGGAATTTAGAGAACTGATTTTACTTGATATTTTGATTGTTATTTTCATGAATTTTATGATGGAAATGAAGGTGTTTAATGGTTGGAGTTGAAACTAAAGTCGTTTGTGAGTTGTTGTAAGGGTTATAGAGATGACGATGTAGCTTAGTTGCATATGAATTGATGTTTTACTTGTCGTGTGGATAGCTGGTCATAACCTACTGAAATTATATGAAAATAAGACATGAAATAATGTGTAAGAATCGTATGTGGTTTGCTTAGTATGTTCGTAAACGTTTGCAAGAATTCCGAGCATTGTTTAGGGACTGTTTTGGACATGTTGTTGGACTGTTTTGGACATGTTGTGGTAATGGACTGTTTTGGACTTGTTGTTTTCATTAAGTTGGAAAAACCAATTATAGTTAAGAGTATGCATCATGTTGTCATAGTGGTTGGGCTATTATAGAATCGCTTCGACGAAATAGTATGACTATGGACTAACAAGAATAAATTGGATGTGTCATAATCGCATGTACACTATTATCTAGTGTTGTAAGGTACGGGCTGTTTTGACAAGTTGTTGTTGTTATTATTGAGCTTGAAATATTATTGATAATTAAAATTATGCATTTTTTTGTATGTTGGATGGGCTTTTATAAGTTGTTACATGCAAACGTTAAGACTACGAACTATTAGAAGTAACTTGAGAATGTAGTAGCCGTATGTGAATTGTTATTTCATGTTGTGAATATGGGCTGTTTGGAATATTGTGTGGGCTGTCCGGATTGGTATTGAACACATAATTATTGATGTTGGATTGGTTGTATGTGGTTGGATTGGATACAAGAGAAAACTTCGCCTAAACATCTAGAAGGAGTTACTAACGTTAGAATACGTTTTGAATCTCCCCGTAGCTTAACCGTAGTTGTTGGCGTTTTAATATAGGTTGAAATATTATCGGGCAGCGTATACATATTACGTGACGAATAAGCGCTAAAGGTATGTGAAGCTAACCCTTCTTTCTTTTTGGCATGATCATTGTGAAATGAATATACGATATATATATACGATTCCAAGGGAACTCCTATTCCTAGAGCCACTAGGATGGCTATTGATCTTGATTCCCATAACTTATGTTTTGTTTTATACATATTGATATGTACACATGATTTCAAAGTTCCATTTTGATATAATCCACAGGGACATCCGAAAGGTATATGATATGATTATTATTTGAAATTGCGAACGATGGTTCGTGTTGACTATTCCATTGAGTCCTTAAAAATGTTTTGAATTGCATATAGTTTCTCATTACCCTGCTCGTGCATGTCTCAATGTATCTTTCACCGAGTCCCGGGCCGGGAATGTTATGTTATCGTGCACAGTTCACTGCATTACTCACAAAGTCCCTCATTAAAGGGTTGGGTACGGTATATATATGTATATGATGATATGATGATATGATGGTATGATGATCTGATGATAGGATGAAATGATGATATGATATGGTGGCCAGGAGGGCATATGATGACCTTATTCACTGAGTCCCTCATTAAAGGGCCGTGTATGATATATACATGCATATGATATATGATATTGACATATATGATTATGTTACAAAGGCAAGTGTTTTGTCATTCTGGATATTGTACACATTTACTGTACTCCATATTTCAGTTATGATCCTTTTACTATATTTCACGCTTTACATGGTCGGTACATATTCCGTACTGACCCCCTTTCTTCAGGGGGCTGCGTTTCATGCCCGCAGGTACATATACTCGTTTTGGTGAGCCGCCAGCTTAAGATTTCCCCTCTGCTATCTTGAAGAGTTTCGTTGTTCTGGAGCCCATACTTTGGTACAGATCCTTCTTGATCTAAATTTATGCATATGTTGGCTAAGGGTACGACGGGGCCCTGTCCCGTCATATTTTACTGTTGAAACTCTTAGAGGTCTGTGGACATGTGTGTGGGTCGTATTCAAACGTGATAAATTGCGTGTGTGTTATCAGTATGATTATTCTATAGTGGCAGCAGCCTCGCCGGCTTGCAAATATTATCATGTTGTGGTAGCAGCCTTGTCGGCTTGCATTTATATGAATATTTATGCGACAGTTCTGAGACCATGGTTTGGCCGTTATATGATCCATATTGAGTTTGTTGTGAAATGAACATATAGCTAAATAATACGTATACGGGTGTCCAGGTCGGGCACCAGTCACGGCCTACGGGGTTGGGTCGTGACAAAAGTGGTATCAGAGCGGGTTATCCTCGGAGTGTCTACAGACCGTGTCTAGTAGAGTCTTGTTTATCGGTGTGTTGCGCACCATATCTATAAACAGGAAGCTACAGGATATTTAGGATGTCATCTTTCTTTCATATCTTAGATCGTGCGATAGAGCTATATTATTAGGGTGATCTTTTTCTAACAAACTATTACGTTTACAGCTATGCCTCCGAAGAAAGCGACAGCTGCCCAGAAGGGAAAATCGATAGCAGGAGAAACCAGCCAGACTGGGAGAGTTACTAGGGCTCGTGCTCAGATTATGCCTGAGGTTTTGCTTCAGTCCGCGAGTTCTGCTACACCGCCATTTCAAGAGGAACCTAGGGCAACGACAGCTCCGGGTCAGGGGGCAGCTCCATCGCCAGTTACCGAGGACCCAACACCTGAGCCTCTAGCTCTTCAGCCAGGGGTGGAGGATAGAGCTATGAGAGATGCCGTTCAGTTGCTTACCAGATTAGCGGCAGGACAGACTCGCAGGCACGGATTAGGGGTTGACCAGGCGGATAGACATGATAGTTTCAGGGCCCGTGACTTCCTGAGTTATAACCCTCCAGAATTTTTCGAGTCGAAGCCCGAAGATGACCCGCAGGAGTTTGTTAGACAGATGCAGCGTACGCTGAGACTAATTAAGGCTTCTGAGACTGAGTCTGTTGACTTAGCTTCGTATCGACTATGGGATGTAGTTGTTAACTGGTATGAGTCGTGGGAGTTGTCAAGGGGCACGGATGCTCCTCCAGTAGTGTGGGATGAGTTCGTCGAGGCCTTCCTTGGCCATTTTATGCCCCCAGAAATGCGGCGAGCCAGAGTCGATAGATTCTTACGTCTGAGGCAAAATGGTAGGAGCGTTCGGGATTATAGTCTCGAGTTCGATTCGTTGGCTAGATAAGTGCCTATTATTGTAGCTGATATGACCGATAGGATGTATTACTATGTGATGGGTTTGGATCATTACTTGGTTGATAGCTGTATGGTAATGGCCTCCCAGCCAGGGATGTATATTGCTCGGTTGCAGGCGTATGCCCAGGGGATGGAGGATCGACACAGGGGGCGTCAACCCGATATAGACTATGACAGAGGCCAGCATAAGAGAGGTAGGTTAGCCAGCCATTCGAGTGAATTTCGAGGCACGCAGCCTCCGCAGCAGCATAGTAGATATCCCTCTCAGCCAGCACGGAGTGCACCCCCATAGTTCGCTGGTAGGAGATTTGATAGTACCGGGTATTCAGAAGCTGGTCAGAGCTCCAAGGCTTCAGCTTCACAGATGCCTAGGGTTCCGAGTCAGTCGAGGCCACCTTTGCCTCGGTGTTCTCGGTGTGGTAAGTCCCATTTTGGGGAGTGCCATCTCGCTACTGGTGCTTGTTTTACTTGTGGCCGTCAAGGCCATATTATGAGGGAATGTCCCTATGGGGGTAATCTAGGTGGTGCAGCTCAGCCTACTGGGTCAGCTGCTGGTTCATCTTCTTCTGTAGTTGTACGCCCTATGGGGCAGGGTTTCCAAGTACCAGCAGGCCGTAGTAGAGGTCGTGGCGGAGCTTCTAGTTCTAGCGGTCCTTCGAACCGCATATATGCTTTGGCTACTTGGCAGGATCAGGAGGTATGCTATCGATTTTCTCTCGAGATGTGTATGCATTGATAGACCCAGGCTCCACATTATCGTTTTTTTTCCCCACTTGTTGCTAGTAGAATTGAGATAAAACCTGAACCGATAGAACCATTTGAGGTAGCTACACCAGTAGGAGATTCGGTTATAGCAAGACAAGTATATAGAGATTGTTCAGTGAACATATATAGTCGCTGCACTAAGGCAGATTTGATAGAACTAGATAAGACTGAGTTTGATGTTATTATGGGTATGGATTGGTTAGCTTCTTGTTCTGCTAACGTCGACTGTCGAGGCAAGATAGTCCGATTTAAGTTCCCAGGAGAGCCAATGATAGAGTAGATGGGAAATACAGCATCGCCGAGGGGTAAGTTTATTTCATACCTCAAGGCAAGGAAGATGGTCAGAAAGGGTTATATTTATCATCTGGTACGGGTACACGACCTGAAGGCAGAGGCGCCAACTATTCAGTCAGTGCCGGTGGTTAGCGAGTTTCCCGATGTATTCCCAGATGAACTCCCAGGCCTTCCGCCTGAGCGGGAGATAGAGTTCGTTATAGACGTGTTACCAGACACTCAGCCCATATCTATTCCTCCTTACAGAATGGCACCGGCGGAACTGAAGGAACTGAAGGAACAACTGAAAGATTTATTAGAAAAACGCTTCATAAGGCCCAGTACATCACCTTGGGGAGCACCGGTATTATTTGTAAAGAAGAAGGATGGGTCGCTGCGGATGTGTATTGATTATAGGCAGCTGAATAAAGTAACCATAAAGAACAGGTATCCCCTCCCCAGGATCGATGATATATTTGACCAGTTGCAGGGTGCTAAGTGTTTCTCGAAGATAGACTTACGGTCAGGTTATCACCAGGTGCGGGTAAAGGTGGCAGACATTCCGAAGACTGCATTCAGGACCCGATACGGGCATTACGAGTTTAGAGTGATGTCCTTTGGGTTGACCAATGCTCCAGCGGTATTTATGGATTTGATGAATAGAGTGTTCAAGCCATTTCTTGATCTGTTCGTAATCGTATTCATTGACGATATTCTATTCTACTCACGATCAGAAGAGGAGCATGCAAATCACTTGAGACCGGTATTTAGGGTGCTCCAACACCAGAAATTGTATGCTAAGTTCTCTAAATGTGAATTCTGGTTGACTTCAGTAGCATTCTTGGGGCATATTATTGGAGCTGATGGCGTTCGGTTAGATACGAAGAAGATTGAGGCGGTGAAGACTTGGCCTAGACCTACTGTCACGACCCGGCTAGGGGCCGCGACGGGTACCCGGGGATAACCACCGAGCACCGCTCTTCTTAATACTTAATTACTCAGTAAATACTTCCTTCAGAATTTATAGACGAAACATGTGAAAATCATACTTTACAAGAAACATACTTGCTTTACATACATTTGCCATACAGCTATCAAAATAGTATATACATATAGTAATATCTTGTGGAACCATCTAACCCACACTGCGCATATACGAGCCTCTACTGACGTGCTATACAATGGACGGAACAAGACTCCGTCATGCCCCAAAATGGATATATATGTATGTACGTATACACAAAAGAAATCACAAGCACCTCCGAACAATGGAGTGCTCTCAACAGCTGACTGCCCCTATGGCTCTGGATCTAGCTCGTCTCCCTGTCTACCTGTGGGCATGAACACAGCGTCCAAAGAAAAGGACGTCAGTACGAACATTGTACTGAGTATGAGAGGCATAAATAATGAAGAGAGAAACAATAACAACCTAATGAACATCAAAGTGAACATGTGAAGCTGAATCATAATCATAGGAAGGATGATGCATGCTGTCTTACTCATACTCTTTATCATATCATGTATACATATCATGCAAGCTGCCCGTCCATGTCGGAACAGTGTGATCACCAATAATATAAGCCCACGTCCAGGCCTCCCGCGTCCGGGGTACCATCTCATGCCGCCCACTAGTGGTGTCTGCCCATGCCCGAGAGGGTCATGGTGTATCCGTGTAGCCGCCTGCCGAAGCGGTGTCTGCCCGGCCAACTAGGCGTGGTGTAAATGCAATCATGACATGCTTAACATAAAATACTTATCATCATATACTTTTAAAAACATGCTTATCTTATCATAATACATGCGTGAGCTCATGATCATTTGTACTCTACCGGGGTGACGCAAGGTCGTGATCCCCCGATTTCTTTATGGAGCAATTTCTGACATTCTGCCTCACCTCGAAGGAATTAGTACATGAGGTGAGTGTAGAAAATGAGGACATAATCATCGCTTTATCATTATCATATCATATCTATTAGCTCATGGAAAGAAGGGGATTTTATGCTATGGGATTCATGCCATTTGAAGAAAGGGACTAGCCTCACATACCTTGGTCGCTTAGCTAGAATACCGTTCACTTTCTCTTCTGCAATATCGCGTCGTTTCCTTCATAAGGGAATTCAAATTATCGTTAGTTAGTGGACTATAAGAACGCGTCGCTATTTTCTAACGAAAATTGGGCAGCACTTCCTTTGTTTATTCTACTTTTCCCATCGTCTATATCAATTCCCAACATTAACAATAATACCCACAACATTACCACCAACAACCATCATTCATATCGACTCATCACATTTCACCATTTTCCTCCAATTTTTTCCATAATTTCCTACCTAGCTTATCATCGTGTTTTCACACCTTTAATACTTATTTCATGGTAAAATCATCATTTCTAGCATATTCATAACCTTAACACTTCAACTTATATGATTCAATTCCATCATCACTCAATGGTGGAACTATTCACCCAGTTTTTTCTATGTCTTCCTACAATTCAAGCTTTTCCTATGTTTCTAACACTTAAATAACTTAATAAGGTCATGAAACATACCTTGGATGGTGATTGAACAAACCTTGAGTTGAAATGCTTCACTCCAACAAAACCCTAGGTCCTCCTTCTAGGAATTCCTTGATTCAAATAATCCCTTTTGATGTGTTCTTGCACTAGGTTATGGTGAATTGATGAATTAGATCTTAGATTTGTACTTGTGTTCTTGGTTTGGGAGAGTGTAGAATATTCTAGAGAGAGAGAGGATTGTGTAGTAGAAAGTGGGAATGAAGAAAATGAGACTTGGATCATATTTTATAAAATTCAACTTCAGTCCCGATGTCATTATACGGTTCATTATACGGTTCGTATAACTGGCCGTAAAATGGACCCAGAGATCACCCCTTTCTGTAACCATTTGACGGGCCGTATAATCGTTATACGGTCCATATAATTCACCGTAAAATCGACCTTCTTTCAACCTCATTCTGTGACACTTTGACGATTCATTTTACGGACCGTCGAACCGTTATACGGTCCGTATAGTACACCGTAAAACTCACCCTTCATCCAGCCTCTTCTGTGACACTTCTATGGTCCGTATAATGGACCGTAAAACACTTTTACGGTCCGTATAATGGACCGTATACTCCCAGTTCGCTGAAGCTTATTTTCTTGACTTGGTTTCATTTCCGATCCTTATGGAACCTTCGTAAAAGTTGTTCAACTCCTCGATACCAATCTACGGGACCTTATTACTTGCCTTCAAAATGCCACACACATATTTTATCCTTATTAGCCTATTTTGCACATGCTAACGGAAAATTTCCGGGGTGTAACATTCTTCCCCCCTTTTGGAACATTCGTCCTCGAATGTTAAACACTCGAGATTCTATAGAAATTTCGCCAGAGTTTCCTCTATAATCTGGCACTATTAACCTGTCACAGCAACCCATAATATCATTTCCCCACATGGCTATATTACAATATCAATACATCTATGGTCACACACGACCAAAATCATAGAAATAAAGTGTACATACCTCAATTCGTCGTCGCTTCATGTCTAGTCTCTTCTGGGATTTGAAACAATTGGGGGTACTTGGACTTCATCTTTTCTTCCGCTTTCCAAGTCATTTCTTCTCGATTATTGATCCGCCATAGAACTTTGACTGATGCTACCTCTTTGTTCCGAAGCCTTCTCACTTGTCTGTTTAGAATAGCAACAGGTACCTCTTCGTATGTTAGCTTTTCTGTCACTTGCACATCTTCTACCAGAACAATCCTTGTGGGGTCCCCAATACAATTGCGGAGCATCGAAACATGAAATACTGGATGAACTGATTCAAGCTCCGAAGGCAATTTCAATTCATAAGCAACTTGACCCACTTTACGAACGATTTCATAAGGTCCGATATACCTGGGACTTAGTTTCCCTTTCTTGCCAAATCTCATCACTCCCTTCATCGGCGACACTTTCAAAAACACCCAATCACCAATTTGAAATTCCAGGTCTCGTCGGCGATTGTCTGCATAAGACTTTTGGCGACTTTGGGCTGTTAGCAATCGATCCCGAATAATCTTGACTTTTTCGACCGCTTGTTGAATCAGGTCGGGACCTATTAATTGTGATTCTCCTATTTCAAACCAGCCAACTGGAGATCTGCATTTTCTTCCGTACAAAGCTTCATATGGAGCCATTTGAATACCGGAATGGTAGCTATTGTTGTAAGCAAACTCAATTAGGGGTAGATGCTCATCCCAACTACCACCATAATCCAGCACACATGCTCGTAGCATATCTTCCAGGGTCTGAATAGTATGCTCGGCCTGCCCGTCGGCCTGTGGGTGAAATGCCGTACTAAATTTGACTTGGGTACCTAGACCCTCTTGAAACGACTTCCAAAACTTGGTTGTGAACTGTGCCCCTCTGTCCGTAATAATGGCTAAAGGAATTGCATGGAGTCGCACAATCTCCTTTAGATATAACCGGGCATAATCTTCCGCCGAGTACGTAGTTTTGACTGGGAGGAAATGAGCTGATTTCGTGAGCCTGTCCACGATCACCCATATAGAATCATACTTCCCTCGTGAACGGGGTAATCCTACAACAAAATCCATATTGATGGTTTCCCATTTACACATAGGGATTTCCATGGCTTGTAACAACCCTCCTGGCTTCTGATGTTCTGCTTTTACCTGCTGGCAGTTTGGGCATTGCGCTACAAATTCTGGCCCATCCCTCTTCATGCCATCCCACCAGTATATTAGTTTGAGGTCATGATACATCTTAGTTGCACCTGGATGGATAGAATACCGGGAATGATGTGCTTCCTCTAAGATCCGTTGGCGCAAATTTGCCACATCCGGCACACATAGCCTGCCTTGATATCGTAGAACTCCATCCATGGAAACTTCAAATGGAGACTTTTCCTTCTCACAAGATAGGTCTCGGTAACGGCTTAGTTGAGAATCTTCATATTGTCGTTCCTTCACTTCTACATTTAAAGATGAAACTGTGGGGTCATTAATGCTGATACTTGCTTTACTCGAATCAATTGCACGCACTCCAAGTTTGGCTAATCGATAAAGCTCACGGACCATTTCTTCCTTGTCTGAGGGAATTCCACATAAACTACCCATCGATCGACGGCTAAGCGCGTCGGCTACCACATTTGCTTTTCCGGGGTGGTACAGGATATTTACATCAAAGTCCTTCAACAATTCTAACCACCGTCTCTGTCGCAGATTCAACTCCTTCTGCTTAAAGATGTGTTGGAGACTCTTGTGATCTGTATATATATCGACGTGCACTCCATACAAGTAATGCCTCCATATTTTCAAAGCATGAATAACTGCAGCCAATTCAAGATCATGAGTTGGGTAATTCTGTTCATGTTTACGCAGTTGTCTCGAGGCATATGCAATAACTTTGCCATGCTGCATTAATACACATCCTAATCCCATGCCGGAAGTATCACAATATACCACATAGCCATCTGGTCCTTCGGGAAGTGTTAACACTGGGGCGGAAGTCAACCTGCCTTTCAATTCTTGGAAACTGCGCTCACAAGCGTCATTCCATTAAAATTTTGCCGACTTTTGAGTTAACTTCGTCAAGGGAGCTGAAATGGAGGAAAACCCCTCTACGAATCTCCTATAGTATCCTGCCAAACCTAGGAAACTACGAACTTCTGTCGGTGTCGTAGGCCTTGGCCAAGTCTTCCCAACCTCAATTTTCTGAGTGTCGACTCGGATGCCATCACCTGAAATAATATGGCCTAAAAATGCCACAGATTTAAGCCAAAACTCGCACTTTGAGAACTTTGCATATAATTCTCGGGCTCGGAGAACGCCAAGGATAATCCTTAAATGACCTGCATGTTCTGATTCTGTGCGAGAATATACCAAGATGTCATCGATGAATACTATCACGAAGAGATCCAAAAATGGTCTGAACACATTATTCATCAAGTTCATGAACACTGCCGGGGCATTCGTTAACCTGAACGACATTACTCGGAACTCATAATGGCCATATCTCGTCCTGAAGGCAGTCTTGGGAATATCTGCTTCCCTGATTCTCACCTGATGATAACCCGATCGCAAATCTATGTTGGAGAACCATTTAGCGCCTTGTAATTGATCAAACAAATCATCAATTTTGGGAAGAGGGTATCTATTCTTTACTGTCACCTTATTCAATTGCCTGTAGTCGATACACATTCGCAGAGATCCATCTTTCTTCTTTACGAACAAGACTGGTGCTCCCCATGGCGATGAACTAGGCCTTATAAACCCTTTCTCGAGTAGATCCTTCAACTGTACCTTTAATTCCTTCAACTCTGCTGGTGCCATTCGGTACGGAGGAATACAAATAGGCTCGGTGTCAGGTAATACATCGATAGCGAAATCAATCTCCTTTTCTGGAGGAAGACCTGGGAGTTCATCTGGAAATTTGTTTACCACCGGAACTGTTTCAAAAATTGACGGCTCTGCCTCGATATCTTGAACTCGAACTAGATGAGAAATGTAACCCTTTGCTATCATCTTCCTCGCCTTAAGGTAGGAAATAAGCCTACCCTTTGGGGATGCAGTCTTACCTTTCCATTCAAGTACGGGTTCTCCCAGAAATTGGAATCGGACCACTTTCGTCCGGCAATCAACATTAGCATAGCATGACGCCAACCTGTCCATACCCATAATTACATCGAAATCGACCATTTCTAACTCAATCAAATCGGCTCTAGTCTGGCGGTCACACATAACAACGACACAATTTTTGTATACTTGTTTTGCTATCACGGGTTCACCAACCGGAGTAAGTACCTCAAAGGGATTAATTGACTCAGGCCTTTCCCCAATGCAACCAGCAACATACGGAGTAATATAAGAGAAAGTAGAGCCTGGATCAATCAAGGCATACACGTCACGGGAAAATATAGTCAATGTACCTGTGACAACATTTGGGGAGGACTCAAGATCCTGTCGCCCGGCTAAAGCATATACGCGGGGCTGAACAGCACCTGAAGTGGTTACTCCCCCTCTACCTCTGCCTCTACCTGCTGTAGTCTGAGAAGTCTGTGCTGTCGGGCGTGTTGAAGAAGAACCCACTGCTGAACCTGTGGGTTGAGTCCCCGCTCTGCTTCTCGCGGAAGGACAATCTCTCATAAGGTGACCAACCTGCCCGCAGGCGTAACATGCATCTGAACCCTGACGACACTGCCCGGAATGCAATTTACCGCACAGACTGCACCGCGGTACTGGAGGTCTCCGCTGACTGAAATCTCCCCTGAACTGGGAATCTGAGGCTCTCGAACTCTGGCCCTGTCCTGGCTGAAAAGAACGATCAAACCTCCTATCTGGGAACCTAGAAGGGGCACTGGTCGCTGACTGACCCGAGTGCCTAGAATGCATCTGCCTCAACCCCCCTCTATATTCGCTACTTGCTCCCATCGATCTAGCCCTTTTTCCTTGTCTCCTGTCACTGTCATAATCACTTCTCTGTAATTGTCGTCGTTCCTCAAGATTCTGTGCATGGGCCTTTATTCAGGAAATATCCATCCCATCTTGCAAAGAGGCCGTCAAGCATTCTCTGAACAAATGTGGCCCCAAAACACTCACGAATCTGTGCACACGATCGCCCATATCGGTTACTATACTCAGAGCATACCTTGCCAGAGAGTTGAATTGCATACTATACTCTCGGGCACTCATGTTCCCTTGTTTCAAATTCAGGAACCTGTCCGCTCTAGCTCGGCGAGTCTCGGGTGGCAAGTAATGACGAACAAAAGCATCCGCAAATTCTTGCCAAACCGGAGGGGGTGCATTTTCTCCCCTTGATGCCATCCAGTTGTTATACCATAGCACCGCCACATCGTGGAGTTTATAAGAAGCCAACTCTACGGATTCTGTCTCGGAAGCATGAATAATCTTTAGGGTTCTTAACATATCATCAATGAAGTTTTGCGGGTCTTCATCCGGCTTAGACCCAAAGAACTCCGGGGGATTTAGAGTCATGAAATCACGGGCTTTTGTACTAGCTGAACGATCACTCGGGCCCGCACTTTGTCGTTGTGCCTGGGCGGCAACCAACTGAGTCAATAAGTGTATGGCCTCGGTCACTTGTTGACCCGAAGCAACTGGTGAAGGAACCGGAGCCGAGGCTCCTCCTTGCCCTTCTATATTAGGCAATGCCTCATTTTGGGATTCACCCTCTTCCACATTCGCCGGAGGCTCTCTTTCTGCTCGTTTCTGTGTCGTAGCTTTGCCTTTCTGGGCAGCTGTAGCTTTCCCCTTTGGCGGCATTCTGAAATCATAACGCACTTTTAGAAGGGAATAAAATCCTACACACGGCTCTATCGCACGATCTCTGAAAAGAAAGATGGTCATTTTCCTAAATGCCCTGTAGCCTCCTGTTTATTGATGAGGCACGCTACACACCATAAACAAGACTCTACTGGACACGGCTCGTAGACACTTCCTAGGACTGAACTGCTCTGATACCACTTTTTGTCACGACCCGGCTAGGGGCCGCGACGGGTACCCGGGGCTAACCACCGAGCACCGCTCTTCTTAATACTCAATTACTCAGTAAATACTTCCTTCAGAATTTATAGACGAAACATGTGAAAATCATACCTTACAAGAAACATACTTGCTTTACATACATTTGCCATACGACTATCAAAATAGTATATACATATAGTAATATCTTGTGGAACCATCTAACCCACACTGCGCATCTACGAGCCTCTACTGACGTGCTATACAATGGACGGAACAAGACTCCGTCATGCCCCAAAATGGATATATATATATATATATATATATATATAGATGTACGTATACACAAAAGAAATCACAAGAACCTCCGAACAATGGAGTGCTCTCAACAGCTGACTGCCCCTATGGCTCTGGATCTAGCTCGTCTTCCTGTCTACCTGTGGGCATGAACACAGCGTCCAAAGAAAAGGACGTCAGTACGAACATTGTACTGAGTATGAGAGGCATAAATAATGAAGAGAGAAACAATAACAACCTAATGAACATCAAAGTGAACATGTGAAGCTGAATCATAATCATAGGAAGGATAATGCATGTTGTCTTACTCATACTCTTTATCATATCATGTATACATATCATGCAAGCTGCTCGTCCATGTCGGAACGGTGTGATCACCAATAATATAAGCCCGCGTCCAGGCCTCCCGCGTCCGGGGTACCATCTCATGCCGCCCACTAGTGGTGTCTGCCCATGCCCGAGAGGGTCATGGTGTATCCGTGTAGCCGCCCACCGAAGCGGTGTCTGCCCGGCCAACTAGGCGCGGTGTAAATGCAATCATGACATGCTTAACATAAAATACTTATCATCATATACTTTTAAAAACATGCTTATCTTATCATAATACATGCGTGAGCTCATGATCATTTGTACTCTACCGGGGTGACGTAAGGTCGTGATCCCCCGATTTCTTTATGGAGCAATTTCTGACATTCTGCCTCACCTCGAAGGAATTAGTACATGAGGTGAGTGTAGACAATGAGGACATAATCCTCGCTTTAGCATTATCATATCATATCTATTAGCTCATGGAAAGAAGGGGATTTTATGCTATGGGATTCATGCCATTTGAAGAAAGGGACTAGCCTCACATACCTTGGTCGCTTAGCTAGAATACCGTTCACTTGCGCTTCTGCAATATCGCGTCGTTACCTTCATAAGGGAATTCGAATTATCGTTAGTTAGTGGACTATAAGAACGCGTCGCTATTTTCTAACGAAAATTGGGCAGCACTTCCTTTGTTTATTCTACTTTTCCCATCGTCTATATCAATTCCCAACATTAAAAATAATACCCACAACATTACCACCAACAACCATCATTCATATCGACTCATCACATTTCACCATTTTCCTCCAATTTTTTCCATAATTTCCTACCTAGCTTATCATCGTGTTTTCACACCTTTAATACTTACTTCATGGTAAAATCATCATTTCTAGCATATTCATAACCTTAACACTTCAACTTATATGATTCAATTCCATCATCACTCAATGGTGGAACTATTCACCCATTTTTTTCTATGTCTTCCTACAATTCAAGCTTTTCCTATGTTTCTAACACTTAAATAACTTAATAAGGTCATGAAACATACCTTGGATGGTGATTGAACAACCCTTGAGTTGAAATGCTTCACTCCAACAAAACCCTAGGTCCTCCTTCTAGGAATTCCTTGATTCAAATAATCCCTTTTGATGTGTTCTTGCACTAGGTTATGGTGAATTGATGAATTTGATCTTAGATTTCTACTTGTGTTCTTGGTTTGGGAGAGTGTAGAATATTCTAGAGAGAGAGAGGATCGTGTAGTAGAAAGTGGGAATGAAGAAAATGAGACTTGGATCATATTTTATAAAATTCAACTTCAGTCCCGATGTCATTATACGGTTCGTTATACGGTCCGTATAATTTATACGGTCCGTATAACTGGCCGTAAAATGGACCCAGAGATCACCCCTTTCTGTAACCAATTGACGGGCCGTATAATCGTTATATGGTCCGTATAATTCACCATAAAATCGACCTTCTTTGAACCTCATTCTGTGACACTTTGACGATTCATTTTACGGACCGTCGAACCGTTATACGGTCCGTATAGTACACCGTAAAACTCACCCTTCAGCCAGCCTCTTCTGTGACACTTCTACGGTCCGTATAATGGACCGTAAAACACTTTTACGGTCCGTATAATGGACCGTATACTCCCAGTTCACTGAAGCTTATTTTCTTGACTTGGTTTCATTTCCGATCCTTATGGAACCTTCGTTAAAGTTGTTCAACTCCTCGATACCAATCTACGGGACCTTATTACTTGCCTTCAAAATGCCACACACATATTTTATCCTTATTAGCCTATTTTGCACATGCTAACGGAAAATTTCCGAGGTGTAACACCTACGATACCTACTGAAGTACGCAGCTTTCTGGGGCTAGCAGGGTATTACAAAAGGTTCGTAGAGAAGTTTGCCTCAATTTCAGCGCCTTTAACGAGGCTAACCCAGAAGGCAGCTAAGTTCTAGTGGACCGACGCTTATGAGCGGAGCTTCCAGTTGCTAAAAGATAAATTGACTACAGCCCCAGTTCTAACTCTTCCTGAGGGACCGGATGGCTATGTCATTTATTGTGATGCTTCCGGTGTCGGGGTAGGTTGTGTATTGATGCAGCATGTCAAAGTTATAGCCTATGCCTTCCGACAGCTCAGAAAGCACGAAAGAAATTATCCCACCCATGAACTAGAGTTAGCAGCGGTGATTCATGCTTTAAAAATATGGAGACATTATTTATATGGCGTGCATGTTGACATCGATACAGATCATAAGAGTCTCCAGTACATCTTTAAGCAGAAGGAGCTGAATTTGAGGCAGCGGCGGTGGCTAGAGTTATTGAAGGACTATGATGTTGATATTCTATACCACCCAGGGAAAGCAAATGTTGTAGCAGATGCACTCAACCGTAGATCTATGGGTAGTTTGGCAGACATACAACCAGAGCAGAAGGAGATAGTCCGTGAGATTCGCCAACTAGCTAATTTGGGAGTCCGTTTGGCTGATTCTGAAAATGGCAGGGTTTCTGTTCAGGGAGTTGCTGAGTCCTCTATCATAGAAGAGATAAAGAGACACCAGTACGAGGACCCTATCCTTGTACATCACAGGGATGCAGCTTGTCAAAAGGAAGAGACCCCATTTGAGGTGGCACCTGACGGAGTGCTACGATACAAAGGTAGATTATGTGTACCTGAGGTTGCAGGGCTACGACAACAGGTGATGGGAGAGGCACACTGTGCCCGTTATTCTATTCATCCAGGGTCAACGAAGATGTATCATGACCTCAGATGCTTGTATTGGTGGGATGGCATAAAGAGGGATATAGCATAATTTATTGCTCAGTGTCCGAATTGTCAGCAGGTTAAGGTCGAACACAAGAAGCCCGGAGGACTGTTACAAGAGATAGAGATTCCGACCTGGAAGTGGGAGGTGATTAATATGGACTTCGTCACAGGTTTACCTTGCACTCTATGAAAATATGACTCTATTTGGGTCATCGTTGATAGGTTGACAAAGTCAGCCCATTTCCTTCCAGTCAGGACCACATATTCAGCTGAGGATTATGCCAGGTTGTACCTTAAGGAGATAGTGAGACTTCACGGGGTTCCCACAACTATTATCTCTGATAGAGGAGCCCAGTTCACAGCTAACTTCTAGAGAACCTTCCAGGAGGGATTGGGGACACAAGTGAGTCTCAGCACGGCGTTTCACCCTCAGACTGACGGACAGGCCGAGCGTACCATTCAGACACTACAAGATATGTTACGGGCCTGTGTTATGGATTTCTGGGGTAGCTGGGATGATCATTTTCCACTTATTGAGTTCGCCTATAATAACAGCTACCATTCGAGTATTCAGATGGCACCGTATGAGGCCTTGTATGGAATGAAGTGCAGATCACCCATTGGCTGGTTTGATGTTGGTGAGACCAAGCTGATAGGCCCAGATGTGATTCAGCAGACTGTTGATAAAGTGAAGCTCATTCAGGAGAGATTACTGGTAGCCCAGAGTCGGCAGAAGTCATATGCAGATAATCGACGTCGACACTTAGAGTTTCAGGTTGGTGACTGGGTGTTCCTGAAGGTGTCGCCTATGAAAGGTGTTATGAGATTTGGCAGGAAAGGGAAGCTAAGCCCGAGATATATTGGACCTTATCAGATTGTCCGTAGAGTAGGCCAGGTTGCCTACGAGTTAGACCTACCGGCCGATTTGGAAGCAGTGCATCAAGTCTTTCACGTGTCAATGCTTCGCAAATGTATAGGAGATCCTTCCAGAGTATTCCCCGTGGATGATGTCCAAGTGACAGTGGAATTGTCCTACGAGGAGCAGCCTATAGCCATACTTGATTGGCAGATTACGAGGTTACGAACTAAGGACGTGGCTTCCGTCAAAGTATTATGGCGAAACAACAACAGGGAAGAGATGACTTGGGAAGCTGAGGAGGATATGAAAGACAAGTACCCTTACTTGTTCTCTACGCCTACAGGTAATTTCAACTCCTTACTTGATTAAATTGATTGTCCGATAAGACTATATGATATGATGATAAGGGAAACCTTTCCAAAATTTCTTATAGGACCTTACGGGACCAATTCAACATTCGAGGATGAATGTTACAAAGGGGGGGGGGGGAGAATGTTAGACCCTGTATTTTATACGTCGAGTTATTCGCGAAGGAATCGAAGTGAGATAGAAACCTGGGATTTCTATTACTAAACTAGAACTAATCGGTTATAAATTTTACTTAGTATAAAAAAGTTATTGGAGATTAGGAACTACTTAATTGTGGTGTTAAGTAAAAATTTGTGACAACAATGAATCAAGAAGAAACACCAACGTGCAATACACAAAAGATAACTCAAAGTCATCTAAAACAAGGCTATTATGGAAGACATACACATATGCATTTAATGTTGATTCATCCACTACATTTTCATTATATTGTGGACAACTAAAATACACTTCATGAACAATGAGAGGTTCGGCCATAGGACTTAAAATTGGAGGAGAAAAAGTTGAAGCATGCAATTGAATATTGAAGCATCCATTACTTTAGAAAAGCGTGCATTATTTTATGAAGACATAACATGGTGGAGTATTTTATGAAGACATAACATGGTGGAGGAATCCTTTCACATTAAATATTGACCATTCATCTTTATATGATTACAATGGACAAGGGGTAGTGTATGAATCATCCACTACACGTGCAATTTTCTTGTAAACAATTGAAAAGAAATAAGAAAGGAAACAAAGGAAGGGGGAACAATTCGGCCATCTAGCCGAAAGTAGAAGGGAAAAGAAAGAAACTTTTAAGTGTAAAGTTGATGGAGTGACTCATGCCATGAGTGGAGCATGTGACCAACTTGTAGGCATCAAAGTTGAACCAAATAATGACTAAGACATTAGCCATCATAATTCATTTCAACTACACAACACAAAGAAAGAAAACCTAAACCTAGAGAGAGAAAGCTCTCGGCCACATTGGCTTATTTTTGAGATCTTTGAGTCTTGATCCAAAAATTATTTTCCAAGGTGTTTCAACCCTTTAGAAGGTCCCTAGAACGTGAAGATAGTCTTTGGAGCAACAAGAACCATTTTCATCTCAAGTCACCAACTCTAGCCAAGTAGAGAAGTCAAGTTGTCAAGGTAAGATCTAACTTTCTTTTCCATGCATTAAGGGTGATGTAGATGAGTAGATATAAGTTGTATGCATTAAATAAGGTGTGTTGATGTTGGAACATGATAGTAACCATGAGTTTATATGTGTTGATGTTGAAGTATGGTTGTAACTTGATGAACATGAATCGCATGCATAAAATCATGAATGTTGGTGTTGGAATGAATATGTGGCCGAGGGGACTGTTTTGGTGAAATTAATGGACTAATTTTCTTTAATAAATATGGTTGTTACTATCATAGATCTCATGGTAAAAATAATGAAAATAATTGGAAGGTTAAAGGTGAAGTTGTGTTAGTATGAAAATAATTGAATCTATGATTTTATGTGAGTGATGTTGAAGCATGTTGAAACCGTGTATGGACTGTTTCGTGTGGAAGTTATAGAACTGATTTTACTTGATATTTTCTTTGTTATTGTCATGAATTTTATGATGGAAATGAAGGTGTTTAATGGTTGGATTTGAAACTAAAGTCGTTTGTGAGTTGTGGTAAGGGTTATAGAGATGACGATGTAGCTTAGTTGCGTATGAATTGATATTGTACTTGTCGTGTGGATAGCTGGTCATAACCTACTGAAATTATATGAAAAGAAGACATGAAATAATGTGTATGAATCTTATGTGGTTTTCTTAGTATGTTCGTAAACGTTTGCAAGAATTCCGAGCATTGTTTAGGGACTGTTTTGGACATGTTGTTGGACTGTTTTGGACATGTTGTGGTAATGGACTGTTTTGGACTTGTTGTTTTCATTAATTTGTAAAAACCAATTATAGTTAAGAGTATGAATCATGTTGTCAAAGTGGTTGGGCTATTATAGAATCGCTTCGACGAAATAGTATGACTATAGACTAACAAGAATAAATTGGATGTGTCATAATCGCATGTACATTATTATCTAGTGTTGTAAGGTACGGGCTGTTTTGACAAGTTGTTGTTGTTCTTATTGAGCTTGAAATATTATTGATAATTAATATTATGCATTGTGTTGTATGTTGGATGGGCTTTTATATGTTGTTACATGCAAACGTTAAGACTACGAACTATTAGAAGTAACTTGAGAATGTAGTAGCTGTATGTGAATTGTTATTGCATGTTGTGAAAATGGGCTGTTTGGAATATTGTGTGGGCTGTACGGATTGGTATTGAACACATAATTATTGATGTTGGATTGGTTGTATGTGGTTGGTTTGGATACAAGAGAAAACGTCACCTAAACATCTAGAAGGAGTTACTAACGTTAGAATACGTTTTGAATCTCCCCGTAGCTTAATCGTAGTTGTTGGCGTCTTAATATAGGTTGAAATATTATCGGGCAGCGTATACATATTACGTGACGAATAAGCGCTAAAGGTATGTGAAGCTAACCCTTCTTTCTTTTTGGCATGATCGTTGTGAAATGAATATACGATATATATACGATTCCAAGGGAACTCCTATTCCTAGAGCCACTAGGATGGCTATTGATCTTGATTCCCATAACTTATGTTTTGTTTTATATATATTGATATGTACACATGATTTCAAAGTTCCATTTTGATATAATCCACAGGGACATCCGAAAGGCATATGATATGATTATTATTTGAAATTGCGAACGATGGTTCGTGTTGACTATTCCATTGAGTCCTTAAAAATGTTTTGAATTGCATATAGTTTCTCATTACCCTGCTCGTGCATGTCTCAATGTATCTTTCACCGAGTCCCGGGCCGGGAAAGTTATGTTATCATGCACAGTTCACTGCATTACTCACAAAGTCCCTCATTAAAGGGCCGGGTACGGTATATATATGTATATGATGATATGATGATATGATGGTATGATGATGTGATGATAGGATGAAATGATGATATGATATGGTGGCCAGGAGGGCATATGATGACCTTATTCACCGAGTCCCTCATTAAAGGGCCGGGTACGATATATACATGCATATGATATATGATATTGACAAATATGATTATGTTACAAAGGCAAGTGTTTTGGCATTCTGGATATTGTACACATTTACTGTACTCCATATTTCAGTTATGATCCTTTTACTATATTTCACGCATTACATGCTCGGTACATATTCCGTACTGACCCCCTTTCTTCGAGGGGTTGCGTTTCATGCCCGCAGGTACAGATACTCGTTTTGGTGAGCCACCAGCTTAAGATTTCCCCTCTGCTATCTTGAAGAGTTCCGTTGTTCCGGAGCCCAGACTTTGGTACAGATCCTTCTTTATCTAAATTTATGCATATGTTGGCTAAGGGTACGACGGGGCCCTGTCCCGTCATATGTTACTGTTGAAACTCTTAGAGGTCTGTGGACATGTGTGTGGGTCGTATTGAAATACCATATCTTTTAGTTACTTCCCCGCTAGGCTTTACTTATTTCTATAACAATCCTTATGGTATTCGCATTACATCCTGTTCGTAATCAATCCTATAATGTAACACTTCTTAACCTTATTCGCGATTCTTACTATGTTTTAATTACACTCTGTGGAGTAGGCGTACTGTTATGTCCCGTATTTTCATACGTCGGGACGTTTTAAAATAAGCGCGACAAGTTAAAGGCAAGACTATCTTAAGATATGAAGTAGAGATTTTAACTTCCGGTTTCGTGTCGAGTCACAATTTATTCACAATTCACGTGTGGCATTAAACTAGTAATGGAAAATTGGGATTAAACTAACCATAATTGGATTAATAAATGGGATTGGAAAGACCAAAAATCAGTCCATTTAAATGGACATAGCTAGCCGTGCACTATAGTGCCTTGGTCAAAGAATATTGACCCAAGTTAGTGTGATAGACATGTCCAAAGCATTGAGGGAGTGTATATACAAAATAATCTGATTCATATCTCACTACATTACACCATTTCAACACTACAAAGTGAGAGAACACTTAGAGAGAGAGAGGGAAACTCTCGGCCAAGAGCTAGCCGAGAGTGAGGTCCAAACATCTGCTCAAAATTCCAGTTTTTCTCCATCAAATGTACCCCTCATCTAGTGTGTAAGAAGGTGTATTAGTTGTTGAAGAGAAACAAGAAGGTGAAGCACTTAATAGAGTTGAAGTTTCGGCCAAGTGAAGCACAAGATTGAAAGGTAAGAATGTTTGTTGTTTCTTGTGTTGCATGATGATTTGAATGTATAGTTCATGCATGTTGTTGTTGGATTGTGGTTGTAGTTGAAGTAGAGAGTGAGCCATGTGTGAGGTGGGTTCATGACTGATTTCATTGTGCATGTATTGTTAGTGAATTGAATATGTATCAACATATGTAAATGAACAAACATTGTGGGAGTTTGGTTGTGATGTTGCATGTTGGCTATTAGACTGTTTTTGCTCGAATTTAAAATGAATCATGTGTTGAAGATTCTGATGAAGTCATGCTTAATCTTGTTGAACATGTATTGGAAATGAATTGAATGCATTGTAGTTGGATAAACGAATGAAAATCATGAAGTTGGAGTAGTTGTGATGAAACCGGGTAGGGGGCTGTTTTGGACGAATTCATGGACTGTTTTGGGCTATAATTTGATTGTTGTTGTTGTGGACATTGTAGTGTATTGTATGCATGTTGAATATGTAAATTAAGGTGTTCAAGAAACGAATTATGTTGAGGGGTAGGGGCAGTCCAAAAACCGTGGACAGTTTTAGGGATTAGAAGTGAAATTGTGTGTGTTGAATGTTGGTTTTTGTTGCAAACGTGTAGTGAATGTAAAATGCCATGATTCAAGTTAAAACTGAACTGATTGTGGGCTGTTGTAAGAGTTAAGATGATGCTAAAACAGTTCCATGATTTCATGAAAGTAAAGTCATGAAAAGTGTTGTGTTGTTGCAAGTTAAAACTGGAAAATTGCTAAGTAAGAATGGAAATGATGTGTGTGTTGGGTTGCCGTGTGTATGAGACTATTTTGGGTGGTGTAGGGACTGCCCAAGTTCCCTAAGTCATGCTTAAACAAGTTTTGATCAATATATGAAAGAACGATTAGCAATGTTAGCTTGTAACGCTAGTTGGTTTTGAATGCGAACGAAACGTCGTTTAATTGTTAGAAAGGAGTTGTGAATGTCACAATACGTATTGAATGCCCCTGTAGACTAATTGTAGTTCTTCACATCTTGATATAGGATAAGTATTGTTGGGCAGCAAGTACAAGTTAGAATACAACTAAACGCAAAAGGTATGTAAAGCCTATTCCTTCTTTCTTTTGGCATGTCCTAGACGTAAGATTGTAACGATATGAACCTTGGGGTAAATTCTATTCTCTAGTTTCATGTATGGCTTATGAATCTATATTTCATTAATGTTATTATCATGTGCCTACAATATGAGTGACTAATGAACAATGCATGAAAGTTCCTATACTTAAAGAATTGCACAACTAAAGACGTACTTGACTTCCAAAAGCTATACCATATTAAAGTGACATATGTATATGAAATCTAAAACGTTTCTTGTAATAGTTGTTATGAGATTTAAAATGAACTGAATATGAATATTATTTTGACACTTTAGAGCTGGTTAGTTGCTTATCCCTTGAGTCTAAAAAGATGATTTGCATATATGTGGTTGCTTATTATTCTGCTCGTGCTTACCGCTATATCCTTCACTGAGTCCCGGGCCAGGGTACGTTTTCGTGCGCACATTTAATATATTAATCACCGAGCCCCTCACTAGAGGGCCGGGACACGTTATGTATATATATATGATGATGATATGATGATGTGATGATGTGATGATATGATGATATGGAGATGATGGTGGCCAGGAGGGCATATTCCTTATTACCGAGTCCCTCAGGAAAGGGCCGGGACACGTCTATGTTTATGTTATGATGCTATGATTTTAAATTACCGAGTCCCTCATAAAAATGGCCGGGACACGTCATGTATGTTTTATACAGAATGATTATGCAACTTTGACTACAAAACTCTATAATAGCAATGATATGAGAATGATACAGATGAAATATGTTCAAAGGCAAGTTTTATGAAATTTTGTTGTTGCAATGCATCCTATGTACCGTGTCTCAATATAACTCTATACTATGTTTCAAGCTTTACATATTCAGTACATATTCATTACTGACCCCCTTCCTTCGGGGGGCTGCGTTCACGCCCGCAGGTACAGACGCTCGTTTTGGAGATCCGCCAGCTTAGATCATCCTTCAGCTATTTTGGACTGCTCCTTTGTTCCGGAGCTAGCTTGTGGTATAACCTCCTTATGTTGTGTCCGTATGTGTTTATTTGGGTACGGCGGGGCCCTGTCCCGCCACATAATACGGTCGTTACTCTTAGAAGTCTGTGGACATCGATGTGGGTCTATTTACAGTTGTTGATGCGTTTTATGTTTTGACTTAAGTTTGGGGCGTACCTAGTCGTAATGGCAGCCTTGTCGGCTTGCATATGTGTGTATGTTTGGTATTTTGTATATCGTGGCAGCCTTGTCGGCTTGCTTAGGAATATATATAAATGTTGTTGTTTGATAAGTGCAACTCCTCGGGAGATGGATGACTAAGGCATACAGAACTTGACAAATCTAAATAACTCACTATCTTTTTATATACAAACGAGATCATAACACGCAAATTGTAAATGACTATAGTTAACATATAATATGAGTGCCCAATTCGGGCACGAGTCACGGCCTACGGGGTTGGGTCGTGACACGTACATAACCCTTCACCCTTTCTGATCAATCTTATCCTTAATATCTCACAAGCTGTCTTATTAGTACCTTCATATTTGTCATAATTCTTCCTCTTCTATACTTTTATCTCAATCATACCATTACTCCTTTTAACTGTAAACTCGTCGTAATTTTTCCCTACTTATCAGTTTACTCAATACTTCAATAAAACGTTCTGTTATGATTTGCCACCTTTTCTAAACCATCTCTTAGTGTCGCAAGCCCTCCCAAATTATTCTAGCATCTCATCAACAACACGTAAAACACATGATCTAAGACCGCTCACAAGTTTGAGTTTTCCATCCATAAATTCCATCTCCAATTAATTGATTAAAACTAATAAACTCAAGGACATGATGAAATGTTACCGCAAGAACATAAGAATGCTCCAATTCCATGATTATGTCACCATGAAGCATTCTCCAAATCCACCATCAGAAGAGGAATTAGAATCCGACAAGCATCACGGGACTCCTAATACTTGATTCACATAGTTTACCATCAGATTCGTCCTTGGGTCATGAACGAACTATTTAGTTCACAAACTACTTGTTGTATGCTTTGTACTATTCAAGTAAAGTGAAACTTAATTGCTAGACGTTTTTGCTCTTCAACATGAGCCTCTTCTAAGGTAACATATGGCTGGAAAGTATTAAAGTATTCTGATCCGTTCAAATGAATTCCAAACTTTGCTGCTCGCATATGCTTCTTCGAAATAAAATTTCCTAAATAAGAATGGTGCCACTTACGGATGACAAGGAGGGTATCTCTTAAAGCTTTAATCCAACATAATAAATTTACCCTATCGATATCGACTTTCAAGACATATTATGAACTTATAGCTCATTCTTTTCTTTTCTATTTCTGGGAAAATTTTGGCAGAGTTTCCTCTGTACTTCTTACTATCCCAAAACCTGCACGCAGGAAATACCAACAATGCCTCACAGGGCCAACATATATACGCATATATCATATGATATCATAGCTACACAGGGCTCCCAATTTCAAGTAAAAGTATAAAAATGTCGAAACTTACCTCACGTATCACACCTCGAGATGTACCTGATCCTTTAACGATCTGTCCTGTTATACCTTCCTATCTACCTTCCCTTTCATTCTCAACTTTACATTTTAATCATAATTCAAAGTTCTTACCTTATCCGACATGCATCTTTTGCACCGCTGTTTGACTGTGTACTTTGTAACTTCCAATATCATCAGTCACTTCCTTCTGTCGATGCCGTTCTTCAGCTGAAATCAAGGATTATTATAAAGAATTTCATCTCCTATTGCTGGGCTCTATCGCACGATCTTAGATATGCAAGAAAGGTAATATCCTAAATGTCCTGTAGCTTTCTGTTTATAGATATATTGTACAACACACCGATAAACAAGACTTTACTAGACACGGTCTGTAGACACTCCGAGGATGAACTGCTCTGATACCACTTTCGTCGCGACCCAACCCCGTGGGCCATGACTAGTGCCCGACCTGGACACTCGTATACGTACCTGTTTGACATAGTCAAACTAAATCTAAGAACAATATGGAAACTTGCAAAAGAACTCCAGGATTGTTAACGTCGTCATGTATATATATCCAGATAAACTGTCTCCTGCGGAGTCACAACTAATCCAATCATACAATGATATGCAAGCCGACAAGGCTGCCACTACATATCAATATCATATGCAAGCCAACAAGGCTGCCACTACAGATGAACATATCCACAGCACATCGTATAGACAGAGCTGAACAGAACTTACCCACAACCCACACATAGGTCTACAGACTTCTAAGCGTACTAATAGTGAATTATGACGGGACAGGGCCCCGCCGTACCCCTGGACAACCATATATAAATACATCAGAAGATCTGTACCAAAAGTCTAGGCTCCGGTAGAACGGAGCTCTCCAAGAGAGCTGACTGGAAATCCTAAGCTGGGGGATCACCGAATCGAGCGTCTGTACCTGCGGGCATGAAACGCATCCCCCCGAAGAAAGGGGGTCAGTACGGAATATGTACTGAGTATATAAAGCATATGAACATAAAGTATAGACGAATCATGAAAACCAATCTCAATAATTGAGTGCATCTGTGGTTAACATCTGAGAATATCTGCGTAACTCTATATGACTGAAACTGACTCTACGACGTATGTTAGGCATAGATCATAATATAACTGATAGTGCTGTGGAACGTACAGCCCGATCCATATATAATATAATAGTGCCGAGAAACGTACGGCCCGATCCATAAATATAATATGTTAGTGCCGAGGAACGTACGACCCGATCCATATATAATATAATATTAGTGTCGAGGAACGTACGACCCGATCCATTAATATAATATGTTAGTGCCGAGGAACGTACGGCCCGATCCATATATAATATAATATGTTAGTGCCGAGGACCGTACGACCCGATTCATATATAATATAATATATATAAATTCTTGTAAAACTCGGAAAAAGGATACTCTGAACCCCTCTGGTGACATAAGAAACTAATATGAAAAGTCTCTGGGAGTTATGGACATAAAACATAGGAGGCTAACGATATAAATATCTCTACACTCTCTAAGAATAGAGTCTTTGGAACTCGCTTGCTCACTGTGTCCGTTCATATGATAAGGATCATGCCAAAAAGAAAGAAAGGATAACTTTACATACCTGTTATAGGTTAACCGTAGTCAAGTTCACTTCGCCGCCTCTTTAGCCTATTCGATATGAAAGTAACGCTATCGTTAGTAAACTATACTTTCTAGCTTATAAAAATACAATCAATCACTTATAGGAATCATTCTTTAGTTCACACTTTCTTGATTAGGATTTTCATTAGTTGAGAACTTAACGGAAATCGGGCAGCATTTCCCCTATACTCGCCTAACCCGAACTTCCAATTTACCTTCTGTTATCACAGCAATACCAACAATGACAGTAATAGAGAGATGCATATAAAATCCTTACAATTCAGCCCATAAACAACTCAAACAATCCAACAACCCTTCTTAATCCTTTTCCAATCCAAATCATTGACGTTTTAAGATTATACACCAAACAAACCAACATACGCTTTGTATAAGATACTTTATACACTTCTTTCTTCCAAATTTAGAATCCACATCAATGACAACACGACAACAACATATTAACAAAAACCACACTTTGAATCTTCCCAAATCAACAATGCTATATAACAACTACAACTCCTAATATCAACGATCTCATGCAATTTCTTACTTCCAATTTCATCCAATCCAATTTTAATCCTTCCATTACAACACCATTAATACAATTATACCATAAAATAAGAAAACCTTACCTTAATTTAATCGGAGGAAATTCTACACTTATTTGCTCCAATTTCACTATTTCTTCTTCCTCAATTCAATACCCAATGTTGCTATCGCCTCCTTGAACTTGCAAATCACCTTGGAACTTAATCAAAACAAGAAACAATTTTTTCTTCCATTCAACCACAAATTGACCGAATTGAGCTCTTATGTTAATACATAGTTGTACTGATATCAAATGCATTTTTAACAATACTAAGGTTAATATTCAATGTGCAAAGTGGGCTTGTAAACGTGTAAAAATCTCCTTTTATGTGACCTTGAGTCACCAATTTTCTTGACACGTTAGTGTTATTAATTTAGACCAATTGATGCCACGTGGCAGCCTACTTGGTGTCACGTGGCAGCCCATTGCCAACTAATTTTTTTTTAATTTAAAAACAGGTGGGGCCCACAAGGTATAATTAACTTAATTAATCACTAATCCCTACTTAATAATCTAATCACAGTTAATTATTCCCTAATTTCCAATGATATTTTTATACTAATTGAAGTTTATAAACAAATCGTGTACTAATTAAAATTGAGAATTAAAAAATTCCAATTTCATATTAAAAAATAATCCCGTCCTTAACTTATGTCGATTAGCTTGCGAATAATTCGACGTATAAAAATACGGGATGTAACATCCTTCCCCCCTTTAGAACATTCGTCCTCGAATGTTAAACTAGTCCTGGGCTCCCAATATTTCCTTAAATGTTCTCTTACTGAATTATACTCCTCACATACCTCTTTCATTGGTCGATCCCTTCACTTTATAATAACGCATTCCGGCTTTCTCAGTAATCACTTTCATAATATTTGTTCTTGCTCTTGCCTCTCGAAGTGGTAATCCCACGTCGTTGTCTTTACTCTCCTTTTCATTTCGCAGTTGGTTGACGATTGTATTGTGAGCTCTTCCGCTGAACTCTTACTCTCTCCCTGGTGCACTTAGTCTTAACTTGACTCCCCTTTTTTTTTCTTCTTACAGTTACTACTTTAAGACGGATCATTCACTTCATCTTACCTCTTAGTCTTTAAATAAGATTTTTATAACGCGCAGACGTCCCTCGTCGATTTATTAGACTTTACTATTCTTAGAGTATTTCATACCTCCGGTAACTTGTAGACCCTTCACAGACTCTACGGATAAATGACCTTTTCCAGGGTGTAATATTATTTTACTCCAATAACCTTGCTTTGTCCTACTGTTACAGTCCGTATTCTGGAACCTTCCGCATCATGTGTAACTTTTCGACTTTTCTTTTTTTTTAAAAAAAAATATTTTAACTGTCACTTTGCTTCTAGCTCTTGATCTCAATCTTTAGAGTTGGCTATCAAGTAACGCTGTAGCTTCCACTTATAATAACTCTACGTAGTCGCTCTATGATCTGACTAACATTAACTGGTAATTCTGAAAGAATTTCTCTTGATTGGACATATAAAGTCACTGCCATCCAGTAACCAGTAACCCGCTTGTTCTGATCGTCTTGGTTAAACCATTTCATAATTTCCTTTAACCTAACTTGCAATAGTTTTAGGCATATTATCTCGTGTCATTCCTTTGTCTTTAATCAAAACGCTTTACTTGTCTCTTTATTCAAACTTTTGCTCTTAGTTTTTCTGTCACAAATTATATTGCAATTTTTACATGAATATACGAAGGCGTTCAAATCAGCCCAAGAAATACCTTAGTGTCGTCTCACTAGTATTTATATAGACCTTACATTCTTCTCTTATATCTTTCAATAGATATCGGGGCTCAATTATGGCTTTTGCCCTTAGTACTAATCCCATCTCGGTACTTTGGTTCAAACCATCTTAAACCTTTGCTTAATGTATCCAAAATATTGCAACCACATTGTTATTACTGAATCCATACTTTTCCTATCAAATACTCATTTGGTCTCATCCTTAGCTTGCAATTATTCATAGGTTGCATAGCTATTCTGGTACCATTCGTATAAAAATAGATCCAATCTTAGTCACAGTCTTTCCTTGTCCAGGTTCATTCTACTTTACATAACTCATCCATACTAAAACTCGCTCGTAGCCTATCTTCTCATACTCCTTTCCCTTGATTCACCCTTTTGATTTTTCTTATATCCTATTATAGGAAATTTTCTGTCTCCTCTCCTTTGCTACTTATAAGTTACAGTATCATTAGCAAACAACCTCGTTGCCAACATCTTAACCTCTAATCCGGTATAGCGTTGCTATCCTTTATAATATCTGTTAAGTTACGCATTTCCATTTTGTTGTCGTACTCTTTCTTTTTATAAGCAACCACTTTGTAATGCCATATCATTTAAGATCTTTACCGACGCTTCTCCGCACCATCCCAAATACCACCCTGTCTTCTATCCATTCATTGCTGGCTATCAGAGCTTATTAACTTGTTCCAGCAAGGGTTCTCACTTGAAATTTTCGCATCCGTATCAAATATATCTCTGCATCTATTGTTTCCATCTTGCACCTACATTTATCTCACTCGCTTCACCCCTTTAGGGTGTACTTATACCGTATCCATGACTTTTCTTTTTCATTTATAACTTTGGTTACCCATGTACGAAACCTTAACACAATCACGAGGCGATGAGAACTTTTCTATGTACAGTACAAAATCTAATCTAACCATCTATACTCGGGTAATGCAACCCATGTAGGAACTCATCTAAGGCCACATTCCACTTACTCCAATTCGTAATTAATTAGTACTTATAGTCGTTCCAAATGCTCAATTGGTTAGCACTTATATTCCGATGATAAGTGTCCAAAGTTGTCTTATAGTATTATATTTATCCCAACGGATATCATCTGTTTCCTCTAATACATTATTTGTTCCTTAGGCCAACAGTCCTTTTCCTTTAAGGATTTCACTATTTTTCGAGGTGAAGTCATATACACGCAGTACTCCTTTATGCCTTATGCTTATACACCCTTGTGGTGTACCCAAAACTGATTTCTAACTTACTCAAATTCATATCGAGTTCATCTCAATGACGATCTCATCCTATAACCTCACCATTGTACTATACTCTTAAGCTCGTAGTTATATATTTCCCTTTCGTTCTATACCCATATTCAATTAATTGCATCTATCTTGGGTGCTTCCTTTAGAATTTTCTTATCATTTCTCCAGTCTATACCCATCTTTTATTCTATGCACAAGAAATCTTATGCTACCATTATATCCTTCGGAAAACACTACTTTTGCATAATCCCCTCCTCATTCTAAAAATATATTTTGTTCATCCCTATTTGTTCTTACCATCCCAGCCATTTCTGGCACTCATTCTGCCTCGTTGCTCATCTTTCTTTAGTTTGGTCTTTCACAATTTTGTCACTTATATTACAAGTTTTCTTAGATATACATGTCATAACACACCGCTACACTGTAATCCCACTCGCTTTCTTCTTATTTTCTTCTTTCAATTAACTCCTTCTCTTCCTGTGCTCGCTTTCACTTTCTTTACCACTTGATCTCTATTCTGAACTTTCCCTATAGGACTTTGTAAGTCTTTCTTATTCGTTATATATTTGCTTTTCCGTGTCATACTGATCACACCATATCTTTTAGTTACTTCCCCACTAGGCTTTACTTATTTCTATAACAATCCTTATGGTATTCGCATTACATCCTGTTCGTAATAAATCCTATAATGTAACACTTCTTAACCTTATTCGCGATTCTTACTATGTTTTAATTACACTCTGTGGAGTAGGCGTACATAACCCTTCACCCTTTCTGATCAATCTTATCCTTAATATCTCACAAGCTGTCTTATTAGTACCTTCATATTTGTCATAATTCTTCCTCTTCTGTACTTTTATCTCAATTATACCATTACTCCTTTTAACTGTACACTCGTCGTAATTTATCCCTACTTATCAGTTTACTCAATACTTCAATAAAACGTTCTGTTATGATTTGCCACCTTTTCTAAACCATCTCTTAGTGTCGCAAGCCCTCTCAAATTATTCTAGCATCTCATCAACAACACGTAAAACACATGATCTAAGACCGCTCACAAGTTTGAGTTTTCCATCCATAAATTCCATCTCCAATTAATTGATTAAAACTAATAAACTCAAGGACATGATGTAATGTTACCGCAAGAACATAAGAATTCTCCAATTCCGTGATTATGTCACCATGAAGCATTCTCCAAATCCACCATTAGAAGAGGAATTAGAATCCGACAAGCATCACGGGACTCCTAATACTTGATTCACATAGTTTACCTTCAGATTCGTCCTTGGGTAATGAATGAACTATTTAGTTCACAAACTACTTGTTGTATGCTTTGTACTCTTCAAGTAAAGTGAAACTTAATTGCTAGACGTTTTTGCTCTTCAACATGAGCCTCTTCTAAGGTAACATGTGGCTGGAAAGTATTAAAGTATTCTGATCCGTTCAAATGAATTCCAAACTTTGTTGCTCGCATATGCTTCTTCGAAATAAAATTTCCCAAATAAGAATGGTGCCACTTACGGAGGACAAGGAGGGTATCTCTTAAAGCTTTAATCCAACATAATAAATTTACCCTATCGATATCGACTTTCAAGACATATTATGAACTTATAGCTCATTCTTTTCTTTTCTATTTCTGGGAAAATTTTGGCAGAGTTTCCTCTGTACTTCTTACTATCCCAAAACCTGCACGCAGGAAATACCAACAATGCCTCACAGGGCCAACATATATACGCATATATCATATGATATCATAGCTACACAGGGCTCCCAATTTCAAGTAAAAGTATAAAAATGTCGAAACTTACCTCACGTATCACACCTCGAGACGTACCTGATCCTTTAACGATCTGTCCTGTTATACCTTCCTATCTACCTTCCCTTTCATTTCTCAACTTTACATTTTAATCATAATTCAAAGTTCTTACCTTATCCGACATGCATCTTTTGCACCGCTGTTTGACTGTGTACTTTGTAACTTCCAATCTCATCAGTCACTTCCTTCTGTCGATGCTGTTCTTCAGCTGAAATCAAGGATTATTATAAAGAATTTCATCTCCTATTGCTGGGCTCTATCGCACGATCTTAGATATGAAAGAAAGGTAATATTCTAAATGTCCTGTAGCTTTCTGTTTATAGATATATTGTACAACACACCGATAAACAAGACTTTACTAGACACGGTCTGTAGACACTCCGAGGATGAACGGCTCTGATACCACTTTCGTCGCGACCCAACCCCGTGGGCCATGACTAGTGCCCGACCTGGACACTCGTATACATACCTGTTGGACAAAGTCAAACTAAATCTAAGAACAATATGGAAACTTGCAAAAGAACTCCAGGGTTCTTAACGTCGTCATGTATATATATCCAGATAAACTGTCTCCTAAGGAGTCACAACTAATCAAATCATACAATGATACGCAAGCCGACAAGGCTGCCACTACATATCAATATCATATGCAAGCCGACAAGGCTGCCACTACAGATGAACATATCCACAGCACATCGTATAGACATAGCTGAACAGAACTTACCCACAACCCACACATAGGTCTACAGACCTCTAAGAGTACTAACAGTGAATTATGACGGGACAGGGCCCCGCCGTACCCCTGGACAACCATATATAAATACATCAGAAGATCTGTACCAAAAGTCTAGGCTCCGGTAGAACGGAGCTCTCCAAGAGAGCTGACTGGAAATCCTAAGCTGGGGGATCACCGAATCGAGCGTCTGTACCTGCGGGCATGAAACGCATCCCCCCGAAGAAAGGGGGTCAGTACGGAATATGTACTGAGTATATAAAGCATAAGAACATAAAGTATAGACGAATCATGAAAACCAGTCTCAATAATTGAGTGCATCTGTGGCTAACATCTGAGAATATCTGCGTAACTCTATATGACTGAAACTGACTCTACGGCGTATGTTAGGCATAGATCATAATATAACTGATAGTGCTGTGGAACGTACAGCCCGATCCATATATAATATAATAGTGCCGAGGAACGTACGGCCCGATCCATAAATATAATATGTTAGTGCCGAGGAACGTACGGCCCGATCCATATATAATATAATATTAGTGTCGACGAACGTACGGCCCGATCCATTAATATAATATGTTAGTGCCGAGGAACGTACGGCCCGATCCATATATAATATAATATGTTAGTGCCGAGGAACGTACGACCCGATCCATATATAATATAATATATATAAATGCATGTAAAACTCGGAAAAAGGATACTCTGAACCCCTCTGGTGACATAAGAAACTAATATGAAAAGTCTCTGGGAGTTATGGACATAAAACATAGGAGGCTAACGATATAAATATCTCTACACTCTCTAAGAATAGAGTCTTTGGAACTCGCTTGCTCACTGTGTCCGTTCATATGATAAGGATCATGCCAAAAAGAAAGAAAGGATAACTTTACATACCTGTTATAGGTTAACCGTAGTCAAGTTCACTTCGCCGCCCCTTTAGCCTATTCGATATGAAAGTAACGCTATCGTTAGTAAACTATACTTTCTAGCTTATAAAAATACAATCAATCACTTATAGGAATCATTCTTTAGTTCACACTTTCTTGATTAGGATTTTCATTAGTTAAGAACTTAACGGAAATCGTGCAGCATTTCCCCTATACTCGCCTAACCCGAACTTCCAATTTACCTTCTGTTATCACAGCAATACCAACAATGACAGTTATAGAGATATGCATATAAAATCCTTACAATTCAGCCCATAAACAACTCAAACAATCCAACAACCCTTCTTAATCCTTTTCCAATCCAAATCATTGACGTTTTAAGATTATACACCAAACAAACCAACATACGCTATGTATATGATACTTTATACACTTATTTCTTCCAAATTTAGAATCCACATCAACGACAACACGACAACAACATATTAACAAAAACCATGCTTTGAATCTTCCCAAATCAACAATCCTATATAACAACTACAACTCCTAATATCAACGATGTCATGCAATTTCTTACTTCCAATTTCATCCAATCCAATATTAATCCTTCCATTACAACACCATTAATACAATTATACCACAAAATAAGAAAATCTTACCTTAATTTAATCGGAGGAAATTCTACACTTATTTACTCCAATTTCACTATTTCTTATTCCTCAATTCAATACCCAATGTTGCTATCGCCTCCTTGAACTTGCAAATCACCTTGGAACTTAATCAAAACAAGAAACAATTTTTTCTTCCATTCAACCACAAATTGACCGAATTGAGCTCTTATGTTAATACATAGTTGTACTAATATCAAATGCATTTTTAACAATACTAAGGTTAATATTCAATGTGCAAAGTGGGCTTGTAAACGTGTAAAAATCTCCTTTTATGTGACCTTGAGTCACCAATTTTCTTGACACGTTAGTGTTATTAATTTAGACCAATTGATGCCACGTGGCAGCCTACTTGGTGTCACGTGGCAGCCCATTGCCAACTATTTTTTTTTTGAATTTAAAAACGGGTGGGGCCCACAAGGTATAATTAACTTAATTAATCACTAATCCCTACTTAATAATCTAATCACAGTTAATTATTCCCTAATTTCCAATGATATTTTTATACTAATTGAAGGTTTATAAATAAATCGTGTACTAATTAAAATTGAGAATTAAAAAATTCCAATTTCATATCAAAAAATAATCCCGTCCTTAACTTATGTCGATTAGCTTGCGAATAATTCGACGTATAAAAATACGGGATATAACATCCTTCCCCCCTTTAGAACATTCGTCCTCGAATGTTAAACTAGTCCTGGGCTCCCAATATTTCCTTAAATGTTCTCTTACTGAATTATACTCCTCACATACCTCTTTCATTGGTCGATCCCTTCACTTTATAATAACGCATTCCGGCTTTCTCAGTAATCACTTTCATAATATTTGTTCTTTCTCTTGCCTCTCGAAGTGGTAATCCCACGTCGTTGTCTTTACTCTCCTTTTCATTTCGCAGTTGGTTGACGATTGTATTGTGAGCTCTTCCGCTGAACTCTTACTCTCTCCCTGGTGCACTTACTCTTAACTTGACTCCCCCTTTTTTTTTTCTTCTTACAGTTACTTCTTTAAGACGGATCATTCACTTCATCTTAACTCTTAGTCTTTAAATAAGATTTTTATAACGCGCAGAGGTCCCTCGTCGATTTACTAGACTTTACTATTCTTAAAGTATTTCGTACCTCCGGTAACTTGTAGACCCTTCACAGACTCTACGGATAAATGACATTTTCCAGGGTGTAATATTATTTTACTCCAATAACCTTGCTTTGTCCTACTGTTACAGTCCGTATTCTGGAACCTTCCGCATCATGTGTCACTTTTCGACTTTTCTTTTTTTTAAAAAAAAAAAAATTTAACTGTCACTTTGCTTCTAGCTCTTGATCTCAATCTTTAGAGTTGGCTATCAAGTAACGCTGTAGCTTCCACTTATAATAACTCTACGTAGTCGCTCTGTGATCTGACTATCATTAACTGGTAATATAAAGTCACTGCCATCCAGTAACCAGCAACCCGCTTGTTCTGATCGTCTTGGTTAAACCATTTCGTAATTTTCTTTAACCTAACTTGCAATACTTTTAGGCATATTATCTCGTGTCATTCCTTTGTCTTTAATCAAAACGCTTTACTTGTGTCTTTATTCAAACTTTTGCTCTTAGTTTTTCTGTCACAAATTATATTGCAATTTTTACATGAATATACGAAGGCGTTCAAATCAGCCCAAGAAATACCTTAGTGTCGTCTCACTAGTCTTTATATAGACCTTTCATTCTTCTCTTATATCTTTCAATAGATATCGGGGCTCACCTATGGCTTTTGCCCTTAGTACTAATCCCATCTCGGTACTTTGGTTCAAACCATCTTAAACCTTTGCTTAATGTATCCAAAATATTGCAACCACATTGTTATTACTGAATCCATACTTTTCCTATCAAATACTCACTTGGTCTCATCCTTAGCTTGCAATTATTCATAGGTTGCATAGCTATTCTGGAACCATTCGTATAAAAATAGATCCAATCTTAGTCACAGTCTTTCCTTGTCCAGGTTCATTCTACTTTACATAACTCATCCATACTAAAACTCGCTCGTAGCCTATCTTGTCATACTCCTTTCCCTTGATTCACCCTTTTGATTTTTCTTATATCCTATTATAGGAAATTTTCTGTCTCCTCTCCTTTGCTACTTATAAGTTATAGTATCATTAGCAAACAACCTCGTTGCCAACATCTTAACCTCTAATCCGGTATAGCGTTGCTATCCTTTATAATATCTGTTAAGTTACGCGTTTCCGTCCTGTTGTCGTACTCTTTCTTTTTATAAGCACCCACTTTGTAATGCCATATCATTTAAGATCTTTACCGACTCTTCTCCGCACCATCCCAAATACCATCCTGTCTTCTATCCATTCATTGCTGGCTATCAGAGCTTATTAACTTGTTCCAGCAAGGGTTCTCACTTGAAATTTTCGCATCCGTATCAAATATATCTCAACATCTATTGTTTCCATCTTGCACCTACATTTCTCGCACTCGCTTCACCCCTTTAGGGTGTACTTATACCATATCCATGACTTTTCTTTTTCATTTATAACTTTGGTTACCCATGTACGAAACCTTAACACAATCACGAGGCGATGAGAACTTTTCTATGTACAGTACAATATCTAATCTAACCATCTATACTCGGGTAATGCAACCCATGTAGGAACTCATCTAAGGCCACATTCCACTTACTCCAATTCGTAATTAATTAGTACTTATAGTCGTTCCAAATGCTCAATTGGTTAGCACTTATATTCCGATGATAAGTGTCCAAAGTTGTCTTATAGTATTATATTTATCCCAACGGATATCATCTGTTTCCTCTAATACATTATTTGTTCCTTAGGCCAACAGTCCTTTTCCTTTAAGGATTTCACTATTTTTCGAGGTGAAGTCATATACACGCAGTACTCCTTTATGCCTTATGCTTATACACCCTTGTGGTGTACCCAAAACTGATTTCTAACTTACTCAAATTCATATCGAGCTCATCTCAATGACGATCTCATCCTATAACCTCACCATTGTGCTATACTCTTAAGCTCGTAGTTATATATTTCCCTTTCGTTCTATACCCATATTCAATTAATTGCATCTATCTTGGGTGCTTCCTTTAGAATTTTCTTATCATTTCTCCAGTCTATACCCATCTTTTATTCTATGCACAAGAAATCTTATGCTACCATTATATCCTTCGGAAAACACTACTTCTGCATAATCCCCTCCTCATTCTCAAAATATATTTTGTTCATCCCTATTTGTTCTTACCATCCCAACCACTTCTGGCACTCATTCTGCCTCGTTGCTCATCTTTCTTTAGTTTGGTCTTTCACAATTTTGTCACTTATATTACAAGTTTTCTTAGATATACATGCCATAACACACCGCTACACAGTAATCCCACTCGCTTTCTTCTTATTTTCTTCTTTCAATTAACTCCTTCTCTTCCTATGCTCGCTTTCACTTTCTTTACCACTTGATCTCTATTCTGAACTTTCCCTATAGGACTTTGTAAGTCTTTCTTATTCGTTATATATTTGCTTTTCCGTTTCACACTGATCACACCATATCTTTTAGTTACTTCCCCGCTAGGCTTTACTTATTTCTATAACAATCCTTATGGTATTCGCATTACATCCTGTTCGTAATCAATCCTATAATGTAACACTTCTTAACCTTATTCGTGATTCTTACTATGTTTTAATTACACTCTGTGGAGTAGGCGTACATAACCCTTCACCCTTTCTGATCAATCTTATCCTTAATATCTCACAAGCTGTCTTATTAGTACCTTCATATTTGTCATAATTCTTCCTCTTATGTACTTTTATCTCAATCATACCATTACTCCTTTTAACTGTAAACTCGTCGTAATTTATCCCTACTTATCAATTTACTCAATACTTCAATAAAACGTTCTGTTATGATTTGCCACCTTTTCTAAACCATCTCTTAGTGTCGCAAGCCCTCTCAAATTATTCTAGCATCTCATCAACAACACGTAAAACACATGATCTAAGACCGCTCACAAGTTTGAGTTTTCCATCCATAAATTCCATCTCCAATTAATTGATTAAAACTAATAAACTCAAGGACAAGATGTAATGTTACCGCAAGAACATAAGAATTCTCCAATTCCATGATTATGTCACCATGAAGCATTCTCCAAATCCACCATGAGAAGAGGAATTAGAATCCGACAAGCATCACGGGACTCCTAATACTTGATTCACATAGTTTACCTTCAGATTCGTCCTTGGGTAATGAATGAACTATTTAGTTCACAAACTACTTGTTGTATGCTTTGTACTCTTCAAGTAAAGTGAAACTTAATTGCTAGACGTTTTTGCTCTTCAACATGAGCCTCTTCTAAGGTAACATGTGGCTGGAAAGTATTAAAGTATTCTGATCCGTTCAAATGAATTCCAAACTTTGCTGCTCGCATATGCTTCTTCGAAATAAAATTTCCCAAATAAGAATGGTGCCACTTACGGATGACAAGGAGGGTATCTCTTAAAGCTTTAATCCAACATAATAAATTTACCCTATCGATATCGACTTTCAAGACATATTATGAACTTATAGCTCATTCTTTTCTTTTCTATTTCTGGGAAAATTTTGGCAGAGTTTCCTCTGTACTTCTTACTATCCCAAAACCTGCACGCAGGAAATACCAACAATGCCTCACAGGGCCAACATATATACGCATATATCATATGATATCATAGCTACACAGGGCTCCCAATTTCAAGTAAAAGTATAAAAATGTCGAAACTTACCTCACGTATCACACCTCGAGACGTACCTGATCCTTTAACGATCTGTCCTGTTATACCTTCCTATCTACCTTCCCTTTCATTTCTCAACTTTACATTTTAATCATAATTCAAAGTTCTTACCTTATCCGACATGCATCTTTTGCACCGCTGTTTGACTGTGTACTTTGTAACTTCCAATATCATCAGTCACTTCCTTCTGTCGATGCTGTTCTTCAGCTGAAATCAAGGAGTATTATAAAGAATTTCATCTCTTATTGCTGGGCTCTATCGCACGATCTTAGATATGAAAGAAAGGTAACATTTTTCTGAGGTAACATGTGGCTGGAAAGTATTAAAGTATTCTGATCCGTTCAAATGAATTCCAAACTTTGTTGCTCGCATATGATTCTTCGAAATAAAATTTCCCAAATAAGAATGGTGCCAATTACGGATGACATGGAGGGTATCTCTTAAAGCTTTAATCCAACATAATAAATTTACTCTTTCAATATCGACTTTCAAGACATATTATGAACTTATATCTCATTCTTTTTTTTTCTATTTCTAGGAAAATTTTGGCAGAGTTTCCACTGTACTTCTTACTATCCCAAAACGTGCATGCAGGAAATACCAACAATGCCTCACAGGGCCAACATATATACGCATATATCATATCATATCATAGCTACACAGGGCTCCCAATTTCAAGTAAAAGTATAAAAATGTCGAAACTTACTTCACGTATCACACCTCGAGACGTACCTAATCCCTTAACGATCTGTCCTGTTATACCTTCCTATCTACCTTCCCTTTCATTTCTCAACTTTACATTTCAATCATACTTCAATGTTCTTACCTTATCCGACATGCATCTTTTGCACCGCTGTTTAACTGTGTACTATTATAAAGAATTTCATCTCTTATGGCTGGGCTCTATCGCACGATCTTAGATATGAAAGAAAGGTAACATCCTAAATGTCATGTAGCTTCCTGTTTATAGATATGCTGCACAACACACCGATAAATAAAACTCTACTAGACACGGTCTGTAGACACTCCGAGGATGAACTGCTTTGATACCACTTTCGTCGCGACCCAACCCCGTGGGCCATGACTAGTGCCCGACCTGGACACTCGTATACGTACCTGTTGGACATAGTCAAACTGAATCTAAGAACAATATGGAAACTTTCAAAAGAACTCCAGGGTTGTTAACGTCATCATGTATATATATCCAGATAAACAGTCTCCTGAGGAGTCACAACTAATCAAATCATAAAATGATACGCAAGCCGACAAGGCTGCCACTACATATCAATATCATATGCATGCCGACAAGGCTGCCACTACAGATGAACATATCCACAACACATCGTATAGACACAGCTAAATAGAACTTACCCAAAAGCCACACATAGGTCTACAGACCTCTAAGAGCACTAACAGTGAAATATGACGGAACAGGGCCCCATCGTACCCCTGGACAACCATATATAAATACATCAGAAGATCTGTACCAAAAGTCTAGGCTCCGGAACAACGGAGCTCTCCAAGATAGCTGACTGGAAATCCTAAGTTGGGGGATCACCGAATCGAGCGTCTGTACCTGCAGGCATGAAACGCAGCCCCCCGAATAAAGGGGGGTCAGTACGGAATATGTACTGAGTATATAAAGCATAAGAACATCAAGTACAGATGAATCATGAAAACCAGTCTCAATAATTGAATGCATCTGTCGCTAACATCTGAGAATATCTGCGTAACTCTATATGACCGAAACTGACTCTACGGCGTATGTTAGGCATAGATCATAATATAACTGATAGTGCTGTGGAACGTACATCCCGATCCATATATAATATAATCGTGCTGAGGAACGTACGACCCAATCCATAAATATAATATGTTAGTGCGGAGGAACGTATGGCCCGATCCATATATAATATAATATGTTAGTGCCGTGGAACGTACGGCCCGATCCATATATAATATAATATGTTAGTGCCGAGGAACGTACGGCCCGATCCATCAATATAATATGTTAGTGCCGAGGAACGTACGGCCCGATCCATATATAATATAATATGTTAGTGTCGTGGAACGTACGGCCCGATCCATATATAATATAATATATATAAATGCATGTAAAACTCGGAAAAAGGATACTCTAAACCCCTCTGGTGACATAAGAAGCAAATATGAAAAGTCTCTAGGAGTTATGGACATAAAACATAGGAGGCCAGCGATACAAATATCTCTACACTCTCTAAGAATAGAGTCTTTTGAACTCGCTTGCTCACTGTGTTCGTTCATATGATAAGGATCATGCCAAAAAGAAAGAAAGGATAACTTTACATACTTGTTATAGGTTAACCGTAGTCAAGTTCACTTCGCCGCCCCTTTAGCCTATTCGATATGAAAGTAACGCTATCGTTAGTAAACTATAATTTCTAGCTTATGAACCTACAATCAATCACTTATAGGAATCATTCTTTAGTTCACACTTTCTTGATTAGGATTTTCATTAGTTAAGAACTTAACGGAAATCGGACAGCATTTCCCCTATATACCCGCCTAACCCGAACTTCCAATTTACCTCCTGTTATCCCAGCAATACCACCAATGACAGTGTTAGAGATATGCATATAAAATCCTTACAATTCAGCCCATAAACAACTAAAGCAATCCAACAACCCTTCTTAATCCTTTTCCAATCCAAATCATTAACGTTTTAAGATTATACACCAAACAAACCAACATACGCTTTGTATACGATACTTTATACACTTTTTTCTTCCAAATTTAGAATCCACATCAACGACAACACGACAACAACATATTAACATAAACCACGCTTTGAATCTTCCCACCTCAACAATCCTATATAACAACTACTACTCCTAATATCAACGATGTCATGCAATTTCTTACTTCCAATTTCATCCAATCCAATTTTAATCCTTCCATTACAACACCATTAATACAATTATACCACAAAATAAGAAAATATTACCTTAATTTAATCGGAGTAAATTCTACACTTATTTGCTTCAATTTCACTGTTTCTTCTTCCTCAATTCAATACCCAATGTTGCTATCGCCTCCTTGAACTTGCAAATCACCTTGGAACTTAATCAAAACAAGAAACAATTTTTTTTTCCATTCAACAACAAATTGACCGAATTGAGCTCTTATGTTAATACATAGTTGTACTAATATCTAATGCATTTTTAACAATATCAATGTTAATATTCAATGTGCAAAGTGGGCTTGTAAACGTGTAAAAATCTCCTTTTAGGTGACCTTGAGTCACGAATTTGCTTGACACGTTAGTGTTATTAATTTAGACCAATTGATGCCACGTGGCAGCCTACTTGGTGTCACGTGGCAGCCCATTGCCAACTATTTTTTTTAATTTAAAAATGGGTGGGGCCCACAAGGTATAATTAACTTAATTAATCTTAATTAATCACTAATCCCTACTTAATAATCTAATCACAGTTAATTAGTCCCTTATTTCCAATGATATTTTTATACTAATTGAAATTTATAAACAAATCGTGTACTAATTAAAATTGAGAAATAAAAAATTCATATTTCATATCCAAAAATAATCCCGTCCTTAACTTATGTCGATTAGCTTGTGAATAATTCGACGTATAAAAATACGGGATATAACATAGCATATAAGGTGAGTATATTCAATGAACAACATCAATGGATCGTAGTTAACATTATTAGCTGTGTGGAAACATCATGTCATAAACTCTGGGATCCTTATATTTAAGCTCATCATCTTCATTATCGTGCTCATAATGTATCTCTTATCTTTATCTCATTTAGCTATTCATGAACATAGATTCTTAGTTTCGAAATATAAGAATGTCGTGGAGAGGTAAGGAAATAATATCATAAGAATCATATAATGGTCATTAACTTCGTAGGGATATCGTATCATGAGCTTTAGGACTTCCAGACTTAGATTCATCATTGGTGTTGTCATGCTCGTAACATATCTCTTTTCTTTATCTTGTATGAAGCTCTTTATAATCGTAGACTCATAATTTCCGATATGTATAAAAATCATGGAAAGATAGAAGGATTCATGCTATAGGAGTCATACCTTAGAAAGAAGGGACTAGCCTTACATACCTCTTTCATTTAACAATTTCCATCGCTTGATTGTTCTCCTTTAATGCTCAAGTTTCTACCTTCAAGAGAATTCGCATTAACATTAGCTAATCGATTATATGAATGTGCTTACTAAAGCTTGAGAAAATTGAGCAGCGTCTCCTTTATTTATACTACTTTCTCCATATCATATATCAACTCCCAATGTCAATAACAACAATCATAATATCATCATCAATATCTTTTATCAAATTCATCATTATCCAATCCCCACAATTTCCTCTCAAGGTCATCCATAATCATGATCATAGCACAACGTCATATTCATTCTCATCTAATGTTTCCATCATCCTCTTAGCATCCTTCATAACATAATTACAATTACAACATATCAATATTCATGATTCATTCCAAACTACTACTCAAAAATGGCACTACTTCCACTTTCATGACCCATTTCCTATATCCTTCTACAATCCAAGTGTTTCAACTTTTCAACACCTTAATTAACATGTAAATACCTTAAAACTTACCTTTGATTGTGAGGGAATGAGCTTTAAGTGGAAATAATTCACTTGAGTAAAACCCTAGTTCCACTTCCCATGGATCTTCTTGACTTGGACGAACTTTGATGTGTTTCTCACACTTAGTTTTGTTGATTTGATGAAGTTGGTAATCAATTTCTCATGAGTTCTTGTATATGGACTGTGTGGAAAGTTCTAGAGAATTCTTGAACCATGGAGGAGAAATGGGAATGAAATAAATGAACTTGGGGTGCTCTTTTTATAAATTAAAAATCTGTCCCGACCTGATTATACGGACACTTATACGGTTTGTATAAATTTATACGGTCCGTATAAGTGACCGTGAAATCACCCCGTCAAATTCTCGCTTCTGTGTTCATTATACGGCACATTATACGGTCCGTATAAATTTATACGGTCCATATAAGTGACCGTAAAATCACCTCTTCAACAACTTGCCTCTGTGACCATTATACGACACATTATACGGGTCGTATAACTTTATACGGTCAGTTTAAGTGACCGTATAATCTCACCAATCAGGGACTTCACTGTGACCATTCTGTGGACCATTATATGGACCGCATAACATTATACGGACCGTATAATCGACTGTATAACTCATCTTTTCACTGATCTTGTTCTCGTCACTTGGTGTGATCTCCAACCCTTACGGAACCTTCTTGGTAGTTGTTTATCACTTCATTAACAATATAAGGGATGTTATAATTCTTCTCTAAGATGATATTTAATCATCATTAACTTGATGCTCGTCAATCCATTCTAATACACATCGCATGCCTTGCCCTTTCTTGGCAAACTTTCTCCTCTTACTATGAATGTCTTTGAAATCATAATTAGGGTCATCAAATGTTATTCCTCACTCATTAAAATACCATATATTCCATGCTCTGCATGAACAAATTTTTTTCGAGGTTCAACACACTCTATCTGTGATAATGGATATCGGGATACCATGGAGTCGCACAATCTCCTTGAGATACAACCTTGCATAATATTCTGCTGAGTATATGGTTCTGACTAGGAGAAAATAAGTTGCTTTCGTGAGTCTGTCCACGATCACCCATATGGAATCGTACTTGCCTCGGGAACGGGGTAATCCCACGATGAAATCCATATTGATCACTTCCCATTTCCAAGTAGGGATTTCCATTGCTTGCAATAATCCTCCTGGCTTTTGATGTTCGATTTTCACTTGCTGGCAATTTGGACATTGAGCTACAAATTCTGCTATTTCTTTCTTCATTCCATCCCACTAATAAATTAACTTGAGATCATGATACATCTTTGTCGTTCCTGTATGAGTAGAATACCGAGAATAATGAGCTTCTTCTAGAATTCGGTGACGTAACTCTGCAACATTCGGAACACATTGAATTATGATGCTTTTCACCTGCCTTTTTCATTGGTCAATTCCCTTTAACTTACTATAATGCATTCCAGATCCCTAAGTAACCATTCCTGTAATATTCCCTCTTGCTCTCGCCTCTCGAGGTAATAATTCCACATCATTGTCTTTACTCTCCTCTTTGTTTCGCAGTTGGTTGACAGTTGTACTGCGAGCTCTTCTGCTGAAATATTACTCTCTCTGGTGCACTTAGTAATAACTCGACTCTTTCTTCTTCTATAAGTTACTCCCTTAAGATGTATCGTTCACTTCGTCTTACCTCTTAATCTTTACATATGATTTTATAATGCCTAGGCGTCCCTCGTCGATTTACTAGACTTTAAAATCCCTGGAGTATTTCATGCCTCTGGTAACCTGTAGACCCTTCGCAGATTCTTACGAATAAAACGAATTTTTCCAAGGTGTTACATTACTTTACCTTAATAACCTTACATTGATCTGCTGTTTCAATCCATATTCTGGAATCTTCGGCCTCATGTATCACTTCTAGACTTTCTTTTTAAAAGATTTTAACTGTCACTCTACTTTTTAGCTCTTAATCTCAATCCTTAGAGTTGGCTATCAAGTAGCGCTAGAGTTCCCTCATATAATAACTTTACATAGCTGCTCTGTGATCTGATATCATTAACTGGCATAATTCTGAAGGAATTTTTTATTTGACATATAAATTCACTGTTATCAAGTAACCCGCTTGTTCCGATCGTCTCGCTTAAACCATTTCCCTTAATACAACTTAACACACTTTAGGCATATTATCTCGTGTCGTTTCTTTATCTTTAATTCAAACTCTTCTATTGCCTCTTTACCCAGATTTTGCTCTTAGTTCTCCTATCACGCATCAAAATATGCGTAAGTGCTCAAATGAGCCCAAGAGATATCTTAGCGTGGTCTCAGTAGTCTTCATGCTTCACCTTTCCTTCTCCTCTCTTATCTTATAATCGGTATCGGGATGAATCTTCGACTTAGCCATGGCCATGTCCTATTTGCCCTTAGTATTAATTCTACCTCGGTAATTTGGCTTAAATCGTCTTTACATCTTTCCTTAATGTGCCCTAAATATCGTAACCACATTGTTATTACTGAATCCTTACTCTTCTTATCAAATACTCACTTGATCTCATTCTTAACATACCAATATTTGTAAGTTGTATAACTATTCTTGTACAACTTGTATAAAATATATCCAATCTTAGTCATAGTCTTTCCTTCTCCTGGTTTATTATGCTTTACATATCTCATCCGTACTAAAACTCGCTCGTAGACTATCTTGTCATACTCCTTTCCCTTGATTCACCCTTTGATTTTCTCATATCCTATTATAGGAGATTTTATGTCCTCTCTCCTTTGCTACTTATAAGTCACAATATCATTAGCAAACAACCCCATTGCCAACATCTTAACCTCTAATCCAGCATAGCATTACTATCCTTTATAATATCTCTTAAATTACTCATTACCATTCTCTTGTCGTATTCTTTCTTTTTATAAGCACCCACTTTTAATGTCATACAATTCAAGATCTTTACAAATGATTCTCCACACCATCTGAAATATCATCCTGATTTCTACCCGTTTATTGCTGGCTTTCAGATCTTACTAACTTGTTTCGGCAAGGGATCTCACTTGAAGTTTAAGTATCCATATCAAATATATTGTAGTGTCAATTGTTTCCATTTTACACTTTCTTTTCTCACACTCGCTTCCCCCCTTTAGGGTGTACTTATACCATTATCTGTTTATATTCCGCTCTACGTCCCTATTTCCAATCTCAAATTCATCTGATCCCCCTTTTTTTTCAACTCACTTGGCATACTGTACCATATCCATATCTTTTCTTTATAATTTATGACTTTGATTATCCACGTACGAAACCTTAACAAAATCATGAAGTGATGAGAACCTTTCCATATATAGTATAAAATCTCATCTGACCATTTGTACTCAAGTAATGCAACCCATGTAGCAACTCATCTTAGGCCACATTCCACTTACTCCAATCAGTAATTAATTAGTACTTATAGTCGTTCCAAATTCTCAATTAGGTAACACTTATATTCTGATGATAAGTGTCCAAGTTCTCTTATAATATTATATTTACCCCAACCTATACATAATCAGAAAGCACACTATACAGGTAGCTTTTCCATGTCCCTCAGTACATTTCCTTCCACTCCTTACTGTCCCATGATTTTATGCTCCTCCTGAATAGTTATTGTGCCCCAAGTCGTTGGATGGTAGTGAACTCTTTCCTCTCCTTGTAAAGCTTAGAACCCCTTACTAGCAATATCCACCTTCTTTAATCGCTTAATTCGTATACGCCTCTTAACCATCCAGCCATGAAGCTAGTCATAAAGATGTACAGGGTACATGAACTCCTGGACACCGCTCTTGAACTTCAGTCTTTGTGTTACAATGGCCGTCTATCATGGTCCATCGCAGATTTCCCCAGGGTATAAAAGTACTGTAGTCACATGAGCTTACCCTAAAGTGTTTCTACTCTCATCCTTTTCTTATAGTCAATTTCAAGCCTTATCCTTGGTGTCGACTTTATTGTTTCCAACTTGATAATTCCTTTATCTTAGACTTTTCTTGCACTATTGTTATACATCCTTATTCATGATCGTCACCTTGATTAACCCCTGTGGTAATAATTCCTTAGCAATATAACTAATTCAACACGAATACACCATACTCCATCAACTACAACAATACAATTACTTAGTTATAACTACACCTTTAAGTTTGTAGCTATATATTTCCCTTTTATTTTATACTCATACTCGATTAATTACGTCTATCTTTTGTGCTTCCTTTAATATTCCCTTACCATTTCCCCAGTCTATGTCCATCCTTTCTTCTATACACGAGGAATCTTATGCTACCTCTGTACCCTTCAGAAAAGACTACTTCTGCATAATCCCTTTCTCTTTTTCAAAACGTATTCTGTTCATCCCTATTTGTTTTAATCATCCCAATCCTTTTTCTAGCACTCATTCTACCTCGTTGATCATCTTTCTATAGTTTGATCTTTCACAGTTCGGTCACTTATATTACTTGTGTTCCCGGCTATACATGTCATAACCTATTATTGCATTGTTATCTCGCTTTCTTCTTATTACCTTCCTTCAATTAAATCCTTCTTCTCTTGTGCTCGCTATCATTTCTGTTATCACATAATCTTTATTCTGAACTTTCCCTATAGAAGAACTTTATAAGTCTTTCTTATTCGTTCTATAGCTCGCCTTTATACTTTAGTCACACAGATCACGTCGTATCTTTTAGTCACTTCCTCGCTAGGCTTTACTCATTTTCATAACAATCCTTATTATATTCGCATAATAACCTATTCGTAATCAATCCTATAGTGTAACACTTCTTAACCTTTTACCCTTTCTGGTCAATCTTATCCTTAATACCTCACAAGTTGTCTTATCAATACATTCATATTCGTCACAATTGTTTTTCCTCTGTACTCTTGTCTCAATCATACTATTACTTCTTCTAACTATAAACTCGTCGTAATTCACCCCTGCTTGTCAATTCAGTTGATACCTCAATATAACACTCTATTAAAATTTGCCAGCCTTTTCTAAATCATCTCTTATTATCACAAGCCCTTCCAAATTATCCTAGCATTTCTTTTTTACCATATCGATATCGACCTCATGATTACTATTACTTATCAATTCAACAGTTAACTTTATTTCTCGAAGTCAGCTGTACTCGCCGCCTAGTCAAATCCTATCATTACTATTGACACGACCTTTCAAGAATATTACGAACTTATATCTCATTCTCTTTTTTATTTCTAGGAAAATTTTGGCAGAGTTTCCTCTGTATTTCTTACTACCTCAAAACCTGCACGCAGGAAATACCAACAATGCCTCACAGGGCCAACATATACATATATATTATATCATATCATAGCCGCACAGGGCTCCCCATATCAATAATAGTATAAAAATGACGAACTTACCTCGTATGTCCAACTCAAACTGTACCTGTTACACTTCCTTGTTTATTTTCCCTTTCAATCTTTAACTGCAGGTTTCAATCATACCTGCTACATTCACACTATATCTGACATATATTCTGCTTACCGTTACTGATTCCTTCAGCTTTTTCTGTGCGCACCTTATAACTGAACTTATCAACAACATATATACATTCAATCCATTTTCTTACTATACTTACAATAACTTACCTTGATGATGGCCAGTTTGCCATTCTGTATATACAATTTTTGATAACGTAACCTCAATGAAATATCTTAACTCTATGACTCCCAGTAGCATTATTTACCTTCTCTTCTCGACACCACATTCCTGCGGAAATGAAAGGTCAATATATAAGGGATATCATTTCCTATCTCTTGGCACTATTGCACGATCTAGAGTAAGAAGGAAAAGTAACATCCTAAATGTCCTGTAGCTTCCTGTTTATAGATGTGGCGCACAAAACACCGATAAACAAGACTCTACTAGACACAGTCTGTAGACACTCCGAGGATGAACTGCTCTGATACCACTTTTGTCAGGACCCAACCCCATGGGCCATGACTAGTTTCTGAACTGGACACTTTTATACGGACCTATTCAATATAGTTAAACTGAAACTAAGGACAATATGGAAACTTGTAAAAAAAACAAACGAAGGGTTCGCAACACCACATATCATAACCCTGTCTCCTGAGGAGTCACCGCATAACAATAACACAATATGCAAGCCGACAAGGCTGCCGCTATACACGGGGATATCCAAAGCAATCCATACAGACACAGCTGACCAAAACCTATATATAACCCACATATGTCTACAGACCTCTAAGAGTATCATAGTAAAATATGACGGGACAGGGCCCCGCCGTACCCCTGGATATATATAAGTCTACATCAAACATCTGTACCAAAATAATCTAGGCTCCGGAACAATGGAGCTGTCCAAACAGCTGAGCAGAAGTCCTAGGCTGAAGAATCACCAAACCAACTGTCTGTACCTGCGGGCATGAAACGCAGTCCCTCGAAGAAAGGGGGTCAGTACGAGATATGTACTGAGTATATAAAGCATGAAATACAATAAAGAGGATTATGACTGAAATAGAGATTACAAGAGACAAGTATGAAAATCAAGATATCCCTGTACTTGTGCCTTATGAAATGAAAATCATACACAGCTATATCATATTCCATATCCGGCCCATTATGGACTCGGTGAATAAAGTCGTATACATGTATACCAATGCCCGGCCCATAAGGGGTCTCGGTGCCATCATTACATCATCATATCATATATATATATACATATATATATATATATATATATATATATATATATATATATATATATATATATATATATATATATATACCGTACCCGACCTTCTAGTGAGGGACTTAGAGAACAATGTAGTGAAACTGTGCACGAAAACATACCCGGCCCGAGACTCAGTGAAAGATACATTAACAGCATGCACGAGTAGAGTAGTGAGCAACCATATGTAAACTAAGTCATATCTGATACTCAATAGAATAATCAAAATGAACTATCATTTGAAAATCAAAGACAATGGTCATGTCAAGTATCCTTCGAATGTCACTATGGAATATATCAAATAGAACTTCAGGAATCATAGACACGTATCAAGACATAATGAAGTAAGTTCTGGGAATGAAGAACATTAGCCATCCTATTGTCTCTAAGAATAAGAGCTTCTTGGGAGTTATACATTCGTCGTCTACTTGTCTCACATAGATCATGCCGAAAAGAAAGAAGGGATAGCTTTACATACCTTTGGCGCTTAATCTGTGACTTTATATGTGTATGCTACCCAAAGTATCTCAACCTATATTAAGACGTCAAGATTATGGTTAAGCTACGGAAGGGCTTAAAACGTACTTCAACATTAGTAGCTTATTTCTAGACAATTGGGCAGCACCTCCCCTATATCGCTCATTCTCCTCACATCTAAGCCAACTATACAACAACCAAAATAACATCAACAACGACACATCTAAGTTATCGCATCAAGAACTAGTCAAAACAAGATCCAAGGATACCCCGAAATAGCCCGCATAACATTCCAAATCAGTCCACACATTACAACATTCAATAATAGTCAACATAATGACTACGACATATTCAAGTTACTTTTAATAATCTATAACCACAACACTTCATCGAAACGACCTTATAATAGTCCAACAATTACAACCACCCAAAATCAATATTTCGGACTACTAGAGGTACGTTTTAAACTTATCTTTTCTTTTGAATCAAGCAACACAACAATCAGTGACTATTATCCATATACAAGCAAATCCCATCAATAACTTAACAAGAACATGCACTAAACAGCCCATCAATTATAACAACACAATACATAATCTTAACTACACTTAATCCTCCAATTCCACAAGAACAGCCCACTAAATCAATACAAATTCTAGCATGATTCAAGCTTTCCTTTCACTTTTAACACATAATCCATAACATTAATAACAACAATAACAATCAAACCCAATCTAATTGGAACAACTCCAATTCTGCCCACTTACACGCCAACATTAATCATGCAATCTTCTTACTTCCAATTCCAGTTAATACAATTTAATCTCTCCATTACAACATCATTAACTCCAATTTCATGACAAAATAAGGAATCTTACCTCAAATTTATTTAGGACAGACCTATAATAACCTGCACCATTTGCACCACTTCATCACCTTCAACTTAAACTCTAACCTTGCTGCTCCTTTAAATTCTTAGAACACCTTAGGGATTTAATTTTCTTTGCAATCAAAATCTAAAGTTGATTGTGGACTGACATGCCATGGCCGTGAGCTACCATGGCTTGTGCTAGGAATGGTTTCAAGAAATTATGATGACGAAATGGTGAATAATGAGTCATCTCATGACTTATATATGCAGCCCACTAAGTTGACACATGTCCCACTATGGCATGGACCAATCCTAATCAGCCATGTTGTAGTGGGGCCCACTTAGTGGTTTGGTCATGGTTAATTCTGATCATGGTTAATTATAACCATGGTTAATTATGATCATGGGGCCCACTTGATACACTAATTAGGTTAATTAATTATTAATCCCCACTTAATAATATAATCATGGTTATTTAATCCCTAATCTTCACTAATGTTTCCATACTAATAGTAATTAGCTAGCAAACCGTGCATCATTAAAATCGGGATTAAAAAGTCCTTGTCTCATATCCCAAAAATAATCTTGTCCTTGAACTTATGTCGATTAGCTTACGAATACTCCAACGTACAAAAATAAGGGGTATAACAGTTATTATTGTATGTATATTATTTTTATAGCCGAAGGGCTTATGTGTATAAAAGTATTATTCCAAATGAAAAATGGTTTTCCTATGATTTGAGGATTAGATTAATGAATGAACGCTTGATGTGTACATTGGGTAACGGTACGAGCGGTGCTTAGTGGTTAGCCCAGGGTACCCGTCATGGCCCCTAGTCAGGTTGTGATATCATCCTTTACTTATCTTCCTTCATATGTCACTTATCATGCCTTACATATTCGGTACATTCTTTAATACAAATGCCCCTTTTGCCGAGGGTGTTGTATTTCATGCTGCAGGTCCAAGTAGATAGGTTGACGACCCTCTACTGTAGGCTGTCCCGGAGTTCAGCATTGATCAGTCAGCTCCACTTCTTCCGGAGTAGCCGAGTCGTATAATCTGGTTATGTATATACTATATGGGTAGGTCGGGACCATGTCCTGACTATAATATGATGTACTTTAGAGTCTTGTAGACATATGGCCTATGTTTGTTTAGTTGCTCTAGTAGCCTTGTAGACTCTGTTGTGGACTTGATACATATAGTGGGCTCATCGACACATGTTTATACATATCTTTAAATGTTTTAAGCTATCGAGAGCCATACCTCCCTAACTTTCAAAATTATTTTATGTTGGCCTTTGTTGGTTTATTGTTTTGAGGAAGCACATGCTACATCAGGGTGCTTAGTTAGGTAAGGCACCGGGTACCAGTTGAGCCTATCCTAGTTGGGGCGTGACACAAACTAGCACCACGACTTTCCCGAAGGTAGAATTATGTTATAATCTTGTAGAACTTCACTTAGGTGATATTATAACCCTTAGAGAACTTTTAAAGAGCTATAGGATCGGTGTGGAGTGAATTATGAACTCTCGTTTTTATATATCATTGAATCTTCTTGCTGTCTCAATTTCAGGATAGAATCACGACCCGTGAAACCATTTCACGATCCATCATCTTCAACCGTGACGTTGTTCTAATAACTTCATATGTCTTCAATTCCAACTTTTTGTTTTGGTTTCACGGTGGAGCACCACCATGTGATGGTCCGTGATTTGGGTTTCATGGCCTAAATCATAGCCGTGATTCATGGCAATATGTCAAACTTCGGTGAAATTTATTCTCTTTAATTTGTTTAACCTCTAATCCCTACAACCCTTCCTTAAAACTTGTGTTAAACCATGATTATCCTAATAAAGGACATTAACCCCTCCGAGTTCATATTGGTTTACTTACGATGCATTCTAGCATGAAAGTACAGGGTGTTACATCCTTCCCCCTTAGGAATATTAGTCCTCGTATGTAGAGGCATATATTGGATAAAATTAACTCTAAAGGGTTTTCAAAAATTTCAACAGAGCCTCCTCTATAAACAAAACTATGCACAACCGACAAATTAGCTGGAAATCACAATACATGACTCACAGGGCCATATAATATGACATATCATCGTACTAACCTAACACGACTATCAAAAATCAAATACATACACTTTAGATCATAACTCACTTCGTGCCCTCATAATTCTGGCTTTAGAGGCACTACAACAGCTCAACTTTAGTCATCGCCTAATCATAGACTGAAGGATAAGTCTAATCGCACATAACATTACTAGAGAATACATAATCGAATGTTAATTGTAAAAGACCTTCGGGCTGAATCAAGTGAGGATACTTGAATCACATTTGTTCTTCGGCTTCCTATGTTATTTTCTCAAAGTTCTCATTGCTCCATAGGACTTTTTCGAAGGCTACTTCTTTGGTCCTCAACTTTTGGACCTGTCTATCAACTTTTACTTGTTGCCAATTAGGACAATGAGCCACAAACTCAACAATATTATTTTTCATATCATTCCACCAATACACATCTTTGATGTCACGGTACATCTTCGTCGACCCCAGATAAATAGAATACTGTGAATGGTGTACTTCTGCCATGATCTTGTCACAGAGTCCCTCTACATCTGGAACACATAATCGGCCCCGGTACGTCGGGAGCCCATCTTTCATTAACTCGGAGGTTGTCGCCTTATTCTGTTTAGCATTCTATCTGAGCTATAATAAGGTAGGATCTTGATAGTGTCACTCTTTTACCTCTATTACTAAAGATGATGCTGCCATATCCTGAATGGCAATGCCTCTATTAGCTGGGTCTGTCAATCAGACTCCCAAACTCGTTAACTGATGTAGCTCTCTAGCTAGCTCTCTCTTCTCAACCCCCATATATGCTAGGCTGCCTATAGATCGGCGACTAAGGATGTCAGCCATAACATTAGCCTTGCCCGGATGGTACAAGATGCCAACATCATAATCTTTCAATAACTGGAGCCATCTCCTTTTTGGCAAGTTTAGCTCCTTCTGCTTGAAGATATACTGGACACTCTTGTGATCATTAAATATGTCAAAATAAAAACTATACAAGTAGTATCACCATATCTTCAGTGCGCATACAACTGCTGCTAATTCTAAATCATGCATCGCATAGTTCTTCTCGTGCTTCCTAAACTGCCTCAGAGGATAAGCAATTATTTTTCCATGTTGCATTTGGGCACATCCCAAACATCCACATGAAGCATCACAATAGACCGCATAACCCTCTAGGAGTGTAGGAACTGGTGCTGACGTCAATCTATTTTTCAACCCTTGAAAACTTTGTTCATAAGAATCGGACCACTGAAACTTAGCTGCTTTTTGAGTTAGTTTCGTCAATGGTGCTAAAAGGGAGGAGAGACTCTCCATAAATCTCCGATAATAACCTGCCAACCCCATGACACTATGAACTTTCATTGTAGTCGTGGGTCTAGGCCAAGTCTTTACAGCCTCTATCTTCTTAGTATCAACTCTAATGCCTTCATTTGAGTTAGTATGGCCTAGGAATGCCATTGAATTTGACCAGAATTCACATTTTGAAAACTTTGCGTATAACTTAAGATATTGGAGTGTCTGATGCACTGCTCGCAAGTGATTTGTATGCTTTTTTTTTCTGCACGTGAATAGACCAGAATGTCATCAATGAATGTTGTCACATATATTTTTACAAACGGCCAGAATACACTATTCATCAAATCCATGAATACTGCTGCGGAATTTGTCAGCCCGAATGACATCACATAGAACTCAAAGTGACCATATCTGGTTCTGAAGGCCATCTTTGGGATATCATTCTTCCTTACTCTTAACTAATAGTACCCTGACCTGAAGTCGATATTTAAGAAACATTTAGCGCCATACAACTGATCAAATATTCAATCAATCCTTGGAAGTTGATATTTATTCTTTATTATAACTTTATTCAGCTGCAGCGTGTCAATACACATCCTTAACAATCCTTTTTTTTCGTATGAATAACATTGGTGCATACCACGGTGAAGTACTAGGCATATGAATCCTTTCTCTAACAAATCGTTCAGCTGCCCCTGTAATTCTGTTAGCTCGGCAGGAGCCATTCCATAAGGAGGGCTAGATATCCCGTGAATAACTTGAATCACATCAACCCCAAATCAATCTCCCATTCTGGAGGGATACCTGGAAGCTCTTCCGAAAACACATCAATATATTCAATAACTAATAGAGCAGACTGAAGAGTCAGGGGTTCATCCTCTACATCTCTGACTCGGACAAGATAATATATACATCCTCTAGAAATCAACTTCTTCCCCTTGGGGTAGAAAATATACCTACCCTTCTGCATCACCGCATTGCCCTTCCATTCCAAGACTGGCTCGCCCATAAATTTAAATATATAATCTTTGTCCGACAATCAACTTTGGAAAACCTGGTGAAATATAATCCATGCCCATATAACATCGAAGTCTACTATTTCTAGTTCAACTAGGTCTAGTAAGGTATGACAGTTACAATCTATTACTGCACAACCTGATAGACTCGTCTAGCAATAAGCGATTCACTAACTGGTGCACACACGACAAATGGATTTCTTAATGACTCGGGTGCTATCCTAAACATCCCCGCAATAAACAGAGTAACGTATGATAAAATAGATCTAGGATCTATCAAAGCATAAACATCATGCGAAGAAATAGAAAATATACCTGTCACAACATCAAGTGAGGACCCATGTCCTGTCGACCTCCTAAAGCATAGATGTGATTCTTTTAACCGCCAGAACTAGACGCTCCTTGATTTCCTTTACCTTGATCGGCTGAAGACTGTGAACCACACTCTGAAGGGCGTACAACTAATGATAACGCTGCTACTGATCCCGGTGGCTGGTCCATACCACCCAGCCCTCTGCTCAGACAATCCCTCATAATATGACAGGGATGCCCATATGCATAACACACATTCGAGCTGTTATGTCCCGTATTTTATACATTGGGACGATCCGGATTAACTATGATAAGTTAGGGCCAAGACCATTCCGGGACTTGAAGTCGAGACTTTTGACCTTCGATTTTATTTTGAGACATAAGTTGTTCATGAAATTGTTGGCATGGAACACTTAGGAAAAGTTGGGACCAAAAGTCACATAATTGGAAGTTGAAAATCATGCAAGTAGTCCCACACACTTTGTGGCCAATTTTAAATGGTCCAACTCATGGGTGGACCATGGACACTTGGAGGGTTCATCTTGGGCTTAAAAGATGACTTCTAAGTCATCTTCGCTCATTACAACTTAGAAAATAAATCAAGAAATTGAAGACCAACAACAACAACCTTTCGGCCAAGCCTAAGAAAAACCAAGTCCAATTTGAGCCATTCCAAAAATATTTCTTTGGTGCAAATCCACTAATTGGAGGTCCCTAAGAAACGTGGAAGTGTTGTTGGAGCGATCAAGCCATCTGTTTAGTAGATCGCAAACCCTAGGCAAAGTGTGGAGTTGAAGAAGAAAGGTAAGATTTGATCTTTTTTTATGTGTTATAAATGTTGTATGCATGTTGTGGTATGCTAAAATGGATGAAAATCATGAGATAGGGTATGTTGGAAGTGGGTCGTGTGCATGGTGTGCTAGCCGTGTGAGGTGTGTGTATGTTGTGTGGTGTTGAGGTGATGAATTGATCTTATGTAGCATGTTTGATTGTTGTAGTGTGTAGGATGGCTAAGAATCACTAATATATGCATGTGTGGTGATAGCCGAATGTGGGTCATACTATATGCCAAAGAACACATTAATGTCGCTCAGTGTTTTAGTGGTTGTTGTGATGACTTTTATGTTGAAAATGAGAGTTTAATGTCGCAAGTTGATATGGTAAGTGTTGCGGACTGATTTGGAGAATTATGTGCAATTAATGCAATTTTTATTTTTATGATAATAGCATTGTTAGAATATGGATTATTAGTGCAAATCATGATTCGAAAGTCGGAAGTGCGTATAGCGAGGTTCTCGGGTTTGGGACTGTTTTCGGAAAAATTGGAGCAATTGTTGGATTGTTGGAAATATTGTGTAAGTTGTTTAAAATGTCCTTGAATATTGTTGGTATGGGTTCGGGTTGGTAATTGAATGTATGAGCGGTATTGTGTCTTGAATGTAAGCCGTCGAATTGAATATTATGAATGTTGTTGAATGATGTAAAAGAGAGTTATTAATGTTATATTGCCTTTCGGATTGGTCATTGGGGTTGTTAGGTTTGTTATTGTGGTTGTGATTGTTGATTTGGCCGAGTTAAATTCTCGGGGTTGGCCTATTTACAGGGGAAATGCTACCCCAATTTCTGTAGAATTGAGTGTTAGTTTGGAATAAATCGCCTAAGTGCCTATGGCTAATGTTTGATATTCGTTGGCGTATTTGTAGACCTTGGGGAGCCAGAGGCGTAGGTTGGGATTAGCTTGAGTTGGGCTAGGTTGGAGTGCGTACGAGGTATGTAAAGCTCAAACCTTCCTTCTTTTGGCATGCCTTAGTTATACATAGGTTATATCACGAGCCTCGAGGAAATTCTAAATTCGCAATCCGAGTACGTTATGACTCTTATATATTTCTTGGCACTCGTATGTTTGATGTGATGAAATATGAATCCTTATGTCTTCGAAATAACTGATTTCCAAATGTTTCACAAAAAGTTTTGTTTTAAAGAATTCCGTAATTATGGACGCCGTATCTTTCACATAAAGGCTCGGATTGCTTCGATATCTTCGTAGGAGTTTGTATGGCGTATGATGAGTATGTTCTCCATAGGCGGGCCCGGCTCGGGTCGATACCCGTCCATGGGTCCCGCGACTTTCCTTTACGTAATTCGGAAGACTTTTGAAAGAATTAGGTATGACTATTATTTCGATTTTCAAGTATGGTCATTTTACTTATATTTGAGTCCATGATAATGATTTTATGCATATGGTTACTCACGACTCTGCTCGTGCGTTCTGTTATATCTTTCGCCGGATCCCGGGCCGGTTCTGTTGTCGTGCGCACTTTATTATACTCCAATGTTATGCTGTGTTTATGGTTCACCGAGCCACTCGCTAGAGGGCCGGGTTCCACTTATATTTGGTGTTATGCTGTGTATGGCGTTATGTTGTGTTATGATGTGTGACGGGGATACGAAGATTTGAAACTTCTGGTGTTATGCTGTGTTATGGCGCCATCGACGGGCGGGCGACCATATTCTCTGTGCCCTATGCATGACTATATTTTGAGAGTAAACATTTTGGTATTTTGGGTTTTGTTATATCCCGTATTTTTGAACGTCAGATTAATTGCTGAGGTGGGACCCACACATCGAGATTTTTTTGGGACATCTGAAAATTCATACGAATCACATATGAGAAGTTAAACACAACTCAAGAAGGACCCTTGGGCCAAATCAAAGTGGAAGTCCTCCAAACGAATATTTTTAAGAAAACGTTTTCGGGTGATCTGACTTCAAGGGGCAAAAACGGTATTATAAGTTTGGAATTTGGAAAAGTATCAAGATATAGAAGTTGTAGATAATTGAATTAGCTTTCCAACCATAGGTCGTGGGTGCCCAGGTGACTTCGGTACAAGGATGAACGTTTTAAGGTCGAAGGGTCAGTGGGCTAGGCCCAACTCGGGACCAAACCGAGTTGGCCCAAAAAAATCAAAAAAAATAATAAGGCCCAAAATTTGTGAGGCCCAACCGGCCATGGTTATGGCCCAAGCCCATATTAAATAAAATTTGGTCAATAAATAAGATGACTAAGTCATCTTATTCCACATAATGTTCTAGAAATGTCAAGAAAAGCAAGAACAAGAGAGAGGAGAAAAACTTAAGGCCATTTCGGCCAAGAGCAATTTTCACAAGAAAAATTTGCAAAAATTCTCCAAAAATCATTTTCTACCAAGTAAAGAGTGATTAACAAGGTGGAGTTGTTGTTGGAGCAAGAAAAATTCAAAATCATACAAGTTGTCAAGTTGTAGTCAAGTGAGAAGTTGAAGAAGAAAGGTGAGTTTTGATCTTGTTTTATGTGTTATATATGGTTTATATGTGTTGTAGTATGCTAAAATGGATGAAATTCATGAAGGAGAGAAATATAGTATATGGGTGTGTATATATATATATGTGTGTGTAGGAGTCATGCTTCAATTATTTTAATTAGTGTTTAGTTGTTATTGTTGTGAATGATATGTGGAAAATGGAAGTTGAATGAGTTTGGAGAGATTGTAGTGGTGTATACATGTTGGAGCCGTGTGAGTGTGCATGGTATATGTGGCCGTCTATACTTGATGTATAGTCGTGTATATTGGTGAGTTGTGAAAGAATAATGAGCGAGTTATAATTAATATCTTAATCGTTGTGTTGTAGATGTTATATCGCAAATAAAGACTTGATAAGTTTGGTGAGGTATTGGCAATTGGAAGTTTGTGTAAATTGAAAATAATGTTTTTGTATGGAAGACATGTAATGGTATTACTATGATGTTGTTGGAATATATGTATTATAAGGTTATTGTTGTTTCATTGGAATTGGAGAGTATTGAAGGAGGTAGAATGTTAATTGAAGTGTTGGAATGCACCTTGAATGGAATATGTGAATTTTTAGTGTGATTGTTGAATTATGTTAATAGTTTGGCCGGGTTTGAATTCCCGGATTGTGATTGATGATAATTTGGCTATGTTGAATGTTGAGGATGGTATATTTACAGAGGAAGTGCAGCCGAAATTTCGGTAGCCAAGTGGTTCCTTAAGATTCTAACTCTAAGTACCCTAATGAAAGTTTGGGTAAATGTGACCAATTTGCAGATTTTGACGAGATTGCAACGTGAATTCGGAATAGCAAAAGAAGCGGAAAGAGGTATGTAAGGCTTCAGTCTTCTTTCTATGGCATGTCTTAGTTGAAATAAGTTGGGTACGAGCCTCGGGGACAACTCGGTTCCCCGGAATCCGCACCTAAAGTTTTCCACTTTTTGTTCAATAGAATTGAACTAGAAAGTGTGCAAATGATGGAAAGACCTCTTAAACCCCTAGAACTTGCATAAGTGGGACCCGATTACCCTAGGACCCTCACAAGTAATGACATGACACGTAATATATGTAAATCATATACGTCACCCCATCCGGCCCGAGGTGGGCCCGCTACTCTCGGATTTTTCCTTACAGTCTTGCTTGACTTACTTGAAGTGAATCCAAAGGGAACTTTTGATCCCGATTTCGTTACCAAATGATAAATACTATGACTCCTCTAACGAGGGCACTTCCATGACGATAATGATAACAATGATGTTAGATAAGAGAATATGCCTATGATACGTACTACCGGAACGACTCTATGACTAAGATGACTAAGCTAAGTATCTTATGTAAACATGAAAATGATAAACTAATTTTTGAATATTATTTATATTTCCTAGCTATGACTTTATTTTCTAAAAGATTTCAAAGTCTATGAACTGTCATCTATGATGCCCCGATTTCATTCTACGTTTACTTTAATGTTATTCCCCGTTGATAGTCTCACCTTAAAATACTCGTTCCTTCAAGGTGAGACAAAGCGATCACGAGTATTCTATAATGTAATCGGAGGTTACCGACTTTACGTCACTCCGATGACTACATGATGCTTCTTTGGGCTCTCCTGCGTGCATATGAGATATATGTTTATAAGATACGTAAATGCATATAAGACATGTAAATGTATGTAGGATATGCGTATATATTTTTAAAATATGCACATGACGAAAGAGCTAGAGCGCTATAGACGCTGATGTACCTACATGACACACGTATATGTATATGATAAAAGCACCAGAGCGCTATAGACGCTGATGTACCTACATGACACACGTATATGTATATGATAAAAGAGCTAGAGAGCTATAGACGTTGATATATGTACATGATATATGCATATGTATACGGGGGAAATGGAGGTAAGGGCAGAGCGTTATGAACGCATATCCACCTGATCAGTTGGCATTACATGATATGATATCGTCCCGGACGCGGGATGCCCGGACGCGGGATGTGTATATTTATGGTTAAATGGATCGGCTGCCGACGCCTCAGCAATATGAGATATCCTATTTTATATGTATATGTATATGAACAAGGAAAGATTCTTAAAGGAAAGCTAAGTACGCATAGCACCTGCCAAGGGTATATATATATACAGATTATGTTTCTATCCCAGGACATGTGTTGTAACTCTCTTATGTCATTATACATGATTCATATTTTCTGTATATTACTATTCATGCCTTACATACTCGGTACACTATTCGTACTGACGTCCCTTCTTGTAGACGCTGCGTTTCATGCCGCGCAGGTCAGCAGACAGGCGGATTTGATCCTTAGAAGCTCTACCAGCAGTGTTGACAGTGCTCCAGTTATTCCGGAGCCTCACTTCCTTGGTACTATTTTGTGTATATATATTCGGGCACGGTAGTACTCAGCCCTTTCTATGTATAAGTGTACTACGTCTAGAGGCTCGTAGACAGTTATGTACAGTCAGTTAAGTACAGTTAGATATATGGTGTTTTGGCATGTTAATGTTGATGTATAAATGATAACGAAGTTTATTAGTCTATGTTCAGAATGGCGCCGCTAATGTTAATGTTAAAAAAAAAATGCCTCTGTTTACATGGCTTGCTAAGAGGTAAAGGTAAAACGATAGACAAGGGGTGCTCGGTACAAGTATCGGGTACTCGTCACGGCCCCTAGACGGGTCGTGACAGGTTTGCACTTATGTTTTGTACTTCTATTTCGTTTATGCATCAGATTTGTTTTCTGTATCTTCTGCTTTGCATACTCAGTACATATTTCGTACTGACCCCCTTTCTTCGAGGGGGCTGCGTTTCATGCCCGCAGGTGCAGACGCACAGTTTGGTGACCCACCAGCTTAGGACACCCTCTTCTGCTGTTTGGAGTGCTCCTCTATTCCGGAGCCTACATTTTGGTATATATCTTCGTTCGCTACATATGTATGTACTTGTTCAGGGGTACGGCGGGGCCCTGTCCCGCCATATGATTCGGTTGGTCTGTTTAGAGGTCTGTAGACGTATATGTGGGTTGTGCCTACTTCTGTATAGGTGTGTTTGTATGATCCCACTCGCCATGACAGTCTTGTCGGCGTGCGTTTGTATATGTTTTGGGTCGTTGCGCCATTTGATAGCCTTGTCGGCTTCTGATATATATGTACACATATGGTTGTGTTTGAAATGTGTCTGAGACAGTTTGATATAATTTGAGGCAGCGTGTGATATTTGTGCCCGTATACGCTATTTGTATGTGATTCAGATTTGATGAGTGTGTTCGGGTGCCCAGTTCGAGCACTAGTCACGGCCTACGGGGTTGGGTCGTGACACGAGCCCAAATGATATGGCCTGAAATGTCCCTTACTGAAATCATCACAACACAGTGGAGATGGCCTCATCCGAGCAAAACTCCTCTAATGCTGAGAACTTGACACTTATGAGCTATCCCACTATCCTGACTTGGAATCACGGTCAAATCTGTAACCCTAAAATTGAGATGGTGGAGGCCAAGGTGGTCGTCCATAAGACTTTGGCCTAAAGCCACGCCGTGCCTGTATGTAGTATCCAAAAGATCTGGCTCTCATGTGCTGCTCCCTCTCTATACACCGACTAACCCTAAACTGACACTTGTGCGCCTTTATTTTTGACTGAAGGTTTGGATCCAAGAAATATCCATATTATCGTGCAAGGATGCCGTACTAGAATCTCAAATCAAATGAGGCTCAAGACCAGCCACAAATTGATGCACTCTGGATCGCATTGTATCCACAATCGTCGGGGCATATCTAGCTGGGGAATCAAACCTGGAACTATACTCCCAAATACTCATATTGCCCTGCCTGATAGCTAAGAATTGACAGCCTCTCAAATTTCTAGTGGAAGATAATCATCCAAAAGGTCCTTTGAGAAATCCTCCCATTATACTGGAGATGCATTCGGTACCCTGCACAGCTTCCATGATTCATACTTGTAGCCTAAAATCTGTGAATTCCACTGCCTCGATCTTCGAAGCATGCATTACTCTGAATATCCTACGAAGATGATCATAAAGATATGAGGATCTTCATCTATGTCGGACCCCGTAAACTCTAGAGGATAAAACCAATAAACTCTAGAACTCCCTGACCCCTCAGAGGGTCCAGTACTTTCCTGTTCTCTCATCTGACGCTTAGTCTGCGTAGCTACCAAGTGCGTCAACAACTGTACCGCACTCCGATATCCTGATCCGATGAAAAATGGTGGATAAACTGGGTGTGTTAGAGCTCTATAGTGTTCCTCGGGTGGTGGTGGAGTCGGTGATGGCTGAGCAGGAGACTCACCCTACGCCTCAGACTAGGCCACATTAACAGGCAACATTTTACTAGTATCCTCTCCCGCAGCCACAGTAGCCGTTTGGCTAGCTGTAGTTTTTCTAGTCACAAGCATCACTGTACATCACTTATTTAAACATAAGTTAGACTTATTTTCTTATGAGTGAGCATGATCTGATGTATGAATGAAAGGCAACCATCCGTGAATGTTCTGTCGCCTCCTGATTATAAGTGCGGTGCACAACACATCCATAAGCAAGACTTTACTAGACACGACTTTTAGACTTCCTAGGACACATATTTGCTCTGATACCAAGTTTGTCATGCCCCAAACCTGGGGAGACAAGATCGACACCTAGTACATGCCTTACTTGACCGAGTGTACCAACTTATAATACATACAATCTGAACATATATGGAAACATCTAGGTTGACAAGGCCGAATTACATGATAACTTGAGATATCTAGGCTGACAAGGCCGTAACTCATGATAATCTAAAGATAAAAGGTTAAACGAACCATTGAACTAAGAAAGACCAAAACTTATATACATATAAGGACCGACAAGGCCACCATGAGTATCGTACAAGACCATCAAGGCCGGCAAGGGCATAACACATACTATACATATGACAGTTGTCTACAATCTTTTGCGCCTGCAATATCTCTGAAATGGTTGGGATAGGGGCTCGACCTGCCTATCATGTCTATACATCAACACAACAAAAAACCTCTAGACTTGGCAGCTTTGGAGTATATGGAGCTTACCAATCACAGCTAAACACAAGCAACGCCAACTGAGGAGGCTTGTCCGACTGTGTATCTGAACTTGCAGTATGAACTACAGTGCCCTTGACAAAAGCGACGTCAGTACGAAAGAATGTACTGAGTATGTAAGGCAACTGAATAATTGTAAAGTAAAACTGAACTACATGAACGAACATCAAATGTAACTGAGTAAGAAAGAATATGAGGGTGTGATTACCATCTTCTAATTGACTTAACAATTACAATACAACAAAAGGCCACTATGGGCACATAGTAAAGAAACAATGTACCGAGCCACAAAGAGGGTCTCGTGTGTAAAAAGGCCACTATAGGCATATAACTGATTATGTACCGAGGAATAAAGAGGTCTCACGTGTAAAATAATGTATCGAGCCATAAAGAGGTCCCACGTGTGAAAGAAAGTAGTAAATACAAGATAACCTTGGGGTTTAGAATGTACCGAGCCACAAAAAGGTCTCGTGTGTAAAACAGGCAATAAACCCAAAAAATAGCACTGAGGCTTAACATTTCCTTTAACGATATGGGACGTTCAAAGTTATAAGTCATTGAAGGGCATTATGGATGTTACTTAACACATTTCCTTTTGATTGGGACAAAGACTATAGGTAATACAAAGACAACAAGTGATACAAAACTTCTGTCAATCAAGATACCGTGACATATGACGGAAGGGAACATCATAAGTAGAGTGTTTTACGAAAAACTTTTCTTTGTGTTTTGCGAAAAACTCTTCTTTAAAAGCTTTCATTTTTTAAGATCGCATTAGAAGAAGACGCATGCCTATCAGAGGTACAATGAAATAGCCATTACATAAATTTAATGTCCACTCTATCGACGATGATAAAATTGGTCTTCTCTACAAAAAATAATACTAGTGTCAAGCTAAGGGAAGGCAGAACAACAACACAATGAGTTGCAAGCTCGCTATACGATTATCTAAATGGCGTTTCTCCATGCCGCCATCCCTTTTAAAACTCATAACAACAACCATAATAGAGATATATATCTATACTATATCACAAGCACCTCAACTGAGAAAGAACAACCCCAAAAATTACACACAACAACACCCAATAGATCATTTACGACTTTGAACCGGCAGCCGTAAGTTCTCATCCAACCAACATATCCAAAGCCTAGATAAGCTGAAATACAAGAAGAATCATACCTTAAACAACATGATCAATCCCATTACACTCTATACTCCAACTAGAAGGAAGATTCAAGTTCTTCCAACATGAAAGAACCAAACCTGTACCACGACTTTCCCGAAGGTGGAATTATGTTATAATCTTGTAGAACATCACTTGGGTGATATGAAACCCTTATAGAACTTTTAGAGAGCTATAGGATCTGGGTGGGGTGAAAAATATAATGAAAATGAACTCCCACCATTTTACTATAATAGAAGCTTCCTAATGCCTCAAATTCATAGTGGAATCACTCCCCATGAAACCGTATCACTGTTCATGATCTTCCACCGCGGATCACCACTTCAATTCCAACATTTTGTTTGGGTTTCATGGTGGAGCACCACCATTTGATGGTTCATGGATGGGTTTAATGGCCCATATTTTTCCATGATTCATGGCAAAGTGTCAAACTTTGACTAAACTTATTCTCTTTGATTCGTTTAACCTCTAATACCTATGACACTTCCTTAACACTGGTTTAAACCATCATTATTCCTATAAATATCATCATACCCTATGGGTTCGTGTTGGTTTACTTACGACGCATTCTAAAATGCAAGTAAGGGCTCTTACACTGATTGTCCATTGGCTCAACAAGGGGGTGTAGAATCAGATGAGAATGGAATTTCGAACATTTCATTGGATCAACAAGGAATAGGAGAATCAACTTTGAATGCAAGAGATGTCACTAAATTGATAAATGAAAACACTAATACTGCATTGCAGGTGGTTATGCCAGAAATAGAAGTTATAATATCACCTTAGTAGATACAATATAGAGATGAGCAGGAAGATGAAGATATGGAAAGGAATATAGAAGAAGCTATTGTGGAAGCTAAAATATCCCATAGGCACTTAGCACAAGCCAGACTGACTTGAAAGAAACAAAAGGGTGCAAGGAGTACAAGTATACCTCCTTTACGAAGAACAACAAGGAGAGTACTGACCAACACCAACGTTTCTAAATGATAGACAAAGCAATACTCTGGAATATTAGATAAGTTAATACTCAACTTGCTTTTGAGATATTAATTGATCTAAACAAGAGAAATCAATACTCAATTATAGCCCTAGAGGAGACTTTTCAAGATTCTAATTCACTAGAGTCATATAGAGTAAAATTGGGCCATCAAAATGCAATTGCTAACTTATCAAGGGAAATCCATGATCAATAACACCAAATCCATGAACCCAAGTGTATGAAACCTAGCCAAAGTTCATCTAATTCAAGAAATCCCAAAAGAGCGGAGATAGGGTTTTGGTGCTAGAAGGGAAACTCCACTCAAGGCTTGTTCAACCATCATCCAAGGTAAGTTTCATGACCATTACATGTTGTTTAAGGTATTGGAGGGTTAAGGTACCCGACTTGTAGAAAAGCATAGCAAATGGGTCATTTAAGAATGAATAGTGTCATGTTTGAATGGTAGTTGAATTGAATCATGAATGTTAGGGTGTTGTGAGTATGAATACGTTATAAAGGATATGTAGACCATGAGATAAGTGTGATACGTGGGAAAATACGATAGCGAACCTATAACCATAAATGTGAAGAAATTGGAGAGAAATGGTGGATTTTGCCTAAAGTATATAAATGATGATTGTTGCTTGCGATATTGTGAGTTGTGTTGTAGATGTTTAGAAGTTGATATGAAATACGGGAAAAGTAGTATAAACAAAGGAAGTGCTGCCCAATTTTCTCTAGAATTAGTAGTGCGTTATTATGGTTGATTGACTAATGTTAGTACGAATACTCTTTTGAAGGTAGAGACGCGACATTGAAGAAGAATAAGCGAACGCTAGATTGCTTAAACGAGAAAGGTATGTGACGCTTAACTCTTCTTCCAAAAGGCATAAATCCTTCAACCTTTTCCACAATCCTTCTATAAGATGAAGCTTATGAGCCCTTCTATTTATTGAGTCGCCTATGAGCATGATAATGATGATAATAAGCTGGAGTATAGAGATTCGGGAAATTGTAACATGATGTTCCTACGATGCTAATGATGTTATTATTGCTAACACTCGCCTTATGCTTTATTTCCTTCAAGGCGAGGCAAGATACTCCTAAAGGTCCATAATACATTCGGGGGTTCACGACCTTACGTCACCCCGACATAGTGTGGTTGTCTCAAAGCCTAATGTGTGCTCTTAATGCTAATGTATATTATAACAATAAAATAATGAATAATGCTAACTGGTAATATAACTATGGGATACATGGAATACTAAGAAATGATAACATGATGCTATGGCATGAGATGTATAATAATGATTTGCTATGACTTGTTATACCCCGCGTTTTCAGAGCATGAGTATGACATGCACCTTACCGTAGCAATGGAGAGCTTCAGAATATTTAGAGATCGAGCAAATTGAGAAAATAAGTGCGACGAAAATTTGAAAAAAAATGCTGGGCGAAATTTTAGTCAACTCTGGAGGCGCATATCTCATAGTATATGTGGAGTTTTAAGGTGTTTTAAAAGCTTAAAATGAAGTTCATCGAGTCTAGTTTGTGATGCAACAAACCATTCATTGATAGGACATCGGAGTAGAGAATTATAGACGTTACAAACTGAACTGTCGACGCAGAAACAACATTTCAGACGTTAAAACCGACTTTGGCCTTTTCTTTAAAGAGACAAAAAACTTCATTTTTCAGCAAAACAAAGGTTCCAGAAATTTCCAGAAAAATTCAGCCCTTCTCCCTTCCTTTCTACATAATTAAATTGAGGGATTTCATGGCAAATTGAAGGAAAAAGATGGAGGTCACAATAGCCATGGCAACTCACGGCCATGGCTGCACTTGAAGAGGTCACATGCTTCCTTTAAGAGTTTTGCTTCTAAGGTAAGATTTCATTCCCTTTTTCCATGTTTTGGAAATGATTAATCTTGGTATGAATTGGTGGATGTGGAATTGAATGCAAAAATTGTGTGGGTTGATGTTGAAGCTTTGTTTGAGCCGTGTAGGGGCTGTTTTGGTAGAACATGGTGAATGAGTTTTAGGTGACATTTTGGTTGTTGTTGTTGTGGATTCTATGGTAAAAATGAAGGTTTAATGGTTCAAGTGGAAGTTGTAATCGTCGTGGGCTGTTTTAGAAGATAATGTGATTTTAATACAATTTCTTGTATTTTTGGAAAATAATGTTGTTAGCATGTGAATGGTTGGTGTAGTTCATGAATTTGAATGAAGGAAATGTGTTGTTATTGTTCTTGTTGAATTTGGACGGTTTCGGGTGAAGTGGTATGTTGGTCGGGTTATTTGGAATATTATGTGAATTGTTTGAAGTACTCTTGAATCATGTTAGAATGATTTCGGATTTATACTTGAATGTGGAATCATTGGTATTGGCTTGATTATATGTGATTAAATTGAATACAAATGGAATGTTGTTGACTTGTGTGACAAGAGTTGTTAATGTTAGAATATATTTTGGGATTGATCGTTGAATTTGTTAGTATCATTGTTGGTAATGTTGTTGGTAAATTTGGCCGAGTTCCATTCTGGGGTTTGTTGTTGTACTTTTGGCCGAGTTGAATTCTCGGGGATGGCGCATTTACAGGGGAAATGCTGCCGAAATTTCTGTAGACAAATGTTAATTCAAGATTGAATTCCTAAAAGCTCTAATTAATATTTGGTAAATGTGACCATTTGTAGATTTTGGAGAGTTTGGGACTTGAATTTGGAGTAGCGTAAGAAGCGGAAAAGGTATGTAAGGCTTTATCCTTCCTTCTTTTAGCAAGTCCTATGTATACTACGTCAAGACTTGAGCCTCGGGAACAATTCTGTCCATCGAAATCCGAGTTTGATTTTGAATACTATTCGTTCAATTTAATTGAACTATAATTCTTATGTTTTGTTGGAAAAGTGTCTAAACATCCATAACTTCCACAAGCGTATTCGGATTGCTTTGAAACTTTCTTGGATGACTCCATAGAGTCCAATGTTTGTAATTTATATCCGCCACCTCTACTTGACCCGAGGTGGGTCCACAAGTTCCGAAACTTCCTTCGCTTGTCTCACTTGAGCTATTCTTGTATGATATAAAAGTAAGTATTTTGATATTCTGGATAAGCTACTTACCTTCTGTATTTTTCTGATATACGATTTTGGCATACATGAATCTAATCACCGAGTCCCTCACCGAGGGCCGGGGCACGTTGTATGTATGTGTAATGCCTGATTCTGACATATGTGATTTATGTTTGGAAAGTAATAAATTTGGTTATTGACCGCTGGATTCTTGACCGCGGTGTGTGCGACATTGACCGCTGGATTCTTGACCGCGGTATGCCGCATTTGTGATGTTGACTGCTGGATTCTTGACCGCGGTGTGTGCGACATTGGCCGCTGGATTCTTGACTGCGGTATGCCGCATTTGTTATGTTGACCGCTGGATTCTTGACCGCGGTGTGTGCGACATTGACCGCTGGACTCCTGACCGCGGTATGCCGCACTATGTGATAGTGACCGCTGGACATTTGGTCGCGGTAATTGTTTGTCTGGTTTTCTGTGTGTATGAGACGGAAATGTTTTTCAAAGGAAAGCAAGCATGTTGGCATTTTGATTGCCGTATTTGTCTTCCGGAACCTCCTATGTATGATTTGTACGTCAAATGCAACACTTTGGTATTCTGGTTATTGTGCTCACCTTCTGTACATTTTACTTCGGTTATGACTTCGTTTTCTGTACTTCATGTTTTGCATACTCAGTACATATTTCGTACTGACCCCCTTTCTTCGGGGGCTGCGTTTCATGCCGCGCAGGTACTCCCAGGTGAGTTGAAGACAGTATAGAAGATGTTCCAGTGCAGATGGCAAGCTCCATTTGTTCCCGGAGTGCTGCCGAGTCAGAGTTGGTATGTTATGCTTTCTGGATTACGTTAGAGACTTTGCAGACAGCGTCGTGGGTATTGGTTGTCAGTCTGTAAGCGGCTCCGTTAGTCGAAATGTCGGTCTGTGTTATGTACTGAATTTTGTATGATTATAGATTTGTTATGCTTGGAAGCTAAGTGGAAGAATATTTCTAAAAAAACATTTACGATGTATTTCATCTCATTTGATTTGAAAAGTTTGACGTGATTTTATGTGCAGCAAGAGTCTGAGGGTTCACTCGGACCTAGGTAAGGGTCGGGTGCCCATCACACCCTAGCGGAATTAGGGTGTGACATGACTGATGTTGTGATGATACGATTCCACCACGCCTATATGGTCGGGCATGTCACCGCGAATGCGGGCTGCATACGATTCCATCGCGCTTATATGGCCGGGAATGTCACCGCTAATGCGGGCTGCTACGTTTACAGCGCGCCTAGAGGGCCGGGCACGATCACCACTAGTGGGCGGCATATTTGGGTTACCCGGACGCGGGTGACGATACAGAATATGATGTGATGATGCATATGATGATGTACGTGATGATGTATGGGATGTGACAACATGTATATTATGATTATGTGAAATGTGAAATATGAAAGTAATACGATTGCCTATGACACTTGTGCAGGTTGTATCCTTGTCTCATGACCCATGATCTCTCTATTATGTTTGTTTATTTCATTCCTGCCTTACATACTCAGTACAATATTCGTACTAACGTCCGTTTTCTTTGGACGCTGTGTTCATGCCCACAGGTAGACAGGCAGGAGATCTTGCCCCGTATTCTTAGAGGATATTAGCTGTCTGGAAGCCCTCCCTTGTCCCAGAGGTACCTATGATGATTCTTTTGTGTACAATTGTAGATGTCATCTCTTAGAGGATCGTAGATACTCAATGTGGGTCATGTGATTTCACGACGCGGATTTTATGTAAATATATCGATATATGTTGTTGTATAAAAGCATTATGTTTTGAAATGGAAAGCAGTTTCTTTTGTAAAATAAGCATGAAATCAATAAATGATTGTTGAATGAGTCTAAGAGGTAATATTACGAGCAGTGCTCGGTGATTAGTCCCGGGTACCCGTCGCGGCCCCTAGCTGGGTCGTGACAAAAGTGGTATCAGAGCAGTTCGGTCCTAGGAAGTGTCTACGAGCCGTGTCTAGTAGAGTCTTGTTTATGGTGCGTAGCGCGCCACATCAATAAACAAGAGGCTACAGGGCATTTAGAAAAAAATGAATATCTTTCTTCTATGAGATCGTGCGATAGAGCCATGCATAAGATTTTATCCTCCCTAATAGTGTGTTATGATTTCAGAATTCCACCGAAGGGAAAAGCTACAGCCGCCCAGAAGGGCAAGACAACAACAAAGAGGCGGGTAGACAGAGAGCCTCCGATGAATATAGAGGAAGGCGAATCACACAACGAGGCTTTGTCAAATACTTCTTCTACCCCGCCTAATGCGGAAGAGCAAGGAGGAGCCCCAGCTCCAATTCGTCCGCCGGTTGCTTCGGGTCAACAAATGACCGAGGCCATTCAGTTATTGACACAATTGGTTGCCGCTCAGGCACAACGACAGAATGTGGGTTCAAGTGACCGGGCAGCAAGTACTAAGGCCCATGATTTTATGAGTCTAAACCTTCCGGAGTTCTTTGGGTCAAAGCCGGAGGAAGACCCATAAGGTTTTATTCATGAAATATTGAGGACATTGAAGATTGTCCATGCCTCCGAAACCGAATCCGTGGAGTTGGCATCCTATAGACTCCGGGATGTGGCGGTGTTATGGTACAACAATTGGGTATTATCAAGAGGGGAGAATGCGCCTCCTCCGGTTTGGCAAGAGTTCGTAGATGCTTTTGTTCATCAATATTTGCCACCCTAGGTCCGCTGAGCTAGAGCGGATAGACTTCTAAATTTGAGGCAACGGAACATGAGTGCCCGGGAGTATAGCATGCAATTCAATTCCTTGGCTAGATATTCTCCGACCATGGTGGCCGACATGGGAGATCGGGTACATAGATTTGTGAGTGGTTTGGGACCACATTTATTTAGAGATTGTTTGACAGCTTCTTTGCAAGACGGGATGGACATTTCCCGGATACAGGCTCATGCTCAGAATTTGGAGGGGCGACAACAAAAAAAAGGGGTGATCACGACAGTGATAGGAGGCCAAGCAAAAGGGCTAGATCTATGGGCACAGGAAGCGATTATAGAGGAGGATCGAGGCAGGCTTATTCCCGACATTCAGGACAGGTAGCATCTAGTGCACCTCCCCGGTTCGCAGACCGAGGGTTCGACCGCTCTTTTCTATCGGGACAGGGTCAGAGCTCGAGAGCTTCGGGTTCTCAGTTTGGGGGTGATTACAGTCAGAGGCGACCACCAGTTCCACGATGTAGTCGGTGCTGCAAATTACATTCAGGGCCGTGTCGTCAGGACACTGATGGTTGTTATGTTTGTGGGCAGACTGGACATTTGATGCGAGATTGTCCCTCGCGATATGGTATAGGTGGGGTTTATCCCACAGGCTCAGCAGCGGGTTCCTCATCAGCACGCCCGGCAGGGCAGACACCTCAGATGACAACAGGTTGAGGTAGAGGTCGAGGGGCAGCATCTACTTCAGGTGCCACTCAGCCCCGTGTATATGCTTTAGCGGGACGACACGATCTCGAGTCCTCTCCGGATGTAGTCACAGGTATATTGTCTATATTCTCTCGTGATGTGTATGCGTTGATAGATCCGGGTTCTACATTTTCTTATATTACTGTACATGTTGCCGGTTGTATTGGGGTGAAACCCGAGTCCATTAAACCCTTTGAGGTGCTTTCTTCGGTTGGTGAACCCGTGATAGCAAAACAAGTATACAGAAATTGTGTCATTGTTATATGTGATCGTCAGACCCAAGCCGATTTGATTGAGCTGGAAATGGTAGATTTCGATGTAATCATGGGTATGGATTGGTTGGCCTCGTGTTATGCAAATGTTGATTGCCGCACAAAAGTGGTTCGATTTTCAATTTCTGGGAGAGCCCGTGCTTGAATAGAAGGGTAATACAGCATCGCCAAAGGGTAGGTTTATTTCCTACCTCAAGGCGAGGAAGATGATAGCCAAGGGTTATATTTATCATTTAGTTCAAGTTCATGACACAGCGGCAGAACCACCAACTTTTCAGTAAGTTCCGGTGGTGAATGAATTTCAAGACGTATTCCCGGATGAACTTCCAGGTCTTCCACCAGAAAGAGAGATTGATTTCGCTATTAATGTGTTGCCGGACACAAAGCCTATTTCTATTCTCGCACGGAATCGGAACATGCAGATCATCTGAGGATCGTTCTTGGTATTCTTCGAGCCCGAGAATTATATGCAAAATTTTCAAAGTCTGAGTTCTGGCTGAATTCGGTAACAGTTCTGGGCCATGTTATTTCCAATGATGGTATTCGAGTCGACACTCAGAAAATTGAAGCTGTGAAGACTTGGCCAAGGCCTACGACGCCCACAGAAGTCTGTAGTTTTCTGAGTTTGGCAGGCTATTATAGAAGGTTTGTGGAGGGCTTTTCATGTATTTCAGCCCTATTGACGAAGTTAAACCAGAAGACAGCTAAATTTCAATGGAACGATGCCTGCGAACGTAGTTTCCAAGAGTTGAAAAACAGGTTGACCTCAACTCCAATTTTAACACTTCCAGAAGGATCAGATGGCTACGTTGTGTATTGTGACTCTTCGGGTGTGGGATTAGGATGGGTATTGATGCCGCATGGTAAAGTCATCGCATATACTTCGAGACAATTACGGAAACATGAAAAGAATTATCCAACGCATGATCTTGAATTGGCTGCGGTCATTCATGCCTTAAAAATGTGGAGACATTATTTGTACTGTGTGCACGTTGATATCTATACAGATCACAAGAGACTCCAGTACATTTTCAAGCAGAAGGAGTTGAATCTGCGACAGAGGCGGTGGTTGGAATTGTTGAAAGACTGCGATGTGAACATCTTGTACCACCCCGGAAAAGCGAATGCAGTAGCCGATGCACTTAGCCGCCGGTCTATGGGCAGTTTATGCGAAGTCCCTCCGGAAAGGAATGAGATGGTTCAAGAACTTCACCGATTGGCTAACCTTGGAGTGTGTGTAATCGATTCGGGTGATGCAGGGATTAGTATCAATGATTCCACAATTTCATCCTTGGATATGGAAGTGAAAGAACGGCAGTATGAAGATCCTCAGTTATGTCGTCATAGAGACACATCTCATAGGAAGGAGAAGTCTCCATTTGATGTTTCCTTGGATGGGATCCTTAGATACCGAGGCAGGTTATGTGTGCCGAATATGGCGGATTTGCGCCGACGAATTCTAGATGAAGCACATTGTTCTCGATAGTCTATTCACCCGGGTTCAACCAAAATGTATCATGATCTTAAAATGGTGTATTGGTGGGATGGCATGAAGAGAGACTTAGCAGAATTTGTAGCACAGTGCCCAAATTGCCAACAAGTAAAAGCTGAGCATCAAAAGTCGGGAGGCTTATTGCAAGCAACAGAGATACCTACCTGGAAATGGGAAGTGATCAACATGGATTTCATTGTGGGATTACCTCGTTCTCGTGGCAAATATGATTCTATATGGGTAATCGTGGATAGATTGACAAAAGCAGCCCATTTTCTCCCAGTTAGAACCACGTACTCAACAGAAGACTATGTAAAGCCGTATCTCAAGGAAATCGTGCGACTTCATGGTATTCCATTGTCTATTATCACAGATAGAGGAGCACAATTTATAGCTAAGTTTTGGAAGTCTTTTCAAGAAGGTTTGGGCACGCAAGTGAATTTTAGCACGGCATTTCATCCACAGACCGATGGGCAAGCCGAGCGCACTATTCAGACCTTGGAAGATATGCTACGAGCGTGTGTGCTAGATTTCGGTGGTAGTTGGGATGATCATTTGCCACTAATTGAGTTTGCATATAACAACAGCTATCATTCTAGTATACAAATGGCTCTGTATGAAGCATTATATGGAAGGAAATGTAGATCTCCAATTGGATGGTTTGAAATAGGAGAAGCGCAATTAATAGGCCCTGAGTTGATCCTACAAGAAGTCGAAAAGGTCAAGGTGATTCGAGATCGGTTGTTGATAGCCCAAAGTCGCCAAAAGTGTCACACCCTAGTCCCGCTAGGGTGTGATGGGCACCCGACCACATATTCGGAGCCGAGCGAACCCGCTGACTCTTATTACAGACGTAATCCCTGGACATTTAATCAAACAAAATTGACAAATAAAATAAATGCTTTCAGAAATATTCTCTTTCAGAGTACTCAAACCAAAAAAAATATGTAAGCATATGGAATTTATCATACAACACAGAAGGACACATCGGCTGATGGAGCCGCTTACAGAACTGACAACCGATACCCTTGACTCTGTCTACAAAGTCTCTAACATTAACCAGACGTCATAGCACATATACTCTGACTCGGCAACACTCCAGGAACAAGTGGAGCTTGCCAACTCCGCTGGAACATCTTCTGTAATGACTTCTACTCATCTGGGTGTACCTGCGCGGCATGACACGTAGCCCCTGAAGTAAAGGGGGTCAGTACGGAATGTGTACTGAGTATGTAAAGCATGAAATACAGAAAACAGAACCATGACCGGAACAGATAGTACGATAACTAAGTACATAATACAGAATACCAAAACGTTTGCTTTCCAAACACAAAACATATTTGCCGATATCGTACATCATATATGCATATAACAGATCCATGCATGCGTGCTCGTAGAACATCATATACTGTATTGCTGCGGAACGTGCAGCCCGATCCATAATTATACATATACCGTACCCGGCCCTCTATTGCGGGACTCGGTGAACAAAATCATCATATGCCATCCTGGCCGCCATCCCCGTACCATCATATCATCATATGCATATACTGTACCCGGCCCGCAAGTGAGAGGGGCTCGGTGAACAATGCAGTGGAATACGCATGATAACATATCCTGGCCCGGGCTCAGTGAAATCCAAACTGAGACTTGCACGAACAAAATAATGCGAAACCATATGCACACAAATTAAGACTCTATAGACAAGCATACTTACCGACTCCTGAAAGCTCAGAAACAAATTTCGGGTCAATCCGATTTGGTATCGGAAAGTTATGGACGTTTGAAGTACAGAACCTTCTATGAGCATTTCAGAAGTCATTTTGTTTTTTGAAAAATCAAGGCAGTAATCATATCAAGTATCTTTCGGATATCATATAGATCAAATGAAGTACAACTTTTAGAATCATATGTACATATCAAAGTATATCAAAGATTCAATGGGATAATCAACATACTATCATTTGAAAATCAAAACATTAGTCATACCAATTTTCTTTCGAAAACGTATTGAACAGAACTTCGGACATTAACACATACAGAACTCTTTAGGCACAAACTCAGAATCCAAGAGCGGAGTTACCCCAAAGTGCATATCATGTCATACCTTATGTGGCTCTAGGACATGCCAAAGAAAGAAAGGGTAAGCCTTACATACCGTCCCACGACCAACTAGCTACGCTTATTTGTCCAACCTTGCTAGTGTACATACAAAAGAATTTACATAATCATTAGATTCATTGTCATTCACTTGCCTTAGTCTTTCAAATGAATTCACTTATATTCTACCGAAATTTCGGCAGCATTTCCCCTGTAAATACAACATCCTCGAGAATCTAACTCGGCCAATTTAACAACAACAAACCCGAGAATGCAACTCGGCCAGATTATCAATAACAATATCAACAATCATATCTTCCAACTTCAACAGTATTCAAAATACATCCCAACATTAGTAGCTCCTTTACATAATTCAATAACATTTCCTTTATATTCAATTCATACTTGTTCACATATTCAAATACTAATCTGAAACCATTCAACAATTTTCAAGAACACTTCAACAACCCGCACAACATTTCAAACGGCCCAACCAACACATACACTACCCGAATTCTTCCAAATTCAACAAGAACACTGTCAACACATTTCTTTCTTTCAACTTCATGAATTACACCAACAATTCACACTAACAACATTATCTTCCATAAGTGCAAGAACACTATTTTCAATTCACATTAGCTTCTAAAACAATTTTCCAACAATTATAACTTGAACTAGAATTATTAAACTTTCACTTCCATCATACAATTCCTTACAACAACAAGCAAAATACTAGATAAAATTAGTTCATCATCTCCCTACAACACAACATACACACACGGCCAAACATGGCATATACACGGCCAAACACCAACACACTAAATTCATGGTTTTCATTCATTTTACATCATGGAATTCACAACGCAACAATCAAATTACTAAATAAAAATCAATTCATCTCATTCTATCATCATAGCCCTATTCGGCCACCATCACATACATATATATTCCATGGATTTCATCCGTTCCTACATACTATAGTATTCACAAATCATCTCCAACACATAGAAAAGAGATTAAACACATACCTTTTTCCACACATCTTCTTGCTCGGCTAGGTTCACCACTTGCACAACAATTGTTTTTCTTACTCCCACAATCACTCCACGTTAAAGAGGACCTTCCAATTAGTTGTTTTGCTAGAAGAAAATATTTTTTTGATCAAGATTTTCCAAGGGTCTTGTTTGGTGAACCATGGCCGAATGGCCTTTTATGTTTCTTGCTTTCTCCAAGCTTCTTCATCTTTCTAAAAGATGAAGAGAAATATGTCTTATTTATCTTCTTTTTTTTTCACCACTTATCCATATTACACTTAAGTCCCTTAACAAAAACAAATATGGGCACATAGCCCATCTACCTTTTTCTTGAATATTCTAGATAATGAAATGAAAATATGACTTTTTGGTCATCTTTTATACATGTGGGCAATTTATTTAATTGGGCTAAAGCCCACCACATAGGGCACGACCACATGGCCTCTTTTATTCAAGACTAATATATTTATTTTTTTGTCTTCCAATTCATGAAAAATTATTTTTCCAAATTCCAAATTTGCCCTTAGCCTTCCTCCATATTTTATGAACGTCTTGCAAATTTCCCTTTTCGCCCCTAGCCTTTCTCAATATTTCCATTCCAATAATATTCATAAATAATATTCATAACAACTTGCACATTAAAATAATATTTTTTTTAAAAATGGTCATGCCCTTAATTTACCACGCCCATCTCGAAATATCCGGACGCACAAAATACGGGCTATAACAAAAAGTCTTATGCGGACAACCGCCGGCGAGACTTGGAATTTCAAATTAATGACTGGGTATTCTTGAAAGTGTCACCAATGAGAGGGGTGATGAGATTTGGTAAGAAAGGGAAGCTAAGTCCTAGATACATCGGACCCTACAAAATCATCCGTAAGGTGGGACAGGTAGCCTATGAATTGGAATTGCCTTCAGAGTTTGAATCAGTTCATCCAGTCTTTCATGTTTCGATGCTCCGCAAATGTGTTGGGGATAACACAAGGATTGTCTCGATAGATGATGTGCAAGTGATAGAAAAGTTAGCATATGAATAAGTACCTATTGTTATTCTAGACAGGCAAGTGCGAAAGCTTCGAAACAAAAAGGTAGCTTCAGTTAAGGTTCTGTGGCGGAACAACAATCGGGAAGAAATGACTTGGGAAGCGGAAGAGAGTATGAACTCTAAGTATCCGCACTTATTCCAACCCCCAGGAGAAATCCAAGATGAAACTCCAATGAGGTAAGGTACGTATACTTTAATTTTTATGTTTTTTGTCATGTGTGGCCATAGATATGTTGCTATTGTGATGTAGCCCTGTGAGGCAATGATATTATGGGTTGTTGTGACAGGTTAGTAGTGCCATATTACAGGGGAAACTCTGGCAAAATTTTCATAGAATCCCGAATAGTTTAACATTCGAGGACAAATGTTCCCAAGGGGGGAAGAATGTTGCACCTCGGAAAAAATTTTCGTTCATGCACAGTGAATTGACTGAAGAAGGGCATGATGCATACGATGTTTTGATAAATAAGAAATAATATTTAACGATTCTAAATGAGATTTTGGAGAAGAATTATAATGTCCCTCATCTTGGTAATGGAGTGTTAAGTAAGTTTCAAGAAGGACCATAAGCCAAATATGGGCATAAGCCATCCAAAAGGGCGAATTAAGGAAACATTTTCGGATGATCTGATTTGGAGGGGCCAAATTGCAATTATAAGGTTGGAATTTAGGAAAAACACCAAGAATGAATGTTGTGGATAATTGAAAGAGCTTTCTAACCATAGGTCGTGGGCCCTCATAACATATCGGGATCAAAAGTTATGGCCATTTTAAGACAGACAGTATTGGGGCAAAATATCACATTCTGGCGCACCTTGCGGCGCAACATGCGGCCCGCAAACATGACATACGGCCACGCACTTTCACCGCAAAGTGTGCCGGTGGAAGTTGGTCAGCTGGAAAGCTTTGCGACACAACATGCGGCTCGCAGAGCACGCTTTGCATCTCGAAAAGTGTGCCGCATGTTGTGTCGGTCCAGAATTTTCTGGACCACTTTAAATATACCCAACTCGACCAAAATCACATTGTTTCATCATTCTTGGCCAAGAAAACCTCTAGAACCCTCTATAACATTCATCCACAAGAAAAATCAAGGGAAATCCATGATCAATAACACCAAATCCATGAACCCAAGTGTATGAAACCTAGCCAAAGTTCATCTAATTCAAGAAAACCCAAAAGAGAGGAGATAGGGTTTTGGTGCTAGAAGGGAAACTCCACTCAAGGCTTGCTAAACCATCATCCAAGGTAAGTTTCATGCCCATTAAATGTTGTTTAAGGTATTGGAGGGTTAAGGTACCCGACTTGTAGAGAAGCATAGCAAATGGGTCATTCAAGAGTGAATAGTGTCATGTTTGAATGGTAGTTGAATTGAATCATGAATGTTAGGGTGTTGTGAGTATGAATACGTTATAAATGATATGTAGACCATGAGATAAGTGTGATACGTGGGAAAATACGATAGCGAACCTATAACCATAAATGGGAAGAAATTGGAGAGAAATGGTGGATTTTGCCTATAGTATATAAATGATGATTGTTGCTTGCGATATTGTGAGTTGTGTTGTAGATGTTTGGAAGTTGATATGAAATACGGGAAATGTAGTATAAACAAAGGAAGTACTGCCTAATTTTCTCTAGAATTAGTAGTGCGTTCTTATGGTTGATTGACTAATGTTAGTACGAATCCTCTTTTGAAGGTAGAGACGCGACATTGAAGAAGAATAAGCGAACGCTAGATTGCTTAAACAAGAAATGTATGTCAGGCTTAACTCTTCTTCCAAAAGGAATGAATCCTTCAGGTTTTTCCACAATCCTTCTATAAGATGAAGCTTATGAGCCCTTCTATTTATTGAGTCACCTATGGGCATGATAATGATGATAATAAGCTAGAGTATAGAGATTCGGGAAATTGTGACACAATGTTCCTACGATGCTAATGATGTTTTATTGCTAACACTCGCCTTATGCCTTATTTCCTTCAAGGCGAGGCAAGATACTCCTAAAGTTCCATAATACATTCGGGGGTTCACGACCTTACGTCACCCCGACATAGTATGGTTGTCTCAAAGCCTAATGTGTGCTCTGAATGCTAATGTATATTATGACAATAAAATAATGAATAATGCTAACTGGTAATATAACTATGGGAACATGGAACACTAAGAAATGATAACATGATGCTATGGCATGAGATGTATAATAATGACGTGCTATGACTGATGTTGTGATGATACGATTCCACCGCTCCTATATGGTCGGGCATGTCACCGCGAATGCGGGCTGCATACGATTCCACCGCGCTTATATGGCCTGGAATGTCACCGCTAATGCGGGCTGCTATGTTTACACCGCGCCTAGAGGGCCGGGCACGATCACCACTAGTGGGCGGCATATGAGGGTTACCCGGACGCGGGTGACGATACAGATTATGATGTGATGATGCATATGATGATGTACGTGATGATGTATGGGATGTGACAACATGTATATTATGATGATGTGAAATGTGAAATATGAAAGTAATATGATTGCCTATGACACTTGTGCAGGTTGTATCCTTGTCTCATGACCCATGATCTCTCTATTATGTTTGTTTATTTCATTCCTGCCTCACATACTCAATACAATATTCGTACTGACGTCCGTTTTCTTTGGACGCTGTGTTCATGCCCACAGGTAGACAGGGAGGAGATCTTGCCCCGGATTCTTAGAGGCTGTTAGCTAACTGGAAGCCCTCCCTTGTCCCGGAGGTGCCTATGATGATTCTTTTATGTACAATTGTAGATATCATCCCTTAGAGGCTCGTAGATACTCAATGTGGGTCATGTGATTTCACGACGCGGATTTTGTGTAAATATATCGATATATGTTGTTGTATAAAAGCATTATGTTTTGAAATGGAAAGCAGTTTCTTTTGTAAAATAAGTATGATATCAATAAATGATTGTTGAATGAGTCTAAGAGGTAATATTACGAGTCCTCGACAATCTACCCACAATTCTAACAACTATCAATGGAACTTCTAAGATATATAAATTAATAGACAAACTTCGGGACGCAGCCCGGAACTACAAGCAAAAATAAACTAAAATAGAAGGGTGTCACATGAACAAACATGTCAGCTCACCAATAAGTCAAAAAGGCAGCAAGTTCTTCTACTCCATACGCGTATTATGAACCTACTCTTCTTCGTTACCTAATATACCATAAAAAAACAATTATGGTATGCCTGGGTACTGGGTACTCAGTGAGTGCCTAAGGGGCAATAGTTAAAACGTCAAAATAATATAGTAAAATTAGTAAAATAGTATCAATGAAAATAGTTCAAAATCCAGAGATAGAGTAAGCCAATGAACTTAGTAAAATCACTAGTAAAAACTAAATGGCACGCCCCAAATCTGGGAGTCATGGTTTTACACCTCAGAAATTTCTCCGTACTTGTATGATGAGTGGAATGATGAAAAGTTTGAGTGTATGGTGTTTTGTTAAGGCGGGAATGGCTAATTAAGAAGTTTTGGAAAATAAGAAAGTCGCGGAAAATTTTCTTTCCAGTGGTCGTATATGGCACTATACGGCCCGTAAAGTGATTTACGGACCGTATAGTGCAATCGTCCTCCAGCTTGTCCAAAATCTCAACTTTCTGTAAATTGTGAAAATGGTTAAAAACGACTTGGAGGACGGCCCGTAAACCTCAGTCGTAAACTACCATGTTCCTCAGCCAAAACTTTCTGTCTTGGAAATGGTTAAATACGGCCATGGAGGACGGACCGTAAATCAAAATACGGTCCGTATATGGTGGTTTACGACCACTGTTCATCCCGACAAGAATTCATTAAAGATCAGTTTTTGTGATTATTAAAAGGGACTTGGACTTCAATTCATTTCATTATTCATCCATACAACTCAAGGACATTCTAGAACTCTCCAAATATTTCCTCCACAAGAATTCAAGAGAATCAAAGGGAATATCAAGATCATCACCACTAAATTCATGAAAATAAGTGTAAGAACACATCAAAGGATCTTCTAAATCAAGAAATTCCCAAGAAGGTGGAACTAGGGTTTTGGCTAATTGAAGTATTTCAACTTAAGGATTGTTCAACCATCACCCAAGGTAAGTTTCATGATTTTTCCATGTTGTTTGAAGTATTGGAAAGCCTAGACACTTGAAATGTAGAAGAACATAGAAATGGGTCATCATTGAGTGAATAGTGACATAAATGAATGATAGTGGAATTGAACTATGAATATTGAAGTGTTGTGAATACAAGTACGTTATAAATGATGTTTATATCATGAAACAAGCATTAAATGCATGAAAACGCAAGGATGAGCTAGAAGTAGAAATAAGGGAAAATTGGAGGAAAATGGTGGATTTTGCCAAATGTACGTAAATGACGATTGTCGATGATGATATTGCAAGTAATATTATGAATGTTGGGAGTTGATATAAACATGAGAAAAATGGTATGAGCGAAGGAAGCGTTGTCCGACTGTTCCTAGAATTAGCGATGCGTTCTTGTAGTTAGTTTACTAATGTTGATACGAATTCTCTTATGAAGGTAACGACGTGATATCGACGGAGAAAAAGCGAGCGATATCTTAGCTAAACGACCAAGGTATGTGAGGCTATTCCCTTTCTTTCAAAGGCATGATCCTTAGCTTACGATTTCATAAATGCTCCCATCTTTTCCTTGCTATCAAAGGTTAAAAAGTCTAAGATTCCGAAGCACGATTTCCTTCTTGATATTCCATAAATGTTTTCCAAAGTACTCCCATTTTCCAAAACCAAAGGTTGTGATTATGTGAGCGTTTATGATAACGACCGTGGATATTGTTTTCAATAACAATGATGATGTCAAAAATGAGAATATTATTACGCTGACCATGATGAGAGAAAATTTTATGTTTAAAAGTTTCAAGTTTACGATTTCAAGGACTATATGAGAACGTCGAGCTATTTACTGATTTCTCAATTTATTCATGGATGGTGACTTTATTTCTAAATCTTCCAAAGTATATGAATGGATGCCTTATGACGTTCATGATTTTATCCTATGTTTTCTTTTAATGTTATTCCTCATTGATAGTCTCACCTTATAATAATTGTTCCTTCAAGGTGAGACAAAGCGACAATGTTTACTCCATAACATAATCGGAGGCTTTCGGCCTTACGTCACTCCCACGTACTTACAGCTTTTCCTTGGGCTCTCAAGCATGCTAAGTATATGGTATAAGTATATGATATGTATATGTATTCAGGGGATATGGGGAAGGTGAGGCGCTATAGACGCATAGCCACCTGGTCAGCTGGCATATCATGATTTCATCCCGGATGCGGGATGCCCGGACGCGGGATATATGGGTTATGGATCGGTCCGTACGTTCCTCGGCACTAACTTATTATATTTATGTATTGGGTCGTACGTTCCTCGGCACTAACTTATTATATTTATGGATCGGGCCGTACGTTCCTCGACACTAACATATGATGACATATGGATCGGGCTGTGCGTTCCGCAGCAATTTACTATATGATGCTTTATGAGTATGCATGCATGGATCCGCCTTAAGAGGCATGCAGTTATCGATTATCTCCTTGTACTTACTTTACTTTCTTATTCTTACTTTATTTCTTGATGTATGCCTTACATACTCAGTACAATGCTCGTACTGACATCCTTTTCTTTGGATGCTGTGTTCATGCCCACAGGTAGACTGGAAAGCGGTCCCGACTGATAGGAGTCACTAGCCGAGTTGAAGAGCACTCCATCTTCCGGAGGTGCTAATTGGTTGTTCCTTTTGTGTATATATATATTTGTATGCCACTCAATAGAGGCTCAAAGATGCTCGATGTGGGTTGTGTGGTTCCACAACGTAGGTAGTACGCATGTGTATAAGTATATTGAAATATGTTTTTGTATTAACGCGTTATATTTTTGTAATGAAAAGAAAATCCTCTTTTTAAAGTTAACCGGAATTAGATGAATGATTGTTAAATGGGTTAGGTAAATGATAGTACGAGCGGTGCTCGGTGGTTAGCCCCGGGTACCCGTCGCGGCCCATGATGAGAGAAAATTTTATGTTTAAAAGTTTCAAGTTTACGATTTCAAGGACTATATGAGAACGTCGAGCTATTTACTGATTTCTCAATTTATTCATGGATGGTGACTATATTTCTAAATCTTCCAAAGTATATGAATGGATGCCTTATGACGTTCATGATTTTAACCTATGTGTTCTTTTAATGTTATTCCTCATTGATAGTCTCACCTTATAATAATTGTTCCTTCAAGGTGAGACAAAGCGACAATGATTACTCCATAACATAATCGGAGGCTTTCGGCCTTACGTCACTCCGACGTACTTACAGCTTTTCCTTGGGCTCTCAAGCATGCTAAGTATATGGTATAAGTATATGATATGTATATGTATTCAGGGGATATGGGGAAGGTGAGGCGCTATAGACGCATAGCCACCTGGTCAGCTGGCATATCATGATTTCATCCCGGACGCGGGATGCCCGGACGCGGGATATATGGGTTCTGGATCGGGTCGTACGTTCCTCGGCACTAACTTATTATATTTATGGATCGGGCCGTACGTTCCTCGGCACTAACATATGATGACATATGGATCGGGCTGTCGTTCCGCAGCAATTTACTATATGATGCTTTATGAGTATGCATGCATGGATCCTCCTTAAGAGGCAAGCAGTTATCGATTATCTCCTTGTACTTACTTTACTTTCTTATTCTTACTTTATTTCTTGATGTATGCCTTACATACTCAGTACAATGCTCGTACTGACATCCTTTTCTTTGGATGCTGTGTTCATGCCCACAGGTAGACGGGAAAGCGGTCCCGACTGATAGGAGTCACTAGCCGAGCTGAAGGGCACTCCATCTTCCGGAGGTGCTAATTGGTTGTTCCTTTTGTGTATATATATATTTGTATGCCACTCAATAGAGGCTCAAAGATGCTCGATGTGGGTTGTGTGGTTCCACAACGTAGATAGTACGCATGTGTATAAGTATATTGAAATAAGTTTTTGTATTAACGCGTTATATTTTTGTAAGGAAAAGAAAATCCTCTTTTTAAAGTTAACCGGAAATAGATGAATGATTGTTAAATGGGTTAGGTAAATGATAGTACGAACGGTGCTCGGTGGTTAGCCCCGGGTACCCGTCGCGGCCCCTAGCCGGGTCGTGACAGAAGTGGTATCAGAGCAGTTCGTCCTAGGAAGTGTCTACGAGCCGTGTCTAGTAGAGTCTTGTTTATCGGTGTGTTGTGCACCACATCTATAAACAGGAGGCTACCGGGCATTTAGGAAACATGACCATCTTTCTTCTTAATAGATCGTGCGATAGAGCTGTGTTATAAGACTATCTCTCCCCTAACGGTGAGTGTCATTTCAGCAAAACCGATGAAGGGAAAAGCTACGACGGCCCAGAAGGGCTAAATGGTGGTTGAAGAAGGGCTTGATCGAGAGCCGTCTACGGATATGGAGGAGGGCGAACCCCAGAATAACGCCCCACTTCGATTTTCCCATACCTCGCCCACTTTTAAGGATCAGAGGGTAGCCTCGATCTTAGCTCCAGTACCCCCCGTTCCTTCGCAAGATACCGCGGGCCAAGAGATGAGACAGGCCATTCTTTTACTGACTCAATTGGTAGCAGCTCAGACTCAGCGGCAGAATGCGAGTCACGACGACAGGGGTTGGAGAAAGGGAGTTAATTCCTTTAGGTCTGACCGTGAGATTAGAGATGCACCTCCACAGTTTCCCAGACCCAGATTTGATGGACCTGCTTATTCAAGGTCATCCCAGAGACTCAGAGTTTCTCGTTCTCGGGTTCAGAGTGATTCCGGTCAGAAGAGGTCACCAGTACCACGATATATTCATTTGTCTCTTGGATCTACACTTTGTGAAAATTTTCAGCATACTTCCCAGGGGGGTCACCCATCCTCCCACCTTAGCACGCTTAACCTCGAAACTTCGATGGAATCTGGTGCCTTAATACTGATATAATCGCGTCCGCTTTCTCATGTGACCTTTATTACATGATTTGGGGCTAGTCAAGGCCTTACAGATTCCGGGAATAACATTTTGTGGACTACTTGATAGTAACTATTTATATATATATATGAATGTGTATGATGTCTCATATGTGACTGTATCGGTAAACATGTGCGTCCCAGCAACCGGCGCTACGGTAAATAAAGCACCAATTGAGTACGGGTACTGAAGTTCAAGTGGCAACAAGAATGAACGTCACCATGTTATAGGGTAGGCTGATGTTATTCTCTCTATAGGGTAAGATTGAAAAATTCTAATATAGTGATATTTGAGAAAGAAAGAAAGTGAGTAAATGGAAGGCAAAGAGACCAAAATGCCGTAAAAAGGTGAAAGGTAAGAAATCCCGGTGAGGGAAGCCCAAGAGAAATTGCGGATAAAGCATGAGACTACTTGGATAAAAACTCGAAGGTAGGTATGTAAGAAGAATAAAGTGTGGTAATAGGGAACAAGAGAGGAATGGGTGAGGTTCGAGAAATTAATTTCAATAAATAAGGCGAAAGGAAATAATAGGGATAATGAGCCAACGTTGTTGATTTGGAAATGAAATGTAAGGAATGTACACAAGAGACCATATTATATTAAGCTTATGAGAAATTACGACATTTTCAAACGCCAAGAAAGAACGCAGTGTCTACAAATGAGATGGAAGAGTTTATTGGATATTAAGAAATAGTTCCTGGACCATTAATTATGCGAAGCATAAGAATATACGTCGGGAACTTGTATGAATCACCGATGGGAAGCGATGCTCGGTTACATTTGTAAGAAATCCACACAAGGAATAACAATGGATGAAACGAGCGCCAACACGAAGGATGATAAGTATACTTGAGTTGAGAAATGCGAGGGGAGAAAGTAAAGAAAAAGTTGTAGTAAGAACTCAAGGACGTTGAGAACTAAGATGTTAAGCGAGCTCGGATCATAAGCTACCATCAGAATAACTGGACTGCGACGGATGATAATGGTAAAGAAACATTATGTATATACGTTTGGATAAATATATGGAATGAAAGATTAAAAAGGGAATATTGACAAAGATATAAGGAAATAGGGAGCGAAGAGAGGAGAACATCAAAAGCCGATGGATATCGATGGCATAATGACCGAGACTGCAACACTATAAATAAAATAAAAGTAAGGAACAACCTGTGGCCCTGTCGGATCGTCAAGTGAAGATTTCGTACTAAAGACGTGACTTTCGTTAACGTACGATAACGAAACAATAATAGAGAAGAGATGACTTGGGAAGGACAAGGATACCAACTTGGTACAGTGGGTTAGAAAACCCATGACACGGAATGAGAACTTATGTGGAAATCGAAGAGTTCGATTATAAAGGAAATAGGGTGAAATGAAAGAAACGGGCATGAAGGAAGGACGACTATAAAAAGGACCCTCCCGAAGTATTATGACACCCCACAAGGTCAGTTGAACATTCGAGGACGAATGTTCTAAAGGGGGGGAGGATGTTATAGCCCGCATTTTATACGTTCGGAAATTTCGAGCTAGTCGTGGTATGTTGAAGGCAAGACCATATTCCAAAATTATTTTAATATATATAAGTTGTTATGAATGTTATCTATGAATATCATTGTATGGGAATATTGAGAAAGGTTAAGGGTAAAAAGGGAAATATGTAAAAGAGTTCATGGTAATATCGTGGAAAGGCTAGGGGCAAAAAGGTAATTTCACAAAGTGTTCAAGAATGTTCTTGGAGGACCAAAGTGTTCAAGAATCTTCTTGAAGGGCCATGTTGGCCGTGTGACATGTGTGGTATATACCCACATTTTTTGTTATGGGGACTAAAGCTTACATAAGAAGAAACTTGGTCTTCTTGGACCAATTTAAGAAATTTCAAGAAAAGAGGGAGAAAACTCTAGAAAAAAAAAGAAGAGGGGGCATGTGGCCATTTCATATTTAAAGGGGGCTACTTGAAAATATATAGGGACCAAAGTTGATGTAGCAAGACAAGTGGTCATGTTTAGTCATTTTAAGAAACTTCTATAGAGGGCATATGCCCCTCACATGCTTGTGGGACTATATATATATATATATATATATATATATATATATATATATATATGAGGCATGAGGATTAAGACATAAGTCATTATCTTTCAACTTAGAAATTTCAAGAAGCTTTGAAAAAAAAAGAGGGGGTATTCGGCCATGAGCATGGCCGAACAAAGCCATGGAAAATTGAAGGAAAACAATTATTTTCATCTAGCTTCTCTACTAACTTGAAGGCCCTAATTAACATGGAGTGGTTGTTAGAGCAAGAAAACAATTCGTCTTGCAAGTGGCAACTCTAGCCGAGTGAAGAAATCGAGTAAAGAAGGTAAGGTTTAATATTCATTTTCATATGTTATGCATGGTTTGTATGTGTTGTGGAGTGTGAAAATGGATGAAATTCATGAAACCTTGCATGTTGGTGTTGAGCCGTGTGGGGTGTGTGTTGGCCGTGCATGTGTGATGTTGTGTAGAAAGAATGGATTAATTTTATGTAGTATGTTGATTGTTGTTGTAATGTGTAGAAATGAATGGAAAATTCATAAGAATATGCAAGTAGTTGTTGTGGCCGAATGATGGGTGATTTGGCAAGTTGTAGTGGATTGATTCTATTTAATATTTTAGTTGTTGTATTGTGAATTTCATGAAGAAAAATGAAGGTTTGATGGCTTAAAATAAAGTTGTAATCGTTATCGGAATATTGAAGAAGTTAATGCGACATTAGCTTGAATTCTTACATTGCATGAGTAGTATTGTTAATGTGTGGTTGATGATATGGTTTGTGAATCTAGAATAAGAGAAAATATGTTGTCAATGCTTTTATTGAAGTTGGAGAGGTTCAGGCGGCATTGTATGTTGATTGGATCATTTTGAATATTGTAGGGTTGCTAAAGTAATTGTTTGTATTGTTGATAATGTGGCCAAGTTCCATTCTCGGGTTTGTTGTTGTTAAATTGGCCGAGCTAGATTCTCGGAGGATGGTATATTTACAGGGGAGATGCTGCCGAAATTTCGGCAGAATATAAGTGAATTTATTTGAGAAGTTAAGACAAGTGAATGACAATGGATTTAATGATTATGTGAATCCCTTTGTATGTAGACTAACAAGCTTGGAAAAGTAAGCATAGCTAACACGACGTGGAACAGGTATGTAAGGCTTACCCTTTATTTCTTTTGGCATGTCTTAGAGCCAAGTAAGTTATGATATGTACTTTGAGGTAACTCTACTCTTTAGTTCCGAGTTTGTTATGATTCGTATGCCCTCTCTGATATAGTATCTAATAATTCGGATATGAGTATTCTGATTTGAGTATTCTGATATAAGCATCCTGATATAAGCATTCTGACGTAAGTGTTCTGATATAAGTACTCTGATATAAGTATTCTGACATAAGTATTCTGATATAAGTATTCTGTTATGGGTAATCTGCTACGAATATCCTGATAGTACGTTCGATTATTCCATCGAGTCTTGATTTATGTGCATTTAGTTTCTCACTACTCTACTCGTGCATATGTTATGATTTCCTTCGCCGAGTCCCGGGCCGGTATGTATCTTGCGTATAGTTCGTCGGGTTCCCTGTTTGAGGGTCGGATGCCATATATGTATTCCGGAGTTAGATGTGTTTTGGTGTTATGATGTGTTATGGTTCGCCGAACCACATATGATATGTTATTATGATATGATATTATGATTTGTGATGGAGATTTCGGAGCAAAACTTCTGGAGTTAGATGTGTGTGGCGCCGAAGGCAGGGCGGCGCCACGTTTCCCCGTGTCCCGCAAGGGACCGGATACCGTTCTTGGCATGCATGGTCCGTGTTTCCAGTAAGTTGTTTTTATTAATTTGCATATCTCATTTACTACTGTACTAATCTTCTGTACTATTTGTTTCGTTTGTGATTCTGTTCATTTTATTCCATGCCTTACATACTCAGTACATATTCCGTACTGACCCCCTTTCTTCGGGGGCTACGTTTCATGCCACGCAGGTACACCCAGATGAGCAGAAGAATTTACTAGGAGGTGTTTCAGCAGGATTGGCAAGCTCCACTTCCCTCCGGAGCGCTTCCGAGTCAGAGCGTACATAAGTTGTGATTTCTGATTTGTGTTAGAGACTTTGCAGACAGAGTCGTGGGTACAGAACATCAGTCTGTAAGCGGCTTCATCAGCCGATATGATATTTTGTGATACGTTACAGATTCTATATGTCTACAGATTTTGTTTGATTCGTGAACGATGGAAAGAAAGTTTCTGAAAGCCTTACTGTATGTTTCATGGGATTTGATTTGAAAATCTGAAAAGAGTGTGTATGTAATCAGAGTCTGAGGGTTCGCTCGGCTCCGAATATGGGGTCGAGTGCCCATCACACCCTAATAAGGTTAGGGTGTGACAACAACAGTCGAACACCCCCTATTCCCATATGTCCGCGGCGGCGAGGAGCACGCCGCTACAGCGGCCACACCACTGCAGTGGCACCGCCGCAATGGTACTCCATTCACTGCAGCAGTGCCACTGCGCCAGTGAGCTCACTAATTCCACTATTTTCCCACCCTATCACACAACACTTCATCTGAGGCCTCACAAGCACAACCAAAACATACACATTAACGTAAAAACACTATACAGACTCACCCATGGCATCTGAATCCCCAATGGCTGTTCAATTTCCTGCATCACCCCCTAATGGACTTAACACAACCAAACAATAATCACAAACAAACCAAGTTTTCAGTTTTTAGACTTCTTTATTTGAGTTTCTATCAGCTGGTTCTATCCTTGAAAGGGTTCTATTTCGTAGGATGATCCTAGATTTTCCATAACGACCGGAAGGGTCGTTAAAGTGGGTCCCAAAGGGATTGCCTGCACCTTCTCACGAAAACGCAAAAATCTCTCTACTTCGAAGTTGTACTGTTGAATGGTTTAATGCGTTGAAAATTAAACTCGTAGAAATTCAATTTGGTAGGTGGATAACCACGTAACTCCAAGAATAGTGGGATAAAAGTTCAGTGACATTAGACCCAAATTTCAGTAAAATTATGAACGTAACTTGCGATAACTTTTGCTGGCTTTAGTTTTACAGTTTGCTTGACTTCAAAACTTAACATACGAATATTATACTGTTTAAATACATCAAAACACGACCTCCTTATCATATTAACCACTTCTAGTTTTACCTCAAAAGTGCGGGTATTAACATCCTTGATTCGTTTAACCTCCGACCCTACGATGCTTCCTTAACACTTGTTTTAACCCATCATTATCTTTGTAAAGGTCCTTAACCTCTACGACTCTATTGATTCACTTACGGCGCATTCAAACATGAAGGTACGGGGTGTAACACCAAGACATAGGAATGTATCGATTTCAATTTATTATACCGTTCATCTCATTAAGTCTTTCACTTACAAACTCAAGATCATCACAAGCCACTGCCAGGAAACAAACAGGTCAAAACATGCCAACTCATGGGCGAATAATCATTCTATACACCGGGCTATTATCCCAAGGAGAATAATCATACTTTAAAGTAGCCTAGCGATAGATACATCGAGCTAGCCACCTCGGAGGTCAATCGTCCTTTGCAATGACACAACATTAGTACACCGGGCTACATGAGATAGAGGTCAATCATCCTATGGGTTGACACAACAATGCTCAGAAGCGCTACTTTAGGATCTGTAAGGACTAATTGTCCTTTAGACTAGCACAACTTACCTATACAGGCCAAACATAAACAAACACATGTCACGGCATGTTGACCGAATCTTCAATCATGGTTTATAGCCATATTCACTTCTCAAGTCATCTTCTCATGATAGAGGTATTTCAAGTCATAATCAATTTAGAAATCTTGTCCAGATCATTCCTTCAAGTTTAAGAAACCCATTCAACAAATAAACATGTTTAAAGATTCAACATTTATAAAATAAGTTCAATCATCCATATTAGGGAAAAACATGTTCATCATTGTAGTATATTTCATATAAGATTCAATGCAGGCTTGACCCTAGACGCACATGAACTTGTTCAAAAATTATCTTTAATAAGAAAATAAGTTCGACAAGGAAAGACCACCAAAATAGGATTCAAGTTGTACAAACAATCTGAGAGAATTCATATAATTAATCGTGCTTTCAAAACATTCTTAAAAGTAGACATGTTTCAAACGATGTTTTCAAAGCATATATGCGTATGTCAAAACGTTTCAAAAATATAGATATGTCTAAATTCCCACTATAAGCTAGAAAATGTATTCCTCCAAGTTCAAAAATAGTTTTACAATGATTATTAACGATAAAGTTGAGAACTTTAACCATGTTCTTAGAGTTCCACCCTTATAAAAAAAGGGGGGTTTTTCATGCCCAATAACGTGTTCTTGAAACCCCCTTTGAATTACCCATGGATTCTCATTGTTATAATACTATACACTCATCTAAAGCCTTTAAATAACATTAGTAAGAATCAAAGATCATACCTTTAATAGATTTTCCAAATTCTCCTTTGACTTCTATTTCTTCAGTTTTCAAGAAGCTAAGGGTTAGAAGGATGAAATAGTGTTAATCTTTGTTAATAATCCATGTAAAAGTGTTAGAATTACTTAGAAATACATGGAGTAACCTTACCTTGGTGTGGGAGGATGAGGAGAGGAGAAAAAATTTGATTTAGTGTTTGTTAGAAGTGAAAATAGATTTACATTGTAGAAATTAGTGTTTTAAAGCTGAGTTCTACATTTTTGGGGCGATCTGTCCGTTGCCCACCATCGCAAAGAAGTTTCTGGCTTTGTCGTGCTATAACTGGGCATCACCCAACTATAGCACATAGCTTTCTACACAAACACTCGATGATAAAATGTTCATAACTCCTTGTAGAAAATTTTTATTGATCCGGTCGTTGTAATGTTGGAAAGGTATTTCAAAGGGCTACAATTATGATGTTTTAAGTTTTTTCAAATTCCCGGCGGATTTTCAAAAAATGTTGCTAAGTCTGGACAACTGATGGCTTAAACGATTTTATCAAATCTTACAGACCTCATTATTTAACTTTATTTCAAAATGACTATTTTCATCCAAATTCACCTTGATAGGACTTCTTACAGCTAATTGTTACATTAATACTCACTTAATACATTCACACCTAACTCAGATTTATGGAGTTTTAAGGTTGAATTTTCTCATTGTATTCTATCATGGGACTTAGTTGATTTGAAATTCTCTGGGAGTAGATATACATGGTGGGATGGAAGAAAATAATAAGATTGTATCTTCAAGAGACTAGATAGAAGCTTTGTCCATCAATAGTTCTTTGATCTTATGCCATCCAGTGAAGTATCATATTTGATCCGGAATGGTTCTGCTCATGCCCGTTTGCAGCTGATTTGTAACAGTATTCAGGAACATGTAGTTAAACCTTTTAAGTTCTTGAATTTGGAATTCTCATAGCAGCTTCTTGGAGGTAGTGCAAGATAAATTGATAGTAGATTTTATAGGAAATCATTTTTGTGTTTATCAACACAAACTGAAAAAGGTGAAAAGAGCTTTAGTTCAGTGGAGTAGAAGAACTTGTGAAGGCATTTTAAAGAAAATAGCTACTTTAGAGAATACCATAAAGATCAAAGAGTTGCAGTTTGAAATAAATCTTTCTTTAATGAATACAACTATTTTACACAGGGCTTAGGCAGAACTCAATAAGTATTTACACTTGGAGAAAGAATATTGGAAGAAACAATCAAGCATGAGATAGTTTGGCAATAAGGAAAGGAATACCAAATGCTTGCACTCTTATGTCAAAGGAAGGAGGAAGAAATTGTGTTAAACATGGATTTTGGATTAGCAGGACAATTGGCATACTAACAGAGAAGATATTGGAGGAGATTTTGTGGCATTCTAATAGCATATCATTCAAGAAGAAAGATCACCCACTGATTTTGATTAATTGGAAAACATCCCTTTCAAAGTAATAGCAGAAAACAACTCAAGAATGGAAAAGTTACCAGCAATGAAGCAGTGAAGCAAGCTATATTTATTTTGAACGGGGACCGTGCCGTAATGGATTTACTGGCCTATTCTATCAGAAATATAGGCGTATAATAGGTGTAGATGTTACTATGATGGTGAATGAATTTTTCTGTGGATTCGAATTGTCTTAATTCATTACGGTTACTAACCTTGTCCTGCTTTCAGAGAAGGAGATTGTGAACACTTTTGCAGATATGAGGCCACTAAGTTTCAGCTCCTTTCCAAATAAAATCATATCTGTAGTGTTGCATCAAAGAATCGGTGTACTATTACCTGATCTAATATCCTCAAATTAGGCATGTTTTGTGAAGGGAAGAAGCATAGTAAAGAATTTGTATTAGCTCAGGTGATTATTAGAGACATATATAAGAGAGAAAAACACATCAATGTGGTAATAAATTAGGACATAGCCAAAACATATGACAGATTATCTTAGCTATTCCTCACAAAAGTCTTGAGCAAATTTGGATTCTGTGAGGTTATTGTTGGTATAGTGCCATGACTCCAACCGGAGGGCCATGACGGGTACCCGGAGCTAACCTACCGAGAACCACTGAACATGCATCTCATACTTATTTCTAGTTGGACTACAAAGATAGCTCATGGGTATCATAATCTGTAAAGGCATATATCACAAGATAATGACACATCGCTATATATTCATCAATAACTATGCCCATAAACATAAGCCAACAAGGCTGCAAAATTATAATACAACAATATAAACTAATAACGATATGGGACTTCTAGCTATACACATTTGTCTATGAGCCTCTATATAGAATACAGGAATCGATGAAGACCGGCCAGGACTCCTCCATGCCCAAGTATATATACAAGGAGTAATACCAATAAACTGCAGCTTCGAAACAAATGGAGCGCTCCTGAGACTCCGCTGATGAGGCTCCTAAGGATCAGATCTGTCACCCTGCTTTTCTCTGGGCATAAACGAAGCGTCCACAAGAAAGGACATCAGTACGAGCGATGTACTGAGTATGTAAGGCATGAATAGGAACATAACAAGAGATAGGGCACATAACATGAAATAAAGAGATAGCCTGTACATCTGAATGCCTCTTAGGCGGGTACCATGCATGCTTAGCCTTTTCACATAAACATTTCTCATACATATATAACATAATGGTTCTGCGAAACGTGAAGCCCGATCTATAAATATATTATATCAACATTATATACCCATATATCCCGCGTCAGGGCATTCCGCGTCTAGGACGATATCATAGTATACCAATTGATCAGATGGTAATGCGTATATAACACAGTCACCCTTTTCCCATATCCGATATACATATAATACATGCGTATATAATGCCGTCATCTTTTCTCATATCATATATACATATATAATATAAATAGCATGCATGAGAGCCCAATTAAAGGCTACTACATTATCGGAGTAACGTAAGGTCGGTAACCTCCAATTTATATTATGGAACAATCATCATCGCTATATATCACCTTGAAGGGACAACTATCATAAGGTGAGATCAACAACAATAAATAAAATCAATAAAATCATGAAATAAGCTCAATAATCTCATAATAGCATCAAATCCATACACTTTGGAATCTCTAGAATGGGATCATCATCATCATCATCATTATCATCATGGGAAACATCAATCTTTAGCATCATAAGAACCTTGAAAATCATAAACTTCTAGCTTTTTGGAGGTAAGGATGTTATGGAAAACATATATGGAATCATAACGTAGGAATCATGCCTTTTGAAAAAAAGGGATAACCTTAACATACCTTTTAGTTCTCCTTAACTACTTATGCTTATCCTCCCAAGCTCGTAAGTCTACATTCAATAGAATTGATACTATTGTTAGGCTTATCGTCGTATGATTATCTTAAGCCTTCAAATTAAACCCCTTTTAGAATCTACCGAAATTGGGGTTGCATCTCCCATGTTTATATCCCTAGCCCAAAATCACAATACCAACAACCAACAATAATAAAAACAACGCTAACATCAACAACATCATCATCAATACCAAAATACTTCATAAAACATCCCACACGATGTTTTCCCAATGTCTCAACCAATCACTAGCCTTTACGAAGCCTTAACAACTAAATCTCCATAATACCATTCATAATATCAAAAATAGAGAGTATCCTTACATCAATCAAAGTTGGAAGAGCTTGAAATCTTATTTATCTTCAATAGAATCTTCGTCCAGTCAAGATTTGATGTTTAGAACAAGAGCTAAAAAATCCTATACAATTCCTATCATGACCCAGCTCGTGGGCCATGATGGGTACCCGTAACTGGCTGCCGAGCACCACTTATCATGCTAGCTGCCTAGACATATATCACTCTCAACATAACATATCATGACCCAACCTCCAAATACCTCCCAGAACATATATATATAAGCATAGGCCCGTAAGGCTGCAAAAATGATGTACAAAATACAATGAAGTGAGCACATGACATCTACAACCCACATATAGGTATCTACGAGCCTCTAACTGGAATACTGGAATCATAAGGATGGGACAGGACCCCGCCATGCCCCAATATGTACCCAAAAGAATATACCAAGAAATGGCGACTCCGGAGTAGTGGAGTGCTCATGTAAATCTGCTGAAGAGCTCCTAGGTATTGTCACGACCCAACCGGAGGGCCACGACGGGCACCCGGTGCTAGCCCACCCGGGCACCTCTTAACATACCTTTACATTTATATCTAGGTGAGCCATATATTAAATCATACAAATTTATTCATCCATCATGCTAGTCCCATTGTACAACAATACCTTTATATCATCATTGACATCTATGCCCATATCAATGTACATAAGCCGATGAGGCTAACAAAATTAAATCGAAAATATAAGCCGACAAGGCCGAACACATCTAACCATATACACGTGTCTACGAGCCTCTAACGAGAGTATGTCATATCATATAGGTGGGACAGGACCCCGCTAGGCCCATAAATATATGCACAAAAGAATGAGTACCAAAAGCTTTAGCTCCAAAAGAAATGGAGCTCCGCTATGTAGTCCCTAAGTAATGTAGCTACGAATCAAGTCCGTCTCCCTGGGCACCTGCGGGCATGACGCAACGTCCACAAACAAAAGGACGTCAATACGAAGAATGTACTGGGTATGTAAAGCATGATCAATATCAATATGGAAGCATAATAAGCAACATAAGAAATAGCATAAGATGGGACAAAGTAGCATCATCATCATAAGCACTTACTTGCTTGTAATAAGGACTTTCCATTTCTAATGCGAGGTTGTGTACATATATCCATAACCATTTCTGTATTCGTATCCATACTCATTTACATTTCGTATCCATAATCATATTCATATGCCTATTCTTATTCCTATTCGTATCACGACCCTATTCATACTCTTTTACATACCATATAAATATCCATATCATATACATATTTGTATCATCGACATACTTGACTAACCAAGGCTTCAGGGTTACACATACCTGGCCCTACCAAGTCTTCAGGGTTATATCTACCTGGCCCTACCGAGGCTTCAGGGTTATATCTACCTGGCCGTATCGAGGCTTCAGGGTTATCCGTACCAACTGCAGAGGTGTGCGCGTGTTACATAAATATATGCATATTCTACCCGGCCTTATAAGATCGGGGTTCCATAATAGTCATACATAGATACATATACATAATAGCTCATAAGCATCTTTACTATTATCATCGCTATCATTATCGTCATCATTCTTGTCATCGTCAGTGTCAATACCATTATAATCGTCATCAATATCATTGTCACTATTATCGTCATTCATTACATCTATCTTTATAGACTTACTCGTCATATGAGGAACTTAGTACAATCGTAACATAGCGAGAATCATGAGCTTAATAGGCTGGAAGTTAGAATCATTTGAAGGACATCATAGACTTATAGAAGATTCGAATGATTGGCCAAATAACCATGCCTTAGGAAAGAAGGGTTCGCCTTATATACCTTTTCGTTCAACTAGTTTATCACTTGCACATTCTCCTCCAATGCTCACGTTTCTACCATCATTAAAGTCATACTATCATTAGAAATCGATAGCTAGCATACATGACTAAGGCTAGAGAAAATTGGACAGCATCCCCTTTATTTATACGACATTCTCCATACCACATATCAACTCCCGAACGTCAACAATACATTCACAATATCATAACAATAGTCCTTATTCATTCTGCATTATTCATATTTCTCAATTCACTTCAAGTCATCCATATCCATGGTCATAACACACGATTACATTCGTTCATATATTGTTATACCCCGTATTTTTGCACGTCGGATTATTCGAAAGCTAATCAACGTAAGTTTAAGGACGAGATTATTCTTATGATATGAGACAAGGGCTTTTAAATTCCCGATTTTTAACGAGTGCGTTATTGCTTGTAAATTTAATTGGTGTAGAAATATCAGTGGAGATTAGGGATTAATTAACCATTATTATATTATTAAGTGGGGATTAACAATTAATTAAGCTAATTGGACCACTAAGTGGCCCCCACGACACATGGCGGAATTTTATTGTTGTTGAATGAAAATTGGACACATGTCATAAGGATAGACACGTGTCACAAGGGTGGACACGTGTCCATTTTGTAGGCACCATATAAGATTATGGTTTGATGACTAAGTCATCAATTACATTACAATTTCGACTTTGCAAAATAGAACTTAGAGAGAGGAGCTCTAAAGCTCTAGAGAGAGAGAGAGGGTTCGGCCATGGCTATGGCATGGCTTCATGAAGCTCACGGCCAGCCATGGAAGCCCCTAAATAGCTCACGGCCAGCCCCCCATACCATAAATTTTTTAAATTTTCAAGTTCAATTGGAGGGAAAAAAAGGGAGGAAGCTCACGGCCATGGTTGATAATAAGAGCTTGTCTATAAGGTAAGATTTAATCCTTTTCTACATGTTTTGGAGATGGTTTGAACTTGCTATAATTTAATAGATGTGGATTGGATATAAGGAATTGTGTATGTTGATGTTGAGGTGTTGTTTGGGCCGTGTAACGGCTGCTCTAATTAAAAATGGTGGATTAATTTTAATTAATGTTGTAGTTGTTGTTGTCATGGATTATGTGATGAAAGTGAAGGAATTTGATGGTTAAAGTTGAAGTTGTATTTGTTTTGTGGGCTGTTTTAAGGACTTATTGTGATGTTAAGGTAGTTTTCTTGCATATGAATAATTGATGTTGTTGTCGTGTATGTGTTGATATGATTCGCAAATTTGGATGGAAAGAGTGTATGAGATAATGTCTAAGAAGTGTATGTGGTTTGCTTGGTGTATTTGTAGACGTTCGTGAGATTATCGGGCATCTCTATGTTGTTAATTAAGGGTTGTTTTGGGACGTGTTGTCGTTCTTGTAGAATTAGATGATTAAGTGTAATTAGAGTTATGCATCATGTTGCTATAATTGTTGGACTATTATAAGGTCGTTTCGATGAAATGTTAGGAATGTCGATTGTTAAGAATAACTTGAATACGTTGTAGTCATTAGGTTAATTACTATTGAATGTTGTAATGTATGGGCTGATTAGAATATTATGCGGGCTGTTCGGAGTATCCTTGAATCATGTCTTGGTTAGTTTCGATATAGTACTTGAACGTGTGGTTGTTGATGTTGACTTGGTTGTTATGTGGTTGGTTTGAATATAAGGGAAACGTCGTCTAATTTGTAGAAATAAACTACTAACGTTGGAATACGTCTTGAATCTTCCCGTAGCTTAACCATAGTTCTTGACGTCTTAATACAGGTTGAGACACTTCGGGCAGCCTATACGTATTGTGTTACAGATAAGCGTTAAAGGTATGTAAATTTATCCTTTCTTTCTTTTTGGCATGATCTTTATGGAACGATCAGACGACGTATATATAGTTCCAAAGAAAATCCCTATTCTTAGAGCCATTAGGATGGCCAATGTTCTTGACTCCCAGAACTTACTTTATTATGTTTTGATACGTACTTATGATTTCTGAAGTTCTATTTGATATGTTGCCTAGTGACACTCGAAAGATACTTGATAAGACTATTGTCCTGATTTTCAAATGATGGTTCATTTTTATTATCTTATTGAGTATCAGATATGATTTAATTTGCATATGGTTGCTCACTACTCTACTCGTGCATGCCTCAATACATCTTTCACTGAGTCCCGGGCCAGGATACGTTCTCGTGCACAGTTTCATTGTATTTTTCACCGAGTCCCTCACTAGAGGGCCGAGATATGTTATATATATATATATATATATATATATATATATATATATATATATATATATGATGTGATGATGTGATGATGTGATTATGGCGCCAAGGATGGTATGTGGCGACCTTATTCACCGAGTCCCATAATGGGCCGGATATGATATACGATATTGATATGCATCATTTTCATTTCATAAGGCAAGTGTATTGATATTTTAGAAGTCATACTTGTTTCTGGTAATCTCTATTTCAGTTCTGATTCTCTTTATTGTATTTCATGCTTTATATACTTAGTACATATTCCGTACTGACCCCCTTTCTTCGGAGGGCTGGGTTTCATGCCCGCAGGTACAGGCACTCGATTCGGTGATCCCCCATCCTAGGATTTCCAGTCAGCTGTCTTGGAGAGCTCCATTGTTCCGGAGCCTACACTTTTGGTACAAATCTTATGATGTATATGTATATGTTTATCCAGGGGTACGGCGGGGCCCTGTCCCGTCATATTTCGCTATCGATACTCTTAGAGATCTGTAGACATATGTATGGGTTGTGTATAAGTTTTGTTCAGCGGTGTCTATACGATGTGCTATGGATATGTTCATATGTAGTGGCAGCCTTGTCGGCTTGCATATCATTTTATGATTTGATTAGTTGAGACTCCTCAGGAGATAGTTTATCTGGATATATACATATGATGACGTTATGAACCTTCATTGTTCTTTTGCAAGTTTCCATATTGTTCATAGATTCAGTTTGACTATATCTAGTAGGTATGTATATGAGTGTCCAGCTCGGGCACTAGTTATGGCCTATGGGGTTGGGTCATGACATATACAATGTCTATCCCATGTTCTTAACATCATTTATAACATGATTATAATCATATCATCTCACGAATCATTACTCAATCCAAGCTACTACTCACAAACATCACTATTCTCACATTCAAGACCCATTTTCTATATCCTTTTACAATCCAAGTGTTTCAACTTTCCAACACCTTAAACAACATGGAAATATCATAAAACTTACCTTAGATGTTGTAGGAAAAAGCTTCGGGTGGGAATACTTCTCTTGAACCAAACCCTAGTTCTCCTCCAATGGAATCTTTTGTAGTCCTCTAACCGTTGGAAGCTTTCTAACGCATAAACACTTGGTTCTAGTCTTTGATCTTTATGTTCTCTTGGACTTGAGTGGAATATGTTTAGAGAAGGGTTTTTGAGCTCTCAACACTTGTGGAATATGAAAAATGAAGCAAAAGAACCCAAGGCATCTATTTATACAAACATTGAAACACATCCCGTCGGGACTTCCACGGGCAATTATACGGTCCGTATAATATTGTACGGAGCGTATAACTGATGTGGCGTGAATTTACACCATAATCGATGCTTTTTAACTATAAGTTTTACTTGTTTTTAAGCAAGTCTATATTATTTTACGTGGTTTTTGTCATGTTTCAGGTTATACGAGGTCCCTAGAGCCTAAGTGTGGAAAACAAGCAAAAAAGTTGCAAAACTGGGGATAACTGGAAGTTCTGGAAATTTTCGCGAAATATTGCTCTTCGCGATCGCGCGGCAAGATCACGCGCTCGCGGTGACGCGCGTCCGTGACACTGCGCGAACGCGCAGTTAGTTCACGCGGTCGCGGTCACGCGTGTCCGTGACCCTGCGCGATCGCGGTTCCTCTTCGCGCATTCGCGATTCGTAAACGAAGCAATTACACGCGATCGCGCAGTGACGTGGCGCGATCGCATTGAAGGATTTTTCAGCGTTTTCGACCAGAACTCGGATTTTGACGATGCCTTCCATCCCAGTTCATATAAATAGAAAACTAGGGCAAAATATCACATTATCTTTGGCAGCTCCCACAAGTTGGAGGCTAGGGTTCCTACAAAAATGTTCTCTCTTCTTTTTAATCCTTGTTGATGGAAATCTCTTGGTGACAATTAAGATTGATACTCTTGTTGTGCTTATTTATTCATTTGCATTGTTCTTAATCAAGTAAGTTTTTGCTATTTTAATTATTCTTGTTCTTGAATGTTTTCATTGGATTAGCTAACCTTTGAACTCGCCCATTTACTTTGTTTGAAACTCGGAAGAGGAAGAACGGAGTTAGGATAGAATAATTAACATGAATTTGGGGCGTTAACCCTCATCTAATGGAAGTTGACCTAGGAATAGGCAATACCACTTGTAGCCATATTCGGGTGTTCTTAATGCTCCTAATTGCTTGAGGGATCTTCAATTGGGTAGTCTAGTTAATCTTCGGAAGAAGTTAATTTAGAGTCATTATCCGAGGCTAAATAACATAAACTTGCTATTATTTACAATTCGTGAAATAGATTGGATCGTTACTTGAGAAGTAGTTTCACTTCTTCCATTCTTGTTGCCATTGATCAATTTACTTGCTTTGTAGATTAGAATTTATATTTCCATATTTTATAAAAACCTTATAAAAAACAACCATTGATGCGTTCGGGCATAGCTATTGTTAGTGATAATTCCTAATCTGCTTAAATCACCTACATATTGTTCTCTGTGGGATTCGACCCCGACTCATAGTTGGGTAAATTATATTTGCATACGACCGTGCCCATTCTAATTAATAGGGTGGATTTGGACGTTATCAATAACCGGTCGTGGTTCACCAACTAGCAAACCAACTCCCTGCTGGGAGTTATACGGACACCTTATACGGTCCATATAAGTGTCTGTGGTTCACCACCACGGAACACTTTGTTGTTGTTGGGTTATAAGGACCATTATACGGTCCGTATAACATTCCACGGGCCGTATAATGTGGTCGTGTAACTCACAGTTTTTTCGAAGTTGTTCTCGTCGTTTCTTTCGATCTCCAATCCTTATGGAACCTTCTTGACACTTGTATAATACTTTATTAGCCATAAAATAGGCTCTATATCAGCTGTCACGACCCGACTCGGGGCCGCGACGAGCACCCGGTGCTAGCCCACCCGAGCACCCTCTTAGCTTACTCTTATACTTACATCTAGGTGGGCCACATAATTATACATGCATTTCCATTCTTTCATCAACTAGTCCCAATTGGACAACAGTACATTTATATCACCATAGGCATCTATGCCACATCAATGTACATGGGCCAACGTGGCCGACAAAATGATACACAAAACATAGGCCGACAAGGCCGGACATGTCTAACCATATACATATGACTACGAGCCTCTAGGAAGAGTATAACATATCACATGTGCGGGACAGGACCCCGCTACGCCCATAATTATATACACAAAAGAATAAGTTCCCAAAAGCTATGGCTCCGAAGGAAATGGAGCTCCGCTATGTAATCTCTGAATAAGAAGCTATAGATCAAGTCTGTCTCCTTGTGCACCTGCGGGCATGACGCAGCGTCCACAAACAAAAGGACGTCAGTACGAAGAATGTACTGAGTATGTAAAGCATGATCAACATCAATATAGAAGCATCATACACAATATGTGAAGTGGCATAGGAGGGAAGACAAATAATATCATCATCATGGCACTTACCTGTCTTTCATAGGAACTTTCCATTTCTCATGCGTATTTCGTAATAGTGCTCATATTCGTATACATGCCCCTATTCGCATTCATATACATAGTCTTTTCACATTCATACTCATATTATATACATAGCTATACACTTATATACATACATAGCGTACCCGACTATAAGGTTTGGTGTTTCATACATACTTGGCCAACCAAGGCTCAATGTTATTTTTACCTGGCCCTACGAAGGCTTCAGGGTTATCCGTACCATCTGCAGATCTGTGCGCGCGTTACGTAATCATATACATACATATATATATACATATTCATATACATATATCCTACCCGGGGTTATAAGCTCGGGGTGTCATTATAGCCCTTCATAGGCACATGTAAATATAATAGCCCGTAGGAACCTTTAGCATCATTATTATTATTATCATTTTCACTACATCTCTATCTTATGCTTACTCGTCAAATGGGGTGCGTAATACAATCGTAGCACGTATCGAGGATCGTGAGCTTATGAACTCGGAGTGTCAATCACTTGAATACAACATACACATATAGAGGATTTAAGAGTTTGGCCAAGGAACCATGCCTTATGAAAGAAGGGTTAGCCTTACATACCTTTTCGTCGGACTATTCTACACTTGCACCCTTCCTTCCAATGCTAGCGTCTATACCTTCATTAATATTATAACAATGACCATTAGTCATTCACGTTATCCACATTATTTAGATTCCTTAGTTTGCCTCTAATTCACCCATATTCATGGTCATAACATCCAACTCCGTCCATTCGTCTAAAGTGTCTAGTTCATGATCTTAGTATTATTTATAATGCATTCATATCACAACACAACAACATTCATGATTCAATTCAAACTATTCCTCAAAATGTCACTATTTATCATTCATGACCTACTTGACCATATTTTCTACAATTCATGTATTTCAACTCTTCAATACCTTAAACATCATGTAAAAATCATGAATCTCACCTTAGAAGTTGTAGGAACAAGCTTTGGTTAATAATACTCCACTTTGAGCAAAATCCTAGTTTTTATCCATTTGCATTTCTTGACTTGAATGGTATTTAATGGCTTGCTTACACTTGCTTCACTTGTTTATGTTGTTGGTGACTTATAATCCATGAAAACTTATGAAATAAATGTAGAGAGATGATTCTAGAGAGAAGTGCTGTAATGTAGAAATGAAATAAAGCAAGTCTTGGTCCTCATATTTAATGAATTGAAAATCTGTGCTGAGGTGTATAGTGGTCGTCCATCGAGGTTTACGATCCGTATTCCAGTTTACGGACCGTCCCTCGTGGTCGTCTTTAACCTTAAGCAGAACCAGAAACTCTGGCTGCATGCATGGTGATTTACGACCATGGTTTACGGGCTGTAAATCACTTTACGGTCCGTCCACCAGGTTGTATTTTACCACTTCTCAACTGGGCAGAAAGTTGAAACCTTGCATGGCAATTTACGACTGCCTGTTTACGGACCGTATTCCATTTTACGGTCCGTATTTTGCACTTTACGACCACTGGGCAGTTTTGCCAACTTTCAACTTTTCACATTTCTCGACTTTTCATTCTAATCAATCTCGTCCATATACGCACATTGCTCATGAAACATTATACACTTGCACTCCTCGCACACATCACTAGTTCGTTTACTTGCGTACCAACGGGAAATTTTCCAAGGTGTAACATTCTTTCTCCCTTAGGAACATTCGTCCTCGAATGTTAAAGTCTCAGGGAATTCTACAAAAATTTCGCCAGAGTTCCCCTTATAATATGGCACTACCATCCTGCCACAACAACCCATAATATCGATGCCACACAGGGCCACAACGTAACAACATAAAAATTTTGGCAACACATGACCCAAAAGCATAAAAGGAAATATACGTACCTTATGATCTTGACGTCTCATCTTGGGCTTCTTCCACGGGCCGAAATAAATGTGGGTATTTAGATCGCATACTTTCTTCTGCTTCCCATGTCATCCCTCTCGATTGCTATTCCTCCACAGAACTTTAATTGAGGCCACTTCCTTGTTCCTAAGCCTCCGTACTTGCCTGTCTAACATGGCAATGGGTACCTCTTCATAAGTCAATTTCTCTGTCACTTGCACATCATTTACTGGGACGAACCTAGTGGGATCTCCAACACATTTTCGAAGCATCGAGACATGAAATACTGGATGGACTGACTCCAATTCTGGAGGTAGATCTAACTCATAGGCCACTTTGCCTATATTGCGCACAATCTCATATGGTCCAATATACCGGGGACTGAGCTTCCCCTTTTTGCCAAATCTCATAACGCCTTTCCTTGGCAACACTTTTAGGAATACCCAATCCTTAACTTGGAACTCTAAGTCCCTTCGACGATTATCCGCATAGGACTTCTGGCGACTTTGAGCCGCTAACAACCGATCTTGTATGAGCTTGACTTTCTCTATAGCTTGCTGGACCAAATCTGGCCCTATCAACTTGGCCTCTCCAGTTTCAAACCACCCAATCGGGGATCTACACTTTTGCCCATATAAAGCCTCATACGGTGCCATTTGAATGCTAGAATGATAACTGTTATTGTAAGCAAACTCAATGAGTGGCAAATGGTCATCCCAATTTCCTCCAAGGTCTATCATACATGCTCGTAACATATCCTTGAGAGTCTGAATAGTGCGTTCAGCTTGCCCATCGGTCTGTGGGTGAAATGTCGTGCTTAGGCGCACTTGGGTCCCTAGACCCTCTTGGAACGATCTCCAAAACTTAGCTGTAAACTGGGTCCCTCTATCGGAGATAATAGATACTGGAACGCCATGGAGTTTCACTATCTCTTTAAGATAAAGCTTCGCATAATCTTCTGCCACATAGGTCGTCCTGACCGGTAAGAAATGAGCTGACTTTGTGAGTCTATCCACAATCACCCATATGGAATCATACTTACGTCGAGAACGGGGTAACCTTGTAATGAAATCCATATTAATCACTTCCCACTTCCAAGTCGGGATTTCTATAGCTTGCAATAATCCACCCGTCTTTTGGTGTTCAATCTTCACTTGTTGGCAATTAGGACACTGAGCTACGAATTCCGCTATATCTTTCTTCATTCCATTCCACCAGTATATAGAATTAAGGTCATGATACATTTTTGTCGCTCCGGCGTGTACGGAGTAACGAGAATAATGAGCTTCCCTCAATATTTGGTGACGTAGGCCTACCACATCGGGAACACATAACCTGCCTCGACATCGGAGGACTCCGTCTCCCGAAATATCAAATGATGACTCCTCCTTCTGAGGGAGTGTATCTATGTACTGCATTAGCATGGGATCCTCATATTGTCGCTCTTTTACTTCCGCTACTAGCGATGAAACTGCTGAATTCTGAATAGTAGCTCCGCTGCTACCTGAGTCCACTACTCGGACTCCTAGGCTCGCTAACTGTTGAAGCTCACGGGTCATCTCTTTCTTTTCAGGTCGTACATCACTTAGACTTCCCATGGATCTGCGGCTAAGAGCGTCAGCCACAACGTTAGCCCTTCCGGGGTGATACAAGATATCAATATCATAATCCTTTAGTAACTCCAACCATCGTCGTTGCTACAAATTCAACTCTTTCTGCTTGAAGATATACTGAAGGCTCTTATGATCTGTATAAACATCCGCATGGACACCATATAAATAATGTCGCCATATCTTTAATGCATGGACCACTGTGGCTAATTCTAAATCATGGGTCGGGTAATTCCGTTCATGTTTCCGCAATTGCCTAGAAGCGTACGCAATAACCTTACCGTGTTGCATCAGTACACAACCTAGCCCGACGCCTGAAGCATCGCAATAAACAACATACCCCTCCAATCCCTCTGGAAGTGTCAAGACTGGGGCAGAAGTCAATCTATCTTTCAACTCTTGGAAGCTATGCTCGCAGGCATCTGTCCATTGAAACTTAGCTGACTTCTGAGTCAACTTTGTGAGCGGTGCAGAAATAGAAGAGAAACCTTCAACAAATCTTCTGTAATAACCTGCTAAGCCCAAAAAGCTACGAACCTCCGTAGGAGTCGTGGGCCTTGGCCAAGTCTTCACGGCCTCAATCTTTTGGCTATCCACCCGAATACCATCAGCTGCAACAATATGGCCCAGAAATGATATTGAGTTCAACCAAAACTCACACTTGGAGAATTTTGCAAACAACTCTCGAGCTCCCAGAACTCCAAGGACTATACGCAGATGCTCTGCATGATCTGTCTCAGATCTAGAATACACCAGGATATCGTCGATGGATACAATCACGAATAGATCCAGAAAGGGTCTAAACACATTATTCATTAAGCCCATAAACGCTGCCGGCGCATTAGTTAACCCAAACGACATTACCCGGAACTCGAAATGGCCATATCTTGTTCTGAAAGCTGTCTTAGGGATATCTTTCTCCCTAACTCTTACTTGGTGGTACCCGGACCTCAAATTAATCTTTGAAAACCATTTGGCACCTTGCAATTGATCAAATAAATCATCGATCCTCGGAAGAGGATACTTGTTTTTAATCGTCACTTTATTCAATTGCCGATAATCAATTCACATTCTCAAGGAGCCATCCTTCTTTCGGACGAACAATACGGGTGCTCCCCACGGGGATGAACTAGGCCTAATGAAGCCTTTATCAAGCAAGTCCCTAAATTTCTCCTTCAACTCTTTCAATTCTGCGGGTGCCATTCTATATGGAGGAATAGATATAGGTGTGGTGCCTGGCAACACATCAATGGTAAAATCAATCTCCCGTTCGGGAGGAAGGCCTGGAAGCTCTTCCGGGAACACATCCGGAAATTCGTTCACTGCTGGAACTGACTGTAGAGTCGGTGACTCAGCTTCTACATCCTGAACTCGTACTGGATGATAAATGCACCATTTTGTGATCATCTTCCTTGCCTTTAGATAGGAAATAAACCTACCTTTGGTGATGCCGCATTCCCTTTCCATTCTAAGACTGGTTCGCCCGGACACTGGAAACGAACCATCTTCATTCGGCAATCAACATTGGCATAACAAGAAGCCAATCAATCCATGCCCATAATAACATCAAAATCTACCATTTCTAGCTCATGCAAATCAATCATAGTACAACGATCACAAATCACAATCACACAATTCCTATATACTTCGCTAGCTATTACCGACTCACCCACGGGTGTAGCCACCTCAAAAGGTTTGATAGACTCCGGCTCAATTATAAATCGACCCGCAATATATGGAGTAACATATGATAATGTGGAGCTCGGATCAATCAAAGAATATACATCATGAGAGAATAGCGATAATATACCTGTGACCACATCAGGAGAAGACTCAAGATCTTGGCGTCCAGCCAAAGCATAAATACGGTGTTGAGGACCGCTAGTACTGGGAGCTCTGCCTCTACCTCTACCATGGCCGATTGGCGCATGTAAACCTGGCCCCGTAGGGCGCACAGATGCTGATGATCTAGCTGCCGACCCTGATGGCTGGGTCCTACCTCTACCCTGTACTGAGGGGCAATCACGCATGATATGGCCTGGTTGACCACATGAATAGCAACCATCCGAGCCCAATCGGCATCGACCCCAATGCAATTTCCCACACTGGGAACATCGTGGTACGGGTGGCCTTGACTGGCCTGAATCATCTCTGAACTGAGGTCCTGAATGACTGGGACTCGACCCTGAATGAGCAGATCTATCAAGGCTCTGGCATGGAAACCGAGGAGATGCACTGGTCATAGAATAGCCTGAATGTTTAGGGAACTGCTGCCTGTGTCCGCCTCTAAACGCGCTTGTCGGACCCGAAGATCTAGCTCTCTTGCTATGTCCCCGATCTTGCTCACGCTCACTCCTCCGCTGTTGTAGGATTTCTTCTAAGTTCTGAGCATGTGCCTGAATGCGTGCAATATCCATACTGTCCTGAAGGGACGCAGTCAAGCATTTATCCATCAAGTGTGGCCCTAGGCCCTTTACGAACCGGTGTACCCTGTCGCCCGTATCTGCCACCATGGCCGAAGCATACCTATCCAAGGAGTTAAAGCAGATGCTATACTCTAGGGCACTCATACTACCTTGCCTCAAATTTAAGAATATATCGGCCCTTGCTTGCCGAACTTCTGGAGGCATATAGTGACGGAGAAAAGCATCAATAAACTCTTGCCATACCGGGGGAGGTGCATTGGCCCCCCGTGAAGCTATCCACACTGTATACCACTGGATCGAGACATCTCTCAATCTATATGACGCTAGCTCTACCGACTCGGTGTCTGAAGCATGTATCAACCGGAGCATCCTTAGCATACCATCAATAAAGTCCTGGGGATCTTCCTCCGGTTTTGACCCAAAGAATTTCGGAGGGTTCAAAGTAATAAAATCACGGTCTCTTGCACTAACAGCCCTATCACCATACCCTGAACTTTGCCTCTGAGCCTGGGCCGCAACCAACTGGGTCAACAAATTAATGGCCTCTTTCACATCTTGGCCCGAAGCATCTGGTGGAGGAGCTGGAGGTGCTAGAGCTGGGGCTGAGGCTCCCTCACGCTCCTCAGTTATAAGCTAGGGGTGTCATTATAGCCCTTCATAGGCACATGTAAATATAATAGCCCGTAGGCACCTTTAGCATCATTATTATTATCATCATTTTCGCTACATCTCTATCTTATGCTTACTCATCAAATGGGGTGCGTAATACAATCGTAGCACGTATCGAGGATCGTGAGCTTATGAGCTCGGAGTGTCAATCACTTGAATACAACATACTCATATAGAGGATTTAAGAGTTTGGCCAAGGAACCATGTCTTATGAAAGAAGGGCTAGCCTTACATACCTTTTCGTCGGACTATTCTACACTTGCACGCTTCCTTCCAATGCTAGCGTCTATACCTTCATTAATATCATAACAATGGCCATTAGTCATTCACGTTATCCACATTATTTAGATTCCTTAGTTTGCCTCTAATTCACCCATATTCATGGTCATAACATCCAACTTCGTCCATTCGTCTAAAGTGTCTAGTTCATGATCTTAGTACCATTTATAATGCATTCATATCACAACACAACAACATTCATGATTCAATTCAAACTATTCCTCAAAATATCACTATTCATCATTCATGACCTACTTGACCATATTTTCTACAATCCATGTATTTCAACTCTTCAATACCTTAAACATCATGTAAAGATCATGAATCTCACCTTAGAAGTTGTAGGAACAAGCTTTGGTTAATAATACTCCACTTTGAGCAAAACCCTAGTTTTTCTCCATTTGCATTTCTTGACTTGAATGGTATTTAATGGCTTGCTTCACTTGTTTATGTTGTTGGTGACTTATAATCCTTGAAAACTTATGAAATAAATGTAGAGAAATGATTCTAGAGAGAAGTGGTGTAATGTAGAAATGAAATAAAACAAGTCTTGGTCCTCATATTTAATGAATTGAAAATCTGTTGTCACGACCCAACTAGGGGCCGCGACGGGTACCCGGAGCTAGTTACCGAGCACCGCTCACTCTACTACCTATCTTGCTCATTTAATATTCTTTTATCAATTTACATACCAGTTGTAGGAAAATCATAATTAAACAAACATAAATACTTTATATACAATTGCCTTTCGGCCATAAAAATAATATACACGCATATGAAAACGTGTTGTGAGACCATCTAACCCACACTGCGTATCTACGAGCCTCTACTAACATACTGTATATACATGGACGGAACAAGACTCCGTCGTGCCCAAAATATACATATATACCAAAAGGATAATCCTAAGCACCTCCGGACAATGGAGTGCTTTCAACCAGCTGACTGTTACTGAGGATCTGGGCCAAGCTCTCCTCTCTGTCTACCTGTGGGCATGAACACAGCGTCCGAAGAAAGGACGTCAGTACGAATGTTGTACTGAGTATGCGAAGCATAAACAATGAAAAAAAACATCAACAACATAGTGATAACATCAACGTGAAATATCTGGATCTGTCTGATAATCATAAAGGAGATCATGCGTGCCATCTTACTCATACTCATCCTCATAACATATATGCATCATATGCAAGCTGCCCGTCCATGTCGGAACAGTGTGATAATCAATAATATTAGCCCGTGTCCAGGCCTCCCGCGTCCGGGGTACCATCTCATGCCGCCCACTAGTGGTGTCTGCCCATGCCCGAAGGTCATGGTGTATCCGTATAGCTGCCCGCCTTGGCGGTGACTGCCCGGCCAACTAGGCACGGTGTGAAATGCTCATGTCATGCTTATCATAAAATGCTCATAATAATAATATACTCATCATAAAATACTTATCTCATTTTAATACATGCATAAGGTCGTGATCCCCCGATTCCATTATGGAACAACTATTGATACTCTGCCTGACCTTGAAGGAACTAGTACATAAGGTGAGTGTAAGCGATAATTAACATCATCATTATACTAGCATCATCATATCGTATTCCTCATCTTATATAGACATTAAGGAGTTAGACTCTTAGCCTTTCGGACTATAAGAACTCATGAAGAGAATAGGAATTTCGTTCTACAAGATTCATGCCATCAGGAAGAAGGGACTAGCCTCACATACCTTGGTCGTTTAGCTAAGATATCGCTCACTCGTTCTCCTTCAATATCGCGTCGTTACCTTCATAAAGAATTCATATCAACATTAGCATACTAACTACAAGAACGCGTCGCTAATTCTAAGAGAAGTCGGACAGCGCTTCTCTTGTTTATACTATATTTCCCATGTTTTATATTAACTCCCAACATTCATAGCATTACTCACAATATCGAAATCAACAATCGTCGTTTACGTACATTTAGCAAAATCCACCATTTTCCTCCAATTTCCCTCATAATTAGCCTTATGACTCGTCCTTGCATTTTCATGCGTTTAACGCTTGTTTCATGATATAAACATCATTTATAACGTATTTGTATTCACAACACTTCAACATTCATAATTCAATCCCACTATCATTCATTTATGGCGCTATTCACTCAATAATGGTCCATTTCTATGTTTTTCTACATTCCAAGTGTCTAAGCTTTTCAATACTTCAAACAACGTAGAATGATCATGAAACTTACCTTGGATAGTGGTTGAACAACCCTTGAGTTGAAATTCTTCACTTAAGCAAACCCTAGTTCACCTTCTTGGGAATTACTTGACTTAGATGATCCCTTGATGTGTTCTTGCACTTGATTTCATAGGTTTTGTGTTGTTGATCTTTAGCTTTCCCTTGATTCTCTTGGATTCTTATGGAGGAAGTATTTGGAGAGTTCTAGAATGTTCTTGAGTTGTATGAATGAAGAATGAAATAAAATGAGGCCTAAGTTCCTTTTAATAACTCAAAAGCTGATGTTTAATGAATTCTCGTCGGGTGAACAGTGGTCGTAAACTGCAGTTTACGGACCGTATTTTGATTTACGGGTCGTCCACTGTGGTCGTATTTAAGCATTCCAAAAACAGAGAGTTTGGCTGGTGGACATGGCAGTTTACGACCTGGTTTACGGTCCGTAAACCAGTTTACGGGCCGTAAACTGGGTCGTATTTAACCATATTCAACATTTACAGAAAGTCTTGGCTGAGGGACCTGGTGGTTTACGACCTGGTTTACGGTCCGTAAACCAGTTTACGGGCCGTATTCTGGGTCGTCTTTAACCATTTCAACACTTAACAGAATCTTGAAATTTTTGACGCAATGAAAGACGATTGCACTATACGGTCCGTAAATCACTTTACGGGCCGTATAGTTCCATATACGACCACTGGGTGAAAAATTTTCTGCAACTTTATTATTTCCAAAAATGCAAAATTAGCCATTCTCGACTTTGTAAAACACCATACACTCAAGTCCTTCATTGTTCTACTTATCACACAAGTACGGAAAAATTTCTGAGGTGTAACATCTGTGCTGAGGTGTACAGTGGTCGTCCATGGAGGTTTACGGTCCGTATTCCAGTTTACGGACCATCCCTCGTGGTCGTCTTTAACCTTAAGCAGATCCAGAAACTCTGGCTGCATGCATGGTGATTTACGACCATGGTTTACGGGCCGTAAATCACTTTACGGTCCGTCCACCAGGTCGTATTTTACCACTTCTCAACTGGGCAGAAATTTGAAACCTTGCATGGCAATTTACAACTGCCAGTTTACGGACCGTATTCCATTTTACGGTCAGTATTTTGCACTTTACGACCACTGGGTAGTTTTGACAACTTTCAACTTTTCACATTTCTCGACTTTTCATTCTAATCATTCTCGTCCATATACGCACATTGCTCATGAAACATTATACACTCGCACTCCTCGCACACATCACTAGTTCGTTTACTTGCGTACCAACAGGAAATTGTTCGAGGTGTAACATCAGCCCTTTAAAACATCACCACATAAGCATTAGCTCAATCATAACGGAATCTCCCCGAACACGACTTACGTTTCACTCTTTTCAACGAACTAGACTTCACATATTCGTAGAACTTCAAAATCTATTATATGAACCTCAATGTTAGCCCCCGGAAAATTTTGCGTTACCGAGACTGTCGACGGCTTAGTATGAGCTCAAGGGAGAGCAAAGTTATACTAGGATTAGGGATGGATATTATATTATCTGAGTATAAGAATATATATGTGACATTTGGAGATCGTATGGAGTAAATCAGTTAACAAGTTACTTGATGATAGCCCTCGTAACCATAAGTTAAGGTGGGGCCCACATGTCGAGATTTTATAAAATACATATGAAGAGATATATGGGTAGTATATGTGAAGTTGAGCAAGTCCTAAGAAGGACCCATAAGCCAAATATGGACATAAGCCCTCCAAAAGGACGATTTATGGAAACGTTTTCGGATGATCTGACTTGGAGGGTCAAAAACGGCATTATAAAATTGGAATTTGGGAAACCTACCATAAATAAAAGTTGTATATAATTGAATTAGCTTTCCAACCATAGGTCGTGGGCCCTCACACAATGTCAGAATCAAGAGTTATGGCCATTTTATGAGCAAGACCCTAAGCCGCCAAAATCGCTCCGCGAGCCCCACATGAGGAGGTCGGTGAAACCGACCTAACAGGGGTATAAATACCCCATCAACCTCATTTTTTCAGCAAAGTAACACTGTAAAAGGTCCTAGAAAATTCTCCACACCTCCCCCAAACATTATAGTCCGATAAATTAAGAATTTAACAAAACTACGCCAAACTAGTCCGTGAAAGGTGATTATTCTTGCTTCTACTTACGCATGGTGTTGGAAAAAGTTTGATGTGGCTGATTTTATTCAAATATAAGGTATGTTATTCATCCCATCTCTTGTGTTGAGTTTATTTGAAGGTCTAGCAAGCTTTAAAAATGAAAATAGTTATGGAGGAAGGGTGATAAAGTGTTGTGTTTTAGTTGTTGTGTTTATGGGTTGTTTTGAACATGTTGTGGCCGTGTGGATGGACTGATTTATATATTTAAAGATGGTATATAATGTTGTTAGTGTGTTGATGAGATTATACTCCTCGATTGGGACGAAATGAAGTGCATATTGTTGTTGTATGTTGAAAAACATCGTGTGGGATGTTTATGGAATATATTGGTATGAATTAGTGTTCTGATGTTGGTATTGTTGTTGTTGTTGATTGGTTGCTGAATTGTAAATTTGGGCTAGGCATATAAACAGGGGAGATGCTGCCCGATTTTCGGCAGAATATGGAATAGTTTGATTTGAAACCGGGAACAAGTGTGCAATAAAGAGTCTAACGTTAGTATAACTCCTCTTAAATGTAGCCTTGCGAGCTTGGACGAATAAGCGTAGCTAATAGGAGGTCGAACATGTCACACCCTAATCCCGCTAGGGTGTGATGGGCACCCGACCTCATATCCGGAGCCGAGCGAACCCACAGACTCTTATTTCGTACATAATATTTCCGGACTTTTAAATCAATTAAGTGTGAAATACATATTAAGGCTTTCAGAGATCTTTTTTTTTTCTTTGTTCATCAAATTCAACAAAATCTGTAATTATATAGAATTCACATCATAATACAAACTGACACATCGGCTGATGAAGCCGCTTACAGAACTGACATACTATACCCACGACTCTGTCTGCAAAGTCTCTAAGATCAGTCCAGAAAGCATATCATACAAACTCTGACTCGGCAACACTCCAGGAACAAATGGAGCTTGCCATCTCCACTGGGACATCTTCTAACATAGCTTCAACTCATCTGGGTGTACCTGCGCGGCATGAAAGGTAGCCCCCGAAGAAAGGGGGTCAGTACGGAATATGTACTGAGTATGTAAAGCATGAAATACAGAAAACAGATCCATAATCGAAACAAACAGTACGAGGGTGAGCACACAATCCAGAATACCAAAGACTTATTTTCCAAACGCGAATCATGTATCCGACGAAGTACAGATCCAAAATACCAGAACACCAGAATATCAAGATACTTGTTTTTTCCAGACACAAAACATAGATACCAATGTCATACGTAATATAATAATGTCGCGGAACGTACGGCCTGATCCATATAATACATCACATGTGCAAATAACGTGTCCCGGCCCTCGAGTGAGGGACTCGGTGGATAGAATCATGTATGTCAACATCGTATATCACATATGCATAACGTGTCCCGGCCCTCGAACGAGGGACTCGGTAGATAAAATCATGCTTGTCACATCAAATATCATGTATGCATGTAACGTGTCCCGGCCCGCCAGTAAGGGACTCGGTGGATAACATGTCCCGGCCCTTTAGTAAGGGACTCGGTAGAGGGGATCCGGTCCGGATCTGGCGCCATCATCATATAATGTGTCCCGGCCCTCTATTGGTGGGTCTCGGTGAACAATGCAATGGAATACGCACGAGAACATATCCTGGCCCGGGACTCAGTGAACAGACATACAGAGACTTGCACGAACAGAGTAGTGCGAAACCACATACACATATATGAAGACTCGATATATACATACACATACCGACCTTTGAAGGATCATAAACATATTTCAAGTTAATCAGAGTTGGTATGTGAAAGTTACAGACATTTTTACAATAGAGCTTTTTACGAACGTTTCAAGCAAATCCAATATCAGACATACTTATATCGGAAGTGAATCAGAATCACAGGCAACCTCGGGAACATATCGAACAGAGTCTCGGAATCACGGATACATATCAAACCATATGAAGTAACTTAGTCATTTAGTGATCATACAATAGACTCAACCATACGAAACATACTCATGACAAAAGAGAATAGGCATCATAACCAAACTCGGAATCAAAGATTAGAATTACCCCGAGGTGCGTGTGATGTCATACCTTACTTAGCTTTAGGACATGCCAAAAGAAAGAAAGGGTAAGCCTTACATACCTGTGCCACGCCTTATTAGCTACGCTTATTTATCCAAACTTGTTAGTCTACATTCAAGAAAGTTGACATAATCATTAGATTCATCGGCATATACTAGTCTTATTCTTTCAAATGAATTCATTTATATTCTGCCGAAATTTCGGCAGCATTTCCCCTGTAAATACACCATCCCCGAGAATCTAACTCGGTCAATTTCACAACAAAAAATTCGAGAATGGAACTCGGCCACATTATCAACAATAATACCAATAATTATATTCAATCCAACCGCATACGATCAAGCCAATATGGTTGCTCACATATTCAAGTATTAATCCAAAACCATTCGAACGATACTCACGAATACTGTAAGCAACTCACACAATATTTTAAACGGCCTAGACAACTTACAACATAGTCCGAAATCTTCCAACTTCAACAAGGACAACAACAACACATTTTCCTTATTCTAGATTCATAAACTATATCCAAATTCACATGTTACAATACCGTCCATACAATTATAAGAATTCATGCTATTGTCGCATTAACCTCTTCAACAATCTTACAACGATTACAACTTCATTTCAAGCCATCAAACTTTCATTCTCATCGTAGAATCCACATCAACAACAACTAGAATATCAAATGAAATCACATCACCATAACTTACCAAAACAACCCCTTATTCGACCACAACAACAACATGCATATTTTCATGAATTTTCATCTATTTCTATACATTACAACAACAATCTAAATACTAAGTAAAATTAATCCATTCTTTCTACACCACACCTCTTCCATTCGGCCAACACATATACACACATATTTCATGAATTTAATTCTTTTCTACACACTTCAACATACATAAATCATCCATAACATATAAAAGGAAATTAATTCTTACCTTTTTCCTTCAACTTCTTCACTTGACCATGGTTATGAACTTGCAAGAATAGATGTTTTTCTTGCTCCAATAGGTACTCCACTTTGCTAGGGACCTTCCAACTAGTAGGAAAATAATTTTTGAACAAATGTTTCTCAAGGTTCTTGTTGGGGTGCACATGGCCGAATGGCCTTCAACTTGGGGCTTCTCCAAGTTTCTTGATTTTTCTTAAGGAAAGAAGATGAGAAATATGTCTTATTTATCCTTCTTTTTCCATCATTTATCCTTATTTATTTTAAGTCCCTCAAATAAAAGTTATGGACACATGGGTCTTCTCCCCTTTTCTAGAATTTTCTTAAAATAACAAATACATCCACTTGTCTTATTGTATAAACTTTGGTCCCTTAAGTAAGAACATGGACACATGGCTATGGGTGGGGCCCACTTTTTATGTAACATGACCAAAGTGACATTTCAAGAATTTTCTTGAACACTTTGTGAAATTCCCATTTTACCCCTAGCCTTTCCACAATATTACCATAAACTCTTTTGTGAATTTTAATTTTTACCCTTAACCTTTCTCAATATTTCCATCCCAATAATACTCATAATAACTTGTATTTTTGAATAACTTTGGAAAATGGTCTTGCCCTTAACTTCTCGTAATTATCTCGAATTATCCGTACGTACAAAATGCAGGATATAACATCCTCCCCCCCTTTTATAACATTCGTCCTCGAATGTTCAACTGACCTCATGGGGTGTCATAATATTTCGGGAGGGTCCGTTTCATAATTGCCCTTTCCTTCATGCCCGTTCCTTATCTTTTACCCTATTTTCCTGTATGATCGACTTTTCGGTCTTTTACATGGATCCTCATTCCGTGTCATGGATTTTCTAATCCACTATGCCAACTTATTATCCTTGTCCTTCCCAGATCATCTCTTTTGTTTTTGTTTCGTCACCACTTCTTAACAGAAGCCATGTATTTTGGTCCGCAATCTTCACTTAATGACCCAATATGGCCACAGGTTGTTCCTTACTCTTATTTTATATACAATGTTGTAGTCTCGCTTACCATACCATAAATATTTGTCTGCCTTTGGTGTTCTCCTTTCATTGCTCCCTGTTTCTCTATGCCTTTGTTTCTATCTCCTCTTAATTTTTCATTCTAAATATTCATCCAAAAACGTATATACGAATGTTTCCTTGTTTATTATCCCTTCGCAGTCCAGTAATCCTTATGGTAGCTTATGATTTGAATTCGCCTAACTCCTTAGTTCGCAACATTTTTGAATTCTTACTACAACTTTTTCTTTATTTCCTTCCCTCACATTTTCCGACACAAGTATACTTGTCTTTGGTTCCTTTATATTGGCGCTCAGTTCGTCCTTTGGTATTTCTTGCTGGCCCTCCGGTGGGAATTCCTTACAAATGTGATCGAGCATCGCTTCACATCGATGATTCATACAAATTCATAACATATATTCTCATGTTCCGTATAATTAATGGTACATAAACCGTTCCTTGTATCCGACGATTTATTTTACCCATAGGCACTGCATTCTTTCCTTCTATCAAAATTCAGGCTACCAATTGTTGATACTTCCGTTATAGTAGTCGTTTCCATCCGAAACATCTTTTGAATCTTATCATTTTCTTCCTTCTCCTTTCTGCATTCAGCTTGTAGCTATTTTCTTGCTATCTTATTACTCTTACAGCACGTCGCTGCGTACTTGGGTACGGTACAAATTTGCCCGATAAGAGAAATTCAAATTATGGTCCAACCGTATCATAGTTCATGTCGGCATAAAGCATTTTCTTAAGGCGTCTTCCATTTTTTCCCCTCATGTCGGCCTCACGGTATACTCATTGTCAATTCGTTTCTACTCCTTTCATACATTCTCTTGATATGTTGACATATTTAAGCTCCGGCCTCGAGCTAATAGATTTCCTTTCTTGGCGCTTGGAAATGTCGTGATTCCTCTTAAGCCTAACATAACATTATCTCCCCCCCCCCCCACCCCCCTTTAAGGGGCTCCCTATATGCCAACAACCCTTTTGTGAAGTCTTCGTTCATACCTTCCTTCTTATCTGCCTTTCCAACTCTATGCATAACATATCGAAACTTCTCATCTTAAGTTTTCCTTTTACTTCTTGCCTATATCATCGTTTTGTCCACATTTCCATATCCTTTCATCCCTACTTATTGAAATTAGTTCTCGAATCTCACACACTCCTCTCTTGTTCCATATTACCGTACTCTATCCTCTTCCCATGTCTGCCTTTGAATCTTTATCCAAATAGTCTCGTACCTTGCCGGTAATTTTCTCCCAGGGGTTCCATCCACCGAGGTTTTCTTGCCTTTCACCTTTTTCCGACATTTTGATCTCCTTATTTCCCATTTAATGACTCACTTCTTTTTCAAATATCATACTATTAATACTTTTCTATCCTTAACCTGTAGTGAAAATAGCGGCTTATCTTATAACACTTGCACCATTTATTTTCTTACTACCACTCAGGTTTCGGTATCCTTTACTCGATTGAGGCCTTCTTTACCGTAGCGCCGGTCGTTGGAACACACGTGTCCACGGGGTCACCCATCCTCCCACCTCGGCACGCTTAACCTCGAAACATTGGTGGGATTCGGTGCCTTAATGCTGATATAATCGCGTCCGCTTCCTCGTATGACCTTTATTACATAATCTGGACCAAGTCAAAGTTTTACAGATTCCGAGGCATGTTCGTAACACGTCCTTTCTTTTACAATTACCATTTTACCCTTTTTGATCTTAAATAGTCACCTTTACAAATTCTTATCATTCGAAATCTGTACGCAGCAAATACCAACAATACCTTACAGAGCATACGGCTATATATCACATTCTAGCCATCCAGAACTTCCTGTCTCAGGTAACAGAACAAATATATCCAGACTTACCCTTGTGACCTTTCCATATCGTCACTTACCTTTTTCTGTCGTATGTAAGGCTCACAGAAAGAGTTTCATTTTTCCTATGACTTGGCTCTATCGCACGATCTATGAAAGAAAGAAGGTCAACAATCCCTAGATACCACGTAGCCTCCTGTTTATAAATGTGGCGCGCTTCACACCATAAACAGGACTCTACCGGACACGACTTTGCAGACAACCCCTAGGACAGACCTGCTCTGATACCACTTTGTCACACCATAATCCCGCTAGGGTGTGATGGGCACCCGACCTCATATCCGGAGCCGAGCGAACCCACAGACTCTTATTTCGTACATAATATTTCCGGACTTTTAAATCAATTAAGTGTGAAATACATATTAAGGCTTTCAGAGATCTTTTTTTTTCTTTGTTCATCAAATTCAACAAAATCTGTAATTATATAGAATTCACATCATAATACAAACTGACACATCGGCTGATGAAGCCGCTTACAGAACTGACATACTATACCCACGACTCTGTCTGCAAAGTCTCTAAGATCAGTCCAGAAAGCATATCATACAAACTCTGACTCGGCAACACTCCAGGAACAAATGGAGCTTGCCATCTCCACTGGGACATCTTCTATCATAGCTTCAACTCATTTGGGTGTACCTACGCGGCATGAAACGCAGCCCCCGAAGAAAGGGGGTCAATACGGAATATGTACTGAGTATGTAAAGCATGAAATACAGAAAACAGATCCATAATTGAAACAAACAGTACGAGGGTGAGCACACTATCCAGAATACCAAAAACTTATTTTCCAAACGCGAATCATGTATCCGACGAAGTATAGATCCAAAATACCAGAACACCAGAATATCAAGATACTTGTTTTTTTTTCCAGACACAAAACATAGATACCAATGTCATACGTAATATAATAATGCCGCGGAACGTACGGCCCGATCCATATAATACATCACATGTGCAAATAACGTGTCCCGGCCCTCGAGTGAGGGACTCGGTGGATAGAATCTTGTATGTAAACATCGTATATCACATATGCATAATGTGTCCCGGCCCTCGAACGAGAGACTCGGTAGATAAAATCATGCATGTCACATCAAATATCATATATGCATGTAACGTGTCCCGGCCCGCCAGTGAGGGACTCGGTGGATAACATGTCCCGGCCCTTCAGTAAGGGACTTGGTAGAGGGGATCCTGTCCGGATCTGGCGCCATCATTATATAACGTGTCCCGGCCCTCTACTGGTGGGTCTCGGTGAACAATGCAATGGAATACGCACGAGAACATATCCAGGCCCGGGACTCAGTGAACAGAAATACAGAGACTTGCACGAACATAGTAGTGCGAAACCACATATACATATATCAAGACTCGATGTATACATACACATACCGACCATTGAAGGATCATAAACATAGTTCAAGTTAATCGGAGTTAGTATGTGAAAGTTACAGACATTTTGACCATAGAGCTTTTTACGAACGTTTCAAGCAAATCCAATACCCTTTACAAACGTTGGGGACATTAAAAACTTACAGAACTCTTTCAGAACAAACTCTTTATTCTCATCTCATTATTCGATCATATAATAAGCTTGATCATATCAGACAAACTTATATCAGAAGTGAATCAGAATCATAGGCAACCTCGGGAACATATCGAACAGAGTCTCGGAATCACGGATACATATCAAACCACATGAAGTAACTTAGTCATTTAGTGATCATACAATAGACTCAACCATACGAAACATACTCATGACAAAAGAGAATAGGCATCATAACCAAACTCGGAATCAAAGTGTAGAATTACCCCGAGGTGCGTGTCATGTCATACCTTACTTAGCTCTAGGACATGCCAAAAGAAAGAAAGGGTAAGCCTTACATACCTATGCCATGCCTTATTAGCTACGCTTATTTATCCAAACTTGTTAGTCTACATTCAAGAAAGTTGACATAATCATTAGATTCATCGGCATATACTAGTCTTATTCTTTCAAATGAATTCAATTATATTCTGCCGAAATTTCGGTAGCATTTCCCCTGTAAATACACCATCCCCGAGAGTCTAACTCGGTCAATTTCACAACAAAAAATCCGAGAATGGAACTCGGCCACATTATCAACAATAATACCAACAATTATATTCAATCCAACCGCATACGATCAAGCCAATATAGTTGCTCACATATTCAAGTATTAATCCAAAACCATTCGAACGATACTCGCGAATACTGCAACCAACTCACACAATATTTTAAACGGCCTAGACAACTTACAACATAGTCTGAAATGTTCCAACTTCAACAAGGACAACAACAACACATTTTCCTTATTCTAGATTCATAAACTATATCCAAATTCACATGTTACAATACCGTCCATACAATTATAAGAATTCATGCTAGTGTCGCATTAACCTCTTCAACAATCTTACAACGATTATAACTTCATTTCAAGCCATCAAACTTTCATTCTCATCGAAGAATCCACATCAACAACAACTAGAATATCAAATGATATCAATTCACCATAACTTACCAAAACAACCCCTTATTCGGCCACAACAACAACATGCATATTTTCATGAATTTTCATCTATTTCTATACATTACAACAACAATCTAAATACTAAGTAAAATTAATGCATTCTTTCTACACCACACCTTTTCCATTCGGCCAACACATATACACACATATTTCATGAATTTAATTCTTTTCTACACACTTCAACATACATAAATCATCCATAACATATAAAAGGAAATTAATTCTTACCTTTTTCCTTCAACTTCTTCACTTGACCATGGTTATGAACTTGCAAGAATAGATGTTGTTCTTGCTCCAATAGGTACTCCACTTTGCTAGGGACCTTCCAACTAGTAGGAAAATAATTTTTGAACAAATGTTTCTCAAGGTTCTTGTTGGGGTGCACATGGCCGAATGGCCTTCAACTTGGGGCTTCTCCAAGTTTCTTGATTTTTCTTAAGGAAAGAAGATGAGAAATATGTCTTATTTATCCTTATTTTTCCATCATTTATCCTTATTTATTTTTAAGTCCCTCAAATAAAAGTTATGGACAGATGGGTCTTCTCCCCTTTTCTAGAATTTTCTTAAAATAACAAATACATCCACTTGTCTTATTGTATAAACTTTGGTCCCTTAAGTAAGAACATGGACACATGGCTATGGGTGGGGCCCAATTTTTATGTAACATGGCCAAAGTGACATTTCAAGAATTTTCTTGAACACTTTGGTAAATTCCCATTTTACCCCTAGCCTTTCCACAATATTACCATAAACTCTTTTGTGAATTTCCATTTTTACCCTTAACCTTTCTCAATATTTCCATCCCAATAATACTCATAATAACTCGTATTTTAGAATAACTTTGGAAAATGGTCTTGCCCTTAACTTCTCGCAATTATCTCGAATTATCCGTACGTACAAAATGCAGGATATAACAGAACAGGTATGTTAAGGCTCGTCCCTTTCTTTCAAAGGGATGATTCCTATGTTATGACTTCATAAATGTTTCCATATCTTCCTTGTTTTCAAAAGTTAAAAGTCTATGAATCCAAGGCATGATTCCCTTCCTGATAACCTGCAAATATTTTCTAAAATGTCCGTATTTTTTCCAAAACCAAGGTTTATGATTTTGTAAGCTTTTATGACTATAACGACGGACATGTTTTTGTAATGACAACGATTATGTGAAAGATGAGAATATGTCTATGATGATTATGATGAGAATGGTTTCATGTTTGAAAGTCTCAAGTTGTGGATTTAATATGAATATGATAATATTGAGCTATTTCTTGATCCTCAATTTTATTCCTTGGTAATGACTCTATTTTATAAAGACTTCAAAATATATGAATTGCCGCCTTATGATATTTATGACCTTATTATATGTTCTCTCTTAATGTTATTCTTCGTTGATAGTCTCACCTTATAATAATCGTTCCTTCAAGGTGACACAAAGCGATGATGATTATTCCATATTATAATCGGAGGTTACCGACCTTACGTCACTCCGATAGATACATGACTTTCTTTGGGCTCTCCTGCATGCTGGTTATATGATATATGCATATGTATATGTATACGGAGAAGATGGGAAAAAGGGCCAGAGCGCTATAGACGCTGGGATATGCACACGATACATGTATCTGTATATGACATGATATCATCCCGGACGCGGGATTTCCGGACGCGGGACATAAGTGGCTAAATGTGTTATACCCCGCATTTTCAGAGCATGAGCGTGACACGCGCTTCCTCAAAATTGACAATCATGTTGTTGCCACATAATTTAAACTCACGTTGATAATATTGTATTCCGTACTTTTGTACGTCGGATTATAAATAAGTTGAGGTGGGGCCCACACATCGAGATTTTTTTAGGACACATGACAAGTTATATGAAGCACATATGTGAAGTTGAACACAACTCAAGGACCCTTGAGCCGAATCAAAGTGGAAGTCCTCCAAACAAATATTTTTAAGTAACATTTTCGAGTGATCTGAATTCGTGGGGAAAAACCAGTATTACAGGTTTGAAATTTGGAAAAATACCAAGAAATCAAAGTTGTAGATAATTGAATCATCTTTCCAACCATAGGTCGTGGGTCCACAGGTGCCGTCGGGATAAGGAGATATGAACATTTTAAGGCAGAAAGGTCAGTGGGCTAGGCCCAATCCGAGCCCAACCGGGTTAGGCCCATTACCCATGTCTTTATAAGTGCAAATTTCGGCATTCCTCCTCATTTTAAGACCAGGAATGCCCAGAAAATTCTGGGGAGAGATAGAAAAAGAGTGTTGCAGAAGAAAAAACAATTTTGATCGAAATCTGAGGCCCGAATCCCAAAGCCCATGAAGGGAAAAGTGTTGTACGCTGCGTTGTCTTCAATTTGAGCTAAAAATCAACCAAGGAGAAGAGTGATAACGTGGTGGTTGCATGCTTAAGGTATGAAAAAGGTTCCTCTGCATTGTTAACGAGTTTATTTTGAGTTTCGACGGATTAGCACGGAGAGAATAGCCTGATAAATTCGTTTGTTGGTGTTGTGAATTATGGAATGAAACTTGAAGAAAATTTTGGATGGTAATAAATGTATTTAACTAGTAAAATGTGGAGGATTTTGTTATTAATGTTATTGGTATTAATTTCAGCTTCTTTACGGAAATAAAATTATTAAATACTTATTCCACAAATTGGTTGGTGGAGGAATTTAGGAAACAGTGTGCGGGCTGTTTTATGACATACGTTGGTATTGGAAATGATGTTAATACTATTGGTATTGTTGTAGATGTTTTTGGTTGCTGAATTGGAATTCGGGCTAGGCATATAAACAGGGGAGATGCTGCCCGATTTTTGGCAGAATATAAAATAGTATAATTTGAAATATGGTACAAATGTGCGATGACGGAGTCTAACGTCGGTATGAATCCTTTTAAATGTAGACTTACAAGCTTGGACGAATAAGTGTAGCTTATAGGCGGTCGAACAGGTATGTAAGGCTTACCCTTTCTTTCTTTGGCATGATCCTTGTGAAACGAACAGACAAAGTATATGTATGATTTCAAAGAAACTCCTATTCTTAGAGCCACTAGGATGGCTAATGTTCTTGACTTCCGAAAATTGTTTTGCTATGTCTTGATACATGTGTGTGGTTCCAAAAGTTCTATTTTGATTTGATTCATAGAGATATTCAAATGGTACTTGATATGACTATTGTTTTGATTTTCCAAAGATAGCTTCTGAAACGTTCGTAGAGGTTTCTGTATTAAAATGTCTATAACTTTCTCATACTAGCTCGGATTGACTTGAAACGTGTTTATGATCCTCAAGTGTCGATTTATGTACTTATCCATCGAGTCTTAAAATTTGTTTTATACGCATATAGTTTCTCACTACTCTGCTCGTGCATGCCTCAATGTATCTTTCATTGAGTCTCGGGCCAGGATATGTTATCGTGCGTATTCCACTGCATTGTTCACCGAGTCCCTCATTAGAGGGCCGGGTACGGTATATGTATATGATGAAATGATTATGGCACCGAGTCCCATGATGGGCCGGGTACGGTATATGTATGTGATGACATGATTATGGCACCGAGTCCCAAGATGGGCCGGGTACGGTATGACTTCATTCACCGAGTCCCTCACTAGAGGGCCGGGTACGGTATAGATGTATTTATATATATGCATGCATGATGATATGATAATGTGACGACATGATTTTATCCACCGAGTCCCATAACGGACCGGGAACGGTATATGATAATGATATGCATAATTTATGTTTTAAAGGCAAGAGTTCTGGTATTCTGAACATTGTACTTGTTTCTGTACTCCTTATATCAGTTATGATCCTCTTTACTGTATATCATGCCTTACATGTTCAGTACATATTCCGTACTGACCCCCTTTCTTCGGGGGCTGCGTTTCATGCCACGCAGGTACACCCAAATGAATAGAAGACTTGCTAGAAGATGTTTCAGCAGAATTGGCGAGCTCCACTTCCTTCCGGTGTGCTGCTGAATCAGAGTTTATATGTTATGATTTTTGATTGATGTTAAAGACTTTGCAGACAAAGTCCTGGGTATAGAATGTCAGTCTTGTAAGCGGCTCGATCAGCCGATGTGTCTTTTTGCGTTGTGTTATAAATTCCATATGATTACAGATTTTGCTTGACTTGAGAACGACGAAAGAAATGTTTATGAAGGCTCTTATTATGTATTTCATTTTATTTGAGTTAGGATCCTAAGCGAGTATGTGTGTAATAAGAGTCAGCGGGTTCGCTCGGCTCCGAATATGGGGTCGGGTGCCCATCACACCCTAGATAGATTAGGGTGTGACAAAGTGGTATCAGAGCAGGTCGTCCTAGGGATTGTCCGCAAAGTCGTGTCCAGTAGAGTACTGTTTATGGGTGTGAAGCCGGCCACATTTATAAACAGGAGGCTGCAGGTAATCTAGGGATTGTTGACCTTCTTTTGGTCTTAGATCGTGCGATAGAGCCAAGTCATAGGAAATGAGATTCCTGGCACTAACCCTTGATTTTAGCAAATGCACAGTATCGATGGGGGAAGGTAAGTGATGATATGGGAAGTCACAGAGGTAAGTTTTGATATTCTTGTTCTTTTACCTGAAATTGGAAGCTCTGGGTGGCTGGGAGGTGTCGGATAACTGTATGCCCTGTGAGGCATTGTTGGTATTTGCTGCGTGTAGATCCTGAACAGTATGAATTGTAAAAGAGACTCTGCCAGAATTGCCCAAAATCAGGTCATTTAGTTTGGTATACCTAACGGGAAGAAGCATGGAAAGGAAATATTGTAAATAGATAATAAGTAGGATGCGTTGTTTTGGAGGAGTTACGAACTTGGCATGGCAAGAAGAATAATTGCAAGAAAGTCGATTAGCAGTCCGAAGGATTAAAATGGATAACATTCGAGGTTTAGTAGGAACAAGGTCTGTTGAGGGATTCAGGGAAAGTTGACAATCAGTTTTGCTATAGATTATTATACAAGAATGGTGAGTAGGAATCCAAACAGGCTGATACCCGAGTACTTATAAGTAATAGTGACGAAGGTGTGCTCCCTACTATTAGGAATCTGGAACTCTAGGACGAAAGGTAGTCATACACAGGTGAAAGGTGAATATTGAGGATTGAAAAGGGTAAAATAGTAATTGTAAAGGGAAGGACGTGTTACGAGAATGTCTTGGAATCTGTAAGACTTCGACTTGCTCCAGATCATGTAATGAAGGTCATGCAATAAGGTGGGTGCGATTATACCAGCACTAATGCACCGAATTTCATCGGAGTTTCAAGGTTAAGCGTGCTGGGGTGAGAGAAATCTTAGGATAGGTGACCCCCTAGGAAGTGCACTAAAAGTTCTGCAAAAGCAGACATAAAAGAAAAAAATGAGAAGCTAGAGTAGCCTAAGGGAAATCGGAGTATACGGAATGGCTGGAAACCTTGAGAGGTCGCATAGGACGAGGTAGACTAGACCGGTGAAGAGAAATAAGGTGAACCACGGCTCTAGAACTAGGATGAGGTTGAATAGAATTTGTAAATATTTTGTAAGCGAGGTGGTAGTAAATATATATATATATATATGTATGCATATGGTATCCTATTTATGACTGTATCGATGGGCATGTGTATCCCAGCAACCGGTGTTACAGTATGGAAGGCATCAATAGAGTAAGGGTACCGAAGTTCAAGTGACAACAAAAATAAACGATACAAGTGTTACAAGGTAAGCTGATGCTATTTTTACTACAGGTTAAGATTGGAAAGTTCTAATACAACGATATTTGGAAAAGAAAGAGAGTGAGTAAATAGAAGTCAAGGAGATCAAAATGTCGGAAAAAGTGAAAAGTAAGAAACATGATTGAGCAAATCCCCCAAAAGAAATGACGGGCAAAGCACGAGCCTATTTGGGTAAAAATTCGAAGGTAGGCATATGAAGGGGATACAGTATGGTAATATGGAACAAAAGAGGAATATGAAGTAAGAGAAGGAATGATTAAGCCTTGCGTCGATGTTAGGAGATTTCGGCCCTTGAAAGGTATTTAAAGGGATAAATGTGCGGCCATATTAATGTGGTTGCCTCAGACATAGAGGAGATTTCCTGAAAGAATGACTTAAGAATAGGACGGATTTGCGCGTCTAAAGGAATATTTCACGAACTTCAGAGCCGATGTTACAAATAACAAGAGAAGAAAGGTACTCGAGGAGGAATAGACCCAAGGAAGGTTAAGGACGAAAGTAGGAAAGGTATACTAATGGGTTGGTCGAAGGAAGAGGAGAGCATTTAGGAGTGGTGTAACTGGGAATCTCTAACCATGGGAGTAAGAAGGATACTTTAACTAAATGACGGTAGGAGACCGATTACTCATCAAGGAAAGAATGAGGATGGTGAGTTGACACAATTGATTAGAAAATTAGTGATATAAGGCAAGAACTTCTGTAAAGACCGAGAGGTTCGATTATAAAGGAAATAGAATGAAATGTAAGAAACGTGCGTGGAGGAGAAGACAAACTTGGTCGTGGCATCAAAAAGATAAATAAAGGATTGATTGGGATGGATAACTACAAGGGAAATGCGACGAGTCTATTAGTAAAATGAACTAACAGCGTGACAGGGACAGGGGCATAGAATACTAAGGTTTGTAATGAATGTGAATAACTTGGTAAGACAACTTATGTGGTAAGTGCAATAGGGTCAATTAGAAAGAGTTACCGGTTAAGTAAGCTTACTCTACGAGCTTTATTCTGTTTTATAACAGTGTTACGAATGAGATCAAGAAATGGTACTCTATAGAGTTGATTATGATTGGGATATAATGAGAACGTAGCAAGAACTACAATACAAAGTAAGTAAAGTACAACGAGGAAATGACTTAAGAGGTTTTGCAATGTCAGGACTGATAGCAAGCATGATGAAAGAGGAAGTCAACTTAGAAAAAAAAAGTGAAATTGGACTAAATTCAGGTATATTACGAAACAGACATGGGAAAGGAGGCATGACAAGATAATAAAGGTTTAGAAGAATCAAGGAAATAAGTTTTGTCAACCAATACGTTGTGTCCCGGGCTATGATTAGAATTGCTCGTACCGGAGAAATTTTGTTGCAAATAAATATGTAGCAGGCATACTCCAAAAAGGTAACAGAGGAAGTGAGAAACGCCTACGAGTAACCAAGGATAAGTATCAGGACAGACGGGATTACTAAAGAAAAATCGCGACGTTGGAAGGAATGAGAGTTTTAAAAGAGGAATATTTATAGGAATCTCAATGCTTGTAAAAAGGAAAAAAGGCAATATGCCTATGGATAGCACGACAGCAGTACTACCTGAGATTTGGAAAACACCTCCTGCATCATGAAATCATAGGTCACCGTTTATGTATCAAATTGTGGGAGTATATGTCATAGGACCACAAAAATGATCGTGCTGACGATATGACTAGTAAAATAGTGTGGAAACGACAATAAATATTTGAAGAAGAACGAAATCTCGTTAAATCTCTATTAGCCTCCTACTTATGAGTTATTTGGTAATGACGTTCAGATCAGAGGAGAAGAGGTTGGAGGAAAGATTCATACAAGGATTTGAAAATATTTTGAATAGTGGAGTATTATGTTGTAAGTATACTCTTGTGTCCTGAGGAATAACAATGATGATGAGAAAATATTATATACAAGAGTATAAGAAATGGTGCTGAGGATCGTTGTATGGGTCGAATTGAGTCTCATTTGACTATAAATCCCTTAGCAACGGTATTTTCGACGCATTTGATGAGTAATCTGAGGTAAGGTAGTTAATGAGAATGATCCGTCATTAGCAAGGAAGTGCTATTGCAAGCCATCTGGGCGCTACCATCGGCGGAATTATGATGACATTGTAAGGAATTAAGAAGTACGACAAAAGTATTAAAAAGAAGATGAAATGATATGAATATAAAGTATCATTGGAGAAGCAATATGATGGATCTTATTGGAAAAGGGACAAATGGAGGATACAGACAAAAGCAAGAATGAAAAGATCTGAATTCGCCGCATGATTCAAGAATCTTGGTTATTTTTCGACAAACTTCTGAATTCACCCCTAAGTTATTAGCCAAAATAAGGATTAGAAACTTTCAGAATAAACTGAAGGAAATAAATCATTAAAGTAGATGTTTGAAATGTTTTCGACATAAGTGCAAAAGTTACCGTTAGCTAGCCAGGTGCCGGGAGCCTGATTGAAGGGAAAAGCAATTAAGCGGGATATTTCAGTGTTAAACTAGTTAAGCAGGGGACGCTAGATATGACCAGTCTTGAATTTATCTTTAAGGAAGTAAGAATAGGAATAAGTCAACTCCAAGGAGATAAAGACTTGGGATATCTGTGCAACATAAGAAAGATACATGGAGATCGAAGAGAACAAGAATTTCTGAACAAAAAGAAAATGAGATCGAATTAGATAAAATTATGTGGTAAGCACGGCATGAAAGGGGCATACAAGAATGTAAACAACGAAGACTGAAGAGACGATGAAAGCGATAAAGTGTAAAGAGTTAGTGGACAAATGAATAATAAGAAAAAAGGATGACCTTGAGTTCAGGCGTAAAATTTGGCCACAAAGGAAGAAGAACAGATTGTATAATTCAGATAAGTTTAGCTTTAACGAGCAAGTAAGACTGCAAGTAAGTAAAGTAGATACGGACAAATACAGGTAAAAACATCGATATCTAACTCGGAGTGAACTCTACCTCAACATTTGAGGACGTATGTTTTTAAAGGGGGGTAGGATGTTATACCCCGCATTTTCAGAGCATGAGCGTGACACACGCTTCCCCAAAATTGACAATCATGTTGTTGCCACATAATTTAAACTCACGTTGATAATGTTGTATTCCGTACTTTTGTACGTCGGATTATAAATAAGTTAAGGTGGGGTCCACACGTCAAGATTTTTTTAGGACACATGACAAGTTATATGAAGCACATATGTGAAGTTGAACACAACTCAAGGACCCTTGAGCCGAATCAAAGTGGAAGTCCTCGAAACAAATATTTTTAAGTAACGTTTTCGAGTGATCTGATTCGAGGGGAAAGAACGGTATTACAGGTTTGAAATTTGGAAAAATACCAAGAAATCGAAGTTGTAGATAATTGAATCATCTTTCCAACCATAGGTCGTGGGTCCACAGGTGCCGTCGGGATAAGGAGATATGAACATTTTAAGGCAGAAAGGTCAGTGGGCTAGGCCCAATCCGAGCCCAACCGGGTTAGGCCCATTACCCATGTCTTTATAAGTGCAAATTTCGGCATTCCTCCTCATTTTAAGACCAGGAATGCCCAGAAAATTCTGGGGAGAGATAGAAAAAGAGTCTTGCAGAAGAAAAACCAATTTTGATCGAAATCTGAGGCCCGAATCCCAAAGCCCATGAAGGGAAAAGTGTTGTACGCTGCGTTGTCTTCAATTTGAGCTAAAAATCAACCAAGGAGAAGAGTGATAACATGGTGGTTGCATGCTTAAGGTATGAAAAAGGTTCCTCTGCATTGTTAACGAGTTTATTTTGAGTTTCGACGGATTAGCACGGAGAGAATAGCCTGATAAATTCGTTTGTTGGTGTTGTGAATTATGGAATGAAACTTGAAGAAAATTTTGGATGGTAATAAATGTATTTAACTAGTAAAATGTGGAGGATTTGGTTATTAATGTTATTGGTATTAATTTCAGCTTCTTTACGGAAATAAAATTATTAAATACTTATTCCACAAATTGGTTGGTGGAGGAATTTAGGAAACAGTGTGCGGGCTGTTTTATGACATACGTTGGTATTGGAAATGATGTTAATACTATTGGTATTGTTGTAGATGTTTTTGGTTGCTGAATTGGAATTCGGGCTAGGCATATAAACAGGGGAGATGCTGCCCGATTTTTGGCAGAATATAAAATAGTATAATTTGAAATATGGTACAAATGTGCGATGACGGAGTCTAACGTCGGTATGAATCCTTTTAAATGTAGACTTACAAGCTTGGACGAATAAGTGTAGCTTATAGGCGGTCGAACATGTATGTAAGGCTTACCCTTTCTTTCTTTGGCATGATCCTTGTGAAACGAACAGACAAAGGATATGCATGATTTCAAAGAAACTCCTATTCTTAGAGCCACTATGATGGCTAATGTTCTTGACTTCCGAAAACTGTTTTGCTATGTCTTGATACATGTGTGTGGTTCCAAAAGTTCTATTTTGATTTGATCCATAGCGATATTCGAATGGTACTTGATATGACTATTGTTTTGATTTTCCAAAGATAGCTTCTGAAACGTTCGTAGAGGTTTCTGTACTAAAATGTCCATAACTTACTCATACTAACTCGGATTGACTTGAAACGTGTTTATGATCCTCAAGTGTCGATTTATGTACTTATCCATCGAGTCTTAAAATTTGTTTTATACGCATATAGTTTCTCACTACTCTGCTCGTGCATGCCTCAATGTATCTTTCATTGAGTCCCGGGCCAGGATATGTTATCGTGCGTATTCCACTGCATTGTTCACCGAGTCCCTTATTAGAGGGCCGGGTACGGTATATGTATATGATGAAATGATTATGGCACCGAGTCCCATGATGGGCCGGGTACGGTATATGTATGTGATGACATGATTATGGCACCGAGTCCCTCACTAGAGGGCCGGGTATGGTATAGATGTATTTATATATATGCATGCATGATGATATTATAATGTGACGACATGATTTTATCCACCGAGTCCCATAACGGGCCGCGTACGGTATATGATAATGATATGCATAATTTATGTTTTAAAGGCAAGAGTTCTGGTATTCTGAACATTGTACTTGTTTCTGTACTCCTTATATTAGTTATGATCCTCTTTACTGTATATCATGCCTTACATGCTCAGTACATATTCCGTACTGACCCCCTTTCTTCGGGGGTTGCGTTTCATGCCACGCAGGTACACCCAGATGAATAGAAGACTTGCTAGAAGGTGTTTCAGCGGAATTGGCGAGCTCCACTTCCTTCCGGAGTCCTGCCGAGTCAGAGTTTATATTTTATAGGTATAGAATGTCAGTCTTGTAGGTATAGAATGTCAGTCTTGTAAGCGGCTCCATCAGCCAATATGTCATTTTGCGTTATGTTATAAATTCCATATGATCACAGATTTTGCTTGACTTGAGAACGACGAAAGAAATATTTTTAAAGGCTCTTATTATGTATTTCATTTTATTTGAGTTAGGAGCCCAAGCGAGTATGTGTGTAATAAGAGTCAGCGGGTTCGCTCGGCTCTGAATATGTGGTCGGGTGCCCATCACACCCTAGTAAGATTAGGGTGTGACAAAATGGATCGGAGCCGACGCCTCGGCAATATGATATGTTCCATTTTCTATATATATGAAAAGGAAATGTTTTCAAAGAAAGTATTACTATGGCTATATGTATATATGTATATATGTATATACGTGGATCGGGCTGCACGTTCCGCAGCACTAAGCATGCATGGAACCGCCAAAAAGGCATTCATATGTACATGTTACTCTTTTATCTGACGATATGCTATATGTTTCCATTCTGTTATTATTCATACTTTACATCCCTTACTATGTTATTATTCATGCCTTACATACTCAGTACATTGCTCGTACTGACGTCCCTTCTTGTGGACGCTACGTTTCATGCCACGCAGGTGTATACAGATGAGTAGAGGATATTGTTAGAAGATGTTCCAGCTAGATTGGCGAGCTCCATTTCCTTCCGGAGTGTTGCCGAGTCAGAGTATCCATGTTATGATATATTGATTTATGTTAGAGACTTTGCAGAAAGAGTCACGTATATAGCATGTCAGTCTTGCAAGCGGCTCTGCAAGCCGATGTATCATTATGCATTATGTTATAAATTTAATATGATTACAGATTTTACTTGAGTTGAGAAAGACGAAAGGAATGTTTTTGAAAAGCTTTCATTATGCAGTTCATTTTTTGATTTAAGAGTCCAGTGAGTCTAAGAATATACTGAGAACCAGTGGGTTCGCTCGTCTCTAAGTAAAGGGGTCGGGTGCCCATCATGCCCCATCAGGACTGGGGTGTGACAAATTGGTATCAGAGCAGTTCGTCCTAGGGGTTGTCTGCAAAGTCGTGTCCGGTAGAGTCGTATTTATGGGTGTGAAGCCGGCCATACTTATAAATAGGTGGCTGCAGGGCATCTAGGGATCATTGACCTTCTTTCTGTCTTAGATCGTGTGATAGAGCCAATTCATAGGAAATTAGATTCCTTATACTAACCTTTGATTTCAGCAGACGCCCAGTATCGACGGGAGAAGGTGAGTGATGATATGAGAAGTCACAGAGGTAAGTTCTCATATTTTTGTCCTGTTACCTGAAATTGGGAGCCCTGGGTGGCTGGAATATATATATATATATATATATGCCCTGTGAGGCATTGCTGGTAATTGCTGCATGCAGGTTTTGGATAGTAAGAATTGTAAAAGAGACTCTGCCATAATTTTTCAAAATCAAGTCATTTAGTTAAGTACACCTAACAGGAAGAAGCGTGGAAAGGAAATATCGTAAATAGATAATAAGTGGGATGCGTTGTTTTAGAGGAGTTATGGACTTGGCATGACATGAAGAATAATTGCGAGAAAGACGATTAGCAGTGCGACGGATTAAAATCGGTTACATTCGAGGTTTTGTAGGAGCAAGGCCTATTGGGGGATTCAGGGAAAGTCGACAAATGAGTTCTGTTGTAGATTATTATATAAGAATGGAAAACAGGTTGATAACCGAGTATTTATAAGTAATGGCGACGAAGGTGTGTTCCCTACCATCAGGAATCTGGAAATCCAAGATGAAAGGTATCCATACACACAGGTGAAAGGTGAATATTGGGGATTGAAAAGGCTAAAATAGTAATTGTTAAGGAGAAAGACGTGTTACGAGAATGTCTCGGAATCTGTAAGACTTCAACTTGCTCCAGATCATGTAATGAAGGTTATGCGATGAGGTGGATGCGGTTATATCGGCATTAATGCACTGGATCATCGAAGTTTCAAGGTTAAGCGTGCTAAGGTGAGAGAAATATTAGGATGAGTGACCCCCTTGGGAAGTGTACTAAAAGTCCTATAAATTCATACACGAGAGAAAAATGAGAAGCTAGAGTAGCCTAAAGGAAGTTAGAGTATGTGGAGTGGTTAGAAACCTTTAAGAAGTCGCGTAGGACTAGGCGGACTAGACCGCTGAAGAAAAAGAAGGTGCATCACAGCTCTAGAATTGGGGTGAGTTTGAATAGCATTTGACAATATTTTGTAAGCGAGATGGTAGCAATTATATATGTATACGTATGCATATGATGTCCCCTACATGGCTATCAGCGGGTATGTGTATCCCGGCAACCAACGTTGTGGTGTATGCGGAGTTCAAGGGACAAAACAAAAGATATAGTACAAGTTTTACAAGGTAAGCTGATAATGTTTCCACTATCGGATTAGGATTGGAAAGTCCTAATACAATGATATTTGGAAAAGAAAGAAAGTGAGTAGATGGAAGATAAGGAGATCAAAATGTCGGAAAGAGGGTGAAAGGTAAGAAACATGAGTGAGTGAATCCCCCCGAGAGAAACTACAGGCAAAGCACGAGACTATTTGGGTAGAAATTCGAAGGTAGGCATGTGAAAGGGATGAAGTGTGGTAATATGGAACAAAAGAGGAGTGTGTGGGGTTCGAGAACCGATTTCAATAAGTGGGGCTAAAAGAATAGTGACCACGACAAGGAATGTGAAGTAAGAGAAAGAATGATTAAGCCCTACAATGGTATTAGGAGATTTTTGGCCCTTGAAAGGTATATAGAGGGATAAATGTGTAGCCATATTAATGTGGTTGCCTCGGCCATGGAGGAGCTTTCCTGAAAGGATGACTTAAGCATAAAACGGAGTTGCGGGTTTAAAGTAACATTTCATGGACTCCAGAGCCGAAACTACAAATAACAAGAGAAGAAAGGTGCTCTGTCACAACCTAGTCTTACTAGGGTGTGATGGGCACCCGACCCCATACTCGGAGCCGAGCGAACCCGCTGGATCTTATTACACACAAAGTCTCTTTGAACTCTTAAATCAAATAAAATGAAATACATAGTAAAGCTTTCAGAAATATTCTTTTTCATTGTTCTCAAATCAAACAAAATCTGTAATTATATGGAACTTATAGCATAACACAGAATGACACATCGGCTGATGGAGCCGCTTACAAGACTGACATCCCATACCCACGACTCTGTCTGCAAAGTCTCTAACATCAACCAGAAATCATAACATATATTCTGTGACTCGACAATTGCTCCGGAAGGAAGTGGAGCTCGCCAATCCCGCTGAAACACCTTCTAGCAATGTCCTTTACTCATCTAGGTGTACCTGCGTGGCATGAAACGCAACGTCCACAAGAATGGACGTCAGTACGAGCAATGTACTAAGTATGTAAGGCATGAATAGTAACATAGAAAGGGATGTAATTATGAATAATAACAGAATGGAAATATAGAGCATATCATGGGGTAGAAGAGTAACCTGTACATCTGAGTGGGTACCATGCATGCCTAGTGCTGCGGAACGTGCAGCCCGATCCACATATATATATATACTATATTGTTGCGGAACGTGCAGCCCGATCCATTTATATATATTATATTGCTGCGGAACGTACAGCCCGAACCATATATAACATAACGTTTTAGTGTCGAGGAACGTACGGCCCGATCCATAAATATATTATATTGCAGCGGAACGTGCAACCCGATCCATATGTAACATAACATGTTAGTGTCGTGTATAACATAGTGCGCACAATGACATAACCGGCCCGGGACTCGGCGAACGATATAACAATAGTATGCACGACCAGAGTAGTGAGAAACCATATGCATATAAATCAATTCTAAGACTCAATGGACAAGTATACTTACCGACATCTGAAGGCTTAGAAACAAGTTTCGGGTCAATCCGATTTAGTATAAGAAAGTTATGAGCGTTTGAAGTACAAAACCTTCTACGAACGTTTCAGAAGCCATTTTTGGAAAATCAAAGCAACAATCATGTTAGGTAACTTTTGAATATCGTTATGGATCAAATCAGATAGAGCTTTTGGAACCATATGAACGTATCAAAATATATCAAAGACTCAATGGAATAATCAAATGTGCTATCATTTGAAAACCAAGACATTAGTCATATTAATTATCTCTCGAATGCCATTCGAAAACAAATCAACCGAACTTCGAACATCATAGATACTCATTAAAACCATATGAAACAGCTTATGGAAATCAAGAACGTTAGCCATCCTAGTGGCTCTAAGAATAGGAATCTCTTTGAGGTCATACATATACATCATCTACTTGTTTCATAAGGATCATGCCAAAAGAAAGAAAGGGTAAGCCTTACATACCTGTCCCACGTCCAATTAGCTACGCTTGTTTACCCAAGCTTGCTAGTCTACATTCAAAAGAATTTACATAGTCATCAGATTCATCATCATATACTTGTCTTAGTTGTCACGACCTAGCTCCGTGGGCCGCGACTGGTGCCCTATTTGGACACCCCAAACGAACTCACATGCTAACTCGTCATATTCTAATTTATCTCAGATTTCATATTAATCATTTTGAACAGATTGGAAGCAAATATTATCTTAAGCGGTCGCACGTGCAATAGTATCACATCAAAGTCAGAAGGGACGGCGGAACACACATCGTCGAATATATATACACATATACAAACATATGGGCCGCCATGGCCTCCATAGCAAGTAGGACCGCATTAAGACACAAATCATAAACAGAACGAACACACGTAGGACCCACGACCCACATATATGACTACAGGCCTCCACAAATCGAAACAGAAACATATGACGGGACAGGGCCCCGCTGTACCCCAAATAGTCCAATATACAGAAGCATATACATAACAAAAGATATATACCAAAATATGGGCTCTGGATCAAGAGGAGCGCTCCGTAATAGCAGAAAGTGTGGCCTACACTGGTGGGTCACGAACCTCAGTACCTGCGGGCATGAAACGCAGCCCCCGAAGAAAGGGGGTCAGTACGAATGATGTACTGAGTATGTAAAGCATAGAGTACAAAAATCCAAACCATAACTGACATAGAAGGGTACAGGAAGTAAATACCGAACCAGTACATCAAAGTCCGTGCTGAAAATATATGTATATATAATGCAAATAAAAATCATGCATAAGGCTCAGGAACGTGGTCACCACTCCGACGCTGGTGCCACAACACAGCATACTCCAGAAGGTTTCAAATCTCCGTACAACCCCGAACATAACATATCATCACAATATATCATATCATCAAAGCATCTCATAAGCCATATCACAGCATAACTCCATAAACGGTACCCGGCCCTATGGCGAGGTTTCGTGAACCGTAACACATCATACTGCCGAATATGTCATAATACGCATGATCACAAAACCGGCCCGGGAACCGGCGAACGATATCATAGTAATAGGCACGAGCAGAGTAGTGCGGAAACCATATGCAAATACACAATTATATATTGAGATCAGAAAGCTCAAAGTAAGTATCGAGTCTGTCGGAATTAGTATACAAAAGATATGAGCCTTTAAATTTACAAAAACTTTCGAAAAATACCTCACAAGCCATTTTCTGAAAATTTAATATCATTCACATTAAGGAGCTTTCAAATAACTTATGGAGCAAATCAAACGGAGCCTTAAATTCATAGGCAAAAGTCTCCTTTTTATGTCATACAAAAATAGATCAAGTAAGACAAACGAAGGAAGTCTCGGGACTAGTGGGCCCACCTCGGGTAAAGTCGAGGTGGTGTACGAAATTTACAAACGGTAGACTCTATGGAGTCATCCATGAAAGTTTCAAAGCGATTTGATTACGTATGTGAAAGTTACGAGTGCTTGAGCATTTCTTTCCAACAAACATATATTCTAGGAACAGGATATTCCCCGAGGCTCAAATTCAAACCTAGTACACCTAGGACATGCCAAAAGAAGGAAAGGTAGTGCCTTACATACCTTTTTCACTTCTTACGCTCGCCCAAACTCAAATCCCGTTTGCTCCAAAATCTACAATTGGTCATAGTTGCCAAATATGAGATACGCTTTTAGAATTTCAATCTAAAATCCATATTTGTCTACCGAAATTTCGGCAGCCTTTCCCCTATAAATTCAACATCCCCGAGAATCATCTTGGCCCAAAATATCAACAAAAATAACACAATACCAACAACATCAACAATCACAACAAAATACATTCTAACATAAATGTTCTTCCTTTCTACATTATGCAACAATTCCCATTCCAACTTCACACTTCCAACCCAATATCAACGTTCTCATATTCATTTACCAATTCAAAGTTATTCAAACATAATTCAATAACATTTCAAGCAATCCTCAAGGATTCAAGCAATCCCGCCAATTCCATCTTCCATCCGAAACTTCTACAATTACAATGAAACTACTAAATTGCATTGTCTTCTTTCAAATTCATTAATGGCAACAATAATTCACACTTTAAAATTCCATTTCCATAATTACCTAAAATTTATATTAAAAACACATAATTTCCCATAACGACATACATGCAATTTCAACGCCGACTTAAGTCGTTAAACCTTTATTTACGTCATAAATGTCACAACGACACAACTAACATACTAAATGAATTTCATTTCACATTCCCTTCACTACCACCCTTCCACACGGCCACCTACCCTTCACACACCCACACGGCCATGCACACACACATCACAATTCCAAAATTTTCATTCAATTCTAATCATCATAACATATATACCCCTTCCATAACATAAAAGAATATAATTCTTACCTTTTCCTTCAAATTTCAACTTTCAGCAAACGTGGTCCTCCTGCTAAACTAATTATACCGCGTCGGAGAGCATCTTGCACTTGCTAAGAATTCAAGAAGAACAAGATTTTAGGATCAAAGTTGAAAGACTAGATTTTTTTTTTTGTTTTGGGAGGGGTTTCGGCCGAATGGCCTTGGACTCTCACTCTTTTTTTTTTTTTTTGATTTCTTGAATGTTCTATGGATGAACATGTATAATTGTCCCCTTATATTAATTAATCACATGGACCATTTAATTGTGGGCTTGGGCGAAAGGCACATGGCCGGCCACCCCCTAATACTTGGGCCTTATTTTTCTTATTTTTGTTGAGCCCAATTAATTATAAGTCTTATTTGTAACTCATGGAACTAATTCCCAAAATTCCAATTTTCCCTTGGCCTTCTTCCGTATTTCCGCAACATATTTTTCATAAATAGCACACATATATGAAATAAACTAAAATATAGCCCTCATTTCCTTCAAGGCAAAATTGTTCCAAATTTTCCAAGTGCACAAAAATGCGAGATATAACATTAGTCCTTCAAATGAATTCATTTATATTCTGCCGAAATTTCGGCAGCATTTCCCCTGTAAATACACCATCCCCGAGAATCTAACTTGGCCAAATAATCAATCAACAATCCGAGAATTCAACTCGGCCAAATTATCAACAACAATACCAACAATCAATCCAAAATACATTCTAACGTTAGTAACTTCTTTTATATAATCCAACGACATTTTTCTTATATTCGATACAATCACAACAACCCAACTTACAATCTTCCAAACACATGTCTTTCTTCCAAATTCATGAATTATTTTTACAACTTACACATTAGCAATATCATTCATACAAATATAAGAAACCATACTAATGTCACATTAACTTCTTCAACAATCCCACAATGATTCCAACTTCATTTAAATTCATCAAACCTTCATTTTAATCATGAAACCCACAACACAACAATCAAAATACTAAATAAAATCAAGTCATCACATCTTATCATTACACCCCTATTCGGCCACAACCCTTGCACACATATTTCATGAGTTTCATCCATTTCTACATACTACAACATTCACAAATCATCCATAACACATGTAAAAGAAGATTGAACCTTACCTTTCTCCACTTGTCTTCTTACTTAGCTAGGGTTTGTAAATCACCCAAATAAATGCTTGGCTTGCTCCAACGACTCCTTCATATTAATGAGGACCTTCCAATTAGTAGAAAAGCTAGAAAAAAATATTTTTTTGTGATCAATTTCCATGGCTTCAAATTTGGCCATGGTGGCCGAAGGTTCCTTCTCTCTTCCTCTTTCTTTCTCTTCTTCTCCAAGCTTCTTAACTTAAAAGAATGAATATGTCTTATTTGCCACCACTTATCTATATATATATACTTAAGTCCTACAAATAAAAATATGGACACATGGCCATGGGTGGGGCCCACACCTTATGTCACACGGCCAAAGTGGCCTTTTCAAGAATTTTCTTGAACATTTTGTGAAATTCCCATTTTGCCCCTAGCCTTTCACAATATTACCATGAGCCACTTTGCGAATTTCCCTTTTTACCCTTAGCCTTTCTCAATATTTCCATACTAATAAACAACTTGTATATTAAAATAACTTCGAAAATAGTCTTGCCCTTAACCTCTGGCAATTATCTTGAATTATCAAAACGTACAAAATACGGGCTATAACATGCTCGAGGAGGAAGAACTCAAGGAAGGCTAAGGATGAAAGTAGGAAAGGTATACTAATGGGCTGATCAAAGAAAAAGGAGAGTATTTAGGAGGAAAGTAGCTGGAAATCTTTAACCATGGGAGTAAGAAGGATACTTTAACAAATTAGCGGTAGAAAACGGATTACTCATCGAGGAAAGAACTAGGATGATGAGTCGACCAACTGATTAGAAAATTAATGACATGGGATAAGAATTCATGTGAGGACCGAGAGATTTGATTATAAAGGAAATGGAATGAAATATAAGGAACGTGCATGGGAGACCGCTCGGCCGTAGCATCATAAAGATAGATAACGGTTCGATGAACGAGGAAGATAGATAAAGGTTCGATGAATGAGGATAGAGAGAGTATAAGTTGTAAGAATCCCGTGCTAAGAGCAAGAAGTAGCAGGACATTTGAAAAACTTGGATGCACAGCTGCAACACAAACTCGTAGTTAAGAAGGATAATGAGTAAGTGAGCTAAGCGGGCGAAAGGACTAGTAGTTGATAGAAGGGTGTGGAAATGTTAAAAAAAAAGATATGAAAAATGATGATAATATAGACATAAATGGAAGAAGAACTTAGGATAAGGGGGATTCTAGATATGTTATAAGCAAAGTCGGGAATAGAAAAACAAGGAATAAGGCATAATCGAAGACTTCATGAAGGACGTGGCGAATCTCGATGTCCCCATTAACTTGTAGGTCTGGAAATCCGTTAGTCATAAAAAGATTGAGGTGTGAAAAGACGAAAAAGAAGGCATCGAAATTGGATACCCTTATAAGTATTCCAATTGAACACAAGAGTGTGACTAGCAAAAAGGATAAATAAGGCAGACCATACAATGACGGAACCCCAGCCTTGAGAAGATAGTGAAGGGCGGTAGATAATTATCGAAGACGATGGGTACTTGAAGACTATTGGCGTATAAGGACCTCTTTTATAAGGGGGGAAGAACATATTATATTAGACTTAAAGGAATCACGACATTTTCAAGCTCCAGAGGAGGAATGTTTACTAGCTCGGGGCCAGAGTTCAAAACATATCGGCATATTAGAAGGATACCTAAAAGAAGTAGAAACGAATTGACAATAAGTGTACCATGGGGTAGACATAAGGAGAAAGTATGGAAGACACCTTTGGAGAATGCTTCATGCCTACATGAGCTACGATATTTCTAGACCATGGGTTGAATCCCCCGTATCGAGCAAAATTGCACAGTACCTAAGTATGCAGCGACGTGTCCTAAAGGATAATAAAGAGAACGAGAAAGGTCTACAAGATAAGTTCAGAAAGAATAATGGAGAGGATGAAAAATCCAAAGGACACTTCAGATGACAATGACAATTATAACGAAAGTACCAATGATTGGTAGTTTGGAAATTTTGGATGGAAAGAAAGAACGCTGCTCCTACGAATGGAAATAAAAGAGTTCACCGGATATTAGAAAATAGTTCATGGACCACTAATTATACGGAATATGAGAGCATATGCCATGGAATTATATGAGCCATCAATGTGAAGCTATGCCCAATTATAATTGTGAAAAGCCACATCAGAAAGTCAACAAGGAATAATAACAGATAAAGTAATCGTCGGTACAAAGAAATCGAAGCTAGATGTATATATATGTTGTTAGAGAGTCGTAATGGAGTAAGAATTACCGTAATCCTATGCTTCTGGGTTGAATAGAGAGACTTGGGAGCAGGAAGCTAAAGAAAAAGTTATGGCATGAGCCCCAGGGATTTACGTTGAGTTTGGATAATAAGTTTGCCTTAATTGTAACTGGGCTGCGAAGGATAATAAATGGTGAAGAAACATTACGTATATACGTATTTTGGATATTGATATAACTATCCTTGGAAAGGAAAATAACCATTATACTCATTAGCGACAAAGTCATGATTGGACAAATATTAAGAATGTAAGATTGAGAGGGATAGTGACAAGATGTAAGGGAACAGGTAGTCGAACTAATGAACTGCAGGGAGTCGATGCAGTGTATGTCTAAGATCAACAGGTATAAAAAAGGGGATAGCCCGAGATGGTACCGAAGAGATAAATGCAAAGAGTGTGCCATATATGAGCAAGGTAATTTCCCACTAGTAAGGAAACAAGAAACGAGAAAAAGAGAGATACTTACAGGCCGATGAATAGTTATGGCACGATAAGCAAGACTACAATAATGGAGACAATACGAGAGCGAGGTTCTAGTTAATTTCCGACCATGTACATGCAAACAAAGAATTGAAAGAAGCTGACTGAAGGCAATGAAGGAGTTAAGGGAAGATGAGAAGATACTGAGCCAAGTTATAGTTTACGCAAATGACAATCAGACCCTTAGGGAAGAACAACGTTTATAAGGAATCAAAGATGGTGTTGTGGGTTAGCAATACTACAACATTCGAGGACGAATGTTTCAAAGGGGGGAAGGATGTTACACCCCGGAAAATTTTGCGTTACCGAGACTGTCGACGGCTTAGTATGAGCTAAGGGAGAGCAAAGTTATACAAGGATTAGGGACGGAGATTATAGTAACTGAGTATAAGAATATATATGTGACATTTGGTGATCGTATGGAGTAAATCAGTTAACAAATTACTTGATGATAGCCCTCGTAACCATAAGTTAAGGTGGGGCCCACATGTCGGGATTTTATAAAAGACATATGAAGTGATATATGGGTAGTACATGTGAAGTTGAGCAAGTCCTAAGATGGACCCATAAGCCAAATATGGACATAAGCCCTCCAAAAGGACGATTTAAGGAAACATTTTCGGATGATCTGACTTGAAGGGGCAAAAACGGCCTTATAAGTTTGGAATTTGGGAAAACTCCCAGAAATAAAAGTTGTAGATAATAGGAAGAGATTACCAACCATAGGTCGTGGGCCCTCACACGATGTTGTAATCAAGAGTTATGGCCATTTTAAGAGCAAGACCCTAAGTCGCCAAAATGGGCCAAAATGGCTCCGCGGACCCCACATGAGGAGGTCGGTGAAACCGACCTAACAGGGGTATAAATACCCCCATCAACCTCATTTTTTCAGCAAAGTAACATTGTAAAAGGTCCTAGAAAATTCTCCACACCTCCCCCAAACATTATAGTCCGATAAATCAAGAATTTAACAAAATTACGTCAAACTAGTCCACGAAAGGTGATTATTCTTGCTTCTACTTACGCTTGGTGTTGGAAAAAGGTTGATGTGGCTGAGTTTCTTCAAATATAAGGTATGTTATTCATCCCATCTCTTGTGTTGAGTTTATTTGAAGGTCTAGCAAGCTTTAAAAATGAAAATAGTTATGGAGGAAGGGTCATAAAGTGTTGTGTTGTAGTTGTTGTGTTTAAGGGCTGTTTTGAACATGTTGTGGCCGTGTGGATGGACTGATTTATATATGTAAAGATGGTATATAATGTTTTTAGTGTGTTGATGAGATTATACTCCTCGATTGGGACGAAATGAAGTGCATATTGTTGTTGTATGTTGAAAAACATTGTGTGGGATGTTTATGGAATATATTGGTATGAATAATAGTTTTGTGATGTTGGTATTGTTGTTGTTGTTGATTGGTTGCTGAATTGTAATTTTGGGCTGGGCATATAAACAGGGGAGATGCTGCCCGATTTTCGGCAGAATATGGAATAGTTTGATTTGAAACCGGGAACAAGTGTGCAATAAAGAGTCTAACGTTAGTATAACTCCTCTTAAATGTAGACTTGCGAGCTTGGACGAATAAGCGTAGCTAATAGGAGGTCGAATAGGTATGTTAATGCTCGTCCCTTTCTTTCAAAGGCATGATTCCTATGTTATGACTTCATAAATGTTTCCATATCTTCCTTGTTTTCAAAAGTTAAAAGTCTATGATTCCAAGGCATGATTCCCTTCCTGATAACCCACAAATATTTTCTAAAATGTCCGTATTTTTTCCAAAACCAAGGTTTATGATTTGGTAAGCTTTTATGACTATAACGACGGACATGTTTTTGTAATGACAGCGATTATGTGAAAGATGAGAATATGTCGATGGTGATTATGATGAGAATGGTTTCATGTTTGAAAGTCTCAAGTTGTGGATTTAATATGAATATGATAATATTGAGCTATTTCTTGATCCTCAATTTTATTCCTTGGTAATGACTCTATTTTCTAAAGACTTCAAAATATATGAATTGACGCCTTATGATATTTATGACCTTATTCTATGTTCTTGTTATACCTTGGAAAAGTCCCCGTACATGTACAAGGAATAGAACGACAAGGGTATGAGTGTGGGGTGTTTTACTAAGCAAGGGGTGATGATTCGTGAATTTTTTGGAAATGAAAAGGTTATGGAATTTTATTCAGCACAGTGGTCGTGAAGTGGTATACGGCCCGTAAAGTGATTTACGAACCGTAAACCACCATCGTCCTCCAGCCTTTCAAGTTTCAACTTTCTGTTAAGTGGTGAAATGCTTAAATACGACTTGGAATACGGCAAGTAAACTGGTTTACGGACCGTAAACCTCAATCGTAAACTGCAATATTCTTCAGCCAACTTCTCTGTTTTGGACATGCTTAAATACGACCAGGGAGGACGGCTCGTAAACCAGTTTACGGCTCGTAAACCAATTTACGGCTCGTAAGCCAGTTTACCCCGACTGGAATTCATTAAAGACCAGATTTTGAATTAATAAAGGGGACAAAGGCTTCATTTTATTTCATTATGCATCTACACCATTCAAGAACACTCTAGAAGCTCTCCAAATATTAATCCACAAAATTCAAGAGATCAAAGGGGAACCAAGATCATCAATATCTAATTCATGACAGCAAGTGCATGAGACTCTATTGGAAGTCATCTTCTTCAAGAAATCTCAAAAGGGTTGAAATAGGGTTTTGGTATAAAAAGAGTATTGTTGCTCAAGGCTTGTTCCACCATCATCCAAGGTATGTTTCATGACTATACCATATGGTTCAAGGTATTGGAAGGCTTAGATACTTGAAATGTATAAGAACATAGAAAATAGGCCTTGTATGGGTAAATAGTGGCACAATTGAATAGTAGTTGAATGGAGTCATGAATGTTGATAAGCTACGGTTGTGAATATGTTATAAATAACGTCTAGACCATGAAATAAGTATTATATACGGGAAAACGTGATAACGAGCTATAACCATGAATGTGGAGAAATTGGAGGAAAATGGTAGATTTTTCTCAAAGTGTATCAGTGATGATTGTTGAAAGTAATGTTGGGTGTGTCGTTACGAATGTATAAGAGAGGAAATGAAACATGGGGAAAGTATTAGAAATGAAGGGAGTGCTACCCAATTTTCCTTAGAAATGGTAGTCCGTTCTTGTAATTACTTAGCTAACGACGACATGAATTCTCTTGAAGGTATACGAGTGCATTAAGGGAGAACGAGCAAGCAATAAGAATTGTAAGCGTCGAAGGTATGTGAGGCTATTCCCTTTCTTTCAAAGGCATGATCCCTAGCTTACGATTTCATAAATGCTCCCATCTTTTCCTTGCTATCAAAGGTTAAATAATCTAAGATTCCGATGCACGATTTCCTTCTTGATATTTCATAAATGTTTTCCAAAGTACTCTTATTTTCCAAACCAAAGGTTGGGATTATGTGAGCGTTATGATAACGACCGTGGATATTGTTTTCAATAACAATGATGATGTCAAAAGTGAAAGTATTATTATGCTGACCATGACGAGAGCAAATCTTATGTTTAAAAGTTTCAAGTTTACGATTTCAAGGACTATATGAGAACATCGAGCTATTTACTAATTTCTCAATTTATTCATGGATGGTGACTTTATTTCTAAATCTTCCAAAGTATATGAATGGTTGCCTTATAAAGTTCATGATTTTATTCTATGCTTTCTTTTAATGCTATTCTTCATTGATAGTCTCGACTTATAATAATTGTTCCTTCAAGGTGAGACAAAGCGACGATGATTACTCCATAACACAATCGGAGGGTTTCGACCTTACGTCACTCCAACGTACTTACAGCTTTTCCTTGGGCTCTCCAGCATGCTATGTACATTATGTATGTATATATATATGATATGAAAATGTTTTCAGGGGAAAGGGGTAAAGGTGAGGCGCTATAGACGCATAGCTACCTATACAGCTAGCATATCATGATTCCATCCCGGACGCGGGATGCCCGGACGCGGGGTATATGGGTTATGGATCGGGCCGTACGTTCCTCGGCACTAACTTATTATATTTATGGATCGGGTCGTACGTTTCTCGGCACTAACTTATTATATTTATGGATCGGGCCGTACGTTCCTCGGCACTAACATATGATGACATATGGATCGGGCTGCGCGTTCCGCAGCAATTTACTACATGATGCTTTATGAGTATGCATACATGGATCCGCCTTAAGAGGCAAGCAGTTATCGATTATCTCCTTGTTCTTACTTTACTTTACTTTCTTATTCTTACTTTATTTCTTAATGTATGCCTCACATACTCAGTACAATGTTCGTACTGACATCCTTTTCTTTGGATGCTGTGTTCATGCCCACAGGTAGACGGGAAAGCGATCCAGACTGATAGGAGTAACTAGCCGAGCTGAAGAGCACTCCATCTTCCGGAGGTGCTAATTGGTTGTTCCTTTTGTGTATATATTTGTATGTCACTCAATAGAGGCTCATAGATGCTCGGTGTGGGTTGTGTGGTTCCACAACATGGGTAGTACGCATGTGTATAAGTATATTGAAATATGTTTCTGTATCAACGCGTTATATTTTTGTAATGAAAAGCAAATCCTCTTTTTAAAGTTAACCGGAAATAGATGAATGATTGTTAAATGGGGTAGGTAAATGATAGTACGAGCGGTGCTCGGTGGTTAGTCCCGGGTACCCGTCGCGGCCCCTAGCCGGGTCGTGACAGAAGTGGTATCAGAGCAGTTCGTCCTAGGAAGTGTCTACGAGCCGTGTCTAGTAGAGTCTTGTTTATCGGTGTGTTGTGCACCACGTCTATAAACAGGAGGCTACCGGGCATTTAGGAAACATGACCATCATTCTTCTTAATAGATCGTGCGATAGAGCTGTGTTATAAGACTATCTCTCCCCTAACGGTGCGTTGTCATTTCAGCAAAACCGATGAAGGGAAAAGCTACGACGGCCCAGAAGGGCTAAATGGTGGTTGAAGAAGGGCTTGATCGAGAGCCGTCTACGGATATGGAGGAGGGCGAACCCCAGAATAACGCCCCACTTCGATTTTCCCATACCTCGCCCACTTTTAAGGATCAGAGGGAAGCCTCGATCTTAGCTCCAGTACCCCCCGTTCCTTCGCAAGATACCACGGGCCAAGAGATGAGACAGGCCATTCTTTTACTGACTCAATTGGTAGCCGCTCAGACTCAGCGGCTGAATGCGAGTCACGACGACAGGGGTTGGAGAAAGGGAGTTAATTCCTTTAGGTCTGACTGTGAGATTAGAGATGCACCTCCACAGTTTCCCAGACCCAGATTTGATGGACCTGCTTATTCAAGGTCATCCCAGAGTCTCAGAGTTTCTCGTTCTCGAGTTCAGGGTGATACCGGTCAGAAGAGGTCTCCAGTACCACGATGTATTCAGTGTCGCAGGTTACATTGGGGACCGTGTCACCGGGGCTCGGATGTTTGTTATGCCTGTGCTAGGCCAGGCCATTTAAAGCGAAATTGTCCATCGCTACGTGGTAAAAGTGAGGTTCGGACTACGGGAATGGTAACGGGCTCTTCATCATTGACACACCCTCCAAGGTCAGGGCCACAGGGGCTAGTAAGCAGTGGTAGAGACCGAAGAACGCCTAGTCCAAGCGGATCCCAGCATCATACCCAGGCGTTAGCTGAATGACGGGATCCTGAGTCTTCCCCTGATATTACTCCAGGTATATTGTTAGCACCCTTTTATGATTAATGCGAACACATGTGCAGGTAATCCATATGGTAAATGTTATAGGACTGACTAAAAAGGATAACAGGTTAAGTATGCCTACTTCGTGAGGCTATCCTATGTTATGAGCACGTAACGGGGACTGTAATGTAAAGTATAACGAGGAAACGCCTAAGGGCATGTTAAGCTTTATATGAATGCAAGCGTGAAACCGGCAAGCGAACCAGGGAACAGTAAATGAGAAAGCTTGAAGGACCTTGATAGGGAAAACTCAGCGCAGGAATTCTTCAACGATCGAGACTATCGACAGAAAAAGGGGGAAGTCAAAGGGAATCAAAGTGAAGGGACATAGCAGAGTAGCAGAAGTCGTGCTTGGCATAATTAAGGGTATGGATGATATCTCTAGTGGGTGTAAAAGATTAAGACTGCGGTAAGGATAAATAATGAAAGTAGGATAATTAGTAGGAGGAAGGTCGACGCGATAGGAGCGAGATGGGGGAGGATCAGGACGGATAGAATTAGTTCAGGCAGCAAGGGACGGATTGACACAGGTGGTGTATCCTAAAGAACAAAACGGTACTCAGTTAAGAATATGGTTCCTCATGCGAAGAGTCAAGGATCGATTATTAAGTGGGAGGAGATAAAATAGCAAAGAGGAAATGTACAAAGTACGAGTGCCTAAAGAATAGTGGCGTGGTAGTTAAAGGAGAACATATCTCCTACAAATATCCCATACCAAGTTAGAACGAGTGAAGTGAATGAGGTAAAGAGTTGAAGAGGAAAAGATGATCATGATTTGTGGGTCTACTGTACGACGATGAAGCGATGAAGTAGAGTGATAACTAATAATGATAGTGGTACAATGCGGAGATGAAATCGGTTCCAAGCGCAAACAAAAGTAAGAGAATAAGGAGGCATGGGGCGTATTAGCGGCGTAAGAGACCTAGGTCCTAGAGAAACGAAGGTGGCGTTACGAAAATATTTTGAGTGCCAGAGAAGAGGGAAGTGACACTAGATGGGTGGCATGGATGGCTAGACCTACTATTAATGTAAGCGTCCCTATGGGGCAGGAAGTTGTTAAGAGGAGCGGGTGTAGATATAGACTCATAACTATTGGATGGGCTAGGTAAAATACATTTTTGTTCGGGTCGCTATATCGGGCGCGTTATTTGGTTACAAGACTGTAAAGTGAGTACGCTAAGACTTCACACATAAATTGCTATAGCCGTAGATTATGGGGAACGGTATGAGTAAGATGTAGTGTGGACAGAAGTACGTGAATTTAAGATTTACAGGTACGAGTAAAACCCTTAAAAGGGGGGGGGGGGGAGCGAAGAGAGAAGATACCAGAGTGAAGGTTGAAGTGACGAACCCTACGGGAGTGTGTTGACTAAAAGTGGTAGAATAAGGACACGCAAAAGCAAGAAGAAGGGGGAAGAAGAAGAGCCGTGGGTCGGCAAAGATGGAAAAACACTGGTGACGTGCAGAGGTGGACTCACAATTCTCTAAGATTATACCACCTCATCGTCCCTCTAAATTATAAATCTCAACTGAATTTGTAGCGAAGTATAAGGCCGATCTGTGAGATGTTGTGTCCCATAAGGTCCCAATTGGCGCAAAACGAGGAACAAAATTGCGAAACTCTGATTGCACGACATGGTTGGAGGAGAGTTGGAATCAGTTTAGGGAGTACTGATTTGTTACTATTACTCTTCCAGCAGAATGGAAACTCTCATTTCTCTGTCCTTATATTGATTTAATGACTTCCGGGATTGAATACTCTTTTAGCCCAAATAAAAATATAACCCCGGAAAATGTTGTGAATATAGTGGGTGATGGTAGCCCCAAGAAGAAGGCATGCAGGCCTGAGACACATAATAATTCATGATATTAACATGGGTCTTATTGTAAAGTTACCCCGTTCCCGAGGTAAGGGCATTAGCGAAAAGGGCATTGAGAAGGATATTGACACTTAGATGAATATGACCGTGGATACGACATACAGATGAATACGACTATGAATGCGAAGATAGACATAGATGCAGGTATACGGATGGATGGGTACGAATGAGAAACGCGCAAAAAGAGTATGTAATTCGTAGATGTTTACATGTCGCCAATGAGACCAAGTGAACACTTAGGAGAAGAGTAAGAGGTAAAGTAAAGGTGAGAGAGTCATGATGCCCGGGGTAAGTTAAAGGAGGGTATGTGGTAAACGGAACTGAAATGTCGAGTTGGGATTACTGTGAGAGACAAATGGAATAATTGCTTGGGGCATAGTATAAGTACAGGTTACCTACTCACCATAGAAGCCCGAGGATATGACAACCTACGAGAGCGATAGAATCACGGCATAAAGGGGGAGTTAGGTTCCGATGCATTAGATTCGATAAGATCGTATGCAACAAGCAAGGTAGCTTATAAATATGTTGGAACTCCCACTAGGATCATGTCAATAAAATGATGCCCAAATACAACGAAGTTGATGTATAAGAAAGTACCCTTTGCCACATTAGATAGGTAAGTGCGAGGACTTCGAAAAAGGAGGTGGCTTAAATCAGAGTTTGGTGATAAAAGCAATACTCGGGAAGAAATACTAGGTAAGCTTGAGTGAATGCGGAAGCCAAGTATCAACACCTAGTCGAATTTCCAGGAAGTGTTTATGATGGTATGTATGTTTTAATTTTATGTTTTTGGTCGTGTGTGGCCATAAATGTGTTAATATTGTGATATGGCCCTGTGAGGCGAAGATATTGTGGGTTGTGGTAATGGAAAGGTAGTGTCCAAATTACAAAGGAAACTCTGGCAAATTTTCCTAGAATCCCCGCTGAGTTAACATTCGAGGACGAATGTTCCAAAAGGGGGGAAGAATGTTACACCTCGGAAAAGTTCCCGTATATGTACAAGGAATAGAACGACAAGGGTATGAGTGTGGGGTGTTTTACTAAGCAAGGGGTGATGATTCGTGAATTTTTTGGAAATGAAAAGGTTATGGAATTTTATTCAGCACAGTGGTCGTGAACTGGTATACGGCCCGTAAAGTGATTTACGGACCGTAAACCACCATCGTCCTCCAGCCTTTCAAGTTTCAACTTTCTGTTAAGTGGTGAAATGCTTAAATACGACTTGGAATACGGCCCGTAAACAGGTTTACGGACCGTAAACGTCGATCGTAAACTGCAATATTCTTCAGCCAACTTCTCTGTTTTGGACATGCTTAAATACGACCAGGGAGGACGACTCGTAAACCAGTTTACGGCTCGTAAACTGTGGTTTACGACCACTGTTCACCCCGACTGGAATTCATTAAAGACAAGATTTTGAATTAATAAAGGGGACCAAGGCTTCATTTTATTTCACTATGCATCTACACCATTCAAGAACACTCTAGAAGCTCTCCAAATATTCATCCACAAAATTCAAGAGATCAAAGGGGAACCAAGATCATCAACATCTAATTCATGAAAGCAAGTGCATGTGACTCTATTGGAAGTCATCTTCTTCAAGAAATCTCAAAAGGGTTGAAATAGGATTTTGGTATAAAAAGAGTATTGTTGCTCAAGGCTTGTTCCACCATCATCCAAGGTATGTTTCATGACTATACCATTTAGTTCAAGGTATTGGAAGGCTTAGATACTTGAAATGTATAAGAACATAGAAAATGGGCATTGTATGGGTAAATAGTGGCACAATTGAATAGTAGTTGAATGGAGTCATGAATGTTGATAAGCTACGGTTGTGAATATGTTATAAATAACGTCTATACCATGAAATAAGTATTATATACGAGAAAACGTGATAACGAGCTATAACCATGAATGTGGAGAAATTGGAGGAAAATGGTAGATTTTTCTCAAAGTGTATCAGTGATGATTGTTGAAAGTAATATTGGGAGTGTCGTTACGAATGTATGAGAGTGGAAATGAAACATGGGGAAAGTATTAGAAATGAAGGGAGTGCTACCCAATTTTCCTTAGAAATGGTAGTCCGTTCTTGTAATTACTTAGCTAACGACGACATGAATTCTCTTGAAGGTATACGAGTGCATTAAGGGAGAACGAGCAAGCAATAAGAATTGTAAGCGTCGACGGTATGTGAGGCTATTCCCTTTCTTTCAAAGGCATGATCCCTAGCTTACGATTTCATAAATGCTCCCATCTTTTCCTTGCTATCAAAGGTTAAATAATCTAAGATTCCGAAGCACGATTTCCTTCTTGAAATTTCATAAATGTTTTCCAAAGTACTCCTACTTTCCAAACCAAAGGTTGCGATTATGTGAGCGTTATGATAACGACCGTGGATATTGTTTTCAATAATAATGATGATGTCAAAAGTGAAAGTATTATTATGCTGACCATGACGAGAGCAAATCTTATGTTTAAAAGTTTCAAGTTTACGATTTCAAGGACTATATGAGAACGTCGAGTTATTTACTGATTTCTCAATTTATTCATGGATGGTGACTTTATTTCTAAATCTTCCAAAGTATATGAATGGATGCCTTATGAAGTTCATGATTTTATTCTATGCTTTCTTTTAATGCTATTCTTTATTGATAGTCTCGCCTTATAATAATTGTTCCTTCAAGGTGAGACAAAGTGACGATGATTACTCCATAACACAATCGGAGGCTTTCGACCTTACGTCACTCCAACGTACTTACAGCTTTTCCTTTGGCTCTCTAGCATGCTATGTATATTATGTATGTATATATATATGATATGAAAATGTTTTCAGGGGAAAGGGGGAAAGGTGAGGCGCTATAGACGCATAGCTACCTGTACAGCTGGCATATCATGATTCCATCCCAGACGCGGGATGCCCGGACGCGGGGTATAAGGGTTATGGATCGGGCCGTACGTTCCTCGGCACTAACTTATTATATTTATGGATCGGGCCGTATGTTCCTCGGCACTAACTTATTATATTTATGGATGGGGTCGTACGTTCCTCGGCACTAACATATGATGACATGTGGATCGGGCTGCGCGTTCCGCAGTAATTTACTATATGATGCTTTATGAGTATGCATGCATAGATCTGCCTTAAGAGGCAAGCAGTTATCGATTATCTCCTTGTTCTTACTTTACTTTACTTTCTTATTCTTACTTTATTTCTTGATGTATGCCTCACATACTCAGTACAATGTTTGTACTGACATCCTTTTCTTTGGATGCTGTGTTCATGCCCACAGGTAGACGGGAAAGCGGTCCAGACTGATAGGAGTCACTAGCCGAGCTGAAGAGCACTCCATCTTCCGGAGGTGCTAATTGGTTGTTCCTTTTGTGTATATATTTGTATGTCACTCAATAGAGGCTCATAGATGCTCGGTGTGGGTTGTGTGGTTCCACAACATGGGTAGTACGCATGTGTATAAGTATATTGAAATATGTTTCTGTATCAACGCGTTATATTTTTGTAATGAAAAGCAAATCCTCTTTTTAAAGTTAACCGGAAATAGATGAATGATTGTTAAATGGGTTAGGTAAATGATAGTACGAGCGGTGCTCGGTGGCTAGTCCCGGGTACCCGTCGCGGCCCCTAGCCGGGTAGTGACAGTTCTCTCCTAATGCTAATCTTCGTTGATAGTCTCACCTTATAATAATCGTTCCTTTAAGGTGAGACATAGTGATGATGATTATTCCATATTATAAATCGGAGGTTACCGACTTTACGTCACTCCGATAGATACATGACTTTCTTTGGGCTCTCCTGCATGCTGGTTATATGATATATGTATACGTATATGTATACGGGGAAGATGGGAAAAAGGGCCAGAGCGCTATAGATGCTGGGATATGCACACGATACATGTATCTGTATATGACATGATATCATCCCGGACGCGGGACATATGTGGCTAAATGGATCGGAGCCGACGCCGCGACAATATGATATGTTCCATTTTCTATATATATGAAAAAGAAATGTTTTCAAAGAAAGTATTACTATGGATATATGTATATATGTATATACGTGGATCGGGCAGCACGTTCCGCAGCACTAAGCATGCATGGCACCGCCAAAAAGGCATTCATATGTACAGGTTACTCTTTTATCTTACGATATGCTCTATGTTTCCATTCTGTTATTATTCATACTTTACATCCCTTACTATGTTATTATTCATGCCTTACATACTCAGTACATTGCTCGTACTGACGTCCCTTCTTGTGGACGCTTCGTTTCATGCCACGCAGGTGTATACATATGAGTAGAGGATATTGTTAGAAGATGTTCCAGCTGGATTAGCGAGCTCTATTTCCTTCCGGAGTGTTGCCGATTCAGAGTATCTATGTTATGATATATTGATTTATGTTAGAGACTTTGCAGACAGAGTCACGTATATAGCATGTCAGTCTTGCAAGCGGCTCTGCAAGCCGATGTATCATTATGCATTATGTTATAAATTTAATATGATTACACATTTTACTTGAGTTGAGAAAGACGAAAGGAATTGTTTTGAAAAGATTTCATTATGCAGTTCATTTTTTGATTTAAGAGTCCAGTGAGTCTATGAATATATACAGAGAACCAGTGGGTTCGTTCGGCTCTAAGTAAAGGGGTCGGATGCCCATCATGCCCCATCAGGACTGGGGTGTGACAAATTGGTATCAGAGCAGTTCGTCCTAGGGGTTGTCTGCAAAGTCATGTCCGGTAGAGTCGTATTTATGGGTGTGAAGCCGGCCACACTTATAAATAGGAGGCTGCAGGGCATCTAGGGATCATTGACCTTCTTTCTGTCTTAGATCTTGTGATAGAGCCAAGTCATAGGAAATGAGATTCCTTATACTAACCTTTGATTTCAGCAGATGCCCAGTATCGATGGGAGAAGGTGAGTGATGATATGAGAAGTCACAGAGGTAAGTTCTGATATTTTTGTCCTTTTACCTGAAATTGGGAGCCCTGGGTGGCTGGAATATGTCGTATATATATATATGCCCTGTGAGGCATTGCTGGTAATTGCTACATGCAGGTTTTGGATAGTAAGAATTGTAAAGGAGACTCTGCCATAATTTTTCAAAATCAGGTCATGTAGTTAGGTACACCTAACAGGAAGCAGTGTGGAAAGGAAATATCGTAAATAGACAATAAGTGGGATGTGTTGTTTTAGAGGAGTTATGGACTTGGCATGGCATGAAGAATAATTGCGAGAAAGACGATTAGCAGTCCGAAGGATTAAAATCGGTTACATTCGAGGTTTAGTAGGAGCAAGGCCTATTGGGGATTCAGGGAAAGTCGACAAATGAGTTCTGTTGTAGATTATTATATAAGAATGGTGAGTGGAAATCCAAACAGGCTGATAACCAAGTATTTATAAGTAATGGCGACGAAGGTGTGTTCCCTACCATCAGGAATCTGGAAATCCAGGATGAAAGGTAGCCATACACACAGGTGAAAGGTCAATATTGGGGATTGAAAAGGCTAAAATAGTTATAGTTAAGGAGAAAGACGTGTTACGAGAATGTCTCGGAATCTGTAAGACTTCAACTTGCTCCAGATCATGTAATGAAGGTCATGCGGAGAGGTTGATGCGGTTATATCGGCATTAATGCACTGGATTTCATCGAAGTTTCAAGGTTAAGCGTGCTAAGGTGAGAGAAATATTAGGATGGGTGACCCCCCTGGGAAATGTACTAAAAGTCCTATAAATTCATACACGAGAGACAAATGAGAAGCTAGAGTAGCCTAAAGGAAGTTAGAGTATGCGGAGTGGTTAGAAACCTTTAAGAAGTCGCGTAGGACTAGGCGGACTAGACCGGTGAAGAAAAAGATGGTGCATCACAGCTCTAGAATTGGGATGAGTTTGAATAGCGTTTGACAATATTTTGTAAGCGAGATGGTAGCAATTATATATGTATACGTATGCATATGATGTCCCCTACATGGCTATCAGCGGGTATGTGTATCCCGGCAACCAACGTTGCGGTGTATGGAAGGCATCAAATGAACAAGGTAACAGAGTTCAAGGGACAAAACAAAAGATATAGTACAAGTGTTACAAGGTAAGCTGATGATGTTTCCACTACCGGATTAGGATTGGAAAGTCCTAATACAACGTTATTTGGAAAAGAAAGAAAGTGAGTAGATGGAAGATAAGGAGATCAAAATGTCAGAAAAAGGGTGAAAGGTAAGAAACATGAGTGAGTGAAGCCCCCTGAGAGAAACTACAGGCAAAGCACGAGACTATTTGGGTAGAAATTCGAAGGTAGGCATGTGAAAGGGATGAAGTGTGGTAATATGGAACAAAAGAGGAGTGCGTGGGGTTCGAGAACCGATTTCAATAAGTGGGGCTAAAAGAATAGTGACCACGACAAGGAATGTGAAGTAAGAGAAAGAATGATTAAGCCCTACAACGGTATTAGGAGATTTTCGGCCCTTGAAAGGTATATAGAGGGATAAATGTGTAGCCATATTAATGTGGTTGCCTCGGACATGGAGGAGCTTTCCTGAAAGAATGACTTAAGCATAAAACGGAGTTGCGCGTTTAAAGTAACATTTCTCGGACTCCAGAGCCGATACTACAAATAACAAGAGAAGAAAGGTGCTCTGTCACACCTTAGTCTTACTAGGGTGTGATTGGCACCCGACCCCATACTCGGAGCCGAGCGAACCCACTGGCTCTTATTACACACATAGTCTCTTTGAACTCTTAAATCAAATAAAATGAAATACATAGTAAAGCTTTCAGAAATATTCTTTTTCATTGTTCTCAAATCAAACAAAATCTGTAATTATATGGAATTTATAGCATAACACAGAATGACACATCGGCTGATAGAGCCGCTTACAAGACTGACATCCCATACCCACTTCTCTGTCTGCAAAGTCTCTAACATCAACTAGAAATCATAACATATATTCTCTGACTCGGCAATTGCTCTGGAAGGAAGTGGAGCTCGCCAATCCCGCTGAAACACCTTCTAGCAATGTCCTTTACTCATCTGGGTGTACCTGCGTGGCATGAAACGCAGCGTCCACAAGAAGGGACGTCAGTACGAGCAATGTACTGAGTATGTAAGGCATGAATAGTAACATAGTAAGGGATGTAATTATGAATAATAACAGAATGAAAATATAGAGCATATCATAGGGTAAAAGAGTAAACTGTACATCTGAGTGCCTTTTAGGCGTGTACCATGCATGCCTAGTGCTGCGGAACGTGCAACCCGATCCATATATACATACTATATTGCTGCGGAACATGCAGCCCGATCCATTTATATATTATATTGCTGCGGAACGTGCAGCCCGAGCCATTTATATATATTATATTGCTGCGGAACGTGCAGCCCGATCCATATATAACATAACGTTTTAGTGCCGAGGAACGTACGGCCCGATCCATAAATATATTATATTGCTGCGGAACGTGCAGCCCGATCCATATGTAACATAACATGTTAGTGTCGTGTATAACATAGTGCGCACAATGACATAACCGGCCCGGGACTCGGCGAACGATATAACAATAGTATGCACGACCAGAGTAGTGAGAAACCATATGCATATAAATCAATTCTAAGACTCAATGGACAAGTATACTTACCGACATCTGAAGGCTTAGAAACAAGTTTCGGGTCAATCCGATTTAATATAAGAAAGTTATGAGCGTTTGAAGTACAGAACCTTCTACGAACGTTTCCAAAGCCATTTTTGGAAAATCAAAGCAACAATCATGTTAGGTACCTTTCGAATATCGTTATGGATCAAATCAGATAGAGCTTTTGGAACCATATGTACGTATTAAAATATATCAAAGACTCAATGGAATAATCAAACGTGCTATCATTTGAAAACCAAGACATTAGTCATATTAATTATCTCTCAAATGCCATTCGGAAACATATCAACCGAACTTCGAACATCATAGATACGCATTAAAACCATATGAAATAGCTTATGGAAATAAAGAACGTTAGCCATCCTAGTGGCTCTAAGAATAGGAATCTCTTTGAGGTCATACATATACATCATCTACTTGTTTCATAAGGATCATGCCAAAAGAAAGAAAGGGTAAGCCTTACATACCTGTCCAATGTCCAATTAGCTACGCTTGTTTACCCAAGCTTGCTAGTCTACATTAAAAAGAATTTACATAGTCATCAGATTCATCATAATATACTTGTCTTAGTCCTCCAAATGAATTCATTTATAATCTGCTGAAATTTCGGCAGCATTTCCCCTGTAAATACACCATCCCCGAGAATCTAACTCGGCCAAATCATCAATCAACAATCCGAGAATTCAACTCGGCCAAATTATCAACAACAATACCAACAATCATACTAACAACTTCAACAATCAATCCAAAATACATTCTAACGTTAGTAAATTCTTTTACATAATCCAACGACATATTTCTTATATTCGATACAATCACAACAACCCAACATACAATCTTCCTAACACGTGTCTTTCTTCCAAATTCATGAATTATTTTTACAACTTACACATTAGTAATATCATTCATACAAATATAAGAAACCATACTAATGTCACATTAACTTCTTCAACAATCCCACAATGATTCCAACTTCATTTCTATTCATCAAACCTTCATTTTCATCATGAAACCCACAACACAACAATCAAAATACTAAATAAAATCAAGTCATCACATCTTATCATTACACCCCTATTCGGCCACAACCCTTGCACACATATTTCATGAGTTTCATCCATTTCTACATACTACAACATTCACAAATCATCCATAACACATGTAAAAGAAGATTGAACCTTACCTTTCTCCACTTATCTTCTTACTTAGCTAGGGTTTGTAAATCACCCAAATAAATGCTTGGCTTGCTCCAATGACTCCTTCATGTTAATGAGGACCTTCCAATTAGTAGAAAAGCTAGAAGAAAATATTTTTTTGTGATCAATTTCCATGGCTTCAAATTTGGCCATGGTGGCCGAATGCTCCTTCTCTCTTCCTCTTTCTTTCTCTTCTTCTCCAAGCTTCTTAACTTAAAAGAATGAATATGTCTTATTTGCCACCACTTATATATATATATATATATATATATATATATATAAGTCCTACAAATAAAAATATGGACACATGGCCATGGGTGGGGCCCACACCTTATATCACACGGCCAAAGTGGCCTTTTCAAGAATTTTCTTGAACATTTTGTGAAATTCCCGTTTTGCCTCTAGCCTTTCACAATATTAACATGAACCACTTTGCGAATTTCCCTTTTTACCCTTAGCCTTTCTCAATATTTCCATACTAATAAACAACTTGTATATTAAAATAACTTGGAAAATAGTCTTGACCTTAACCTCTGGAAATTATCTTGAGTTATCCGAACTTACAAAATACGGGTTATAACATGCTCGAGGAGGAAGACTTCAAGGAAGGCTAAGGATGAAAGTAGGAAAGGTATACTAATGGGCTGATAAAAGAAAAAGAGTGTATTTAGGAGGAAAGTAGCTGGAAATCTTTAACCATGGGAGTAAGAAGGATACTTTAACAAATTGGCGGTAGGAAACCGATTACTCATCGAGGAAAGAACAAGGATGATGAGTCGACCAAGTGATTATAAAATTAATGACATGGGATAAGAATTCATGTGAGGACCGAGAGATTTGATTATAAAGGAAGTGGAATGAAATATAAGGAACGTGCATGGGAGACCGCTCGGCCGTAGCATCATAAAGATAGATAACGGTTCGATGAACGAGAAAGATAGATAAAGGTTCGATGAACGAGGATAGAGAGAGTATAAGTTGTAAGAATCCCGTGCTAAGAGCAAGAAGTAGCAGGACATTCGAAAAACTTGGATGCACAGCTGCAACACAAACGCGTAGTTAAGAAGGATTATGAGTAAGTGAGCTAAGCGGGCGAAAGGACTAGTAGTTGATAGAAGGGTGTCGAAATGTTAAAAAAAAAAGATATGAAAAATGATGATAATGTAGACATAAATTTAAGAAGAACCTAAGATAAGGGGGATTCTAGATATGTTATAAGCAAAGTCGAGAATAGAAAAACAAGGAATAAGGCATAATCGAAAACTTCATGAAGGACGTGGCGAATCTCGATGTCCCCATTAACTTGTAGGTCTGGAAAACCGTTAGTCATAAAAAGATTGAGGTGTGAAAAGACGAAAAAGAAGGCATCGGAATTGGATACCCTTATAAGTATTCCAATTGAACACAAGAGTGTGACTAGCAAAAAGGATAAATAAGGCAGACCATACGATGACGGAACCCCAGCCTTGAGAAGATAGTGAAGGGCGGTAGATAATTATCGAAGATGATGGGTACTTGAAGACTATTGGCGTATAAGGACCTCCTTAATAAGGGGGGAATAACATATTATATTAGACTTAAAAGGAATCACGACATTTTCAAGCTCCAGAGGAGGAAAGTTTACTAGCTCGGGGCTAGAGTTCAAAACATATCGGCATATCAGAAGGATACCTAAAAGAAGTAGAAACGAATTGACAATAAGTGTACCATGGGGTAGACATAAGGAGAAAGTATGGAAGACACCTTAGGAGAATGTTTCATGCCTACATGAGCTACGATATTTCTAGACCATGGGTTGAATCCCCCGTATCGAGCAAAATTGCGCAGTACCTAAGTATGCAGCGACGTGTCCTAAAGGATAATAAAGGGAACGAAAAAGGTCTACAAGCTAAGTTCACAAAGAATAATGGAGAGGATGACAAATCCAAAGGACACTTCGGATGACAATGACTATTATAACGAAAGTACCAACGATTGGTAGTTTTGAAATTTTTGGAAGGAAAGAAAGAACGCTGCTCCTATGAATGGAAATAAAAGAGTTCACCGGATATTAGAAAATAGTTCATGGACCACTAATTATACGGAATATGAGAGCATATGCCTTGGAATTATATGAGCCATCAATGTGAAGCTATGCCCAATTATAATTGTGAAAAGCCACATCAGAAAGTCAACAAGGAATAATGACAGATAAAGTAATCGCCGGTATAAAGAAATCGAAGCTAGATGTATATATATGTTGTAAGAGAGTCGTAATGGAGTAAGAATTACCGTAATCCTATGCTTCTGGGTTGAATAGCGAGACTTGGGAGCAGGAAGCTAAAGAAAAAGTTGTGGCAGGAGCCCCAGGGATTTACGTTGAGCTCGGATTATAAGTTTGCCTTAATTGTAACTGGGCTGCGAAGGATAATAAATGGCGAAGAAACATTACGTATATACGTATTTTTGATATTGATATAACTAGCCTTGGAAAGGAACATAACCAATATACTCATTAGCAACAAAGTCATGATTGGACAAATATTTAGAATGTAAGATTGAGAGGGATAGTGACAAGATGTAAGGGAACAGGTAGCCGAACTAATGAACTGCAGGGAGTCGATGCATTGTATGTCTAAGATCAACAGGTATAAAAAAGGGGATAGCCCGAGATGGTACCGAAGAGATAAATGCAAAGAGTGTGCCGTATATGAGCAAGGTAATTGCCCACTAGTAAGGAAACAAGGAACGAGAAAAAGAGAGATACTTACAGGCCGATGAATAGTTATGGCACGATAAGCAAGACTACAATAATGGAGACAACACGAGAGCGAGGTGCTAGTTAGTTTCCGACCATGTACATGCAAACAAAGAAGTGAAAGAAGCTGACTGAAGGAAATGAAGGAGTTAAGGAAAGATGAGAAGATACTGAGCCAGGTTATAGTCTACGCAAACGACAATCAGACCCTTAGGGAAGAATAACGGTTATAAGGAATCAAAGATGGTGTTGTGGGTTAGCAATACTACAACATTCGAGGACGAATGTTTCAAAGGGGGGAAGGATGTTACACCCCGGAAAATTTTGCGTTACCGAGACTGTCGACGGCTTAGTATGAGCTCAAGGGAGAGAAAAGTTATACAAGGATTCGGGACAGAGATTATATTATCTGAATATAAGAATATATATGTGACATTTGGATATCGTATGGAGTAAATCAGTTAACAAGTTACTTGATGATAGCCCTCGTAACCATAAGTTAAGGTGGGGCCCACATGTCGGGATTTTATAAATGACATATGAAGAGATATATGGGTAGTACATGTGAAGTTGAGCAAGTCCTAAGAAGGACCCATAAGCCAAATATGGACATAAGCCCTCCAAAAGGACGATTTAAGGCAACGTTTTCGGATGATCTGACTTGGAGGGGCAAAAACGGAATTATCAGTTTGTAATTTGGGAAAACTCCCAGAAATAAAAGTTGTAGATAATTGGAAGAGATTTCCAACCATGGGTCGTGGGCCCTCCAACAATGTCGGAATCAAGAGTTATAGCCATTTTAAGAGTAAGACCCTAAGCCGCCAAAATGGCTCCGCGGGCCCCACATGTGCAGGTCAGTGAAACTGACCTAACAGGGGTATTAATACCCCCATCAACCTCATTTTTTCAGTAAATTAACATTGTAAAAGGTGCTAGAAAATTCTCCACACCTCCCCCAAACATTATAGTCCGATAAATCAAGAATTTAACAAAATTACGCCAAACTAGTCCGTGAAAGGTGATTATTCTTGCTTCTACTTACGCTTGGTGTTGGAAAAAGGTTGATGTGGCTGAGTTTCTTCAAATATAAGGTATGTTATTCATCCCATCTCTTGTGTTGAGTTTATTTGAAGGTCTAGCAAGCTTTAAAAATGAAAATAGTTATGGAGGAAGGGTCATAAAGTGTTGTGTTGTAGTTGTTGTGTTTATGGGATGTTTTGAACATGTTGTGGCCGTGTTGATGGACTGATTTATATATGTTAAGATGGTATATAATGTTGTTAGTGTGTTGATGAGATTATACTCCTCGATTGGGACGAAAGGAAGTGCATATTGTTGTTGTATGTTGAAAAACATCGTGTGGGATGTTTATGGAATATATTGGTATGAATAATAGTGTTGTGATGTTGGTATTGTTGTTGTTGTTGATTGGTTGCTGAATTGTAATTTTGGGCTAGGCATATAAACAGGGGAGATGCTGCCCGATTTTCGGCAGAATATGGAATAGTTTGATTTGAAACCGGGAACAAGTGTGCAATAAAGAGTCTAACGTTATTATAACTCCTCTTAAATGTAGACCTGCGAGCTTGGACGAATAAGCATAGCTAATAGGAGGTCGAATAGGTATGTTAAGGCTCGTCCCTTTCTTTCAAAGGCATGATTCCTATGTTATGACTTCATAAATGTTTCCATATCTTCCTTGTTTTCAAAAGTTAAAAGTCTATGATTCCAAGGCATGATTCCCTTCCTGATAACCCGCAAATATTTTCTAAAATGTCCGTATTTTTTCCAAAACCAAGGTTTATGATTTTGTAAGCTTTTATGACTATAACGACGGACATGTTTTTGTAATGACAACGATTATGTAAAAGATGAAAATATGTCTATGATGATTATGATGAGAATGGTTTCATGTTTGAAAGTCTTAAGTTGTGGATTTAATATGAATATGATAATATTGAGCTATTTCTTGATCCTCAATTTTATTCCTTGGTAATGACTCTATTTTCTAAAGACTTCAAAATATATGAATTGACGCCTTATGATATTTATGACCTTATTCTATGTTCTCTCTTAATGCTATTCTTCGTTGATAGTCTCACCTTATAATAATCGTTCCTTCAAGTAGAGACAAAGCGATGATGATTATTCCATATTATAATCGGAGGTTACCGACCTTACGTCACTCCGATAGATACATGACTTTCTTTGGGCTCTCCTGCATGCTGGTTATATGATATATGTATACGTATATGTATACGGGGAAGATGGGAAAAAGGGCCAAAGCGCTATAGATGCTGGGATATGCACACGATACATGTATCTGTATATGACATGATATCATCACGGACGCGGGACATATGTGGCTAAATGGATCGGAGCCGACGCCGCGACAATATGATATGTTACATTTTCTATATATATGAAAAGGAAATGTTTTCAAAGAAAGTATTACTATGGATATATGTATATATGTATATACGTGGATCGGGCAGCACGTTCCGCAGCACTAAGCATGCATGGCACCGCCAAAAAGGCATTCATATGTACAGGTTACTCTTTTATCTTACGATATGCTCTATGTTTCCATTCTGTTATTATTCATACTTTACATCCCTTACTATGTTATTATTCATGCCTTACATACTCAGTACATTGCTCGTACTGACGTCCCTTCTTGTGGACGCTGCGTTTCATGCCACGCAGGTGTATACATATGAGTAGAGGATATTGTTAGAAGATGTTCCAGCTGGATTAGCGAGCTCTATTTCCTTCCGGAGTGTTGCCGATTCAGAGTATCTATGTTATGATATATTGATTTATATTAGAGACTTTGCAGACAGAGTCACGTATATAGCATGTCAGTCTTGCAAGCGGCTCTCCAAGCCGATGTATCATTATGCATTATGTTATAAATTTAATATGATTACACATTTTACTTGAGTTGAGAAAGACGAAAGGAATTGTTTTGAAAAGATTTCATTATGCAGTTCATTTTTTGATTTAAGAGTCCAGTGAGTCTATGAATATACAGAGAACCAGTGGGTTCGCTCGGCTCTAAGTAAAGGGGTCGGATGCCCATCATGCTCCATCAGGACTGGGGTGTGTCACTCAAGCTATCTAATCTTTCGCTTAAACTCGTAGGGATTTCATAATAACCTTAATCTCACACTAACCTATCCACAAATCAACGCATACAAAAATTTTGAGGTGTAACATTCTGCCCCCCTTAAGAAAATTCATCCTCGAATGTTAAGTCTTCGGGGATTTTATAAAAAGTTTGCCAGAGTTTCCCTTGTAATATGGCACTACCATCCTTTCACAACAACCCATAATAACAATGCCTTACAGGGCCACAACATAATAGCAATAGAATTTGGCCACACACGACCCAAAAGCATAAAAGGAAAACATACAAACCTTATGAACTTGATATCTCATCTTGGATTTCTTCTAAGGGCTGAAATAAATGCTGGTACTTGGATCGCATAACTTATTCCACTTCCCATGTCATTACTTCTCGTTTATTGCTCCTCCATAAAACCTTGACTGAGGCCACCCCTTTGTTTCTAAGCCTTCGTACTTGCCTATCTAATATGGCAATGGGTACCTCTTCATAAGTTAACTTTTCTGTCACTTGTACATCACTTACGGGCACGATCCTAGTAGGATCTCCAACACATTTGCATAGCATCGAGACATGGAAAACTGGATGGACTGACTCCAAATCCGGAGGTAGATCTAATTCGAAGGCCACTTTGCCTACTTTGCGCACAATCTCATAAGGCCCAATTTACCGGGGACTAAGCTTCCCCTTTTTGCCAAATCTCATTACACCTTTCATTGGTGACACTTTCAAGAATACCCAATCTTTCACTTGGAACTCTAAGTCCCTTCGACGATTATCCGCATAGGACTTTTGACGACTTTGAGCTGCCAATAACCGATCTTGTATGAGCTTGACTTTCTCTATGGCTTGCTAGACCAAGTCTTGCCCTATCAATTTAGTCTCTCCTACCTCAAACCACCCAATTGGAGATCTACGCTTTCGCCCATATAAAGCCTCATACGGTGTCATTTGAATGCTAGAATGATAACTATTGTTATAAGCAAATTCAATGAGTGGAAAGTGATCATCCCAATTACCTCCAAAATCTATCATACATGCCCGTAACATATCTTCAAGAGTTTGAATGGTACGCTCAGCTTGTCCATCGGTCTGCAGATGAAATGTCGTGCTAAGGCTCACTCGGGTCCCTAAACCCTCTTGGAAGGACTTCCAAAAATTAGCTGTAAACTGAGTCCCCTATCAGAGATAATAGATGCTGGGACACCATGGAGTCACACTATCTCTTTAACATAAAGCTTTGCATAATCTTCCGCTACATATGTCGTTATGACTGGTAAGAAATGAGCTGACTTCGTGAGTCTATCCATAATCATATAGAATAATACTTACGTCGAGAATGGGGTAAGCCTGTAATGAAGTCCATGTTAATTACTTCTCACTTCCAAGTTGGAATTTCTATAGCTTTTAGTAATCCGCCCGGCTTTTGGTGCTCGATTTTCACTTGTTGACAGTTGGGACATTGAGCTACGAATTCCGCTATATCCTTCTTTATCCCATTCCACCAATATATCGATTTAAGATCATGGTACATTTTCGTTGCTCCGGGGTGGACAGAATAATGGGAACAATGAGCTTCTCTCAATATTTGGTGTCGTAAATGTCACACCCTAACCTCCCTAGGGTGTGATAGGCACCGACCCTTCCTCAGGGCCGAGCGAACCCTCTGACTCTTATTACATACATATTCTTTTCGGACTTTTAAATCAAATATAATGAAATACATAGTAATACATTCAGAAATATCCTTCCTGTTATTCTCAAATCAAACCAAAAATCCATAATAACATAGAATTTATATCATAATACAGGATGACATATCGGCTGATGGAGCCGCTTACAGAACCGACAACCAATACCCACGACTCTGTCTGCAAAGTCTCTAACATTAATCAGACATCATAGCACGTATAATGTGACTCGGCAGCACTCCAGGAACAAGTGGAGCTTGCCAACTTCACTGGAACATCTTCTGTAATATCTTCCACTCATCTGGGTGTACCAGCGTGGCATGAAACGCAGCCCCCGAAGAAGAGGGGGTCAGTACGGAAAATGTACTGAGCATGTAAGGCATGAAATATAGGAAACAAAATCATGACTGAAACAGAGAATTACCAAAACCAAGTATGACCTTTTAGAACATCAAGGTACTTGCCTTTTTAAATGAAAATCATGCATATCCATATCATATATATACAGATAACGTGTCCCGACCCTCTGCTGAGGGACTCGGTGGATAGAATCATGCATGTCAGAGTCATATATCACATATGCATATAACGTTCCCCGGCCCTCCCGTGAGGGACGCGGTAAATCATATATCATGTATACATCTAACGTGCCCCGGCCTCCAGTGAGGGACGCGGTAAATCATATATCATGTATGCATATAACGTGCCCCGGCCCTCCCGTGAGGGACGCGGTAAATCATATATCATGTATGCATATAACGTGCCCCGGCCCTCCCGTGAGGAACGCGGTAAATCATATATCATGTATGCATATAACGTGCCCCGGCCCTCCAGTGAGGGACGCGGTAAATAGAATCATCATATGTCAATATCATGTATGATATATGCATGTAACGTGCCCCGGCCCTCTTTTGAGGGACGCGGTAAGTAGAATCATATATGTCCACATCATGTATCATGTATGCAGGTAACGTGCCCCAGCCCTCTTTTGCGGGACGCGGTGAATAAATCATGTGCCATCCTGGCCACCACCCCGTCATCACATCATAATGTCATCATATCATATACATAACATGCCCCGGCCCGCAAGTGAGAGGGACGCGGTGAACAATGCAGAGAAATACGCACGAGAACATACCCTGGCCCGGGACACAGTGGAGGACATACTGAGACTTGCACGAACAGAGTAGTGCGAAACCATATGCACATAAATCAAGACTCGATATATACGTACACATACCGACCTTTGAAGGATCATAAACATGTTTCAAGTCAATCGGAGTTAGTATGTGAAAGTTACGGACATTTTTACCATAGAACTTTTACGAACGTTTCAAAGCAAATCCAATATCTTTTATGAAAGTTAGGGACATTAAAACTTACAGAACTCTTTCAGAAACAAAACTCTTTATACTCATCTCATTATTAAATCATATAATAAGCTCGATCATATTAGACATACTTATATCAGAAGTGAATCAGAATCAGAGGCAACCTCGAAAGCACATCAAACAGAGCTTCGGAATCATGGCTACATATCAAAACCATATGAAGTAGCTTATTCATTTATTAATCATACAATAGACTCAGCCATACGGGACATGCTCATGACAAAAGAGAATAAGCATCATAACCAAGCTCAGAATCAAAGAGTAGAGTTACCCCGAGGTGCGTGTCATGTCATACCTTACTTAGCTCTAGGACATGCCAAAAGAAAGAAAGGGTAAGTCTTACATACCTGTGCCGTGCCTTATTAGTTACGCTTATTTATCCAAACTTGCTAGTCTACAATCAAGAAAGTTGACATAATCATTAGATTCATCGGCATATACTTGTCTTAATCTTTCAAATAAAATCACTTATAATCTGCCGAAATTCGGCAGCATTTCCCCTGTAAATACCACATCCCCGAGAATCTAACTCGGCCCAAATTGTCAACAACAAATCCGAGAATGTAACTCGGCCAATTTATCAACAAAAATCCGAGAATTTCACTCGGCCACATTATCCACAATAATCCAAAATCTTCCAAACTTAATAAGGACAATAACAACACATTGTTTTCTTCCAAATTCATGAACTACACCACAATCTACACATTAGCAACTTTGTCAACCAATCCCAAGTACCTTCTAACGTTAGTAACTTCTTTTACATAATTCGACAACATTTTTCTTATATTCGATACAATCACAACAACCCAACTTACAATCTTCCAAACACATTTCTTGCTTCCAAATTTATGAATTATATCCACAACCCACACATTAACAATTCATTCATACAAATATAAGGAATCATACTAATATCACATTAACTTCTTCAATAATCCCACAATGATTCCAAATTCATTTCAAGCCATCAAACTTTCATTTTTATTATGGAGTTCACAACAACAACAATCAAACTACTAAATAAAATCAATTCATATTTTCTACTCAACACAATCCCATTCGGCCATACCCCAACACACATATTTTTATGAATTTCATCCCTTTCTACACACTACCACATACACAACCATCCATAATATATAAAAGAAGATTAAATCTTACCTTCTTCACTTCACTTCTCCCTCGGCTAAAGTTACAACTTGCAAGAACGAATGGTTTATTTTCCCCCAACAATTATCCCACGTTAAAGAGGACCCTCAAATTAGTGGTTTAGCTAGAAGAAAATATTTCTTTGGTCAAGATTTTTGGGACCTCACCTCCACCTTGCCATGGCCTCTTGGTTTTTGTCTCTCCAAGCTTCTTGAAAATTCTAAGGATGGAGATGATAATATGATGAATTAATCATCTATACTCACACATATATAATTCACTCATGTGGGCCAAGGCCCATACCCAATATGGACGGCCACATGGCCCCCTTTTTTTTCAAGACTTATAAGTTTCCATAATTCACTTTTAACCCCAAGTTTTTGCTTAATATTTCCACATCAATAATGTTCATAAGCAACTTGTATATTAAACAAGATCAAAATATGGCCTTGATCTTAACTTCCCACAACTGTCTTGAATTATCCGAATGTACAAAATGCGGGATATAACAGTAAACCTGCCACATCGGGAACACATAATCTGCCTTGGCATCGAAGAACTCTGTCTTTTGAAATCTCAAATGATGACTCCTCTTTTTGAGGGAGTGTATCTCTGTAATGCATTAGCATGGAATCTTCGTATTGTCTCTCCTTCACTTCCGTTAGTAGCGTCGAGACTGTTGAGTTCTGAATGGTAGTTCCCCTGCTACCTGAGTCCACTACCCGAACTCCTAGGCTGGCTAACCGCTAGAGCTCACGAGCCATTTCTATCTTCTCTGGTCGTACAGCATGTAAACTTTCCATAGATCTGCGGCTAAGAGCGTCAGCCACGACATTTGCCTTTCCGGGGTGGTATAGGATATCAACATCATAATCCTTTTGTAATTCCAACCACCGCTGTTGCCGCAAATTCAACTCTTTGTGCTTGAAGATATACTGAAGGCTCTTATGATCTGTATAAATATCCACATGGACACCATATAAATAATGCCTCCATATCTTTAATGCATGAACCACTGCAGCCAATTCTAGATCATGGGTTGGGTAATTTTTCTCATGTTTCCGTAATTGCCTTGAAGCATACGCAATCACCTTACTATGTTGCATCAACACACAGCCTATCCCAATGCCTGAAGCATCGCAATAAACAACATATCCTTCCAATCCTTCTGGAAGTGTCAAGACTGGGGTAGAAGTCAATCTATATTTTAACTCTTGGAAGCTACATTCATAAGCATTTGTCCATTGAAACTTTGCTGATTTCTGGATCAACTTTGTTAGTGGTGCAGAAATAGAAGAAAAACCTTCAACAAATCTCCTGTAATAACCTTCTAAGCCCAGAAAGCTACGAACCTCCGTAGGAGTTGTGGGCCTTGGCTAAGTCTTCATGGCCTCAATCGTTTGGCTATCTACTCGAATACCATCGGCTGAAACGATGTGCCCCAAAACCGTCACTGAGTTTAACCAAAACTCAAACTTAGAAAATTTGGCGAATAGCTCTCGAGTTTGAAGAACTCTAAGGACAGTACGCAAATGTTCCGCATGTTCTGCCTCGGATCTAGAATACACCAAGATATCGTCGATGAATATGATCACAAATAGATCTAAGAAGGGCCTGAACACATTGTTCATCAAATCCATAAATACTGTCGGTGCATTAGTTAGCCCAAATGACATTACCCGAAACTTAAAATGGCCATATCTCGTTCTGAAGGCTGTCTTAGGGATATCTTTCTCCCTAACTCTCACTTGATGATACCTGGACCTCAAATCTATCTTTGAAAACCATTTGGCGCCTTGTAACTGATCAAATAAGTCATCAATCCTCGGAAGAGGATATCTATTCTTAATCGTCCCCTTATTCAATTGCTGATAGTCAATGCACATTCTCCAGGAGCCATCTTTCTTTCGGACAAACAATACGGGTGCTCCCCACGAGGATGAACTAGGCCTAATAAAGCCTTTCTCAAGCAAGTCTTTCAATTGCTCCTTCAACTCTTTCAATTCTGCGGGAGCCATTCTATAAGGGGGAATAGATACAGGCTGAGTGTCTGCCAACACATCAATAGCAAAATCAATCTCCCTCTCAGGAGGGAGGCCTGGAAGCTCTTCTGGGAACACATCCCGGAATTCATTCACCACGGGAACTGACTGAAGAGTTGGCGATTCAGCTTCTACATCTTGAACCCGAACTAGATGATAAATGCAACCATTCGTGGTCATTTTCCTTTCCTTTAGATAGGAAATAAACTTACCTTTTGGTGACGCAATATTCCCTTTCCATTCTAAAACTGGTTCTTCTGGAAATTGGAAGCAAACCACTTTCATTCTACAATCAACATTGGCATAGCAAGAAGCCAACCAATCCATGCCCATAATAACATCAAAGTCTACCATTTTTAGCTCATGCAAGTCAACCATAGTACGACGGTCACAAATCACAAATATACAGTTTCTATATACTCGGCTAGCTATTACCGATTCACCAACGGGTGTAGACACCTCAAAGGGTTTGATTGACTCCGGTTCTACCCTAAATTGACCCGCAATATATGGAGTAACATATGCAAATGTGGAGCCCGGATCAATCAAAGCATATACATCATGAGAAAATACCGATAATATACCTATGACCACATCAGGAGAAGACTCAAGATCTTGGCGTCCAACCAAAGCATAAATACGGTGCTGAGGACCACTAGAACTAGGGACTCTCCCTCTGCCTCTACCGTGGCCAATTGGCGCATGTAAACCTGACCCCATAGGGCGTACAGATGCTGAAGATCCGGCTACCGACCCCGAAGGCTGGGTCCTACCTCTACCATGAACTGATGGGCAATCACGGATAATATGGCCTGGTCGACCACATGAATAGCAAACCTCTAAACCCGATCGGCACTGACCCCAATGTAAATTCCCACACTGGGAACATCGTGGTACGGGTGGCCTCGCCTGACCCGAATCACCTCTGAACTCAGACCCCAAAAAACTTTGACTCGGCCCGGAACGAGTAGATCTATCAAATCTCTGGCCTGAAAATCGTGGAGGCGCACTAGTCATAAGAATGCCTGAATGCCTAGAAAACTGCTGCTTGTGCCCGCCTCTAAACTCATTCATCGGACCCGAAGATCTGGCCTTATTGCTATGGGCCTGAATGCGTGAAATATCCATATTGTCCTGAAGGGACGCAGTCAAGCACCTATCCATCAATTGTGGCCCTAAGCCTTTCACAAATCGGTGTACCCGGTCACCCATATCCGCTACCATGGACGAAGCATACCTAGCTAAAGAGTAGAAGTGGAGACTATAGTCTATAGCACTCATGCTACCTTGCCTCAAATTCAAGAACTTATCGGCTCTAGCTCGCCGAACTTCCGTAGGCATATAGTGTCGGAGGAAAGCATCAACAAATTCTTGCCATACCGGGGGAGGTGCATTGGCTCCCCATGAAGCCATCCAGACCGTGTACCAATGGATCAAGACATCCCTCAATCTATAGGACGCTAACTCCACCGATTCGGTGTCTGAGGCATGTATCAACCGAAGCGTCCTCAACATACCATCAATAAAATTTTGAGGGTCCTCATCCGGCTTTGATCCAAAGAATTCCGAAGGGTTTAAGCTAATGAAATGACGGGCCCTTGCACTAACAGCCTTTTCACCTTGCCCTGTACTTTGCCGCTGAGTCTGGGCAGTAACCAATTGAGTAAGCAAATGAATGGCCTCTTTTACATCTTGGGCTGAAGCATCCGGTGGAGGGACCGGAGGTTCTGGAGCTGGAGCTGAGGCTCCCTCACACTCCTCAGAAATAGGCACTGTCTGTATCACGACCCAACCCCGTGGGCCGCGACTGGTGCCCGAGCTGGACACCCATACACACTTACTTACCAAATCGATATATCTATGACTTATCCATATTTATCATACATTAGGTCGTACAGATACTGAAGTCAGATATCGCCTTAAGCAGTCATATATAGCAAATATCATACCGAAGCCGGCAAGGCTGGCGGGAAATACATCGCCCAAATATACACATCCATACACACACATATGGGCCGATTCGGCCATCACAGTAAACGGGACCGCTTAAGACACCGATCACAGACAGAACCAGACAGTAATGACCCATGACCCACATATATGTCTACAAACCTCTACAAACAACAACAGAACATATGACAGGACAGGGCCCCGCCGTACCCCAAATAGTCATACATATATACAGAAACATATACAATGAAAGATCTGTACCAAAAGTGTGGGCTCCGAGTCAAAGGAGCACTCCAAAGTAGCGGAATATGTATCCTACACTGGCGGATCACCAGAACGAACGTCTGCACCTGCGGGCATGAAACGCAGCCCCCGAAGAAAGGGGGTCAGTACGAAATAGGTACTGAGTATGTAAAGTATGAAATATACTATCCAAAGTCATAACGGAAATATGGAGTATGGAAAATAAGAATAAAATCAATATACCGAGAGCTCGTTTTTAAGACACAAAAAAAAAATGTAAAAATAAGAGTCATGCATAGGGCTCAGGAACGTGGTCGCCACTCCGACGCTGGCGCCACAACACATCATACTCCAGAAGGTTTCAAATCTCCGTACAATCCTCGAACATATCGTATCACCATAACATATCACAACATCAGAACACATCATATGCCATATCACATCATAACGCCGTATATAAGCGGTACCCGGCCCTATGGCGAGGGACTCGGGAACCGTAACACATCATACTGCCGAATATAACATAGTGCGCACGATGACAAAACCGGCCCGGGACTCGGCGAACGATATCGTAGTAGTATGCACGAGTAGAGTAGTGAGAAACCATATGCATATAAGTAAATAAATAAATTCCAAGACTCAATGAACAAATATATTTACCGACATTCGAAGGCTCAGAAACAAGTTTCGGGTCAATCGGAATTAGTATACGAAAGTTACGAACTTTTTAAGTACAGAGTCTTCTAAAAGCGTTTCAGAAACTATTTTTGGAAATTCAAGTAACAATCATATTGGACAACTTTCAAATATCCGTACGGATCAAATCAAATAGAGTCTTTAGGACCATATGTACGTATCAAAATATATATCCACGACTTTAGTCATATCAACTAGAATCTTCGAACATCATAATTACGTATCAAACCATGTGGAATAGCTTATGGAAGTCAAAGACATTGGCCATCCTAGTGGATCTAAGAATAGGATTTTCGTGAAATTATACATATACGTCGAATGCTCATTTCATAAAGACCATGCCAAAAGAAAGAAAGGTTAGGCTTTACATACCTCGATTGCTCGCTAAACAAATCCGGACTCAAGTCTCGGGCTCCCCAATATCTACAATAATGTTATTAATTACCAAACGTTAGCTACAAGTACTTAGAAATTCAATTCTAACTAGTACTTGTCTACAGAAATTTTGGCAGCATCTCCCCTGTAAATTCAAATCCTCGAGAATTTAACTCGGCCAAATTAATCAACAACCATACCAACAATACCAACAACCATACTAATCACATCAACAATCAATTTAAAACGCATTCTAACATTAGTAACCTTCTTCTCTACGTAGCTCATCACATTCAATTCAACTACGTACATTCAAGCCAATATCAACGCTCACATATTCATTACTAATCCGAGATCATTCAAACACAATTCAAGAACATTTCAAACAATTTATACAATATTCAAACAATTCCACCAACACACCATACTCCACCCGAAATCTCTACAAATGCAACAAAACTACAACGTCGCATTTTCTTCTTTCAAATTCATAACTATCACAACAATGCACACTTTAGCAACTCCATTTCCACAATTACATAAAACCATATTAAAATCACATTAATTTCCTACAACAACCCACAACAAATTTCAATGCCGACTTGAACCATTAAACCTTTATTTACATCATAAAGGCCACAACAACACAACTAACATGCTAAATAAAATTAATTCATCCTTCCTCCACTATACAACACCACATGGCCACACACACTCACACACACCCACAGGGCCACACCCACAACACACTATTTTTATGCTTTTAATTCATTTCTACATACTACAACATACATAAACCTTCTATAACATATAAAAGAAGAGAAATTCTTACCTTTTTCCTCAATTTTCCACTTGAATAGAATTTTTGGACTTGCCACAAAAGTAGTTTTCTTGCTCTAATAATTATACCACGGTGAAGAGGACCCTTGAATTAGTAAGAATACTAGGAGAATTAATTTTTGGATCAAAGATTGATGGCTTCAATTTTTTTCTTTCTTTTTTTTTCTCCTTGGCCGAACCCTTGTCCCTCTTTGCTCTCTTCTTCTTTTTTTCTTGAAAGTTCTTAAAATGTGATGAATAATAGTGGCCCTCTCCCTTTTAATACTTGGATTTAATTCTACATGGGCCTTGGCCCAAGCACCCTATGGCTGGCCACTCTTTGGGCCTTTTTTTTTTTTTTGATTTTTCCAAGCCCAATTACTTATAACTAATATTTTTGTAATTCATGAAACTATTTTTAAAAATTCCAATTTTGCCCTTAGCCTTCCTCGATATTTTGGCATCAATATTTTTCATGAACAAATTATATATTAAGTAAGACCAAAATATTGCCTTATCTCTTACTAGTCACAATTATCTCAAATTATCCGAATGTGCAAAATACGGGATATAACATCCTCCTCCCCCCTTTAGAACATTCATCTTCGAATGTTAGACTCGTCTTACAGGGTCTTACAAGCATTTCGGGGGAGTTTCTTTTTATGGACAACACATATAATTCATTCACCAATCAATATAACCAATTAAGGAATTTAGATTACCTGTAGGCATAGGAAACAAGTGAGGATACTTCTTCTTCATTTCTTCTTCAGCTTCCCAGGTCATTTCCTCTCGGTTATTGTTCCGCCACAAGACCTTAACAGAAGGCACATCTTTGGTACACAGTCTCCTCACCTGACGATCCAAGATTGCTACAGGATGTTCTTCGTAGGACAGCTCCTCTGTTACTTGGATATCTTCTATAGGCAATATTCTGGAAGGATCGCCAATACATTTGCGGAGTATTGATACATTAAATACCGGATGTACTGCTTCTAGATCGGATGGTAAGTCTAACTCGTAGGCGACCTTGCCTATCTTTCGAACAATCTGATAAGGCCCAATATATCTCGGACTGAGCTTTCCTTTTCTGCCGAATCTCATTACACCTTTCATAGGTGACACTTTCAGAAATACCCAATCGCAAATCTGGAATTCTGAAGGTCGACGTCATTTATCTGCATATGATTTCTGTCGACTCGGGGCTGCTAATAACCGCTCCCGAATGAGTTTCACCTTATCGACTGCTTCCTGGATCATATCTGGACCAATCAATTTAGTTTCACCCACATCGAACCAACTAATCGGAGATCTGCATTTCCTACCATATAGGGCTTCATACGGCGCCATCTGAATGCTGGAATGATAGCTATTATTATAAGCAAATTCAATAAGCGGCAAATGATCATCCCAGCTACCTCTGAAATCAATAACACAGGACCGTAGCATATCTTCCAGCGTCTGAATTATCACGACCCAACCCCGTAGGCCGTGACTAGTGCCCGAATTGGACACTCATATTGCCTGTCAACTGTATAACTAGCATGTCATGAACTTATTTGTATAAAAAGCTGTCATGATTTTGTATGTCATAAGCACCTATCTCCTGAGGAGTTACCATTTTCAACAACAACATATATTTATATATACACAAGCCGACAAGGTTGCCATTACACGCAACATTCCAAACATACATACATATGCAAGCCGACAAGGCTGCCATCACGAATGGGTACGCCCCAAACATAAGTCATGTTCATGCAACGCAATAACAACTATACACAGACCCACACAGATGTCCACAGACCTCTAAGAGTAATGACAATATCATGTGACGGGACAGGGCCCCGCCGTACCCCGAATAAACACATACACATACAGCAAAAGGGAGTTATACTACAAGCTAGGCTCCGGAACAAAGGAGCACTCCAAAGTAGCTGAATAGATATCCTAAGCTGGCGGATCTCCAAAACGAGCGTCTGTACCTGTGGGCATGAACGCAGCCCCCCGAAGAAAGGGGGTCAGTACGGAATATGTACTGAGCATGTAAAGCATGAAATGTAGTAATAGACTCATAAGGAGACAAAGTATGTAGGACCCAATGCAACAATCAGAAATTCATAAAACTTGCCTTTGGACATATTTCATCTGTATCATTCTCATATCAATATCGTTACAGAGTTTTGTAATCAAAGCTGCATAATCATTCTGTATATAACATATATATAACGTGTCCCGGCCCTTTAATGAGGGACTCGGTAATTAAAATCATAGCATCATAAACATAAACATAGACGTGTCCCGGCCCTTTAATAAGGGACTCGGTAATAGGGAATATGCCCTCCTGGCCACCATCTCCATATCATCATGTCATGATATCATCACATCATCATATCATATATATATATATAACGTGTCCCGGCCCTCTAGTGAGGGCCTCGGTGATTAATATAGTGAATATGCGCACGACAACGTGTCCTGGCCCGGGACTCAGTGAAGGATATAGCGGTAAGCACGAGCAGAATAATAAGCAACCACATATATGTAATTCATCTTTTGAGACTCAATAGATAAGCAACTAACCAGCTCTAAAGTATTGGGATAATAATCATATTCAATTCTTTTCAACTCTCATTATAAGTTATAGCAAGGAACGTTTCAGCTTTCATGTACATGTATCAATTTGACATGGTGTAGTTTTTGAAAGTCAAGTATGCTTCTGTTCATGCCATTCTTTTAAGAGTAAGAACTTCTATACATCATTCATTAGTCTATCATGTAGTAGACTCGTGACAATAGCATTAAGGAAATATAGAATCATAAGTCATGCATGGAACTAGAGAATAGAATTTACCCCAAGGTTCATATCATTTCATACTTACGTCTGGGACATGCCAAAAGAAAGAAAGAATAGGCTTTACATACCTTTAGAGTTTAGTCGTATTATACTTGTACTTGCTGCCCAATAACACTTATCCTATATCAAGATATCAAGAGCTACAATTAGTCTACAAAGAAATTTAATACGTATTTTGACGCTCACAATCCCTTTCTAACATTTAAACGACGTTTCGTTCGCATTCAAACCAACTAGTACTACAAGCTAACATTGCTAATCAGTCTTTCATATATCACTCCAAACTTGTTTAACATGACTTAGGGGACTTTGGACAGCTTGTACATCATTCAAATCAGTCCCAAACGCACGGCCAAATAGCACATACCACAATACCATTTTCGCTTAGCAATTTTCCAGTTTTAACTTACAACGACAACAACACTTTTAACAACATTACCTTTACGATTCTTGGAACTGTTTTAACATCATTTTCATTCTTACAACAGCCCACAAACCATCTAAATTTCAACTTGAATCATTAAGCTTCACTTCCATTAAACGTTCATAACAATAATCAACACTCAACATACACAAATTCACTTCTAACACTAAAACAGTCCACGGTTTTGGACTGCTTGTATACTTCAACATAATTCGTTTCTTTAACACCTCAATTCACATATTCAACATGCATACTATACACCACAATGTCCATAACAACAAAAATCAAAACTTGGCACAAAACAGTCCATAATCCCCCCTAAAACAGTCCCCTTACACGGCTTCAACACAACTACAACATCTCCATGATTTTCATCCATTTACCCATAGTACAACACATTCAATCCATTTCCAATACATGTACAAGAAGATTAAGAATGGTTCCATCTAACTCTACAACACACGGCTCATTTCAAATTCAAGAAAAATAGTCTAATACCAACATACAACATCATAAACAAACTTCTACAATCTTTGTTCATTTACATATGTTGACACACATTCAATTTACCAACAATACATGCAAAATGAGACCAACCATGACTTCACTAAGCTCACGGCTCACCCCCCCCCCCCCCCAACATCAACCACAACAACATGCACAAATTGTTCCTTCAAATTATCATACAACACAAGAAAAATGATCATTCTTACCTTGTAACTAACTTCTTCAATCGGTTAGCCCCTCAAACTCTCTTCTTGAATTTTAACTCTTGTTCTTGCTATATCAATGGATGGTACACGTTAATATACCTTCAATGGAGTTGAATTGCTTAAGAAAACTGATTTTTTGGAGCAAATTTAGAACCCTCACTCTCGGCTAGCTCTAAGCCGAGAGTTTCCCTTTCTCTCTCTATGTGTTCTTAACTTGTGATTGTTAAAATGATGTAGTGAGTTGTGGGGTGAATCAGATTTTTACCTTATATATGGGTTACAAGGTTTGGACAAGTGTCCCACTCAAGTTTTTGGGTCAAGAATCTTTGACCATTGGACTCAACTACACGGCCAAACATGGCTAAAAATAATGGACTGATTTTTGTTCCCAATCCCACTAATAATCTAATCATGATTAATTTAATCCCAATTTCCCATTAATACTTCCATGCCAACGAAATTTGTAGGTAATTTGTGACTTCAAACGAAACCGGAAGTTAAAGTCTCTACTTCGTATCTTGAGATAGTATTGTCTTTAACTTGTCGCGTTTATTTTAAAACGTCCCAATGTATGAAAATATGGGTTATAACATGAATAGTACGCTCGGCCTGTCCGTCAGACTGAGGATGGAACGCTGTGCTAAGACTCACCTGAGTCCTTAATCCTTCCTGAAACGACCTCCAGAAGTTAGCTGTAAACTGTGCACCTTTGTCGGATATAATAGATGTAGGAACTCCGTGAAGCCTTACTATTTCTTTAATATACAACCGGGCATAATCCTCACCAGAATAGGTGGTCCTGACCGGAAGAAAATGGGATGATTTTGTCAACCTGTCAACAATAACCCATATAGAATCATACCTTCGTGGAGTGCGCGGTAAACCTGTAATGAAATCCATATTAATTATTTTCCCATTTCCAAGCTGGAATTTCCATTTCCTGTAGCAATCCACCGGGCTTTTGATGCTCGATCTTAACTTGTTGGCAATTTGGGCACTGAGCAACGAACTCTGCAATGTCTCTTTTCGTACCATCCCACCAATATAAACATCTAAGATCATGGTACATTTTTGTGGATCCTGGATGAACAGAATACCGAGCATAATGTGCCTCTCCCATAATCTGTCGCCGTAGCCCTGCAACGTCAGGTTCACATAACCTGTCTCTATATAATAATACTCCGTCAGGTGAAATCTCGAACTGGGTCTTCTCCTTATCAAGGGCTGCATCTCTGTACTGTACCAGAATAGGATCCTCGTACTGTCGTTATTTTACTTCTTCCATAATAGATGATTCAGCAACTTCTCGGACAGAAACCCCAATATTTCCAGAATCGGCCAAATGGACTCCAAGACTGGCTAGCTGATGAATTTCACGAACTAATTCTTTCCTTTCTGGCTGCACGTCGGTCAAACTGCCCATGGACTTGCGGCTAAGTGCATCGGCTACAACGTTGGCTTTTCCAGGATAATACAAAATGTCAACATCATAATGTTTCAACAACTCGAGCCATCTCCTTTGCCGCAAATTCAGCTCCTTTTGCTTGAAAAATATATTGGAGGCTTTTGTGGTCCGTATAAATATCAACATGAACCCCATATATGTAATGCTGCCATATCTTCAAAGCATGAATTATCGCTGCTAGTTCCAGATAATGAGTAGGATAATTTCTCTCGTGCGGTCTGAGCTGTCGGGAGGCATAGGCTATAACTCGACTATGCTGCATCAATACACAACCTATCCCAATACCGGAAGCATCACAATAGATAACATACCCATCTGGCCCCCTCGGGAAGAGTTAGAACCGGAGCTGTAATCAACTTTTCCTTCAGCAGCTGGAAGTTGCGTTCACAAGCATCGGTCCACTGAAATTTTGCTGCCTTCTGAGTTAGCTTCGTTAATGGTGCTGCAATCGAAGAAAAATTCTCCACAAATCTCCTGTAATATTCTGCTAATCCCAGAAAACTGCGTACCTTAGTCGGTGTCGTAGGCCTAGGCCAATTCTTTACAGCTTCGATCTTTTGTGTATCAACCCGAATACCATCAGCTCCGACGATATGCCCCAAGAATGCCACTGAAGTAAACCAGAATTCACATTTGGAGAACTTAGCATATAATTTCTGTTGCCGGAGTGTGCCAAGTACTGTCTTCAGATGATCTGAATGCTCCTCTGCTGATCGTGAATAAACCAGAATATCATCAATAAACACGATCACAAACATGTCTAGAAACGGCCTCAATACCCGATTCATCAAATCCGTAAACACTGCAGGGGCGTTGGTCAACCCGAAAGACATCACCCTGAACTCATAATGCCCGTATCGGGTCCTGAAAGCAGTCTTTGGAATATCTTCCTCTCGTACCCGCACCTGATGATAACCCGAGCGCAAATCTATCTTCGAAAAATATTTAGCACCCTGCAACTGGTCAAATAAATCATCAATCCGGGGGAGGGGATATTTATTCTTTATAGTCACCTTATTCAACTGTCTGTAATCAATACACATCCGCAGCGATCCGTCTTTCTTCCTTACAAAAATACCGGTGCTCCCCAAGGTGACGTACTGGGCCTGATGAAGCCTTTTTCTAATAAATCTTTCAGCTACTCCTTTAATTCCTTCAATTTTGCAGGTGCCATTATGTAAGGAGGAATAGATATAGGCTGAGTATCTGGAAGCACATTTATCGTGAACTCTATCTCCCGTTCAGGTGGAAGACCTAGAAGCTCGTCCGGAAATACATCTGGAAATTCATTAACAACCGGGACTGACTGGAGAGTAGGTGTCTCCGCCTTAATATCATGCACACAAACCAGATGATAAATATACCCTTTCTGAATCATCTTCTTGGCCTTGAGGTATGAAATAAACTTACCCCTCGGCGATTCTGTATTTCCTGCCCATTCTATAACTGGTTCCCCTGGAAATTGGAAACGGACTACCTTTTTCTGACAGTCAACGTTAGCATGACAAGAGGCTAACCAATCCATGCCCATAATAACATCGAACTCTGTCATATCTAATTCTACCAAATCGGCCTTGGTACAACGGCCACATATAATTACTGAACAATCCTTATATAGCTGCCTCGCTATAATAAAATGCCCGACCGGTGTAGCTACCTCGAACGGTTCTATCGGTTCAGGTGTTATCCCAATTTTACTAGCGACAAGGGGAGAAATATATGATAAGGTAGAACTTGGGTCGATCAATGCATATACAGCTCGAGAGAAGACCAATAATGTACCTGTAACTACATTTGGCAACGCCTCCTGATCCTGTCGGCTGGCCAAAGCATATATGCGGTTCGAGGGACCGCTAGAATCAGAAACTCCGCCACGACCTCTACCGCGGCCTGCTGGTGCTGGCATACCCCGCCCCATAGGGCGCATAGCAATAGAAGTGGAGGACGAACCAGCAGCTGATCCCGTCGGCTGAGTTCCACTACCGGAACCACCCGCCAACGGACAATCTCTCATAATATGGCCCTGGCGGCCACAAGAAAAATAGGCACCCGTAGCTCGATAACACTCTCCTAGGCGAGACCTCCCACAATAAGAACATCGAGGCATAGGTGGCCTCGCCTGGCTGGAACCTCTGCTCACCTAAAGCCCTGGAGCTCTGGCCCGCTCCTGAGTGCCCTGCACCATCAAATTGTATGCCTGTAGACTGTGGATGTGTACTCCGGCGTGACTGAGGAGGATATCTGCTATACTGCTGCTGAGGCTGCCCGCCTCGAGACTCCCCAGAATAACCAGCTGACCTAGCCCTCTTGGGCTGCCTCCTGTCACGGTCTCTATCGGGCTGACGCCCTCTGTGCCGGTCCTCCATTCCTTGCGCATATGCCTGTAACCGGGCAATGTCCATACCGGTATGCGATGCCATCACCATATAGCTATCAACCAAGTACTGATCCAAACCCATCACGTACCGGTGCATCCTGTCGGCTATATCAGCTACAATGGTGGGCGCATATCTGGCCAGAGAATAAAACTCTAAGTTGTACTCTCGGACGCTCCTGCCTCTCTGCCTCAGCTGTAAAAATCTGTCAACTCTCGCTCGCCGCAACTCTGGAGGCAAAAGGTGGCTGAGAAAAGCTGCTGTAAACTCATCCCACACAGCTGGAAGAGCATCCTCGCCTCTGGACAGCTCCCAAGATTCGTACCAATTAATCGCTACGTCCCGCAGTCTATGTGAAGCCAGCTCGACAGATTCAGTCTCAGAAGCCCTGACTAGTCTCAGCGTACGCTGCATCTGTCGAATGAAATCCTGGGGGTCCTCCTCGGGCTTAGACCCGTAGAACTCTGGGGGATTACAGGTCAAGAAAGCACGAACCCTCAAACTGTCACGTCTGTCCACGTCATCACCCCCTAGCCCGTGTCTGCGAGCCTGTCCTGCTACTAATCTCGTCAATAACTGTACCGCATCTCTCATCGCCCTATCCTGCGCCCCTGGCTGAGGAGCTGGGGCCTCCGGAGCTAATGGTGGAGCTGCCCCCTGATCCGTGGCAGTAGCGGCTGCTGGTCTAGGCTCCTCTAATGATGGGGGTGTAGCAGAACCCGCTGACTGGGGTGAAATATCGGGTATAGTTTAAGCACAAGCCCGAGTGACTCTCTGTATGTGACTGGTCTCTCTTGTCACTGCCTTGCTCTTCTGGGCCGCCGTCGCCTTCTTCGGATGCATCACTGTAAACATAACTATCGGTTAGAAGGAAATCATCCTAATAGTACAGCTATATCACACAATCTAAGATCGAAAGAAAGGTAACACCCTAAATGTCCTGTAGCCTCCTGTTTATAGATGTGGTGCACAACACACCGATAAACAAGACTCTACTAGACACGGCCTGTAGACATTCTGAGGACAAACCGCTCTGATACCACTTTTGTCACGACCCAACCCCGTGGGCCGCAACTGGTGCCCGAGTTGGACACCCATACACACTTACTTACCAAATAGATATATCTAGGACTTATCCATATTTATCATACATTAGGTCGTACAGATATTGAAGTTAGATATCGCCTTAAGTGGTCATATATAGCAAATATCATACCGAAGCCGGCATGCCTGGCGGGAAATACATCGCCCAAATATACACATCCATACTCACACATATGGGCCGTTTCGGCCATCACAGTAAACGGGACCGCTTAAGACACCGATCACAGACAGAACCAGACAATAATGACCTGTCACACCCCGAATTTACTAGGGTGTGATGGGCACCCGACCCCACATACGGAGCCGAGCGAACCCTCAGACTCTCATTTCATACATATTATTTCCAATTTACAGATCAAATCACATGAAGCATATAATAGGACTTTCAACAGAAACAGAGGACAGACATCGTCCTAAGCGGCCACGTGTATCAAACATATCATATCAAATCCTGTAAGTAGGCGGAATGTACATCGCCTGAACATACGTACATTTACGAAAATATAGGCCACCATAGCAAACAGGGCCGCCTAAGACACAGATCTCGGACCAAATCAAACAGAATCTGTGGACATATGAGCTGCTTACGAACTGACTCTTCGTACCCACGACTCTGTCTGCAAAGTCTCTAACACAAATCAGAAAGCACAACTTATGCATACTCAGACTCGGCGACACTCCGATGGGAAGTGGAGCTCGCCAATCCCGCTAAAACCTCCTAGCCAAGTCTTCCGCTCATCTGGGTGTACCTACGTGGCATGAAACGCAGCCCCCGAAGAAAGGGGGTCAGTACGGAATATGTACTAAGTATGTAAGGCAAGAATACAGTAAGCAGAATCATAATCAGAATCATAGGTACATAAGTATAACAGACGGAGTCATAATCAGATATGCAAAGTACTCGGCCCTTTCTATGTATAAGTGTACTTTGTCTAGAGGCTCGTAGGCAGATATGTACAGTCGGTCAAGTATAGTTAGATATATGGTGTTTTGGCATGTTAATGTTGTTGTATAAAGTGCTAACGAAGTTTATTAGCCTATGTTCAGAATGACGCTGCTAATGTTATTGTTCAAAAAAAAAAAATTTGGCTCTGTTTACACGGCTTGCTAAGAGGTAAAGGTAATATGATAGATAGGGAGTGCTCGGTACAAGTATCGGGTACTCGTCGCGGCCCCTAGTCGGGTCTTGACACATATGTACGTATCAAAATATATATCCACGACTTTAGTCATATCAACTAGAATCTTCGAACATCATAATTACGTATCAAACCATGTGGAATAGCTTATGGAAGTCAAAGACATTGGCCAACCTAGTGGCTCTAAGAATAGGATTTTCGTGAAATTATACATATACATCGAATGCTCATTTCATAAAGACCATGCCAAAAGAAAGAAAGGTTAGGCTTTACATACCTCGATCGCTCGCTAAACAAATCCCGACTCAAGTCTCGGGCTCCCAAATATCTACAATAACGTTATTAATTACCAAACGTTAGCTACAAGTACTTAGAAATTCAATTCTAACTAGTACTTGTCTACAGAAATTTCGGCAGCATCTCCCCTGTAAATTCAACATCCCCGAGAATTTAACTCGGCCAAATTTGTCAACAACCATACCAACAATACCAACAACCATACTAATAACATCAACAATCAATTTAAAACGCATTCTAACATTAGTAACCTTCTTCTCTACGTAGCTCATCACATTCAATTCAACTACGTACATTCAAGCCAATATCAACGCTCACATACTCATTACTAATCCGAGATCATTCAAACATATTTCAAACAATCTATACAATGTTCAAACAATTCCACCAACACACCATACTCCACCCGAAATCTCTACAAATGCAACAAAACTACAACGTCGCATTTTCTTCTTTCAAATTCATAACTATCACAACAATGCACACTTTAGCAACTCCATTTCCACAGTTACATAAAACTATATTAAAATCACATTAATTTCCTACAACAACCCACAACAAATTTCAATGCCGACTTGAACCATTAAACCATCATTTACATCATAAAGGCCACAACAACACAACTAACATGCTAAAAATAATTAATTCATCCTTCCTCCACTATACAACACCACACGGCCACACACACTCACCCACACCCACAACACACTATTTTCATGCTTTTAATTCATTTCTACATACTACAACATACATAAACCTTCTATAACATATAAAAGAAGAGAAATTCTTACCTTTTTCCTCTATTTTCCACTTGAATAGAATTTTTGGACTTGCCACAAAAGTAGTTTTCTTGCTCTAATAATTATACCACGTTGAAGAGGACCCTTGAATTAGTATGAATACTAGGAGAATTAATTTTTGGATCAAAGATTGATGGCTTCAATTTTTTTCTTTCTTTTTTTTCTCCTTGGCCGAACCCTTGTCCCTCTTTGCTCTCTTCTTCTTTTTTTTCTTGAAAGTTCTTAAAATGTGATGAATAATAGTGGCCCTCTCCCTTTTAATACTTGGATTTAATTCTACATGGGCCTTGGCCCAAGCCCCCGTATGGCCGGCCACTCTTTGGGCCTTTTTTTTTTTTTTGATTTTTCCAAGCCCAATTACTTATAACTAATATTTTTGTAATTCATGAAACTATTTTCCAAAATTCCAATTTTGCCCTTAGCCTTCCTCGATATTTTCGCATCAATATTTTTCATGAACAACTTATATATTAAGTAAGATCAAAATATTTCCTTATCTCGTACTAGTCACAATTATCTCAAATTATCCGAATGTGCAAAATACGGGATATAACAGTCTAGGAGGACTGAGATTGAGCCGCATTCTGGGACTCACCTTCCTCTACAACTGTTGGCTGTGCTCTTTCAGCCCACTTTTCTACCGCTGTCTTGCCCTTTTGGGCTGCCGTAGCCTTTCTCTTTACAGGCATCTCTGAAAAAAACACAATACACGGTTAAGGAGAAGGAAGTTCTTATGTCATAGCTCTATCGCACGATCTTATGAAGAAAGAAAATCAATCATGTCACGACCCGTCTACAGGGCCGCGACGGGCGCCCGGTGCTATCCCACCCTGGGCACCCCTTGGCTTACACTTCACTTACATTCAAGTGAGCCCCATAATTAAACATACATTTCTAATCACCATTCATGCTAGTCCCATTGGACGACAATGCTTTCATATCATGGTTGACATCTATACTACGTCAATGTACATGAGCCGTCAAGGCTATCAAAATAATATACAAAATATAGGCCGACAAGGCAGGACACATCTAACCATATTCACATGTCTACGAGCCTCTAAGAAGAGTATAACATATCACATAAGCGGGACATGACCCCGCTATGCCTATAACTATGTACACAAAAGAATAAGTACCCAAAAGGTAGAGCTCCGAATGAAGTGGAGCCCTGCTATGTAGTCTCTGAGAATGTAGCTATGGATCAAGCCTGTCTCCCTGTGCACCTGCGGGCATGACGCAGCGTCCAAACACAAAAGGACGTCAGTACGAAGAATGTACTGAGTATGTAAAGCATGATCAATATCAATATAGAAGCATAACGAACATCATGAAAAGTATCACAAGATGGGAGATGGTAATATCATCGTCATGGGCACTTACTTGCCTTTCATAGGAACTTTCCATTCAAATGCGTATTTGTGCTCATACGTCATTATCCGTATCCATAATCGTAGTCGTTCCATATTAGTACCCGTATTCGTATACATAACCTTATTCACATTCATATCGTATCATATTTATGTTCATACTCATTTCTATATCATAGACTTCATCATATCATATACATAGTATTTACATAGCATACCCGACCATGGAGGATCGGTGTTTCATACGTACTTGGCCAACCAAGGCTCAAGGTAACACATACCTGGCCCTACCAAGGGTTTAGGGTCACATCTACCTGGCTCTACCAAGGCGTCAGGGTTATCTATACCATCTGTAGAGGTGTGCGCACGTTACGTAATCATATACATACTTATGTACATATCTTACCCGGCCTCATAAGCTCGGAGTTCTATAATGGTCATACATAGACACATATACATAATAGCTCATAAGCATCTTTACTATTTTCATCATTATCATAATCGTCATCAACATCATTATTACTATTATCTTAATTCATCACATTTATCTCTATAGGCTTACTCGTCATACGAGAGATTTAGTACAATCGTGGCGTATCGCGAATCGTGAGCTTACTAGCTCGGAAGATCAAATTATTTGAAGGATATCATAGTCTCATAGAAGATTTAGATATTTGGCCAAAGAACCATGCCTTATGAAAGAAGGGTTAGCCTTACATACCTTTTTGTTTGACTATTTACCACTTGCACATTCTCTTTCAACGGTTGCGTTTATACCTTCATTAAAGTCATACTATCGTTAGAATCGACAACTAGCACACATGGCTAAAGCTAGAGAAAATCAGACAGCATCTCCTTTATTTATACGACATTCCTCCATAGCGTATATCAATTCCCAAACGTCAATAATGCATTCACAATACCATAACTGTTACACCCCGTAAGATTCTGTGCTATTTTAATTAAGACAAGAAAAAAATGAGTTAAGAAAGTTCAAGGAAAGTTAATCGAGTTAGTAAGAATATCGTTATATATATATGGTTGCCTTAAGTATCCCGAGGTGACATCGTAACCTAAAGGATTTGAAATCGCGTTATGAGCGTATATGAGGTAATGTGAGTGCCCTTTTAAAGTATTTGAGATTATTAGTAATGTTATAGAAGATGGATAAAAGATATGAATATATTTTTGCGATTGGAGTTTCGTCGAAGCTTCGTAAGTTTTCCAGTTACGTTTAAGGTTATTGTGATTCTCCGGACCCTTCGAGATGTGTATGGATTGTTATGTATGTATATGACTATGTATATGCATGTATAAGAGGTTACACGAGGGTCGGAAGAGGATTAGAAGTTAAACGAATCTGAACGAAATGAATCCGAACAACTTCAGAAAAATCTCGGACCAGATTTTTAGCCCATATTGTTGGAGGCATATCTCCTAGTATATGAGGAGTTTTAAGGTGTTTTAAAAGCCTAAAATTAAGTTCATCGAGTCTAGTTTCCAACTCAACAAACCGCTCGTCAAAAAGATATCTGGATAAGCAAATATGGACGATGCAAGTTGGGCTGGCGGGGCAGAAAATGGTGACCCGATCCAACATTCACATTCGGCCCATGAGGCCCATTAACGTCATAAATATAAGGAAAAATTATGTGAGGGCTGATCATTTTCAGATAATATCTTCCAAGAACATTAGAGAGAGAGAGAGAGAAAACTTCAAGGCTAAGGAAGCCATTTTGATCAAAATCCGAGCTCCGAATCCCGAAGCTCATGAAGAGAAAAACGTTGTACGTTGCGTTGCCTTCAATTTGAGATAAATATTGGTCTTGGGTGATGAAATTTTCGTGGTGGATCTTCTGATAAGGTATTTATAAAATTCCTTTTATGTTATTAAAGTGTTTATTTAGAGTTTTAACGAATTAGAACGGAGAAAACAGCATTATAAACCCGTTTGTTGTTTTGTTGAAATTTATGGGTGAGGGGCTGTTTTAATTGAAATTGATGGACTGATTTGAATTAATATTTTGGTTGTGTTAATCATGGATTATGTGAGGAGAGTGAAGGAACTTAATGGTTATTAAGTTGTTGTAGGAAAACATACAACTTTGTTATGGTTTATGTAAAAATGGAGATGAAAGTATCAAGAGGAAAATTATGATTTTGATGGATGATGAATATGATAATGTTGATGTTGGTTTGACCTTGTAAAGTTTGTATGAAAATTTTCATTTTATGTAGAAAGAAGATCATTGATGTTAAAACCTATTTCGTTGTGAACTTTGACGTCGTTTGGTGTTGTTGGGTTGTTGTTGTTGAATGTTTTGAGCCGAGCTAAGTCTCGGGGGTGTTAGATTTATAGGGGAAATGCTGCCGAAATTTCGGTAGCCAAGTATAACCCCAAAGATTAGGATGTTAACTTTCATGAATAGTAACTGGTAAAAGTGACCATTTGCAGTTTTTGGACGAAACGGGAATTGAGATTTGATGAGCGTAAGGCGCAATCCAGGTATGTAAAGCCTATCTATCCTTCTTTTGGCATGTCCTAGTTACGCTAGGTTAAGATCGGACCCTCGGGGATAACTCTGCTCTTGGAAATCTAGGTTCAAGTTTAGGCACTATTCATTCAGCATAATTGAAACCTAATCTTTACATTTGGTTGAAAGAATGTTCGAACCTTCATAACTTTTGTTGTTGTGTCCGAATCCCTCCGAAACTTTTGTAGACGGCTTTATGGAGCCGAAAGTTTGTGATTTGTGTCCGCCGCCTCAATTTGACTCGAGGTGGGCCCGCAAGCCCTGAGGCTTCCCTTATTTGGTTCGTTTGGCTCATTTTCGTCCGATATGAAAGGCAATCGTTTGTTTATGACTTAAGGGTCCGTTTGAAATTCCCTATGCCGTTATTGAACGTTTTGCACTTTGAATGATGTTAGATTTTCGGAGGATGACCTGTGAATCGTTTTTCAAAGGTTTTGCAGTTTGGAACTTCGTAACTTTTATACATTAATTTTGATTGACCTGACTTCTACTCCGAGCCTTCTGGCGTCGGTATATTCCTATATGTAACTATATGTCGAGTCTGGTAACTTACTTATAATATGCATATGGTTTCTGCACTACTCCGTTCGTGCCATTCACTATGATTTCGTTCGTCGGTACCCGGGCCGGCTTTGTGATCGTGCGCGCTATACCATATTCAGAAGTTATGATGTGTTACGGTTTCCGAGGCCTCGCCATAGGGCCGGTTACCGTCTATGGAGTTATGATGTGATATGGCATTTGATATGTTCTGATGATGTGATATATGTGTGATATGATGTGTCTGGAGACTGTACGGAGATTTGAAAACTTCTGGAGTTATGATGTGTTGTGGCACCAGCGTCGGGGGTGACCACGTTCCTAAACCCTATACATGATTTGATTTGCATTTGTACATTTGCCTTCCGCACAGGTTTGCTTTGCTACCTTGACGTTTGTGTTTGTTCCATTCTGACTTCAGTTGTGTTTGTGATTTCTGTACCTTCTGCTTTACATACTCAGTACTTCTCCCGTACTGACCCCCGGTTCTTCGGGGGCTGCGTTTCATGCCCGCAGGTACAGAAGCTCGTTTGGGTGATCCTCTAGTTTAGGCTACTCATTCTGATGTGTTGGAGAGCTCCCCTTGATCCGGAGCCTAACTTTTGGTACATACCTTCAGTTGTGTGTATATTCTGTACATTTGTGGCAGTGTGGGTACGGCGGGGCCCTGTCCCGTCATATGTTCGTATGTTCTGTTTTGTTTTAGAGGTCTGTAGTCATATTTGTGGGTCGTGGGTCCGGTGTGTTTGTATGTGGATCTGTTTTGCGTTCTTAAGCGGCCAGTATGCTACTATGGCCAGGACGGCCCATGAGTTTGTACGTGTGTGTGTGCATTTGGGCGATGTATATTCCGCCACCTTTCTGATTTTGATTTGACTGTTCTGCACGGGCGACCGCTTAAGATAAGTGTTCGATAAATGTTTGTGTGACGTCTGTTGTTAATTTTCAGTTCGAACAATGTACGTTAAGTCTGAATGAGTCTAAATACGATGATCCGGTTGTGAGTCTGTTTGGGGTGCCTAAGTAGGGCACCAGTTGCGGCCCACGGGGTTGGGTCGTGACAAAAGTGGTATCAGAGCGGTTAGTCCTCGGAAAGTCTACAGGCCGTGTCTAGTAGAGTCTTGTTTATCGATGTGTTGTGCACCACATCTATAAACAGGAAGCTACAGGGCATCTAGGATGTTACCCTTCTTTGAATCTTAGATCATGCGATAGAGCCAGTTGTAGGATATGAATTCCTTTCGACTAACTTTTAATTTCAGCCAAAGGACGGCATCGACAGAAGGCAATGGCTGATGATATTGGAGGCCGCACAGTACTCAGGTAAGCAATAATATGAAAGCTGTGTGTCGGAGAAGTTGTTTGAAGCGTGGTAGAAATATAAGGTTGAAGATTGAACAGAAAAGTGAACAGGAAGGAGCCTCCAATGTTGTTCGAGTTGGGCATGTGAGGTAAGCCTCGACATCTGTATAATTTTATCTGTAATTGTTAGCCCCGTGTGGCTACGAGACGACATGATATGATGTATATATATGCGTATATGTGTTGGCCCTGTGAGGCATGGTTGGTATTTCTCGTGTACAGGTTTCGGATAGTAAGAAACACAGAGGAACCTCTGCCCAAATTTTTTTTTCCAGAGATATGGAAGTAAATATATATAAAGTAAGTACAAACAGGTTCCGCGATACTTGTCGGAATTTAGTTTTCTTCTGTCGTTTGTTGGAGAGCACCTTATGGTGATATTTTATCAGATTTCACCGACTATTTGGAGACGGAATTCGTGGGACGAAGACTTAAATCTGTGGCCTATCTGTAATTGTATGTGTATGTGTATGAAAGTGAATATCGGTGATTCAGAAAGGCAATATGGTAATTGTGCAACTTAGCCGGGGGTGGGACCCGCTACAAAAATTTTCCAAAAATTTACTAAGACCCCGATTTGCCCTAAAATTATGTGACAAAGGTCCTGCAGGGCAATTGACGAAATTATATCAGCCCTAACGCGTCAAAATGCATGATAGTTTCGGGGTTTAAGCGTGCTCAAGCCAGAGCAATTTTGGGATGGGTGACCCCCCTGGGAAGTAATGCAAAATTTTGCACAAGAGTAAGAATGATAGATATAAATGGAAATTTGGGGTAACCAAAAGGAAAATAGAATGTGTGGAGTAATTTAGTGCCCTTACAGGAGTCACGCAGAACGAGGCGGACTAAATGGGCAAAAAGAAAAGGTGCAACACCGCTCGGGAAATTGAGCGGATTTGAATTACAGTCAGAGACGTTCGCCAGTAAGATACTAGTAAATATATCTGTATGTGTGTATGTGTGTGTGTATGATTTTCGTTTGGTGCCCATATGGATCAAGAGCCGAGTCCCGGCAACTAAGGTTGTGATAGATGAATAATAGTAGGAAAGGTGAAAAATAAGAAGTGTGAATAAGGGGAAATCTCCGAAAGAGTCGATAAGCGACACGCAAGACGATTTATATGATAACTTGGCAAACAAGTTCACCAATAAGGAATTTTTTTTTTATAAATCACTGGAGCCTTAATAGGAGTGATCTGACTCTAATTCGGATTCTATCTGTTATACTTCTGCACTTCCGATTCTGATAAGGCTCTGCCTATTACGCCTCTGTACGTCCGATCTTGATCACGCGTCTGTCTGATACATCTCCGTATGTCTGATTTTAATTACGACTCTGTCTGATACATTTCTGTCTGTCTGACTTTGATCACGACTCTGTATGATACATTTCTGTACGTCTGATTCCGATTTCGAATCTGTCTGATACCTCTTTGTACGTCTGACTCCGATCTCATATTTGTCTGACATACTTCCGTACCTCTGATTTTGACTATGAATCTGTCTGCCATAGTTTAATACGTCTGCCTCCGATTACGAATCCGTCCGATATGCTTCTACGCGTCCGGTCCTAGTTCTGAATCTGTTTGGTATGAGGTGTCTGGTATGAAGTGGGATTACGATAATGTGGTAAGAAACTCAGAAGTGTACCAAGAAGTGACGATTACTTATAATGTCTGAAAGGCATTCGTCTGCTATGAGAATATAGTTTATGGTCCGATAATTATGTGGGGTATGAGAAAATATATTATGAAGGCATTTGAATCAGTGATGTGAAGAATTACCCCATCATGCTGGTAAAGAAGCCATGTCGGAAAGTCCACGAAGGACGATTATGAAAGGAACCCTCCCGAAATGGTATGACGCCCCATAAGGTCAATTTAACATTCGAGGACGAATGTTTTAAAGAGGGGGAGGATGTTACACCCCGTAAGAGTCTGTGCTATTTTAATTAAGACAAGAAAAAAATGAGTTAAGAAAGTTCAAGGAAAGTTAATCGAGTTAGTAAGAATATCGTTATATATATATGGTTGCCTTAAGTATCCCGAGGTGACATCGTAACCTAAAGGATTTGAAATCGCGTTATGAGCGTATATGAGGTAATGTGAGTGCCCTTTTAAAGTATTTATGATTATTAGTAATGTTATAGAAGATGGATAAAAGATATGAATATATTTTTGCGATTGGAGTTTCGTCGAAGCTTCGTAAGTTTTCCAGTTACGTTTAAGGTTATTGTGATTCTCCGGACCCTTCGAGATGTGTATGGATTGTTATGTATGTATATGACTATGTATATGCATGTATAAGAGGTTACACGAGGGTCGGAAGAGGATTAGAAGTTAAACGAATCTGAACGAAATGAATCCGAACAACTTCAGAAAAATCTCGGACCAGATTTTTAGCCCATATTGTTGGAGGCATATCTCCTAGTATATGAGGAGTTTTAAGGTGTTTTAAAAGCCTAAAATTAAGTTCATCGAGTCTAGTTTCCAACTCAACAAACCGCTCGTCAAAAGGATATCTGGATAAGCAAATATGGACGATGCAAGTTGGGCTGGCGGGGCAGAAAATGGTGACCCGATCCAACATTCACATTCGGCCCATGAGGCCCATTAACGTCATAAATATAAGGAAAAATTATGTGAGGGCTGATCATTTTCAGATAATATCTTCCAAGAACATTAGAGAGAGAGAGAGAGAAAACTTCAAGGCTAAGGAAGCCATTTTGATCAAAATCCGAGCTCCGAATCCCGAAGCTCATGAAGAGAAAAACGTTGTACGTTGCGTTGCCTTCAATTTGAGATAAATATTGGTCTTGGTGGATGAAATTTTCGTGGTGGATCTTCTGATAAGGTATTTATAAAATTCCTTTTATGTTATTAAAGTGTTTATTTAGAGTTTTAACGAATTAGAACGGAGAAAACAGCATTATAAACCCGTTTGTTGTTTTGTTGAAATTTATGGGTGAGGGGCTGTTTTAATTGAAATTGATGGACTGATTTGAATTAATATTTTGGTTGTGTTAATCATGGATTATGTGAGGAGAGTGAAGGAACTTAATGGTTATTAAGTTGTTGTAGGAAAACATACAACTTTGTTATGGTTTATGTAAAAATGGAGATGAAAGTATCAAGAGGAAAATTATGATTTTGATGGATGATGAATATGATAATGTTGATGTTGGTTTGACCTTGTAAAGTTTGTATGAAAATTTTCATTTTATGTAGAAAGAAGATCATTGATGTTAAAACCTATTTCGTTGTGAACTTTGACGTCGTTTGGTGTTGTTGGGTTGTTGTTGTTGAATGTTTTGAGCCGAGCTAAGTCTCGGGGGTGTTAGATTTATAGGGGAAATGCTACCGAAATTTCGGTAGCCAAGTATAACCCCAAAGATTAGGATGTTAACTTTCATGAATAGTAACTGGTAAAAGTGACCATTTGCAGTTTTTGGACGAAACGGGAATTGAGATTTGATGAGCGTAAGGCGCAATCCAGGTATGTAAAGCCTATCTATCCTTCTTTTGGCATGTCCTAGTTACGCTAGGTTAAGATCGGACCCTCGGGGATAACTCTGCTCTTGGAAATCTAGGTTCAAGTTTAGGCACTATTCATTCAGCATAATTGAAACCTAATCTTTACATTTGGTTGAAAGAATGTTCGAACCTTCATAACTTTTGTTGTTGTGTCCGAATCCCTCCGAAACTTTTGTAGACGGCTTTATGGAGCCGAAAGTTTGTGATTTGTGTCCGCCGCCTCAATTTGACTCGAGGTGGGCCCGCAAGCCCTGAGGCTTCCCTTATTTGGTTCGTTTGGCTCATTTTCGTCCGATATGAAAGGCAATCGTTTGTTTATGACTTAAGGGTCCGTTTGAAATTCCCTATGCCGTTATTGAACGTTTTGCACTTTGAATGATGTTAGATTTTCGGAGGATGACCTGTGAATCGTTTTTCAAAGGTTTTGCAGTTTGGAACTTCGTAACTTTTATACATTAATTTTGATTGACCTGACTTCTACTCCGAGCCTTCTGGCGTCGGTATATTCCTATATGTAACTATATGTCGAGTCCGATAACTTACTTATAATATGCATATGGTTTCTGCACTACTCCGTTCGTGCCATTCACTATGATTTCGTTCGTCGGTACCCGGGCCGGCTTTGTGATCGTGCGCGCTATACCATATTCAGAAGTTATGATGTGTTACGGTTTCCGAGGCCTCGCCATAGGGCCGGTTACCGTCTATGGAGTTATGATGTGATATGGCATTTGATATGTTCTGATGATGTGATATATGTGTGATATGATGTGTCTGGAGACTGTACGGAGATTTGAAAACTTCTGGAGTTATGATGTGTTGTGGCACCAGCGTCGGGGGTGACCACGTTCCTAAACCCTATACATGATTTGATTTGCATTTGTACATTTGCCTTCCGCACAGGTTTGCTTTGCTACCTTGACGTTTGTGTTTGTTCCATTCTGACTTCAGTTGTGTTTGTGATTTCTGTACCTTCTGCTTTACATACTCAGTACTTCTCCCGTACTGACCCCCGGTTCTTCGGGGGCTGCGTTTCATGCCCGCAGGTACAGAAGCTCGTTTGGGTGATCCTCTGGTTTAGGCTACTCATTCTGATGTGTTGGAGAGCTCCCCTTGATCCGGAGCCTAACTTTTGGTACATACCTTCAGTTGTGTGTGTATTCTGTACATTTGTGGCAGTGTGGGTACGGCGGGGCCCTGTCCCGTCATATGTTCGTATGTTCTGTTTTGTTTTAGAGGCCTGTAGTCATATTTGTGGGTCGTGGGTCCGGTGTGTTTGTATGTGGATCTGTTTTGCGTTCTTAAGCGGCCCGTATGCTACTATGGCCAGGACGGCCCATGAGTTTGTACGTGTGTGTGTGCATTTGGGCGATGTATATTCCGCCACATTTCTGATTTTGATTTGACTGTTCTGCACGGGCGACCGCTTAAGATAAGTGTTCGATAAATGTTTGTGTGACGTCTGTTGTTAATTTTCAATTCGAACAATGTACGTTAAGTCTGAATGAGTCTGAATACGATGATCCGGTTGTGAGTCTGTTTGGGGTGCCTAAGTAGGGCACCAGTCGCGGCCCACGGGGTTGGGTCGTGACAATAACAATAATCATTATTCATCCACATTATCCACATTTCTAGACTTACTTTCAATTACTCATATCCATGGCTAAAACACACAACTATGTCCATTCACGTACATTGCTCATCTCATGTTCTCAACATCATTTATAATACATTTACATCACAATACATCAAGACTCATAAATCAATTCAAACTATTTCTTAAAATGTCACTATTCATCATTCATGACCCATTTTTCTATACTCATCTAATGTCCAAGCATTTTAACTCTCAAATACCTTAAACAACATACAAATTCCATAAATCTTACCTTAGATGTTGTAGGAACGAGCCTTGGTCGAAATACTTCACTTGAGCAAAAACCCTAGTTTTCCTTCAATAAGATTTTCTTGACTTGAATAATCTTAATGGGTTTCCTTACACTTGATTTGTGTTGTTGATAACTAATAATCCTTGAAATCTTGTGGAATAAATGTAGAGAGATGTTTTAGAGAGAGGGGATGAAATGTGGAAATGAAATAATAAACATGGATCCCTTATTTAATGACTTAAAATCTGGTCTGGAGTGAACAACACAGTGGTCGTAAACTTGGTTTACGGTCCGTATTCCAGTTTACAGACCATCCTTCATGGTCGTATTTAATCATAACAGAACCAGAAACTCAGGCTGAGACGTGGTGATTTTGCGGACACAGTTTACGGGCCGTAAACCACTTTACGGTTCGTATTTTAGGTCGTATTTAACCAATTGATCATTTGGCAGAAAGTTGAAGTTTTGGAAGCCAAAATACGACAGGGCAGTTTACGTACTGTATACCACTTTACGGTCCGTATTTCATTTTACGACCAACTGGCCAGAATGCAAACCTGTAACTTTTCACATTTCCAAAACCTATAATTATACATTATGGAGCATAACCTATCTCTTATTGCAATTGCCTTCGGAATCTTACTTAGGGTCGTCAAATGTTATTTCTCACTCATGAAAACATCGGATACTCGTACTCCTCGCGGGCCCATTCACATGGACAACAATGGAGGATTTTTTTCTGAGGTGTAACATTCTTCCCCCCTTAAGAACATTCGTCCTCGAATGTTAAAGTCTTCGGGGATTCTATAAAAATTTCCCCAGAGTCTCCCCTATAATATGGCACTACCATCCTATTACAACAACCTATAATATCGATGCCTCTCAGGGCCACAACATAATAGTAATATTATTTTGCCACACACGACCAAAAGCATAAAAGGAAGCATACCTACCTCATGATCTTGATATCTCATCTTGGATCTCCTCCAAGGGCTGAAATAAATGCGGGTATCGGGATCACATACTTTCCTCTGCTTCCCATGTCATTTTCTTCTCGTTTACTGCTTCTCCATAAAACCTTGACTGAGGCCACTTCTTTGTTTCTAAGCCTCCGTACTTGCCTATCTAGTATGGAAATGGGTACGTCTTCATAAGTACATTTCTCTGTCACTAGCACATCATTTACTGGGACGATCCTAGTAGGATCTCCAACACATTTTCGAAGCATTGAGACATGAAAAACTGGATGGACTGACTCCAAATCCGGAGGTAGATCTAATTGATAGGCCACTTTGCCCACCTTGCGCACAATCTCATAAGGCCCAACGTATTGGGGACTAAGCTTCCCCTTCTTGCCAAATCTCATAACGCCCTTTATTGGCGATACTTTCAAGAACACCCAATCTTTCACTTGGAACTCTAAGTCTCTTCGACGATTATCCGCATAGGACTTTTGACGACTTTGAGCGGCCAACAGCCTACCTTTTATGAGCTTGACTTTCTCTATGGCTTGCTGGACCAAGTTTGGCCCTATGAATCTACCCTCTCCTGTTTCGAACCACCCAATCGGGGATCTACACTTTCGCCCATACAACGCTTCGTACGGTGCCATCTGAATGCTAGCATGATAACTGTTATTGTAAGAAAATTCAATGAGTGGCAAATGATTATCCCAATTACCTCCAAAATCTATCATACATGCTCGCAACATATCTTCAAGAGTCTGGATGGTGTGTTCAGCTTGCCCATCGGTCTACGGATGAAATGTCGTGCTAAGGTTCACTTGGGTCCCTAAACCCTCTTGGAAATACTTCTAGAAATTAGCTGTAAACTGAGTCCCTCTATTAGAGATAATAGATACTGGAACACCATGGAGCCTCACAATCTCCCTAAGATACAGCTCTGCATAATCTTCTGCCACATAGGTCGTTCTGACCGGTAAGAAATGAGCTGACTTGGTGAGTCTATCCACAATCACCCATATAGAGTCATACTTACGTCGAGAACGGGGTAAGCCTGAAATGAAGTCCATGTTAATCACTTCCCACTTCCAAGTTGGGATTTCTATGGCTTACAACAATCCACCCGACTTTTGGTGCTCGACTTTCACTTGTTGACAATTGGGACATTGAGCTACGAATTCTGCTATTTCTTGCTTCATCCCATTCCACCAATATATAGACTTGAGGTCATGATACATTTTCGTCGCACCGGGGTGAACAGAATAACGGGAAGAATGAGCTTCCCTCAATATCTAGTGGCGTAGACCTACCACATTGGGAACGCATAATCTGTCTCGACATCGGAGAACTCCGTCTCCTGAAATATCGAATGATGACCCCTCTTGCTGAGGGAGTGAGTCTCTGTACTGCATTAGCATGGAATCTTCGTATTGCCGCTGTTTCGCTTCTGCTACTAGCGACGAGACTGCCGAATTCTGAATTATATTTCCCCTGCTACCTGAGTCCACTATTAGAACTCCTAGGTTAGCTAACTACTGGAGCTCACGAGCCATTTCTCTCTTCTCTGGTTGTACATCACATAAACTTCCCATAGATCTGCATCTAAGAGCATCAACTACAACATTTGCCTTTCCGGGGTGATACAAGATTTCAACATCATAATCTTTTAGCAATTCTAACCATCGTCGTTGCCGCAAATTCAACTCTTTCTGCTTGATGACATAATGAAGGCTCTTATGATCTGTATAAATATCCACATGGACATAATATAAATAATGTCTCCATATCTTCAATGCATGAACCACTGCAGCCAATTCTAGATCGTGGGTCGGATAGTTCTGTTCATGTTTCCGTAATTGCATTGAAGCATATGCAATCACCTTACCATGTTGCATCAATACACAGCCTAGCCCAACACCTGAAGCATCGCAATATACAACATATCCTTCCAATCCCTCTGGAAGTGTCAATACTGGGGCAGAAGTCAACCTTTCTTTCAACTCTTGGAAGCTACGTTCACAAGCATCCGTCCATTGAAACTTTACCGATTTCTGGGTCAACTTTGTGAGTGGTGCTGAAATAGAAGAGAAACCTTCAACAAATCTCCGGTAATATCCTGCTATGCCCAGAAAGCTACGAACCTCCGTAGGAATCGTGGGCCGTGGACAAGTCTTCACAGCCTCAATCTTTTGGCTATCTACTCGAATACCATCGGCTGCAACAATGTGCCCTAGAAATGTTACTGAGTTTAACCAAAACTCACATTTGGAAAACTTTGCAAACAACTCTCGAGTTCGAAGGACTCCGAGGACAGTACGCAAATGATCCGCATGTTATGCCTCCAATCTAGAATATACCAAGATGTCGTCGATAAATACGATTACAAATAAATCCAGAAAAGGCCTAAGCACATTATTCATCAGATCCATAAATGCCGCCGGCGCATTATTTAGCCCAAACGACATCACCCGGAACTCAAAATGACCATATCTTGTTCTAAAGGATGTCTTAGGGATATCTTTCTCCCTACCTCTCACTTGATGATACCTGGACCTCAAATCAATCTTTAAAACCATTTGTCACCTTGAAATTGATCAAATAAGTCATCAATCCTCGAAAGAGGATACTTGGTCTTAATTGTCACCTTATTCAATAGTCGGTAATCAATGCACATTCTCAAAGAGCCATCTTTCTTTCGAACAAACAATACGGGTGCTCCCCACGGGGATAAACTAGGCCTAATAAAGCCTTTTTCAAGCAAGTCTTTCAATTGCTCCTTCAACTCTTTCAATTCTGCAGGAGCCATTCTATAAGGAGGAATAGACATAGGCTTAGTGCCTGGCAGCACATCAATAGCAAAATCAATTTCCCGCTTGGGAGGAAGGCCTAGAAGTTCTTCCGGGAACACATCCGAAAATTCATTCACCACTGGAACTGACTGTAGAGTCGGCGACTCAGCTTTTACATCTTGAACTCGCACTAGATAATAAATGCACTTGTTCGTGATCATTTGACTTGCCTTTAGATAGGAAATAAACCTACCTTTTTGTGATGCCGTATTCCCTTTCCATTTTAAAACTGGTTCTCCCGGAAATTGGGAACGAACCATTTTCATCCTACAATCCACATTGGCATAACAAGAAGCCAACCAATCCATGCCCATAATAACATCAAAATCCACCATTTATAACTCATGCAAGTGAATCATGGTACGCCGATCACAAATCACAATTACACAATTTCTATATACCCGGCTAGCTATTACCGATTCGCCCACCGGTGTAGACACCTCAAAAGGTTTGATTGACTCTGATTCGACTCTAAATCGACCCGCAATATATGGAGTAACCTGCAACTGGATGCCTCTTAAGGAGAAGTTAGGCATGCTAACTTTTATAATAAAAATAACATCATATCATACATATATAAGCTGCCCGACCATATAGGTACGGTGTGATCATCGTTAGCCCCCGTCCGGGGTATACTGCCCACTGCAGTGGTGTGTCTGCCCGTCCATGTAGGCACGGTGTAATCATACATAAAATAGATAAGCATGCATGAGAGTGCAGGCGAAAGCTACAACTATATCTGAGTGATGTAAGGTCGGTACCTCCGATTATGTTATGGGATCGTCATGATCATCATGTCTTACCTTGAAGGAACTAGTAGCATGAGGTGAACTAACAATAAGAAGCAACATCAATGAAATCAAGAAAATAAGAATATTGAACTCATCATAGCATCATTATCATGGAACATATCTCATCTCTATTTCATAAGGAGCTCTTAAAAATCATTAACTTTCCTCTTTCAGAGTGTAAGAAGTTCATGGAAATATAGAGAACAAATCACAATATAAGAGTCATGCCTTTAAAAGAAGGGGGCTAGTCTCACATACCTTTACACCTCTCTAACTTTATCGATTAAACGCTTCCCTCCAATGTTCACGATTCTATAGTCAAGAGCATTCGTATTAAGGTTAGATAACTGGAAACACGCTTAAGCTTAAGATAAATATAATCAAAATTGGGCAACATCTCCTTTGTTTCTACAACTTTCTCCATATAATATAACAACTCCCAAACGTCAAAAACAACACCCACCATATCATAGTCAATAAACTTTATTGAGCTAAACATTATTCAACTCTCAAAATTCCCTCTTAAAGTCATCCATAACCATAGTTATAATATGACGCCATATTCATCCTCATATAATACTTATTTAACATCATTTATATCATTTATAACAAGATTATACTCATAACATGTCAAGAACTATGATTCAAATCAAGTTACTATCCAAGAATGCCATTATTCTCATATTTGAACTCCATATTCCACTTTGTTCTTCAATCCAAGTCTTTCAACCATCCAATAATATTAGTAACATGAAATGATCATAAAACTCACCTTTGATTATGTAGGAATGGGATTTGGATGAAAATACTTCACTTGGAGAAAACCCTACTTCAACTCCAAAGAGATTTTTTACTTCTAGCAACCCTAGTTAGCATCTTTGCACTTGATTCCACTAATTATTGGTGTTTGATCTTGGATTCACCTTTAGTTTATGTTAATGAAATGTATGGAATGTTCTAGAGCTCTTGAGAGAAGTGGAGAAGATAGGAAATGAAAAATAATAACTTAGATCACTTATTTATACTTAAAAAAAACTGTCCCGATCATGTTATACGGACACTTATACGGTCCGTATAAGTGACTGTATTTTACCATCAGGAATTTTCTCTTCCTGTTAAGGTTTTACAGACCCTTATACAAACCGTATAAAGTTATACGGACCATATAAGTAGTCGTATCACTCAATTTTTTTTAAGTTAATCTCGCCGTTTCGTTTGATCTCCAATCCTTATGGAACCTTCTTAACACTTGTTTAACACTTCATTCACAATCTAAGGAGTGTTATAACTCTTTCTCATGACATTATTAAATCAAATTAGCTCGGTGCTTTGCAAAATTCCTCCAAAACACGACTTATACCTTTCCTTCCTCAACGAACATTCTCCTCTGGCCTCAAATGTCTTTGATATCTTAATTAGAATCGCCAATAACCTTTCTTACTTGTGGGGGCATCGTATACATCTCACCCTGCGTTAGTCTATCTACCACATGATGACATGAAATTTTCTGAGGTACCCACATGATGACATGAAATTTTTCGAGATGTAACACTCTTCCCCCCTTTATAACATTCGTCCTCAAATGTTAAGTTCTCGATAACTACAAAAATTTCACCAGAGTTTCCCTTGTCATATGGCGCTACTATCCTGTCGCCACAACCCACAATAACAATGCCTCACAGGGCTAGAGTACAATTGTAAGAAAAATATGGCCACACACGACCAAAAGCATTAAAAAGAAAGCATTACATACCTTATGCCAATGGCATCTCGTCTTGAACCTTTTATGGGGAAGGAAATAAATGCGGATACCTGGACTTCATATCTTTTTCCGCTTCCCAAGTCATTTCCTCTCTGTTAATGTTTCTCCATAAGATCTTAACTGAAGATACCTCTTTGTTCCTGAGCTTCCGCACTTGCCTATCTAGTATGGCTATGGGCACCTCTTCATAAGCCAACTTCTCAGAAATCTGGACATCATGTATCGGCATAACTTTGGATGGATCTCCAACACATTTGCAGAGCATCGACACATGAAAAACTGGGTGGACTAATTCAAGCTCTGGAGGTAAATCTAGTTCATAAGCTACTTGGCCCGCATTTCGTATAATCTTATAAGGCCGAATATACAGGGGACTGAGCTTTTCCTTCTTGCCGAATCTTATTGCGCCTTTCATCGGCGACACTTTCAAGAATGCCCAATCATTGAGTTGGAATTCCAAGTCTCGTCATCGATTGTCCGCATAAGATTTTTGGTGACTTTGGGCTATCAACAATCGGTCTCTGATAAGTTGGATCTTTTCCACCACTTGTTGAATCAATTCGGGACCTATTAATTGTGTCTATCCGAGTTCGAACCATCTAATTGGCGACCTACACTTCCTTTCATATAAGGCTTTATACGGGGCCATCTGGATGCTGGAATCTTAACTGTTGCTATAGGAAAATTTAGTAAGTGGCAAATGTTCATCCCAACTACCTCCAAAGTCTAATACGCATGCCCGCAACATATTGTCACGACCCAACCCGATGAGTCGTGATGGCAGTCTGACCTCTAGCGACCAAACACCCGTACACACTTATCTGAAACATGTTGAACATCAATAGCCCATAAATGGCACAAACTAATCTCATAAAGAGGAAACATCCAAACTCTGTACAACCTGCATATATATATAGACACACACAACATGCGGAAGAACAGTGCAAGCCAGCTAGGCTGCTATACATACTGTACACAAAAGAATATAAGCCGACAAGGTTACATCGTCTCACTACTACATACAACTGTCTACAGACCTCTATTGGAATAAAGGTGTACAAAGGACAGAACAGGACCCCGTCGTACCCATCTATATACATCTCAAAAGGATGGCCTACCAAAATAGACTGCAACTCCGGATCGAATAGATTCCACTGACCTCTACTGGATAAGGGTCCTACTAAGCTGGACCACCTCCCTGTCTACCTGTATCTGCGGGCATGAACGGAGCCCCCCGAGCAATGGGGAGTCAGTACGGATAGTGTACTGAATATGTAAGGCATAAATACAACATGTATATATGTATAGAAATCATGGATGCGATCTGAACTCATAAGCTGAAATAACTATCTGCATGTATCTGTATGAACTAGTATCTCACTGAATCTGTATGACGAAAAATATGAACATGTATATATATATATATATATAATTATTAGGTACACACCTCATCGTTACATCACAGGCCACACCTTCACCCCCTGTCAAGCGTGCCTTTCTCATGTATGTACTCCAACATCATAGGCCACTCATGGACCACTCATAGGCCACACCTTCACCTCCTGTCAAGCGTGCCTTTCACATATAAAACGTCATATCACAGGTCACACCTTCACCCCCTGTCAAGTGCGCCTTTCACTCATACCCTTGAGAACTGGAAGTGAATACGCAGTACAAGTAAAACTAAACGGCAGGATTCTCAAACAATAAAATGATAGTTTGCCTCTCATGGGCCTTACTGAACTCATACTACTAGGACAGGAAATCATAAGATCTGTATATGGGGAAAATGCCATAGCCGGGGTACGGGAACATCAAAACTATATTTCTCTTAGTACTTATAAGAATAGAGTAATATGGAAACTCTCTTACTCGTTATCGGTTCATATCATAGGACAATGCCAAAATGAAAAAAAGGGAAAACCTTAACATACCTTGACGTATATCAAATCGCCCAACTTCTACTTCTTGAACTTGTAATCTACAATTTAGATAACATAGGCCTTAATTAGGCTACTTGCTTTGCTTGCTAATCATCCCCAAGCACATATAAAGCTTAACGAATCATAGATGACCATCGCCTTTATAAGCTTACAATGATAGTGCCTATATATATCCAACTACACGTAAATCCATCCCTAACCATTTCTTCAAAATAGTCTCATACCACTACCTTACCCTTCATCAATCTATCACTTCTACAAATACCATTTCCTTACCTAAAATCACTAAAGCTCTTGATAGAAAACTCAAGTACAAGGGTAGGAATCATTTACATACATTGAAGGGTTAAGAATCCCAAGAATCACTTTAACTTCAACTCCCTAAGCTTCCTATTCTTAGAGAAACCCTAGAAACAACCTTCTTCCACAAGCTCGGGTTTACGGGGTCCGGGTCTTGTCAAATCTTCACTACCATGCCATAAATGTTGGGAGAGCAAAATATTAGGGTTTTCTTATCTAGGAATGAGAGAAATAAGACATAAAGTCATGGACCACGTATTTATACTCGGAGAATTAAATGCTTCAGTGGTCTGGTTCGATGAGCGGGTCGACGACCCGTCGACGTGCTCGTCGACCTGCACCTGCAGAATATAGGGCTGCGGAACCCTGTCGATACCGCACAATGACGGCCCGTCGACAGGTTCGACGACCCGTCGATCTTGACTGGTGTTTGCAGACTTTTTCAATTTGGTTCAGATCGCGTCGATTCGATTCGTTCAACTTCTAACCCCGTAGATCAACAGGAATTCCTGTTGGTTCCATTGCACACGGGGTAAGACACTTTCTATCTCCAAAACTCGGGCTCGAGTCTCAATTCCCAAGGCATACCTAACTAGTAAATCATAAGTTCTACCACTACGAAGACGAGGGGTGTAACACGTATCTTCTTAGGTCTGAATAGTGCGTTTAGCTTGTCCGTCAGTCTTTGGATGGAATGTTGTGCTGAGCCTCACTTGAGTCCCCATACCTTCTTAAAAAGATTTCCAGAATTTAGCAGTAAATTGTGCTCCTCTATCAATGATAATAGACACTGGGACACTATGAAGTCGCACTATTTCCTTAAGATACAACCTCGCATAATCCTCTACCGAACATATGGCTCTGACCGGAAGAAAATGGGCTGATTTTGCCAGTCTAGCAACAATCACTCATATGGAGTCATACTTGCGCCGGGAACAAGGTAATCCTACAATGAAATCCATGTTGATCACTTCTCATTTCCTAGTTGGGATTTCCATGGCTTGTAACAATCCTCCTGGCTTTTGGTGTTCAATTTTCACTTGTTTGCAATTTGGACACCGAGCTACAAATTCTGCTATATCCTTCTTCATTCCATTCCACCAATATATTGACTTAAGATCATGGTACATCTTTGTCGCTCCTGGGTGCATAGAATAACGGAGTAATGAGCTCTTTCCAAAATCTGACGATGTAGCCCTGCCACATCTGGTACACATAGCCTGCCTCAATACCTAAGAACTCTATCTGCAGAAACTTCAAATGACGACTTCTCTTTCTCAGAAAATGTATCTTCATAGTGACTCAACTGGGGATCTTCACATTGGCACTCTCGCACCTCCATATCTAAGGATGAAACAGTTGGGTTATGAACAGCAACTCCTGCATCACCTGAATCAATTAAACTAACTCCGAGGCTAGCTAGCTGGTGGAGCTCGTGAATTAATTCTTTCTTTTTCGATTGAACATCACATAGGCTGCCCATTGATTTACGGATAAGAGCATCGGCCATCACATTTGCTTTTTTAGGGTGATATAAAATACTCACATCATAGTCCTTTAGCAATTCTAACAATTGCCTCTGCTGTAGATTCAACTCCTTCTGCTTGAAAATATACTGGAGACTCTTATGAACTTTATAAACATCAACATGTACACCATACAAATAATTCCTCCATATCTTCGGTGCATGTATAACTGCTGCTAATTCAAGATCATGGGTCGGGTAATTCTTCTCATGTTTCCGTAATTACCTGGAAGCATAGGCAATAACTCTACCATGCTGCATCAACACACAACCTAACCCAACGCTGGAGGCATCACAACAAACAACATAGCCTTCCGTCCCTTCAGGAAGCGTCAGGACTGGGGTGAAGTCAATCTACTTTTCAATTCCTGGAAGCTACGCTCGCAAGCATCGGTCTATTAAAATTTTGCTAATTTCTGAGTCAACTTCGTCAATGGTGCTGAAGTAGTAGAAAACCTTTCCACAAATCTCCTATAGTAACCTGACAATCCCAGAAAGCTCCGAACCTTTGTAGGCGTTGTAGGCCTCGGCCAAGTCTTCACAGCCTTATAGAATTCAGCCAGAACTCACATTTTGAAAAATTTGCATATAGCTCACGAGTCTGAAGAATTCCAAGGACAATACACAAATGGTCTGCATGCTCTGTTTCTGACGGAGAATACACCAGAATGTCATCGATGAACACGATCACAAATGACATCACTCGAAATTCAGAATGGCCATATCTGGTTCTGAAAGCCGTCTTGGGAATATCTTCTTTTCTAACTCTCACTTGGTGATACCCCAATCTCAGATTAATCTTGGAAAACCATTTAGCATACAGTAATTGGTCGAAGAAATCATCGATTCTCTGGAGAGGATATGTATTCTTGATTGTCACCTTGTGCAACTGTATATAATAGATACACCGTCGTAAATAACCATCTTTCTTTCTTACGAATAAGATAGGCGCTCCATATGGTGACGAACTGGGTCTAATAAATCCCTTCTCAAGCAAATCCTTCAATTGTGGTTTTAGCTCTTTCAATTCTACAAGAGTCATTCTGTAAGGAGGAATAGATATGGGTTCGGTATCCGACAACACATCAATAGTAAAATCAATTTCTCGATCCGGTGGAAGGCTTGGAAGTTCATCTGGAAATACATCCGGGAACTTATTTACTATCGGGAAGGAATGAAAAGTCGGGGGCTGTGCTTCAGGGTCATGAACCCGAACTAGATGATAAATATAGCCTTTTGTAATCATCTTTCTCGCCTTGAGGTAGAAAATAAACCTGCCCCTTAGAGACTCTGTATTGCCCTTCTATTCAATCACTGGTTCTCTTGGAAATTGGAATCGATCTGTCTTTGTTCTGCAATCCACATTAGCATAACAAGAGGCTAACCAATCCATGCCCATAATCACATCAAAATCTAACATCTCCAGTTCAATCAAATCAGGTTTAGTTTGACATCACATACCACAATCACACAATTTTTATAAACATGTCTAGCTATTACTGGATCACCAACTGGAGTAGGTACCTCGAACGGTTTAATTGGCTCAGGTTTCACCCCAATACGGCCAACAATATAAGGAGTGATGTTGGAAAACGTAGAACCCTGATCGATTAATGCATAAATATCATAGGAAAATATGGATAATATACTTGTAACCACATCTGGGGAGGACTCACGATCCTGTCTACCGGCTAAAGCAAAAATACGGGGCTGGGTGCCACCTGAATTGGATGCTACCCTTCTGCCTCTACCACAGCCTGTTGAAGCCTGACAAGTCTTCCCTACAGGGTGCACAGACGATGAAGAGCCGGTTGTTGATCCTGTAGGCTGGGCCTCGACTCTACCACCTATCGATGGACAATCACGCATCATATGCCCAATCTGGCCATAAGCATAACAAGCGTCGGAGCCTCGGCGACCCGGAACTGAATAAAATCTACTGCACTGGCTGCATCGTGGTAGCGGTGGTCTCCACTGATGGGGATCACCTCCAACCTGGGAACCCGAACCACTTGAGCTCTTACCCTATGTTGAATAAATGGGGCAGTCAAATCACTGCCTGCAAATTGAGAAGGTGCACTAGTCGCGGACTGGCCTGAATATCTAGAATACTGTTGCTGCTGACCCCCTCTATACTCACCACTAGCACCAACAGATCTGGCCCTCTTGCTCTACCCTCTATCAATATCGCGGTCACCCCTACGCGACTGTTGTTGCTCCTCTAGATTTTGGGCGTGGGCCTGAATACGGGAGATGTTCATCCCCTCCTAGAGTGAAGCTGTCAAACAATCTTTGAACAAATGTGGCCCAAGTACAATAAAAAATCTATGTACTCTATCTCCCATATCGGCTACCATAGTAGGAGCATATCTAGCCAGCGAGTTAAAACGGAGGCTATACTCCCGAGCACTCATACTTCCTTTCTTTAGATTCAGAAACCTGTCAGCTCTGGCCTTTCGAACCTCGGCTAGCATCTACGAATGGCGGATGAAAGCATCTACGAATTCTTGCCAAACTGGGGGAGGTGCATTTTCCTTTCTTGAAGAAATCCAATTATTATACCATAGAACCGCCACATCACGGAGCCTATAAGATGCCAACTCCATAGACTCCGTATCAGAAGCATGAATAATCCTCAGCGTCCTCAACACCTCATCTATAAAACCTTGTGGGTCCTTATCCGGCTTTGACCCGAAGAATTCTAGCGGATTCAAACTCATAAAATCACGGGCTTTAGCACTAGCGGCTCTATCACCCAGGCCCGTACTCTGCTGCTGAGCCTGGGTAGCAACTAGCTGTGTCAGTAGCTGAATAGCCTCGGTCATCTGCTGACTCGAATGACCCGGTAGAGGAACTAGAGGCACTGGAGCTGGAGCTAGAGCCGAAGTCCCTTCATGCTCCTCAGATACAGGCGGAGTGTGAGAGGTGTGATATGTAGCCTCATTATGGGACTCACCCTCCTCTATATGTACCAGCGGCTCCTGTTCAACCCGCCTTCCTGTCGCAGTCTTGCCCTTCTGAGCGGCTGTTGCTTTTCGCTTTACCGGCATCGCTGAAATCATGGCACACAATTAGGGAAAAGGAAATCTTATAATACAGCTCTATCGCACGATCTATGAAGATGAAAAACAGTCACGATTCCTAAATGCCTGCAACACCTCGTTTATAAGTGTGGCACGCATCACACCCATAAACAAGACTCTACTGGACACGGCTCGTAGACACACCCTAGGACGGAACTGCTCTGATACTACTTTTGTCACGACCCGCCTCATGGGCCATGACGGGTACCCGGAACTGGCTACCGAGCACCACTTATCGTGCTGGCTACTTGGACATATATCACTCTCAACACAACTTATCATGACCTAACCTCCAAATACCTCCCAAAGCATATATATATAAGCATAGGACTGTAAGGCTACAAAAATGATGTACAAAATACAATGAAGTGAGCACACGACATCTACAACCCACATATAGGTATCTACGAGCCTCTAACTGGAATACTGGAATCATAAAGATGGGACAGGACCCCGTCATGCCCCAATATGTACCCAAAAGAATATACCAAGAAATGGCTACTCCGGAGTAGTGGAGTGCTCCTGTAAATCTGCTAAAGAGCTCCTAGGCATCCGCACCGTCTCCCTGTCTACATGTGGGCATGAACACAACGTCCATAAAGAAAAGGACGTCAGTACGAATAATGCACTGAGTATGTAAGGCATGTACAACAGCATAATAAAAACATAACAAAACATGAAGTTGGGAACGAACCTGTAAATAGATGCCTCTTAAGGCGAAGTCATGCATGCTAACGTTTATAATAGAAATAACATCATACCTACTCAAAATTAAAAGGGGACGCCGCCTACTACTAAAATCCCGGTTTTTGCAAAAGTTGTGTTCTTCTTTGCAAGAAGAAGCACCGTATCCATATACCTGCTTGCTACCTACGCTCCGGCATCCATTCCAAGTTCATACATATATAAGCTGCCTGACCATATAGGTACGATGTGATCATCGTTACCCCGCGTCTAGGCCTCCTGCATCCCGGAAAAACTACCCACTGCAGTGGTGTGTCTGCCTGACCATGTAGGCACGGTGTAATCATACATAAAATACATAAGCATGCATGAGAGTCCTAGTGAAAGCTATAACTCTATCGAAGTGACATAAGGTTGGTAACCTCCGATTATGTTATGAGATATTCATGATCATCATGTCTCACCTTGAAGGAACTATTAGCATGAGGTGAGACTTACAACAAGAAGAAAAATCAATGAAATCATGAAAATAAGAATACCGAACTCATCATAGCATCATTATCATGGAACATATCTCATCTCTATTTTATAAGGATCTCTTAAAAATCATTAACTTTCCTCTTTCAGAGTGTAAGAAGTTTATGGAAATATAGAGAAGAAATCACAATATAAGAGTCATGCCTTTGAAAGAAGGGGGCTAGCCTCACATACCTTTACAACTCTCTAACTTTATCAATTAAATGCTTCCCTCCAATGCTCACGATTCTACAGTCAAGACCATTCGTATTAAGGTTAGATAACCGGAAAAATGCTTAAGCATAAGCTAAAGCTAATGAAAATTGGGCAGCAAGTGTCTTTGATATCTTAATTAGAATCGCCAAGTAACCTTTCTTACTTGTGGGGGCATCATATACATCTCACCCTGCGTTAGTCTATCTACCACATGATGACATGAAATTTTTCGAGGTACCCACATGAACCTTTCCGTGGTGTAACACTTCCCGAGCCTCGTTGATGGCTAACATTAATACTTTATGACCAAAATTTGCATATGGACTTGTAGGAACATGCATGTATGTTGTGGAATGGTTTAGAGTTGGAAAAATGACCAAAACATTACCAAAAGGGTCCCTGTACACTTGCTAAGGTCGGTTCCACCGACCTAAAATTTCAGACACTATAGCAACGCATTCGCTCACTGTAGGTGGACGCGCCTCTGCTCCACCGGTCTAACTTGTAACGTCCATAACTCTCTACTCCAATGTCATATTGACAAGCGGTTTGTTGCGTTGGAAACTAGAATCAATGAACTTCATTTTAGGATTTTACTTTACATCAAAAACTCTTCATATATTAAATGATATACTTTTCTAAAGTTGACCCAAAATTTCTATACAAAATTCTGCCAAATGTTTTCAAAATTTTGACAAACTTATATTCTTCGATTTGCTTGATTCCAGAACCTTTAGGAACTTGCTTAACACTTGTTAAGAGTATTCCTTAACCTTATAAGGGTTCCATGACCTCTCCGAGCTTATGTTAGTTTACTCACAATGCAAACGACGCAAAACATTTCGAGGTGCAACATTCTTCCCCCCTTAAAACATTCGTCCTCCAATGTTAGACTCTTAGGAATTATATAAAAAATTTACCAGAGTTTCCCCTATAATTGTGCCACTACCATTATGTCGCAACAACCCTAAATATATAGTGCTTCACAGGGCTACAACATCAATATCTATATTGGCCACACATGATCAAGAAATCATTCAAAGAAACATCACATACCTGAGGTTAATGGTACCTCTGTTTGGAGCTCTTTTGGGGATGGAAATAGATGCGGATACCTGGACTTCATATCTTCCTCTACTTCCCAAGTCATTTTCTCTCTGCTATTGTTTCTCCATAAAACTTTAATTGAGGCTACATCTTTGGTTCTAAGTCTCCGAACTTGCCTATCTAGAATGACAATGGGTATTTCTTCATAAGACAATTTCTCAGTTACTTGGACATAATCTACAGGCACAATTCTGGAAGGATCACCAACCCACTTACGAAGCATTGACACATGAAAGACTGGGTAGACTGACTCCAAATCTGAAGGCAAATCTAACTCATAAGCTACTTGGCCTACCTAGCGCCCAATCTTGTAAGGCCCAATATACCGGGGACTAAGCTTGCCCTTATTGCCAAATCTCATCATACATTTCATTGGCGACACTTTGAAGAATACCCAATCATCAACTTTGAATTTCAAGTCTCGTCGATGGTTGTCCGCATAGGATTTTTGACGACTTTGAGCTGTTAATAATTGATCTTGAATAAGCTTGATCTTCTCCGCCGCTTGCTGGATCATGTTTGGCCGAACTAAATTTGTTTTCCCTACTTCGAATCATCCAATAGGCGATCTACACTTCCTCCCATAAAGAGCTTCATAAGGGGCCATTTGAATATTGAAATGGTGACCAGAGCACACTAACTGGTTATCTCGACTTCCTCATAGTTATAATATCCATAATGATCATTCCTTCATTTCTCAACAACATATCTTTATATTCCTCGGTTTTTCAGGCTTTCTGTTTATTTATTAGCGGACTATGAACTCTGCAATATTTCTTCTTTTGATCCATCAATGTCATGATACATCTTTATTGCCTCTGAATAGATCATCTACCTTTGATACATTTGATATAGGTTTGACCTTGATATCTTAGGAATCCACCTTACTAAGATACTCTTTCCTGACTACCCTTTCAAGCTTCGATTTTTAGAGATACGCCATATCTAGAATACTATATCTTTACTCAAGTTTTTTGACTTATATCGTATTATTTACCATTACTGTCCTCGACTATGCTACGCTTCACCAGTTCAAGCCCAATAATAATATTGACAAGCTTCTTGTATATTTATATCATCTTTGGGATACATAATTCTATATCGTTCTATTACCTCAAAGAATGAACAAATCCATCTTTTTCACGACCCGACTACGGCCGCGACGAGCACCCGGTGCTATCCCACCCGGGCACCCCTTATCATACACTTACACTTACATCTAGGTGAGCCACATAATAAAACATATATTTCTATTTATCCGTCATACTAGTCACATTGGACAACAACATCTTTTATATCATTATAGGCATCTATGCCGTACCCATGTACATAAGCCGACAAGGCTACAAAATGATATACAAAATATAGGCCGACAAGGCCAAACATATCTAACCATATACACATGTCTACGAGCCTCTAAGGAGAGTATGTCGTAACACATAAGTGGGACAGGACCCCGCTATGCCCATAATTATGTACACAAAAGAATAAGTACCAAAAATCTATAGCTCCGAATGAAATGGAGCTCCGCTATGTAGTCCCTGAGAATGTAGCTATGGATCAAATCTGTCTCCCTGTGCACCTGCGGGCATGACGCAGCGTCCATAAAAAAAAGGATGCCAGTACGAAGAATGTACTGAGTATGTAAAGCATGATCAATATCAACATAGAAGCATAATATACAACATAAGGAAATAGCATAGGATGGGGGATAGTAATATCATCGTCATAAGCACTTACTTGCCTTTCATAGGGACTTTCCAATTCAAATGCGTATTTGTGTACATACATCCACATCCATATCCATATTCGTATCCGTACCCAATTACGTGTCCTTATTCACATTCACATCATGTACATATTCTTATTCGTGGTCGTATCGTAGTCGCATTCATTCTCATATTTGTCACGACCCAACCCCGTGGGCCGCGACTGGTATCCTAACTGGATACCCAAACGTACCTACCTGACAGAATCGGCATACCAGACAGATAATTCACACTAGCTGTATATAGACTTAAGCCAATACAAATGTAGCGCGCGCTATAACATACACATACCCGAACATACTGAAATTACATATAAGCCGATGAGGCCAACATGACGGACAGAGTCACAAAATCGTACGTACCTACCCGAATCGTAGCAACCCGTAATCCACATACATATCTACAGGCCTCTAACAGACATACAGAATCATATGACGGGACAGGGCCCCGCCGTACCAAGAATTACCATACGTACAGAATATACAGATGTCAGAAGATATATATATACCAAAAGTACACGCTCCGGATCAAAGGAGCTCTCCAAAATAGCAGAATCTACGCCCTAGACTGGCGGCGTATCACCGGGTGCGTCTGTACCTGCGGGCATGTAACGCAGCCCCCGAAGAACCGGGGGTCAGTACGAAAACTGTACCGAGTATGTAAAGCGAAAATATAACAACATAATCATAGTCTGAATCAGAAGCACAGAAATATAGCGAATGGAATCATAATCCAACGGACAGACAGAGGTGTACCGGACAGAGTCATAATTCAGACAGACAGACGGAGGTATACCGGACAGAATCATAATCCGAACGGTCAGACAGAAATGTACCGGACATAATCATAACCCAGATGGACAGACAGAATCATAGTCCAGACGGACGGACAGAGTCATAGTCCAGACGAACAGACAGAAGTATGATCCAACGAACGGACAGAATCATGCATGCAGAGTCATACAGAGTCATGTGCTTATATAAATGCTGATAGCACATACGTACATACATACAGATCCCGGCCCTCTCATGAGGAGCGCGGTAACAGAACCCGACCCTCTTAGTACGGGACGCGGTGGACAGACATAATCAGATCATATGCCATCCTGGCCGCCATCCCAATACACAAATCATAATATCATACAGTTATAAACAGATCCCGGCCCGCACACCGAGGGACGCGGTGAACAATGCAGAGGAATATGCACGATAACAGAACCTGGCCCGGCCGCAGTGAAGGAAGCGTTGAGGCATCCACGAACAGATTAATGAGAAACCACATACATACAGATCATTATACAGACTCAATCAAACTGAAGTATGCTAAACGGCGAGTCAAATCAGAGTATTCGGATATTGTTCATAATACGCGCCTATATCCTACTTGGGAAGGCACGACAGATTATTACCGGAATCAGATTCCCAGATGTCAAAACCATTTTGTAGGATTTATATAAAAAGTAGTCATATCATGATCAGAATAATAGTCCAGATGTTGCCTGTGAGAAACGGACAGAAATAGGGCAATTTAGGTTATACAAAAGTGTCGGGGCCTTGTGGGCCCACCTCGGACCAACTTGAGGCGATATACGTAAATTACTGATAATAGACCTTATGAGGTCGTCCATAGTCATTTGGAAGCATTCCGACTCCGTTTGGGACAATTGCATACAAAAGTTCACTTTAGAGACAAGTTATAAGAAAAGTGATTCAATCTTACTGAAGGAATTGGAGCGGATTTCCATCTCGGATTCCTAGGAACGGAGTCATATTTAAGGCTCGCGGCCGAGCCTATTATGTTCAAAACATGCCTAAGAATGAAGGGGTAGGCTTTACATACCTCAATTGCGCCTTATGCTCGCTTGGCTTCACTTCCAATTTCGTCCAAAATCTACAAATGGTCATGTTTACCAATTGTCAAATTCAAACCTTAAGACTCCAAACTTAAGCACATATTTGCCTACCGAAATTTCGGCAGCATTTCCCCTATACATATAACATCCCCGAGACTTAGCTCGGCCTAATATATCAACACAGCACCCAGCAACAACATCAATAACAACAACAAGTATTACAAAATGCACAATATGGCATAACTAGCCATCTTTCCGACACAACACAACGTCTTTCATTCCGACCTTACAATTCCAAATCAATCTTACCATTTTCATATTCACCACTCATCAAGATCATTACAACATAATTCGGAGGCATATCATATCGTTTTCACCAGACATTCATAAGTTATACACAATATACAAGCCTCCTACCAAAGTCATATTTCACCCACAACTTCTAATATTTTAGCAAACATATTCATGACATATTTCTATCTTCCAACTTCATCAATGATAATCATAATTTGCATCTTCCTACTTTCATTTCCACATTTACATAAGTTACAATAAACTTGCATGTTTTCTAACAACAACATAACAACCAATTTTCCATAACAACAAGAACCATTATTCTTCCATTCATTTCACAATAACACAATTAACATACTAACAAAATTTAGTTCACCTTCCATCATCAACATACACCACACGGCCACCACTATAATTTCCAACTTCCACTAATTCATTCAACTTTTATTTCTAATACAAATTCCACCATAACTACAACTAGATTACCACATAAAATTCAATTCATATTTCCTACACATTAACACATACTCACGGCCAACTTTCAAACAACACACCCACTTCACAAACTTCCATATTTTTATAAATTCTACTCATTTCTACATACCACAACATAAACCAAACTTCATAACATAAGAAAATGAATTGATTCTTACCTCTTCTCTTCAACTTCCACTTGCCACTAAAGTTGTCCTCTTGCCAAAATAATTATATCACTTTGTAGAGGATCTTGCACTTAGTGGTAATTCCTAAAAAGTTGGATTTTTGAACCAAGAATTGAGCACCAAAAATTTTTCTTTTCTTTTTCTCTTTCTCTTTCTCTTTGGCCGATTGCCTTTCTTGTTTTTGTTCTTGTTTTTGCTTGATTTTTCTTGAAGCTTCTTGAAGTCTTATCTCTTAATATAATTAGTCACATGAATAATTGGTGGGCTTGGGCCAAAAGCCTCTTGGCCGGCCACCCTATCTCACATTGGGCCTCATTTTATTATTATTTTTTTAGCCCAATTCCTTAAAATTCTTATTTTGTAATTCCCGAAACAAATTTCCAAAATTCTAATTTTTGCCCTTGGTCTCCTTCCATATTTTCCACGTCAACAATTTCATAGCCAACACATTCATACCAAGTAAGGTCCAAATATGGCCTCATCCATTACAAGTCAAGTTATCTCGAATTTTTCGAATATGCAAAAATGCCGGATGTAACATCCTCCCCCCCTTTAAATCATTCATCCTCGAATGTTAAATTGACCTCGGGAGGGTTCGTTTTATAATCGTCCTTTATTGACCTTCCGATATGAATTCCTTACCAATATGATGGAGTAATTCTTCACGTTACTGACTCATATGCCTTCATAACGTATTTTCTCATATCCCACACAGTCATTGGGTTATGAACTATATTCTAGTAACGGATGAATGCTTTTCGCTCCTTCACAGACGTTGTGTCCCTTCTTCCTCTCCTTCAAAGCTTTTCAACCATTATAATTAATATTACTTCTTGTCACACTCCTCGGTTCCTTACCACATTTGTTATATCCCGCATTTCTGTACAATCGGATAATTCAAGACAATCGCGGGAAGACAGTAATCAAGGCCATATTTTTACTTTGCTTGGCATGTAAGTTGTTATGAAAATTTTGAAGTGGAAATAATGAGAAAGGTTAAGGGCATAAAGGGAAGTTGCAATATGACTTGCGGGCATATGGAAGAATACGAAGGGCAAATTTGGAATTCGGAAAAAATTGTTTTCATGAATTACAAGAATTAGCCAATATAATTGGGCTTGAAATTTTTTAAGCAAAAAGAGAGGCCCAACCGGCCATGCAAGTGGCTAGGCCCATTTGGAATTAAAATCTTTGGTGAATAAAAGATGATTTTTCATCCATATCTCATAAGTTTCAAGAAGTTTCAAGAAAAGGAGAACAAGAGAAAGAGAGAGCAAAGTTCTAGGGCCTTTCGGCCAAGAGGAAAATTACCAAGAAACATTGATACAAATTTCTCCAAAAATCATTTCCTACCAACCTAAGGATCCCTAACAAGGTGAAGTGTTCATTGAAGCAAGAAACCCCATGTCCTTGTGAGTTGCAAGTGTTGTTCAAGAAATAAGACTAGAAGAAAAGGTAAGAATTCACTTCTTTTTTTATGTTATGGATGTTGTGCATGTTTTAGTGGGTAAAAAGTGGATGAAATTCATGGAGGAATAAAACCATGGTGTGGCCGTGAGTGCATGTGTGTGTGTAGTAATCATGTGTTGATTATTTTATTTAGTGTTTTGGTTGTTATTGTTGTGAATGTTATGTGGATGATGGAAGTTGAATGATTTTGGAAAGGTTGTAGTTGTGTATGTAGGATGGTGGTCGTGTAGTGCTTATTATATGTATAGTCGTATATATGTGTTAAATGGTGAAAGAAGATGAGCCAATGTTATTTAGTGTTTTGGTTGTTGTGTTGTAGATACTATGTTGTTAATGAATGCATAATGATCTTGTGAAGTTGAAGAAGTTGGAGACTTGCGATTGAAGTATTTAAAATTGAATACTATGTTCTTGCATGTATGGAAGATAATGTTGTTAGTATGGTGTTGTTGGTACATGAATTATAATGTTGTTAATGTACTCATTGAAGTTGGAAGGTTTTGAAGAAAGTGGTAAATTGAGATCATGTGTCTTGAATGGAATATGCGAATTGCTAGTGTGATTGTTGAGTTGTGTTAATAGTTTGGCCGGGTTTGAATTCCCGGATTGTGATTGATGAGAAATTAGCTATGTTGAATGTTGAGGATGGTATATTTACAGAGGAAGTGCTGCCGAAATTTCGGTAGCCAAGTGTTTCCTTAAGATTCTAACGCTAAGTATCCTAATAAGAATTTTGGCAAACATGACCAATTTGCAGATTTTGACGAGATTGCAACGTGAATTTGGAATAGCAAAAGGAGCGGAAAGAGGTATGTAAGGCTTCACCCTTCCTTCTATGGCATGTCTTAGCTGTAATAAGTTGGGTACGAGCCTCGGGGACAACCCTATTCCCCGGAATCCGCACCTAAAGTTTCCTCTTTTTCCTTCAGTAGCATTGAACTAGAAAATATGCAAAATGTTGGAAAGACCTTCTAAATCCCTAGAACTTGCATAGATGGGACCCGACTACCCTAAAGCCCTCACAAGCAACGCCATGACATGTAACACATGCAAATCGTATACGCTACCTCATTCCGCCCGAGGTGGGCCCGTTGCTCTCGGACGTTCCTTGTAGTCTTGTTTAACTTACTTGAAGTTGAATCCAACGGGGACTTTTGATCCCGATCTCGCTACCAAACGATTAGTACTATGACTACTCTAACGAGAATGTTTCTATGATGATAATGATGACGGCAATGCTAGTCAAGAGAATGTGCCTATGACCAGCACGACCGGAACGATTCTACGACTAAGATTCCTAATCTAAGGATTTAATGTGAACAAGAAGTTGATAAACTAATTTTTGAATCTTATTCATATCCTTTAGCTATGACTTTACTTTCTAAAGACCCCAAAGCCTATGAACTGTCATCTATGATGCCCACGATTTCATTCTACGCTAACTTTAATATTATTCTCCGTTGATAGTCTCACCTTAAAATACTCGTCCCTTCAAGGTGAGACGAAGCGATCACGAGTATTCCATAGTGTAATCGGAGGTCACCGACCTTACGTCACTCCGATGGCTACATGATTTTTCTTTGGGCTCCCTTGCATGCTTATATGATATATGTATATAAGATATGAATATGTCTATAAAACATGTATATGTATATAAGATATGTAAATGTATGTAAGACAGGTATATGTATACAAGCTATGTATATGAATATAAAGACATGTATATGTATGTAAGATATGTATATGACCCTGGGATGGGGGGAAGGGATATATGGGGGAATGGGAAGGGAAACATGTTTCATTACCACCTGATCAGCTGGCTTATCATCCCGGACGCGGGGTGCCCGGACGCGGGATATATGGTTGAGCCGGTGTATATCGGCGCTATGTGGGTGAGCCGACATTGTTCGGCGCTATGATATGACCTAACATGTCATGACCAGACATGCTATGGTAAACTATGCTATGACACGATATGCTATGATATGCCACGACAGGACATGATATGACAAGCTCTGCTATGATATGATAAGCTATGCTATGATATGATACGCTATGCTATGGTATTATAGGCTATGCCATGATATGATAAGTTACACTATGACATGATACCCTATGACACACTATGCTATGACATTGACATGATATAACACGATACAATATGCCATGATAAGACATGATAGGACACGACCGGACATGCCACGACAAGATACGGTAAGGCACGATAGGACATGATACGATAGGATACGACATAATATAAGTTCTATTTTCTACGTTCATGGAGGGGGAACGTTTTTAAAAAGGGAAAGACAAGCCCACATGATAGCCGGCCAAAAAGGGGCCTTCTCGCGTACAGGTTACTTTCTCGCCTCATTAGATGTCCTATGACTCCATGATATTATTAATTATACTCTATGTTACTGCTTGTGTTATCTTCCATGCCTTACATACTCGGTACACTATTCGTACTGACGTCCCTTCTTGTGGACGCTGCGTTTCATGCCGCGTAGGTCAGCAGACGGGTGGATTTGATCCCTAGAAGCTCTACCAGCCGCCCTTGACAGCGCTCCAGTTGTTCCGGAGCCTCACTTCCGCGGTACTATTTTGTGTATGTATATTCGGGCACGGCAGTACCCGGCCCTTTCTATGTATATATGTACTATGTCTAGAGGCTCGTAGACAGATACGCCCAGTCAGTCAAGTACAGTTAGATATATGGTGTTTTGGCATTTTAATGTTGTTGTATAAAGTGATAACGAAGTTAACTAGTCTATGTTCATAATGACGCTGCTAATGTTAATGTTCAAAAAAAAAATATGGCACTGTTCATACGGCTTGCTACGAGGTAGAGGTAAACCGATAGAAAAGGGGTGCTCAGTACAAGTATCGGGTACTCGTCACGGCCCCTAGTCGGGTCGTGACAACATTATCATAACCCACGTCATACCAAACAGATTCATAACTGGGATCAGACGCATAGAAGCGTATCAGCCAGATTCGTAATCGGAGGCAAACGTACGAAACTATGGCGGACAGATTCGTAGTCAGAGTCAAACGTATGGAATTATGTCAGACAAATCCGTGGTCAGAGTTAGACGTACAGAGATGTACCAGACAGATTCGTAATCAGAGTCAGACGTACAGAGATGTACCAGACAGATTCGTAATCAGAGTCAGACATACAGAGATATATCAGACAGAAACGTAATCGAATTCAGAAGTACAGAGGCGTAATAGGCAGAACCTCATCAAAGTCAGAAGTGCAGAAGTATAACAGATAGAGTTTTGATTAGCATCAGACCACTCCTATTAAGGCTCCAGTGATTTACGAAAATTTCCCTTTGTCGACATTTCATTGTTCACCCTGATCGTTGTACCACGAGTTATTTCATCAAATTATCCAATCAGATATAACAAATAAATTTATATCCTTATGGAGCTCTGCTTACCTTATACAATAGTCCTTAGGCCCCTTCTTATACCTCTGATACATAGCATTCCCTTATTGTGTCTCATCGCAAAAGTGCAATCACATATATCTTTTCGCAATGTTTCCAAATTCTCACTCGAACTCTTTTCCAATTTCTTCTTACTCGATCTAGGCATTGCAAAGTGATTCATAGGTCAAGTCTCCAAATAAAGTCTCACCTTCACATATTTGTTTTTTCAATTCCTACACAATTAATTTCCTGCTTCGTTGGTCGGTTCCTTCAAGATTCTGCTTATTCACATTTCTTGTCCTTCATTGTTATATCCCGCGTTTTGTGAAATTGGATAATTCAAGGCAATCGCGGGAAGGCGGCAAGCAAGGCCACATTTTATCTTGTTTGGCACATGAGTTGCGTATGGAAAATTTAGAAGAGAAAATAGTGAGAAAGGTCAAGAGCAAAAAAGGGGATCCGAGGTATGACTCATGGAAATATGGAGAAACACGAAGGGCAAAAATTGGAAGTTGGGCAAATTATTTTCAAGAATTACAAGGACTAGCCCAAAATATAATTGGGCTTAAATTTTTAAAGCAAAAAAAAAGAAGCCCAACCGGCCATGCCAAGCAAAAAATGGCCCAAGCCCAAATTTCCTTTTAATTAAACCATGTGGAAATAAATAAAAGGGTGATAAACACCTCATATTTTCATCTTTATCACATAGAAGGATCAAGAAGCTTGAAGAGAAGACCAACAAAGGGGGCATTTCGGCCATACAAAAATTTCCAAGAAAAAGTGACAAAAATTCCTTCAAAAATTATTTCTAACTAAGTAGGGGGTGCTTAACAAGATGGAGTGTTTATTGGAGCAAGAACAATACAAATACTTATAAGTTGGAAGTGTAGTCAAGTGAAGAAGTGGAGAAGAAGCAAGGTGAGAACTTATGCCCTTTTTTTTTCATGTTATGAATAATTATGCATGTTGTAGTATGCAAAGTGAGTGAAATTTGTGAAGAATAGGGAAGTGGGGGTGGAGGCCGTGAGGTGTGGTGCATGATTGTGTGTGTAGAAATTATGTGTTAATCATTTTATCTAATGTTTAGTTATTATTGTTATGAATGCCATGTTGATGATGAAAGTTGAATGACTCTACTAAGGTTGAAGCCGTGTAGGTGTGCTTGATGTTAGGCCGTGTATAAGGCATGTATAATCGTGTGTATGTGTTGAATTGTGAAGGGATAAGGGGCAAGTTGAATTTAATATTTTAGTTGTTGTGTTGTAGATCATATATTGCAAATAAAGACTCAATAAGTTTGGTGAAGTATTGGTGATTGGAAGTTTGTGTAAGTTGGAAATAATGCTCTTGCATGGATAGTATGTAATGGTATTGGTATAATGTTGTTGGAATATATATATATATATATATATATATATATATATATATATATATTTATGAAGTTGTTATTGTGCTCGTTGGAGTCGGAAGGTGTTGACGATAGTAGGAAATCGTTATAATGTACTTTGAATGGAATATGTGAATTACTAGTGTGGTTGTTGAATTATGTTAGTAGTTTGGCCGGGTTTGAATTCCCGGATTGTGCTTGATGAGAATTTGACTAAGTTAAATGTCGAGGATGATGTATTTACAGAGGAAGTGCTGCCGAAATTTCGGTAGCCAAGTACTCCCTTAGGATTTCAACACTAAGTATTCTAATAAGAAGTTTTGGTAAACTTGACCAATTTGCAGATTTTGACGAGATTGTGTCGTGAATTCGGAGTAGCAAAGGACGCGAAAAGAGGTATGTAAGGCTTCGCCCTTCTTTCTATGGCATGTCTTAGATATAATGAGTCGGGCACGAGCCTCGGGGACAACCCGGTTCCCCGGAATCCGTACCTAAAGTTTTCAACTTTTCGTTCAATTGAATTGAAGTAGAAAGGGTGCAAAATGATGAAAAGACCTCCTAGACCCCTATAACTTGCCTAAGTGGGACCCGATTACCCTAAGACTCATAGAAGTAACTCTATGACACGTAATATGGGTAAATTGTATACGCTACCTCGTCCGGCCTGAGGTGGGCCCGATACTCTCGGATTTTCCTATAGTCTTGGTTAACGTACTTGAAGTGAATCTAAAGGGGGCCTTTGATCCCGATTCCGTCACCAAGTAATAAGTGCTATGACTACCCCAACGGGAGTGCCCTATGATGATAATGATAATGACCATGTCGGGCAAGAGAATGTAGCTATGATAAATACGACCGGAACGACCCTATGACTAAGCCAAGTACCTTATGTAAACATTAAATTGATAAACTAATTTTCTAAATCGTATTTATACCTTCTAGTTATAATCTTATTTTCTAAGATTCCAAAACCTATGACTGTCACCTAAAATGCCTGCGATTTCATTTTTGGTTACTGTAACACTATTCTCCGTTAATAATCTCACTTTAAAATATTTGTTCCTTCTAGGTGAGACAAAGCTATCACTAGCATTTCGTACTGTAATCGGAGGTTACCGACCTTACGTCACTCCGATGGATACATGATTTTCCTTGGCTCTCTTGTGTGCTTATAGGATATATGTATATAAAGCAAGTAAACGTGTATGGATATGTATGTATATTAGATAAAGAAATTGTATATGAGACATGTATATGCATAAAAGAGGAGTAAGCGTATATGTATGTGTATATGGGGAAAAAGGGAAGGGCCACTGCTATATCACCACCTGATTCAGCTGGATTCCATCCTGGACGTGGGATGCCCAGACGCGGGATATGGGATGAGCCGTACGCGGCGTCTGTATATATATATATAATGTGTGATACATGTGTGATGTAATATGTTGGGTTATCGTTGGGGAGGGGATTGGGGGAGCCGATTGTATTCGGCGTCTGTAAATGTAAGCAAAAGATACCGTTACTGAAACGTACTGTTTTATTTCTGTACACGAGAATAAGTAAGATGAAAATGTTGAGTCCTATGCCTATGAAAAGAAACGTTTCAAGGATGGAAAGGCAAGTCTACATGACAGCCGGCCCGAAAAGGAGCCTCCCTACTTACAGGTTATGTTCTTGCCTCGTTATACGCGCTATGACTCTGTGATATTATTATTGATCGTACTTTATGTTACTGCTTGAACTGTTTTCCATGCCTTACATACTCGGTACATTATTCGTACTGACGTCCCTTCTTGTGGACGCTGCGTTTCATGCCGCGCAGGTCAGCAGGTATACGGACCAGATTCCTAGTGCGCTATCAGCAGCATTCGACAGCGCTCCAGTTGTTCCGGAGCCTTATTTCACCGGTACTATTTTGTGTATGTATTTTCGGGCGCGACAGTACTCGGCCCTTTCTCTGTATAAATGTACTATGTCTAGAGGCTCGTAGACAGATATACACAGTCAGCTATGTACAGTTTAATGTATTTTATTCCGAATGGTCCGCGTTCTGGTGTAACACGATATTAGAAAGTTTACTGCAAATGTTAATGTTTAGAAAAAAAAAATATGGCACTGCTTATACAGGATAGCTAAGGGGTGCTCGGTACAAGTATCGGGTACTCGTCACGGCCCCTGGTCGGGTCGTGACAGAAGTGGTATCAGAGCAGTTCGGTCCTAGGGTTTGTCTACGAGCCGTGTCCAGGAGAGTCTTGTCTATGGGTGTGTAGCGCGCCACACTTATAGACGGGAGGCTACAGGGCATTTAGGAAATGTGACCTTCTTTGTATTCTGAAATCGTGCGATAGAGCTATGTTACCAGGCTTCCATGCTCCTTTTCTAAAACCGATGTTATGGTTTCAGTAATGCCGCCGAAGAGAAAGGCTACGACGGCCGAGAAAGCCAAGGGGGTGGCGGCCCGCAGAGTTGAACAGGAGCTAGACGAAGAAGAATCTCACAATGAAGCTCCCCCTCAGACTGTTCCTGCACCCCCTGCACCGGCAGAGCAGGGAAGAGCTCCAGCTCCAGCCCCCGCACCTCCAGTTCCACCGCCAGCAGCTCCGGGCCAGCAGATGGCAGAGGCCATCCAGTTATTGACCCAGCTAGTCGCCGCACAAGCTCAGCGGCAAGATGTGGACACAAGCGGCAGGGCGGTAAGCGCAAGGGCCCGAGACTTTATTACCCTGAAGCCGCCAGAGTTCTATGGATCGAAGCCAGAGGAGGACCCGCAGGGTTTTATAGACGAGATGCTGAGGACTCTGAGGATCATACATGCTTCGGATACGGAGTCCGTAGAGTTGGCTTCATACAGGCTGCGGGATGTGGCAGTTCTGTGGTACGGTAACTGGATATCATCGAGGGGAGCAAATGCACCCCCTCCGGTTTGGCAGGAGTTCACTGAGGCTTTCCTACGACATTTCCTACCGCCAGAGGTTCGACGGGCTCGAGCCGATATGTTCTTGAACCTGAGACAGGGAAATATGAGCGTTCGAGAATACAGTCTTCGTTTCAACTCGCTAGCCAGGTATGCCCCCGCCCTGATAGCTGATAGGGGAGACCATGTGCACCGGTTTGTAAGTGGGCTAGGGCCACATTTGGTTAAGGAGTGTTTGACGGCCTCACTCCAGGACGGGATGACTATTACCCGCATCCAGGCCCACGCCCAAAATCTGGAAGAGCAGTATCAGCCACGGAGAGAGGAGAGCTATTCAGAAAGGGGTCCCAGAAAAAGAGGCAGATTTTCCAGGGCTAGAAGCGAGTATAGAGGGGGGCAAGCACAAGAGCAATCCAGGTATTCAGGCCAATCAGCGGCCAGTGCCCCACCTCGATTTGTGGATAGGGGATTTGATCGCCCTACTTATTCAGGACCAGGTCAGGGTGCCAGAGCTTCGGATTCCCAGTACAGAATTGATTCCGGCAGGACGGGGATTCCCCCACCACGATGTGCTCGGTGTGGCAAGCCACACTCTGGGCAGTGCTACTTAGACACCGGTGGTTGTTTTTCCTGTGGTCGGACTGACCATTTTGTACGTGATTGCCCACTAAAGGATGGAGGAGGCCAAACTCAGCCAGCCGGATCAGCGATCGGTTCGACATCGACCGTGCGCCCTCGTGGACAGACTTCTCAGGCTCCAGCAGGCCGCGGCCGAGGTAGTGGAGGAGCACCTAGTTCAGCCGGTCCTCCGCACCGCCTATATGCACTGACAGGACGACAGGACCCTGAGCCTTCCGCAGACGCGGCCACAGGTAATTTTTCAGTATTTTCTGTGATAGACGTGTGTTAATTAACTCAAATTTTATTTTTCCCTATACTGTCCTCTGTATTACTGAACACACTGAGAATTTGGACGAAAATGGTCATACGCATAGGTAAAAAGGCGAATACGGGAAATTGCGAAGGTCAGAACCGTAAATGAAGGAAAAGACGTGTGACGCGGACGTTTCGAAAACTGCCGAGACCTCAACTTGTTCCATATTATGTGACATAAGTAGTACGGGGAAGCGGAAGTAAAAATATTGACGCCGAGATATCGGAATGCATTAAAGTTCTAAGGTTAAGCGTGCTCAGGTGGGAGTAATTCCATGATGGGTGACCCCCTGGGAAATATGCTGAAAATTTCATAAATGAAGAAACAAGAGACGAGTGTAAAATTAGGCAGCCCAGAGTATGTTGGGGTGTGGAAAGTGGTTAGAAACCCCATACGAGCCATATAGGCTGAGACGGATGAAGCTAACAGAAAAAGAAAAGCCATGACAACAGAAAGCCTTGGGAATGAAGGAGAAAAGTACAGGTGTCGCAGGGTGGGACCAATATTGAGTCCACACTGTCTAAGGCAAGGAATTCCTAATATGGCGACATACAGTAACATGTATAGTGAAGGGATAGACGCAGCAGCCTCCACGGAGGAAGGAGCACAACGGTAAAGATCGTTGAGGGCAACCTAAGCCTCTAAAAGGGACATGCTAAGCGACATGAAGTATCTACAAAGGAAACCTCCCCGAAATAATGTGATACGCTATGAGGCCAGTTCAACATTCGAGGACGAATGTTTTAAAGGGGGGGAGGATGTTATATCCCGCGTTTTGTGAAATTGGATAATTCAAGGCAATCGCGGGAAGGCGGCAAGCAAGGCCACATTTTATCTTGTTTGGCACATGAGTTGCGTATGGAAACTTTAGAAGAGAAAATAGTGAGAAAGGTCAAGAGCAAAAAAGGGGATCCGAGGTATGACTCATGGAAATATGGAGAAACACGAAGGGCAAAAATTGGAAGTTGGGCAAATTATTTCAAGAATTACAAGGACTAGCCCAAAATATAATTGGGCTTAAATTTTTAAAGCAAAAAAAAAGAAGCCCAACCGGCCATGCCAAGCAAAAAATGGCCCAAGCCCAAATTTCCTTTTAATTAAACCATGTGGAAATAAATAAAAGGGTGATAAACACCTCATATTTTCATCTTTATCACATAGAAGGATCAAGAAGCTTGAAGAGAAGACCAACAAAGGGGGCATTTCGGCCATACAAAAATTTCCAAGAAAAAGTGACAAAAATTCCTTCAAAAATTATTTCTAACTAAGTAGGGGGTGCTTAACAAGATGGAGTGTTTATTGGAGCAAGAACAATACAAATACTTATAAGTTGGAAGTGTAGTCAAGTGAAGAAGTGGAGAAGAAGCAAGGTGAGAACTTATGCCCTTTTTTTTTCATGTTATGAATAATTATGCATGTTGTAGTATGCAAAGTGAGTGAAATTTGTGAAGAATAGGGAAGTGGGGGTGGAGGCCGTGAGGTGTGGTGCATGATTGTGTGTGTAGAAATTATGTGTTAATCATTTTATCTAATGTTTAGTTATTATTGTTATGAATGCCATGTTGATGATGAAAGTTGAATGACTCTACTAAGGTTGAAGCCGTGTAGGTGTGCTTGATGTTAGGCCGTGTATAAGGCATGTATAATCGTGTGTATGTGTTGAATTGTGAAGGGATAAGGGGCAAGTTGAATTTAATATTTTAGTTGTTGTGTTGTAGATCATATATTGCAAATAAAGACTCAATAAGTTTGGTGAAGTATTGGTGATTGGAAGTTTGTGTAAGTTGGAAATAATGCTCTTGCATGGATAGTATGTAATGGTATTGGTATAATGTTGTTGGAATATATATATATATATATATATATATATATTTATGAAGTTGTTATTGTGCTCGTTGGAGTCGGAAGGTGTTGACGATAGTAGGAAATCGTTATAATGTACTTTGAATGGAATATGTGAATTACTAGTGTGGTTGTTGAATTATGTTAGTAGTTTGGCCGGGTTTGAATTCCCGGATTGTGCTTGATGAGAATTTGACTAAGTTAAATGTCGAGGATGATGTATTTACAGAGGAAGTGCTGCCGAAATTTCGGTAGCCAAGTACTCCCTTAGGATTTCAACACTAAGTATTCTAATAAGAAGTTTTGGTAAACTTGACCAATTTGCAGATTTTGACGAGATTTTGTCGTGAATTCGGAGTAGCAAAGGACGCGAAAAGAGGTATGTAAGGCTTCGCCCTTCTTTCTATGGCATGTCTTAGATATAATGAGTCGGGCACGAGCCTCGAGGACAACCCGGTTCCCCGGAATCCGTACCTAAAGTTTTCAACTTTTCGTTCAATTGAATTGAAGTAGAAAGGGTGCAAAATGATGAAAAGACCTCCTAGACCCCTATAACTTGCCTAAGTGGGACCCGATTACCCTAAGACTCATACAAGTAACTCTATGACACGTAATATGGGTAAATTGTATACGCTACCTCGTCCGGCCTGAGGTGGGCCCGATACTCTCGGATTTTCCTATAGTCTTGGTTAACGTACTTGAAGTGAATCTAAAGGGGGCCTTTGATCCTGATTCCGTCACCAAGTAATAAGTGCTATGACTACCCCAACGGGAGTGCCCTATGATGATAATGATAATGACAATGTCGGGCAAGGGAATGTAGCTATGATAAATACGACCGGAACGACCCTATGACTAAGCCAAGTACCTTATGTAAACATTAAATTGATAAACTAATTTTCTAAATCGTATTTATACCTTCTAGTTATAATCTTATTTTCTAAGATTCCAAAACCTATGACTGTCACCTAAAATGCCTGCGATTTCATTTTTGGTTACTGTAACACTATTCTCCGTTAATAATCTCACTTTAAAATATTTGTTCCTTCTAGGTGAGACAAAGCTATCACTAGCATTTCGTACTGTAATCGGAGGTTACCGACCTTACGTCACTCCGATGGATACATGATTTTCCTTGGCTCTCTTGTGTGCTTATAGGATATATGTATATAAAGCGAGTAAACGTGTATGGATATGTATGTATATTAGATAAAGAAATTGTATATGAGACATGTATATGCATAAAAGAGGAGTAAGCGTATATGTATGTGTATATGGGGAAAAAGGGAAGGGCCACTGCTATATCACCACCTGATTCAGCTGGATTCCATCCTGGACGCGGGATGCCCGGACGCGGGATATGGGATGAGCTGTACGCGGCGTCTGTATATATATATATAATGTGTGATACATGTGTGATGTAATATGTTGGGTTATCGTTGGGGAGGGGATTGGGGGAGCCGATTGTATTCGGCGTCTGTAAATGTAAGCAAAAGATACCGTTACTGAAACGTACTGTTTTATTTCTGTACACGAGAATAAGTAAGATGAAAATGTTGAGTCCTATGCCTATGAAAAGAAACGTTTCAAGGATGGAAAGGCAAGTCTACATGACAGCCGGCCCGAAAAGGGGCCTCCCTACTTACAGGTTATGTTCTTGCCTCGTTATACGCGCTATGACTCTGTGATATTATTATTGATCGTACTTTATGTTACTGCTTGAACTGTTTTCCATGCCTTACATACTCGGTACATTATTCGTACTGACGTCCCTTCTTGTGGACGCTGCGTTTCATGCCGCGCAGGTCAGCAGGTATACGGACCAGATTCCTAGTGCCCTATCAGCAGCATTCGACAGCGCTCCAGTTGTTCCGGAGCCTTATTTCACCGGTACTATTTTGTGTATGTATTTTCGGGCGCGACAGTACTCGGCCCTTTCTCTGTATAAATGTACTATGTCTAGAGGCTCGTAGACAGATATACACAGTCAGCTATGTACAGTTTAATGTATTTTATTCCGAATGGTTCGCGTTCTGGTGTAACGCGATATTAGAAAGTTTACTGCAAATGTTAATGTTTAGAAAAAAAAAATATGGCACTGCTTATACAGGATAGCTAAGGGGTGCTCGGTACAAGTATCGGGTACTCGTCACGGCCCCTGGTCGGGTCGTGACATTCATCTCTTCTCATATCCGTACTCATTTTCTTTTCCAGATATCGTCGCACTAGACTAGTTTGTAATGTAGTCAGAGTTTTTCTATTCTTTGATAACATTCGTATTCTAATCTCCGCTTCGTTTCATGTATTCCGTTTAGTAAACCTTTCGTCTATCACAACATTAGTCGTCGGGGCTCGGCTCTTGATCCATATGATCACCAGACGGAAATCATACACATACACATACATTTAGTAATATCTTATTTGCGAACGTCTCTGACCGTTATTCAAATTCGCTCAATTTCCCGAGCGGTATTGCGCTTCTTTTTTTCGCCCATTTAGTCCGCCTCGGTCTGCGCGACTCCTGTAAGGGCACTAGCTATTCCACACATTCTCTTTTCCTTTAGGTTACCCCAAATTTTCATTTATATATCATACTTATACTTGTGATTTTTTTTTTGTATCCTTCCCAGGGGGTCACCCATCCCAGAATTGCTCTAGCCTTAGCACGCTTAACCTCGAAACTTTCACGCGTTTTGACGCGTTAAGGCTAGTATAATTTCGTCGACTGCCCCGCACGACCTTTGTCACATAATTTAGGGAAGATCGGGATCTTAGTAAATTTTTCGGAAAATTCTCGTAGTGGGTCCCACCCCGGGCTATACCATACAATTACCATATTGTCTTTCTGAATCTCCAATATTCACCTTCATCTGGGGTTTCTAAATTCACACTGATAGTGGGGACATCTCAGTCACCCTTGCTTTTAACCACTAGGTCTTTAATCCTTTTAAACTTTCCGTCGTCGTCATCGAATAATATTTTACAGATATCATACACACATCGGAAAATTCTAGGAAACTTATATACTTATAAATGATCAATCTCGGGTCTAACCTGGGGAGCTGCCGTGGGAACTGTGTCCATCATCATCGTCGTCTGTCTGGCCCCCACTCGCCTGGCCCCCGCTATTACCTGCGTCCGAATCAGAGGAGTATAGGTAGCCCGGCAATTCCTGGTTCACTGATGGCCAGGACAATGGACTGGAGTAGGGCGTGACACTCTCCGGGGAAGCCTGTCTAACATAGTGCTCTATCACAAGAGCTGCTGGCACATCCCCGGAAACCTCCTCCTCCGGCGTCCCAGAGGAATGCTCGAGGGGATCTGCATCATATTTAAGGCTCGCGGCCGAGCCTATTATGTTCAGAACATGCCTAAGAATGAAGGGGTAGGCTTTACATACCTCAATTGCGCCTTATGCTCTCTTGGCTTCACTTCCAATTTTGTCCAAAATCTACAAATGGTCATGTTTACCAATTGTCAAATTCAAACCTTAAGACTCCAAACTTAAGCACATATTTGCCTACCGAAATTTCGGCAGCATTTCCCCTATACATATAACATCCCCGAGACTTAGCTCGGCCTAATATATCAACACAGCACCCAGCAACAACATCAATAACAACAACAAGTATTACAAAATGCACAATATGGCATAACTAGCCATCTTTCCGACACAACACAACGTCTTTCATTCCGACCTTACAATTCCAAATCAATCTTACCATTTTCATATTCATCACTCATCAAGATCATTACAACATAATTCGGAGGCATATCATATCGTTTCCACCAGATATTCATAAGGTATACACAATATACAAGCCTCCTACCAAAGTCATATTTCACCCACAACTTCTAATCTTTTAGCAAACATATTCATGACATATTTCTATCTTCCAACTTCATCAATGATAATCATAATTTGCATCTTCCTACTTTCATTTCCACATTTACATAAGTTACAATAAACTTGCATGTTTTCCTACAACAACTTAACAACCAATTTTCCATAACAACAAGAACCATTATTCTTCCATTCATTTCACAATAACACAATTAACATACTAACAAAATTTAGTTCACCTTCCATCATCAACATACACCACACGGCCACCACTATAATTTCCAACTTCCACTAATTCATTCAACTTTTATTTCTAATACAAATTCCACCATAACTACAACTAGATTACCACATAAAATTCAATTCATATTTCCTACACATTAACACATACTCACGGCCAACTTTCAAACAACACACCCACTTCACAAACTTCCATATTTTTATAAATTCTACTCATTTCTACATACCACAACATAAACCAAACTTCATAACATAAGAAAATGAATTGATTCTTACCTCTTCTCTTCAACTTCCACTTGCCACTAAAGTTGTCCTCTTGCCAAAATAATTATATCACTTTGTAGAGGATCTTGCACTTAGTGGTAATTACAAAGAAGTTGGATTTTTGAACCAAGAATTGAGCTCCAAAAATTTTTCTTTTCTTTTTCTCTTTCTCTTTCTCTTTGGCCGATTGCCTTTCTTGTTTTTGTTCTTGTTTTTGCTTGATTTTTCTTGAAGCTTCTTGAAGTCTTATCTCTTAATATAATTAGTCACATGACTAATTGGTGGGCTTGGGCCAAAAGCCTCTTGGCCGGCCACCCTATCTCACATTGGGCCTCATTTTCTTTTTTTTTTAGCCCAATTCCTTAAAATTCTTATTTTGTAATTCCCGAAACAAATTTCCAAAATTCCAATTTTTGCCCTTGGTCTCCTTCCATATTTTCCACGTTAATAATTTCATAGCCAACACATTCATACCAAGTAAGGCTCAAATATGGCCTCATCCATTACAAGTCAAGTTATCTCGTATTTTTCGAATATGCAAAAATGTCGGATGTAACAATATCTATATCATATACATCATCATATCATATACATAGCATTTACATAGCATACCCGACCATGAAGGATCGGTGTTTCATACATACTTGGCCAACCAAGGCTCAAGGTTACACATACCTGGCCCTACCAAGGCTTCAGGGTTACATCTACCTGGCCCTACCAAGGCGTCAGGGTTATCCGTTCAATCTGCAGAGGTGTGCGCACATTATATAATCATACACATACTTATTCTACCCGGCCTTATAAGCTCGGGGTTCCATAATCGTCATACATAGATACATATACATAATAGCTCATAAGCATCTTTACTATTATCATTACCATCATCATCGTCATCGCTACTACCATTATAGTTATCATCAATATCGTTATCACTATTATCGTCATTCATTATATCTATCGTTATAGGCTTACTCGTCATACGCGGAACTTAGTACAATCGTAATGCATATCGAGGATCATGAGCTCAATAGCTCGAAAGATAGAATCATTTGAAGGACGTCATAGACTTATGGAAGATTTAGATATTTGGCTAGAGAGCCATGCCTTGTGAAAGAAGGGTTAGCCTTACATACCTTTCCGTTCAACTATTTACCACTTGTACGTTCTCCTTCAACGTTCGCGTTTCTACCTTCATTGAAGTCATACTATCATTAGAAATCGATAACTAGCATACATGACTAAAACTAGAGCAAATCAGATAGTATTTCATTTATTTATACAACATTCCTCCATAGCGTATCTCAACTCCTAAACGTCAATAATGCATTCACAATATCATAACATTAGCCATTATTAATCCACATTATCCACATTTCTCAATTCACTTTCAATTACTCATATCTATGGATATAACACACGACTATGTTCATTCACATACCTTACCTATCCCATGTCCTCAACATCATTTATAACATACTTATATCACAACACATCAAGAATGACGACTCAATTCAAACTATTACTCAAAATGGCACTATTCTACATTTATGACCCATTCTTCTATATCCTTCTACAAACCTAGTATTTCAACTCTCAAATACCTTAAAAAACATAGAAATACCATAAATATTACCTTAGATGTTGTAGGAACAAGCCTTGGTTGATAATACTCCACTTGAGCAAAAACCCTAGTTCATCTGCAATGAGATTCCTTGACTTGAATGATCTTTAATGGGTTTCCTTACACTTGATTCATTTAATTTATGTTGTTGATCACCAATAACCCTTGAATTCTTGTGGAATAAATGTAGAGAGATGTTTTAGAGAGAAGAGGTGTCATGTAGAAGTGAAATGAAATAAACCTTAGCTCCCTTATTTAATGAGCCATTTCAGTCCCGACCGTATATACAGACCAACATACGGTCCGTATAATTTATACGGGCCGTATGTTTGGTCCAGAAAGGTAGGCTATTCTGGGCTTATTATACGGTCCCAAACATACTGACCATATAATTTATACGGCCAGTATGTTTGGTCGTATAATCCCCAGTGATTCCGAAGTTCGTTTCGTCGACTCGTTTGATCTCCAATCCTTGTGGAACCTTCTTAACACTTGTTCAACAATTCAATACCAATCTAAGGGAAGTTATCGCTCTTCTCCAAGACATCATTAAAGCCTCATTAACTCGTTACTCGTATTTCCTTTCCGATACTCATCGTATGCCTTGCCTCCTCTTGGCCAACTTTCTTGTCTAACATCGGATGTCTTTGAAATCTCACTTAGGGTCATCAAATGTCATTTCTTACTTATGGAAATATCATATACTCGTACTCCTCACTAGTTCATTCACTTGTGCATCAACGGGAGATTTCCTCGGTGTAACATTCTCCCACCTTGAGAATATTCGTTCTCGAATGTTAAGCGCTCGGGGATTCTACGAAAATTTTCCCAGAGTCTCCCCTATAATATGGCACTACCATCCAGCCACAACAACCCAAAATAACAATGCCTCACAGGGCCGCAACATAATAGCAATAAAATTTGGCCACACACGACCAAAAAGCATAAAAAGAAGACATACATACCTTATGATCTTGACGTCTCATCTTTGATCTCTTCCAAGGGTTGAAATAAATGCGGGTATCTGGATCACATACTTTCTTCCGCTTCCCATGTCATTTCTTCTCTCTTACTGCTTCTCCATAAAACCTTAACTGAGGCCACTTCTTTGTTTCTAAGCCTCCGTACTTGCCTATCTAGTATGGCAATGGGCACCTCTTCATAAGTTAACTTTTCGTTCACTTGTACATCACTTGTTGGCACGATCCTAGGTAGGATCTCCAACACATTTTCGAAGCATCGATACATGGAAAACTGGACGGACTGACTCCAAATCCGGAGGTAAATCTAGCTCATAGGCCACTTTGCCTATCTTCCGTACAATCTCATAAGGCCCAATGTACCGGGGACTAAGCTTCCTTTTTTTTCCAAATCTCATAACGCCTTTCATTGGTGACACTTTCAAGAATACCCAATCTTTAACTTGGAACTCTATGTCTCTTCGACGATTATTCGCATAGGACTTTTGACTACTTTGAGCTGCCAATAACTGATCTTGTATGAGCTTGACTTTCTCCATGGCTTGCTGGACCAAATTTGGCCATATCCATTTAGCCTCTCCAGTTTCAAACCACCCAATTGGGGATCTACACTTTCACCCATATAAAGCTTCATACAGTGCCATTTGAATGCTAGAATGATAACTATTATTGTAAGCAAATTCAATGAGTGGCAAATGATCATCCCAATTACCTCCAAAATCTATCATACATGCCCGCAACATATCTTCAAGAGTCTGGATGGTGCGTTTAGCTTGCCCATCGGTCTGCGGGTGAAATGCCGAGCTAAGCTCACTTGGGTCCCTAAGCCCTCTTGGAAAGACTTCCAAAAATTAGCTGTAAACCGAGTCCCTTTGTCAGAGATAATAGATACTGGAATACCATGGAGTCCCACTATCTCTTTAACAAAAAGCTTTGCATAGTCTTCTGCCACATACGTTGTCCTGACTGGTAAGAAATGAGCTGACTTAGTAAGTCTATCCACAATCACCCATATAGAATCATACTTGTGTCGAGAACGGGGTAAGCCTGTAATGAAGTCCATGTTAATTAATTCTCACTTCCAAGTTGGAATTTCTATAGCTTGCAACAATCCACCCGGCTTTTGGTGCTCGATTTTCACTTATTGACAGTTGGGACATTGAGCTATGAATTTCGCTATATCTTTCTTCATCCCATTCCACCAATACACGGACTTAAGATCATGATACATTTTCATCGCACCGGGGTGAACAGAATAACGGGTATAATGAGCTTCTCTCAATATTTGGTGACGTAAACCTGCCACATCGGGAACACATAATCTGCCTCGATATCGGAGAACTCTGTCTCCTGAAAGATCAAATGATGACTCCACTTTCTGAGGGAGTGTATATCTATAATGCCTTAGCATGGAATGTTCGTATTGCCGCTCTTTCGCTTCCGCTACTAGCGATGAGACTGCAGAATTCTGAATAGTAGTTCCCCTGCTACCCGAGTCCGCTACTCGAACTCCTAGGCTAGCTAACTGCTGGAGCTCATGAGCCATTTCCCTCTTCTCTAGTCGTACATCAAACAAACTTCCCATAGATCTGTGACTAAGAGCATCAGCCCTAACATTTGCCTTTCCGGGGTGATATAGGATATCAACATCATAATCTTTTAGCAATTCTAACCATCGTCGTTGCCGCAAATTTAAATCTTTCTGCTTTAAGATATACAGAAGACTCTTGTGATCTGTATAAATATCCACATGGACACCATATAAATAATGTCTCCATATCTTTAAAGCATGAACCACTGCGGCCAATTCTAGATCGTGGGTCGGATAATTCTGCTCATGTTTCTGTAATTGCCTTGAAGTATATGCAACCACTTTACCATGTTGCATCAACACACAACCTATCCCAACGCCTGAAGAATCGCAATAAACAACATATCCTTCCAATACCTCTGGAAGTATCAAAACTGGGGCGGAAGTCAGTCTATCTTTTAACTCTTAGAAGCTACGTTCACAAGCATCTATCCACTAAAACCTTGCTAATTTCTGGGTCAACTTTGTGAGTGGTGCAGAAATGGAAGAGAAGCTCTCAACGAATCTCCTGTAATAACCTGCTAAGCCCAGAAAGCTACGAACCTCCGTAGGAGTTGTGGGCCTTGGCCAAGTCTTCACGGCCTCAATCTTTTGACTATCCACTCTAATACCATCGGCTGCAACAATATGCCCCAAGAATGCCACTGAGTTCAACCAGAACTCACATTTGGAAAAGTTTGCAAACAACTCTCGAGTTCGAAGAACTCCAAGGACAGTACGCAAATAATCCGCATGTTCTGCCTCAGATCTAGAATACACCAAGATATCATCGATGAATACAATCACAAATAGGTCTAGGAAGGACCTGAATATGTTATTCATCAAATCCATAAATACTGCCAGTGCATTAGTTAGCCTAAATGACATTACCCGGAACTCAAAATGACCATATCTTGTTCTGAAGGCTGTCTTAGGGATATCTTTCTCCCTAACTCTCACTTGATGATACCCGAACCTCAAATTGATCTTTGAAAACCACTTGGCACCTTGCAATTGATCAAATAAATCATCAATCCTCAGAAGAGGATACTTATTCTTAATCGTCACTTTATTCAATTGCCGATAATCAATGCACATTCTCAAGGAGACATCGTTCTTTCGGACAAACAATACGGGTGCTCCCCATGGGGATGAACTAGGCCAAATAAAGCCTTTCTCAAGCAAGTCTTTCAATTGCTCCTTTAGCTCTCTCAATTTTGCGGGAGCCGTTCTAAAGGGAGGAATAGATATAGGCTTAGTGTCTGGCAACACATCAATAGCAAAATCAATCTCCCGCTCGGGAGGAAGGCCTGGAAGCTCTTCCAGGAACACATCCGAAAATTCATTTACTATAGGAACTAACTGAAGAGTTAGCGATTCGGCTTCCACATCTTGAACCCGAACTAGATGATAAATGCAACCTTTTGTGATCATTTTCATTGCCTTTAGATAGGAAATAAACCTACATTTTGGTGACGCCGTATTCCCTTTCCATTCTAAGACTGGTTCTCCCGGAAATTGGAAGCGAACCATTTTCATTCTACAGTCAACATTGGCATAGCAAGAAGCCAACCAATCCATGCCTATAATAACATGAAAATCCACCATTTCTAACTCGTGCAAGTCAACCATAGTACGACGATCATAAATCACAATTACACAATTTCTACATACTCGGCTAGCTATTACCGATTCACCAACGGGGGTGGACACCTCAAAAGGTTTGATCGACTCCGGTTCGACTCTAAATCGACCCGCAATGTACGGAGTAACGTATGAAAATGTGGAGCCTAGATCAATCAAAGCATATACATCATGAGAAAATACCGATAATATACCTGTGCCCACATCAGGAGAAGACTCAAGATCTTGGCTTCCAGCCAAAGCATAAATACGGTGCTAAGGACCACTAGAACTGGGAACTCTCCCTCTGCCTCTACCATGGCCGACTGGCGCATATGAACCTGGCCCCATAGGGCACACAGATGCTGAAGACCCGGCTACCGACCCTGATGGCTGGGTCCTACCTCTACCATAAACTGAGGGGCAATCACGCATAATATGGCCTGGTCGACCACATGAATAGAAAACATCTGAACCCAATTGGCATCGACCCCAATACAATTTCCCACACCAGGAACATTGTGGTACGGGTGTCCTTGCCTGACCTGAATCATCTCTGAACTGAGACCCCGAAAAACTCTGACTCGGCCCGGAACGAGTAGATCTATCGAATCTCTGGCCTGAAAACCGTGGAGGCGCACTAGTCATAGAATACCCGAGTGCCTAGAAATCTGCTATCTGTGCCCACCTCTAAACTCACTCATCGGACCTGAAGATATGACCCTCTTGCTATGACCCCTATCCTGCTCGCATTCACTTCTCTGCTGTTGTAAACTTTCTTCTAAGTTCTGAGCATGAGCCTGAATGCGTGCAATATCCATATTGTCCTGAAGGGACGCAGTGAAACACTTGTCCATCAAATATGGCCCTAGGCCCTTCACAAATCGGTGTACTCTGTCACCCATATCCGCTACCATGTGTCACACCCTAACCTCGCTAGGGTGTGATGGGCACCCGACCCCATATTCGGAGCTGAGCGAACCCGCTGACTCTTATTACACACATACTTGCTTGGACTCCTAACTCAGATAAAACGAAATATTTAATAAGAACTTTCAGAAACATTCTTTTTGTCGTTCTCAAGTCAAACAAAATATGTAATCATATGGAATTTATAACATAACACAAAATGACACGTCGGCTGATGGAGCCGCTTACAAGACTGACATTTTATACCCACGACTCTGTCTGCAAAGTCTCTAACATCAATCAGGAATCATAGCATATGTACTCAGACACGGCAACACTCCGAAAGGAAATGGAGCTCTCCAATCTCGCTGGAACATCTTCTAGCAGTGTCTTCTACTCATCTGGGTGTACCTGCGTGGCATGAAACGCAGCCCCCGAAGAAAGGGGGTCAGTACGGAATAGGTACTGAGTATGTAAGGCATGGAATACAAAAAATGGAACCATAATCGAAACGAGTAGTACAAAAAGTAAGTACACTATTCAGAATACCAAAATGCTTATTTTTCAAAAAGCAAATCGTAGATGCCGATGTCATATGTCAGAAGAAGTACAGAAAGTAGGTAAATCATCCAGAATATCAAAATGCTTGTTTTCCAAACACAAATCATGTATGCCGACATCATATATCATATATGCATATAACAGATCCCGACCCTCTAGTGAGGGACGCGGTGAACAGAATCATCATATGCCATCCTGGCTGCCACCCCCATATCATCATATCATCATATACATATATAAATATAACAGATCCCGGCCCTCTAGTGAGGGACGCGGTGAACAATGCAGAGGAAGGCGCACGATAACAGATCCTGGCCTGGGACGGAGTGAAAGATACATTGAGGCATGCATGAGCAGAGTAGTGAGAAACTATATGCACACAAATCAAATTTTAAGACTCGATGAATAAGTACGCCAACCGACACTTGGAGGATCATAAACATGATTCGAGGCAATCCGAGTTAGTATAAGAAAGTTACGGACATTTTAGTACAAAAACCTCTACGAACGTTCCGAAGCAATCCGAGACCGTCTACGAAGGTTAGGGACATTAATACTTACAGAACTCATTTAAAAACATATCAAAAAGTGAATAAGAATCATAAACAAACTCAGAATCACAGAATAGAGTAACCCCAAGGTGCATATTGTCACGACCCAACCCCGTAGGCCGTGACTAGTACCCGATCTGGGCACCCAAACACATCTATCCAATGCTATCTCAACTGTTATCAAACGCATTCAGGTATAAAGCAGAAGCCGTCAAGGCTATATTTCAAATTTAGATAATTTCCAGAAAAATTTGGGCAGAGTTTCCTTTGTTTTACAGACTATCCAAAGTAACCCTGCGCACAGAAAATACCAACAAAGGCCACACCGGCCAACAAAGCAATATATAAACATATGCGGACCGGCCGCCGCGGTGAATGGGGTCGCCCCAAACACAACATGTACACACATCCGTACAGAAAGACCCTAACCCACAAACATATGTACAGGCCTCTAACAGACATACAGAGTCATATGACGGGACAGGGCCCCGCCGTACCCGGAGTTGCCATACATACAGAATATACAGAAGACAGAAGATATATACCGAAAGTACACGCTCCGGACCAAAGGAGCTCTTCAAAATAGCAGAATCTGAGCCCTAGACTGGCGGCGTATCTTCAGGTGCGTTTGTACCTGCGGGCATGTAGCGTAGCCCCCGAAGAACCGGGGGTCAGTACGAAAAATGTACCGAGTATGTAAAGCAGAAACATAACAAACATAATCATAGTCTGAACCGGAAGCACAGAAATATAGCAAACAGAATCATAATCCAACGAACAGACAGAGATATACCGGACAGAGTCGTAGTCCAGACAAACAGACGGAAGGATACCGGACAGAATCATAGTCCCGACGGACAGACAGAATCATAATCCATACAGACAGACAGAATCTTAATCCAATCAGACAGACAGAATCATAATAGGGCACAAGAACGTGGTCGCCACTCCTGCCTTTGGCGCCACAACATATCGTATTTCAGAAGATTTCACATCTTCGAACATCTCCGTCACATAACACATCATATCATAACCACGGTAACCCCGGGGACAGATCACACGTCGGGAAACCGGACACATCATACTTCGTAACATATACACGGTAACCGGGGACGACATATACCACAGCACCCCGAAACCGGACACATCATACTTCGGAATTCATACATGGGACCCGGCCCCCGACAAGGGACTCGGCGGCCCATCCGCAAGATATAAACCGGCCCGAGATCCGGTGAAAAGAATCATAGCACATGCACGAACTGATTAATGAGAAACCATATACATACAGATCATTATACAGACCCAATCAAATTTAGGTAGGCCATATGGCGAGTCAAATCAGAGTATTCGGATAGTGTTCATAATACGCGCCTATATCCTACTTGGGAAGGCACGACAGATTATCGCCGAAATCAGATTTCCAGATATCAGAACCATTTTGTAGGATTTATATAAAAATAGTCATATCATGATTAGAATAATAGTCCAGATGTTACTTTTGAAAAACGGACAGGAATAAGGCAATTTAGGTCATACAAGAGGTATCGGGGCTTCGTGGGCCCACCTCGGACCAACTCGAGGCGACATACGTAAATTACCGGTAATAGACCTTATGAGGTCATCCATAATTATTTGGAAGTATTTCGACTCCGTTTAGGAAAGTTTCATACAGAAGTTCACTTTAAAGACATTTTATAAGGAAATGGTTTCAATCTTACTGAAGGAATTGGAGCAGATTTCAATCTCGAATTCCGAGGAATGGAGTCGTACTTAAGGCTCGCGGCCGAGCGTATTATGTTCAGAACATGCCTAAGAATGAAGGGGTAGGCTTTACATACCTCAGTTGCGCCTTATGCTCGCTTAGCTTCAATCCCAATTTCGTCCAGAATCTACAAATGGTCATGTTTACCAATTGTCAAATTCGAGCCTTTAAGATTCCAAATTTCATTGCATACTTGCCTACCGAAATTTCGGCAGCATTTCCCCTATATATATAACATCCCCGAGACTTAGCTCGGCTTAATATATCAGCACAGCACCCAACAACAACATCAATAACAACAACAAGTATTACAAAATATGCAATATGGCATTACTAGCCATCTTTCCAACATAGCACAATATCTTTCATTGCGACCTTACACTTCCAACCCAATCTTACCATTTTCATATTCATCACTCATCAAGATCATTACAACATAATTCGGAGGCACATCCAAATGTTTTCACCAAATATACATAAGGTATACACAATATACAAGCTTACTACCAAAGTCATATTTTACCCACAACTTCCAATCTTTAGCATATATGTTCATGACATATTTCTATCTTCCAACTTCATCAATGACAATCATAATTTACCTCTTACTACTTTTCTTTCCATATTTACATAAGTTACAATAAATTTGCATAATTTCTTACAACAACTTAACAACAAGTTTTCCATGACAACAAGAACCATTATCCTCCCATTCATTTCACAATAACACAATTAACATACTAACGGAATTTAATTCACATTCCATCATCACCATAGCATCACACGGCCACATGCTATATTTTCCAACTTCCCCTAATTCATTCAACTTTCACTTCCAATATAAATTCCATCATAATCACAACTAGGATATAACACAAAATTCAACACATCTCAACCACACAATTATGCACACACACGGCCATACATGCACATACCCTTAATACACAAAATTTCCATGCTTTTTAATCATTTCCACACACTACAACATGCATACATCTCCCATAACATAACAAAGGCATGAAATCCTTACCTTTCCTTCAAGTTCTTCACTTTCCACTAGAGTTGTCCTCTTGCCAAGATAATTGTACCAAGTTGTAGAGAATCTTGCGCTTAGTAATAATCCCACAAGAAATGGATTTTTGAACCAAGGATTTAGCTCCAAGAATTTTTTTTCCTTTTCCTTCCTTTCTTTCTCTCTTGGCCGAAATGCTCTTTCTTTTTCTCTTGTTCTCTTTTTGTTCTTGTTCTCTCTAGACTCTTCTATGGATATAGATGACTTGGTCATCTTATATTAATTCATCACATGAATTAATTAAGGTGGGCTTGGGCCATATGCACATGGCCGGCCACCTTTTATAATTGGGCCTCAATTTTTTTTTGAATTATTTGAGCCCAATTCATTAGAAATCTTACTTTGTAATTCCCGAAACAAATTTCCAAAATTCCAATTTTTGCCCTTGGCCTCCTTTCGTAATTCCACACCAATGTATTCTTAGCCGACACATTCATACCAAGTAAGGTCCAAATATGGCCTCATTCATTACAAGTCAAGTTATCTCAAATTTTTCGAACATGCAAAAAAAAATGCCGGATGTAACACATATTATACCTTATTTGGCTCTAGGACATGCCAAAAGAAAGAAAGAAAGAAAGGGTAAGCCTTACATACCTGTTTCACGTCCTATTAGCTACGCTTATTTGTCCAAGCTCGCTAATCTACATTCAAGAGGATTTACACAATCATTGGACTCATCGTCTCACACTTGTCTTAGTCTTTCAAATAAGTTCATTTATATTCTGCCAAAATTTCGGCAGCATCTCCCCTGTAAATTCAACCATCCCCGAGAATCCAACTCGGCCAAATTATCAATCAACAATTTGAGAATTCAACTCGGCCAAATTATCAACATCAATCCGAGAATTCAACTTGGCCAAATTATCAACAATAACCCGAAATCATTCTAGCATGATTCAAGAGCATTTCAAACAATTCACACAGTATTAAAAACAACCCAACCAACATACCACTACACCCGAAAACTTCCAAATTCAACAAGAACAATAACAACACATTCCTTTCTTTCAAATTCATGAACTACACCAACAATTCACACGCTAACAACATTATTTTTCATAAATACAAGAAGTGGTATTAATGTCACATTAGCTTCTAAACAACTCTCCAACCATTACAACTTCAACAAGAATTATTAAACTTTCATTTTCATCATAGAATCCATAACAACAACAATCAAAATACTAAATAAAATCAATTCATCACATCCTACCAACATCACTCTTATTCGGCGATACCATACACATACATATTTCATGAATTTCATCCATTTCTACATACTACAACATTCACAAATCATCCATAACACATGTAAAAGAAGATTGAACCTTACCTTTCTCCACTTGTCTTCTTACTTGGCTAGGGTTTGTAGATCACTCAAATAAGTGCTTGGCTTGCTCCAACAACCACTCCACGTTGTTAGGGACGTTCCAATTGGTTGGAATACTAGAAGAAAATAATTTTTCTTGATCAATTTCCATGGCATAAATTTTTTGAGCCATGGCCGAATGCTTCTTAGTTTCTTGAAGTTTTCTTGAATTGGAATGATGAATATGTTATGCTATGCCACCTTTATCTATATATATATATATATATATACATATCCCATAGAAGGGTGGCCACATACCCCCACTCATGGCTCGAGTTAATTGGCCAAGCCATGGGTGGGACCCACACAATAAGCCACACGGCCATATGGCTTGTCTTGAATCTTCTTGAACTTTTGCAAAATTCCCATTTTGCCCCTAGCCTTCCACAATATTACCATGAACCACCTTGTGAATTTCCCTTTTTACCCTTAGCCTTTCTCAATATTTCCATACTAATAACCAACTTGTATATTAAAATAACTTTGGAAAATAGTCTTTCCCTTAAATTACCACGACTATCTTGAAATATCCGAATGTACAAAATACAGGATATAACATTCTCCCCCCCTTTAGAACATTCGTCCTCGAATGTTCAACTGGCCTCATGGGGTGTTATAATACTTCGGGAGGGTCCCTCTTATAATTGTCCTTTTCTTCATGCTCATTCCTTATCTTTCACCCTATTTCCTTTATAATCGAACTACTCGATATTTACATGAGTCCTCATTCCATGTCATGGGTTTTCTAATCCAACGCACCAACTTATTATCCTTGTCCTTCCCAGGTCATCTCTTCTCTGTTATTGCTTCGTCACGACACCTCAACAGAAGCCACGTCTTTGGTACACAATCTTCACTTGATGATCCAGTGTGGCTATAGGCTACTCCTTTATCCTCATGTCTTCCTCATGGTACACTTATAGTCAATTCATCTCTACTTCTTTTAGGTATCTTCCTGATGTGCCGATATGTTTTGAACTCTAGCCCCTAGCTAATCAATTTTCCCCTTCTGGAGTCTGAAAATGTTGCGATTCCTTTTTAAGTCTAATATAATATGTTCTCCCCCCCCCCCACCCTTTTTAAGGGGCTCCTCATATACCAACAGTCTCCGAGTATGAAATAAGGCCATAATTTGATATTTATTTAATATATGTGTGTTGTCCATGAAATGTTGATGTGGAAATATCGAGGAAGGCTAAGGGCAAAATTGGAATTTCGGAAATTAGTTTCGTGGATTACGAAATATGGACCAAAAGAAATTGGGCTTGGAAAAATGAAAAAAAAAGAATAAAAATGGCCCATAAGTGGCCGGCCAAGAGAAAAAAAAATATAGGCCCAAGCCCATGACCAAAATAAGACCAATTAAATAGAGGAAAGGGGCCATAACACATTAGAGTTCAAGAAAGTTCAAGAACACAAAAGAAAGAGAGAGAGAGAAGTGAGGGTTCGGCTAGAGCAAGAAAAAAAAAGAATCTTGAAGCCTAAATCTTTGATGAAAATTTTTATTTCTTCTTGAATTCCTACTAAGCTCAAGATCCTCTTCAACGGGATATAAATTTTGAGGCAAGAAAGTACTTTTTTTAGCAAGCGGAAAAATTGGTAAAAGGTAAAGATTCTACTCTTTTTATCTTGGAAGAATTTTATATATATGTTGTAGTATATGGAAATGAATGTAAAGTATGAAAATTGTGTGTTATGGGTAAGGGTGTGTGTGGCCGAATATTGTTGTGGATAGAGAGGGATGAACAAAATTTTATTTATTATGTTAATTGTGTTGTGGTGGCCTTGTGATGTAAATGGAAGAATACTAGTTCAAGTTGGCATGAAAATTGGTTGTTAAGTTGTTGTAGGAATTTTTTTGATTTTATTGTAGATTTATGTAATTATGGAAATGGAATTGTAAGGTGCAAATTGTGGTTGTTGTTGATGAAATTGGAAGATGTAAAATGTGTTGTGAATGTTGTGTCGAAGGTTGGAGGTTTCGGGTGAATTATAGTTTTTGGTGGGATTTTTGTATATTTTGTAGAATGGTATGAAATGCTTTTGAATTGCACTTGAATGGTCTTGAATTGGTAGTGAATATGTAAGTGTCGATATCGGCTTGAAAACTCGTAGTTGAATTGAATATTGATGAATTATGTTGAAAGTAAGGTTACTAATGTTAGAATATGTTTTGAATTGATTATTGATGTTATTGGTATGGTTGTTGGTATTGTTGGTATTGTTGGTATGGTTGTTGATGAATTTGGCCGAGTTTAATTCTCGGGGATGTTGAATTTACAGGGGAGATGCTACCGAAATTTCTGTAGACAAGTACTAGTTAGAATTTAGACTTCTAAGTACTTGTAGCTAATGTTTGGTAATTAATAACGCTATTGTAAATCTTGGAGAACCCGAGACTTGAGTCGGGATTTGTCTAGCGAGTGATCGGGATTTGTGAGCGAGCGATTGAGGTATGTAAAACCTACCTTTCTTTCTTTTGGCATGACCTTTTTGGAATGAACAAATAACGTATAAGTATGCTCCTAAAGAAAATCCTATTGTTACACCTCGGAAAATTCTCCATTGGTACGCAAGTGAATGAACTAGTGATAGGTATGGGTGCATGTTGTCCATGAGCAAGAAACGAAGTTTGATGACCTTAGGCGAGATTTCAAAGGAATCCGACGTAGGACGAGAAAGTTGGCTAAGATAAGGCAAGGTGAGGTGAGCAATGCATGTGCATGGATGTGGATGATTAAAATGAGAAGTCTAAGAAATATGAAAAGTTGCAGATTTGAAATCTGCCCAGTGGTCGTAAAGTGCAAAATACGGACCGTAAATTGGTATACGGCCCGTAAACTGGCAGTCGTAAATTACCATGCAAGACTTCAACTTTCTGCCCAGTCGAGAAATGGTAAAATAGGACCAGGAGAACGGACCATAAAGTGATTTACGGCCCGTAAACCATAGTCGTAAATCACCGTGCAAGCAGCCAAAGTTTCTGGTCCTGGAAATGGTTAAAGACGACCACGAGGGACAGTCCGTAAAGTGGAATACAGACCGTAAACCTCCATGGACGACCACTGTTCATTTTGCACAGATTTTGCAAGTCATTAAATAAAGGGACCAACACTTGTTTTATTTCGTTACAACATTACACCACTTCTCTCTAAAACCTCTCTCTACATTTATTATACAAGTTTTCAAGGATATTTAAGGATCAACAACATAAAACAAGGTGAATCAAGAGTAAGAACATCATCAAAGATCATCTAGGTCAAGAAATCCAAATGGAAGAAAACTAGGGTTTTGCCCAAAGTGGAGTATTATCAACCAAAGCTTGTTCCTACAACTTCTAAGGTAAGATTCATGATTTTTACATGATGTTTAAGGTATTGAAGAGTTGAAATACATGTATTGTAGAAAATATGGTCAAGTAGGTCATGAATGATGAATAGTGACATTTTGAGGAATAGTTTGAATTGAATCATGAATGTTGTTGTGTTGTGATATGAATGCATTATAAATGTACTAAGATCATGAACTTGACACTTTAGACGAATGGACGAAGTTGGATGTTATGACCATGAATATGGGTGAATTAGAGGCAAATTAAGGAATCTAGATAATGTGGATAATGTGAATGACTAATGGCCATTATTATGATATTAATGAAGGTATAGACGCTAGCATTGGAAGGAAGCGTGCAAGTGTAGAATAGTCCGACGAAAAGGTATGTAAGGCTAACCCTTCTTTCATAAGGCATGGTTCCTTGGCCAAACTCTTAAACCCTCTATATGAGTATGTTGTATTCAAATGATTGACACTCCGAGCTCATAAGCTCACAATCCACGATATGTGCTACGATTGTACTACCCACCCCATTTGACGAGTAAGGATAAGATATAGATGTAGCAAAAATGATGATGATAGTGATGACAATGATAATAATAATGATGCTAAAGGTGCCTACGGGCTATTATACTTACATGTGCTTATGAAGGGCTATAATGACACCCCGAGCTTATAACGCCGGGTAGGATATATGTTTATGAATATGTATAAAGTATGTATACGATTACGAAACGCGCGCACACCTCTGCAGATGGTACGGATAACCCTGAAGCCTTGGTAGGGCCAGGTATGAGTAACCTTGAGCCTTGGTTGGCCAAGTATGTATGAAACACCGATCCTATGAGGTCGGGTATGCTATGTAAATGCTATGTATATGAAATGACTATGTATATAATATGAATATGAATGTGATAAGACTATGTATAAGAATACGAATAAAGACATGTATACGAATATGAGCACAAGTATGGTACGAGTACTATTATGGAATACGGATGATGACGTAGGTGTACAAATACGTATGAAAAATGGAAAGTCCTACGAAAGGTAGGTAAGTACTATGACGATGATATTATTGTCTCCCCTCCTATGCTATTTCATATGTTGTTCATTATGCTTATATATCGATGTTGATCATGCTTTACATACTCAGTACATTCTTCGTACTGACGTCCTTTTGTTGTGGACGCTGCGTCATGCCCGCAGGTGCACAGGGAGACAGACTTGATCCATAGCTGCTTATTCAGAGATTGCATAGCAGAGCTCCATTGCTTTCGGAGCCGTAGCTTTTGGGTACTTATTCTTTTGTGTATATAATTATGGGCATAGCGGGGTCCTGTCCCGCTCATGTGATATGTTATACTCTTCTTAGAGGCTCGTAGTCACGTGTATATGGTTAGATATGTCCGGCCTTGTCGGCCTATATTTTGTATGTCATTTTGTTGGCCTCGTCGGCCGATGTACATTGTTGTGGCACAGATGCCTATGATGATTAAAGATGTTGTCGTCTAATGGTACTAGTTGATGAATGAATGGAAATGTATGTCTAATTACGTGGCTCACCTAGATGTAAGCATAAGAGTAAGCTAAGAGGGTACCCGAGTGGGCTAGCACCGGGTGCTCGTCGCGGCCCCCTAGTCGGGTCGTGACACCTATCCTTAGAGCCATTAGGATGGCTAACATATTTGACCTCCATAAGCTATTCCATATGACTGGATACATATTTTATGATGTTCAAAGATTCTATTTGTTATGTTCTGAATGTTGTTCGAAAGAAAAACGAGAAGACTAAAGCCTTTGATGAATATTTCGATATGAAAATATGGTCTTAAAGTCCCCATTTGATTTGATCCATGATGTTATCCGCAAGTTTCCCAGTATGAATATGTGATCCATAATGATGTCCGAAAAATATTTGATATGGCTAAAGCTTTGGATACATATATTTTGATACGTACATATGATCTTAAAGGCTCCATTTGATTTGCTCCTTAGTAATGGTTGAAAGTTCCCCTAATACAAATGTTACTTGAATTTCCAAAAAGAGCTTCTGAAATGCTTTTAGAAAGTTCTGTACTTCAAAAGTTCGTAACTTTCGTATATTAACTCCGATTGACCCGAAACTGATTTCTGAGCCTTCGGATGTCGTAAAAATATTTGTTCATCAGGTTTTGAAGCTTATTTATTTATATGCATATGGTTTCCGCACTACTCCGCTCGTGCCTATTACTATGATATCGTTCGCCGGTTCCCGGGCCGGTTCTGTGATCGTGCGCACTATGGTATATTCGGCAGTATGATGTGTTACGGTTCCCGAGACCTCGCCATAGGGCCGGGTACCGCTTATATACGGCGTTATGATGTGATATGGTATATGATATGTTCTGGTGTTGTGATATGTTATGATGATACGATATGTTCGGGGATTGTACGGAGATGTGAAACCTTCTGGAGTATGATATGTTGTGGCGCCAACGTCGGAGTGGCGGCCACGTTCCTGAGCCCTATGCATGATTTTTATTTGCATGATATATATATATTTTCAGCACAGGTTTTGATATACTAATTCTGTATCCACATTCTGTACTCCTCACTTCGGTTATGATTCGGATTTCGGTATTTCATGTTTTGCATACTCAGTACATATTTAGTACTGACCCCCTTTCTTCGGGGGCTGCGTTTCATGCCCGCAGGTACAAACGTTTGTTCTGGTGACCCGCCAGTGTAGGATACATTCTGCTACTTTGGAGTGCTCCTTTGACTCAGAGCCCATACTTTTGGTAAAGACCTTTCATTATATATGTCTCTGTATATATGTATGACTATCTGGGGTACGGCGGGGCCCTGTCCCGTCATATGTTTATGTTATGTTTTGTAGAGGCCTGTAGTCATATATGTGGGTCATGGGTCATGTTTGTTCGTTTCTGTTTATGATCTGTGCCTTAAGCGGTCCCGGCTGCTGTTATGGCCAAAACAGCCCATATGTTTGTATATCTGGGCGATGTGTAATCCGCCAGCCTACCAGATTTGATATGATATTTCTGTACGGGCAACTGCTTAAGATGACATTTGTTCTTAGTATCTGTTTGAAATAACGTATGTTAAGTCTGGATAAATCTTTGATATGTCGATCTGGTACGTAAGTCAGTTTGGGTGTCCAAATAGGGCACCAGTTGCGGCCCACGGGGCTGGGTCGTGACACGCCCTTCACATTTCTTCTTTTGCCATTTGTGGCATCGGTTCTGAAGTTCGCGAAATTTTACTTTAAACGCGCAAATCCGTCCTATTCTTAAGTCATCCTTTCAGGAAAGCACTTCCATGTCCGAGGCAACCACATTAATATGGCTGCACATTTTTTCCTTTATATACCTTTCAAGGGCCTAAATCTCCTAGCATTGTCGCAAGGCCTAAGCATTCTTTCTCTTACCTCACATTCCTTATCGCAGTCACTATTCCTTCAGCCCCACTTATTGAAATTGGTTCTCGAACCTCACACATTTCTCTTTTGTTCCATATTGCCACACTTTATCCTTTTCACGTGCCTATCTTTGAGTTTTTACCCAAGTAGTCTCGTGCTTTGCCAGTAGTTTCTCTCGGGGCTTCCCTCGCTGAGTTTTCTTACCTTTCACCTTTTTCTGACATTTGACCTCCCTGCCTTCCATTTACTCACTCTCTTTCTTTTCCAAATATCGTTGTATTAGAATTTCCCAATCTTAACCTGTAGTGAAAATAATAGCAGCTTACCCTATAACACTGGTACCATTTAATTTTGCTGTCAATTGAACTTCGGTACCTTTACTCGATTGATGCCTTCCATACCGCAACATCGGTTGCTGGGAATCACATGCCCACCGATACAATCATAAATAGGATACCATATGCATTCCTATATATATATATTTACTACCATCTTGCTTACAAAATATTTCCAAATGCTATTCAAGCTCATCCTAATTCCAGAGCTGTGATGCACTCTCTGTCTTTTCACCAGTCTAGTCTGCCTCGTCCTGCGCGCCCTCTTAAGGTTTCTCACTATTCCGTACACTCTAATTTCCCTTAGGCTACTCTAGCTTCTCATTTTTCTTTTATGTTTGCTTTTCCAGAACTTTTAGTGCACTTCCCAGGGGGTCACCCATCCTAAGATTTCTCTCACCCCAGCACGCTTAACCCTGAAAATCTGATGAAATCCGGTGCATTAGCGCTGATATAATCGTGTCCACCTTTCCGCATGACCTTCATTACATGATCTGGAGCAAGTCGAAATCTTACAGATTCCAAGACATTCTCGTAGCACGTCTTTTTCCTTTACAATTACTATTTTACCCTTTTCAATCCTCAATATTCACCTTTCACTTATATGTATGACTACCTTTCGTCCTAGATTCCTAGATTCCCGATGGTAGTGAACACACCTTCGTCGCCATTACTTATAGGTACTTCGGGTATCAGCCCGTTTGGATTCCCACTCACCATTCTTATATAATAATCTACAGTAAAAACGGATTGTCGACTTTCTCTGAATCCTCCAACAGACCTTGCTCCTACTAAACCTCGAATGTTATCCATTTTAATCCTTCGGACTGCTAATCGTCTTTCTCGCAATTATTCTTCATGCCATGCCAAGTCCATAACCCTTCTAAAACAACGCATCTCACTTATTGTCTATTTACAATATTTCCTTTCCACGCTTCCTCCTGTTAGGCGTACCTAACTAAATGACCTGATTTGAAAGATTTTTGGCAGAATCTTCTTTTACAATTCTTATTATTCGGAATATGCACGCAGCAAATACCAACAATGCCTCACAGGGCATACAGTTATATGACACATTCCAGCCATCCAGAGCTTCAAATTTCAGATGAAAGAATGAAAATACCAAAACTTACCCCTGTGACTTTCCATATCGCCACTCACCTTCTTCCGTCGATACTATGCTTCTGCTGAAATCAAAAGTTAGTGTAAGGAATTTTATTTTCCTATGACTTGTCTCTATCGCATGATCTAAGACAGAAAGAAGGTCAACAATCCCTAGATGCCCTGCAGCCTCCTGTTTATAAATGTGGCCGGCTTCACACCCATAAACAGGACTCTACTGGACACGACTTTGCAGACAACCCCTAGGACAACCTACTCTGATACCACTTTGTCACGCCCTAACCTCGCTAGGGTGTGATGGGCACCCGACCCCATATTCGGAGCCGAGCGAACCCGCTGACTCTTATTCACACATACTCGCTTGGACTCCTAACTCAGATAAAACTAAATACTTAATAAGAGCTTTCAGAAACATTCTTTTTGTCGTTCCCAAGTCAAACAAAATCTGTAATCATATGGAATTTATAACATAACGCAAAATGACACATCAGCTGATGGAGCCGCTTACAAGACTGACATTCTATACCCACGACTCTGTCTGCAAAGTCTCTAACATCAATCAGGAATCATAGCATATGTACTCAGACACGGCAACACTCCGAAAGGAAATGGAGCTCTCCAATCTCGCTGGAACATCTTCTAGCAGTGTCTTCTACTCATCTGGGTGTACCTGCGTGGCATGAAACGCAGCCCCCGAAGAAAGGGGGTCAGTACGGAATAGGTACTGAGTATGTAAGGCATGGAATACAAAAAATGGAACCATAATCGAAACGAGTAGTACAAAAAGTAAGTACACTATTCAGAATACCAAAATGCTTATTTTTCAAAAAGCAAATCGTAGATGCCGATGTCATATGTCAGAAGAAGTACAGAAAGTAGGTAAATCATCCAGAATATCAAAATGCTTGTTTTCCAAACACAAATCATGTATGCCGACATCATATATCATATATGCATATAACAGATCCCGACCCTCTAGTGAGGGACGCGGTGAACAGAATCATCATATGCCATCCTGGCTGCCACCCCCATATCATCATATCATCATATACATATATAAATATAACAGATCCCGGCCCTCTAGTGAGGGACGCGGTGAACAATGCAGAGGAAGGCGCACGATAACAGATCCTGGCCTGGGACGGAGTGAAAGATACATTGAGGCATGCACGAGCAGAGTAGTGAGAAACTATATGCACACAAATCAAATTTTAAGACTCAATGAATAAGTACGCTAACCGACACTTGGAGGATCATAAACATGTTTCGAGGCAATCCGAGTTAGTATAAGAAAGTTACAGACATTTTAATACAGAAACCTCTATGAATGTTCTGAAGCAATCCGAGACCGTCTACGAAAGTTAGGGATATTAATACTTATAGAAGTCTTTTAAAAACATATCAAAAAGTGAATAAGAATCATAAACAAACTCGGAATCACAGAATAGAGTAACCCCAAAGTGCATATCATACCTTATTTGGCTCTAGGACATGCCAAAAGAAAGAAAGAAAGAAAGGGTAAGTCTTATATACCTGTTCCATGTCCTATTAGCTACGCTTATTTGTCCAAGCTCGCTAATCTACATTCAAGAGGATTTACACAATCATTAGACTCATCGTCTCACACTTGTCTTAGTCTGCCGAAATTCATTTATATTCTGCCGAAATTTCGCAGCATCTCCCTTGTAAATTCAACCATCCCCGAGAATCCAACTCGGCCAAATTATCAATCAACAATCCGAGAATTCAACTCGGCCAAATTATCAACATCAATCCGAGAATTCAACTTGGCCAAATTATCAACAATAACCCGAAATCATTCTAGCATGATTAAAGAGCATTTCAAACAATTCACACAGTATTCAAAACAACCCAACCAACATACCACTTCACCCGAAACCTTCCAAATTCAACAAGAACAATAACAACACATTCCTTTCTTTCAAATTCATGAACTACACCAACAATTCACACGCTAACAACATTAGTTTTCATAAATACAAGAAGTGGTATTAATGTCGCATTAGCTTCTAAAACAACTCTCCAACCATTACAACTTCAACTAGAATTATTAAACTTTCATTTTCATCATAGAATCCATAACAACAACAATCAAAATACTAAATAAAATCAATTCATCACATCCTACCAACATCACTCTTATTCGGCCATACCATACACATACATATTTCATGAATTTCATCCATTTCTACATACTACAACATTCACAAATCATCCATAACACATGTAAAAGAAGATTGAACCTTACATTTCTCCACTTGTCTTCTTACTTGGCTAGGGTTTGTAGATCACTCAAATAAGTGCTTGGCTTGCTCCAACAACCACTCCACGTTGTTAGGGACATTCCAATTGGTTGGAGTACTAGAAGAAAATAATTTTTCTTGATCAATTTCCATGGCATAAATTTTTGGAGCCATGGCCGAATGCCTCTTAGTTTCTTTTCCTTCAAGTTTCTTGAAGTTTTCTTGAATTGGAATGATGAATATGTTATGCTATGCCACCTTTATCTAAATATATATATATATATATATATATATATATATATATATATATATATATATATATATATACATAGCCCATAGAAGGGTGGCCACATACCCCCACTCATGGCTTGAGTTAATTGGCCATGCCATGGGTGGGACCCACACAATAAGCCACACGGCCATATGGCTTGTCTTGAACCTTCTTGAACTTTTGTGAAATTCTCGTTTTGCCCCTAGCCTTCCACAATATTACCATGAACCACCTTGTGAATTTCCCTTTTTACCCTTATCCTTTCTCAATATTTCCATACTAATAAACAACTTGTATATTAAAATAACTTTGGAAAATAGTCTTGCCCTTAACTTACCACAACTATCTTGAAATATCCAAATGCAAAAAATACGGGATATAACACCCTGGCTGAAGCATACCTAGCCATGCAATTGAAGCGGAGACTGTACTCTAAAGCACCCATGCTACATTTCCTCAAGTTTAAGAATTTATCGGCTTTAGCTCGCCGAACTTCCGGAGGCATATAGTGTTGGAGGAAAGCATCAACAAACTCTTTCCATACCGGGGAAGGTGCATTGGCTCCCCGTGAAGCCATCCAAACCGTGTACCATTGGATTGAGGCATCTCTCAATCTATACGACGCTAACTCCACCGATTCAGTGTCCGAAGCATGTATCAATCGAAACGTCCTCAGCATACCATCAACGAAGTCCTGAGGGTCCTTCTCTGGCTGTGATCTCAAGAATTCTAGAGGGTTTAAGGTAATGAAGTCATGGGCCCTTGCACTAACAGCCCTATCACCCTGCCCTGTACTTTGCCACTGAGTCCGAGCAGCAACCAACTGAGTAAGCAAATGTATGGCCTCTTTTACATCTTGGCCTGTAGCATCCGGCGGAGGAGCCGGAGGTGTTGGAGCTGGGGCTGAGGCTCCCTCACGCTCCTCTAATATAGGTACTGAACGGGAGGACTGAGATTGAGCCGCACTCTGGGACTCACTTTCCTCTACTACCGGTAGCGGTGCTCTTTCATCCCGTTTTTCTGCCAGCGTCTTGCCCTTTTGGGCAGCTGTAGACTTTCTCTTTACAGGCATTTCTGTAATACACAACACACGGTTAAGAAACAAGAAGCTCTTATGTCATAGCTCTATCGCACGATTTTTATGAAGATTGAAAGTCATTTATTCCTAAAATGCTCGCAGCTTCTTATTTATAAGTGTGGCGCGCAACACACCCATAACCAAGACTACTAGACACGTCTCGTAGACACACCCTAGGACTGAACTGCTCTGATACCACTTTTGTCACGACCCGGCTAGGGCCGCGACGACCACCCGGTGCTATCCCACCCGGGCACCCCTTATCATACACTTACACTTACATCTAGGTGAGCCATAAAATAAAACATATATTTCTATTCATCCGTCATGCTAGTCACATTGGAAGACAACATCTTTTATATCATTATAGGCATTCATGCCATACCCTTGTACATAAGCCGACAAGGCTACAAAATGATATACATTTTAGGCCGACAAGGCCAAACATATCTAACCATATACACATGTCTATGAGCCTCTAAGGAGAGTATGTTGCAACACATAAGTGGGACAGGACCCCGCCCATAATTATGTACACAAAAGAATAAGTACCCAAAAGCTATAGCTCCGAATGAAATGGAGCTCCGCTTTGTAGTCCCTGAGAATATAGCTATGGATCAAATCTATCTTCCTATGCACTTGCGGGCATGACGCAGCGTCCATAAACAAAAGGACGTCAGTATGAAAAATGTATCGAGTATGTAAAACATGATCAATATCAACATAGAAGCATAATATACAACACAAGGAAATAGCACAGGATGGGGGATAGTAATATCATCGTCATAAGCACTTACTTGCCTCTCATATGGACTTTCCAATTCAAATGCGTATTTGTGTACATACATCCACATCCGTATCCATATTCGTATCCGTACCCAATTACGTGTCCTTATTCACATTCACATCATGTACATGTTCTTATTCATGGTCGTATCGTATTCGCATTCATTCTCATATCTATATCATATACATCATCATATCATATACATAGCATACCCGACCATGAAGGATCGGTATTTCATACATGCTTGGCCAATCAAGGCTCAAGGTTACACATACCTGGCCCTACCAAGGCTTCAGGGTTACATCTACCTGGTCCCACCAAGGCGTCAGGGTTATCCGTTCCATTTGCAGAGGTGTGCGCACATTATATAATCATACACATACTTATTCTACCTGGCCTTATAAGCTCGGGGTTCCATAATCGTCATACATAGATACATATACATAATAGCTCATAAGCATCTTTACTATTATCATCACCATCATCATCGTCATCGCTACTACCATTATAGTCATCATCAATATCATTATCACTATTATCGTCATTCATTACATCTATCTTTATAGGCTTACTCGTCATACGCGGAACTTAGTACAATCATAATCCATATCGAGGATCATGAGCTCAATAGCTCGAAAGATAGAATCATTTGAAGGACGTCATAGACTTATGGAAGATTTAGATATTTGTCCAGAGAACCATGCCTTGTGAAAGAAGGGTTAGCCTTGCATACCATTCCGTTCAACTATTTACCACTTGCACGTTCTCCTTCAACGCTCGCATTTCTACCTTCATTGAAGTCATACTATCACTAGAAATCGATAACTAGCATACATGACTAAAACTAGAGAAAATCGGATAGTATTTCCTTTATTTATACGACATTCCTCCATAGCGTATCTCAACTCCCAAATGTCAATAATGCATTCACAATATCATAACATTAGCCATTATTCATCCACAGTTCTCAATTCACTTTCAATTACTCATATCTATGGCTATAACACGCGACTACGTTCATTCACATACCTTACCTATACCATGTCCTCAACATCATTTATAACATACTTACATCACAACACATCAAGAATCACGACTCAATTCAAACTATTACTCAAAATGGCACTATTCCACATTCATGACCCATTCTTCTATATCCTTCTACAATTCGAGTATTTCAACTCTCAAATACCTTAAACAACATATAAATACCATAAATATTACCTTAGATATTGTAGGAACAAGCCTTGGTTGATAATACTCCACTTGAGCAAAAACCCTAGTTCATCTCCAATGAGATTCCTTGACTTGAATGATCTTTAATGGGTTTCCTTACACTTGATTCACTTAATTTATGTTTTTGATCACCAATAACCCTTGAATTATTGTCTAATAAATGTAGAGATATGTTTTAGATAGAAGGGGTGTCATGTAGAAGTGAAATGAAATAAACCTTGGCTCCCTTATTTAATGAGCCATTTCAGTCCCGACCGTATATACGGACCAACATACGGTCCGTATAATTTATACGGGCCGTATGTTTGGTCCGGAAAGGTAGGCTGTTCTGGGCTGATTATACGGTCCCAAACATACGAACCGTATAATTTATACGGCCAGTATGTTTGGCCGTATAATCCCCAGTGATTCCGAAGTTCGTTTCGTCGACTCGTTTGATCTCCAATCCTTGTGGAACCTTCTTAAATATTGTTCAACACTTCAATACCAATCTAAGGGACGTTATCGCTCTTCTCCAAGACATCATTAAAGCCTCGTTAACTTGTTACTCGTATTTACTTTTCGATACTCATTGTATGCCTTACCTCCTTTTGGCCAACTTTCTTGTCTAACACCGGATGTCTTTGAGATCTCACTTAGGGTCATCAAATGTCATTTCTTACTTATGGAAATATCGTATACTAGTACTCCTCAATAGTTCATTCACTTGTGCATCAATGGGAGATTTTCCGAGGTGTAACAATCTTAGTGCTAGATTTATCCTTATTCTTGTTAGTACAACCAAGCCATTTTACGCATGTTACTTATCTTTATCCTTCTCCATTTCCACTACTAGCCTTTAATTCCTCATGTAAGTATATCTGGTTCTACCTTACTTGCAACATGGCTGTAATTTCCTTTACCTCCTGGATCTTCTACACTAAAGATTCTCTTATCATCTACAAGCTTTTGCTCCCATGTTGTCATACCCAATCCTTCTTTGTTTTTCATTACTGGACCTTTCGTAGCATCTTTTTCTTGGAACATCGGGTAAGACTCTCCTTGAAATTTTATCTCCCAACCTTATCCCTTTTGTGGTGGTTCCCGATTCCTTTTTGTTGCTATCATTCCAACGTCTAACAAAGCATACTCCTGATCCAATACTTGTTTGTCCCATCTTCCCCCTTTAGGGTGTTTGCCCATTATTCTATACTTAACATCCCATTATTTATCCTTTTCCTTGCAAGTACACGCTCTAAGGAAATTCATAACTAATCTTAGTCATGTCTATTCGCCGTCTAAATTTATCTAGTCGGTTGCACATATTTGTAACGAGTCACATATACTCGTAGATGTACTGATCCTGGATGGGCCTAAGCATTCATCAAAAGGATCTTCATAGTTTCTTTACTGTTCTTCCAAGATCACCTTTCTCCGATTATTCGCTTTCCCCATTTCATCATCGTGATGGTATTTAGCGCAAATTTTATTCTCAAAATCTACCCTGATTGTTAATGTTCCTCCTTCTCTTTGCACAGAAACACTCGGTATTTAGACAAGCCTCTTTTAAACTACAAATTCATCTCCTTAATGAAGGGTACATCTTATATCAACTCGCAACTTCCAACTCATTCATCTACCATAAAATAACCAATTCCTTCAAAGCATCGTTCACATCCTTTATCAGCTATTGAACCTTATATTACTAACTCAATAATCTTGTGACAAGAGGACTTCTGAAAAAGAATCTTTCTGTACCTTAGTCCTAACTTTGTCTTATATCCATATATCCTTATACTAGTACCTCCGTACAACATCTTTGCCAATATACTTTATACGATAAAAAAGCTCTTGTTGATATCTGGCTCTTTTAGTAACATACATCGTTATCTTACCTCTCCTACCCCATTATACTCATAAATCATTAGCATATTTATATTCAAGGGTCATATTTAAGCATATACTTATCCCTTCCATTTCTTGCTTTGAAAAAAAGTTACAACCCCCATCTAATCATATTGACATCTCATTAATGAAACACTTTGAAAGGGTTAATCAACTCAAGTTTCGCCCCAATCCGACCAGCAATATAAGGAGTAACATATAACAATGTAGAACCCGGATCAAATAATGTATACACATCATAACAGGATACTAAAAATATACCTATGACAGTGTTAGGGAGGACTCAAGATCCTGTCGTCCAGCTAGTGCATATATACTGTTCTGAGGGCCGCTTGAACTGGGTGCTCCTCCTCTGCCTCTGTCACGGCCTGCTGGAGTCTGAGAGATGTGCCCAGGAGGGTGCACAGACTATAAAGAACCAACTGCAGACCCCGTCGGTTGAACCATACGTCCACCTACTCTCAAAGGACAATCTCTCATAATGTGGCCTGGCCACCCACAAGTATAACAAACATTTAAACCTAAGTGACATTGTCCTGCATGCAACATGCCGCAGTGAGTACATGCGGTGAAGATGGTCTCGCCTGGGTGGAATCAACCCCATACTGGGAACCCAGAATCCTAGAGCTCTAGCCCTGTCCAGAATAAATAGGGCGATCAAATCTCTTGTCCGCAAATAGAGGAGGTGCACTGGCCACTGGCTAGCCTGAATGCCTGGAATACTGTTGCCTTTGACCACCTCTAAACTCACTAGCAGCACCAAAAGATCTGGACCTCTTACAATACCTTCTAACAGAATTACGCTCACCCCTTTGTGGCTGCTACTGTTCCTCCAAATTCTGATCATGGGCCTGAATACATGCGATATCCATTCCTTCCTGGAGTGAGGCCGTGAAACACTCCTTGGCCCCAAACCACTAATGAATCGGTGTATGCGGTCCCCCATATCGGCTACCATGGCTGGGGCATATCTAGACAAAGAATTAAAATGAAGACTGTACACTCGAGCACTCATATTCCCTTGCCGAATAATCAAAATCTTGTTGGCTTTTGCCTGTCAAACCTCGGGCGGTAAATAATGTCGAAGGAAGGAATCCGCGAACTCTTGCCATACCGGGGGAGGTGAATTTACCCCTCTGGAATTCATCCAAGTGTTGTACCAATGGACGGCCACATCCCGCAATCCATAGGAAGCCAATTCTACTGACTCAGTATCAGAAGCATGTATTATCCGCAACATCCTCAACATCTCATCTATGAAACTCTATGGGTCTTCATTAGATTTTGATCCATAGAATTCTGGAGTGTTCAGACCAATAAAATCACGGGCTTTTGTACTGACCACTATATTATCCTGGCCCATGCCCTACCCCTGGGCCTGAGCAGCAACTAACTGGGTCAGTAATTGAATATGCTCTCTCATCTGCTTGACTGAGGTATCTGGTGGAGGAACTGGGGGTGTTGGAGCTGGACCTGAGGCCCTTTCAAGCTCTTTTGATATGGGTGGAGTAGGAGAGGTCCGAGATGGAACCTCATTATGGGACACACCCTTTTCTATCTCTACTGGTGACTCCCGTTCAGTCCTCCTTCCTGCAACTGTCTTGCCCTTCCGGGCCGCTGTTGCTTTCCTCTTCACAGGTATCGCTGAAAACATAACACACGATTAGGAAAAAGTGAATCCTGATAACACAGCTCTATCGCACGATCTAAGATAAGAAAGAAGGTCAATTATTCTTAAATGCCCAGCATCCTCCTATTTTTAGGTGTGGCGCGCTTCACACCCATAAAAGAGACTCTACTGGACACGGCTCGTAGACATACCCTAGGACAAATTGCTCTGATACCACTTTTGTCACGACCCCAATCGGAGGGCCATGACGGGTACTCGGGGCTAACCTACCGAGCACCACTGAACATACATCTCATACTTATTTCTAGCCGGACCACAAAGACAACTCATGGGTATCATAATCTATAAGGGCATATATCACAAGATAATGACACATCGCTATATAATCATCAATAACTATGCCCATAAACATAAGCCAACAAGGCTGCAAAAATATAATACAACAATATGAACAGATAACGATATGGGACTTCTAGCTACACACATCTGTCTATGAAACTCTACATAGAATACAGGAATCCATGAAGATGGGGCAGGACTCCTCTATGCCCAATTATATACACAAGGAGTTATACCAATAAACTACAGCTCCGAAAAAAATGGAGCGCTCCTAAGACTCCTTTGATAAAGCTCCTAAGGATCAGATCCGTCACCCTGCTTTCCTACGGGCATAAACGTAGCGTCCACAAGAAAGGACGTCAGTACGAGCTATGTACTGAGTATTTAAGGCATGAATAGAAACATAACAAGATATAGGGCACATAACATGAAATAAAGAGATAACATGTACATTTGAATGCCTCATAGGCGGATACCATGCATGCTTAGCCTTCGCACACAAACATTTCTCATACATATATAACATAAGGGTGTTGTGGAACGTGCAGACCGATCCATAAGAATATTATATCATCATTATATACGCATATATCCCACGTCCGGGAATTCCGTGCCCGGGACGATATCATAGTATAACAATAGATCAGATGGTTATGCGTATATTACGCCGTCACCCTTTTCCCATACCCCATATACATATAATATAACCGTATATAACGCCGTCATCTTTTCTCATATCATATATACATATATAATATAAATAATATTCATGAGAGCCCAATTAAAAGCTAATACTTTATCGGAGTGACGTAAGGTCGGTAACCTCCGATTTATATTATGAAACAATCATCATCGCTATATCTCACCTTGAAGGGACAAATATCATAAGGTGAGATCAACAACAATAAATAAAATCAAGAAAATAATGAAATAAGCTCAATAATATCATAATAGCATCAAATCCATACACTTTGGAATTTCTAGAATGGGATCATCATCATCATTATCATCATGGGAAACATCAGTCTTTAGCGCCATAAGAACCTTGAGAATCATAAACTTATAGCTTTTTGGGGATAAGGATATTATGGAAAACATATATGGAATCATAATCTAGGAATCATGCCTTTTGAAAGAAAGGGACAGCCTTGACATACCTTTTGGATCTCCTACGCTACTTGACGCTTATCCTCCCAAGCTCGTAAATCTACATTCAGGAGAATTCATACTATTGTTAGGCTTATCGTCATATGCGTATCTTAAGCCTTCAAATTAAACCCCTTTTAGAATCTGCTAAAATTCGGGCAGCATCTCCCCTGTTTATATCCTTAGCCCGAAATCACAATACCAAAAACAAACAAAAATAACAACAACACTAACATCAAAAACATCATCATCAATACCAAATACTCCCTAAAATATTCCACACGATGTTTTCCCAATGTCTCAACCAATCACTAACCTTTACGAAGCCTTAACAACTAAATCTCCATAATACCATTCATAATATCAAAAATAGAGAGTATTCTTACTTCAATCAAAGTTGTAAGAGCTTGAAATCTTGTTTATCTTCAATAGATTCCTTCATTCCATGAATATTTTATGTTTAGAACAAGAGCTACAAAATCCTATACACTTCTTGAGCCTCGTTGATGGCTAACTTTAACACTTTATGACCAAAATTTGCATATGGACTTGTAGGAACATGCATGTATGTTGTGGAATGGTCTCGAGTTGGAAAAATGACCCAAAGGTTCCTTTTATATTTGCCGACCTAAAATTTTGTGCAATGTAGCGGCGCGTTCGCGCACTGTGGCAGGGCGCACCTTTGCTCCGCTAAACTAACTTGTAACGTCCATACTCTCTACTCCGATGTCATATTGATGAGTGGTTTGTCACATTAAACTAGACTCAGTGAACTTCATTTTAGGCTTTTATTCTACTTCAAAACTCTTCATATACTAAAAGATAAACTTCTCTAAACTTGACCCAAAATTTCTGTCCAAAATTCTGCTAAATTTTTCTAAATTTTGGACAAACTTATTTTCTTCGATTTGCTTGATCCCAGAACGTTTAGGCACTTGCTTAATACTTGTTAAGTGTATTCCTTAACCTTATAAGGGTTCCATGATCTCTCTGAGCTTAGGTTAGTTTACTCACGACGCAAACGATGTGAAAATTTTCGAGATGTAACATATAGTTTGAAGATTGGTGTCAAATAATTGGCATTCAGTTTTGATCAATGTACAAAGTCACAGACTCTTTAATTGCACAAGAGGGGTCAAACAAGTTGATCCCATTTCACCAAATTTGTTTATACTAGCTGTTGAAGTACTCTCCAGGAGTCTCAAGAAGTTACATGAAAAGGCCGAATTCAAAGATCATGGTATGCCAAAATTGACTCCACAAATAAATCACCTATCTTATGTAGATTATATAATATTTTTCAGCTCAGGTGATGATATTTCTTTGAAGCTAATGATAGAAGTGTTGCAATCTTATGAAAAGTCTTTAAGACAAATGAATAATCAGAAAAAAAGGAACTTTTATGTCTATGATAATGTATCAACTTCAGAGGTGGATAAGTTAAGACAGACCACAGGAATGAGGGGAAGTTTTTTTCTTTTTTACATAACTAGGCTGACAATGTTTTATGGAAGTAGGAAGCTTATATATTACAATGATCACATAAGGAAAATCATGAACATAATTAACTCATTGAATGGGAAATTGTTGTCTTTTTGTTGAAGGTGCATCCTTATTTCTCATATTCTCCAATCTATGCTTATCTACCTCTTGTATGCAATAAATCTTCTATCAGGTGTTATTAAACATATTCACAAAATGTTTAATAAATTATTTTGGAGCAATACAACGAGATTAAAAGGGAAATGTTGGCTATCATAGGAGAAAATGTGTTTACCAAAGGATGAAGAAGGACTAGGGTTTAAGTCTCTTTATGATGTGTCTAATGCCTTATTTGCAAAGCTTTGGTGGAGTTTTAAAACTTCAATGAGTCTGTGGATTTCACCTAGGTGGAACAAATACTGCATAAAGTTTCATCAAGTGATAGCACAAGAAAAAGGGGGTTTACATGCCTGGAATAAAATGGCTTCAATGAGAGAACTAGTTGAGCATAAGATATGGCGGAAAAGAAAAAGGGGAATGTTAATTTTTTGGTTTGATAATTGGAAAAATTAGGAGCTTCGTACGATTTGTTATGTGATGTTTCTATAGAGGAAGAAATAGAGATAAAAAATTTTGTCACTGAAGGAAGATGGAATAAATACAATGTCACACCCTAATCTCGCTAGGGTGTGATGGGCACCCGATCCTTACTTAGGGCCGAGCGAACCCTCTAACTCTTAATACACACATAACCTCTTTGGACCTTTAAATCAAATAAACATGAAATACATACTAAGGCTTTCAAAAATATTCTTTTTCTTTGTTCTCAAATCAAACAAAATCTGTAATTATATGGACTTTATCACATAATACAGAATGACACATCGGCTGATGGAGCCACATACAACACTGACATTTTATACACACGACTCTGTCTGCAAAGTCTCTAACTTTGAACAAAACATCATAGCATAATACTCTGACCCGGCAACACTCCAGGGCAAATGGAGCTTGCCAATCCAGCTGAAGCATCTTCTAGCAATGTTCTTTACTCATCTGGGTGTACCTGCGTGGCATGAAACGTAGCCCCCGAAGAAAGGGGGTCAGTACGGAATATGTACTGAGCATGTAAGGCATGGAATACAGAAAAGAGAATCATAACTGCAACAGAGAATTACCAGAATCAAGTATGACCTTTTAAGACATCAAAGTACTTGCCTTTTTAAGTGAAAATCATGCATATCCATATCAAATATCATATATACAAATGACGTGTCCCGGCCCTCCTGTGGGGGACTCGGTGGATAAAATCATACATGTCCACATCATATACCATATATGTGTAACGTGTCCCGACCCTCAAGTGAGGGACTCGGTGGATACATATAACATGTCCCGACCCTCTATTGAGGGACTCGGTGGATAGAATCATGCATGTCAGCACCATATACCATATATACATAATGTGTCCCGGCCCTCTATTACGGGTCTCGGTGAATAAAATCATCTTATGCCATCCTGGTTGCCATCCCCATATCATCATATCATCATATCATCATATCATCATATACATATAACGTGTCCCGGCCCGCAAGTGAGAGGGACTCGGTGAACAATGCAGTGGAGTACGCACGAGAACATATCCTGGCCCGGGCTCAGTGAAGGACATACTGAGGCTTGCACGAACAGAGTAGTGAGAAACCATATGCACACAAATCAAGACTCGATAGACATGTATACTTACCGACACCTGAAGGCTCAGAAACATGTTTCGGGTCAATCCGACATAGTATAAGAAAGTTATGAGTGTTTGAAGTACAGAACCTTCTACGGGCGTTTCAGAAGCCATTTCTTAGAAAATTAAAGTAACAATCATATCAAGTACCTTTTGAATGTCGTTATGGATCAAATCAGACAGAGCTTTTGGAACCATATGTACGTATCAAAATATATCACAGACTAAATGGAATAGTCAAACGTGCTATCATTTGAAAATCAAAACTTTAGTCATATCAATTATCTTTCGAATGCCATTCGGAAACATATCAAATAGAACTTCGGACATCATAGATACGCATCAAAACCATATGAAACAACTTATGGAAATCAAGAACGTTAGCCATCCTAGTGGCTCTAAGAATGGGAGTTTCTTTGAAATCATAAATATACTTTGTCATGTTGGTTTCACAAAGATCATGCCAAAAGAAAGAAAGAGTAAGCCTTACATACCTGTCTCACGTCCAATTAGCTACGCTTATTTGTCCAAACTTGCTAGTCTACATTCAAGAGAATTGACATAATCATTAGACTCATCGACATATACTTGTCTTAATCCTTCAAATGAGTTCATTTATAATCTGCCGAAATTTCGGCAGCATTTTCCCTGTAAATACACCATCCCCGAGAATCTAACTCGGCCAATTTATTAACAACAATCCGAGAATTCAACTCGGCCAAATTATCAACAACAATACCAACAATCATACTAACAACTTCAACCATCAATCCAAAATACATTCTAACATTAACAACCCTTGTCACATAATTCAACGGCCTTTCATTTATATCCAATTCAATCACATATAGTCAAGTTAACACCAATGATCCCACATTCAAGTATTAATCCGAAATCATTCTAACATGGTCCAAGAATACTTCAGACAGTTCACATAATATTCAAAACCACCCAATCAACCTACTACTTCACCCGAAACCTTCCAAATTCAATAAGAACAATAACAACATATTTCCTTCTTTCAAATTCAATCACAACAACCCAACTTACAATCTTCCAAACACATCTCTTGCTTCCAAATTCATAAGTTATATCCACAACCCGCACATTAACAAATTCATTCATACAAATATAAGGAATCATACTAATGTCACATTAACTTCTTCAATATTCCACAAACGATTTCCACTTCATTTCAAACCATTAAATCTTCATTTAACATCATAGAATCCACAACACAACGACAATCAAAATACTAAAAAAAATTGATTCATTCTCTTCTACACCACACAATAACCACACGGCCACAACACCCCATATACACGGCCATCACTTGCACACACATATTTAATGGTTTTCATCCATTTCCACACACTACAACATGTACAAAACATTCATAACATATGAGAAGGAAGATCAAACCTTACCTCTTTCCACTTGTCTTCTTACTTGGCTCGGGTTGTATATTGCACAAATGGATGATTTAATTGCTCCATCAACTCCTTCATGTTAATAAGGACCTTCCAATTGGTTGAAAGGCTAGAAGGAAATAATTTTTCTTGATCAATATTTCATGGCTAAATTTTTTGCACCATGGCCGAATGGCCCCTTCTCCTTGTTCTTTCTTTTTTTTTTTTTCCTCCAAGCTTCTTGAATAAGGAAAGATGAATAATTAATTTGCTTTGTCATCCTTCATCTATTTATATAAAGTCCCCACCAATATAAGGGGAGCACATGTCCTCACCCTTGGCTTGGAACAATTGGTCAAGCTTTGGGTGTGGGGACCACTCAAGTCCACACACTCACGGCCAAGGCCCTTCAAGAACCTTCTTGAGTCTTTTGTGAAATTCCCATTTTGCCCCTTGCCTTCAACAATATTACCATGAACCACTTTGCAAATTTCGTTTTTTACCCTTAGCCTTTCTCGATATTTCCATACCAATAATATTCATAAATAATATTCATAAACAACTTGTGTACTAACAAGATCAAAATATATCCTCGCCCTTAACTTCTCACAATTATCCGAACGTACAAAATACAGGCTATAACATACAAGTTAAGAGAAAATATCCTAGAAGACTTCATTCAGTATATCATAGACAATATCAAACCTCCAATTCTTCATGAGACCATGGATAAATCCTAGTGGATGTTGGACAAAAGAGGAGATTTTACTTTCTTAAGTGCATGGAAGTATTTACAGTATAAAGAGCGTACGATGAAACCTTTTGAATTCATGTGCAAGAACGGAGTTCTTATTAAAATAAGGGTTTTTCATCTGGAGGGCCTGGACTTGTAACATATCAACAGATGATAATCTGAAAAGGATTAAAATGAACATAGACTCCAAATGCTGGTGTTGTACTGATTACAAAATAGAGACTATCATCCACCTATTTCTAACATTTGCTATATCTGCAAAGCTATAGAGGCTGTTTTATTCTTGTGCAGGTATCAACATAGAAGGACTGGAACTGCAGAAAGCTGTCACGACCCAACTAGAGGGCCATGACGGGCCCCCAGTGCTAACCTACTGAGTACCTCTAAACATACTTCTCATAATAATTTCTAGGTGGGCCATAAGCTTGCTCATCTATATCATTCTCTGTAAGGACATGTATCACAAGATAATGGCACATCGTTATGTTATCATTAGCAACCGTGTTCATTAACATAAGCCAACAAGGCTATCTAAATACTATACATCAATATGTACTGATAAGACTACGGAATATATGTAGATACAAGAATCGGTCTACGAGCCTCTATATATAGAATACAGGAATCCATAGGGATAGGCAGGACTCTGCCGTGCCCAAGTATATGCACAAAAGAGTAGTACCAATAAGCTGCAGCTCTTGGACAATTGGAGCCTTTCTGGAACTCCGCTGATAAAGATCCTAAGGATCAGGTCCGTCTATTTGTCTACCTGCATGCATGAACGCAACGTCCACAAGAAAGTACGTCACTACGAATAATGTACTGAGTATGTAAGGCATGGATAACACCATAACAAGAAATATGAAGCAAAACATGGAATAAGAAAATAACCTATACATATGTTCGCCTCTAAAGGCGGATACCATGAATGCTTAGCCTTTTAAAGAAAACATTTCTCAAGCATATATAACATAATAGTGTTGCGGAAGGTGCAGCCCAATCCATATATATATTATATTATATTGCTGCGGAACGTGCAGCCCAATCCATATATACATACATACATATATATATATATATATATATATATATATATATATATATGTATATATATATATATATATGTATATATATATATATGTATATATATATATACATATATATATATATATATATATATATGTATATATATATATATATATATGTATATATATATACATATATATATATATATATATATATATATATGTATATATATATATATACATATTGTCACGGAACGAACGACCCCATCCATACCAATATATCCCGCGTCCAGGCATATATATATATATATGTATATATATATATATACATATTGTCACGGAACGAACGACCCCATCCATACCAATATATCCCGCGTCCAGGCATCCTGCGTCCGAGATGATATCGTAATATTCCAACTGATCAGGTGGTTATGCGTATATAAGGCCTCACCCTTTTTCTCATATCCCATATATATACGTATAAAATATACATATATAATATAAGTAGCATGCATGAGATCCCAAACAAAAGTTACTATCTTATCGGAGTGACGCAAGGTCGGTAACCTCCGATTTATGTTATCGACCAATCATCACTATACCTCACCTTAAAGGAACAATTATCATAAGGTTAGATCAACAATGGTAAATGAAATCAAGAAAATCATAACATAAACTCAATAATCTCATAATAGCATCAAAACCACAAGCTTTGGAATTTCTAGAATTGGGATCATCATCAGCATAATTATCATCATAGAAAACATCTATCTCTAGCATCATAAGAACCTTGAAAATCATGAACTTCTAGCTTTTGGGAAATAAGGACGTTATGGAAAACATGTATAGGTTCATAAGAAAAGAATCATGCCTTTAGAAAGAAAGGGGCTAGCCTTAACATAACTCTTGTCCTCCCAAGCTCGTAAATCTACATTCAAGAGGACTCATACTACTGTTAGACTTATCGTCACATGCCTATCTTAAATCTTCAAGTTAAACTCATTTAGAATCTGCCAAAATTCGGGCAGCATCTCCCCTGTTTATATCCCTAGCCCGAAATCACAATACAAACAACCAACACAACAACAACAACACCAACACTAATAACATCATCACCAATACCAAAATATTCCATAAAACATCTCACACGATGTTTATCCAATTTCTCAACCAACAAATTTGGTATACGATCAATTAATAGCTCTATCTCCATAATTAAACCTAAATTAATAGCAATAAGGAGAAATTGATACCCTACTTCTGCTAGAATTTCAATATCTGCAATATTAACCTTGAATTCCATCCAAGATTCACAACAATACGATAGTATAATCGTAACTATACGCTGTCTGAACCTGAATCTGGAGATTATACTTCATTTTGCGTTAAAATTTGATGATCGGAAATTGGGGGAAAGTTCCAGACAATTTGGGAAGTTTGGAGGGGTGTTTGGATGAAAAATGAGGGGGTAAGCCCCCTTTTATAAAGTTCTAGAGTCGGGTTGCACCGACCTAGAATTTGCTCTGCGCAATCGCGTAGCTTTGTGGCGTGTTCGCGTAGAGTTAAGCAGTACTCCACTGCGTGTTCGCTCCACCTCTAGGTGCGTTCGCACAGGGTAAATCAATGCTCTGGCAGCCCGTCTCAAAACGCTCATAATGCTTGATTCCGATGTTAGATTGACGAACGGTTTGTTGCGTTGGAAACTAGACTTCCTGAACATCAATTTAGGCTTTTATTTCACTTCAAAACTTCTAATATGCTAAAAGATATTATTTTCTCAAGTTAGACCAAAATCACCGTACAAGTTAGACCAAAACCACAAGATAAGCATGTATAATGTCATATATCTTTGACAGTAACTCTAATGTCCACAATGGAACAACTAACACCTAGCGAATCTCAACGTACAAAAACTACGAGGTGTAACATTCCTCCCCCCCCCCCCCCCCCCCCCACAGGAACATTCGTCCTCAAATGTTAAGCTCTTAGGAATTTCTATGAAAATTTTACCAAAGTTTCCCTTTTAATTGTACCATTACCATCTTGTCACAACAACCCAAAATATACAATGCCTCATAGGGCTACAACATCAATACCCATATTGGCCACACACGACTAAGAAATCATTCAAAGAAGCATCATTAACCTGAGGATAATGATGTCTGTCTGGAACTCTTCTGGAGGTGGAAATAGATGCGGGTACCTGGACTTCATATCGTCCCATGCTTCCCAAGTCATTTCTTCTTTGTTATTGTTTCTCTATTGAACTTTGACTGAGGCTACGTCTTTGGTTCTAAGTCTTCGAACTTTCCTATCTAGAATGGGAATGAGTACTTCTTCATAGGAAATTTTTTCAGAAACTTGGACATCATCTACAGGCACAATTCTAATCTCCCACGCATTTGAGAAGCATTGACACATGAAACATTGGGTGCACTGGCTCCAAGTCTGAAGGCATATCTAACTCATAAGCCACTTGGCCTACCTTGCGCACAATTTTGTAAGGCTCGATATATCAGGGACTAAGCTTGCCCTTCTTGCCAAATCTCGTTACACCTTTTATCGGCGACACTTTCAAGAATACCCAATCATTAACTTTGAAGTCCAAGTCTCGTTGATGATTGTCCGCATAGGATTTTTGATGACTCTGGGCTGTTAATAACCGATCTTGAATAAGCTTAATCTTATCCACTGCTTGCTAGATCAAGTCTGGGCCTACTAACTTTGTCTCTCCCACTTCAAACCATCCAATAGGTGGTCTACATTTCCTTCCATATAGAGGTTCATACAAGGCCATCTGAATGCTGGAGCGGTAACTATTGTTGTACGGAAATTCAATAAGCATCAAATGATCATCCCAACTACCTCCAAAGTCCAACACACAGGCTCTTAGAATATCTTTAAGGGTCTGGATAGTGTGCTCAGCCTACCCATCAGTTTGAGGATGAATTTTTGTGCTAAGCCTCACTTGCGTTCCCAAACCTCTTGGAAGGACCTCCAAAAATTAGCTATGAATTATGCTCTTCTATCAATAATAATGGATACTAGAACACCATGAAGTTGCACTGTCTCTTTGATATATATCTTTGCATAATCTTCTGTTGAGTACGTAGTTCTGACTGGCAAGAAATGAGCTGACTTCGTAAGTCTATCGACAACTACCTATATAGAATCGTACTTACGCTGGGAACAAGGCTAGCCTGTAATGAAATCCATATTAATCACTTCCCATTTCCAAGTTGGAATCTCTATAGTTTGTAGTAATCCTCCAGGCTTTTGATGCTCGGTTTTCACCTGTTGACAAATAGGACGTTGGGCTACAAACTCCGCTATGTCTTTCTTCATTCCATCCCACCAATATATAGATTTAAGATCATGGTACATCTTTGTCGCTCCTGGATGGATAGAATAATGGGAATGATGGGCTTCTTACAAAATCTGTCGACGTAATCCTGCAATATCAGGAACACATAATCTGCCTTGGTACCCGAGAACTCCATTTGCAGGAATCTCAAATGATGACTTCTTTTTCTGAGGGAGTACATCCCTATGGTGAACTAACATAGGGTCCTCATATTAGCGCTTTTTTACCTCTTATACTAAAGATGACACCGTTGGGTTCTAGACAGTAACTCCTGTACTGCTCGAGTCCATTAAGCGAACTCCGAGGCTGGATAGCTATCGAATCTCGCGGACTAACTCCTTCTTATCTGGTTGAACATCACCTAAACTACCCATGGACTTGCCGCTAAGAGCATCGGCTATTACATTCACTTTGCCATGAGGGTATAAGATCCTCACATCATAGTCTTTTAATAGCTCCAACCACCGCCTTTGCCGCAAATTCAATTCCTTCTATTTGAAAATATATTAGAGACTCTTATGATCCGTATAAATATCAACATGAATGCCACATAAATAGTGTCTCCACATCTTTAGTGCATGAATAACCGCAGCCAACTCTAGGTCATGAGTTGGGTAGTTTTTATCGTGTTTCCGTAATTGCCTTGAAGCATAGGAAATAATATTTCCATGTCGCATCAACACACAACCTAGCCCAACACCTAAAGCATCATAATAAATAACATAGCCCTCTGATCCCTCTAGAAGTGTTAGGACTGGGGCCGAAGTCAATCTATCCTTTAGCTACTGAAAACTGCCCTCGCACGCGTCTGTCCACTAAGATTTAGCTGATTTCCGAGTCTGCTTCGTCAGTGGTGCCAAAATGGAAGAGAATCCTTCTACAAATCTTTTGTAGTAACCGGCCAACCCCAGGAAACTACGGACCTCCGTAGCCATAGTAGGCCTTGGCCAATTCTTCACAACTTCAATCTTCTGGGTATGTACTCGAATACCGTCAGCTGAAATGACATGGCCTAGAAAAGTTACAGAATTCAACCAAAACTCACATTTTGATAACTTGGCATACAGCTCCCGAGTCCGAAGAATTCTAAGGACAGTATGTAAATGACCTGCATGCTCTGCCTCCGATCAAGAATATACCAGAATATCATCAATGAACACAATTACGAACAGATCTAGAAAAGTACTGAACACATTATTCATCAAATTCATGAATACCATTGGGGCGTTAGTTAATACAAACGACATTACCCGAAACTCATAATGGCCATATCTAGTTCTGAAGGCTGTCTTTGGGATGTCCTCTTCTTTAACCCTCACTTGGTGGTATCTCGATCTTACATCTATTTTTGAAAACCACTTGGTACATTGCTGTTGATCGAATAAATCATCAATCCTTAGAAGTGGATATTTATTCTTTATCGTCACCTTATTCAATTGCCTGTAATCAATACACATTCGCAAGAAACCATCTTTCTTTCTTATGAACAGTACCGGCGCTCCCCATGGCGATGAACTAGGCCTAATAAAGCCTTTTTGAAGCGGATCTTTCAGTTGTGCCTTTAACTCCTCTAATTCAGCAGGGGCCATTCGATAGGGAGGAATAGATATGGGCTTAGTATCCGGTAACACATCAATGGTAAACTCAATTGCCCGTTCTGTAGAAAGTCCTGGAAGCTCGTCCGAAAACACGTCTGGAAACTCATTCACCACTGAGATAGATTGAAGGGTTGGCAATTTTGCTTATATGTCTTGAACCAAGACTAAATTATAAATATAACCCTTAGCAATCATCTTCCTTTCTTTGAGATAGGAAATAAACCTACCTCTAGGGGACGCTATATTACCCTTCCATTCTATGATTGGTTCTCCCGGAAACTGAAATAGACTATCTTTATTCTACAATCAACATTGGCGTAACAGGAGGCTAGCCAATCCATACCAATAATAACGTCAAAATATACCATTTTCAACTCATGTAAATTAAACATAGTATGGAGGTTGCAAACTACGACCACACAATTCCCCTATACCCGTTTAGCTACCACTGGTTCCCCTATAGGGGTCGACACCTCAAAAGGTTTGATTGGCTCAGGTTTCACCCCGATACGATTGGCAATATATGGAGTAATATATGACAAAGTATACCCCGTATCAATCAATGCATACGCATCATGAGAGGATATTGACAACATATCTGTAACAACGTCGGGAGAGGACTCAAGATCCTATCGTCCCACCAATGCATATATACGATTCTGAGGGCCGCTTGAACTGGATGCTCCTCTTCTGCTTCTGCCACGGCCTATTGGAGTCTGGGAAGCCAGCCCAGGAGGGTGCACAGACAATGAAGAGCCAACTGCAGAACCCATCTGTTACATCCGACATTTTCGCTTGTTCGAAAAATTCAAGGTAAATTGACTTGTAATGAATGAGGCCACAATTGGACACTACTTGGTATGAATGTGTAAGTTATGAATATAATGGTGTGGAATTACGAAAGGTGGCCAAGGGCAAAAATTGGAATTTTGGAAACTTGTCCCATAAAATTTCAAAATTAGCCAAGTGGGCTCAAAAAAAAAAAAGGGAGAAAATTAGGCCCAAGTGGGAAGGCCCAACCGGCCATGTACATGGATCCAAAGCCCATGGAATTAATTAATTCCCATGTGCTAATATATAGCATCCCTATCCTTAAGAATATTCAAGAAAGAAATCAAAGAGAAGCAAAAAAAAGGGGAAAGAAGCCATTTCGGGTTTTGGAGAAAGAAAGAAAGAAAATAAAGAAAAAAATTTTGGAGCCAATCCTTTGGTCTAAAGAGTTCAACTCTTGAGAGATTATTGCTAAGCACAAGATTCTCTACAAGTTGATGTAAAGCATCTTGACAAGGAAACAACTTCAACCCCAAGTGAAGAACTTGAAGAAAGGTAAGGATTTCCTGATTTTGTTGTGTTAAAAATGATGTATGTATGTTGTAGTGTGTGTGAATGAATGAAAAATATGGAAATTTGGTGTGTTGGAATTTTTGGATGTGTGGCCGAATGCATATAGGGTTATTGCATGATTTTAATGGTTTGAATTCTTGTGTAAGTTAGTTGTAGTGTGGTGGAAATTGTATTAGAAATGAAAGTGGAATGAACTAGTGAAATTTGGAAAATATAGCATGTGGCCGTGTGGTGTGTGTTGGTGTTGGAAGGTGAATTGAATCTTGTTAGCATGTTAATTATGTTGTTATGGAAGATTGGTTATTAAGTTGTTGAAGGAAATTATTGAACTTTGTTATGACTTGTGTATAAGTGAAAATGAAAGTGTTAAGAGGCAAATTATGCTTATGACAATGAACTTGGAATATAAAAATGTGTTGATGAGTTTGCATGTTGAAAGTTAGGAAGGGATTGGAAAAGTAGTGACTTGATGGAAAGTTGAATGTTTGTGAATTTTATGAATATCTTGTGAATATTATGTGAACATGTTATGGATGCCTCCGATGTATGTCGTAATGATTTTGATGGATAATGGCTATGAAAATGATAAGTTTTGGTTGGAAATGTAAGTTTGAAACGAAAGATAATTCGTCGTGTCGAAAGGTGGCTAATAATGCCATAGGGTATGATTTAGTGTTTATTGATGTTTGTTGTTGTTTGGATGTCTCCTCTGGGTTGTTGTGTTGCTAAATTGAGCCGAGCTAAGTCTCGGGGATGTCGTATATACAGAGGAAATGCTGCCGAAATTTCGGTAGGCAATTATGTGTAAAGTTAGAATATTGAAAGAATGGAACTAACCAAATGGTAAACTTGACCATTTCCAGATTTTGGGCGAAATTTGGATTGACGCCAAGAGAGCATAAGGCGCCATCGAGGTATGTGAAGCACTTCTCTACGTTCCTAGGCATGTTCTGGATGTGGTAGGCTCGGCCGCGAGCCTTAGGTCCGACTCCGTTCCCCGGAATTCGAGACGGAAAACCGCTCCAATTCCTTCAATTCAATTTAACCTATTTTCTTACAAATTGCCCTTAAAGTGAGATTTTGTACAAAACTTCCCCAAACGGAGTCGGAACACTTCCGAATGAGTATGGGTGACCTCATAAGGTCAATTATCAATAATTTACGTATGTAGTCTCGGGTGGGTCCGAGGTGGGCCCACAAGGCCCGATACTCCCGGTACGATTTTAAAATACATCTGTTTTGGTCCGATGTTCTCCAAAAACTTCTGAACTATTGTTTTATGTATATTATGGCTATTTTTGTGTAATTTATACAATATGATTTCTGAACAGTTGAGAATCCCATTCTGATAATAATCTGTCGTGCCTTCCCAACTAGGATATAGGCGCGTACTATGCATACTATCTGGATATTCTGATTTTGGCTCGCCGTTTGGCACCCTTCAATTTGATCGATTCTGTATGTTGAGTCTGTAGGTAGGTGGTTTCTCATTTATCGATTCGTGTCTGTCTCAATGCATTCTTTCACTGCGACCCGGGCCAGGTTCTGTTATCGTGCATAATTCTCTGCATTGTTCACCGCGTCCCTCGGCGTACGGGCCGGGATCTGTATGTCTGTATGATCTGTGTATGGGGATGGCGGCCAGGATGGCATATGATCTGATTTGATTCTGTCTGTCCACCGCGTCCCGTACTAAGAGGGCCGGGTTCTGTTACCGCGCCCCCAGACAGGGCCGGGATCTGTATGAATATATGCGTGTGCCATCTGTATTTATAAAGCACACGCCTTGGTATGATTTTGTATGACTCTGTGCTACTCTGCATGCATAATTCTGTCCGTCATACTACTGTCTGTCCGTTTGTGTTACGACTATTTCTGTATGTCCGTATGGCTTCTGCTTCTGTATGTCCGTATGGATTCAGATTCTGCTCGTCTGTCCGTATTATGATTCCGTCTGTCTGTCCGAACTATAATTCTGTTCATTTGTGTGTAACACGATTCTATATGTCTGTCTGGATCATAACTCTGTCCGTTAGTTTGACTTATGATTTTGCCCGTTATATTTCTGTGACTCTAGTTCGGACTATGTTTATATCTGTTACGTTTCTGCTTTACATACTCGGTACATTTTCCGTACTGACCCCCGTTCTTCGGGGGCTGCGCTACATGCCCGCAGGTACAGACGCGGCAGGTGACACGCCGCCAGCGTAGGTTCTGACTCTGCCATTCGAAGAGCTCCTTTGACTCGGAGCATATCTTTTGGTATATATTTTCTGTCTTCTGTGTACTCCGTATGTATGTATATTCTGGGTACGGCGGGGCCCTGTCCCGTCATATGATTCTGTATGTCTGTAGAGGCCTGTAGATAGATGTGTGGGTTACGGGTTTCGTCTGTATGTTAGCCTTATCGGCTTACTTGTAAATGTCTGTATGTTCAGGTATATATGTATATATACGTATGGTTGCGCGCGTGCCGTATTTGCATCGGCCTATTTCCGTACTTCTGTTTTGAAACGAAAAAAAAAAAAATCTGTATGATTCGAATTCGATCAGATAGGTACGTATGGGTATCCAGTTAGGGTACCAGTCGCGGCCCACGGGGTTTGGGTCGTGACACCATCGATTGAGCCACACCTCCACCTCCTCTCAAAGGATAATCCCGCATCATATGACCAATCCGACGTGTTATAGCCCGTACTTTGTACGTTCGGATACTTTGAGAAAGTTGTGGCAAGTTGAGGGCAAGATCATTTTCCAAAATTATTTTAATGTACAAGTTGGTTATGAATATTATTCATGAACATCATTAGTATGGAAATATTGAGAAAGGCTAAGGGTAGAAAGGAAAAATTCACAAAGTAGTACATGGTAATATTGTGGAAGGCTAAGGGCAAAATGGGAATTTCACAAAAAATTTCAAGAAAGTTCTTGAAGGGACCAAAAGTTAATTATGGAAATTAATATTTCATGAAATAAGGGCCATTTGGCCGTGTACATGTGGGTGTGGGCCATAACCCACATGGATGAATTATATATGTATATGAAGGATAAAAATTTCATCACATTTATCATTCTTCCACTCTAGAAAATTCAAGAAAACTTGGGGAACAAGAGAAAGGGCCATACGGCGATGGAGACAAAAATTGAAGACCATGAATAGTGATCCAAAAAAAATACTTTCTTTTAGCTTTTCTACTAAATTGGAGGTCCTCTACAACATGAAGTAGTTGTTGGAGCAAGAGAACCATTATTTGTTACAAGTTCATAACCCTAGACAAAAGAGAAATCAAGGGAAAAAGGTAAGAATTAATTTCCTTTTAGACATGTTAGGGATGAATTATGTATGTGGAAGTGTGTGGAAAAGGATTAAATTCATGAAATATGTGTGTGTTTGTGTTGGCCGAATGCATGGGTTGTTGTGTAGAAAAGATGAAATGATTTTTATTTAGTAGTTTGATTGTTGTGTTGTGAATTTCATAATGTAAAATGGATGAAAAACATGAAATCATGCATGTTGAAGTTGTGGTCGTGTATGTGTGATGGTGGCCGAATATAGTGGGGTTGTGTAGGACAAATGAATTGATTTTATTTGGTAATTTGGTTGTTGTGGTTGTGAATATCTTGTACATATTGTAATGTATAGAATTGAATAAAATTCAGGAATATGATGCTTGTTGATGTGTGGCCGAGAATGGGCTGTTTTGGTGTGGAAGGAACGAATTAATTTTACCTAGTAATTTGGTTGTTGTTGTGATGGTTTATGTGATGAAAATTAAGGTATTGGATGATTCAAGTTGGAGTTGAAACCGATTGTGAACTATTGTGAAAGTTAGTATATTGGTAACATAGTTCTTGCATTGGTATGAATGGTGTTGTTATTGATAATTTGGCAGAGTTAAATTCTCGGATTGTTGTTGATAAGATTGGCCGAGTAGATTCTCGGGGATGGTGTATTTACAGGGGAAATGCTGCCGAAATTTCGGCAGGATATAAGCGACTTGGTTTGAAAAACTAGGACGGGTATATGTCGTTGAACCTAATGATTTTGTCAATTCTTTTGAAGGTAGACTAGCGAGCTCGGACAATAAGCATAACTAATAGGGCGTGGAACAGGTATGTAAGGCTTACCCTTTCTTTCTTTTGGCATGTCCTAGAGCCAAGTAAGTTATGATATGCACTTTGAGGTAACTTTACTCTTGATTCCGAGTCTGTTTATGATTTGTATGTACCTTCTGATATAAGTATTCAGTAAATTCGCTATGAGTGTTTGGATATAAGCATTTTGTTACAAGTATTCTGATATGAGTATTTTGATATAAGTATTCTGATATGAGTAATCTGATATGAGTATTCTGATACGGGTATTCTCTGAAAGTCTTAATGTCCCCAACTTCTGTATACGATCTTAGATAGCTTGAAAATGCCCGTAGAGGTTTTTGTACTAAAACGCTCGTAACTTTCTGCTGCTGAGTCTGATCGACCCGAAACTTGTTTCTGAGCCTTCAGATGTCGGTAAGTGTGTGTGTCTCTGTCGGGTCTTGATTTGTGTGCATATGGTTTCTCACGACTCTGCTCGTGCATGTCTGAGTATGTCTTTTCACTGTGTCCCGGGCCAGGTTCTGTTATCGTGCACTTCCTCTGTATTGTTCACCGCGCCCCTCGGTGGGAGAGCCGGGTTCTGTTATCTGTATATGATGATATGGAGATGGCGGCCAGGATGGCATATGATTCTGTTCACCGCGTCTCTCCCTAGAGGGCCAGGTTCTATTTCCGCGTCCCTCGCTAGAGGGCCGAGATCTGTTATCTGTTATCTGTATATGCATATGATGACTTATGATTTTGGCATACATGATTTGTGTTCTGAAAGTAAGCATTTTGATGTCTCGGATAAGGTACTTACCTTCTGTACTTCTGATTCTGATTATGGTTCTGTCTGTTATACTTCCGTGCTCCTAACTCCGATTATGATTCTGTTTACTGCACTTCTTGCCTTACATGCTCAGTACATATTTCGTACTGACCTCCTTTCTTCGGGGGCTGCGTTTCATGCCGCGCAGGTACACCCAGATGATGTGAAGTCATCATAGAGGATGTCCCAGCAGAGTTGGCAAGCTCCATTTGCTCCTGGAGTGCTGCCGAGTCAGAGTTTGTTTGTTACGCTTTTTCTGGATTGAAGTTAGAGACTTTGCAGACAGAGTCGTGGGTATAGTATGTCGGTTGCGTAAGCGGCTTCATCAGCCGATATGTCATTCTGCATTACGTGATAAATTCTATATAATCACAGATTCTGTTTGATTTGGAAAGCATCGAAAAAGAATATTTTGAAGGTTTATTATGTATTTTATCTTTATTTGATTTAAAAAGTCTAATAAGATTATGTGTGTCCTAAAGGTCTGTGGGTTCGCTCGGCTCCGGATGTGGGGTCGGGTGCCCATCACACCCTAGTAAGGTTGGGGTGTGACAAAGTGGTATCAGAGCAGGTTTGTCCTAGGGGTTGTCTGCAAAGTCGTGTCCGGTAGAGTCCTGTTTATGGTGTGGAGATGAACCCACCCGGGGGACCCACTACTCAGGTATTGTCTCTGCACAGTCGCTCAGTAATCGACCCTTATTCACGCTGCAGCGCTACTTGGGCTCGATCCCGCGTCCCCGTGATCTTTTACATTCCCCCGAGGGAATCGCCTTTTGCCAATTGAGCTATGGTGTGAAGCCGGCCACATTTATAAACAGGAGGCTACAGGGCATCTAGGCATTGTTGACCTTCTTTCTGTCCTAGATCGTGCGATATAGCCAAGCCATAGGAAATGAAATTTCTTATGTAAGCCTTACATACGACAGAAAAAGGTAAGTGGCGACATGGAAAGTCCCAGGGGTAAGTATTGACATATTTGTTCTGTTACCTGATGTTGGAAGCTCTGGGTGGCTGGAAAATGTTATATATGCATATATATATATGTCCTGTGAGGCATTGTTGATATTTACCGTGCGCAGGTTTTGAAAGATAAGAATGGTAAAGGAGATTCTGCTAGAATTGTTGGGTACACCTAATAGGAAGAAGTGTGGAAAGGGAATGTTGCAAATGGACGGTAAGTGGGGTGAGTGTTTCAGAAAGGTTATGGATTTGGTATGACACAAAAAGTAATAGCGAGAAAGGCGGTTAGCTGTCCAGAGGATTAAAATGGATAACATTCGAGGTTTAGTAGGAACAAGGTCTGCTGGAGGACTCAGAGAAAGTCGACAATCGGCTTTGCCGTAGGTTATGATATAAGGACGGTGAGAGGAAGTTCGAACTGGCTGATAATTGAGTATGCATAAGTAACGGCGACGAAGGTACGTTTGTTGCCATTGGGACTCTGCGAATCCAGGATGGAAGGTAATTATACATAAAAGTGGAAGGTGAACATTGAAGGTCGAAAAGGGTACCGAAGTTCAAGTGACAACCAGAATGAACGGGACTATGTTATAAGGTAGGCTGATGTTATTCTCTCTATAGGGTAAGATTGAAAAATTCTGATATAGTGATACTTGAGAACGAAAGAAAGTAAGTAAATGGAAGGCAAAGCAACCAAAATGTCGAAAAAAGGTAAAAGGTAAGAAATCCCGGTAAGGGAAGCTCGAGAGAAATTGCTGACAAAGCATGAGACTACTTGGATAAAAACTCGAAGGTAGGTATGTAAGAAGAATAAAGTGTGGTAATAGGGAATAAGAGAGGAATGTGTGAGGTTCGAGAAATTAATTTCAATAAGTAAGACGTTTCGATATGTTGTGCATGGAGTTGGAAATAATGATAAGGTGGGAGGTATGAACTAAGACTTCACAAAAAAATTGTTGGCTTATAAGGAGCCCCTAAAAGGGGGGGGGGGGGGGAGACCATATTATATTAAGCTTATGAGGAATTACGACATTTTCAAACACCAAGAAAGGAAATTTATTAGCTCGGAACCGGAGTTCGAAATACGTCGGCACATCAAAAAGATACAGGGAAGAATAGGGAACGAATTGACAATGAGTGTACCTTAAGAAAATACTCACAAGCTAAGATTACGAGGAATAACGGAGAGTATGATAAGACTTAGAGAACATGTCGGACGACAACGCTTATTGTGATAGAAGCACCTACGGTTGGTGGTCTGGAAATTTTTGGAAGAAAGAAAGAACGTAGCATTTGTGGAGGAGCAAGAAGGGTGCATTGGATACCATTAATGATACGGAGCATGGGAATGTACGCTATGAATATATATGAATCATCAAAGCGAAGCGATGATCGATCATAATTGTAAGGAAATCCCCACCGGAGACCCAATAAGAAATAACGATGGACGGAACAAGCGCCAAATATGAGAAATCAAAGATAAGTATACTTGTGTCAAAAATATATGATAGCAAGAAACAGCCTATGGCCATATTGGATTGTTAAGCGAAGGTTGCGTACTAAAAACATGGCTTCTGTTAAGGTGTGGTGACGAAGCCATAACAACGAAGAGATGAGTTGGGAAGGATAAGGATAGTAAATTGGCGCAACGGATTGGAGAACCTATGACACAGAATAAGAACTCATGAAAAGGCCGAGGAGTTTAACTACAAGGAAATAAGGCGAAGGATAAAGAACGGACATGAAGGAAAGAATAGCAATAAAAGGAACCCCCCGAAGTATTATAAGACCCCATGAGATCAGTTGAACATTCGAGGACAAATGTTCTAAAGGGGGGGAGGATGTTATAGCCTGTACTTTGTACGTTCGGATACTTTGAGAAAGTTGTGGCAAGTTGAGGGCAAGATCATTTTCCAAAATTATTTTAATGTACAAGTTGGTTATGAATGTTATTCATGAACATCATTAGTATGGAAATATTGAGAAAGGCTAAGGGTAGAAAGGAAAAATTCACAAAGTAGTAAATGGTAATATTGTGGAAGGCTAAGGGCAAAATGGGAATTTCACAAAAAATTTCAAGAAAGTTCTTGAAGGGACCAAAAGTTAATTATGGAAATTAATATTTCATGAAATAAGGGCCATTTGGCCGTGTACATGTGGGTGTGGGCCATAGCCCACATGGATGATGTCACGACCCAACCCCGTAGGCCGTGACTTGTGCCCGAATTGGACACTCATATTTATCTGTAATCTCTAATAATTTATAATTAGCATGTCATGATCTCATTTGTATGTAAGAAGATAGTGAGTTATTTAGATTTGTCAAGTTCTGTATGCCTTAGTCATCCATCTCCCGAGGAGTTGCACTTATCAAACAACAACATTTATATATATTCCTAAGCAAGCCGACAAGGCTGCCACGATATACAAAATACCAAACATACACACATATGCAAGCCGACAGGGCTGCCATTACGACTGGGTACGCCCCAAACTTAAGTCAAAACATAAAACGCATCAACAACTGTTAACAGACCCACACCGATGTCCACAGACTTCTAAGAGTAACGACCGTATTATGTGGCGGGACAGGGCCCCGCCGTACCCAAATAAACACATACGGACACAACATAAGGAGGTTATACCACAAGCTAGCTCCGGAACAAAGGAGCAGTCCAAAATAGCTGAAAGACGATCTAAGCTGGCGGATCTCCAAAGCGAGCGTCTGTACCTGCGGGCATGAACGCAGCCCCCCGGAGGAAGGGGGTCAGTACGGAATATGTACTGAATATGTAAAGCTTGAAACATAGTATAGACTTATATTGAGACGCGGTACATAGGATGCATTGCAACAACAGAATTTCATAAAACTTGCCTTTGAACATATTTCATCTGTATCATTCTCATATCATTGCTATTATAGAGTTTTGTAGTCAAAGCTGCATAATCATTCTGTATAAAACATACATGACGTGTCCCGGCCCTTTTTATGAGGGACTCGGTAATTTAAAATCATAGCATCATAACATAAACATAGACGTGTCCCGGCCCTTTCCTGAGGGACTCGGTAATAAGGAATATGCCCTCCTGGCCACCATCATCTCCATATCATCATATCATCATATCATCACATCATCATATCATCATTATATATATATACATAACGTGTCCCGGCCCTCTAGTGAGGGGCTCGGTGATTAATATAATAAATGTGCGCACGAAAACGTACCCTGGCCCGGGACTCAGTGAAGGATATAGCGGTAAGCACGAGCAGAATAATAAGCAACCACATATATGCAAATCATCTTTTTAGACTCAAGGGATAAGCAACTAACCCGCTCTAAGTGTCAAAATAATGTTCACCTTCAGTTCATTTCAAGTCTCATAACAAACTATTACAAGAAACGTTTTAGACTTCATGTACATATGTCACTTTAATATGGTATAGCTTTTGGAAGTCAAGTATGTCTTTAGTTGTGCAATTCTTTAAGTATAGGAACTTTCATGCATCGTTCATTAGTCACTCATACTGTAGGTACATGACAATAACATTAGTGAAATATAGATTCATAAGCCATACATGAAACTAGAGAATAGAATTTACCCCAAAATTCATATCGTTTCATTCTTACGTCTAGGACATGCCAAAAGAAAGAAGGAATAGGCTTTACATACCTTTTGCGTTTAGTTGTATTCTAACTTGTACTTGCTGCCCAACAATACTTATCCTATATCAAGATGTGAAGAACTACAATTAGTCTACAAGGGCATTCAACACGTATTGTGACATTCATTACTCCTTTCTAACAATTAAACGACGTTTCGTTCGCATTTAACCCAACTAGCGTTACAAGCTAACATGGCTAGTCGTTCTTTCATATATTGATCAAAACTTGTTTAAGCATGACTTAGGGAACTTGGGCAGTCCCTACACCACCCAAAACAGTCTCATACACACGGCAACCCAACACACACATCATTTCCATTCTTACTTAGCAATTTTCCAGTTTTAACTTGCAACAACACAACACTTTTCATGACTTTACTTTCATGAAATCTTGGAACTGTTTTAGCATCATCTTCACTCTTACAACAGCCCACAATCAGTTCAGTTTTAACTTGAATCATGGCATTTTACATTCACTACACGTTTGCAACAAAAACCAACATTCAACACACACAATTTCACTTCTAATCCCTAAAACTGTCCACGGTTTTTGGACTGCCCTTACCCCTCAACATAATTCGTTTCTTGAACACCTTAATTTACATATTCAACATGCATACAATACACTACAATGTCCACAACAACAACAATCAAATTATAGCCCAAAACAGTCCATGAATTCGTCCAAAACAGCCCCCTACCCGGTTTCATCACAACTACTCCAACTTCATGATTTTCATTCGTTTATCCAACTACAATGCATTCAATTCATTTCCAATACATGTTCAACAAGATTAAGCATGACTTCATCAGAATCTTCAACACATGATTCATTTTAAATTCGAGCAAAAACAGTCCAATAGCCAACATGCAACATCACAACCAAACTCCCACAATCTTTGTTCATTTACATATGTTGATACCTATTCAATTCACTAACAATACATGCACAATGAAATCAGTCATAAACTCACCTCACACACGGCTCACTCTCTACTTCAACTACAACCACAATCCAACAACAACATGCATGAACTATACATTCAAATCATCATGCAACACAAGAAATAACAAACATTCTTACCTTTCAATCTTGTGCTTCACTTGGCCGAATTTTCAACTCTATTGAGTGCTTCACTTTCTTGTTTCTCTTCAAAAACTAATACACTTTCTTACACACTAGATTAGGGATAGTTTTGATGGAGAAAAACTGGAATTTCTGGGCACAATATCACCCCACCCTCTTGGCTAGCTCTTAGCCGAGAGCACCTCTCTCTACTCTTTCTATCTCTAAATGTTTCTTGACTTGTGGTGATGAAAATTATGTTGTGAAGGTGTGGAGTGATCAGACTTTGTGTCAATATGTTCCCCTCATTGAGTTGGTGTCACGACCCAGCCCCGTGGGCCGCGACTGGTGCCCTTCCGGGACACCCCAAACGAACTCACACCCAGATCATCGTAATCAGACTCGACCAAACTCAACGTCCGTTATTCGAACTCAACATCGTAATCAGACAACTACCGAACACTTATCCTAAGCAGTCGCCCGTACAGATCAGACAAATCACAAATCAGAGAGGAGGCGGAATATACATCGCCAAATTTCACACACACACATCAGAGGGGTGGCGGAATGTACATCGCCCCAAAATGCATACACACACATACAAACTCAGAGGCCGACTTGGCCATAGTAGCGTACGGGCCGCTGAAGATCGCAAAACAGACTCACATGCAAACACACCGGACCCACGACCCACAAATCTGACTACAGGCCTCTAGACAAAACAGAACATAAGAACATAGGACGGGACAGGGCCCCGCCGTACCCACTCATCCAAATATACAGGATACAGACACAACAAAAGATATGTACCAATGGCTAGGCTCCGAATCAAAGGGGAGCTCTCCAACACAGCAGAATGAGTAGCCTAGACTGGAAGACCACCCAAACGAGCTTCTGTACCTGTGGGCATGAAACACAGCCCCCGAAGAAACGGGGGTCAGTACGGGAGAAGTACTGAGTATGTAAAGCAGAAGGTACAGAAATCACAAACACAGCTGGAGTCAGAAAGAACAAACACACCAACATCGTAAACAAAGCAAATCTGCGCGGGAGGCGAACGTACAAATGCAAATCAAATCATGTATAGGGTTTAGGAATGTGGTCACCCCCCGACGCTGGTGCCACAACACATCATAACTCCAGAAGTTTTCAAATCTCCGTACAGTCTCCAGACACATCATATCACACACACATCATATCATCAGAACATATCAAATGCCATATCACATCATAACTCCATAAGCGGTAACCGGCCCTATGGCGAGGCCTCGGAAACCGTAACACATCATAACTCCCAAATATATTTTAGCGCGCACGATCACAAAGTCGGCCCGGGTACCGACGAACGAAGTCATAGCAGACCGCACGAACAGAGTAGTGCAGAAACCATATGCATATCAAAAATAATTTGTCGGACTCAACATATAGTTTACGTATAGGTATATACTGACGCCAGAAGGCTCGGAGTAGGAATCAGATTGAACAAAATTTGTGTTTAAAAGTTACGAAGTTCCAAACTGCCAAATCTTTAGAAAAAGTTTTTTATAGGTCATTTTCCGAAAGTCTCACATTATTCAAAGTACAAAACGTCCACTAACGGCATAGGAAGTTTCAAACGCACCATTGGGTCATAAACAAACGATCACTGGTCATAGCGGACGCAAACGAACAAACAAACCGAATAAGGGGAGCCTCGGGGCTCGTGGGCCCACCTCGAGTCAAATTGAGGCGGCGGACGCAAATCACAGACCTTAGGCTCCCTAGAGCCATCTACGAAAGTTTCGGAGGGTTTCGGACACAACCACAAAAGTTATGACGATTCGAACATTCCTTTGACCAAATGCCACAAAAGGGTTCAATTGCGCTGGATGAACAGTACCGAAACTTGAACCTAAATTTCCAAGAGCAGAGTTACCCCCGAGATTCCGATATTAACCTAGTATGACTAGGACATGCCAAAAGAAGGATAGGTAGGCTTTACATACCTGGTTGGCGCCTTACGCTCGTCAAATCGCGATTCCCGTTTCGTCCAGAAACTGCAAATGGTCACTTTTACCAGTTACTATTCATGAGAGTTAGCATTTTCATCTTTGGGGCTATACTTGGCTACCGAAATTTCGGCAGCATTTTCCCTATAAATCTAACATCCCCGAGACTTAGCTCGGCTCAAAATACAACAACAACAACAACCCAAACATCATTAAACCATACAAACCACAATCATACTACATTAACTTCAAAATTTCACTTTAATACATAAGTTGGCAAATTCTTGATTCAACTTCCAAATCCATTTCCACATTAGTCCATTCATTCACTCATTCCCAATTATTCAAGCACACTACATACAAGTTCCAAACCACATACAAACATCCCCAAAGTTCACTACTTTCCCATTTTTCATTCAAACACCAAAAGTTACGACGAACGTTCTAACTTGCGTCGTTTCATTCCAAATTCGTTATCATCAACCATAAATCTTATTTAAGGTCTTTAGTGTCATAAATATGCTATGATATACACAAATATCCCCAAAGGTATACATTTTTCCGATAACGTCCGAAATCATTTTCTAACACCAAATCAATTCTCCAAACATTCATTTACGTTATAAAGGTTACAACGACACCTCAAACGACTAAACAGAATTAAATTCACATGGTCTTGCACTACCTACAAGCCACGGCCAAACACACCCTTTCTACACACACACACCATGCACAAACACAACCCCATTCCATAATCTTCATACTAATTCAATCACTAACACATATACATCCATTTCATAACATTAAAACATAAAAATCTTACCTTGTTCTTAAGATTCCGATTCGCCGCAAACGTCGCCCTTTCGTCAAACTAATTGTACCACAACGAAGAGCACCTCGAACTCATCAATCATTCCAAAAGAGACTAGGCGATTGGATTAGAAACAAGCCACAAATTTTTTTTTTCTTTTTTTTTTTTCGGCCGAGAGCACCTTCAATGGTGTTCTTGAATTTTTTCTTGTGTTTATCTTGAAAAGTCTCAAGTATGCATAATATATATCCAACTAGGAGTCATGTGCATAGCACATGACTCTTTAAAAGTGGGCTTGGGCTTGCCCCCCTTGGCCGGCCACTTTAATCCCTTGGGCCTAAATTTTGTATTCAATTTTCTTGGCTCGATTCATTAAAAGTCCCGTTTTGCAATTCCCGAAACAAATTTCCAAAATTCCAAATTTACCCTCGGCCTTCCCCGAGGTCTTGACATTAATGATTCCATAACCAACATAGTCATATTTACTAAAATCAAGTTATGTCCTTAAAACACACAAGTCGAAATTATTTCTCGATTTCCAATTACACGAAAACACGGGACATAACATTCTCCTCCCCTTAAGAACATTCGTCCTCGAATGTTGAATCGACCTCATGGGTGTCGTACTACTCCGGGAGGGTTCTCTTGATAGTTGTCCTTTATTGATTTTTCCGACATGGCTCCTTTACCAACATTAGGGGGCAAATTTTCACGTCACTGACTCAAATGCCTTCATAATACACTTTCTCATACCCCACGTGATTACCGGATCACACGCTATATTCTTGTAATGGACGAACGCTTTCCAGACATCATAGTCAATATAATTTTCTTGTCACACTCCTGAGTTTCCTTACCGCATCGTCGTAATCTCACTTTACTTCATATCAGACACTTCATGCCAAACAGATTCAGAACTAAAGCCCGACGCACATAAGCATATCGGACAGATTCATAGTCAACATCAAAGGTATAGAAGTATATCAGACAGACTGAAATGTGTCAAACAAATCTGGGGTCGGAGTTAGACGTACAAAGGCGTATCGGACGAATTTGTAAGCAGAATCAAACACACGAAGATACACCAGACAGATTCATAATCAAGGTCAGACGTACGGAATCATATCGAACAGATTCGAAATCAGAATCAAACGTACAGAATTATCTCATACAAAGTCGTGATCAGACAAACCGAAATGTATCAAACACCCGCGTGGTCAAAATCAAACGCACAGAAGCATATCAGACGGACTTATATCCAGAGTCAGACATACAGAGGTGTGCCAGACAGAAACGTATTCAGGATCAAACACACAAAGATTCATCAGACGGGAACATAGTCGAACTCATAGATATAGAGGCGTACTAGGCAGAGCCTCATCGGAATCGGAAGTGCAGAAGCACCAGAGATAGATTGTCAATTTAGGATCAAATCATTCATATTAAGGCTCCAATAATTCATGAGAATTTCCCTTTATTCGCAACCTTATCCGCCACGTTATCACACAATTTGTCTTGCGTCTCCCGCATCGACTCCTTCAAAGATTCCAATTACTCGCACTGCTTATCTTTTATTTATCACAACATTAGTTGCCGGGGCTCGGCTCTTAGCCCACATGGCACTGAATGGAAATCATACACACACATACACATACATATACACATACACACGTTTATTCATACCTTGCTGGCGAACATCTCTGGCTGTTATTCAAATTCGTTCAATTTCCCAAGAGGTGTCGTACCCTTTCCTTTTTGCCCATTTAGTCCGCCTCGTTCCGCGCGACTCCCGAAAGGGCACCAATTACTCCACACACATTCTATTATCTTTTGGTTACCTCAAATTCCCATTTACATTAATCATACTTACACTTATGAAAAACTTTGCATTACTTCCCAGGGGGTCACCCATCCAAGAATTGCTCTGGCTTGAGCACGCTTAACCCTGAAACTTTTACACATTTTGACGCGTTAGGGCTGATATAATTTCGCCAATTGCCCCGTACGACCTTTGTCACGTAACTTTAGGCCAAACGGGGTCTTAGCAAATTTTTCGGAAATTTTTCGTAGCGGGCCCCACTCTGACCCAAAGAGGTCGTTTGCTTTTCTGGTTGTGTGGTCTATCGTTCTAGCCTTCCAAATCCCATATATTTTCCTCCCACATGTACAGATAACTGCCTCGGATATTTTCATTAATTCGGATTCTTACCCTACCTTTACTGACACACACAAAAAGAATATCGCATAATACTGAGGTACAAACCTACCATTGCACATATTCATTAAACAAAAGGGTTAGTAGTATACCTGGGTCTGTGTCTGGGGGTGCCTCTGGGTCCCGCCGACCAGTCAAAGCGTAGATGCGGTTCGAGGGACCGCTAGAATCTGAACCCCCACCACGGCCTCTACCGCGGCCCGCTGGTGCTGGCATACCTCGCCCCGTAGAGCGCGTGGCCGAAGGGGTAGTTGACGAACCAGCAACGGATCTCATTGGTGGTGCTGCGCTACCGGAACCGCCTGCCCACGGACAATCCTGCATGATATGGCCCTGGCGGCCACAAGCAAAACAGGCCCCTGTGACCCTGAAGCACTCACCTGGGTGCGATCTTCCACAATATGAACACGGGGGCATAGGTGGCCTAATCTGACTGGGACCCCTGCTCGCCTGAGGACCTGGGGCTCTGGAACTCTGGTCTGCCCTGGACGGTCCTGCGCCATCAAATCTCTTACTAGCAGACTGTGTGTCCCGGCCTGACGGAGGAAAATACCCACTGGACTGATACTGAGGCTGCCCGCCCCGAGAATCTCCAAAATGCCCTGCTGATCTGGCCCTCTTGGGCCGTCTCCCATCATACTCTCTGCTGGGCCGATCTGCTCGGTGCCGGTTCTCCATCCCCTGGGCGTAGGCCTGTAGACGGGCAATATCCATATCTGTCTGCAATGACACCGCCATACAGCCGTCAATCAGATAACGATCCAACCCCATAACATATCTATGCATCCGATCTATCATATCTGCCACCACGGCAGGGGCATACCGGGCCAGGGAATCAAACTCCAAATTATATTCACGGACGCTCCGACCCCTCTGCTGCAGATACAAAAACCGATCAGCTCGCTCCCGTCGTAACTCTGGGGGCAGAAAGTGGCGGGTGAAAGCAGTCACAAACTGATCCCACATAGCTGGAGGAGCACCCTCACCCCGGGATAGCTCCCAAGTCTCATACCAATGCGCGGCAACATCCCGAAGTCTATGCGAAGCTAGCTCAACCGACTCGGTCTCTGACGCCCTGACCAAGTCTAATGCACGCCGCATCCCCCGAATGAAGTCATGGGGGTCCTCGTCGGGCTTAGACCCGAAAAACTCTGGAGGGCCGCATAACAAGAACTCCCGAACTCTCAGGCTTTCCCGCCTGTCTTCATCATCATCGACCCTCCGCCCGCGCCTGCGAGCCTGTCCGGCCACAATCGTGGTCAACAACTGTACAGCCTCCCTCAGGGTCCTATCCTCCGCCCCTGGCTGAGGAGCTGGAGTCTCAGGAGCGGGTACACGGACCTCTGGAGCTGCTGAAGGTCCCGCTCCAGGCTGTACTAATGGGGGTGTAGCAGACCCCTCAGAATGAGGTGCAACCTCAGGCAAATCATAGACACGAGCCCGAGTAGCTCGTTGTGCCTGACTGGTCTCTCCCACCTTCGCCTTGCCCTTCTGGGCCGCCGTTGCCTTCTTCGGAGGCATTACTGCAAACACAACAACGGGTCAGATCAGAATAACCCTAATAGCACAGCTCTATCGCACGATCTAAGATTCCAAAGAAAGGGTAACACAACATCCTAGATGTCCTGTAGCTTCCTGTTTATAGATGTGGTGCACAACACATCGATAAACAAGACTCTACTAGACACGGCCTGTAGACATTCCGAGGACAAACCGCTCTGATACCACTTTTGTCAAGACCCAGCCCCGTGGGCCGCGACTGGTGCCCTTCCGGGACACCCCAAACGAACTCACACCCAGATCATCGTAATCAGACTCGACCAAACTCAACGTCCGTTATTCGAACTCAACATCGTAATCAGACAACTACCGAACACTTATCCTAAGCAGTCGCCCGTACAGATCAGACAAATCACAAATCAGAGAGGAGGCGGAATATACATCGCCAAATTTCACACACAAACATCAGAGGGGTGGCGGAATGTACATCGCCCCCAAATGCATACACACACATACAAACTCAGAGGCCGACTTGGCCATAGTAGGGTACGGGCCGCTTAAGATCGCAAAACAGACTCACATGCAAACACACCGGACCCACGACCCACAAATCTGACTACAGGCCTCTAGACAAAACAGAACATAAGAACATAGGACGGGACAGGGCCCCGCCGTACCCACTCATCCAAATATACAGGATACAGACACAACAAAAGATATGTACCAATGGCTAGGCTCCGAATCAAAGGGGAGCTCTCCAACACAGCAGAATGAGTAGCCTAGACTGGAGGACCACCCAAACGAGCTTCTGTACCTGCGGGCATGAAACACAGCCCCCGAAGACACGGGGGTCAGTACGGGAGAAGTACTGAGTATGTAAAGCAGAAGGTACAGAAATCACAAACACAGCTGGAGTCAGAAAGAACAAACACACCAACATCGTAAACAAAGCAAATCTGCGCGGGAGGCGAACGTACAAATGCAAATCAAATCATGTATAGGGTTTAGGAACGTGGTCACCCCCCGACGCTGGTGCCACAACACATCATAACTCCAGAAGTTTTCAAATCTCCGTACAGTCTCCGGACACATCATATCACACACACATCATATCATCAGAACATATCAAATGCCATATCACATCATAACTCCATAAGCGGTAACCGGCCCTATGGCGAGGCCTCGGAAACCGTAACACATCATAACTCCCAAATATATTTTAGCGCGCACGATCACAAAGTCGGCCGGGTACCGACTAACGAAGTCATAGCAGACCGCACGAACAGAGTAGTGCAGAAACCATATGCATATCAAAAATAATTTGTCAGACTCAACATATAGTTTACGTATAGGTATATACTGACGCCAGAAGGCTCGGAGTAGGAATCAGATTGAACAAAATTTGTGTTTAAAAGTTACGAAGTTCCAAACTGCCAAATCTTTAGAAAAAGTTGTTTATAGGTCATTTTCCGAAAATCTCACATTATTCAAAGTACAAAACGTCCACTAACGGCATAGGAAGTTTCAAACGCACCATTGGGTCATAAACAAACGATCACTAGTCATAGCGGACGCAAACGAACCAAACAAACCGAATAAGGGGAGCCTCGGGGCTCGTGGGCCCACCTCGAGTCAAATTGAGGCGGCGGACGCAAATCACAGACCTTAGGCTCCCTAGAGCCATCTACGAAAGTTTCGGAGGGTTTCGGACACAACCACAAAAGTTATGACGATTCGAACATTCCTTTGACCAAATGCCACAAAAGGGTTCAATTGCGCTGGATGAACAGTACCGAAACTTGAACCTAAATTTCCAAGAGCAGAGTTACCCCCGAGATTCCGATATTAACCTAGTATGACTAGGACATGCCAAAAGAAGGATAGGTAGGCTTTACATACCTGGTTGGCGCCTTACGCTCGTCAAATCGCGATTCCCGTTTCGTCCAGAAACTGCAAATGGTCACTTTTACCAGTTACTATTCATGAGAGTTAGCATTTTCATCTTTGGGGCTATACTTGGCTACCGAAATTTCGGCAGCATTTTCCCTATAAATCTAACATCCCCGAGACTTAGCTCGGCTCAAAATACAACAACAACAACAGCCCAAACATCATTAAACCATACAAACCACAATCATACTACATTAACCTCAAAATTTCACTTTAATACATAAGTTGGCAAATTCTTGATTCAACTTCCAAATCCATTTCCACATTAGTCCATTCATTCACTCATTCCCAATTATTCAAGCACACTACATACAAGTTCCAAACCACATACAAACATCCCCAAAGTTCACTACTTTCCCATTTTTCATTCAAACACCAAAAGTTACGACGAACGTTCTAACTTGCGTCGTTTCATTCCAAATTCGTTATCATCAACCATAAATCTTATTTAAGGTCTTTAGTGTCATAAATATGCTATGATATACACAAATATCCCCAAAGGTATACATTTTTCCGATAACGTCCGAAATCATTTTCTAACACCAAATCAATTCTCCAAACATTCATTTACGTTATAAAGGTTACAACGACACCTCAAACGACTAAACAGAATTAAATTCACATGGTCTTGCACTACCTACAAGCCACGGCCAAACACACCTTTTCTACACACACACACCATGCACAAACACAACCCCATTCCATAATCTTCATACTAATTCAATCACTAACACATATACATCCATTTCATAACATTAAAACATAAAAATCTTACCTTGTTCTTAAGATTCCGATTCGCCGCAAACGTCGCCCTTTCGTCAAACTAATTGTACCACAACGAAGAGCACCTCGAACTCATCAATCATTCCAAAAGAGACTAGGCGATTGGATTAGAAACAAGCCACAAAATTTTTTTTTTCTTTTTTTTTTTTTCGGCCGAGAGCACCTTCAATGGTGTTCTTGAATTTTTTCTTGTGTTTATCTTGAAAAGTCTCAAGTATGCATAATATATATCCAACTAGGAGTCATGTGCATAGCACATGACTCTTTAAAAGTGGGCTTGGGCTTGCCCCCCTTGGCCGGCCACTTTAATCCCTTGGGCCTAAATTTTGTATTCAATTTTCTTGGCTCGATTCATTAAAAGTCCCGTTTTGCAATTCCCGAAACAAATTTCCGAAATTCCAAATTTACCCTCGGCCTTCCCCGAAGTCTTGACATTAATGATTCCATAACCAACATAGTCATATTTACTAAAATCAAGTTATGTCCTTAAAACACACAAGTCGAAATTATTTCTCGATTTCCAATTACACGAAAACACGGGTCATAACAGTTGGCCATGTGGATTACACTAAATTGGGTCAAGATTCTTTGACCAAAGCCTTACATGGCACGGCCAAACAAGGCATAAAGTGGACTGATTGTTTTTTGTCTTTCCAATCCCACTTTTTAATCCAATTATGGTTAGTTTCATCCCAATTTTCCATTACTAGTTTAATGCCGCACGAAAGTTGTGGATAAATTGTGACTCGACACGAAACCGGAAGTTAAAATCTCTACTTCATATCTTAAGATAGTCTTGCCTTTAACTCGTCGCGCTTATTTTAAAGCGTCCCGACGTATGAAAATACGGGACATAACAGATGAATTATATATGTAAATGAAGGATAAAAATTTCATCACATTTATCATTCTTCCACACTAGAAAATTCAAGAAAACTTGGGGAACAAGAGAAAGGGCCATACGGCCATGGAGACAAAAATTGAAGACCATGAATAGTGATCCAAAAAAAATACTTTCTTTTAGCTTTTCTACTAAATTGGAGGTCCTCTACAACAAGAAGTAGTTGTTGGAGCAAGAGAACCATTATTTGTCACAAGTTCATAACCCTATACAAAAGAGAAATCAAGGGAAAAAGGTAAGAATTAATTCCCTTTTAGACATGTTAGGGATGAATTATGTATGTTGAAGTGTGTGGAAAAGGATTAAATTCATGAAATATGTGTGTGTTTGTGTTGGCCGAATGCATGGGTTGTTGTGTAGAAAAGATGAAATGATTTTTATTTAGTAGTTTGATTGTTGTGTTGTGAATTCCATAATGTAAAATGGATTAAAAACATGAAATCATGCATGTTGAAGTTGTGGTCGTGTCTGTGTGATGGTGGCCGAATATAGTGGGGTTGTGTAGGACAAATGAATTGATTTTATTTGGTAATTTGGTTGTTGTGGTTGTGAATATCTTGTACATATTGTAATGTGTAGAAATGAATAAAATTCACGAATATGATGCTTGTTGATGTGTGGCCGAGAATGGGCTGTTTTGGTGTGGAAGGAACAAATTAATTTTACCTAGTAATTTGGTTGTTGTTGTGATGGTTTATGTGATGAAAATTAAGGTATTGGATGATTCAAGTTGGAGTTGAAACCGATTGTGAACTATTGTGAAAGTTAGTATATTGGTAACATAGTTCTTGCATTGGTATGAATGGTGTTGTTATTGATAATTTGGCCGAGTTAAATTCTCGGATTGTTGTTGATAAGATTGGCCGAGTAGATTCTCGGGGATGGTGTATTTACAGGGGAAATGCTGCCGAAATTTCGGCAGGATATAAGCGACTTGGTTTGAAAAACTAGGACGGGTATATGTCGATGAACCTAATGATTTTGTCAATTCTTTTGAAGGTAGACTAGCGAGCTCGGACAATAAGCATAACTAATAGGGCGTGGAACAGGTATGTAAGGCTTACCCTTTCTTTCTTTTGGCATGTCCTAGAGCCAAGTAAGTTATGATATGCACTTTGAGGTAACTTTACTCTTGATTCCGAGTCTGTTTATGATTCGTATGTACCTTCTGATATAAGTATTCAGTAAATTCGCTATGAGTGTTTGGATATAAGCATTTTGTTACAAGTATTCTGATATGAGTATTTTGATATAAGTATTCTGATATGAGTAATCTGATATGAGTATTCTGATACGGGTATTCTCTGAAAGTCTTAATGTCCCCAACTTCTGTATACGATCTTGGATAGCTTTAAAATGCCCGTGGAGGTTTTTGTACTAAAATGCTCGTAACTTTCTGCTACTGAGTCCGATCGACCCGAAACTTGTTTCTGAGCCTTCACATGTCGGTATGAGTGTGTGTCTCTGTCGGGTCTTGATTTGTGTGCATATGGTTTCTCACGACTCTGCTCGTGCATGTCTGAGTATGTCTTTTCACTGTGTCCCGGGCCAGGTTCTGTTATCGTGCACTTTCTCTGCATTGTTCACCGCGCCCCTCGGTGGGAGAGCCGGGTTCTGTTATCTGTATATGATGATATGGAGATGGCGGCCAGGATGGCATATGATTCTGTTCACCGTGTCTCTCCCTAGAGTGCCGGGTTCTGTTACCGCGTCCCTCGCTAGAGGGCCGGGATCTGTTATCTGTTATCTGTATATGCACATGATGACTTATGATTTTGGCATACATGATTTGTGTTCTGAAAGTAAGCATTTTGATGTCTCGGATAAGGTACTTACCTTCTCTACTTCTGATTCTGATTATGGTTCTGTCTGTAATACTTCCGTGCTCCTAACTCCGATTATGATTCTGTTTACTGCACTTCTTGCCTTACATGCTCAGTACATATTTCGTACTGACCCCCTTTCTTCGGGGGTTGTGTTTCATGCCGCGCAGGTACACCCAGATGATGTGAAGTCATCGTAGAGGATGTCCCAGCAGAGTTGGCAAGCTCCATTTGCTCCTGGAGTTCTGCCGAGTCAGAGTTTGTTTGTTACGCTTTTTCTGGATTGAAGTTAGAGACTTTGCAGACAGAGTCGTGGGTATAGTATGTCGGTTGCGTAAGCGGCTTCATCAGCCGATATGTCATTCTGCATTACGTGATAAATTCTATATAATCACAGATTCTGTTTGATTTGGAAAGCATCGAAAAAGAATATTTTGAAGGTTTATTATGTATTTTATCTTTATTTGATTTAAAAAGTCTAATAAGATTATGTGTGTCCTAAAGGTCTGTGGGTTCGCTCGGCTCCGGATGTGGGGCCGGGTGCCCATCACACCCTAGTAAGGTTAGGGTGTGACAAAGTGGTATCAAAGCAGGTTTGTCCTAGGGGTTGTCAGCAAAGTCGTGTCCGGTAGAGTCCTGTTTATGGTGTGGAGACGAACCCACCCGGGGGACCCACTACTCAGGTATTGTCTCTGCACAGTCGCTCTGTAATCGACCCATATTCACGCTGCAGCGCTACTTGGGCTCGATCCCGCGTCCCCGTGCTCCTTTACATTCCCCCGAGGGAATCGCCTCTTACCAATTGAGCTATGGTGTGAAGCCGGCCACATTTATAAACAGGAGGCTACAGGGCATCTAGGGATTGTTGACCTTCTTTCTGTCCTTCATCGTGCGATAGTACCAAGCCATAGGAAATGAAATTTCCTATGTAAGCCTTACATACGACGTAAAAAGGTAAGTGGCGACATGGAAAGTCACAGGGGTAAGTATTGACATATTTGTTCTGTTACCTGAAGTTGGAAGCTCTGGGTGGCTGGAATATGTTATATATGTATATATATATATATATATATATTTCCTGTGAGACATTGTTGATATTTACCGTGCGCAGGTTTTGAAAGATAAGAATGGTAAAGGAGATTCTGCTAGAATTGTTGGGTACACCTAATAGGAAGAAGTGTGGAAAGGGAATATTGCAAATGGACGGTAAGTGGGGTGAGTGTTTCAGAAAGGTTATGGATTTGGTATGACACAAAAAGTAATAGCGAGAAAGGCGGTTTGCTGTCCAGAGGATTAAAATGGATAGCATTCGAGGGTTAGTAGGAACAAGGTCTGCTGGAGGACTCAGAGAAAGTCGACAATCGGCTTTGCCGTAGGTTATGATATGAGGACGGTGAGAGGAAGTCCGAACTGGCTGATAATCGAGTATGCATAAGTAACGGCGACGAAGGTACGTTTGTTGCCATTGGGACTCTGGAAATCCGGGACGGAAGGTAATTATACATAAAAGTGGAAGGTGAACATTGAAGGTCGAAAAGGGTAAAATGGTAATTGTAAAAGAAAAGACTTGTTACGGAAGTGTCCCGGAATCGGTAAGGCCTCGACTAACCCCAAATCATGCAATGAAGGTCACATGAGAAAGCGGACGCGATTATATAAGCATTAAAGCACCGAATTCCACCAAGGCTTCGAGGTTAAGCGTGCCAAGGTGGGAGGATGGGTGACCCCCTGGGAAGGATGCTAAAAAATTTCACAAGTGTAAATCCAAGGGACAAATCAAAAGTTAGAATAACTTAAATGAAACTAGAGTATACGGGACGGTTGAAGATCATAAGAGGTCGTGTAGAACGAGGCAGATTGGGTTGGTGAAAAGACAGAGGGTGTATTACAGCCCTTGAATTAGGATAAGCTTGAATAGTATTTGGAAGTATTTCGTGGACTAGTTGATAGTAACTATCTATATATATAGGAATGCGTAGAATATCCCACATATATTTGTATCGGTGGACATGTGCGTCCCAGCAACCGGCGCTACGGTAAATAAGGTACCAATTGAGTAAGGGTACCGAAGTTCAAGTGACAACCAGAATGAACGGCACAATGTTATAAGGTAGGCTGATGTTATTCTCTCTATAGGGTAAGATTGAAAAATTCTGATATAGTGATACTTGAGAACGAAAGAAAGTAAGTAAATGGAAGGCAAAGTAACCAAAATGTCAGAAAAAGGTAAAAGGTAAGAAATCCCGGTAAGGGAAGCCCGAGAGAAATTGCTGACAAAGCATGAGACTACTCGGACGACAACGCTTATTGTGATAGAAGCACCTACGGTTGGTGGTCTGGAAATTTTTGGAAGAAAGAAAGAACGTAGCATTTGTGGAGGAGCAAGAAGGGTGCATTCGATACCATTAATGATACGGAGCATGGGAGTGTATGCTATGAATATATATATGAATCATCAAAGCGAAGCGATGATCGATCATAATTGTAAGGATATCCCCACCGGAGACCCAATAAGAAATAACGATGGACGGAACGAGCGCCAAATATGAGAAATCAAAGATAAGTATACTTGTGTCAAAAAAAATAGGAGAGCAAGGAACAGCCTATGGCCATATTGGATTGTTAAGCGAAGGTTGCGTACTAAAAACATGGCTTCTGTTAAGGTGTGGTGACGATGCCATAACAACGAAGAGATGAGTTAGGAAGGATAAGGATAGTAAATTGGCGCAACGGATTGGAGAACCTATGACACATAATAAGAACTCATGAAAAGGCCGAGGAGTTTAACTACAAGGAAATAAGGCGAAGGATAAAGAACGGACATGAAGGAAAGAATAACAATAAAAGGAACCCCCCGAAGTATTATAAGACCCCATGAGATCAGTTGAACATTCGAGGACAAATGTTCTAAAGGGGGGGAGGATGTTATAGCCCGTACTTTGTGTCACGACCCAGCCTCGTGGGCCGCGACTGGCACCCTACCTGGGTGCCCAGACCAAATCACATATTCATTTACCAAATCCGAACGTATTTCAGAATTTCATAAACGTCATATCAACATAGGTTATATCAAAATATGTCTTAAGTGGTCGCACAAATCAAAATGTCATATCGAATCCAATCGGAGCGGCGGAATAGACATCGCCGGTCATAAGTGCAAATATAAGCATAAGGGCCATTTAGGGCCATCATAACAAACTGACCGCTGTAAGACCAGAAAACAAAATCAAACAAACATACATAGGACCCTCGCTCCACATATATGACTACAGGCCTCTACGAATTCAAACAAAGACATATGGCGAGACAGGGCCCCGCCGTACCCAAATAGTCAAATGTACAGAATATATACATAGCAAAAGAAGTCTGTACCCAAAAGCGGACTCCGAGTCAAGAAGGAGTACTCCGAAATAGCAGAGAGTGAAGCCTACAGTGGAGGATCACCAATATCTGTACCTGCGGGCATGAAACGCAGCCCCCGAAGAAAGGGGGTCAGTACGAAATATGTACTGAGTATGTAAAGCACGGAGTGCAGAAATATGAGCAAAAACTGAAAGCAAACCAGATATCAAAAGGGAAATACCAATCAGTATGTCCAAAATCCGTATCAAATCATATACATATACATAATGCAAACGAAAGCATGCAAACGCTCGAGAACGTGGTCGCCACTCCGACGCTGGCGCCATACACAGCATAACACCAGATGGTTTCAAATCTCCGTACATCCCCGAACACAAACATAAGTGAGCGTATCGCATCACTAGCCATATCACAGCATAACTCCAAACGGAACCCGACCCTATGGCGAGGCCTCGGGAACCGTAACACAGCATACGACCAAATTATCATAGGGCGCACGAATCATAACCGGCCCGGGAACCGGTGAACGAAGTCATAGTAAGGCACGAGCGGAGTCGTGAGCGAGCAAATGCAAATCATATTTCAAAATAGCCTTTCAAAACATAATGATTTCATAAGTCATTTCATAGTACAAAATAACCGAATACTTAGTCGATACAAAGTTTTATTTCCCAAAATGTTTCCAAAATGGTACGTATGGCTCAAAACGTAACTTAGCATATCATAATCTTCAATACATATCTCGTGGGAGGAAGTTCCAAAACCGAAAGTATCATATCAACCTTTATTCAAAAGGACAGCCCAATAGGACAAATAGGGCGTCTCGGGGTTAGCGGGCCCACCTCGAGTCAAATTGAGGTGGCGAACATAATTTACGAACATTTAAAGGCCAGAAGGTCATACATAATGATTTCAAAGTAACCCGATCACATTTCGATAGGTTTCGAACATTTGGTTGCATTCTAGCCAAAATAGAGCCTTTAGGCTTCAATTGAATTGAATGAATAGTAGTCGTTTTGTAGATCGGGTTTCGAGGAGCAGAAAGGCTCCGGAGGTTCCAAAATTCACCTAACACACTAAGACATGCCAAACGAAGAAGTGGGAAGCTTTACATACCCTATAGACGTCTTATGCTCTCCTTAAAATCAAATCCCGTTTCGTCCGAAATCTACAAATGGTCAAAGTTACCAATTTGAGATTCTTAGGCTTAAAGTTTCCATTAACTTGATTTTTGTCTACCGAAATTTCGGCAGCATTTCCCCTATAATGCTAACACCCCCGAGACTTAGCTCGGCTCAATAAACATCAACAACAACAACCCAAACGTCACAAACAACATAAACCACAACTAAATCGTTCTAACTTCAATATTCCTCTTTACTATAAAAGTTGGCAACTTTCATTCAAACTTCACAATTCCAAACTTATGTCCACATTATTGTATTCATTCAATCATTCAAGATTATTCAATCACATCCCAATTATGTTCCAACATTATACATGGATTCAAGAAGTTCGTCACTTTCCATATTCCTTTCAAAACGTCAACAATTCCGACGAACATACTAACTTGCATTATTTCATTCCGAATTCATTAACAACAACCATAAGTCATATTTAAAGTCTTTAGTATCAAAGATATACAATGATATACGCAAATATACAAAAGGTATACACTTTCCCGTAATGATCCAAAATCCTTTTCCAACGCCAATACAATTCCTTAAACGTTCATTTACGACATAAAGGCCACGACGACACATTGAACAAACTAAACAAGATCAAATTCACTACTCCTCCCACACCAATATGGCTCACGGCCAACACACCCTTCACACACACACGGCCATGCTCAACACAACACAATTCCATAATCTTCATGCAACTTTGATCACTACCACATATATACCCATTTCATAACATAAAAACATAGAAATCATACCTTATTCTTGAAATTCCGATTTGCCGCAAACATCGCCCTTTCGCTTAACTAATTATATCACGTCGGAGAGCGTTTTGCATACTCTATGAATACACGAAGAACAAGATTTTTAGATTGGAAACAAAGCTAGGAAAATTTTTTGTGTTGGCTAAGGGGTTTCGGCCGAGAGGCCCTTTTTGAGGTGCTCTTCAATTTGTTTTTGTTTGATTGGTTTTCTTGAAGATTCTGAAGACCAAAAATGATATATATCTATATAAGAGTCATGTGCATAGCACATGACATTAAAAAAAATGGGTTTGGGCCAAGCCAAGTGGCCGGCCACCCCACAATCTTGGGCCACAATTTTTGTTGTCCAATTCTTGGCCCAATTCATGAAAAGTCCCGTTTTGTAATTCCCGAAACTAATTTCCGAAATTCCAAATTTACCCTCGGCCTTCCCCAATGACTTAGCACCAATAGTTTCCTAACCAACATAGTCATATTATCTAGAATCAAAATATTTCCTTATAACACACAAGTCTTGATTATTTCTCGATTTCCAAATATACGAAAACACGGGACATAACACTTTGTACGCTCGGATACTTTGAGAAAGTTGTGGCAAGTTGAGGGCAAGATCACTTTCCAAAATTATTTTAATGTACAAGTTGGTTATGAATATTATTCATGAACATCATTAGTATGGAAATATTGAGAAAGGCTAAGGGTAGAAAGGAAAAATTCACAAAGTAGTAAATGGTAATATTGTGGAAGGCTAAGGGAAAAATGGGAATTTCACAAAAATTTTCAAGAAAGTTCTTGAAGGGACCAAAAGTTAATTATGGAAATTAATATTTCATGAAATAAGGGCCATTTGGCCGTGTACATGTGGGTGTGGGCCATAGCCCACATGGATGAATTATATATGTACATGAAGGATAAAAATTTCATCACATTTATCATTCTTCCACTCTAGAAAATTCAAGAAAACATAGGGAACAAGAGAAAGGGCCATACGACCATGGAGACAAAAATTGAAGACCATGAATAGTGATCCAAAAAAAAATACTTTCTTTTAGCTTTTCTACTAAATTGGAGGTCCTCTACAACATGAAGTAGTTGTTGGAGCAAGAGAACCATTATTTGTTACAAGTTCATAACCCTAGACAAAAGAGAAATCAAGGGAAAAAGGTAAGAATTAATTCCCTTTTAGACATGTTAGGGATGAATTATGTATGTTGAAATGTGTGGAAAAGGATTAAATTCATGAAATATGTATGTGTTTGTGTTGGCCGAATGCATGGGTTGTTGTGTAGAAAAGATGAAATGATTTTTATTTAGTAGTTTTATTGTTGTGTAGTGAATTCCATAATGTAAAATGGATGAAAAACATGAAATCATGCATGTTGAAGTTATGGTCGTGTATGTGTGATGGTGGCCGAATATAGTGGGGTTGTGTAGGACAAATGAATTGATTTTATTTGGTAATTTGGTTGTTGTGGTTGTGAATATCTTGTACATATTGTAATGTGTAGAAATGAATAAAATTCATGAATATGATGCTTGTTGATGTGTGGCCGAGAATGGGATGTTTTGGTTTGGAAGGAACGAATTAATTTTACCTAGTAATTTGGTTGTTGTTGTGATGGTTTATGTGATGAAAATTAAGGTATTGGATGATTCAAGTTGGAGTTGAAACCGATTGTGAACTATTGCGAAAGTTAGTATATTGGTAACATAGTTCTTGCATTGGTATGAATGGTGTTGTTATTGATAATTTGGCCGAGTTAAATTCTCGGATTGTTGTTGATACGATTGGCCGAGTAGATTCTCGGGGATGGTGTATTTACAGGGGAAATGCTACCGAAATTTCGGCAGGATATAAGCGACTTCGTTTGAAAAACTAGGACGGGTATATGTTGATGAACCTAATGATTTTGTCAATTCTTTTGAAGGTAGACTAGCGAGCTCGGACAATAAGCATAACTAACAGGGCGTGGAACAGGTATGTGAGGCTTACCCTTTCTTTCTTTTGGCATGTCCTAGAGCCAAGTAAGTTATGATATGCACTTTGAGGTAACTTTACTCTTGATTCCGAGTCTGTTTATGATTCGTATGTACCTTCTGATATAAGTATTCAGTAAATCCGCTATGAGTGTTCGGATATAAGTATTTTGTTACAAGTATTCTGATATGAGTATTTTGATATAAGTATTCTGATATGAGTAATCTGATATGAGTATTCTGATACGGGTATTCTCTGAAAGTCTTAATGTCCCCAACTTCTGTATACGATCTTGGATAGCTTGAAAATGCCCGCAGAGGTTTTTGTACTAAAACGCTCGTAACTTTCTGCTACTGAGTCCGATCGACCCGAAACTTGTTTCTGAGCCTTCAGATATCGGTAAGTGTGTGTGTCTCTGTCGGGTCTTGATTTGTGTGCATATGGTTTCTCATGACTCTGCTCGTGCATGTCTGAGTATGTCTTTTCACTGTGTCCCGGGCCAGGTTCTGTTATCGTGCACTTCCTCTGCATTGTTCACCGCGCCCCTCGGTGGGAGAGCCGGGTTTTGTTATCTATATATGATGATATGGGGATGGCGGCCAGGATGGCATATGATTCTGTTCACCGCGTCTCTCCCTAGAGGGCCGGGTTCTGTTACCGCGTCCCTCGCTAGAGGGCTGTGATCTGTTATCTATTATCTGTATATGCATACGATGACTTATGATTTTTGCATACATGATTTGTGTTCTGAAAGTAAGCATTTTGATGTCTCGGATAAGTTACTTACCTTCTCTACTTCTGATTCTGATTATGGTTTTGTCTGTAATACTTCCGTGCTCCTAACTCCGATTATGATTCTGTTTACTGCACTTCTTGCCTTACATGCTTAGTACATATTTCGTACTGACCCCCTTTCTTCGGGGGTTGCGTTTCATGCCGCGCAGGTACACCCAGATGATGTGAAGTCATCGTAGAGGATGTCCCAGCAGAGTTGGCATAGGCATATTCTCTTTTCTGACGTCATCGTTATCATTATCGTCATGGAAGTATTCTCGTTGGGATAGGTACAGTACTTGTCATTTGGTAATGGAATAAGGATCGAAAGTTTCTTTTGGATTCAGCTTCAACGTAAGTCAAGCGGAATAATAAGGTAAATCCGGGAAACAGTGGGCCCACCTCGGATGAAATGAGGCGGCGCGCCAAATTTACATATGTTACATGTCATGGCGTTAGTTGTGAGGGTTTTAGGGTCATCGGGTCCTAATTATGCAAGTTCTAGAGGTTTAGGAAATTCTTCCAACATTTTGCACACTTTTTAATTCAATTCTACTGATTGAAAAAGGAGAAACTTTAGATGCGGATTCTGGAGGGTAGAAGGGTCCCCGAGGTTCTTAACCAACATATTACGCCTAAGACATGCCATAGAAAGAAGGGTGAATTTCCATTCTTTTCTACACATTACAACACATTACAACAACAACCAATACATCACATAATTTTAATTCATTCTTCCATACATAACACTTCATACATACGGCCTCAACTCCAACTTGTTTTCTATCATGAATTTCTTCCATTTTAGTATACTACACACATGTAAACCCTTCATAACATATAAAACAAGATTAAAACTCACCTTTCTTCTTCAACTTGTCCACTTGGTTAAGGTTCATGAATTGTCCATATAAGTGTCCTGCTTGCTCCAACAACTTCACCATGTTAAAGAGCATCTTCCAATTAGTAGTAATGCTAGGAGAAAATAATTTTCCTTGGTCAATTTCCCATGGCTCAATTTCTAGAGCCATGGCCGAAACCCTTGCACTCTCTTCATTTTTTTTTTCTTTTGTTCTTCTTCTTTTTGTCTTGAATTGGAAGACAAGCTCATATATATATATACCCAAGCATGTGAGGGGCACATGCCCCTCTCTAGAATAATCTCCAATTTTCTTGATTTTTCTTTCTTGAATTGTTTTACTTGGTCAAAGAAGACCAAAAGTCTTCTCTCTCTCTTTTTTTTTTTTTTTTTACAATTTAGCCCTTCCATATTTACACTTTGCCCCCTTCACTTATGAATGGCCACATGCTCCTTTCTTTATTTCCTAGAGTTCTCTTCTCTTTTTACCCTTAACTTTTCTCAATATTTCCATAACACTAATATCCATAATTGATATTTATAACCAACTTATAAATTAAAATAATTTTTGAACGTAGCGTTTCCCTTAACTTGCCACGACTACCTTGGAATGTCCGAACGTATGAAATACGGGCTATAACATCCTCCCCCCCTTTAGAACATTCGTCCTCGAATGTTCAACTGACCTTGTAGGGTCTTGTAGCACTTCGGGAGGGGGTTCCTTTATGGTTGCCCTTTTTTCTCCATGTCCATTCTATATTAGTTATCCTACTTTCCTTGTTATCAAACTTTTGGATCTTTACATAAGTCCTCATTCCATGTCATGGGTTTCTTTTATAGCTGCTCTCTCCATGATGCTCGTTCCTTATCCTTTACCTTATTTTCCTTGTAATCGAACTCCTTGACTTTTCATGAGTCGGTTCTCCATGTCATAGGTTTTTCTAACTCACTGTGTCACCTCATTATCCTTGTTCTTTCCGGGTCCTTCCTTTTCTATTGTTGTCTTGTCACCGTACCTTAACGGAAGCCATGTCTTAGTACGCAATCCTTACTTAATGATTCAATGTAGCGGGAGGCTATTTCCTTATCCTTAGGTCTATCTCTTAGTATACTCATAGTTATTTCGCTTCTACTCTTCTCCCAAGTATTCTTGCGACACGCCGACATATTTTGAGCTCTGTTTTCAAACTAATAGATTTCCTTTCTCTGACACTTCATAGTGTTGCAATTCTTTTTTTTTTTTTTGGGTCTGCTATGGTCTCCCCCCCCCCCTTTAGGGGACTCCTTACACGCTGACCGCCTGCGAGTATCTTCCTTCTCTTACTATGTCTTCATATGGGTTCTAAACTTAGGAACTATTCCTTTTGCCCTACTTATTGGAATCGGTTCTTAAACTCCACATTTTCCCTTTCGATCTATATTGCTACACTCTATCCCTTCTCACACCTATTTTTTTCAAATTCCTGGCCCAAATAGTCTCGTGTCTTGTCGATAGTTTCTCTCGGGTTTTCCCTCCTTACCTTTTCTTACTTTACTTCCACTGTGATTTCTTATCGTTGACCCTTCCGTGCCCTCTGGTCTCCTTATTTTCCATTAGCTCACTCCTCTTCCTTTACAACTATTACTGTATTAGATTCTCCAGTCTTCATCAGTCGCAGGGGCACTGACAGCTTTCCTTGTAGCACCAGTACCATTTACTTTCGCTATCACTCGGGCTTTGATTCCCTCGTTCGATTAATGCCCTCCTTGCCATAGTTCCGGTTACTGGAACTTCGAGATTCATATATACAATCATTTTGAAATATCCTACATACTCACATATATATGTATATGATTACTATCAGCTAACCCACAAAGTACGTACAAATGCTGTTCAAGCCTATCCTAATTCTAAGGCTGTAATGTACTCCCTGTCTTCTTACTGAGCTAATCCACCTCGTCTTACGCGTCCTCTTAAGGTTCCCAGCCATCCCATACACTCTAGTTTTCCTTGAAATACCCTAGCTTTTAATTTGGCTCTTATGTTTCAATCTATAGAATTTCTCACCAACTTCCCAGGGGGTCACCCATCATGGAATTGCTCCCACCTGAGCACGCTTAACCCAAAAACTTCATTGGAGTTCGGTGTCTTAATGCTGATATTTTCGCGCCAGCTTCCTCACCTGACCTTTATTACCTGTCCTGGGGCAACTCGAAGTTTTACAGTTTCTGGGACATTTTCGTAACACGTCCTTTCTTGTATAATTACTATTTTTCCCTTCCTGGTTTCCAACGCTCACCTTATGGCTAACTCCTATCCTGGGCTTCCAGATTCCCGATGGGAGCAACCTCACCTTCGTTGCCATGCCCAAATCCATAACCTTCTGAGCCAACGCATTTCACTTACTACCTATTCGAAGTATCTCTTTTCCATGCTTCTTCCTGTGGGGTGAGCCCGTTCTGGCAGAACCTCCTTTACCGTTCCTACTTATTCAAAATCTGTATGCGGCCAATGTCATCAATGCCTTACATAACGTACAACTCTGTGGCACATCCCCGCCATCCAGTACTCCCAGTTCAGGTAATAGAACAGTCATCCAGGCTTACCTTCGTAACTTGCCACCTCGGCACTTGTCTTCTTTCGTCATCACTGAGCGTCTGCGAAAATTGGCGGTTAGTATAAGGAATCCTATTTCCTATGACTTGGCTCTATCGCACGATCTGAGACAGAAAGAAGGTCAACATTTCCTAGATGCCCCGCAACCTCCTGTTTATAAATGTGGCCGGCTTCACACTCATAAACAAGACTCTACTGGACACGACTTTGCAGACAACCCTTGGACCGACCTGCTCTGATACCACTTTGTCACACCCCGACTTTACTAGGGTGTGATGGGCACCCGACCCCATATCCGGAGCCGAGCGAACCCGCTGACTCTTGTTACATATATAAACTCCGGAATCAGTAAAGAAAGAAATACATAGTAAGCTCTCCAATATTTTTTTTTTCCATAAGTAAACTCCGACATCATGTAAGACTCGTGACATGAAGCGTAATACCATATCGACTGCTTACAGACTGACCACCCAGTACCCATGACTCTGTCTGCAAAGTCTCTAACGTAGAACAAAATATCATAGTATATACTTGGACTTGGCAATTCTCCGGGACAAAGGGAGTTCGCCATCTCCGCTGGAACATCTTCAGTAAAATCTTCTAATCATCTGGGAGTACCTGCGCGGCATGAACGCAGCCCCCGAAGAAGAGGGGTCAGTACGAGCAATGTACTGAGTATGTAAAGCATGGATAGTAACATAATAAAGGAATATGCAGAATGAATAATGACAGAATAGACATATGGAGCTTATCATGGGACAGATGTAACCTGTACATATGATTGCCTTTCTGCAGATGTCATGCATGCTTAGTTTCTTTTTCAGAAAAACGGTGTTTCTTATTTACATATACAGAAAACAGAACATTTCAGAAAACGGTGTCCTTCATTTACATTCACAGACGCCGAGTACATCGGCTCTCCCACCCCCCTCCCCAACAGTGTCCCAACATATTATATATATATATATCACAAATACAGACGCCGTATCCGGCTCTCCCCTATCCCGCGTCCGGGCATCCCGCGTCCGGGATGAAATCCAGCTGAATCAGGTGGTGATATAACAGTGGCCCTTCCCCTTCCCCATATACATATACATATACATATACATATACACATTCACATTCATATTCATATGTCATACAATTGGCATGCATGAGAGCCCAAAGAAAATCATGTGTCCATCGGAGTGACGTAAGGTCGAAACCCTCCGATTACATTATGGAATAATCGGGTCACTTGTCTCACCTTGAAGGAACGATAATTATAAGGCGAGACTATCAACGGAAAATAGCTTTAAGAGGAGACACAGAATAACATCATTGGCATTATAACCGTCAATTCATATGCTTTGAAGTCTTTTAGAAACTAGTACAACACTTTCATATTCACATTGGATTCTTAGCTCAAGACTCTTATTCGTTGAATCATTCTTGTCGTACTTATCATAGGCATATTCTCTTTTCTGACGTCATCGTTATCATTATCGTCATGGAAGTATTCTCGTTGGGATAGGTACAGTACTTGTCATTTGGTAATGGAATAAGGATCGAAAGTTTCTTTTGGATTCAGCTTCAACGTAAGTCAAGCGGAATAATAAGGTAAATCCGGGAAACAGTGGGCCCACCTCGGATGAAATGAGGCGGCGCGCCAAATTTACATATGTTACATGTCATGGCGTTACTTGTGAGGGTTTTAGGGTCATCGGGTCCTAATTATGCAAGTTCTAGAGGTTTAGGAAATTCTTCCAACATTTTGCACACTTTTTAATTCAATTCTACTGATTGAAAAAGGAGAAACTTTAGATGCGGATTCTGGAGGGTAGAAGGGTCCCCGAGGTTCTTAACCAACATATTACGCCTAAGACATGCCATAGAAAGAAGGGTGAAGCCTTACATACATATTCTGCTTCTTATGCGACTCCAAATTCACGTTCCAAATCCGCCAAAATCTACAAATTGGTCATGTTTACCAAAATTTGATTAGAGCCTTTAGAAGTTGATTCCTTGAAGTAACACTTTGTCTGCCGAAATTTCGGCAGCATTTCCTCTGTAAATGTACCAACCCCGAGAATATGGCTCGGCCCAATTCAACAACAACCCAACCAACAACCAAGCTACAACATCAATAAGAGGTTCAAAACACATTCTAATCATTAGTGACTCTTTTCTATACAATTCGACGATATTCCATTTTCATTCAAATCAACCGCATGCAATCAAACCAACATCCACCTTCATACATTCAAGTACTAATCCAAACCATTTAAATAAGATTCGGGAACGCTTCGGACAAACCACAAAACATTCGAACAATCCAACAATGTACCATGGAACCCGAAATCTCCCAACTTCCATAGGAACCATCACAACACATTTCTTCCTTCAAAATTCACAAACTACACCCACAAACCACATTTTAACAACATTATTATCATAATTACAAGAAACTACATTTGATTCAAATTAGCTTCCAAAAACAGCCCGCAACAATTATGACACCATCTTGGCTCACTAAGCTCTCATTTACATCACATAATCCACAACGCAACAACCCAAACATACTAAATAAAATTAGTCCATTCTTTGACATGCAAAACAGTCCATTTTCGGCCAACATCACAATACACCCATTCCATGATTTTTTTATTCATTTTCCATACATTACAACACCACATAATTATGCTAAATACACTTAATTCATTATTCCTACACATTGCACACACCACACGGCCAAACAACACTTCACACGGCTCAACTTGAACATGCAATATTTCATGAATTTCCATTCCTTTCTACACATTACAACACATTACAACAACAACAAATACATCACATAATTTTAATTCATTCTTCCATACATAACACTTCATACATACGGCCTCAACTCCAACTTGTTTTCTATCATGAATTTCTTCCATTTTAGTATACTACAACACATGTAAACCCTTCATAATATATAAAACAAGATTAAAACTCACCTTTCTTCTTCAACTTCTCCACTTGGTTAAGGTTCATGAATTGTCCATATAAGTGTCCTGCTTGCTCCAACAACTTCACCATGTTAAAGAGCATCTTCCAATTAGTAGTAAAGCTAGGAGAAAATAATTTTCCTTGGTCAATTTCCCATGGCTCAATTTCTAGAGCCATGGCCGAAACCCTTGCACTCTCTTCATTTTTTTTTTCTTTTGTTCTTCTTCTTTTTGTCTTGAATTGGAAGACAAGCTCATATATATATATACCCAAGCATGTGAGGGGCACATGCCCCTCTCTAGAATAATCTCCAATTTTATTGATTTTTCTTTCTTGAATTGTTTTACTTGGTCAAAGAAGACCAAATGTCTTCTCTCTCTCTCTTTTTTTTTTTTTTTTACAATTTAGCCCTTCCATATTTACACTTTGCCCCCTTCACTTATGAATGGCCACATGCTCCTTTCATTATTTCCTAGAGTTCTCTTCTCTTTTTACCCTTAACTTTTCTCAATATTTCCATAACACTAATATCCATAATTGATATTTATAACCAACTTATAAATTAAAATAATTTTTGAACGTAGCGTTTCCCTTAACTTGCCACGACTACCTTGGAATGTCCGAACGTACGAAATACGGGCTATAACACAAAGAAACCAAAATGTCGGAAAAAGGTAAAAGGTAAGAAATCCCGGTAAGGGAAGCCCGAGAGAAATTGTTGACAAAGCATGAAATTACTTGGATAAAAACTCGAAGGTAGGTATGTAAGAAGAATAAAGTGTGGTAATAGGGAATAAGAGAGGAATGTGTGAGGTTCGAGAATTTAATTTAAATAAGTAAGACGTTTCGATATGTTGTGCATGGAGTTGGAAAGAATGATAAGGTGGGAGGTATGAACGAAGACTTCACAGAAAAACTGTTCGCTTATAAGGAGCCCCTAAAAAGGGGGGGGGGGGGGAGACCATATTATATTAAGCTTATGAGGAATTACGACATTTTCAAACACCAAGAAAGGAAATTTATTAGCTCGGAACCGGAGTTCGAAATACGTCGGAATATCAAAAAGATACATGGAAGAAGCGGGAACGAATTGACAATGAGTGTACCTTAAGAAAATACTCACAAGCTAAGATTACGAGGAATAATGGAGAAGATGATAAGACTCAGAGAACATGTCGGACAACAACGCTTATTGTGATAGAAGCACCTACGGTTGGTGGTCTGGAAATTTTTGGAAGAAAGAAAGAACGTAGCATTTGTGGAGGAGCAAGAAGGGTGCATTCGATACCATTAATGATACGGAGCATGGGAATGTACGCTATGAATATATATGAATCATCAAAGCGAAGTGATAATCGATCATAATTGTAAGGAAATCCCCACCGGAGACCCAATAAGAAATAACGATGGACGGAACGAGCGCCAAATATGAGAAATCAAAGATAAGTATACTTGTGTCAAAACAATATGAGAGCAAGGAACAACCTATGGCCATATTGGATTGTTACGCGAAGGTTGCGTACTAAAAACATGGCTTCTGTTAGGGTGTGGTGATGAAGCCATAACAACGAAGAGATGAGTTGGGAAGGATAAGGATAGTAAATTGGCGCAACGGATTGGAGAACCTATGACACAGTATAAGAATAACAATAAAAGGAACCCCCTGAAGTATTATAAGACCCCATGAGATCAGGTGAACATTCGAGGTCGAATGTTCTAAAGGGGGGGAGGATGTTATAGCCCGTACTTTGTACGTTCGGATACTTTGAGAAAGTTGTGGCAAGTTGAGGGCAAGATCATTTTCCAAAATTATTTTAATGTACAAGTTGGTTATGAATATTATTCATGAACATCATTAGTATGGAAATATTGAGAAAGGCTAAGGGTAGAAAGGAAAAATTCACAAAGTAGTAAATGGTAATATTGTGGAAGGCTAAGGGCAAAATGGGAATTTCACAAAAAATTTCAAGAAAGTTCTTGAAGGGAGCAAAAGTTAATTATGGAAATTAATATTTCATGAAATAAGGGCCATTTGGCCGTGTACATCTGGGTTTGGGCCATAGCCCACATGGATGAATTATATATGTACATGAAGGATAAAAAATTCATCACATTTATCATTCTTCCACTCTAGAAAATTCAAGAAAACTTGGGGAACAAGAGAAAGGGCCATACGACCATGGAGACAAAAATTGAAGACCATGAATAGTGATAAAAAAAAATACTTTCTTTTAGCTTTTCTACTAAATTGGAGGTCCTCTACAACAAGAAGTAGTTGTTGGAGCAAGAGAACCATTATTTGTTACAAGTTCATAACCCTAGACAAAAGAGAAATCAAGGGAAAAAGGTAAGAATTAATTCCCTTTTAGACATGTTAGGGATGAATTATGTATGTTGAGGTGTGTGGAAAAGGATTAAATTCATGAAATATGTGTGTGTTTGTGTTGGCCGAATGCATGGGTTGTTGTGTAGAAAAGATGAAATGATTTTTATTTAGTAGTTTGATTGTTGTGTTGTGAATTCCATAATGTAAAATAGATGAAAAACATGAAATCATGCATGTTGAAGTTGTGGTCGTGTATCTGTGATGGTGGCCGAATATAGTGGGGTTGTGTAGGACAAATGAATTGATTTTATTTGGTAATTTGGTTATTGTGGTTGTGAATATCTTGTACATAATGTAATGTGTAGAAATGAATAAAATTCATGAATATGATGCTTGTTGATGTGTGGCCGAGAATGGGCTGTTTTGGTGTGGAAGGAACGAAATAATTTTACCTAGTAATTTGGTTGTTGTTGTGATGGTTTATGTGATGAAAATTAAGGTATTGGATGATTCAAGTTGGAGTTGAAACCGATTGTGAACTATTGTGAAAGTTAGTATATTGGTAACATAGTTCTTGCATTGGTATGAATGGTGTTGTTATAGATAATTTGGCCGAGTTAAATTCTCGGATTGCTGTTGATAAGATTGGCCTAGTAGATTCTCGGGGATGGTGTATTTACAGGGGAAATGCTGCCGAAATTTCGGCAGGATATAGGCAACTTCGTTTGAAAAACTAGGACGGGTATATGTCGATGAACCTAATGATTTTGTCAATTCTTTTGAAGGTAGACTAGCGAGCTTGGACAATAAGCATAACTAATAGGGCGTCGAACAGGTATGTGAGGCTTACCCTTTCTTTCTTTTGGCATGTCCTAGAGCCAAGAAAGTTATGATATTCACTTTGAGGTAACTTTACTCTTGATTCCGACTCTGTTTATGATTTGTATGTACCTTCTGATATAAGTATTCAGTAAATCCTCTATGAGTGTTCAGATAAGTATTTTGTTACAAGTATTCTGATATGAGTATTTTGATATAAGTATTCTGATATGAGTAATCTGATATGAGTATTCTGATACGGGTATTCTCTGTAAGTCTTAATGTCCCCAACTTCTGTATACAATCTTAGATAGCTTGAAAATGCCCGTAGAGGTTTTTGTACTAAAACGCTCGTTACTTTCTGCTACTGAGTCCGATCGACCCGAAACTTATTTCTGAGCCTTCAGATGTCGGTAAGTGTGTGTGTCTTTGTCGGGTCTTGATTTGTGTGCATATGGTTTCTCACGACTCTGCTCGTGCATGTCTGAGTATGTCTTTTCACTGCGTTCCGGGCCAGGTTCTGTTATCGTGCACTTCTTCTGCATTGTTCACCGCGCCCCTCGGTGGGAGAGCCGGGTTCTGTTATCTGTATATGATGATATGGGGATGGCGGCCAGGATGACATATGATTCTGTTCACCGCGTCTCTCCCTAGAGGGCCGGGTTTTGTTACCGCGTCCCTCGCTAGAGGGTCGGGATCTGTTATCTGTTATCTGTATATGCATATGATGACTTATGATTTTGGCATACATGATTTGTGTTCTGAAAGTAAGCATTTTGATGTCTCGGATAAGGTACTTACCTTCTGTACTTCTGATTATGATTATGGTTCTGTCTGTTATACTTCCGTGCTCCTAACTCCGATTATGATCTTGTTTACTGCACTTCTTGCCTTACATGCTCAGTACATATTTCGTACTGACCCCCTTTCTTCGGGGGCGGCCTTTCATGCCGCGCAGGTACACCCAGATGATGTGAAGTCATCATAGAGGATGTCCCAGCAGAGTTGGCAAGCTCCATTTGCTCCTGGAGTGCTGCCGAGTCAGAGTTTGTTTGTTACGCTTTTTTTGGATTGAAGTTAGAGACTTTGCAGACAGAGTCGTGGGTATAGTATGTCGGTTGTGTAAGCGGCTTCATCAGCCAATATGTCATTCTGCATTACGTGATAAATGCTATATAATCACAGATTCTGTTTGATTTGGAAAGCATCGAAAAAGAATATTTTGAAGGTTTATTATGTATTTTATCTTTATTTGATTTAAAAAGTCTAATAAGATTATGTGTGTCCTAAAGGTCTGTGGGTTCTCTCGGCTCCGGATGTGGGGCCGGGTGCCCATCACACCCTAGTAAGGTTGGGTTGTGACACGACCGCAGGCATAACAAGCGTTTGAACCTTGGTGACACAATCCTAAATGCGGCTTGCCACATCGGTTGCATCGTGGTAAGGGCTTCCTTATATGACCGGATTCACCTTTATACTGGGAGCCCGAAGTCCTGGAGCTCTTACCTTGTCCAGAATAAATAAGACGGTCAAATCTTTTGCCCGCAAATCGAGGAGGTGCACTTGTCGTTGATTGCCCTGAATGACTGGAATACTGTTATCTTTGACTTCGTCTAAACTCACTAGCAGCATAAGAAGATCTGACCCTCTTACTATACCTTCTATCAGAATCACGCTCGCTCCTTTGCGGCTGCTGCTGTTCCCCTAAATTCTGAGCATGGGCCTGAATATGAGCAATATCAATCCCGTCCTGAAGCGAGGCTGTCAAGCATTCCTTAATAAAATGTGGCCCCAAACCACTCACAAATCGGTGTACACGGTCTCCCATATCGCCTATCATGGCTTGGGCATACCTAGCCAAAGAATTTAAGCAAAGATAGTACTCTGGGGCATTCATATTCCCCTATCGGAGATTCAAGAACTTGTCGGCTTGGGCCCGTCGAAACTCCGGTGGTACAATGTCGAAGGAAGGCATCCACGAACTCTTGCCATACTGGGGGAGGTGCATTTTCCCCTCTCGAAGACATCCAAGTGTTGTACTAATAGACCGCAACATCCCGCAATCTATAAGAAGCTAATTCCACTAACTCAGTATCAGAAGCATGTATTATTCTTAACATCTTCAGCATCTTATCTATAAAGCCCAATGGGTCTTCATCCGCTTTGACCCACAAAATTTTGGAGGGTTAAGACTAATAAAATCACGGGCTTTTGCGTTGACCGCTCTATCACCCTAGCTCACGCCCTGCCGTTAGGCCTAAGCGGCAACTAACTTGGTCAACAACTGAATAGCCTCGGTCATCTGCTGGCCTGGCGCACCTGGTTGAGGAACTGGGGTACTGGGGCTTGAGCTGAATCCCCGTCATGCTCCTCGGATAGGGGTGGAGTAGGAGAAGTCTGAATGGAACCACATTATAAGACTCACCCTCTTCTATCTCTGCCAGTGGCTTCCGTTAAGTCCTTCTTCCGGCCACCATCTTGACCTTCTGGGCCGCTGTAGCTTGCCTCTTCATAGGCATTGCTGAAATCATAACACACGATTAGGAAAAGGGGAATCCTAATAACATAGATCCATTGCACGGTCTAAGATAAGAAAGAAGGTCAATTATTCCTAAATTCCCTGCAGCCTCCTATTTATAAGTGTGGCTCACTTCACACTTATAAACAGGACTTTACCGGACACGGCTCGTAGACATACCCTAGGACGAACTACTCTGATACCACTTTTGTCACGACCCAACTAGAGGGCCATGATGGGCACCCGAGGCTAACCTATCGATTACCTCTAAACATACTTCTCACAATCATTTGTAGGTGGGCCATAAGCTTGCTTATCTGCATCATACTCTATAAGGACATGTATTACAAGATAATGGGACATCGTTATATTATCATTAGAAACCGTGCCTATAAACATAAGCCAACAAGGCCGTCTAAATACTATACATCAATATGTACTGATAAGACTACAGAATATATATAGATACATGCATCCGGCTACAAGCCTCTATATATGGAGTACAAGAATCCATAGGGACAGGGCAGGACTCTGCCGTGCCCAATTATATGCACAAAAGAGTAGTACCAATAAGCTACAGCTCCGGGACAATTGGAGCCGTTATGGAACTCCGCTGATAAAGCTCTTAAGGATCAGGTCCATCTACATGTTTAGCTGCGGGCATGAACGCAGCGTCCACAAGAAAGGACGTCAGTACGAATAATGTACTGAGTATGCAAGGCATGAATATTACCATAACAAGAGATATGGAGCAGAACATGGAATAAGAAAATAACATGTACATTTGTTCACCTCTAAAGGCGGATACCAAGCATGCTTAAAATTTTGTAAAAAATGTTTCTCATGTATATAAAGGTATGTGAGGCTAGGTCTTTCCTTTCTATGGAATGAATCCCATGACATGATTCTTCTCCCTTTTCATGACTCTCCTATATCCCGGAAAGCCAAGAGCCTAAGATCATGCATAGCTACATGAGTCAAGATATATGATGTGACGCTCTTATAAAGTAAATGATGTTATTCCTTGTATACACTCACCTTATATCCCAATCCCTTCAAGGTGAGGCAGAATGTTCATAAATGCACATAATGGAATCGAGGGTTCACGACCTTACGTCACCTCGATAGAGTGCAGTTGTTCTAGAGTCCTTGTGCATGTATGATGATAAGTATATTTTGATAAGCATATCATTATAAATATTTTATGATGAGCATGTCATGATTGCATCACACCGGGCCTAGTTGGCCGGGCAGTCACCGCGAAAGCGGGCAGCTATACAATACACCATGGCCAGTTGGCATGGGCAGACACCACTAGTGGGTGGCATGAGATGGTACCCCGGACGCGGGAGGCCTGGACGCGGGCTAATGTTTCTGATTATCACACCGCACCTATATGGTCGGGCAGTTTAGATATATATATACATATGATATGCATACATGAGATGATGATAAGCATAAAAGTAAGTCAGTATGCATTACTTTTCATATGATTCCCAGTCAGGTACAGTTGCTCCATACTTGATGCCTCCTTTACTTTCTTGATGTGTTGTTTTTGTTCATGCCTCTCATACTCAGTACAACATTCGTACTGACGTCCGTTTTCTTTGGACGCTGTGTTCATGCCCACAGGTAGACAGGGAGGCGAGCTCGATCCGGATTCTTAGGAGCTGTCAGCTGATTGAAAGCACTCCATTGTCTGGGGGTGCTTATGATTATACTTTTGGTACATGTGTATATTTTGGGCATGACGGAGTCTTGTTCCGTCTACATGTATAGTATGTCAGTAGAGGCTCGTAGATGCGTAGTGTGGGTTAGATGGTCTCACAAGTTTATTACAGCATGCATGTATATATTATATATATATATTATTTTGATGGCCTAATGAGGCATTTGTATATATATATATATAGACTGATTGTGTTTTCCATCGGAAAATGATTTTCATACAATTATGAATGATAAAGAAGCATAAATGACTATGACCAGTGAGGAAATAAGGGGTGCTCGGTGGTCAGCCTCGGGTACCCGTCGCGGCCCCTAGCTGGGTCGTGACAACCCCGACATGCCTTCAAGTTCTAATGTATGTTTTGATGATAAAGATATAATGATGCTCAGTTATGATAAGGTCATGATATGCCTACGAGATGTATAATAACGATAAGTCTATGATGTGCTCACGATGATACAATCCCCCGGGTCTACATAGCCGGACATGTCACCGCTAAGGCGGGCTGCTTATGATTCCACCGTGCCTAGAAGGCCGGACATGATCACCACTAGTGGGCGGCATATGATGGTTACCCGGATGCGGGTTAACGATAATGATATATATGATATGGGGATGTATGTGCTGTGATGATATATGTAATATGATGATATATGATATATGTATGAAATGCATCCATTCTTAAAGGTTAAGCAGGTTATATCTTCATCTTATGTCTTATGATTCCTCTATTGTATTCATTTCATTCATGCCTTACATACTCAGTACAATGTTCGTACTAACGTCCACTTTCTTTGGACGCTGTGTTCATGCCCACAGGTAGGCAGAGAGGTGATCCCGACTTGTAAGAGCTACTAGCAGACTTTGAGAGCACCCCATTATTCCGGAGGTGCCATTGATTTATTCTTTTGTGTATATACATGTTTTGGGCATGATAGGGTCCTGTCCCGTCCCTATGTCTAGCACTCTATGTCACGACCCAGCTCCGTGGGCCGCAACTGGTGCCCTATTTGGACACCCCAAACAAACTCACATGCTAACTCGTCATTTTCTAATTTATCTCAGATTTCATATTAATCATTTTAAACAGATTAGAAGCGAATATTATCTTAAGCGGTCGCACGTGCAACAATATCACATCAAAGTCAGAAGGGACGGCGGAATACACATCGCCGAATATATACACATATACAAACATACAGGCCATTTAGGCCGCATCCAAATCTGATAGATTGGCGGAATATACATCGCCAGATACATGCACGTGTACAAACAATTAGGCCATTTGGCCATAATAGCAAACGGGACCGCATTAAGACATAGATCATAGACAAACGAACACACACATGACCCATTACCCACATATATGACTACAGGCCTCTACAAACCAAAACGGAATCATATGACGGGACAGGGCCCCGCCGTACCCCAAATAATCAAATATACAGAAGCGTATACATCGCAAAAGATATGTACCAATATATGGGCTCCGGATCAAGAGGAGCACTCTATAACAACAAAATGTGTGGCCTACACTGACAGATCACGAACCTCTGTACCTGCGGGCATGAAACGCAGCCCCCGAAGAAAGTGGGTCAGTACGAAAGATGTACTGAGTATGTAAAGCATAAGATACAGAAAACCAAACTATAACTGAAGTGAAGGGTACAGAGAGAGAATACCGGATCAAAATATCGAAGTCTGTACTGAAGACACATGTACATAATGCAAATAGAAAATCATGCATACTCATGCATCCGGCTCAAGAACGTGGTCACCACTCCGACGCTGGTGCCAAAACACAGCATACTCCAGAAGATTTCAAATCTCCGTACACCCCGAACACAACATATCATATCATCAAAACATATCATAAGCCATATCACAGCATAACTCCATAAACGGAACCCGGCCCTATAGTGAGGTCTCGGGAACCGTAACACATCATACTGCCGAATATGTCATAGTACGCACGATCACAAAACCGGCCCGAGAACCGGCGAACGATATCATAATAATAGGCACGAGCAGAGTAGTGCGGAAACCATATACATATACATAATTAAATTCCAAGACTCGACAAATAAATACATATACATATATATATATATTGAGATCAGAAAGCTCAAAGTAAGTATCGAGTCCGTCGAAATTAGTATACAAAAGATATGAGCCTTTAAATTTACAAAACTTTCGGAAAATACCTCATAAGCCATTTTCTGAAAATTTAGTATCATCCATATTAAGGAGTTTTCAAATAGCTTATGGAGCAAATCAAACGGAGCCTTAAATTCATAGGCAAAAGTCCCCTTTTTATATCATACGAAAGTAGATTAAGTAAGACAAACGAAGGAAGTCTCGGGGCTAGTGGGCCCACCTCGGGTCAAGTCGAGGTGGCGGACATAAATTACGAACATTAGACTCTATGGAGTCATCCATGTAAGTTTCAAAACGATTCTATCACATTAGTGCAAATTATGGATGTTCGAATAGTTTTCCAACAAAACATAAGAATTATAATTCAATTACATTGAATGAATAGTACCTAAAATCAGACTCGGATTTCCATGAACAGAATTGCCCCCGAGGCTCAAATCTCAACCTAGTATGTCTAGGACATGCCAAAAGAAGGAAAGTGATAGCTTTACATACCTTACTTGTGCCTTACGGTCGCCCAAACTCAAATCCCGTTTCGTCCGAAATTTACAATTGGTCATATTTACCAAATATTAATCATAAGGCTTTAAGAATTCAATCTTAACCAATTTTTGTCTACAGAAATTGGGGCAGCATCTCCCCTATACATACAACATCCCCGAGATTTAAACTCGGCCAAATTAGCAGCAACCATTCCAACAACAACAATCGACTAGAAACGCATTCTAACATAAATAGCCTTCTTTTCCAAATAATGCAACAACTTCCAATCCAACTTGCACTTTCAAATCTATATTAATATTTGCATGTCCATATACAAGTTTAAGATCATTCAAACATAGGCCAAGGATATTCCAAGCCATATATCCAATATTCAACAATTCCATCAATTCCATATTCCACCCAAAATTCTTACATATGCAACAAAACCATCACAACACATTTTCTACTTACAAATTCATAACCAACAACAATAATCCACACTTTAACAACTTCATTTCCATAATATCATAAAATCATACTAAAATAACATAATCTTCTACAATCAACTTCAATGCTAAATTAAACCATTTAGCCTTCATTTACATTATAAGGATCACAACAACACAACTAACATACTAAACAAAATTAATCCATTTCCATTCTACCTCCCTACCCCACACGGCTACATTCCATATTTCCAACCTCAATCAAATTTATTCAACTTTCATTTCCAATATGAATTCCACCATAACCACAACTAGAATAATACATAAAATTCAACTCATCTTAACCACACAACAATGCATACACACGGCCACATGCACACATGCACACCCATTTTGCAAACTTCCATATTTCTATAAATTCTACCCATTTCTACATACTACAACATAAACAAGCCTTCATAACATAATTAAAAGGGATTAATTCTTACCTTTTCTCTTCAACTTCTGCACTTGACCAAGGTGTGAGATTAATGAAACAAGTACTCTATCCTCCAAAACAACTACACCAAGTTGTAGAGGACCCTTGAATTAGTGGGAATACAACAAGAAAATAATTTTTGGGAACAAGATTTTAGGGACAAAAATTTGGAGCTATGGCCGAATGGCCTTCTCCTTTGCTCCTCTTGATTTCTTTGTTTTTCTCCTTCTCACTTGTCTTGAAAGTTCTAGGACATTTTAATGAATAATTGCCCCTTTTATTAATTTATCACATGATTAACTACATGGGTTTGGGCCAAGGCCATATGGCCGGCCACCCCATGCAAATTTGGGCCTTAATTTTTCTTATATTTTTTAGCCCAATAATTCATGGATCTTATTTATAATTCCTGAAACTAATTTCCAAAATTCCAATTTTGCCCTTGGCCTTCTTCCGTATTTCCACATCAATATTTTTCATGAATATCACACATATGTTAGATAAAATAAAACATAGCCTTATTTCTTTCAAGTCAAAATCATCTCAAATTTTCCGAATGCACAAAACACGGGATATAACACTCTAGTAGAGGCTTATAGATACGTATGTGTGGGTAGTATGGTCTCACGATGTCCTTACTGTATGTACATTATTTTGATAGCTGAATGGCTTATGTATATAAAGGTAATTATGTTTCGAAGTGAAAAAAATGGTTTTTCCTATGACTTGAGTATAAGATTAATGAATGAACGCTTGATGAGGACGATGGGTAATGGTATGAGCGGTGCTCGGTGGTTAGCCCCAGGTAACCGTCATGGCCCCTAGTCGGGTCGTGACAGAGAGTTCATATCAACATTAGATAATCGATAGCTTAGCATACTTGACGAAAGCTAGAGAAAATTTGGCAGCATTTCCTTTGTTTATACAACTTTTCCCATATCAGATATCAACTTCCTAACATCCATAATAACATTCACAACATCATAAGCAACAATCTTCATACAACTATATTATCCACATTTCCCAAATTTCACTTCAATTCATCCGTAACAATGATCATAGTACACTATTGCATTTGCTCACAATATAATGTTTATCCCATGTTCTTAATATCATTTATAGCATAATTATAATCACGACATATCAAGAATAATGACTCATTCGAAACTACCCAAAAATGCCACTATTCTCACATTCATGACCCATTTTTGATCTCCTTCTACAATCCAAGTCTTTAACCCTCTCAATACCTTAAACAACATGAAATGATCATAAAAATTACCTTAGATAGTGTGGGAAATATCCTTGAGTGGAAATACATTACTTGAGCCAAAACCCTAGTTCACTTCCAATGGGATTTCTTGCCTTGGATGAGCTCTAATGAGTTTCTTACACTTGATTCTCTTGGTTTGATGAAGTTGATCATGAATTTCTCTTGAGTTTTTGTGGAAGAAGTGTGGAGAGATTTCTAGAGAGTTCTTGAAGTGTGGAGTGAAAAATGAAATGCATTGAATGAGGTGGGGTCCCTTATATAAATTTTAAAACCTGTCCCGACTCAGTTCTACGGACCAACATACGGTCCGTATAATTTATATGGACCGTATGTGTGGCCGTCGATTAGGTCCAGTGAGGGCGGCCATTCTGGGTAGAATATACGGCCTAACATACGGCCAGTATATTTTATACGACCGGTATGTTGGACTGTATAATGCAAGCTTTTTTGAAACTCGTTCTCGTCGACTCGTTTGATTCCCAATCGTTATGGAACCTTCTTAACACTTGTTTAACACCTCATTAACCATCTAAGGGACATTATAACTCTTCTCCAAGACATCATTAAGTCCTCATTAACTTGTTACTCGTAAATCTTTTCCGATACATAACGTATACCTTGCCTTTCTTGACAAACTTTCTTCTCTTACGTCAAATGTCTTTGAAATCTGAATTAGGATCATCAAATGCTATTTCTTACTTATTGAAACACCGTATACTTTTTGAACTTTGTTAGTTTATTCACTGTGCATCAATGGAAAATTTTTCGAGGTGTAACATTCTTGCCCCCATTTGGAACATTCGTCCTCGAATGTTAAGCGTTTGGGAATTCTACCAAAATTTCGCCAGAGTTTCCCCTGTAATATGGTACTACCATCCTGTCACAACAACCCATAATAACAATGCCTCATTGGGCTACAATAAAATTTCAATAAAGTTTGGCCACACACGACCCCAAAGCATAAAAAGAAAACATACATACCTTATAATCTTGACATTTCGTCTTGGATCTCTTCTGGGATTTGAAATAAGTGCGGGTACTTGGACTTCATATTTTATTCCGCTTCCCAAGTCATCTCTTTTCGGTTGTTATTTCTCCATAAAATCTTAACAGAGGCCATTTCTTTATTTCTAAGTCTCGGTACTTGCCTATCTAGTATGGCAATGGGTACCTCTCTATAAGTCAAACTTTTTGTCACTTGAAGCTCATCTACTGGAAAGATCCTAGTAGGATCTCCAACTCATTTACGGAGCATTGAGACATGGAAAATTGGATGGACTGATTCAAGTTCTGTGGGTAAGTTCAATTCATAAGCTACTTGACCCACCTTGCGGACAATCTTATAAGGTCATATATATCGAGGACTCAACTTCCCTTTCTTACCAAATCTCATCACTCCTTTCATTGGTGACACCTTTAAGAATACCCCAGTCGTCAACTTGAAATTATAAGTCTAGCCACCGGTTGTCCGCATAAGATTTCTGGCGACTTTGGGCTGTCACCAATCGATCTTGAATAACCTTGACCTTTTCCACTGCTTGTTGAATCAACTCAGGGCCTATTAGCTGTACCTCTCCTACTTCAAACCACCCAATTGGGGATCTACACTTCATTCCATGTGGAGCTTCATACGGGGCTATTTGAATACTGGAATGGTAGCTATTGTTGTATGAAAACTCAATAAGGGGTAAGTTACACATGCCCGTAGCATATCTTCCAATGTTTGAATGGTATGTTCGACTTGCCCATCAGTTTGCAGATGAAATCCTGTGCTAAGCTTTATTTGAGTACCCAAACTTCTTGGAAAGATTTCCAGAACATAGCTGTAAATTATGCTCCTCTGTCAATAATAATGGTCACCGGGACACCATGAAATCACACAATCTCCTTAAGATATAACCTTGCATAATCTTCTGCTGAATATGTAGTTTTGACTGGAAGAAAGTGAGCTGATTTCGTGAGTCTGTCCACGATCACCCATATGGAGTCATATTTACTTCGGGAACGAGGTAACCCCCCAATAAAATCCATGTTGATCGCTTCCCATTTCCAAGTTGGAATCTCCATTGCTTGCAATAATCCTCCTGACTTTTGATGCTCAATTTTCACTTGCTGACAATTTGGACATTGAGCTACATATTTTGCTATGTCTTTCTTCATTCCATCCCACCAGTACATTAACTTAAGATCATTATACATCTTTGTTGCACCTGGGTGAATGGAATACCGAGAATAATGAGCTTCTTCTAGAATTCGACGGCGTAATTCTGCAACATTCGGAACACATAGCCTGCCTCGGTATCTAAGAACTCCATCTACAGAAGTTTCAGATGGAGACTTCTCTTTTTCATGAAATGTGTCTCTATAGTGGCTCAACTGAGAATCTTCATATTGACGCTCTTTCACCTCTATGTCCAAGGATAAAATAGTGGGATTATTGATATCAATTCCGGTACTGCATGAATCAATTAGACGAATCCCAAGACTAACTAGCTGGTGGAGTTCACGAATTAATTCTTTCATCTCTGGAGGAGCCTCACATAGGCTACCCATTGATCTGTGGCTAAGTGCATCAGCTACTACATTTGCCTTCTCGGGGTGGTATAAAATACTCACATCATAATCGTTCAATAATTTCAACCATCGCCTCTACCACAGATTTAACTCCTTCTGCTTGAAAATAAATTGAAGACTCTTGTGATCTGTGTAAATATCAACGTGAACACCATACAAGTAATGTCTCCACATCTTTAGTGCATGAATAACTACAGCCAATTCAAGATCATGAGTTGGGTAGTTATTTTCATGTTTCCGTAACTGCCTCGAAGCATAAGCAATGACCTTACCGTACTGCATTAATACACATCCTAACCCAACACCAGAAGCATCACAATATACAATATAACCATCTGGCCCTTCTGGGAGTGTCAAGACTGGAGCTGAGGTTAATATATCTTTCAATTCCTGAAAAATACGTTCACAAGCATCATTCCACTGAAATTTAACAGACTTCTGGGTTAGCTTCATCAATGGGGCCGAAATAGATGAAAACCCTTCCACGAATCTCCTATAGTAACCTGCCAATCCCAGAAAACGTCGGACTTCCGTGGGCGTTGTAGGCCTTGGCCAAGTTTTAAAAACTTCATTCTTCTGAGTATCCACTCGCATGCCATCATCTGAAATAACATGGCCCAAAATGTCACAACATTCAACCAAAACTCGCACTTTGAAAATTTTGCATACAATTCTCGGGTCCGAAGAATTCCAAGAACTATTCGTAGATGGTCTGCATGTTCTGATTCTATCCGAGAGTATACCAGAATATCATCAATGAACACTATAAAAAATAGGCCCAAAAGAGGCCTAAATACATTATTCATCAAATTCATAAACACTGCCGGAGCATTAGTTAACTCAAATGACATCACTCGGAATTCATAATGGCCATATCTCGTTCTGAATGTTGTTTTGGGAATATCTTCTTCTTTAACTCTCAATTGATGATAACCTGACCTTAGAATTATTTTGGAAAACCACTTGGCACCCTGTAATTGATCAAACAAATCATCAATTCTCGGAAGAGGATATTTATTCTTTATCATCACCTTATTTAACTGGTTGTAATTAATGCACATCCTTAGGGAACCATCTCTCTTTCACACAAATAGGACTGGTGCTCCCCACAGTGATGAACTAGGCCTAATGAATCCTTTTTCAAGCTAATCTTTCAATTGTGTCTTTAGCTCTTTCAGTTCTGCAGGAGCCATTCGGTAGGGAGGAATAGAGATAGGCTGGGTGTCTACAACCACATCAATAGAGAAATTAATCTCTCTTTCCGGAGGAAGACCTGGAAGTTCATCTGGAAATACATCTGGAAACTCATTCACTACCGGGACGGATTGGAAAGTTGGCGAATTTGCTTCGGTGTCATGAACTCGGACTAGGTGATAAATGTAACCTTTTGCTATCATCTTCCTTGCCTTAAGGTAGGAAATAAACCTACCTCTCGGAGATGCTGTGTTACCCTTCCATTCAAGCACGGGCTCTCTCAGAAATTGAAATCGAACTACTTTTATTCGACAATCAACATTAGCATTACATAAGGCAAACCAATCCATACCTATAATCACATCGAAATCTAACATTTCCAACTCAACTAAATCAACTTTAGTCTTGCGGTCACATATCATAATTACACAATTTTTGTATACTTGTCTAGCTATCACGGGATCACCAACTGGAGTAGACACCTCAACAGGTTTAATTGGATTCACCCTAATACGACCAGCAATATACGAAGTAATATAAGATAGTGTAGAACCCAGATCTATCAATCCATATACGTCATGAGATAATATAGCAGTAATCATATCCGGGGAGGACTCGAGATCCTATCGTCCGGCTAAATCGTAGATACGGGGTTGGATACTACCTGAACTGGATGCTTCCCCTCTGCCTCTACCTCGACCTGCTAGAATCTGGGGAGTCTGCCCTATCGGGCGCACTGAAGAAGAGTCAGCCGCCGATCCTGTGGGGTGAACCTCAACTCTACCACTCATCGACAGGGAATCTAGCATCATGTGCCCAACCTGGCCACAAGCATAACAAGCATCTTAACCTCGGTGACACCGTCCGGAATGTAATCTACCGCACTGGCTACATCGGGGTATGGGGGTCTCCTCTGGTTATAATCACCCCCAAACTGGGAACCTGGAGCTCTCGAGCTCTGTCCCTGTCCTGAATGAATGAAGCGGTCAAGCCTCCTACCTGCAAGTCGTGGAGGGGCACTAGTCCCTGACTACCTGGATGTCTAGAATATGAATGTCTTGACCCCCCCCTCCTATAGTCGCTTCTGGCACCCATAGATCTGGCCCTTTTACTTTTCCCTCGATCAATATCACGTTCACCCCTTTGTGGATGTTGCTGCTCTTCTAAGTTCTAGGCATGGGCCTGAATGCGAGAAATATCCATCTCATCTTGCAATGAAGCCGTTAGACAATCCTTAAACAAATGTGGCCCTAGGCCACTCACAAATTTGTGCCTTCTGTCTCCCATGTCTGTCACCATAGTCGCAGCATATCTAGCCAATGAATTAAACTGAATGCTATATTCCTGGGCACTCATATTTCCTTGCTTCAAATTTAAGAATCTATCCGTTCTAGCTCGACGGACCTCGGGTGATAAATAGTGGCGGATGATGGCATATACAAATTCTTGACAAACTGGAGGAGGCGCATTCTCTTTTCTTGAGGATATCCAATTATTATACCATAAGACCGCTACATCCCGGAGTCTATAAGATGCTAACTCCACAGATTCAATTTCAGAAGCATGAATAATCTTCAATGTTCTCAACATTTCATCGATAAAACCCTGCGGGTCTTCATCCAGCTTTGACCCGAAAAACTCCAGAGGAGTCAAACTCATGAAATCACAGGCTCTAGTACTAACTGTCGGGTCACTTGGACCCGAACTCTGCCGCTGTGCCTGGGTGGCAACCAACTGCGTCAATAAATGGATAGCTTCGGTCATTTGTCGACCCGAAGCAGCCGGCGGAGGAACTGTAGGCATAGGAGCTGAAACTGAAGCCCCCTCTTGTTCTTATAAAACAAGCAGAGTGGGAGAAGTATTAGATGGGGCCTCATTATGTGATTCACCCTCTTCCATATTCGTCGGCGGCTCCCTTTCTACCCGCCTTTCTATCGTAGTCTTGTCCTTCTGGGCGGCTATAGTTTTTATCTTTGGCGGAATCTCTGAAATCATACCACACTATTAGGGAGGAGAAAATCTTATAGCACAGCTCAATCGAACGATTTCATAAGAAGAAGAACGATCATTTTTCCTAAATACCCTGTAGCCTCTTGTTTATGAATGTGGCGCGCAATACACCATACACATGACTCTACTAGACACGGCTCGTAGACACTTCCTAGGACTGAACTGCTCTGATACCACTTTTGTCACAACCCGACTACGGGCCATGACGGGTACTCGGGGCTGACCACCGAGCACCACTCATAATAATACTCATCATACTTCTCCTGCGTTCATTTATTATTCTCATGCTTATAATCATAGAAAAGCCATTTTCACTTTGAAACATATTTACCTTTATATACATAAGCCCTTTCGGCTATCAAAATAATACATATTTACAAATGGGAAAATCGTGAGACCATACTACCCACACATACGTGTCTATGAGCCTCTACTAGAGTACTAAACATATGGATGGGACAGGACCCCGTCGTGCCCAAAGCATAGATATACACAAAATAATAAATCAATGGCACCTCCGGAACAATGGAGTGCTCTCAAAGTCTGCTGCTAGCCCCTACGAATCTGGGTTACCTCCCTATCTACCTGTGGGCATGAACATAGCGTCCAAATAAAAGGACGTCAGTATGAGCATTGTACTGAGTATGTAAGGCATAAAAAATAATGATACATCAATGAATAAGAAGACATCAAGTGAAGAACAAGTTTTAACTGACTGTCAATCATGATAGAAATAATGCATGCTAACTTACTTCATACACATCATCATATCATGAATGCATATATGTGTGTATATATATATATATATATATATATATATATATATATATATATATATATATAAACTGCCCAACCATAAAGGTATGGTGTGATCATCATTAACCCGCGTCCAGGCCTCCCTCGTCCGGGGTAACCATCTCATACCGTCCACTAGTGGTGTCTGCCCATGCCATCTAGACATGGTGTTTACGCTGCCAGCCTTAGCGGTGTCTGCTCGACCATTTAGGCACGGAGTAATATCATCATCATATGCTTATCATGAATCATTCATAGAAACTCGAATACAACTATACTCTATCGGGGTGACGTAAGGTCGTGAACCCCCGATTCCATTATGGAGCAATCATAAGCATTCTGCCTTACCTTGGAGGAATTAGCACACAAGGTGAGTGCATACAATAAACAACATCAATGGATCGTAATTACGATCGTTAGCTTTAGAAGCTTTAGATTGAACTCGTCATCATCACTGTTATGCTCATAACATATCTCGTTTCTTTATCTCATGTAAAACTCTTTATAATCATAGACTCATAATTTCCGATAAGCAGGAAAATCATGGAAAAATAGGAATATTCATGCTATAGGATTCATGCCTTAGAAATAAGGGACTAGCCTTACATACCTTTCGTTTAGCTACTCTATCGCTTGAACGTTCCTCTTCCAATATTCACGTTTCTACCTTCAAGGGAGTTCATACTCATATTAGATAATTGATAACATAAGCGTGTTTGAACTAAAGCTAGAGAAAATTGGGCAGCATTACCTTTGTTTATACAACTTTCCCCATATCATATATAAACTTCCAAACGTCTATAATAACATTCACAACATCATAAGAAACAATCTTCATACACTTATATTAACCACATTTCCCAAATTTCTCTTCAATTCATCCATAACCATGGTCATAGTACACTATTGCATTTTCTCATAATATAATGTTTATCCCACGTTCTTAATATCATTTATAACATAATTATAATCATGACATATCAAGAATCATGACTCATTCTAAACTACTACCCAAAAATGCCATTATTCTCACATTCGTGACCCATTTTCTATCTCCTTCTACAATCCAAGTCTTTCAACCTCCCAATACCTTAAACAACATGAAATGATCATAAAACTAACTTTAGATAGTGTGGGAATGAGCCTTGAGTGGAAATACTTTACTTAAGCTAAAACCCTAGTTCACTTCTAATGGGATTTCTTGCCTTGGATGAGCCCTAATGAGTTTCTTACACTTGATTCTCTTGGTTTGATGAAGTTGATCATGAATTTCTCTTGAGTTCTTGTGGAAGAAGTTTGGAGAGATTTCTAGAGAGTTCTTGAAGTGTGGAGTGAAAAATGAAATGAATTGAATGAGGTTGGGTCACTTATATAAATTTTAAAACCTGTCCCGACTCAGTTCTACGGACCAACATACGGTCCGTATAATTTATATAAATCGTATGTGTGGCTGTAGATTAGGTCCAGTGAGGGCTGCCATTCTGGGCAGAATATACGGCCTAACATACGGCCAATATATTTTATACGGCCAGTATGTTGGACCGTATAATGCCTAGCTTTTCCGAAACTCGTTCTCGTCGGCTCGTTTGATCCCCAATCCTTATGGAACCTTCTTAACACTTGTTTAAGACCTCATTAACAATCTAAGGAACATTACAACTCTTCTCCAAGAAATCATTAAGTCATCATTAACTTGTTACTCGTAAATATTTTCCGATACATAACGTATACCTTGCCTTTCTTGACAAACTTTATTCTCTTACCTCAAATGTCTTTGAAATCTCAATTAGGATAATCAAATGCTATTTCTTACTTATTGAAACATCGTGTACTTCGTGCCCTGCGTTAGTCTATTCACTGTGCATCAACAGAAATGTTTTCGAGGTGTAACATCCGCGGTCTTCAGGTCAGAGGTTTTTGCGGCCTTCTTATTACGCAACGGGCCAGAGTTCTAGAGCATCACGTTCTCAGTACAAATCAGAATCATGCTAGTCGAGGCCATCTTTTCCACGATGTGCTCAGTGCAGTAATCTGCACGCTGGACAGTGTTGATTGGGATCAGATGTTTGCTATGCTTATGGTCAGCGAGGCCATAAGCTTATGGAGTGCCTGACGAGAGGTGGTGGCGGTATCATTCTGTATATGAGGTCTATAGCTGGTTCTTCTTCTTCAGTACGCCCTTTAGGGCAAGTTTCTAAGACACCAGCAGGATGTGGTAGAGGGAGGTGTGGAGCATCTAGCTCTTGTAGGCCTCGACATCGTGTCTATGCACTAGATGGTAGGCAGGATCGTGAGTCATCTCCTGAAGTTTTTCATAGGTATATTATCAGTCTCCTCCTATGATATGTACGCACTAATTGACCCAGGTTCTACCTTATCATATGTTACACCATTTGTTGCTGGCAAGTTTGGGATAGAGCCCGAATCGATTAAATCATTTGAGGTGTCTTCGTAGGTTGGTGATCCAGTTATAGCCAGGCGAGTATATCGAGGCTGTGTAGTGCTAGTTTGTAATCGCCATACCCTAGCAGATTTGATTGAATTAGATGTGACTGATTTTGATGTTATTATGGGTATGGATTGCTTGGCTTCCTGTTATGCTAATGTTGATTGCAGAACAAAGATAGTTTGATTCTAATTTCTCGACAAGCCAGTCCTAGAGTGGAAGGGTAATGCGCTTTATCGAGGGGTAAGTTTATTTCCTACCTTAAGGCAAGAAAGATGATCAGAAAAGGTTATATGTATCACCTGGTTCTAGTTTAGGATGTGGAAGCAGCGTCACCGACCCTTCGATCTGTTCCTGTGGTTAATGAGTTTCCTGAGGTGTTTTCAAATGAGCTTCCAAGCATTCCACCGGAACGAGAGATTGATTTTACTATTGATCTATTGCTAGATACTCAACCAACATCTATTCCTCCTTATAGAATGACACTTGCGGAGTTAAAAGAATTGAAGGAGCAATTGAGGGATTTAGACAAGAACGACTTTATTATGCCCAGTACATCACCACGGGGAGCGCCGGTATTATTTGTAAGAAAGAAGGATGGATCTCTGCGAATTTGTATTGATTATAGGGAATTGAATAAAGTGACGGTAAAGAATAAGTATCCGCTCCCGAGGATTGATGATTTATTTGACCAGCTGCAGGGTGCCAGATATTTCTCAAAGATAGACTTGAGATCGTGATATCATCAGGTTAGGGGGAACGAGGAACATATTTTGAAAACACCATTCAGGACTAGATATGGGCACTATGAGTTCCGTGTCATGTCATTCGGGTTAACTAATGCTCCCGCTGTATTCATGGACTTGATGAATCGTGTATTCAGACCTTCCCTAGATCTGTTCGTGATTATGTTTATAGATGATATTCTAGTTTATTCACTGTCAGAGGCTGATCATACGAATCATCTATGTGCAGTGCTTAGAGTTCTTCGACATAGAGAGCTGTATGCCAAGTTTTCCAAGCATGAGTTCTGGTTGAACTCTGTGACTTTTTTCGGTCACATTATTTCAGATAAAGGCATTATAGTGGATACTCAAAAGATTGAAGCTGTGAAGAATTATGCTAGGCCCACTCACCAACGAAGATACGTAGTTTCTTGGGTCTCGCAGGATATTATAGAAGGTTCGTGCAAGGATTTTCTTCTCTTTTAGACCCATTGACTAAGCTGACACAGAAATCAGCTAAGTTCAAGTTGACAGATGCGTGTGAGCGGAGTTTTCAGATATTGAAGGACAAGTTGACTTCAGCACCCATCCTGACTCTTCTATAAGGTAAATATGGCTATGTGATATATTGTGATGCTTCAGGTATTGGATTGGGCTATGTACTAATGCAACACAGTAAGGTTGTTGCCTATGCTTCTAGACAGTTTAAGAAGCACGAGAAGAATTATCCAACCCATAATCTTGAGTCAGCTGCGGTGATGTATGCTTCGAAGATGTGCAGACACTACTTATATGGTGTTCATGTTGATATTTGTATTGATCCCAAGAGCCTCCATTATATCAGTAGGCAGAACGACTTGAATTTATGTCAGAGGCGATGGCTAGAGTTGTTGAAAGATTATGATATTGATATTTTGTACAATCCTGGAAAGGCTAATGTAGTAGATGATGCTCTTAGTCGTAAATCCATGGGTAGCCTGTCATATGTGCAGCCAGAGAAAAGGGAGATACTCCACAAAGTTCATCAATTAACTAGCCTTGGAGTTCAGCTGTAAGATTTAGGTGATGCAGGAATTACAGTTCAGGATACAGCGATGTAATCTTTGGTAGCAGAGATAAAGGAATGTTAGTACTTGTGTCCTGTTTTAGTTCATTATCGGGATACAGCTCCTCATAAAGAAAAGACACCTTTGTTGATCATAGGAGATAGAGTACTCAAGTATGGAGGTAGATTGTGCGTTCCTAAAGTTGTAGGCCTCCGTCACCAAGTTATGGGAGAAGCCCACTATTCTCGCTATTCTATTCATCCGGGCACAACAAAAATGTACCATGATCTCAAGGAATTTTACTGGTGGGATGGTATGAAAAGACTTATAGCAGAATTTGTCGCTTAATGTTTGAATTTTCAGCAAGTCAAGATAGAGCACCACAAGCCCGAAGGTTTATTGCAGGCTATGGAGATTCCGACATGGAAGTGGGAGGTAATCAATATGGATTTCATCACAGGTTTGCCCCGTACTCAGTGGAAGTATGATTCGATATAGGTCATAGTTGATAGACTTACAAAGTCAGCTCATTTTCTGCCTGTCAATACTACTTATTCAGCTGAAGATTATACTATGCTCTATATTGGAGATATTGTATGACTTCACAGTGTTACTATAGCTATCATTTCAGATAGAGGAGCACAATTTACAGCTAACTTCTGGAAATCTTTTCAGAATGGATTGGGGACTCAAGTGAGTCTTAGTACGATATTTCATCCGCAAACAAATGGACAAGCGGAGCGTACTATACAGACACTTGAGGAAATGCTGAGAGCTTGTGTGATTGACTTCCGAGGTAGTTGGGAGGATTATTTGCCTCTTATTGAGTTTGCATATAATCACAGTTACCAGTCCAGTATTCAGGTGGCTCCTTATGAGGCTTTATATGGACGGAGATTTAGATCCCCTATAGGATGGTTTGATGTTGGAGAAAATCAACTAGTTAGCCCACATTAGATACAGGAAGCAATTGGCAAAGTGAAATTAATTCTAGAAAGATTACTAGGAGCACAGAGTCGACAGAAATCCTATGTAGATAATCGGCAACGCAAGCTAAAATTTGAGGTAGGCGATTGGGTCTTCCAGAAAGTTTCACCATGAAGGGAGTGATGAGATTTGGCAAGAAGGGTGAGTTGAGCCCTCGATACATTGGGCCATATATAATTATTCATGCAGTGGGTAAGGTGGCATATAAGTTAGAGCTACCTTCTGAGTTGGAACCTCTGCATCCGGTATTTAATGTGTCCATGCTCCGTAAGTGTATAGGACATCCTTCGAGAGTTGTACCGAGAGAGGATATCTAGGTGACCGAGCAGTTATCATATGAGGAGATCCCTGTAGCTATATTGGATAGACACGTTCGTGGATTGCGGACTAACGATGTGTCTTCTGTTAAAGTGCTTTGGAAAAATGATAACGTTGAAGAAATGACTTGGGAAGCCAAAGAGGAAATGAAGGCTAAATACCCGTATTTATTTTTCTCATCTTGGGAGGCTTAGTCTGAGGCATCATCTCCCCCAGGTATTTATTTTATTTATAGTTATTGTGACTGGTCGTGTGAGGCCATGGTGTTGTATATTTTAGCATATGGCGTTGTGTGGCATTACTTTGGGTTGTTTTGTACAGGTTGGACTGGTATATTTACAGGGGAAACTCTGCCAAAATTTTTATAGCCCATGACTTGCATGAACATTCCAGGACGAATGTTTCTAAGGGGGGAGAATGTTACACCTCTCGTTTTCGTCGCAAGAAAGTCCTTGTCTTATGAGTGGTCTATACCCTTAGTATGGAGATCCGTACCCGAGTCATTAAGAGATTAACTGCTTTACCTCTCATGTACCAAAGTATAAGTCTACGTTCTTCGCAATACGATAGGATTAGAAGCTAAATGAATCGAATCGTCACGAGCCGAAACGACTCAGGGAACTGGCATATAACCAGTCCCCTTTGACGGACCTTCGACATGCCGACATAACCAGTCCCCGTTGACCCGCCACTATCTCTGATTCTCAGGTGACTTCATTGACGGAGCAAGTCGACAGTTATCAACGTGTCCAAGGCCGTCAACTTGTCGACGGGCCGTCGACCTGCTCGTCAAACCGCACCCTTGGAACTTTCTAGTTCCATCTATATATACTTGGCCCCCCATGTTTATTCTCATTATTTTCATTCCCCAAATTAGAGAAAGTCCTAGAATATTCCTCTCAATGTTTTCCATAATCATAGTGAAGATTTGGCAAGATCCGAGCCCCGTAAACCCTAGCTTGTGAAGGGAAGGTTGTTCCTATGGTTCTATTGAAGTTGTTAAGATTTGGAATTGGAGTTGAAGTTTGATTCTTGGAATCCTAGACTCCTCAAGATTTGTCAAGCTCGTAATAGTAGCATAGCTAGCTTTAAAAGCAGATAAAGTATGTTAAGGTTGTCCTTTCTTTCATTTTTGGCATGATCTTATGATATGAGCGGGCAAACATGTAAATGAGCTTCCATATTACTCTACTCTTAGAAGCACTAGGAGTACCTCGGGCTGTACGTTTCATAGCACTAACAGTTATATTATTACCTATGCATGTCACACGCTCTCAGAGGCACTTTCATGTTATACAGAGTTATATAGATGCTTATCTACAGATGCTCCCAGATGATTATCTACAGATGCATTCAGATATCAAGATTTCTTTCATGTTTCAGATGTTTTTCATGATTTTATGTACTTGATGTTCTAATGCCTTACATACTCGGTACATTATCGATACTGACTCCCCTATTGCTCGGGGGACTGCGTTCATGCCCGCAGGTTCAGGTAGACAGAGAGGCGATCCAGCCTTGTAGGATTTCCACTTAGTGACAGTCAGTGCGCTCCACCTGATCCGGAGCTGCGGTCTATTTTGGTATGCTATTTTGGGATGTGTGCATATATATATATATATATATATATATATATATATATGGGAATGGTGGGGCCCTGTCCCGTCCTTTCTACAGTTTTCTACTCCATTAGAGGTCTGTAGACAGTTGTATGTAGATGGCACTTGACATAGCCTTGTCAGCTCCCATTCTTTTGATGTACAACATATGTAGCGGCCTTGATGGCTTGCACTGTCCTTTTCAATATATATATACATATATGCATGCATATATGCCCAGATGATTGATAGTTATGAGTCAGCATGGTTCAGTTATAGGCCATATGGGCCACCCAGTTATTCAGTGATGTTCAAGTACGAGTATATGGGTGCTTGGTCATTTAGCGGTCAGTCACTCATCACGACTCAGCGGTTGGATCGTGACAACATCATATGTGAGAGAGTGAAACAAAGAAATTTTTAGAACCCATAAGAATCAAGTACCCACAACAGGAATAAAAGATTAGAGTTTTCCTAGATGGCCAATAGCCACTCAAACATAAGTACGGATCTTATCGTATCGATCCTTAAGACTTTACTAGACATGTTCTTGTACTTGTCACACCGGTGAACTTAAAGCTCTAATACCAATTTGTCATGACCTAATTTGTAAGACGCGAAGGCACTAACTCACCCGAGTTAGTAAGCCATCCATAACCCGATCAAACAATTCTTTAAGAAATTAAGTGCGGAAAGAAACCATACAAGTCAATTTCAAGTTCTAAAGCTTTTATATTCATAAAATACTAAAATAAGTACAATCCCCTAAAACTGGTGTCACAAGTACAAGAACATGCTAAAGTACTGATACAAGTCAGAAGTAATACTTAATACACTGTCTGAAATGAAAGGACGGGAAAATAAAAATAGAAGAGAATTCGATGCTACAAATCTGTTGTAGCTCACCTGAACTCTCGAGAAGGCCTCCTCAATGGCTAGCAAACTAGCGGATAGCGTTCGTATTAGAAATAGAATATGCACACAAAAAGGTTGCAGCAAGTGTAGGGTGAGTACAAGAAACAACATGTACTCAGCAGCATCATCGACCGACCCTATCTTAAAATGATGACGAGGACTGGTATTCTAAAAATTACTCCTACACATAACTGCAGTTAGTCCACCATAATAATCATTGTAATCTCAAAAATCATAAGTTACAAGCCTATGTTATAGCATCAAAACCCTTAAGTACAGTCCAATGTTCCGAATCAAGCAGCCAAAGATTCCATATTAGCTTAACACAACAAACAAACACAAGTATAAGAAAATGGTAACAAATGCGAATGATATGCAATGCAAGTCCTTTCCATCTCCGGTACACACACGTTTGTTCAGTTGGGAGCTTGACCCATGGGGTACTCGTGAGATCCATATACTACCTGGAATCATTTCCCTTCGTGTTTCTTAGCCATATTTGGCTCTCAATCACATCATCTAGCCATTCTCAGGCTCATATTACTTGTCACTGGCCAATCGGGCTAATTTGAATCACATCACTAGGCCAATCAGCCCAAATACTCACGTCAACTGTTCGAAACCATTTCCCTTCGGACTCAACATATGCATCCTCAATCTTACCATGCATGAGATGCCATATGAAATATAAATATGATATGCACAGAACAAGCAATTAATGTCAAGAAATAAAGACTCAATAATTAGCCTTTTTTTATACTTTTATAACGAGTATTTTAAAGTGATGACACCATTTAAGCACATATAAGACATGTAGGAAGAATCGATGCAATAAATAAGGGGTCTCATGTCAATCAAAAGTCACATAACAATCTACACTATCAGCTAGTACCCAAAGCATGGCATTCCAACCGACTATACAATTTAAAGTACACAAATACCCATAACATGCCGCGGTACCCGATACAAGTGCTCGTCAACTCACAAGTATCAGGACCCCCGTAATTACCCCATTACTCCCTCTTAATTAGACCAACCACGACGATTTAAAATAAGGTCAAGATATCAAATTGCCTGAAATTAGAGTTTGATAGTCACAACGAAGCCTTTCCTTTTTGTATACCCTCAAAATCATCCCAATCTGTTCCAATATGATATTTAGGTTACAATACGAGATGAAATAGACCCATATTGCTACACTTTAAATCCAAACCCAAAAGCTCACCCAAAATAGGATTTCGAGCCTCAAAGGACAAAATGGGAAATTTAACTGTCAGGACCCGAATTACGGGTCGTGGTGGCACCTACACTATTTCGTATAGTAGGCATACTATTTTCCAATGTCAATTACCTCTGTTTAGAAAACAAGTGCGGAATTAAACATTTACGAACATAAACTAACCATAGTGACCTATCAAGTAACAAACAAGACTTTTAGAAATACATTTCCCAAAATTTGATGTTAGACGGCACAATAGTTTCTACAACGACTTACAAGTATAGAAAAGACATACAGACTCTGAAAAGTAAACGTTGTCTATAAGAGTAGAGCAGACCAGGTACATAGGAAGAGACTTTGGGAAGCAAAACCGGCAAGTGGGTCTCCCAGAACATCTCTGTGGAAATCCTCGAATTTTACCCCGATACGCCAAACTTTTACCTGGAACAACTCTACATCCCGAAAAAGATGTAGCAAGAGTAGTATCAGTACTACACACTTACGGGTAAGAATCATAGGGCGACTAAGATTAGTTAACGTATATGAATTACAAAAATCAAGGAGTAAACAGATAAAACAGTCAACAACAATCAACAAGCATAGACTTTGCCAAAATCATCAAGTAATAGCCTAGGTTAACCTTCTATTCCACAAGTTTGCCAAGTTCTAAGAAATACCTCATGCATAGATCACAACACTAGTACAACACCAACAAGAATCCGATAAGATAATATATAATGCCATAATGCGAGATGCACTGCAAATGAGATGCAATGTCGTGCAATGAAATGACCAATACCTCGAATATGTACACACATGCTATAAGCATTTGTCGCTTCAATAGTCATGACCCATATGGGACCCATGGCGTCCTTGTATGAGCCACCCGGGATAGACAACGGGCCGTGGCTTTAACAGTATATCGGGTACAGACCTCGGACTATAGCAATAATCATATGTTACATTCATCTTTCTCTTTCTTTCAATTTCAAATCCGTTTTCATGGCTCTTCCATCAAGTATGAATGTATGAATGCAAGAATGAGGAATCACGAGTAATCAATTGCAATAAATATGATATGGAATTCACAACCACCATAAAGCCAAATCAATCCTTGCACGAATTATCAAAACATCCATGGAAACGTATCAGAGAATCAATCCCAATCACATTAAATAGGACCAACACATCCCGCATTACCATAACTGCGTAGTCAAGTACACCACATATTAATAATTGCATAAAGTACGGCGACAAGCCCATATAAGCAGAAATCATACCAACCTGGTGGATTTACCACCATAACCATGCCTGAAGGCCTATCTTGATTTCCCCGTCAATAAATACATAAAAATGCTATACGCTAATCAAAGTCTAAGAAGGTAAGTCGTAACCTACCTCGGAGGTCGAACAAGTGCCACGAACCTCAAGCCAAAGCCTTGTCCTTCTGAATAGCTTCAGAACCATCTAAGTTTAACAATATATTATGCTACATTAGAATTCGAGACTACTGATACCCATATTGCAATAAAATTATTCAAATAAAATATACAACCTTTAGAAAGGAAACTTGGACCCACAAGGGCAAAAATGGGTATTTCACTAGGAAAACGGCTTATGAAAGGTTAGGAAGTCAAAAACCTAATTATCATCACAAACTAGTCCAAATTTAGCATCAATTTAGTCGTTAATAAAAAATCCTCAACTTTAGAGAAAATCCTAATTTTCCATAGTCAAATTCTTACATAAAAATAGAGATTCAAGCTTAGCAACTAATACTCCCAACCTCATGACTAGATTCAAGAGATTTCCCAACAAAACACATTTAGATTAACAAAACTCATAAAATCGACACTACGATTTATAACCCAACCTTCTCCGACTAAATCCGTAATATTAGCAATATTTCTATACTTAAACTATAAATAAAACATACGTATAGTAAAAGAAACTTACCCAGGGAAGAATCACCCTAAAAGCTCCTCAAATCTTCTTATATCCCTCTCTATGCTTTCAATTTAGTGAATGAGGCAAATGGGTTTGGATTAGAAAATTTATGGAATCTGGAAACAGCGATTTCCGCCTCTGCGGAACCCTTGCCCTTAGATGAAAACTTGCTTCTGCGGAGATATGTCCGCATAATTGGACTTATTAAATGATTTGGCACTTCGCAGATGCGGAAAATCCTTTGCAAGTGTGATATTGCGCTTGCGGAAGGACCACGCAGATGCGAAATTACCCGACTCAGCACAATCTTGCGTCTGCAGACCAGGCCTCACAGCAGTGGGCCCTCAGATGCGGCCAAACCTCCTCATCAGCGACACATTAAAAAAATAGAAAATCCTAGTTTTCACATAGCTGAACCCAAATCCAAACATCCATGCAAGACCTCCCCGATACAAACCAAATAGGCATGCAAAAGTAAAAACACTCTATGAACTCACTCGAGCCCTCGAAATTCCCAAAAAAGGTCATACCCGTGCCCTCAAAATTTCCAACAGGGCTCATCTTGACGCGGTCAACACCAAAAAGCCAAAAAACAAGCTTCCAAACAAAGGACCCAAATACCTGGATGACTCAGGAACCAAACCCATCGTGCTACCAAGTTTTAGACAACCCTCTGGACCTAATGGAAACATAAAAAATAACAGAAAAGATTTTTTACCCAAAAGTCAACTATTGGTCTGAGGTTTCATATATTAAACTTAGACTTCTAATTTACTCAAAAATCAAACGAGGCTCTAACGAGGTTATGGGGAATGGTAAAAAAGAGTAAAAGGGTAAAATTCCAAAATGACCAAACCGGTCGTTACATCAGATACCAATTAAATAATCATTTGTCGTCGAAAGATAAAGGGAAGTATGAAACTTGACGGCAACCAAGGGATCTTCATTAAAGCCACAAGAAAACCTCCACATGCAAGAAATACGACTATAGTACTGCTATTTCATCTTATCAATCAAAATCCCTCTAACTTAGCTCAAAGACTCAAATTTTCATATTATCCATACTCAAAATTTCTTTCCCGACTGATCCTCGAATATAAGAACTGTCTCTACTTGAATTCACTAATTTTGTATAACCACACCTCTGAACATGATTGATAGGTTTAAAAAACATTACCCAAACAATCCAATCATTTAGATATAGTCACAACCCATAGCCCACTCTGAACTGGTAAAATATTCTAGTTCTACTTATCTTTCTTGCACACTTTCCAAGGATTTCCATCTCACCAAGAGTCCTTAGAACACTTAAACACACGTCACAAGCCCAAATCATGACATTATTTTGTACGAAAAGAATCATTGTTTTATCTGAGAATACTCCAAGCAATTCCACCTGAACTAATCTTTCCCAAGACAATTACACTAGCCCCAAGTCTATTAGTTCGGTAACCCGGTGTTCAAACCACTTAGCTAAAATCCATCGCCTAAGCCATCTCAAATATTCAAATCACCATACTGACATCATACCTACTGATTACCTTGTCGAGCAAATCCGTAGGAACCCATCGGATCACCTTAAGATCTACCTTAACCATTTGTACCTCCTCAAACCGTCCCCAATGTCACAGCCCAACCTAGGTGAAGCGTGGCTGGCACCCGGTGCCGTACTGGCCAGAGCGAATCACTCTGTAAATCTTGATCATTTGATGTAAAACGGAACATATATAGACCGATTTGGCCGAACTCATTCTTTCTGCAAACTATCATGGGCCAACATGGCCACAACTCGTGATATATATATATATATATATATATATGTATGTATGTATGTATGTATATATGTTAGTGGGCAAGCGTCGTATTAGTAAGCTCTTATACTCAAAACATATCTATATGTATGGGTCGATGAGGCCATAATGAGTATCGACACCGAACAACCCAAAAGAAAACATAAACGAGGGTCGACCAGGCCACTAACAAACTGTACATACTGAACCTGTGTCTATAAAGACTCTAAGAGTATCTAACATCAAAGTCGGGGCACGGACAGGGACCTGGCCTACCCATAAGTCTATAGGAAAATTCTAACAACCTGACCCGGCCTACCCATAAGTCTATAGGAAAACTCTAACACCATGACTTCTAGACTCGGCTGCACTCTGAAAGAAATGGAGTCTTACCAATTCTTCGCTGAATGTCTACCTCACCTACTGCGAGGGCTCGTCAAACTGATTACCTATACCTGTAGGCATGAATACTGTGTCCACATCGTCAGTATGAATAATGTATCGTGTATGTAAGGCATAACTAAAACATAACAAATAAGAAAATATCAATGAGTGAGATACGAATCAACCAAAAACCTTTGATTTGCTATTGAGGGCCATGATATGAATAATGACTACAAATGCCACTCTACGGGGCTATATTATTTTATATCGAGCTCCTCTTCAGGGGTAATATCAATATCATAAACTTTAACTGTCCAACTGATCAGTGGTAACTGGCCGACCGGCCGTTGCTCAGTGGTAAATGTATAACTACCTAGTCAGCCGTAGCTCGATAGTAAATACATAACTGCCCGACTAGCCGTAGCTCGGTGGTAAACACATAATTACCCAATCGGTCATAGTTTAGTGGTAAATACCTAACTGGTCAACTGGCCATAGCTCGAATGTAAATAAATAACAGCCCGACCGGCCGTAGCATAGTGGTAAAGTAGAAATACCATAGCCATGCCTTTATAGATACTGTATATGCGTCTATAACGCTATTACTCATTTACATATATACGTACAATGCACTCCTTTTAGTATCATTAGTACATCTTTCAGAGTGATCTATAGCCGTTCACCCTCCTATTACATTATGAACATTAACATCTTTATCATATGCATCAATAGGGACTTAGGAATATATTTAGAAATGCTTTGAGTTACATTTCATAGGAATGAATAACATAGACATCCTTATCTACTAAAAGTACAGCCATTTATGGAATAGCATTACGTTTATGTTTCATTACTTGGATCATGCCAAAAGAAGGAAGGATTAGCCTTAACCATACCTTTGTCGTTTACTCACAACTCAGCGTACAATCTTCCCGTAGCTTTTCAATCTACAATAAAGACAATAGAACCTATGGTTAATGCCATGGAAGGACTTATAAACACATTCTAAGCTAGTAGCTCTCCTATTGAAAATTGGGCAGCACCCCCCCCCCCTCCCTAATCACCTTCACTTCCTTCCGATTCAAAACAACAACAAGTTTAGCGTCAACAACAATATAGCAAAGCCACTGCATGAATAATCAACCAAAACACAACTCAAAAGCTCCCTAAAATAGCTCACACGCACAATATCTGTAATCAACAACTACCAAGGAAAAACCAGCAACTATACAGACTTTTCAATTAACGCAATGATACGTCAAGCGGCAAGCTCGATTTATAACTAGTAATTAACCCTTTCCTATTTTTTTAAGAATATAATTCAATAATCACAACAACAATGTACTCTGGTTACTTGTCAAACCCCTGTCCTGATAGGGCATGATGGGCACCCGACCCTTTACTTAGAGCCGAACGAACCCGCTGGTTCTCGTTATATTCATAATCTCACTGGACTCTTAAACCACGAAATGAAATGCATAATGAAAGCTTTTCAAAAACATTCTTTTCATCTTTCTCAAATCAAGTAAAATCTGTAATCATATTAAATTTGTAACATAATGCATAATGATACATCGGCTTGCAGAGCCGCTTGCAAGACTGACATGCTATATACGTGACTCTGTCTGCAAAGTCTCTAACATAAATCAATATACCATAACATAGATACTCTTACTCGGAAACACTACGGAAGGAAATGGAGCTCATCAATTCAGCTGATAGACTGGGAACATCCTATAGCTAATGTCTTCTACTCATCTGTATAAACCTGCGTGGCATGAAACGCAGCGCCCCCAGGCAAAGGGACGTCAGTACGAACAATGTACCGAGTATATAAGGCAGAATTGAAACAATATATCTCGACTCAGATGATAAAAGAGTAACAGACTTAACCAGTACCTGTAACCAACTCTGATAAACATGTACGTGCATATGAACTTTTGATGCAGCATGAGTAAATGTATATATATATATATATATATATATATATATAATGCATGCCTTCACCCTGCTCGCAGTCCTTTCGGGCATAATAGCATAATGGCCCCTTCGGGCAAACCCTTCGAGCATCATAATCATCGTATACCAGCTGATCAGGTGGGTTGCGTATATAACGCCTTAGACCTTTTCCCTTCCCCATGAAATGATGTCGTGCATGTATGTAAATATGCAAATGCCGGAGAATCTTTGAAAACCATCAAAATACTCCCTTCGGAGCAACTTTTATTTCAAAATGGCAACTTCTTCCCTTTTCTTAAAATTGGGAACTTCTTCCCCTTTTCAGTTGTCTCCTTCGAGACTCAAAAATTAAATGTAAAATGCATAGGTAAGAGAAAGACCTTATGAATGTCCCCTTCGAGATTTAGACAACATTATGAAATCGCACAACTTTGGAATGCCCCTTCGGGCTTAAGAGGTCAAAGATACGAATACTCCAATACTGTCTAGGAATAGAGTCTTTGGAGTTCGTTTATTTGCTGGGTTCATTTAGGTGATAAGGATCTTCATCACTACCATAATCATCACCACAATCACGTATCACTTTGAATGATCCATAACATAAACTGAGGCCATATGTTATATAGCACGCTCAGACATAAGTTGAGGCCATAGCACACTCAGACATAAGCTGAGGCCATACCACACTCAGACTTAAGCTGAGGCCATAGCACACTCAGACATAAGTTGCGGCCATAGCACACTCAGATATAAGCTGAGGCCATATGTTATATAGCACGCTCAGTCACGTCATGAAATCATCTAGAAACTAAGGCTTTAAAATCTCTAGGATTGGAGTCATCGTAAGAAGTACAGAGGCTTTAAAAAGAAAAGAATGAGATATCAGTTCATAACATGTTTTGAAAATTGATACTGATAGGGTAAATTGTTATGCTGGGTTAAAGCTTTAAGAAATACCCCCACGTCAGCCATAAGAGGCATCATTCTTATTTGAAAGACCTTGTTTTGAAGAAGCGTATATGAGCAGCGAATTCGCAGTTCATTTGAACGGACCAAAATACGTTCCAACCACATTTTTCCTTAGAAAAAGGCTCACGTTGTAGGGCAAAAACGTCCGGTATTTAATTTTCACTTCTATTGAAAGAATACAAAGCATACAACAAGTAGTTTGTGAACTAAATGGTTCGCTCATGACCCAAGGACAAATATGGAGGTAAACTATGTGAATCAAGCACTAAGAAGTCCTGTGGTGCCGGTTAGATTCCAGTTTTCTTCTGGTGGTGGTTGGAGAATGCTTCAGAGTAACATTTTATTAGTTCATTAATCAACTAATTTGAGATGGAATCTGTGGAAGGAAAACTTAAACTGGTGGGCTGTCTAGGATCATGTATTTCATATGTTGTTGGTGAAATGCTAAGATGATTCGGAAGGGCTTGTGATACTAAGGGATGATTTAGAAAAATGTGCTAACTTGTAACAGAACATTTTATTGGGATATTGCGTGAACCGATAAGTAGAGGTAAATTACAATGAGTTTACAGTTAAAAGGAATAATAATATGATTGGGATAAAAGTACGGAGGAGGAATAATTATGACAAGTCATACAAGTATTGATAAGGCAGCTTGTGAGATACTACGAGTAAGATCGATCAGAAAGGGTGAAAGGTTAAGTACGCCTAGTCCACAGAGTGTAATTAAAACATAGTAAGAATCGTGAATAAGATAAAGAAGTATTACATTATAGAATGGATTACGAACAGGATGTGATGTGAATACCATACGGATTGCTATAGAAATGACTCTAGCCTAGCAAGGAAGTAACTAAAGAATACAATGTGACTTGTGTGAAACGGAAAAGCAAATGTAGAATGAATAAGAAAGACCTACAAAGTTCTATAGGGAAAGTTCAGAATAAAAGTTATATGGTAATGAAAGTGAAAGCGAGCACAGTAAGAGAAGGAGTTAATTGGAAGAAGAAGATAAGAAGAAAGCGAGTGGGGTTACAGTATAGTGATGTGTTATGACATGCATAGCGTGGAAAACGAGTAATACAAGTGACAGAATCATGAAAGACCAACCTGAAGGAAGATGACCAACAAGACAGAATGAATGCCAGAAATAACTGGGATGATAAGAACAAATGGGGATGAACAGAATATGTTTTGAGAATGATAAAAGAGGTTATGCAGAAATAATGTTTTCCGAAGGAAATAAGAGTAGCATGAGATTCCTCGTGCGCAAAATAAAAGGTGGACATAGACTGGACAAAAATAAAAGGAACACTAAAGGCAGCACTCAAGACAAACGTAACTAATTGAGTATGAGTATAGGACAAAAGGGAAATATATAGTTACGAACTTAAGGCGTAGTATAACGGGAGGGTGATATGACAAGGCCACTATTAAGACGAAATTAATATGATTTTGAGTAAGTTAGAAGTTAGCGTTGGGTATACAATAGGGGTGAAGGAGCATGAGGCATAAAGAGGTACTACGTGTATGTGACCTCACCTCAGAAATAGTGAAATCCTTAAAGGCCAAGGGTTGTGGATTTGCGAAACGACTGAGGTATTGTGAATTTAGTAGAAAAAACAGATGATATCCGTTGGGATAAAGATGGTATTATAGGAAAGCTTGGGACACTTATCGTTAGAATATAAGTGCTACCAAATGGAGAATTTGAAATGACTATAAGTACTAGCTAATTACTACTTGGAATGAATGGAATGTGGCTTTGGATAAATTACTACACTAATCACAATACTCGAGTACCAACCATCAGATTAGATGTTGTACTATATATCGAGAGTTCTCATCACCTCGTGGTTATGTTAAGGGTTCGTACATGGGAAATCTAAGTTATAGATGGTATAAAGAAAGACATGGATATGGCACAGTATACCAAATGTATGGAAAAAGAATCGTAGGAATTTGAAATTTGAAATGGAGACGTAGAGTGGAATATAAATAGATAATGATGCAAGTACACCCAAAAGGGGGGAAGCGAATGAGAGAAATGCAAGTGTAAGATGAAATCAACTGGCACTGCAACACGTTTAATATGGATACTCAAATCTCAAGTGAAACCTTATGTTGGAATAAGTTGGTAAGATCTGAGGGCTAGCGATAAAATGAACAAATAGTCAAGATAGTATTTTTGACAGTGCTGAGAATCATTAGTAAAGGCCTTGGATAATCTGACATCAGAAGGTGGATGCTTATAAAAAGGAAGAATATAACGAGAGAATGGTAACAAGTAACTTAAAGGGATATTATAAAAGATAGCAAGGCTATACTGGATTAGAGATTAAGATGTTGACAACGGAGTTATTGGCTAATGATATTGCGACACATAAGTAGCAAAGGAGAAAGAATAGGAAATCTCTCCTATAGTAGGATATGAGAAAGTCAAATGTTGAATAGAGAAAGGGGAAAGAGGATGGCGAAATAGACAGCAAGTGAGTTTTAGTACAAGAAGATATGTAGAGCAGAATACACCAGGAGAAGGAAAGACTATGATTAAGATTGGATGCACTGTGTACGAATTGTACATGAATAGTTATGCAACCTACGAATACTTGTATATTAAAAACGAGGCCAAGTGAACACTTGATAAGAAGAGTATGAATTCAGCAACAACAATGTGATTGCGATATTTCGGATACATCATAGAAAGGTGTAAGATAGGTTGAGACGAAACTACAGAGATATAATTAGTACTAAGGGTAAAAGCCATAGTTGAGCCTTGATATCAATTGAAGGATATAAGAGAAAAATATAGGGTCTGCATAAAGATTAGCGGGGCAACGCTAAGGTATTTACTGGGTTGATTTGAACACCACGCATACTCGTGTAAAGATTGCAATAGAATGCGTGACGGGAGGACTAAGAGCAAATTTGAGTAAAGAAGCAATAGAAGAGTTTGAGTCAAAACAGAGGGACGACATGAGGAAATATGCTTAAAGTATTGCCAGTTAGAGTGAAGGAAATTACGAAATAATCTAATCGAGACAATCTGAACAAGCGGGTTACTGGTTACTGGATGACAATGAAGTTATAATATAAGGGAACCCTAGCGCTATTTGATAGCCAGCTCTAAAGATTGAGGTCGAGAAGTAAAAACAAATGATATTCAAAGATCTTTAAAAACAAGTCAGAAAATGACACATTATGCCGAGGATTCCAAGATACGGGCTATGACAACAGAGTGAAGCAAGGATATTGGAGAGAGAAAAAAAAAGGGGAACCCTCTGGGAAGCTTCGTTTTACTCGCAGAACCTGCGAAGGGCTCACAGGTTACCAGAGGCATGTGATACTCCAGGGATATCAAAGTCTAATGAACCGACGAGGGATGTCTACACGTTATAAAAAGCTTAGTTAAAGATTGAGAGGTAAGATAAAAGAAACGATACCTTAAGGGGATAACTATAGGATAAGCATAAGAAGAAAGTAAGGATTCAGCGGAAGAGCAATACAACTGACAACGGACTACGAAGAAAAGAGGAAAGTAAAGGCAATGACGCGAAATTATTACCTCGGGAAGCAACAGAAGGAGGAGATATTACAGGAATGACTATGTATAGGCCTGAAATGCGTTATAATGAATTATAGAAAATCGATCGATGGAGGAAGTATGTGAAGGGCATAACCAAATAAGAGGACACTTGAGAAAGTATTGGGAGTTTAGGATCAGTTTAACATTCGAGGACGAATGTTCTAAAGGGGTGAATGATGTTATACCCGTATATTTATACTTCGAGTTATTCGCAAGAGAATCGACTCAAGATAAAGACGAAATCATTTTCGGACACGAAATAGAAAGCTTTAATTGTCAATTTTAATTAAAACGTTAATTGTTATAAATTCTATTTAGTGTAAAAATATTATTATTGGAGAGTAGGAATTAATTAATTGTGATTATATTATTAAGTGGGAATTAGTAATTAAGTAAATTAATTAAAATTAAATAAACAAGTTGTTATATCCCGTATTTTCGCATATATTCGGAAAATTCGAAATAATTTTGACTTGTAAGAAATAAGGCCATATTTTGATTTTATTTAATATATATGTGTTGTTCATGAAAACTGTTGATGTGGAAATATGGAGGAAGGCCAAGGGCAAAATTGGGAATTTTGGAAATTGTTTCGGGAATTACAAAATAAGACCCATAACTAATTGGGCTCTAAATAAATGAAAAAAAAAGGAAAACAAAGAGGCCCCAAAATTAGTAGTGGCTGGCCATGGAGGAAAATAAAATGGCCCAAGCCCATAACCAATTAAACCCATGTATTAATAAACAAAAAGGGGCCACAATTCCTCCATTTCAAGGAAGCTTCAACAAAAAGATTGAGAGAAAACAAAAGGAGGGTTTCAGCCATAGAGAAAAAAGAAAGAAAAATTGGAGGGCTTCCATCTTTGATCCAAAAATTATAACTTTCTAGTATTCCTACTAAGTTTAAGACCCTCTTCAACGGGATATAAATTTTGAGGCAAGAAAGTACTTTTTTTAGCAAGTGGAAAATCTTGAAAAAGGTAAGAATTCTACCCTTTTATGTTATGGAAGATTTCTATATGTTATAGTGAGTAGAATTTAATGAAAATCATGGAGTTGTTGTGTGTTGAGTGAGCCGTGTGGGTGTGTGTAAGTATATGTGGCCGTGTGATGTTGTTAATTGTGTTGTTGTGACCTTGTGATGGAAATGGAAGAATAATGGTTCAAGATTGACATGAAAATTAGTTGTAAGTTGTTGTAGGAAAATTGTGTGATTTTATTATAGTTTTATGTAATTATGGAAATGGAATTGTTAAGGTGCGAATTGTTGTTGTTGTTGATGAAATTGGAAGATAAAAATGTGTTGTGAATGTTCGTGTCGAAGATTGACGGTTTCGGGTGAAATATGGTTTTGGCGGGATTGTTGAATATTTTGTAGAATTGTATGAAATGCTTTTGAATTGCACTTGAATGATCTTGAATTAGTAGTGAATATGTAAGTGTCGATATCGGCTTGAAAATTCGGAGTTGAATTGAATGTTGATGAATTATGTTGAAAGGAAGGTTACTAATGTTGGAATGTGTTTTGAATTGATTATTGATGTTATTGGTATGGTTGTTAGTATTGTTGGTATGGTTGTTGATGAATTTGGCCGGGTTAAATTCTCGGGGATGTTGAATTTACAGGGGAGATGCTGCCGAAATTTCTGTAGACAAGTACTAGTTAGAATTGAATTTCTAAGTACTTGTAGCTAATGTTTGGTAATTGATAACATTATTGTAGATATTGGAGAGCCCGAGACTTGACTCGGGAATTGATTAGTGGGCGATTGAGGTATGTAAAGCCTATCGTTCCTTCTTTTTGGCATGATCCTTTTTGGAATAAACAAAAATGTATATGTATGCTTATAAAGAAAATCCTACTCTTAGATGCCACTAGGATGGCTAACATCTTTGAACTCCGTAAGATATCCCATATGGTTCGATACGCATTTATGAAATTTGAAGATTCTAGTTGATATGTTTCCGAACAATGTCCGAAAAATATTTGATATGGCTAAAGCTTTGGATACATATATTTTGATACGTACATATGATCTTAAAGGCTCCATTTGATTTGCTCCTTAGTAATGGTTGAAAGTTCCCCTAATACAAATGTTACTTGAATTTCCAAAAAGAGCTTCTGATATGCTTTTAGAAAGTTCTGTACTTCAAAAGTTCATAACTTTCGTATATTAACTCCGATTGACCCGAAACTGATTTCTGAGCCTTCGGATGTCGTAAAAATACTTTTTCATCATGTTTTGAAGCTTATTTTTTTATATGCATATGGTTTCCGAACTACTCCGCTCATGCCTACTACTATGATATCGTTCGCCGGTTCCCGGGCCGGTTCTGTGATCGTGCGCACTATGGTATATTCGGCAGTATGATGTGTTACGGTTCCCGAGACCTCGCCATAGGGCCGGGTACCGCTTATATACGACGTTATGATATGATATGGCATATGATATGTTCTGGTGTTGTGATATGTTATGATGATACGATATGTTTGGGGATTGTACGGAGATGTGAAACCTTCTGAAGTATGATGTGTTGTGGCGCCAGCGTCGGAGTGGCGGCCACGTTCCTGAGCCCTATGCATGATTTTTTATTTGCATGATATATATATATATATATATATATATATATATATATATATATATATTTTCAGCACAGGTTATACTAATTCTGTATCCACATTCTGTACTCCTCACTTCGGTTATGATTCAGATTTCTGTATTTCATGCTTTGCATACTCAGTACATATTTCGTACTGACCCCCTTTCCTCGGGGGCTGCGTTTCATGCCCGCAGGTACGAACGTTCGTTTTGGTGATCCTACAGTATAGGATACATATTCTGCCACTTGGATTACTCCTTTTGATCCGGAGCTCATATTTTTGGTACATATCTTCTGTTATACATATTCTGTATATATATGACTATTTGGGTACGGCGGGGCCCTATCCCGTCATATGTTCTGTCATGATTTGTAGAGGCCTGTAGTCATATATGTGGGTCATGAGTCATGTTTGTTCGTTTGTGATTATGATCTGCGTCTTAATGCGGTCCCGTTTGCTATTATTGCCAAAACGGCCCATATGTCTGTATATGTTTCTATATCTGGGTGATGTGTATTCCGCCAGCCTATAGGATTTGATATGATATTTCTGTACGGGCGACCGCTTAAGATGATATTTGTTTTCAGTATCTGTTTAAAATAACGTATGTTAAGTTTGAATCAATCTCTGATATGACGATGTGGTATGTAAGTCTGTTTGGGTGTCCAAATAGGGCACCAGTCGTGGCCCACGGGGCTGGGTCATGACACAAGTGGGCCCCACCCAATTTTTTTTTTTAAAAAGAAAATAAATGATAAATATAAAATCATCAAATCATGCCACATAAGGGGGGCACGTGTGGGGGCTTGGGAGCCTCACATATTAGTTATCAAATGATTCACTAAGTATCATTCATGATAGATGAACAAGAACAAAGCAAAAGAAAGAGAATAAAAAAAAAAAAAAACTCTCGGCCATGAACGTTTTGGCCGAGAATTGAGAAAGTGAAGAAGATAAATGGAGATTTGCAATTGTTATACACGTCCAAGGATTCCAACGTGAATTGATTCTTGGAGTCGAGTTGATTAAGGTAAGATTTGATCTCTTTTTATACACATTTTGGAGGCAATCTAAACTTGTATAAATTTGTAGATATGTGATGAATATAAGAAGTTTTAGATGTGGGTGTTGGAATATAAATTGAGCCGTGTAGGGGGCTGTTCTGATTAGGCATGGAAAATTTATTTTAAGTCGCATTATAGTTGTTGTTATCATGGATTATATGGTGAAAGAATTAGAAAGTTAAAGTTGAAGTTGTGTTGATATGAACATATAGTCATCCTTATTGAATTGAAAGAATTGAAGATATGGTTATGTCTATATGTTTTTGTTGGTATTTCTGTGTCAATAGGAGAACAATTGGAAATTTGGGATAGGCGAATATATAGGGGAAGTGCTGCCAGATTTTCGCTAAATCTTTAGATAATAGAAAACCCTAAATGAGAATATGTAAGCTGAAATATAGGTTCTATAAGAAACGGGCTATGGATTTGTGGACTAGAAAATATAGTTACTAACGATAACGTTACTTTTATATAAATAGGCTAAAAGAGCGACGAGGCAAAATGGATTCACGAATAGTCGCTGACAGGTATGTAAAGCCTATCCTTTCTTTCTTTTGGCATGTCCTAGACGTAAGTGATGAATGGAATGAGCTTTGGGGTAATTCCATTCATAAGTTTCGAATATGATTCATGATCCTTATTCACTTCTTGATGTTAAAGCTTTTTAAAGTAGTAAGCTACTGCCGTCGAGCTTTCTATATGCTGGATAGTATACGTATGTACAAGTTTCTATTCCTAAAGGCTCTATAAGGACTAATGTCCTTAACTTTCATAAGTTGTCTCGTATTGATTTGATACATGTTTATGATCCCTGAGACTTTATTTGATATAGTTCATAATGATATTCAAGGAGCACTGAATATGACTATCATCCTGATACTCGAGCGTTGATTAGTCTACTTATTTATTGAGTCTCAAAAGATGATTTATATGCATATGATTACTCACTACTCTGCTCGTGCATGCTGTTGTTACATTTTCAACGAGTCCCGGGCCGGGTATGTTAACGTGCACAGTATCACTGCATTATTCACCGAGTCCCTTACTAAAGGGCCGGGTACGGTATATGATGATATGATTATGACGCCGAGTCCCATGATGGGCCGGGTACGGCATGCATGTACACGACTTTATTCAACGAGTCCCTTACTAGAGGGCCGGGTACGGTATATGTATATGATGATATGACGACATATGATGACTTTATTCACCGAGTCCCTCACTAGAGGGCCGGGTACGGTATATATATGTATATGATGATATGATTATGGCACCGAGTCCCATAATGGGTCGGGTACGGTATATGATAATGATGTGTACGATTTGGTTTCGTAAGGCACAGGTACAGTGATTTCTTGATTATCATACTTGTCTCCTGGAATCTCTATTTCAGTTATGATTCTTTTTACTGTATTTCATGCTTTATATACTCAGTACATATTTCGTACTGACCCCCTTTTCCTCGGGGGGTTGCGTTTCATGCCCGCAGGTACAGATAGCCGGTTGGTAACCCCTCAGCATAGGACTCCTACTCAGCTGTTTTGGGAGTGCTCCGTTGTTCCGGAGCCCAGATTTTTGGTACAGAACCTTTTGTTGTATATATGTGTTTTGTCCAGGGGTACGGTGGGGCCCTGTCCCGTCATATGCTACTGTTGCTACTCTTAGAGGTCTGTAGACATGTGTGGGGATTATATGTATATATGTTGTCCAGCGGTGTTAGTATGACTTATGTTTTGGGACGTTCCCAATCGTAGTGGCAGCCTCGTCGGCTTGCGTATATATATATATGTTTTGGGATGTGTATGTAGTGGCAGCCTTGCCGGCTTGCGTATATATATATAGATGGGACGTTCCCACATGCTATGACAGCTTTGTCGACTTATATACTGTGTCATCTGTTGATAGTTGTGACTCCTCAGGAGACAGGTTGCTTAATATATATACATATTTGTGCGACAGTTCTGAGACTATGTGTTGGTCCTATGGGTTCCATATTATGTTTGGTTGTGGATTGATCATATAGCTATCAGGGGTGTATACGAGTGTCCAGCTCGGGCACTAGTCACGGCCTACGAGGTTGGGTCATGACATCACACCATAAACAGGACTCTACTGGACACGACTTTGCAGACAACCCCTAGGACGAACTGCTCTGATACCAATCTGTCACACCCCAGTCCTGATAGGGCATGATGGGCACCCGACCCTTTACTTAGAGCCGAGCGAACCCGCTGGTTCTCGTTATATTCATAATCTCACTGGACTCTTAAACCACGAAATGAAATGCATAATGAAATCTTTTCAAAAACATTCTTTTCGTCTTTCTCAAATCAAGTAAAAATCTGTAATCATATGAAATTTGTAACATAATGCATAATGATACATCGTCTTGCAGAGCCGCTTGCAAGACTTACATGCTATATACGTGACTCTGTCTGCAAAGTATCTAACATAAATCAATATACCATAACATAGATATTCTGACGCGGCAACACTCCGGAAGGAAATGGAGCTCACCAATGCAGCAGATAGCCTGGGAACATCCTATAGCCAATGTCTTCTCATAATCTGTATACACATGCGTGGCATGAAAAGCAGCGCCCCCAGGCAAAGGGACGTTAGTACGAACAATGTACCGAGTATGTAAGGCAGAACTGAAAAAATATATCTCGACTCAGATGATAAAAGAGTAACAGACTCAACCTGTACCTGTAACCAACTCTGATAAACATATACGTGCATATGAACTTTTGATGCAGCATGAGTATGTGTGTGTGTATATATATATATATATATATATAATGCATGCCTTCACCCTGCTCGCAGCCCCTTCAGGCATAATAGTCCCTTCGGGCATCATAATCATCGTATACTAGCTGATCAGGTGGGTTGCGTATATAACACCATATCCCTTTTCCCTTCCCCATGAAATGATATCGTGCATGTATGTAAATATGAAAATGCATGAGAATCTTTGAAAACCATCAAAAGACTCCCTTCGGAGCAACCTTTATTTCAAAACGGGAACTTCTTCCCTTTTCTTAAAAATTGCTCACTTTTTGTTTTCCCCACTCTCTCTCTTCAATTTTTCGAATTTTCCAGAAAAATGTGGGTGAAAAAAAGGGGTCCTTACCCTTTTTATAAGGGTCAAATTCGGGTCGGTTTCACTGTAGCAGCACCGTAGCATGTCGGTACTGTAGCAGTACTGTAGCACGTGTTTCTGCTCTGTCAGCTGAACTTGTAACATCGATAATTCTCTACTCCGAAGTCCAATTGATGAGCGGTTTGTTGCGTTGGAAACTAGACCCGACGAAATTCAGTTTAGGATTTTGTTTCACCTTAAAACACTTCATATGCTAAGAGATATATGTCCCCCAAGTTGGACCAAAATTTGCACACAAAACATTACCCATCCTTTCTGCGAAGTCGTACTACTTCATTTCTTCCACTCATTTCCTTATAAAACCTTCCGGTATATCTTATATACATCCTTCACTTATTAAATATACTTGATAATTCTTGCTCCTTATATTCCAAAGTAGTTTTACTTAAACCTAACTCAACGTACTTATGTTTCAAATTTGGTGGAAATACAACCGGAAATTCATTCACTACCGGAACGGATTGGAAAGTTGGCGACTTTGCTTCAGTGTCATGATGTCACGACCCGGCTAGGGGGCCGCGACGAGCACCCGGTGTTACCCCACCCGGGCACCCCCTTATCGTACATAACATAACATCTAGGTGAACCATAAGTCAATTCGTGCTTTTCTTATCGTTAATCATATTGATCCCATTAGACGACCATCATAATTTAACATATCATAGGCATCTATGCCAAATCATAAGTACAAGGCCGACGAGGCCAACAAAAGATATACAAAACATGGGTCGACATGGCCGAACATCTCTACCCACATACACATGACTACGAGCCTCTAAGAGTATGACATATCGTTTGAGCGGGACAGGACCCCGCTATGCCCATAATTATGTACACAAAAGAATGAGTACCCAAAAGCTATGGCTCCTGGAGGAAATAGAGCTCTGCTATGCAATCTCTGGATAAGCAGCTATGGATCAAGCCTGTCTCCCTGTGCACCTGCGGGCATGACGCAGCGTTCACAACAAAAGGACGTCAGTACGAAGAATGTACTGAGTATGTAAAGCATGATCAACATCGATGTATAAGCATAATGAACAACGTATGAAATAGCATAGAAGGGGAGACAATAATATCATCGTCATAGTACTTACCTGCCTTTCGTAGGACTTTCCATTTTTCATACGTACTAGTACACCTACGTCATCGTCCGTATTCCATAGTAGTACTCGTACCATACTTGTGCTCATATTCGTATACATGTCCTTATTCGTATTCTTATACATAGTCTTATCACATTCATATTCATATTATATACATAGTCATTTCATATACATGGCATTTACATAGCATACCCGACCTCATAGGATCGGTGTTTCATACATACTTGGCCAACCAAGGCTCAAGATCATACATACCTGGCCCTACCAAGGTGTCAGGGTTATCCGTACCATCTGCAGAGGTGTGCGCGCGTTTCGTAATCGTATACACACTTTATACATAATCATATACATATAGTCTTACCCGACATCATAAGCTCGGGGTCTTATCATAGCCCTTCATAGGCATACATATACATATATCATAGCTCGTAAGCATCTCTAATCTCATTTTACTCTCATCATCATTACTATCCTCATCATTATCGTTACATCTACATTATAGACTTACTCGTCATATGAGGAACATAGTATAATCATAGTACATATCAAGGGTCGTGAGCTTATGAGCTCGGAAAGTCAACCATGTGAAGACAACATACTCATATAGAGGAATTAGGAATTTGGCCAAGAACCATGCCTTAGGAAAGAAGGGTTAGCCTCACATACCTTTCCATCGAACTATTCTACACTTGCACATTCCCTTTCAATGTTAGCGTTTATACCTTCATTAATATCATAACAATGGCCATTAGTCATTCACATCATCCACATTATCTAGATTTCTCAATTTGCTTCTAATTCTCCCATATTTATGGTCATGACCTCCAACTTCGTCCATTCGTCTAAAGTGTCGAGTTCATGATCTTAGTACCATTTATAATACATTCATATCGTAACACAACAACATTCATAATTCAATTCAAACTATTCCTCAAAATGTCACTATTCACCACTCATGACCTAGTTGACCACATTTTCTACAATCCATGTATTTTAATTCTCCAATACCTTAAACATTATGTAAAAATCATGAATCTTACCTTAGAAGTTGTAGGAACAAGCTTTGGTTGATAATACCCCACTTTGAACCAAACCCTAGTTTTTCTCCATTTGGATTTCTTGACTTGGATGATCCTTGATGATTCCCTTATCCTTGATTCACTTGTCTTAATGTTATTGATGGCTTATAATCCTTGAAAACTCATATAATAAATGTAGAGAGAAGTTTGAGAGAGAAGTGGTGTAATGTTGTAATGAAATAAAACAAGTGTTGCTCCCTTTATTTAATGACTTGTGAAATCTGTGCTGGGTGAACAGTGGTCGTCCATGGAGGTTTACGGACCGTATTCCACTATACGGCTCGTCCTCCATGGGCGTATTTAGCCATTTCCAGAACCAGAAGCTGGGTTGCCTTCATGGTGGTTTACGACCATGGTTTACGGGCCGTAAATCACTTTACGATCCGTCCACCAGGTCGTATTTAACCATTTCCTCGGCGGGCAGAAAGTCGAAGCCTGGCATGGCAGTTTACGACTGCTAGTTTACGGACCGTATTGCACTGGGTGAACAGTGGTCGTCCCATATTTCTTAAACTTCTCATTTTAATCACCCCCGTCCATGCACATGCATTGCTCACCTTGTATCTCATCTTAACTTAGCCAACTTCTTCGTCTCACATCGGATAATTTTGAAATCTCGCCTAAGGTTATCAAGGTCGTTTCTTGCTCATAGACATCATGCACTCATATTCATCACTAGTTTATCCACTTGCGTACCAACGGAATATTTTCCGAGGTGTAACACATGAACTCTAACTAGATGATAAATATAGCCCTTGGATATCACCTTTCTTGCCTTAAGGTAGGAAATAAACCTACCCTTTGGAGATGCTGCATTACCCTTCCATTCAAGCACGGGCTCTCCCGGAAATTGCAATCAGAATACTTTCAATCGGCAATCAACATTAGCATAACATGATGCCAACCAATCCATACCCATAATCACATCAAAATCTAACATTTCCAGCTCAATCAAATCAGCTTTGGTCTGGCGGTCACATATCACAAGTACACAATTTTTATACATTTATCTAGCTATCACGGGATCACCAACCGGAGTAGATACCTCAAAAGGTTTGATTGGCTCAGGTTTCACCCCAATACAACCAGCAACATATGGAGAATATAAGAGAATGTAGAACCCAGATCTATCAATGCATACACATCACGGGAGAATTTAGACAATATACTTGTAACCACATCAGGGGAGGACTCGAGATCCTGTCGTCCGGCTAAAGCATATACGCGGGGCTGAGTGGCACCTGAAGTAGATGCTACCCCTCTGCCTCTACCTCGACCTGCTAACATCTGGCGAGCCTGCCCTACCGGGCGCACTGAAGAAGAACTAGCTGCTGAACCTGTGGGCTGAACCCCACCTCTACCATACCGCGAGGGACAATCTCGCATCAAATGCCCAGTCTGTCCACAAGCATAACAAGCATCTGTGTCCTGGCGACATGGCCCTGAGTGTAATTTTCGGCACCGGCTACATCGGGGAACTGGTGGTCTCCTCTGCCTATAATCACCCCCAAACTGAGAACCCGAAGCTCTCGAACTCTGACCCTGTCCTTTAGGAAAAGAGCGATCAAATCTCCTATCTACAAATGGTTGAGGCGCACTAGTCACTGACTGGCCTAAATGTCGGGAATAAGTCTGCCTCGATCCCCCTCTATAGTCGCTACCTGTCCCCATAGATTTGGCCCTCTTTCTTTGCCTTCTATCAATATCACGATCACTCATTTGTGGTTGTTATCGTCCCTTTAAGTTCTGGGCATGGGCTTGTATTCGAGAAATATCCATCCCTTCTTGCAATGAAGCTGTCAAGCAATCTTTGAACAAATGTGGCCACAAACCACTCACAAATCTGTGTACCTGATCTCCCATGTCGGCCACCATAGTTGAGGTATATCTAGCCAAAGAATTAAATTGCATGCTATACTCCCGGGCACTCATATTTCTTTGCTTTAGATTCAAGAACCTATCTGCTCTAGCTCGGTGGACCTCGGGTGGAAAATAATGGCGGATAAAAGCATCTACAAATTCTTGCCACACGGGAGGAGGCGCATTCTCTTTTCTCGATGCTATCCAATTGTTATACCACAATACCGCCACATCTCGGAGTCTATACGATGACAACTCCACGGATTTAGTCTCGGAGGCATGAATAATTTTCAATGTCCTCAACATCTCATCTATGAAACCTTGCGGGTCTTCATCCGGCTTCGACCCGAACAACACCAGAGGATTCAAACTCATAAAGTCACGGGCTCGGGTACAAGCTGACCGATCACTTGGGCCCGCATTCTACCATTGTGCCTGAGCGGCAACCAACTGTGTCGATAAGTGAATGGCCTCGGTCACTCGTTGACCCGAAGCACCCGGTGGAGGAATTAGAGCTGGAGCTCCTCCTTGTTCTTCCACATTAGGCGGGGTGGAGGAAGTATTAGATAGGGCCTCATTATGTGACTCGCCCTCTTCTATATTCATCGGAGGCTCTCTTTCTACCCATTTTTTTGTCGTAGTCTTGCCCTTCTGGGCGGCTGTAGCTTTTCCCTTTGGCAGCATTTCTGAAATCATACCACACTATTAGGAGGGGAAAATCTTATAAGACAGCTCTATCGCACGATCTCTTAAGAAGAAAGATGGTAATTTTTCCAAAATGCCCTGTAGCCTCATATTTATTAGCGTGGCGCGCAACACACCATAAACAAGACACGGCTCGTAGACACTACCTAGGACTGAACCGTTCTGATACAACTTTTGTCACGACCCAGCTAGGGGCCGCGATGGGTACCCGGGGCTAACCACCGGGCACCGCTCGTTCTATTACTCATTATACTCATTCAACGTTACCTTATCAATTTCACACCTAAATTATAAGAAAATCACCTTTCATTTTGAAAACATAAATTCTTTATATATATATATATATAAGCCTTTCGGGCATCAGAATGACATATATGTATAGTAGCAATCTCGTGAGACCATATAACCCACACTGCATATCTACGAGCCTCTACTAGAGTACTAGACAAATGGACGGGACAAGACTCCGTCGTGCCCAACATATACAAATGTACATAAAAGAATAATCAAGCACCTCCGGATCAAAGGAGTGCTTTCAATCAGCTAACCGCTCCTACGAGTCTGGATCGAGCTCACCTCTGTGTCTACCTGTGGGCACGGACACAGCGTCCAAAGAAAACGGACGTCAGTACGAACATTGTACTGAGTATGTAAAACAAGAATTAAATAAATATAATAGAGGATCATGAGCCATAAGGGAAAGTTGTAACCTGTATGAGTTTCATAAGAAAATACATTTCGTACATATATCATATTTTACATAATCATGGTACATATGTCATCACATCACCTATATAATCACATCATAATCCTCATCGTTAACACGCGTCCGGGTAACTACCATATGCCGCCCACTAGTGGTGATCATGCGCGGCCCTCTAGGATCGATGTAAACATAGGAGCCCGCCTTAGCGGTGACATGCCCGGCCATTTAGGCACGGTGGAATCGTATCGTCATGTAATCAATCATAACCCATCATTAATACACATCTCATGAACATATCATAATCTTATCATAGCTTGATATTTTCATACATAACATAGGCATATTATAAGCTAGCATTATTGATCATCTTATAGACATACCATGACTTAGCATCATTTCACATTTATCATTAAAAGCTTACATTAGACTTTGAAGGCGACTATGGCTATGTCGGGGTGACGTAAGGCCGTGAACCCCCGATTATATTATGAACATTTATGAGTATCCTGCCTCACCTCAAAGGAAATAGTATATAAGGTTAGTGTTAACAATAATGACATCATTAACGTTATAGGAGCATCATATCATGAACTCTAGAATCTCTATACTTTAACTCATCATCATCATTATCATGCTCGTATGTAGTTTGATATATTTACGGACTCATAAGCTCCATCATATAGGAGGGTCATGGATAAACTTGGAAGATCCATGCCCTTGAAGGAAGGGATTAGCCTTACATACCTTTGTTGTTTAACTAGTTTATCGCTTGCTTATTCTCCTTTAATGCACACATTCTACCTTCAAGTGAATTCGTATCGACATTAGCTAACAATTATAAGAACGGAATTACTAACGCTAGAGAAAATTGGGCAGCATTTCATTTGTTTATACTATTTTTCCCATGTTCTATATCCACTCCCAAACGCTCACAACAACATTCACAATATTGCAAACAACAATCATCATTTTTCTACATTTACCACAATTCACCATTTCTCTTCAATTTCCCCACAATTTATGGTTATAACTCATTATCACGTTTTCTCATATATAATTCTTACTCCATGGTATAAATTTCATTTATAACATAGTCACAATCACAACATACCAACATTCATGATTCACCCCAACCACTATTAAAAAATGACACTATTCACTCATTTATGACCCATTTTCTATGTCTTTCTACAATTCAAGTATCTTAGCCTTCCAATACCATAAACAACATGGTATGGTCATGAAACTTACCTTAGATAGTGTAGAAACAAGCCTTGAATGGAAATACTCTTCTAGCACCCAATCCATATTTCACTTCTCTTGGGATTTCCTGGCTTGGATGACTTTCACTAGGTTTCATACACTTGTTTTCATGGATTGAAGTAGTTGATCATGGATTTCCTTTGATTTTCTTGTGGATGAATGTTAGAGAGTGTTCTAGAGGTTTCTTAACTTGTGGAGTGAAAAATGAAATGAAAATTAAATGAGAGAGGTCCCTTATATTAAATCACAATCTATCCCGACCAACATATACGGACCAACATACGGTCCGTACATTTTATACGGACCGTATGTATGTACGTATGTTTGGTCCAGAGAGTGGTGTCCCTCCTGGCTAATTATACGGCCTCACATACGGCCAGTATAATTTATACAGTCCGTATGTTTGGCCGTATAGTTCCCAGTTGTTCCATTTTTGTTCTCGTCGACTAGTTTGATCTCCGATCCTTATGGAACCTCCATGACACTTGTTTAACACCTCAATACCAATCTAAGGGATGTCATTACTCATCTCTAAGACATCATTATGCCATCATTAACCTGTCGTGTGTAATTCCTACCCGACTCATAACATATCCTTTATTTCCCTTGCCAAACTTCTTCCTTTTAGTCAAATGTCTTTGAATCTTGATTAAGATCATCAAATGGTATTTCTTACTTATCGAATTTACCGTATACGTCGTGCCCCTCGCTAGCCTATTCACTGTACATTAACGGGGAATTTTCCAAAGTGTAACAGATCTTCAACACACTTGCGGAGCATTGAAACATGGAAAACTGGATGGATTAACTAAAGTTCTAGAGGCAAGTCCAATTCATAAGCTACTTGACCCACCTTGCGGATAATCTTATAGGGTCCAATGTATCTAGGACTTAACTTTCCTTTCTTACCAAATCTCATCACTCCTTTCATTGGTGACACCTTTAAGACTACCCAATCATCAACTTGAAATTCTAGGTCTCGCCGGCAGTTATCCGCATAAGATTTTTGGCGACTTTGGGCTGTCAACAATCGATCTCGGATCACCTTGAATTTTTCTACTGCTTGTTGAATAAACGCAGGGCCTATTAGCTGTACTTCTCCTATTTCAAACCATCCAATTGGAGACCTACACTTCCTTCCATATAAAGCTTTATACGGAGCCATTTGGATATTGAAATGGTAGCTATTGTTGTATGCAAACTCGATTAGAGGTAAGTGGTCATCCCAACTACCACCAAAATCTGGAACACATGCTCTTAGAATATCCTCCATTTTATGAATGGTACGTTCGGCTTGCCCATCAGTCTTTGGATAAAAGGTCGTGCTAAGCTTTACTATAGTACCTAGACCTTCTTGGAAATATTTTTAGAACTTGGCTGTAAATTGCGCTCCTCTATCAGTGATAATAGATATCGTAATACCATGGAGTCGCACAATCTCCTTGAGATACAACCTTGCATAATCTTCTGCTGAGTATGTGGTTCTAACAGGAAGAAAATGAGCTGCTTTCGTCAATCTATCCACAATTACCCATATAGAATCATACTTGCTTCGGGAACGAGGTAATCCCATAATAAAATCCATATTGATCACTTCCCATTTCCAAGTAGGGATTTCCATTGTCTGCAATAACCATCCTGGCTTTTGATGTTCACTTTTCACTTGCTGGCAATTTGGACATCGGGCTACATATTCTGCTATGTCTTTCTTCATGCCATCCCACCAACATATTATGTTGAGATCATGATACATCTTCATTGAACCTAGGTGAATAGAATACCGAGAATAATGAGCTTCTTCGAGGATTTGATGACGTAATTCTGCAACATTCGGAACACATAGTCTGCCTCGGTATCTAAGAATTCTATCCATAGAAGTTTCAAATGGAGACTTTTCTTTTTCATGAAATGTGTCTCTATAATAGCTCAACTGAGAATCTTCATATTGAAGTTCTTTTACTTCCATATTCAGGGACGAAACTGTGGGATTATTAATACCAGTTCCTGCACTACCTGAATCAATTAAACGTAGTCCAAGATTAGCTAGTTGGTGGAGCTCATGAAGTAATTCTTTCTTTTCCGAAAGAACTTCACATCGGCTGCCTATCGATCGGCGGCTAAGTGCATCAACTACTACATTTTCCTTTCCGGGGTGGTATAAAATACTCACATCATAATCTTTCAATAATTCTAACCACCGCCTCTGCCGCAGATTTAACTCCTTCTGTTTGAAAATGTATTGAAGACTCTTGTGATCTGTATAAATATCGACATGTACACCATACAAGTAGTGTCTCCACATCTTTAATGCATGAATAACTGCAGCCAATTCGAGATCATGAGTTGGGTAGTTCTTTTCATGTTTCCGTAGCTGTCTCGAAGCATAAGCGATGACTTTACCGTGATGCATTAACACATATCCTAACCCAACACCGGAAGCATCACAATATACAACATAACCATCTGGCCCTTCTGGGAGTGTCAAGACAGGGGCTGTGGTTAATCTGTCCTTCAACTCTTGGAAGTTGCGTTCACAAGCATCATTCCACTGGAATTTAACTGACTTTTGGGTTAGCTTCGTCAATGGGGCTGAAATAGAGGAAAATCCTTCTACGGACCTTCTATAGTAACCTGCCAATCCCAGAAAACTATGGACTTCTGTAGGCATCATAGGCATTGGCCAAGTCTTCCCAACTTCAGTTTTCTGAGTATTAAGTCGAATGCCATCATCTGAAATAACATGACCCAAAAATGTCATAGAATTCAGCCAAAACTCGCACTTTGAGAATTTTGCATACAATTCTCGAGTTCGAAGAATTCCTAGAACAATACGTAAATGGTCTGCATGTTCTGATTCTATGCGAGAGTAGACCAGAATATCGTCGTTGAGTACTATTACGAATAAATCCAAGAGAGGCTTGAATACGTTATTCATCAAATTCATGAACACTGTCGGAGTGTTAGTTAACCCAAATGACATCACCTGGAATTCATAATGGTCATATCTCGTTCTAAGAGCTGTTTTGGGAATATCTTCTTCTTTAACTCTTACTTGGTGATAACCTGACCTCAAGTCTATTTTGGAAAACCACTTGCCACCCTGTAGTTGATCAAATAAATCATCAATTCTCGGAAGAGGATATTTGTTATTTATCGTCACCTTATTCAATTGCCTATAATCGATGCACATTCGTAGGGAGCCATCTTTATTTCTTACAAATAGGACAGGTGCTCCCCACGGTGATGAACTGGGTCTAATAAACCCCTTCTCAAGCAAATCTTTCAACTGTGCCTTTAATTCTTTCAATTCTGCCGGAGCCATTCGGTAAGGAGGAATAGAAATAGGCTTGGTATCCGGCAACACATCAATAACAAAATCAATCTGTCTTTCCGGGGAAGGCCTGGAAGTTCATCTGGAAACACATCCAGAAATTCATTCACTACCAGAACGGATTGGAGAGTTGGCGACCTTGCTTCAGTATCCTGAACTCGAACTAAGTGATAAATATAGCCTTTTGCTATCATCTTTCTTACCTTAAGGTAGGAAATAAACCTACCTCTTGGAGATGTTGTTTTACCCTTCCATTCAAGCACGGGCCCTCCCGGAAATTGAAATCGAACTACTTTCATTCGCCAGTCAACATTAGCATAACATGAGGCCAGCCAATCCATACCCACAATCGCATCGAAATATAACATCTCCAGCTCAACTAAATCAGCTTTAGTCTGGCGGTCGCATATCACAATTACACAATTTTTGTACACTTGTCTAGCTATGACGGGATCACCAACCGGAGTAGCTACCTCAAAAGGTTTAATTGGGTCGTGTTTCACCCCAATAGGACCAGCAACATACGGAGTAATATAAGAGAGGGTAGAACTGTCACGACCCAACCCGTAGGTCGTGACTAGTGTCCGTGCTGGACACCCAAATGTACCCAAACCTCATACCAGTATTTTAGCAGAAATTATCAATATAACAATTAGTAAGCGATACTAAATAGTGCAGGGGAACAGATATAGCACGTGGAAGCCGATAAGGCCATCACGGATCATAATAACTCAAAACATATACAGAACCCACACAGATATATCTACAGACCTCTACAAAGCATAGCATAGACATAAGACGGGACAGGGCCCCATCATACCCCTGAATAGCGTACATATATACAATAGTGACAGACTGTACCAAAAGATAGGCTCCGAATAAAAGAGCGCTCCAAATGGCAGAAAAAATATCCTAGACGGACGGATCAGCAAACCTGTCATCGGTACCTGGGCGGCATGAAAACGCAGCCCCCGAAGAAAGGGGGTCAGTACGAAATTTGTACTGAATATGTAAAGCCTGACTTAAAAAAACCAAATCATAACTGGTACAGAACGTACAGAAAGCGAACAGAAAATAGAAAGTATCAAATACAAATTTTCAAAACATGCAGAGTGTGTACAGAAACATATGTCATATCAAATCCGGCCCCTGCCAAGGGACTCGGCAGACAGAACGTGGCCACCCTCCCGACGCTGGTGCCACACCACAGAAGAATCAGAATACGGGCATAACCCCGTAACGTAATATGTCATATCAGATGGCCATAGCAAATCATATCAGAACAAGCGTACATGGCACAGCATACTCCACAAACCCATGTACGCGTATACCTGCCCACTCACATCGAGGCACGGCGAACAATGCAGAGGGTCACGCTTGACAACATATCCTGCCCCGGGCTCAGTGTGGGAAACATTGGGGCATCCACGAATAGAGTAGTGAGAAACTAAATGCAGTTAAAATATCATAAATATTTTCAGAGACTCGATGAGGCATATTAATGACAAACAAATCCAATGAAGTCAGACGGAGTCATAATACGTGGGGTTCGGATGTCATAAAGAATTACAGAAGCATAATCTTTCTGAAATCGTTCCGAGTGCCAAAACAATTTATAAGACTTAATGGAATATTTAAAACAGTTTTTGTTTAGTAATTAAAAGAGTAGTTAGGACATTTCTTTCAAAAACTGCTCGAAAACAAGCCTTAAGTACAATAAGGGTAAAACCGGGAATAGTGGGCCCACCTCGGGACAAGCAAGGCGGTGGGCTCAAATTACGCATTTTTATGCTTATGAGGTCACCTAGAAAGACTCTAGGGCATTCCGTAGTTTTCTAGACCATTTGGGGAAAATATGCATAATTCTCCAAAAAGGACTCTTAAGGTGTTCAATTCCATTGAATGAAAATGCGACAAGTTCAATCGCGGATTTCGATGAACAGAATAATCCCCGAGGCGTAAATCCAATCCTAGTACATCTAGGACATGCCAAGAGAAGAATCGGGATAGCTTTACATACCTTTTGAGCTTTTTATACCTTTCCAAACTCAGTTCCCGTTTCGTCAGAAATCTGCAAATGGTCACATTTACCAATTGTAAATTATGGATTCTACGAATTCACTTAAGTTCACATTTGTCTACCGAAATTTCGGCAGCACCTCCCCTATACATATAGCACCCCCGAGAATTCAACTCGGCCAAAACAATCAACAAAAACCCAATAACAATACCAACAACAACAACGCTCACAATATAACACAATATAACATAACTAGTTCTACCTTGCGACATACTACGATAACTTCCATTCCGACTTCACACTTCCAAACCAAGTTCAATGTTTTCATATTCATCATTAATCAAGATCATCACCATATAGTTTAGAAGCATTTCATATCATTTCCTCAAAATATTCATACGATATACATAATATACAACTTTCCGCTAAGGTCATAATTCATTCAAAACTTCTAATCTTTGGCATACATATTCATAACACGATTCCATCTTCCAAATCTATCCATGATCATCATAATTTGCAACCTAACAACTTCGTTTTTCATAATGTCATAAAATTGTACTAAGCGACATAAGTTTCTACATTCCGTTTCAATACAAACTTACGTCATTTTATCTTCATTTACATGCAAGGATTCCTAGAACTCAACTAACACACCAAATAAAATTAATTCATTGCCATCTTCCCAACACCATACCACACGGCCAACTTCTATATTCCAACTCCCACCAAATTTATTTAACTTTCCTTTCCAATGTGAATTCCACCATAAACATAACTAGAATACAACATAATTTTAACTCACCATATATATACAACAATAGGCATACACGGCTAGACACTATATCCCAAACCCACTTTGAAATCTTCCATATTTCTATACTTTCAACTCATTTCTACATACTACAACACAAACAAGACTTCACAACACAATAAAAAGGAATGAATCCTTACCTTTTTCTCTAGTCTTCTTCACTTGGGTATATGATCAAATTGATGAACCAATGGCTCCTTCCTCCAAAACAACTACACCACGTTGCAAAGGGACCTTGAATTAGTAGGAATTCAACAAGAAACTAATTTTTGAAGAAAGATTTTTTATGGTAAATTTTCTATGGCCAAACCCGAAATGGGTTCCTTGTCTTGCTCTTGGTTTTTTTTTTTTTTTCTTCTTTCTCTTGAAACTTCTAATAGATGATAACTAATATAATATGGTCCCTTTATTAACTTGTCACATGACAAAGCACATGACTAATTCATGTGGATCATGGGCCAAAGCTTGGCCGGCCATGCCCCTTAATTTGGGCCTCCATTCCATTAATTTTTTTGAGCCCAATTGGTTGCGGATCTTATTTTGTAATTCCCGAAAATAATTTCCGAAATTCCAACTTTTCCCTTGGGCTTCCCCGACTCTTCCACATTAATATTCTTTCATAAACAACTCATGTGTTGCAAGGAAATCAATTATGACTTTACTTCATACAAGTCAAGATTATTTCTAATTTTTCCAAATGTGCGAAAACACGGGATATAACATCCTCCCCCCCCTTTAGAACATTCGTCCTCGAATGTTAAATTAATCTTATAGGGTCTGAAAATGTTTCGGGGAGTTTCTGTTTATAGCCAGCACATATGGTACACATTCATAATTGAATATAATTAAACAAGGATTTGAGATTACCTGAGGGCATAGGGAACAAATGAGGATATATCTACTTCATCTCCTCTTCGGCCTCCCAGGTCATTTCCTCCCTATTATTGTTCCGCCACAGCACCTTAACAGAGGCTACATCTTTGTTCCGGAGCTTTCTTACCTGGCGGTCCAAAATGGCTACGGGCTGCTCCTCGTAAGATAACTGCTCCGTCACCTGAATGTCATCCGCAGGAAATATTCTGGAGGGATCACCAATGCATTTGCGGAGCATAGATACATGGAATACCGGATGTACCGCTTCCAAATCAGATGACAGATCTAACTCATAGGCGACATTTCCAATTTTCAACACAATCAGATAAGGCCCAATATAACACGGACTAAGCTTACCCTTTCTACCGAACCGCATTACGCCTTTCATAGGCGATACCTTTAGAAATACCCAATCACCAACTTGGAATTCCAAAGGACGACGCCGTTTGTCAGCGTATGATTTCTGTCGACTCTGGGCTACCAATAGTCGCTCCCGGATAAGTTTCACCTTATCAACGGCCTGCTGGATCATATCTGGGCCGATTAACTCTGTCTCACCAATATAAAACCAGCTGATAGGTGACTTGCATTTCCTGCCATACAAAGCCTCGTACGGAGGCATCTGGATGCTGGAATGGTATCTGTTATTATAAGCAAATTCAATCAATGGCAAGTGATCATCCCAGCTACCTCTGAAATCAATAACACAGGCCCGTAACATATCTTCCAGCGTCTGTATTGTGCGCTCGGCCTGTCCGTCACTCTGAGGATGAAATGTTGTGCTCAGACTCGCCTGAGTCCCTAATCCCTCCTGAAAAGACCTCCAGAAGTTCGCTGTGAACTGGGCACCTATGTCAGTGATAATAGATATAGGGACTCCATGAAGTCGCACAATTGCTTTAATATAAAGCTTGGCATAATCCTCAGCGGAATAAGTAGTTCTGACGGGGAGAAAATGGGCAGATTTTGTCAGCCTATCAACAATAACCCAGATGGAATCATACTTCCGTGGAGTGCGAGGCAAACCTGTAATGAAGCCGGAATTTCCATTTCTTGCAACAGTCCACCCGGTTTCTGATGTTCAATTTTGACCTGCTGACAATTTGGGCACTGGGCGACGAACTCTGCGATATCCCGTTTCATACCATCCCACCAGTATAGGCATCTGAGATCATGGTACATCTCCGTAGACCCAGGATGAACAGAATAGCGAGCATAGTGTGCCTCGCTCATAACCTGCTGCCGTAGCCCTGCAATATCAGGTACACACAACCTGCCTCGGTATAATAAGGTCCCGTCTGGTGTAAACTCGAACGGAGTCTTCTCCTTTTCATGGGTTGTGTCTCTGTATCGAGCTAAAACAGGATCTTCATATTGATGCCGCTTGATATCTTCCTTAATAGATGATTCAGAAACCCCTCGGACAGAAATCCGTGTACCGCCAGAATCGGCCAGACGAACCCCAAGATTAGCCAACTGATGAATATCACGTACTAGCTCCCTCCGTTCTGGCTGTAAATCTGCCAAGCTGCCCATAGATTTCTGGCTGAGCGCATCTACAACAACATTAGCCTTGCCCGGATGATACAAAATATCCACATCATAGTCTTTCAAGAGCTCCAGCCACCTCCGCTGCCGCAAATTTAGCTCTTTCTGCTTGAAAATATACTGGAGACTCTTATGATCTGTATAGATATCAACATGAATGCCATATAGATAATGCCTCCATATCTTCAGAGCATGAATCACCGCTGCAAGCTCCAGATCGTGTGTAGGATAATTCTTTTCATGCTTTTTGAGCTGTCGGGAAGCATAAGCTATAACTCTGCCGTGCTGCATCAATACACAGCCTAACCCCACACCAGAAGCATCACAATAAATAACATACCCGTCTGGTCCCTCGGGAAGAGTCAGAACTGGAGCTGTAGTCAGTTTCGCTTTCAGCAACTGGAAGCTTCGTTCACAAGCATCAGTCCACTAGAACTTGGCCCCCTTCTGAGTTAGCCTTGTCAAAGGCGCTGAAATCGAAGCAAAATTTTTCACAAATCTTCTGTAATAGCCTGCTAATCTCAAAAAACTACGTACCTCTGTGGGCGTCGTGGGTCTAGGCCAATTCTTCACGGCCTCAATCTTTTGTGTGTCCACCCGAACACCATCAGCTGCAATAATGTCCCAAGAAGGCCACTGAAGCCAGCCAGAATTCACATTTAGAAAATTTGGCATATAATTTCGGATGTCGAAGCACCCCAAGTACAGTCCTTAAATGATCTGCGTGCTCCTCCTCTGACCAAGAATAAACCAGGATATCATCAATAAATACAATTACTAACATATCCAAGAACGGCCTGAATACCCGGTTCATTAGATCCATGAATACCGCAGGAGCATTAGTTAACCCAAATGACATAACTCTGAATTCATAGTGCCTATATCTGGTCCGGAATGCTGTCTTAGGAATATCGGCCTCTCGTACCCGTACCTGGTGATAGCCTGACCGAAGGTCTATCTTCGAAAAATATCTGGCGCCCTGCAACTGATCAAACAAATCATCAATTCTGGGGAGGGGGTATTTATTCTTTATGGTTACCTTATTTAGCTGTCGATAATCAATACACATACGCAGCGTCCCGTCTTTCTTACGCACAAATAATACCGGGGATCCCCAAGGCGAAGTACTGGGTCTGATGAAGCCTTTTGCTAACAGATCCTTCAACTGCTCTTTCAGTTCTTTCAATTCTGCCGGTGCCATTCTGTACGGGGGAATAGATATCGGCTGAGTATCTGGAAGCAAATCAATAGTAAAATCTATCTCCCGCTCTGGAGGAAGACCTGGAAGCTCATCTGGGAATACATCTGGAAATTCATTAACCACGGGAACTGACTGAAGAGTCGGCGTTTCTGCTTCAAGACTTGTACCCGAACGAGATCATAAATATAACCTTTTCTGATCATTTTCATCGCCTTAAGGTATGAAATAAACTTACCTTTCGGTGATGCTGTATTACCGGCCCATTCTATAACTGGCTCCCCAGGAAACTGGAAACGAACTACCTTATTTTGGCAGTCAACATTAGCATAACAGGAGGCTAGCCAGTCCATACCCATAATAACATCAAATTCAATCATATCTAACTCCACCAGATCTGCCTTAGTGTCTCGGCCACATACAGTTACGGAACAGTCTTTATATACCTGTTTCGCTACAATAAAGTCCCCAATCGGCGTGGCTACCTCAAATGGCTCTATAGGTTCAGACGTTATGCCAATTTTACTAGCAACAAGGGGCGAAATATATGACAAAGTCGAACCTGGATCAATCAATGCATACACAGACCGAGAGAAGACCAATAGTGTACCTGTGACGACATTAGGCGATGCCTCCTGGTCCTGGCGGCTGGCCAAAGCATAAATGCGGTTCGAAGGACCGCTAGTACCAGAACCTCCACCACGGCCTCTGCCGCGACCCGCCGGTGCTGATGTACCCGGCCGCGTAGGGCGCATAGCCACTGACGAAGATGATGACCCGGCGGCTGATCCGGTAGGCTGCGCTGCACCACCCGAACTACCCTTATACGGGCAATCTCTCAAAGAATGGCCCTGACGGCCACAAGAAAAGCATGCACCGGTGGCTCTGTAGCACTCTCCCGGATGGTATCGGCCACAATAAGAACATTGAGGCCTAGGTGGCCTCATCTGACCAGAACCCCTATCTGTTCGCGAACTTGAAGCCCTGGAGCTCTGACCTGCTCCTGAATAACCTGGACTATCAACTCTGCGACCTGTAGGTTGTGAAGGTGTGCTCTGTGCCGGCTGGGATGGGTATCTGCTAGGCTGCTGCGGCTGCTGAGGCTGTCTGCCCCGAAACTCTCCAGAATACCCGGATGATCTGGCCCTCTTGGGCTGTCTCCGATCTTGGCCCCTATCAGGCTGACGCTCCCTATGCCAGTCCTCCATGCCCTAGGCGTGCGCCTGAATCCGGGCAATATCCATGTCGGGCTGAGCAGCCAATACCAAACAACTGTCGACAAAATACCGGTCCAACCCCATAATGTACCTGTGCATCCTGTCAGCCATAGTAGCTACCACAGCAGGTGCATATCGGTCCAATGAGTCGAACTCCATAATGTACTCTCGAACACTGCAGCCCCTATGTCTCAGCAATAAGAATCTGTCAGCCCTGGCCCGCCGAACTCCCGAGGCAGAAAATGGCTAAGAAAAGCTTGAGAAAAATCATCCCAAACTGCTGGGGGAGCGCCGTCACCTCTGGATAACTCCCATGACTCGTACCAATTAGCCGCTACATCATACAACCTGTACGAAGCCAACGTGACTGACTCTGTCGCGGAAGCATTAATCAAATCTAAGGTGCGCCGCATCTTCCTGATAAACTCCTCAGGATCCTCCTCGGGCTTTGTCCCGAAGAACTCTGGAGGGCCACAGGTTAAGAACTCACGAGCTCTCGAACTGTCACGCCTGTCAGCTCGGTCACCTCCCAATCCGTGCCCCTGAACCTGTCCCGCCACAAGTCTGGTCAATAGCTAGACTGCCTCTCTCATAGTCTGATCCTCAGTCCCTGGCCGTGGAGCTGGAGGCTCAGGTACTGGAATTTCGGGCGCTGGCGGTGGAGCCGCCCCTCGACCTGCAGCTGCTGCTGCTCCAATCTCCTCTACGTGTGGCTGTGTGGAAGAGCCCTCTGCCGGGCGCAAAATATCAGGAGCAATATGTGCATGGGCCCTGGTAGTCCTCTGGGCCCGACTAGTCTCTCCCACAGCTGCTGCCTTGGCCTTTTGGGCCGCTGATGCCGTTTTTGGAGGCATAACTGCAATTATAACAATTCATTAGGTAGGAGTCATCCTGATAACACAGCTCTATCGCACGATCTAAGACAGAAAGAAGGGTAGTATCCTAAATGCCCTGTAGCCTCCTGTTTATAGATGTGGTGCACAACACACCGATAAACAAGACTCTACTAGACACGTTCTGTAGATATTCCAAGGACAAACCGCTCTGATACCACTTTTGTCACGACCCAACCCCGTAGGCGGTGACTAGTGTCCGTGCTGGACACCCAAACGTACCCAAACCCCATACCAGTATTTTAGCAAAAGTTATCAATATAACAATTAGTAAGCGATACTAAATAGTGCAGGGGAACAGATATAGCACGTGGAAGCCGATAAGGCCATCACAGATCATAATAACTCAAAACATATCCAGAACCCACACAGATATATCTACAGACCTCTACAAAGCATAGCAGAGACATAAGACGGGACAGGGCCCCGTCATACCCCTGAATAGTGTACATATATACAATAGTGACAGACTGTACCAAAAGATGGGCTCTGAATAAAAGAGCGCTCCAAATGGCAGAAAAGATATCCTAGACGGACGGATCAGCAAACCTGTCATCGGTACCTGGGCGGCATGAAAACGCAGCCCCCGAAGAAAGGGGGTCAGTACGAAATTTGTACTGAATATGTAAAGCCTGACTTAAAAAAACCAAATCATAACTGGTACAGAACGTACAGAAAGCGAACAGAAAATAGAAAGTATCAAATACAAATTTTCAAAACATGCAGAGTGTGTACAGAAACATATGTCATATCAAATCCGGCCCCTGCCAAGGGACTCGGCAGACAGAACGTGGCCACCCTCCCGACGCTGGTGCCACACCACAGAAGAATCAGAATACGGGCATAACCCCGTAACGTAATATGTCATATCAGATGGCCATAGCAAATCATATCAGAACAAGCGTACATGGCACAGCATACTCCACAAACCCATGTACGCGTATACCTGCCCACTCACATCGAGGCACGGCGAACAATGCAGAGGGTCACGCTTGACAACATATCCTGCCCCGGGCTCAGTGTGGGAAACATTGGGGCATCCACGAATAGAGTAGTGAGAAACTAAATGCAGTTAAAATATCATAAATATTTTCAGAGACTCGATGAGGCATATTAATGACAAACAAATCCAATGAAGTCAGACGGAGTCATAATACGTGGGGTTCGGATGTCATAAAGAATTACAGAAGCATAATCTTTCTGAAATCGTTCCGAGTGCCAAAACAATTTATAAGACTTAATGGAATATTTAAAACAGTTTTTGTTTAGTAATTAAAAGAGTAGTTAGGACATTTCTTTCAAAAACTGCTCGAAAACAAGCCTTAAGTACAATAAGGGTATAACCGGGAATAGTGGGCCCACCTCGGGACAAGCAAGGCGGTGGGCTCAAATTACGCATTTTTATGCTTATGAGGTCACCTAGAAAGACTCTAGGGCATTCCGTAGTTTTCTAGACCATTTGGGGAAAATATGCATAATTCTCCAAAAAGGACTCTTAAGGTGTTCAATTCCATTGAATGAAAATGCGACAAGTTCAATCGCGGATTCCGATGAACAGAATAATCCCCGAGGCGTAAATCCAAGCCTAGTACATCTAGGACATGCCAAGACAAGAATCGGGATAGCTTTACATACCTTTTGAGCTTTTTATACCTTTCCAAACTCAGTTCCCGTTTCGTCAGAAATCTGCAAATGGTCACATTTACCAATTGTAAATTATGGATTCTACGAATTCACTTAAGTTCACATTTGTCTACCGAAATTTCGGCAGCACCTCCCCTATACATATAGCACCCCCGAGAATTCAACTCGGCCAAAACAATCAACAACAACCCAATAGCAATACCAACAACAACAACGCTCACAATATAACACAATATAACATAACTAGTTCTACCTTGCGACATACTACGATAACTTCCATTCCGACTTCACACTTCCAAACCAAGTTCAATGTTTTCATATTCATCATTAATCAAGATCATCACCATATAGTTTAGAAGCATTTCATATCATTTCCTCAAAATATTCATACGATATACATAATATACAACTTTCCGCTAAGGTCATAATTCATTCAAAACTTCTAATCTTTGGCATACATATTCATAACACGATTCCATCTTCCAAATCTATCCATGATCATCATAATTTGCAACCTAACAACTTCGTTTTTCATAATGTCATAAAATTGTACTAAGCGACATAAGTTTCTACATTCCGTTTCAATACAAACTTACGTCATTTTATCTTTATTTACGTGCAAGGATTCCTACAACTCAACTAACACACCAAATAAAATTAATTCATTGCCATCTTCCCAACACCATACCACAGGGCCAACTTCTATATTCCAACTCCCACCAAATTTATTCAACTTTCCTTTCGAATGTGAATTCCACCATAAACATAACTAGAATACAACATAATTTTAACTCACCATATATATACAACAATAGGCATACACGGCTAGACACTATATCCCAAACCCACTTTGAAATCTTCCATATTTCTATACTTTCAACTCATTTCTACATATTACAACACAAACAAGACTTCACAACACAATAAAAAGGAATGAATCCTTACCTTTTTCTCTAGTCTTCTTCACTTGGGTATATGATCAAATTGATGAACCAATGGCTCCTTCCTCCAAAACAACTACATCACGTTGCAAAGGGACCTTGAATTAGTAGGAATTCAACAAGAAACTAATTTTTGAAGCAAGATTTTTGATGGTAAATTTTCTATGGCCAAACCCGAAATGGGTTCCTTGTCTTGCTCTTGGTTTGTTTTTTTTTTTTTCTTCTTTCTCTTGAAACTTCTAATAGATGATAACTAATATAATATGGTCCCTTTATTAACTTGTCACATGACCAAGCACATGACTAATTCATGTGGATCATGGGCCAAAGGTTGGCCGGCCATGCCCCTTAATTTGGGCCTCCATTCCATTAATTATTTTGAGCCCAATTGGTTGCGGATCTTATTTTGTAATTCCCGAAAATAATTTCCGAAATTCCAACTTTTCCCTTGGGCTTCCCCGACTCTTCCACATTAATATTCTTTCATAAACAACTCATGTGTTGCAAGGAAATCAATTATGACTTTACTTCATACAGGTCAAGATTATTTCTAATTTTTCCAAATGTGCGAAAACACGGGATATAACAAGAACCCCGGATCTATCAATGCATACACATCATGGGAAAATACAGCTAATATACCTGTAACGACATCCGGGGAGGACTCAAGATCCTGTCATCCGGCTAAAGAATACATATGGGGCTGAGTGGCACCTGAAGTAGATGCTCCCCCTCTGCCTCTACCTCGACCTGCTGGAATCTCGGGCGTCTGCCCTATCGGTCGCACTGAAAAGGAACCAGCTGCTGATCTTGTGGGCTGAACCCCACCTCTATCACACCTCGAGGGACAATCATGCATCAAGTGCCCAGCCTTTCCACAAATATAGCAAGCATCTGTTCCCTGGCGATATGGCCTCGAATGTAATTTTCTGCACTGACTACATCGTGGAACTGGTGGTCTCCTCTGACTATAATCACCCCAAACTGGGAACCTGAAGCTCTCGAACTCTAACCCTGTCCTGAAGGAATGGAGCGGTCAAATCTCCTACCTACAAATTGTGGAGGTGCACTAGTCGCTGACTGGCCTGAGTGTCTGGGATATGTCTGCCTCGATCCCACTCTGTAATCACTACCTGCCCCTATAGATCTGGCCCTCTTGCTTTGCCCTCTATCAATATCACGATCACCCCTTTGTGGATGTCGTTGACCTTCTAAATTCTAGGCATGGGCTTGAATGAGGGAAATATCCATTCCGTCTTGCAACGAAGCCGTCAAACAATCCTTAAATAAATGTGGCCCTAAGCCACTCACAAATCTATGCACCCTATCTCCTATGTCGACCACCATAGTCGGGGCATATCTAGCCAATGAATTGAACTGAAGGTTATACTCCCGAGCACTAATATTTCTTTGTTTCAAATTTAAAAATCTATCCGCTCTAGCTCGGCGGACCTCGGGTGGCAAATAGTGGCGGATGAAGGAATGTACAAATTCTTGCCAAACGGGAGGAGGCGCGTTCTCTTTTCAAGATGACATACAATTATTGTACCATAAGACTGCCACATCCGGAGTCTATACGAGCCAACTCCACAGATTCAATTTCGGAGGCATGAATAATCTTCAATATTCTCAACATTTCATCGATAAAACTTTGCGGGTCTTCATCCGGCATTGACCCGAAGAACTCTGAAGGATTCAAACTCATGAAATCACGGGATCTAGTACTAACGACCCTGTCGCTTGAACTCGAACCCTGCCGCTGTACCTGGGTCTCAACTAACTGCGTCAATTGATTAATAGCCTTGGTCACTTGTTGACCCGAAGTAGCCGGTGGATGAATTGGAGGCATAGGAGCTGGAGCTCAAGCTCCCTCTTGTTTTTCTAAATTGGGCGAAGTGGAGGAAGTATTAGATGGGGCCTCATTATCTGATTCACCCTCTTCTACATTCATTGGTGGCTCTCTCTCTACTCGCCTTTTCATCGTAATCTTGCCCTTCTGGGCGGCTACAACCTTTCCCTTTGGCGGCATTTCTGAAATCATAGCACACTATTAGGGAGGGGATAATCTTATAACACAGCTCTATCACACGATCTCTTAAGATGAAAGATGGTCATTTTTCCTAAATGCCCTGTAGCCTCCTGTTAATTAATGTGGCGCGCAACACACCATAAACAAGACTCTACTAGACACGGCTCGTGGACACTTCCTAGGACAGAACTGCTTTGATACCACTTTTGTCACGACCCGACTAGGGGCCATGACGGGTATCCGAGGCTAACCACCGAGCACCGCTCGTACCATTACCCATCGTACACATCAAGTGTTCATTCATTAACCTTATACTTAAAACATAAGAAAACCATTTTTCACTTTGAACATAATTACCTTTATATACATAAGCCCTTCGACTATCAAAATATATATGTATACACGTGGGAAAAATCGTGAGACCATACTACCCCCACATGCGTATCTACGAGCCTCTACTAGAGTGCTAGACATATGGACGGGACAGGACCCCGTCATACCCAAAACGTATATATATATACACAAAAGGATAAATATATGGCACCTCCGAAATAATGGGGTGCTCTCAAAGTCTGCTAGTAGCTCCTACGAGTCTGGATCACCTCCTTGCCTACCTGTGGGCATGAACACAACGTCAAAAGAAAACGGATGTCAGTACGAACATTGTACTGAATATGTAAGGCATGGATGAAATGAACATAACAGAGAAATCATAAGACATAAGATGAAAATATAACCAGCTTAACTTTTAAGAGTGGATGCATTTCATACATATATCATCTATATTCGTAGTACATGTATAATCATATCACATATATATATATATATATATCATCATCGTTAACCCGCGTCCGGGTAAAAATCATACGCTACTAACTAGTGGTGGTCATGTCCGGCCCTCTAGGTATGGTGTACTCATACGTAGCCCACTAGTGGTGGTCATGTCCGGCCTTCTAGGTACGGTGTACTCATACGCTGCCCACTAGTGGTGGTCATGTCCGGCCTTCTAGGTACGGTGTACTCATACGCAGCCCTCTAGTGGTAGTCATGTCCGGCCATCTAGGCGCAGTGGAATCATATTGTCACGACCCAAACGGAGGGCCGCGACGGGCACCCGGTGCTTGCCCACCCGGGCACCTCTTAACATACCTTTACATTCACATCTAGGTGAGCCACATATTAAATGATACATTTCTATTCATAATTCATACGAATCCCATTGGGAAACAATACCTTTATATCAACATTACCAACTAAGCCCATATTAATGTACATAAGACAACGAGGCTAACAAAATGATATCCAAAATATAGGCCGAAAAGGCCAAACACATCTAACTATATACACATGCCTACGAGCTTCTAAGGAGAGTATTTCATATCATATAGGCGGGACAGGACCTCGCTCTACCAATAAATATATACACAAAAGAATAACTACCAAAACCTTTAGCTTCAAAAGAAATAGAGCTCCGCTATGTAGTCCCTGAGTAATGTAGCTATGAATCAAGTCTGTCTCCCTGGCCACCTGCGAGCATGACGTAGTGTCCACAAAAAAAAGGATGTCAGCACGAAGAATGTACTGAGTATGTAAAGCATGATCAATATCAATATAGAAGCATAATAAGCAACTTTAGAAACAGCATAAGATGGGAGAGAGTAGAATCATCGTCATAAGCACTTACTTGCTTTTCATAGGGAATTTCCATTTCTAATGCGAGGTTGTGTACATACATCCGTATTCGTATCCGTAATCATATCCGTACTCACTTACATTTCGTATCCATAATCGTATTCATGTGCCTATTCTTATTCATATTCGTATCATGTCCATATTGATACTCATATCTATATCATGTATATATCCATATCATGTGCATATCCATATCATATACATATTTATATCATATACATACCTGGCAAACCAAGGCTTTAGGGTTACATATACCTGGCCCTACCAAGGCTTCAAGGTTACACATACCTGGCCCTACCAAGGCTTCAGGGTTACACATACCTAGCCCTACCAAGGCTTCAGGGTTATCCATACCCAACTGCAGAGGTGCGCGCGCGTTACATAAATATATACATATTTTACCAAGCCTTATAAGCTTGGGGTTCCATAATAGTCATACATAGCTACATATACATAATAACTCATAAGCATCTTTAGCATCATTACCATTTTCATCGTCGTCATTATCGTTATCACTACCATCTTTGTTCATTACATCTATCCTTATAGGATTACTCGTCATATGAGGAACTTAGTACAATCGTAACATATCGAGAACCATAAGCTTAGTAGGTTTTGAAGATGGAGTCATTTGGAGGACATCATAGACTTATAGAAGATTTAGATGATTGGCCAACGAACCATGCCTTATGAAAGAAGGGTTAGCCTTACATTCCTTTCCATTTTACTATTTTACCACTTGCACGTTGTTAGGCCCCGTGTTCTCGTACAATTGGAAATCGAGAAATAATTATGACTCGGGTGTTAGAAGGACATAAATTAATTTTTGAGAATATGACTATGTTGGTTATGGAGTCTTTAATGTTAAGACATCGGGAAAGTCCAAGGGGAAATTTGGAACTTCGTGAATTAGTTTCGGGAATTACAAAGCGAGGCGTTTCTTGAATTGGGCCAAGAAGATGTAACATAAAAAGAGGCCCAATAAGTGAAGGGTGGCCGGCCTTATGTAGGCCCAAATCAATTAGGTGGAGGTCATGTGCATAGCACATGACCCTTAAGTGGATATATATCACTTGCACTTGGTAATTTTCAAGATAAGAGAACAAAATCAAGAACACCCCAAAGAAGAGGCATTCGGCCGAACCAAAAAGGGAAAGAAAGAAAAAAATTCCAAGCTTGTGTGTGATCCAAAAATCCTAGTTTCTACATATTTGTGAAGTACTCAAGACGCTCTCCGACGTGGTATAATTAGCTTGGCACGAGGACGACGTTTTCGACAAGTCGGGTTTTCAAGAAAAGGTGAGAATTCTTACCCTTTTATGTTATAGAATTGATGTGAATGTGTTAAGCATTGGAAGTAGATGGAGATCCCGTAATTTTAACGTAAATAGAAAGTCGTGGGTGTGTGTGTGTAGTGTGTTTGGCCGTGAGTATGGAAGGAAAGAAATGGCTTGAATTGACCTTGTTTGAGTTGGCATAATGTGTTGTTGTGACCCTTAGATCGTAATTGATTGATTGTTGAATTAAATTGGCGGTGGAAAACGAATTCGGATGTTATCGGAAAGTGTATATCCTTGGTATCTTTATGTATATCAATGTATATTTTGGGTACTAGAGACTTTAGATACGACTTTTTAATGATATGGAGGAATTCGGAATGAAACTACGTGAGTTAGAATGTTCGTAAGTGCATTTTAGATGTTTTGAAGAATTTGGGAAATAATGGATTTTTTATGCAATTTCGTGTATGGCATGGTTTGTAATTAGAATGTGATTGTATAAGTTTGAATGTGGGAATACATACAATTATGTAGGTATAGAATTGGAGTTGTGAAAGTTTGAATGAAAAGTTGCCAACTTAGGAAGTCATGAAAAACTTTGAAACTAGAATGGTGTTATTGTTGTTTGTTTTGGTTGTTGATGTGTGGGCTGTTGTAGTTGGTTAATTTGAGCCGAGCTGTGCCTCGGGGATGTTAGATTTATAGGGGAAGTGCTGCCGAAATTTCGGTAGGCAATTGTGAAGTTAAAGGCATTTCTAAGCCTAAGGATCTCATTTGGTAACTTTGACCATTTGCAGATTTTTTGACGAAACGGGACGAGACATTTGGAAGAGCTTACGACGTCTGTGAGGTATGTAAAGTCTCCCACTCTTTCATTTGGCATATCTTAGTGTGTCAGTCGAATAGGAGACCTTTCGGAGCATTTCTGCTCCTCGAAACCCGATCCACAGAAAAGTTACTATTCATTCAATTCTATTGAAGCCTAAAGGCTCCAATTTGGCTAGAATGCCACTATTCGTCCGAAACCTATCGAAATGTGGTCGGGTAACCTAGGAATGATAATGTATGACCTTTGGCATATAAATGCTCGTAGAAACACGTTCGCCACCTCACTTCGACTCGAGGTGGGCCCGCTACCCCAAAATGCCCGATTTGCCCTTCGGGCCACCTTTGATAATAAATTTGTACATACTACTTCGGATCTTTGGAACATCCTCCTACGGGGTAGGTTTGGGCAATTCGATACGCTAACCTATATTTTGAATTATATGGACCATTTTGGAAACGTTTTGCGAAATGAAACTTTATGTCGACTAAGTATTCGACTATTTTGTAATATGATATGATTTATGAATTTACTTTGTTTTGAAACACTATTTTGAAATACGATTTGCATTTGTTTGCTCACGACTCCGCTCGTGCCTTATTATGACTTCGTTCGCCGGTTCCCGGGCCGGTTTTGATTCGTGCGCTGTATGATAAATTCGGCTGTATGCTGTGTTACGGTTCCCGAGGCTTCGCCATAGGGCCCGGTTCCGTTCGGAGTTATGCTGTGATATGGCTCGGGATGCGATACGCTCACCGATGATTATGATTATGTTCGGGGATGTATGGAGATTTGAAACCTTCTGGTGTTATGCTGTGTGTGGCGTCAGCGTTGGAGTGGCGACCACGTTCCTAAGCGTTTGCATGATTTCATTTGCATAGTATATACGTATATGATTTCGATACAGATTTTGACATACCAGTTTGTACCCCACTTTGACATTTGATTTGCTTTCGGTTTTGATCTATAATTCTGTACTCCGTGCTTTACATACTCAGTACATATTTCGTACTGACCCCCTTTCTTCGGGGGCTGCGTTTTATGCCCGCAGGTGCAGATATCGGTGATCCTCCGCAGTAGGCTTCACTTCTTGCTATTCCGGAGTACTCTTATCCGATCCGGAGTCCACTTTTGGTACAGACTCTTTTGTTTTGTATATATTTGGTATGTCTGACTATTTGGGTACGGCGGGGCCCTGTCTCGCCATATGTTATGTTTTGAATTCGTAGAGGCCTGTAGTCATCTTTGTGGGGCGAGGGTCCTATGTGTATATTGTATGATTTTGCTTTCGGGTCTTAAAGCGGTCTGTTTGATCTGATGGCCCCAAATGGCCCTTATGTATATATTTGTATTTTGACCGGCGATGCCTATTCCGCCGCTTTGTGTGAATTTGATTTGATATGACCGCTTAAGACATATTTTCGATATAAATTATGTTTGATATAATTTTTGTAAAATTCTGAAATAAATTTGAGTTCGGAAATGAATATGCGATTTGGTCTGGGTACCCAGGTAGGGTGCCAGTCGCGGCCCACGGGGCTGGGTCGTGACAAAAGTGGTATCAGAGCGGTTTGTCCTTGGAATGTCTACAGGCCGTGTCTCGTAGAGTCTTGTTTATCGATGTGTTGTGCACCACATCTATAAACGGGAAGCTACAGGGCATTTAGGACGTTACTTTCTTTGTAATCTTAGATCGTGCGATAGAGCTGAGCTATTAGGATTATTTTGGTCTGACTCGCCCTTGTGTTTGCAGTGATGCCTCCGAAGAAGGCTACGGCGGCCCAGAAGGGCAAGGCGAGGATTGGAGAGACTAGCCAGGCACAGCGAGCTACCCGGGCTCGTGTTTATGATTTGCCTGAGGATGTGCCACAGTCTGAGGGGTCTGCTACACCCCCACCAGTACAGCCTGGAGTAGGACCTTCAGCAGCTCCAGAGGTCCGTGTACCCGCACCTGAGACTCCAGCTCCTCAGCCAGGGGCGGAGGATAGGACCCTGAGGGAGGCTGTACAGCTGTTGACTACACTGGTAGCAGGTCAGGCTCGCAGGCGCGGGCGGAGGGACGACGATGATGATGACAGACGGGACAGTCTGAGAGTTCGGGAGTTTTTGCTATGTGGCCCTCCAGAGTTCTTCGGGTCTAAGCCCGACGAGGACCCCCACGACTTTATTCGGGGGATGCGACGCTCACTGGACTTGGTCAGGGCTTCAGAGACTGAGTCAGTTGAGCTGGCTTCGCACCGGCTTCGAGATGTGGCCACCCACTGGTATGAGACTTGGGAGCTGTCTAGGGGAGAGGGTGCCCCTCCAGCCACTTGGGATCAGTTTGTGACAGCATTCACCCGCCACTTTTTGCCACCAGAGTTGCGGCGGGCACGGGCTGATCGATTTTTACGTCTGCAGCAGAGGGGTCGGAGTGTTCGCGAGTATAGCCTTGAGTTTGATTCTCTGGCCCGATATGCACCGGCCGTGGTAGCAGATATGTCCGATCGGATGCACCGCTATGTTATGGGATTGGACCGGTATTTGGTAGACAGCTGTATGGCCGTATCACTGCAGGCAGACATGGATATTTCCCGGCTTCAGGCCTATGCGATGGGTATGGAGGACCGTCGCAGATCTGATCCTGCTGGCAGAGATAGAGACAGGAGGCCGCCCAAGAGGGCTAGATCCGCGGGTTATTCAGCAGATTCTCGAGGCGGACAGCCTCAGCAGCAGCAGCAGTCTGATAGATATTTCCCTCCTTCCGGCCGGGGTACTCAGTCAGGTAGCCGGAGATTCGACAGTATGGGATCGTCTGGGGCCGGTCAGGGCTCCAGAGTGGCAGGATCGCAGGTATCCAGGGGTCCCAGTCAGGCCAGACCACCTAGACCCCGTTGTCCACATTGCGGGAAGTCTCATCCCGGGGAGTGTTACCGAGCGACGGGAGCTTGTTTTTCTTGTGGCGGTCAGGGCCACTTTATGAGAGACTGCCCATTAGCCAGTGGTTCGGGTAATGCGGCTCAGCAGACAGGGTCAGCCGCCGGTTCTTCCTCTGTTCCATCTGTTGCACGCCCTGGAGGGCGGGGTATTCCAGCACCGGCAGGGCGCGGTCGAGGCCGCGGTGGCGCTTCAGGTTCTAGCGGTCCCTCGAACCGCATATATGCTTTGGCCAGCCGCCAGGATCAGGAGGCTTCGCCAAACGTCGTCACAGGTACATTACTGGTTTTCTCCAGATCTGTATATGCATTGATTGACCCTGGCTCTACTTTATCATATATTTCCCCGCTCGTTGCTAGTAAGATTGGGATCGTGTCTGAGCCTATAGAGCCATTCGAGGTAGCTACGCCAGTTGGGGATTTTATTGTAGCGAGACAGATCTATAGGGATTGTTCTGTGACCATTTATGATCGTACCACTAAGGCTGATTTGGTAGAGCTAGACATGTTTGAGTTTGACGTCATTATGGGTATGGACTGGTTGTCTTCCTGTTATGCTAATGTCGACTGCCAGAAAAAGGTAGTCCGTTTCCAGTTTCTGGGGGAACCAGTTATAGAGTGGTTCGGATCGACTGCATCGCCGAGGGGTAAGTTTATTTCATACCTCAAGGCTAAGAAGATGATCCAGAAGGGTTATATCTATCATTTGGTCCGTGTGCACGATACTGCAGCAGAGGTACCTACCCTTCAGTCTGTTCCGGTCGTCAGTGAGTTTCCAGATGTTTTTCCTGACGAGCTTCCTGGCCTTCCGCCTGAGCGGGAGATTGATTTCTCTATTGAGTTGATGCCGGATACGCAGCCTATATCTATTCCTCCCTATAGGATGGCACCAGCTGAGTTGAAGGAGTTGAAGGAGCAGCTGAAAGATTTGCTGGATAAGGGTTTTATCAGGCCCAGCACATCACCCTGGGGAGCGCCGGTATTGTTTGTCAGAAAGAAGGATGGGTCGTTGCGGATGTGTATTGACTACCGGCAGCTGAATAGGGTGACTATTAAGAATAAATATCCCCTTCCCCGGATTGATGACTTGTTTGATCAGCTGCAGGGCGCTAGACACTTCTCCAAGATAGATCTGCGCTCAGGCTATCACCAGGTGCGAGTACGGGAGTCTGATATCCCGAAGACTGCTTTCAGGACCCGGTACGGGCATTATGAGTTCAGAGTTATGTCTTTCGGGCTGACTAATGCTCCTGCAGTATTTATGGATCTGATGAACCGGGTATTTCGGCCTTTCCTGGATATGTTTGTTATAGTATTTATTGATGATATCCTGATTTACTCGCGATCAGCCGAGGAGCATTCAGATCATTTGCGGACGGTACTTGGCATTCTCCGTCAGCATAAGTTATATGCTAAATTCTCTAAATGCGAGTTCTGGTTGACTTCTGTGGCATTCTTGGGTCATATTGTCGGCGCAGACGGTATTCGGGTCGATACGCAGAAGATTGAGGCTGTGCAGAATTGGCCCAGGCCTACTACACCGACTGAGGTGCGCAGTTTTCTGGGATTGGCTGGGTATTATCGCAGGTTTGTGGAGGACTTCTCTTCTATTGCAGCACCACTGACGAGGCTTACCCAGAAGGCAGCAAAATTCCAGTGGTCAGATGCCTGCGAGCGCAGCTTTCAGATGCTAAAGGAGAGATTGATTACAGCGCCAGTTTTGGCTCTGCCAGAGGGATCTGATGGGTACGTTGTATATTGTGACGCCTCTGGTATTGGGATAGGGTGCGTATTGATGCAGCACGGTCGAGTTATAGCCTATGCTTCCCGGCAGCTCAGACTGCACGAGAAGAACTATCCCACTCATGATCTTGAGTTGGCCGCGGTGATTCATGCCTTGAAGATTTGGCGGCATTATTTATATGGGGTCCACGTTGATATCTATACGGACCATAAGAGCCTTCAGTATATTTTTAAGCAGAAGGAGCTAAACTTGCGGCAGCGGAGGTGGCTGGAGCTACTAAAGGATTACGATGTTGATATTCTGTACCATCCAGGGAAAGCCAACGTGGTAGCTGATGCGCTTAGCCGCAAGTCCGTAGGCAGCCTAGCGGATGTCCCATCTGATAAGAGAGATCTGGTTCGTGATATTCATCAGCTGGCCAGCCTCGGAGTCCGTTTGATAGATTCTGGAGATTCTGGGGTTTCTGTTCGCCCGGTTGCGGAGTCATCTATTATTCAGGAGGTAAAGCAGCGCCAGTTTGAGGATCCTATTTTGATTCAGTACAGAGAGGCGACCCTTAATAAGACAAAGACCCAGTTTGAGATCTCATCTGAGGGAGTATTATTGTACGACGGCAGGTTCTGTGTACCGGACGTTGCGGGCTTACGACGGCAGATTATGGGCGAGGCACATTGTGCCCGGTATTCTGTTCATCCTGGTTCCACTAAGATGTATCGGGATCTTCGATGTTTGTATTGGTGGGACGGCATGAAGAAAGACATTGCTGAATTTGTTAGTCAATGCCCGAACTGTCAGCAGGTCAAGGTTGAACATCAGAAGCCCGGTGGGTTGTTACAGGAGATGGAGATTCCAGCCTGGAAATGGGAGTTGATTAATATGGACTTCATTGTTGGGTTGCCGCGTACTCTACGCAGGTACGACTCCATTTGGGTTATTGTGGACAGGCTGACGAAATCAGCCCATTTCCTTCCGGTCCGGACCACATTTTCGGCTGAGGACTATGCCAGATTATATATCAGAGAGATAGTCAGACTTCACGGGGTCCCTATATCTATTATCACTGACCGAGGTGCTCAGTTCACAGCAAATTTCTGGAGGTCATTTCAGGAGGGGTTAGGGACTCAGGTGAGTCTCAGTACAGCTTTTCACCCCCAGTCCGACGGGCAGGCCGAGCGCACTATTCAGACGCTCGAAGATATGTTGCGGGCCTGCGTTATTGATTTCAGGGGCAGCTGGGATGATCATTTGCCGCTTATAGAGTTTACCTACAATAACAGTTACCACTCCAGCATTCAGATGGCCCCGTATGAGGCCCTTTATGGCAGGAGATGCAGATCTCCTATTGGCTGGTTTGACGTGGGCGAGACTAAGCTGATTGGGCCAGATGTGATCCAGGAGGCTGTAGATAAGGTGAAGCTTATTCGGGAGCGACTGTTAGCTGCCCAGAGTCGACAGAAAGCTTATGCTGATAAACGGCGTCGACCGTTGGAGTTTCAGAGTGGTGACTGGGTATTCCTGAAGGTTTCGCCTATGAAGGGCGTTATGAGATTTGGCAGGAAGGGCAAGCTGAGTCCGCGGTACATCGGGCCATACCAGATTGTTCGGAGGATTGGCGCAGTCGCCTACGAGCTAGACTTGCCATACGATTTGGAGTCCGTGCACCCGGTGTTTCATGTGTCTATGCTGCGGAAGTGTATTGGTGACCCTTCAAGGATATTCCCAGTAGATGATCTTCAGGTGACGGAGCAGCTATCTTATGACGAGCAGCCGGTATCTATTCTGGATCGTCAGGTGAGGAGATTGCGCACTAAGGAGGTGCCTTCGGTCAAGGTTCTGTGGCGCAATAACAACCGTGAAGAGATGACATGGGAGGCGGAGGATGAGATGAAGAAGAGATTCCCCCATTTATTCCCTACGCCTCCTGTAATCTAGATTTCTGTATTTGTTGTACCAATGAACGGATGGACCATGTGTGCTATTTATATAAAATGGTTTTCCCGTTATGCTTGTGAGCCTTCATAAGATTTGTTTAACATTCGGGGACGAATGTTCTTAAGGGGGGGAGAATGTTAGGCCCCGTGTTCTCGTACAATTGGAAATCGAGAAATAATTATGACTCGGGTGTTAGAAGGACATAAATTAATTTTTGAGAATATGACTATGTTGGTTATGGAGTCTTTAATGTTAAGACATCGGGAAAGTCCAAGGGGAAATTTGGAACTTCGTGAATTAGTTTCGGGAATTACAAAGCGAGGCGTTTCTTGAATTGGGCCAAGAAGATGTAACATAAAAAGAGGCCCAATAAGTGAAGGGTGGCCGGCCTTATGTAGGCCCAAATCAATTAGGTGGAGGTCATGTGCATAGCACATGACCCTTAAGTGGATATATATCACTTGCACTTGGTAATTTTCAAGATAAGAGAACAAAATCAAGAACACCCCAAAGAAGAGGCATTCGGCCGAACCAAAAAGGGAAAGAAAGAAAAAAATTCCAAGCTTGTGTGTGATCCAAAAATCCTAGTTTCTACATATTTGTGAAGTACTCAAGACGCTCTCCGACGTGGTATAATTAGCTTGGCACGAGGACGACGTTTTCGACAAGTCGGGTTTTCAAGAAAAGGTGAGAATTCTTACCCTTTTATGTTATAGAATTGATGTGAATGTGTTAAGCATTGGAAGTAGATGGAGATCCCGTAATTTTAACGTAAATAGAAAGTCGTGGGTGTGTGTGTGTAGTGTGTTTGGCCGTGAGTATGGAAGGAAAGAAATGGCTTGAATTGACCTTGTTTGAGTTGGCATAATGTGTTGTTGTGACCCTTAGATCGTAATTGATTGATTGTTGAATTAAATTGGCGGTGGAAAACGAATTCGGATGTTATCGGAAAGTGTATATCCTTGGTATCTTTATGTATATCAATGTATATTTTGGGTACTAGAGACTTTAGATACGACTTTTTAATGATATGGAGGAATTCGGAATGAAACTACGTGAGTTAGAATGTTCGTAAGTGCATTTTAGATGTTTTGAAGAATTTGGGAAATAATGGATTTTTTATGCAATTTCGTGTATGGCATGGTTTGTAATTAGAATGTGATTGTATAAGTTTGAATGTGGGAATACATACAATTATGTAGGTATAGAATTGGAGTTGTGAAAGTTTGAATGAAAAGTTGCCAACTTAGGAAGTCATGAAAAACTTTGAAACTAGAATGGTGTTATTGTTGTTTGTTTTGGTTGTTGATGTGTGGGCTGTTGTAGTTGGTTAATTTGAGCCGAGCTGTGCCTCGGGGATGTTAGATTTATAGGGGAAGTGCTGCCGAAATTTCGGTAGGCAATTGTGAAGTTAAAGGCATTTCTAAGCCTAAGGATCTCATTTGGTAACTTTGACCATTTGCAGATTTTTTGACGAAACGGGACGAGACATTTGGAAGAGCTTACGACGTCTGTGAGGTATGTAAAGTCTCCCACTCTTTCATTTGGCATATCTTAGTGTGTCAGTCGAATAGGAGACCTTTCGGAGCATTTCTGCTCCTCGAAACCCGATCCACAGAAAAGTTACTATTCATTCAATTCTATTGAAGCCTAAAGGCTCCAATTTGGCTAGAATGCCACTATTCGTCCGAAACCTATCGAAATGTGGTCGGGTAACCTAGGAATGATAATGTATGACCTTTGGCATATAAATGCTCGTAGAAACACGTTCGCCACCTCACTTCGACTCGAGGTGGGCCCGCTACCCCAAAATGCCCGATTTGCCCTTCGGGCCACCTTTGATAATAAATTTGTACATACTACTTCGGATCTTTGGAACATCCTCCTACGGGGTAGGTTTGGGCAATTCGATACGCTAACCTATATTTTGAATTATATGGACCATTTTGGAAACGTTTTGCGAAATGAAACTTTATGTCGACTAAGTATTCGACTATTTTGTAATATGATATGATTTATGAATTTACTTTGTTTTGAAACACTATTTTGAAATACGATTTGCATTTGTTTGCTCACGACTCCGCTCGTGCCTTATTATGACTTCGTTCGCCGGTTCCCGGGCCGGTTTTGATTCGTGCGCTGTATGATAAATTCGGCTGTATGCTGTGTTACGGTTCCCGAGGCTTCGCCATAGGGCCCGGTTCCGTTCGGAGTTATGCTGTGATATGGCTCGGGATGCGATACGCTCACCGATGATTATGATTATGTTCGGGGATGTATGGAGATTTGAAACCTTCTGGTGTTATGCTGTGTGTGGCGTCAGCGTTGGAGTGGCGACCACGTTCCTAAGCGTTTGCATGATTTCATTTGCATAGTATATACGTATATGATTTCGATACAGATTTTGACATACCAGTTTGTACCCCACTTTGACATTTGATTTGCTTTCGGTTTTGATCTATAATTCTGTACTCCGTGCTTTACATACTCAGTACATATTTCGTACTGACCCCCTTTCTTCGGGGGCTGCGTTTTATGCCCGCAGGTGCAGATATCGGTGATCCTCCGCAGTAGGCTTCACTTCTTGCTATTCCGGAGTACTCTTATCCGATCCAGAGTCCACTTTTGGTACAGACTCTTTTGTTTTGTATATATTTGGTATGTCTGACTATTTGGGTACGGCGGGGCCCTGTCTCGCCATATGTTATGTTTTGAATTCGTAGAGGCCTGTAGTCATCTTTGTGGGGCGAGGGTCCTATGTGTATATTGTATGATTTTGCTTTCGGGTCTTAAAGCGGTCTGTTTGATCTGATGGCCCCAAATGGCCCTTATGTATATATTTGTATTTTGACCGGCGATGCCTATTCCGCCGCTTTGTGTGAATTTGATTTGATATGACCGCTTAAGACATATTTTCGATATAAATTATGTTTGATATAATTTTTGTAAAATTCTGAAATAAATTTGAGTTCGGAAATGAATATGCGATTTGGTCTGGGTACCCAGGTAGGGTGCCAGTCGCGGCCCACGGGGCTGGGTCGTGACACACGTTCTCCTTCAATGCTCACGTTTCTACCTTCATTAAAGTTATACTATCACTAGAAAACCGATAGCTAGCATACACGGCTAAAACTAGAGAAAATTGGACAGCATCTCCTTTATTCATATGACTTCCTCCATATCATATATCAACTCCCAAACATCAATAATACATTCACAAAATCATAACAATAGTCTTTTTTTCATCCACATTATCTATATTTCTCAATTCACTTCCAATCACCCATATCCGTGGTCATTACACAAGACTACGTTCATTCATATACATTGCCTATCCCATGCTCGTAACATCATTTATAACATATCAATATCACAACACATCAAGAATCATGACTCAATTCAAGCTATACTCAAAATGGCACTATTTCCACATTCATGACCCATTTTTCTATATCCTTCTACAATCCAAGTGTTTCAACTTTCAAATACCTTAAACAACATGGAAATACCATAAATCTTACCTTAGATGTTGTAGGAACAAGATTTGGGTGGAAATACTTCACTTGAGCCAAAACCCTAGTTCATCTCCAATGAGATTTCTTGACTTGGATGATCTTTAATGGGTTTCTTACACTTGATTCACTTAGTTTATGTTGTTGATCACTAATATCTCTTGAATTCTTGTGGAAGAAATGTAGTGAGATGTTTTAGAGAGAAGGGGTGTGATAGGGAAATGAAATGACATGAAACTTGGATCCCTCATTAAATACACCAAATTCTGTCCCGACCAGTTCTGCGGACCAACATACAGTCCGTATAAAGTATACTGACCGTATGTCTGGCCGTAGATTTGGTCCCAAGAGGGGTGCCAACCTGAGCTGATTGTATGGTCCAACATACGGTCCGTATGTTTTATACGGCCAGTATGTTTGGCTGCATAATCCCCAGTTTTCCGAAGTTCGTTCTCGTGGAATCGTTTGATCTCCAATCCTTATGGAACCTTCTTAGCACTTTTTTATCATCTCATTAACAATATAAGGGCCGTTATAACTCTTCTCCAATGAATTATTAAATCCTCGTTAACGTTTTACTCGTAATTCCTTTTCGATACCTCTTGTATGCCTTGCCTTATCTTGGCAACTTTATCCCCCTATCTCGAACATCTTTGAAATCTTAATTAGGGTCACCGAGTATCATTCCTTACTTATCGAAATACCGTATACTCGTGCTTTTCATTAGTCTATTCACTTGTGCATCAACGAAATTTTTTTCGAGGTGTAACATTCTTCCCCCCTTAAGAACATTCGTCCTCGAATGTTAAGTCGTCGGGGATTCTGTAAAAATTTCACCGGACTTTCCCCTATAATATGTTACACCTCGGAAAAATCCTCCATGTTTGTCCAAGTGAATGGACCCACGAGGAGTACGAGTATCCGATGTTTTCATGAGTAAGAAATAACATTTGAGGACCCTAAGTAAGATTCCGAAAGCAATTGCAATAAGAGATAGGTTATGCTCCATAATGAATAATTATAGGTTTTGGAGATGTGAAAAGTTGCAGGTTTGCATTTTGTCCAGTTGCTGGTAATGTGAAATACGGACTGTAAAGTGGTATACGGTCCGTAAACTCCCATGTCGTATTTTGGCTTCCAAAACTCTAAGTTTCTGCCTGAGTTTCTTGTTCTGTTATGATTAAATACGACCACGAAGGAAGGTCCTAAACTGGAATATGGACCGTAAACCAAGTTTACGGCCACTGTGCACTTCAAATCAGATTTTTATGTCATTAAATAAGGGGACCAAGCCTTATTTCATTTCACTTCTACATCACACCCCTTCTCTCAAGAACATCTCTCTACATATATTCCACAACAATTCAAGGATATTTAGTGATCAACAACATTAAACAAGTGATTCAAGTGTAAGCAAACCCATCAAAGATCATTCAAGGTCTAGAAATCCAAATGGAGATAAACTAGGGTTTTGCTCAAAGTGGAGTATTATCAACTAAAGCTTGTTCCTGCAGCATCTAAGGTAAGATTCATGATATTTCTATGTTGTTTAAGGTATTTAAGAGTTGGAATACTTGGATTGTAGAAGAATATGGTAAAATGGGTCATGAATGTTGAATAGTGCCATTTTGAGAAATAGTTTGGATTGAATCATGATTGTTGTGTTGTGACACGAATGTGTTATAAATGACGTTGAGGACATAGGATAGGCAATGTATGTGAATGAACGTGGTTATATGATATGGACACGGATATGGGTAATTGAAAGCAAGTCTAGGAATATAGATAATGTGGGTGGATAATGACTATGGTTATAATATTGTGAATGTATTGTTGACATATGGGAGTTGATTTACGATATGGGGGAAAGTTGTATAAATAAGGAGATGCCGTCCGATTTTCTTTGTCTTTGGTCATATATGCTAGTTGTCGATTCTAACGGTAGTATGCCCTTAATGAAGGTAGAAACGTGAGCTTCAGAGGAGGACGGGCAAGTGTGAAATAGTTGAACGGAAAAGGTATGTAAGGCTAACCCTTCTATCATAAGGCATGGTTCTTTGGCTAATCACCTAAATCTTCTACGAGCTTATGACGTTCTCCAAATGCTTCTATCTTCAAAGCTGCTAAGCTTATGATTCTCGATAGGCTACGTGTGAGGATCGACTCACTCAGGAATTCTCCACGTGTACGCGCAAATCTAATCCGACGATCCATGACCACTGCATGCAGCAGCACCCCAAGCGCGCACGCTTGCAAGGAATCGAACCCGCGACGCCACACCCATTTACACTCCCGAGGGAGTCGCCTCATACCAATTGAGCTGTACGTAGACAATACCTTGGCTGGGGGGAGCGATCCTCACACTACGATTGTACTAAATTCCCCGTATGACGAGTAGGCCTATTAAGGTAAATATGATGGTTGACGATTGTAGTACTAATGATGTTAACGACGATTGTGATAATGATGTTAATAGTAATAATGCTTATGAGCTAGTATGTGTATGTATCTACGTACGACTATTATGGAACCCCGAGCTTATGAGGCCGGGTATGATACGTAAATAAGTATGTATACGGTTACGAAACGCGCGCACACCTTTGCAGATGGTACGGATAACCCTGACGCCTTGGTAGGGCCAGGTAGATGTAACCCTGAAGCCTTGGTAGGGCCAGGTATGAGTAACCTTGAGCCTTGGTTGGCCAAGGATGTATGAAACACCGATCTTACGTGGTCGGGTATGCTATGTAAATGCTATGTATATGATGTGAACACAAATATGATATGACTATGTATATGAATGAGAGCAATGGCATGTATACGAATACGAGCACAAATGTGGTACGGGTACTATTATAGAATACCGATAATGATGTATGTACGCAAATACGTATTAGCAACGAAAAGTTTCTATGAAAGACAAGTAAGTGCATATGACGATGATATTTCCATCTCCCATTCTATGCTATTCCTTATGTTGCTATTTATGCTCTTATATTGATATTGATCATGCTTTACATACTCAGTACATTCTTCGTACTGACGTCCTTTTGTTTGTAGACGCTGCGTCATGCCCGCAGGTGCACAGAGAGAAAGACTTGATCCATAACTGCTTTCTCAGAGGTTTCATAGCAGAGCTCCATTTCATTCGGAGCCGTAGCTTTTGGGTACTTATTCTTTTGTGTATATAATTATGGGCATAGCGGGGTCCTGTCCCGCTCATGTGTTATGTCATACTCTTCTTAGAGGCTCGTAGTCACGTGTACATGGTTAGATATCTCTGGCCTTATCGGCCTATAATTTGTATATCTTTTGGTGGCCTTGTCGGCTTATGTACATTTGATGTGGCCTAGACGCCAATTATGATATAAAGGCATTGTCGTCCAAAGGGACTAGTATGATGAATGAATAGATTTATATGTTTAACTGTATGGCTCACCTAGGCGTAAGCATAAGTGTATGTTAAGAGGTGCCCGGGTGGGCTAGCACCGGGTGCTCGTTGCGGCCCTCCAGGCGGGTCGTGACAAAAGTGGTATCATAGCAGTTCCGTCCTAGGGTGTGTCTATGAGCCGTGTCTAGTAGTGTCTTGGTTATGGGTGTGTTGCGCACCACACTTATAAACAAGAAGTTGCAGACATTTTTTGAATAAATGACCTTCTTTCTTCATTAGAATCGTGCGATAGAGCTATGATATAAGAAATTCTTGTTCCTTAATCGTGTGTTGTGTATTTCAGAAATGCCTGTAAAGAGAAAGGCTACAGCAGCCCAAAAGGGCAGGACGGTGGCAGAAAAGCGGGCTGAAAGAGCACCGCCACTGGTAGTAGAGGAAAGTGAGTCCCAGAATGTGGCTCAATCTCAGTCCCCCCCAGACAGTGCCTATTACTGAGGAGCGTGAGGGAGCCTCAGCCCCAGCTCCAGCACCTCCAGTTCCTCCACCGGATGCTTCAGGCCAAGATGTAAAAGAGGCCATACATTTGCTTACCCAGTTGGTTGCGGCCCCGACTCAGAGGCAAGGTTCATTGCAAGGTGATAGGGCTGCTAGTGCAAGGGCCCGTGACTTCATTACTTTGAACCCTCCGGAATTCTTTGGATCAAAGTCGGAGGAGGACCCTCAGGATTTTATTGATCGTATGTTGAGGACGCTTCGATTGATACATGCTTCGGACACCGAGTCGGTGGAGCTAGCGTCGTATAGATTGAGAGATGTCTCGATCCAATGGTATATGGTTTGGATGGCTTCACAGGGAGCCAATGCACCTCCCCCGGTATGGCAAGAGTTTGTTGATACTTTCCTCCGACACTATATGCCTCCAGAAGTTCGGCGAGCTAGGGCCGATAAATTCTTGAACTTGAGGCAAGGCAGTATGAGTACCCTAGAGTATAGTCTCCACTTTAACTCCTTGGCTAGGTATGCTCCAGCCATGGTAGCGTATATGGGTGACCGGGTACACCGATTTGTGAAGGGCCTAGGGCCACACTTGATGGATAGATGCTTGACTGCGTCCCTTCAGGACGGTATGGATATTGCATGCATTCAGGCCCATGCTCAGAACTTAGAAGAAAGCTTGCAACAGCAGAGAAGTGAACGCGAGCAAGATAGGAGACATGGCAAGAGGGATAGATCTTCGGGTTCGATGAGCGAGATCAGAGGTGGGCATAGGCAGCAGTTCCCCAGACATTCAGGCTATTCTATGACTAGTGCACCTCCATGGTTTTTCAGGCCAGAGATTTGATAGATCCGCTCGTTCAGGGCCGAGTCAGCGTTATTCGAGGTCTCAGTTTAGAGATGATTCGGTTCACGCAAGGCCATCCGCACTACGATGTTCCCAGTATGGGAAATTGCATTGGGGTCGATGCCGATTGGGTTCAGATGTTTGCTATTCATGTGGTCGATCAGGCCATATCATGCGTGATTGCCCCTCAGTACATGGTAGAGGTAGGGCCTAGCCATCAGGGTCGGTAGCCAGATCTTCAGCATCCGTACGCCCTATGGGGCCAGGTTCACATGGGCCAGTTGGCCATGGTAGAGGCAGAGGGAGAGTTCCCAGTTTTAGCGGTCCTCAGCACCGTGTTTATGCTTTGGCTGGACGCCAAGATCTCGAGTCTTCTCTTGACGTGGTCACAGGTATATTATCAGTATTCTCTAATGATGTGTATGCTTTGATTGATCCGGGCTCCACATTGTCATACGTTACTCCGTATATTGCAACTCGATTTAGGGTCGAACCAGAGTCGATCAAACCTTTCGAGGTGTCTACACCCGTTGGTGAATCGGTAATAGCTAGCCGAGTATATAGAAATTGCATAGTTTTTATTTGTGACCGCTGTACTATAGTTGACTTGCATGAGCTACAGACGGTAGACTTTGACGTAAATATGGGCATGGATTGGTTGGCCTCTTGCTATGCCAATGTTGATTGTAGAATGAAGATGGTTCATTTCCAATTTCCGGGAGAACCAGTTTTAGAATGGAAAGGGAATACGGCATCACCAAAAGGTAGTTCTATTTTCTATCTAAAAGCAAGGAAGACGATCACAAAGGGATGTATCTATCATTTAGTCCGGGTTCACGATTTAGGAGCTGAATCGCCGACTCTTCAGTCAGTTCCCGTAGTGAATGAATTTCCGGATGTGTTCCCGGGAGAGCTTCCTTGCCTTCCTCCCGAGCGGGAGATTGATTTCGCAATTGATGTTTTGCCGGGCACCAAGCCCATATCTATCCCTCCTTATAGAATGGCTTCCGCATAATTGAAGGAGTTGAAGGAGCAATTGAAGGACTTGCTTGAGAAAGGCTTTTTTAGGCCTAGTTCATCCCCGTGGGGAGCACCTGTATTGTTCATCCGAAAGAAAGATGGCTCCTTAAGAATGTGCATTGATTACCGGCAATTGAATAAAGTGACGATTAAGAATAAATATCCTCTTCCGATGATTGATGATTTATTTGATTAATTGCAAGGTGCCAAATGGTTTTCAAAGATTGATTTGAGGTCCGGGTATCATCAAGTGAGAGTTAGGGAGAAAGATATCCCTAAGACAGCCTTCAGAACAAGATATGGTCATTTTGAGTTCCGAGTAATGTCATTTGGGCTAACTAATGCACCGGCGACATTTATGGATCTGATGAATAATATGTTCAGGCCCTTCCTGGATTTATTTGTGATTGTATTTATCGACGATATCTTGGTGTATTCTAGATCCGAGGCAGAGCATGCGGATCATTTGCGCACTGTCCTTGGAGTTCTTCGAACTCGAGAGTTGTTTGCAAAGTTTTCCAAATGTGAGTTTTGGTTGAACTTTGTGGCATTTTTTGGGCATATTGTTGCAGCCGATGGTATTCGAGTGGACAGTCAAAAGATTGAGGCCGTGAAAACTTGGCCAAGGCCCACAACTCCTACGGAGGTTCGTAGCTTTCTGGGCTTAATCGGTTATTACATGAGATTTGTTGAAGGTTTTTCTTCTATTTCTGCACCGCTCACGAAGTTGACGTAGAAATCGGCAAAGTTTCAATGGACAGATACTTGTGAACGTAGCTTCCAGGAGTTGAAAGGTAGATTGACTTCTGCCCTAGTTTTGACACTTCCAGAGGGATTGGAAGGATATGTTGTGTATTGTGATGCTTCAGGTGTTGGGCTAGGCTGTGTATTGATGCAACATGGTAAAGTGATTGCGTATGCTTCAAGGCAATTGCGGAAACATGAGAAGAGTTATCCGACCCATGATCTTGAATTGGCAGCGGTTCATGCATTAAAAATATGGTGACATTATTTATATGCTATCTATGTGGATATTTATACTGATCATAAGAGCCTTCAGTATATCTTTAAGCAGAAAGAGTTGAATTTGCGGCAACGACGATGGTTAGAATTGCTAAAAGATTACGACGTTGATATCTTATATCACCCTGGAAAGGCAAATGTTGTAGCTGATGCCCTTAGCCGCAGATTGATGGGAAGTTTATGTGATGTACGACCAGAGAAGAGAAATGGACCGTGAGCTCCAGCAGTTGGCTAACCTACGAGTTCGAGTAGTGGACTCAGGTAGCAAGGGAGCTACTATTTAGAATTCTGCAGTCTCGTCGCTAGTAGCAGAAACGAAGAAGCGACAATATGAAGATTCCATGCTAATGCAGTACAGAGATACACTCCCTCAGAAAGAGGAGTCATCATTTGATATTTTAGGAGACGGAGTTCTCCGATGTAGAGGCAAATTATGTGTTCCCGATGTGGCAGATTTACGCCACCAGCTTTGAGGGAAGCTCATTGTTCCCGTTATTCTTTTCACCCTGGGGCGACAAAAATGTATCATGACCTTAAATCTATATATTGGTGGAATGGAATAAAGAAAGATATAGTAGAATTCGTAGCTCAATGTCCTAATTGTCAACAAGTGAAAATTGAGCACCAAAAGCCGGGTGGATTGTTCCAAGCTATAGAAATCCCAACTTGGAAATGGGAAGTGATTAATATGGACTTCATTTCAGGTTTACCCCGTTCTCGACGTAAGTATGATTCCATATGGGTGATTGTGGATAGACTCACTAAGTCAGCTCATTTCTTACTGGTCATAATGACCTATGTGGTAGAAGATTATGCAAAGCTTTATCTTAAAGAGATAGTGAGACTCCATGGTGTTCCAGTATCTATTATCTCCGATAGAGGAACTCAGTTTACAACTAATTTTTGGAAGTCTTTCCAAGAGGGTCTAGGGACCCAAGTGAGCCTTAGCATGGCGTTTCACCCACAGGCTGATGGGCAACCTGAGCGCACCATTAAGACTCTGGAAGATATGTTGCGAGCATGTATGCTAGATTTTGGAGGAAATTGGGATGATCATTTGCCACTCATTGAATTTTCTTACAATAACAGTTATCATTCTAACATCCAAATGGCACCGTATGAAGCTTTATATGGGCGAAAGTGTAGGTCCCCAATTGGGTGGTTCGAAATAGGAGAGGCTAGACTGATAGGGCCAGACTTGGTCCAGCAAGCCATAGAGAAAGTCAAGCTCATACAAGATCGGTTATTAGCAGCCCAAAGTCGTCAGAAGTCCTATGCGGATAATCGCCAAAGAGACTTAGAGTTCCAAGTGAAAGATTGGGTATTCTTGAAAGTGTCACCGATGAAAGGTGTAATGAAATTTGGAAAAAAGGGGAAACTTAGTCCCCGATACATTGGACCTTATGAGATTGTGCGCAAAGTGGGCAAGGTGGCCTATAAATTAGATCTACCTCCGGATTTGGAGTCAGTCCATCCAGTTTTTCATGTCTCAATGCTTCGAAAATGTGTTGGAGATCCTACTAGGATCGTCCCAGTAAATGATGTGCTAGTGACAGAGAAATTGACATACGAAGAGGTACCCATTGCCATACTAGATAGGCAAGTACGGAGGCTTAGAAACAAAGAAGTGGCCTCGGTTAAGGTTTTAAGGAGAAGCAGTAAATGAGAAGAAATGACATGGGAAGCGGAAGAAAGTATGCGATCCACATACCCTCATTTATTTCAACCCATGGGAGAGATTCAAGATGAAACATCAGTTGTATGAGGTATGTGTGATTTTCTTTTCATGCTTTTGGTCGTGTGTGGCCATAGATATGTTGATATTGTGACGTAGCCCTGTGAGCCGATGATATTTTAGGTTGTTGTGACAGGTTGGTAGTGCCATATTATAGGGGAAAATCTGGCGAAATTTTTATAGAATTCCCGAAGACTTTAACATTCGAGGACGAATGTTCTTAAGGGGGGAAGAATTTTACACCTCGAAAAAATCCTCCATGTTTGTCCAAGTGAATGGACCCGCGAGGAGTACGAGTATCCGATGTTTTCATGAGTAAGAAATAACATTTGACGACCCTAAGTAAGATTCTGAAGGCAATTGCAATAAGAGATAGGTTATGCTCCATAATGAATAATTATAGGTTTTGGAAATGTGAAAAGTTGTAGGTTTGCATTCTAGCCAGTTGGTGGTAAAGTGAAATACGGACCGTAAAGTGGTATACGGTCCGTAAACTGCCATGTCGTATTTTAGCTTCCAAAACTCCAAGTTTCTGCCAAATGATCAAATGGTTAAATACGACCTGGAATACGGACCGTAAACCATGATCGTAAATCACCATGTTTCAGCCTGAGTTTCTGGTTCTCTTATGATTAAATACGACCACGAAGGACGGTCCGTAAACTGAATACGGACCGTAAACCAAGTTTACGACCGCTGTGCACTTCAAATCAGATTTTTAAGTCATTAAATAAGGGGACCAAGGCTTATTTCATTTCACTTCTACATCACACCCCTTCTCTCTAGAACATCTCTCTACATATATTCCACAAGAATTAAAGGATATTTGGTGATCAACAACATTAAACAAGTGAGTCAAGTGTAAGCAAACCCATCAAAGATCATTCAAGGTCTAGAAATCCAAATGGAGATAAACTAGGGTTTTGCTCAAAGTGGAGTATTATCAACTAAAGCTTGTTCCTACAACATCTAAGGTAAGATTCATGATATTTATATGTTGTTTAAGGTATTTAAGAGTTGGAATACTTGGATTGTAGAAGAATATGGTAAAATGGGTCATGAATGTTGAATAGTGCCATTTTGAGAAATAGTTTGGATTGAATCATGATTGTTGTTGTGTTGTGACGTGAATGTGTTATAAATGACGTTGAGGACATGGGATAGGCAATGTATGTGAATGAACGTGGTTATATGATATGGCCACGAATATGGGTAATTGAAAGTAAGTCTAGGAATATGGATAATGTGGGTGGATAACGACTATGGTTATAATATTGTGAATGTATTGTTGACGTTTGGGAGTTGATTTACGATATGGGGGAAAGTTGTATAAATAAGGAGATGCCGTTCGATTTTCTTTAGCTTTGGTCATATATGCTAGTTGTCGATTCTAACGGTAGTATGCCCTTATTGAAGGTAGACACGTGAGCTTCAGAGGAGGACGGGCAAGTGTGAAATAGTTGAACGGAAAAGGTATGTAAGGCTAACCCTTGTTTCATAAGGCATGGTTCTTTGGCCAATCACCTAAATCTTCTACGAGCTTATGATGTTCTCCAAATGCTTCTATATTCAAAGCTGCTAAGATGATGATTCTCGATAGGCTACGATTGTACTAAATTCCCCGTATGACGATTAGGCCTATTAAGGTAAATATGATGGTTGACGATTGTGGTAATAATGATGTTGACGATGATTGTGATAATGATGTTAATAGTAATGATGCTTATGAGCTAGTATGTGTTTGTATCTACGTTTGACTATTATGGAACCCCGAGCTTATGAGGTCGGGTATGATACGTAAATAAGTATGTATACGGTTACGAAACGCGCGCACACCTCTGTAGATGGTACGGATAACCCTGACGCCTTGGTAGGGCCAGGTAGATGTAACCCTGAAGCCTTGGTAGGGCCAGGTATGAGTAACCTTGAGCCTTGGTTCGCCAAGTATGTATGAAACACCGATCTTACGTGGTCGGGTATGCTATGTATGTGATATGATTATGTATATGATGTGAACACAAATATGATATGACTATGTATATGAATGTAAACAAGGGCATGTATACGAATACGAGCACAAATGTGGTACAGGTACTATTATAGAATACGGATAATGATGTATCTACACAAATACGTATTATCAACGGAAAGTTCCTATGAATGACAAGTAAGTGCATATGACGATGATATTGCCATCTCCCATTCTATGCTATTCCTTATGTTGCTATTTATGCTCCTATATTGATATTGATCATGCTTTACATACTCAGTACATTCTTCGTACTGATGTCCTTTTGTTTGTGGACGTTGCGTCAAGCCCACAGGTGCGCAGGGAGACAGACTTGATCCATAGCCGCTTTCTCAGAGGTTTCGTAGCAGAGCTCCATTTCATTCGGAGCCGTAGCTTTTGGGTACTTATTCATTTGTGTATATAATTATGGGCATAGCGGGGTCCTGTCCCGCTCATGTGTTATGTCATACTCTTCTTAGAGGCTCGTAATCACGTGTATATGGTTAGATATGTCTGGCCTTGTCGGCCTATATTTTGTCTATTTTGGTGGCCTTGTCGGCTTATGTACATTTGATGTGGCCTAGACGTCAATTATGATATAAAGGCATTGTCGTCCAAAGGGACTAGTATGATGAATGAATAGATTTATATGTTTAATTGTATGGATCACCTAGACGTAAGTATAAGTGTAAGTTAAGGGGTGCCCGGGTAGGCTAGCACCGGGTGCTCGTCGCTGCCCTCCAGGCGGGTCGTGACATAATATGGCACTACCATCATGTCACAACAACCCATAATAACAATGCCTCACAGGGCCACAACATAATAGCAATAGAATTTGGCCACACACGACCTAAAAGCATAAAAGGAAAACACACATACCTTATGATCTTGACGTCTCATCTTTGATCTCTTCTAGGGGCTGAAATAAATACGGGTACTTGGATCGCATAATTTCTTACGCTTCCCATGTCATTTCTTCTCGTTTGTTGCTTCTCCATAAAACCTTAACTTAGGTCACCTCTTTGTTTCTAAGCCTCCGTACTTGCCTATCTAGTATGGCAATGGGTACATCTTCATAATTCAACTTTTCTGTCACTTGAACATCATTTATTGGCACGATCCTAGTAGGATCTCCCACAGATTTACGAAGCATCAAGACATGAAAAACTGGGTGAACTGACTCTAAATAAGGGGGTCGATCTAACTCATAGGCCACTTTGCCTACTTTGCGCACAATCTCATAAGGCCCAATGTATCGGGGACTAAGTTTCCCCTTTCAGTCAAATCTCATTACACCCTTCATTGGTGACACTTTCAAGAATACCCAATCTTTCACTTGGAACTCTAAATCCCTTCGACGATTATCCGCATAGGACTTTTGACGACTTTGAGCTGCTAGTAACCGATCTTGTATGAGCTTGACTATCTCTATGGCTTGCTGGACCAAGTTTGGCCCTATCAATTTAGTCTCTCCTACCTCGAACCACCCAATTGGGGATCTACACTTTCGCCCATATAAAACCTCATACGGTGCCATTTGGATGTTAGAATGATAACTGTTATTATAAGCAAATTCAATGAGTCGCAAGTGATCATCCCAATTACCTCCAAAATCTATCATACATTCTCGTAACATATCCTCAAGAGTCTGAATGATACGTTCAGCTTGTCCATCAGTCTGCGGATGAAATGTTGTGCTAAGGCTCACTTGGGTCCCTAAACCCTCTTGGAAGGACTTCCAAATATTAGCTATAAACTGCGTCCCTCTATCAGAGATAATAGATGCTAGGACACCATGGAGTCGCACTATCTCTTTAACATAAAGCTTTGCATAATCTTCCACCACATATGTCATTCTGACCGGCTGACTTCGTGAGTCTATCCACAATCACCCATATAGAAGCATACTTACGTCGAGAACGGGGTAAGACTATAATGAAGTCCATGTTAATTACTTCCCACTTCAAAGTTGGAATTTCTATAGCTTGTAGCAATCTGCCCGGCTTCGTTGCTCCAGGGTGAACAAAATAATGGGAACAATGAGCTTCTCTCAATATTTGGTGGCGTAAACCTACCACATTAGGAACACATAATCTGCCTCGGCATCGGAGAACTCCGCCTGCTACAAGCTCAAATGATGATGACTCCGTCTGAGGGAGGGTATCTCTGTAATGCATTAGCATGGAATCTTCGTATTGTCACTCTTTCACTTCCGCTACTAGCGACGAGACTGCTGAATTCTAAATGGTAGTTCCCCTGCTACCTGAGTCCACTACTCGAACTCCTAGGCTAGCCAAATGCTGGAGCTCACGATCCATTTCTCTCTTCTCTGGTCGTACATCATACAAACTTCTCATAGATCTACGGCTAAGAGCATCAGCCACAACATTTGCCTTTCCGGGGTGATATAGGATATCAATATCATAATCCTTTAGCAATTCCAACCATCGTCGTTGCCGCAAATTCAACTCTTTCTGCTTGAAGATATACTGAAGACTCTTATGATTTGTAAAAATATCCACATGGACACCATATAAATAATGTCTCCATATCTTTAATGCATGAACCACTGCAGCCAATTCTAGATCATGGGTTGGGTAATTTTTCTCATGTTTTCGCAATTGCCTTGAAGCATACGCAATCACCTTACCATGTTGCATCAACACACAGCCTAGCCCAATGCCTGAAGCATCGCAATAAATAACATATCCTTCTAATCCCTCTGGAAGTGTCCAGACGGGGGCAGAAGTCAATCTATCTTTTAACTCTTGGAAACTACGTTCACAAGCATCTGTCCATTGAAACTTTGCTGATTTCTGGGTCAGCTTTGTGAGTGGTGCGGAAATAGAAGAAAAACCTTCAACAAATCTCCTGTAATAACCTGCTAAGCCCAGAAAGCTACGAACCTCGGTAGGAGTTGTGGGCTTTGGCCAAGTCTTCACGGCCTCAATATTTTGGCTATCTACCCGAATACCATCGGCAGCAACAATGTGCCCTAAAAATGTCATTGAGTTCAACCAAAAATCACACTTAGAAAATTTTGCAAACAACTCTCGAGTTTGAAGAACTCTAAGGACGGCACGTAAATGATCCGCATGTTTTGCCTCGGATCTAGAATACACCAAGATATCGTCGATGAATACGATCACAAATAGATCTAAGAAGGTCCTGAACACATTGTTCATCAAATCCATAAATACTGCCGGTGCATTAGTTAGCCCAAATGACATTACCCGGAACTCAAAATGGCCATATCTTGTTCTGAGGGATGTCTTAGGGATATCTTTCTCCCTAACTCTCACTAGATGATACCCGGACCTCAAATCTATCTTTAAAAACCATTTGGCACCTTGTAATTGATCAAATAAGTCATCAATCCTCGGAAGAGGATATTTGTTCTTAATCGTTACCTTATACAATTGCCGATAGTCAATGCACATTCTCAAGGAGCCGTCTTTCTTTTGGACGAACAATACGGGTGCTCCCCACGGGGATGAACTAGGACTAATAAAGCCTTTCTTAAGAAGGTCTTTCAATTGCTCCTTCAACTTTTTCAATTCTGCAGGAGGCATTCTATAAGGAGGAATAGATATAGGCTTAGTGTCTGGCAACACATCAATAGCAAAATCAATCTCCCGCTCAGGAGGGAAGCTTGGAAGCTCTTCCGGGAACACATCCAGAAATTCATTTACTACGGGAACTGACAGAAGAGTCGCGGTTCACCTTCTACATCATGAACCCGAACTAGATCATAAATACATCCTTTTGTGATAATTTTCCTTGCCTTTAGATAGGAAATAAATCGACCTTTTGATGACGCAGTATTCCCTTTCCATTCTAAAACTGGTTCTCTCGGAAATTGGAAACGAACCATTTTCATTCTACAATCGACATTGGCATAGCAAGAAGCCAACCAATCCATGCCGATAATAACATCAAAGTCTACCATTTTTAACTCGTGCAAGTCAATCATAGTACGACGGTCACAAATCACAACTATGCAGTTTCGATATACTCGAGTAGCTATTACCGATTCACCAACGGGTGTAGACACCTCAAAAGGTTTGACTGACTCTGGTCCGATTCCAAATCGACCCGCAATATACGGAGTAACATATGACAATGTGGAGCCTGGATCTATCAAAGCATATACATCATGAGAAAATACTGATAATATACCTGTGACCACATCAAGAGAAGACTCAAGATCTTGGCGTCCAGCCAAAGCATAAATACGGTGCTGAGGACCGATAGAAATGGGGACTCTCCCTCTGCCTCTACCATGGCCGACTGGCGCATGTGATCCTGGCCCCATAGGGCATACAGACGATGAAAATTCGGCTACCGACCCTGACGGTTGGGTCCTACCTCTACCATGAACTGAGCGGCAATCACGCATAATATGGCTCGGTCGACCACATGAATAGCAAACCTCTGAACCCGATCGGCACTAACCCCAATGTAACTTCCCACACTGGGAACATCGTGGTATGGATGGCCTCGCCTGACTCGAATCACCTCTGAACTGTGACCCTGAAAAACTCTAACTCGGCCCGGAACGAGTAGATCTATCGAATCTCTGGCCTGAAAACCGTGGAGGCGCACTAGTGATATTTGGCACAAATATCATGTTTTGTGTCGTATTACAACTTCTTCTTGTGACTTTAATCGCTTAATTCATGAAGTAACCGTCGTATTTGAACTTATGTCGTTACATTTTCATGTGTATAGGTACGATGACGACAAACGATGGAAAATGTGCTTGAAATGATTGGAAGTCGTAGCAGATATATATTGGCTGAGGTGACGAGTCGATGACCGCAAAGGGCGAACTAAAAGGGGAGTAATCGACTGCAAAATCCCGCTTTCCTTCCGCATCGCGGAAGGATTGCGAGAAGCTCCAGAAAGTCAGGCCATCGATCCACATCGCGTGAAGAAAGCGGTACAACCAAACTCAGTCATCAGATTCCGCTATCGATTCGCATCGCGGGCTAAAGGCGAGAAGCTGTAGAACGTCGCGCGATCCTTCAGCGATGCGGAAGGAAAGCAGGACTCTATAGATATTTTCCCGATTAGACTAGGATTTGGACTCCTTATTTATTATTAGTTTTACCCTAGCCTATATATAGACGTTTTTATAGCTGAGAACGGTATTCTGGGATTATTCAAGGATTTGTAAGCCACCGTTCTCCTTTTTCTCTCTCTAGGTTATTTTATTTTTCATCTTTTTCAACCCTAGTTTATTCATGGCATCTGTTGTCTATGATCGAATCATGAGTATCTAAATCTCCTAGTTCTAGGGTTGTGGAGAAAGACTTGAAGGTTGATTTGATGACAATTATTATCTATTGATTTTCCATATTGTGGGTTGCTTATTTATTCTTGGTTTTAATTGTTTGATTATCTGGCCAATAGTTAGACACTATCTGTGGTGCATGGATTGAACTTGAGAAAGGGAATTCACGTACGTAATAAGAATAAATAGAGTTTGTTCGATTTAATCGTTTAGCTAATGAGGATAGAGATATACCCTTTAGCCCTACTTAGTTGAATACGGTAAAATAGATACGTTCTTGTTACATCTGATGACCATAGATATATAGGCATTAAGGTAACATCTACAAGCTTGTGAGTAGTTCGAGAGAATATCATAAAGCATAATTAACCCGTTAACTAGTAACCCAGGAAAGAAAATAGGTGGAATTGTCTGAAGATCAACTGGATTGTCGAAAGCCATAACCCTAGATCTTTCTCTCATCTGATAATTCTTACAGTCCTTGTCGACGTAGTCCCAGTCATAAAAACACCCATCATAAATTGTTTACTTTTCAAGTTTTAGTTTAGTACAACAAACAATCTTGATTTTCACTTTCTTGAATAGTTTCATTCGAATTTGAATTAGTTTGACAGTAGAATCTAAGTCTCTGTGGGATCGATATCTGGACTTAACAGTCTATATTACTTGTACGACCACGTATACTTGCGTGTGCGTTTGGGAGCAACAAGTTTTTGGCGCCATTGCCGGGGACTTAGAAAAATTTACTGTTTTTCTAATTTGAGTTTGGTTTTCTATTCAAGTCTTTACTTTTCTTTGTTGTTCTTCTTGTGATTCTTCAGGCTTCTCTGGTTTATGCCAAGCACTAGAAGTTCAGGACAACCGTTAGTTGATTTTGATCAAGAAATCGAGAGAACCTTCTGACGATAGAGACAAATGGCTAACGAAGCAGCAAGACTTGCTCTTGAACAGGCAGAACGGGATAGAGCACGAAACGCAGATGAACAGAGAGGGAGAGCAGCTATGAGGGCACAAGAACAACGAATTCTGTTATCCAGTTATGCTAGGCCAAGTCTGGCGACCATTGCTAAAGCTATTGTTAGGCCTGACATTACTGGAAATTTCGAGCTAAAAGAAGGAACAGTGCGGCTGGTGCAACATACGTGCCAGTATATGGGTAAATCTAGTGAAGACCCGCATAAGCACTTGATGCAGTTCGTGGAGTTGAGCGAGAATTTCTAATATAGAGATGTTCCCGATGATTATGTGAAACTGTCCTTATTTCCATTCTCACTTATTGGCGAAGCGAGGGAATGGTTGACGAATCTACCTGCCGGTTCTATCACTTCTTGGGAAATATTATCAAATAAGTTAACCGACAGATTCTTCTCACCCAAGAAGACAAAGGAGCTGCGGGGAAGAATTTCTAACTTCACTCAGAGAGATTCCGAATCTCTACCACACGCTTAGGAAAGGTATAAGGGCTATCTGCGAGATTTCCCCCATCACATGCAGCCAAAGGAGATCATTGGCAACTATTTCGTAGAGGGTCTTAACCATGAATCAAGGCCCCTACTGAATGCGTCTGCTCAAGGTCAGATATTAAACAAAACATATGAAGAGATGGAAGATCTCCTTGAGATGATGTCTGAGGGTCATCATGAGTATAACGAGACCAGCAGGGCGTTACCACAAAAGGCTGCGGGAGTTCTTAAAGTTGATGATGTTGCAGCCATTCGGGCTGATATAGGTACTCTTACTAATGTGATGTTGAGGGTGTTTCCTCAAGCTCAACAGATTCAACCAGTTCAGCACATTCAGCAGGCAGCATGTGTAGGTTGCGGTGAACCTCATGATTACAGCAATTGTCCATTGAATCCAGAGTCTATATATTTTGTGGGGCAGCAGAATCGCATTGGCAATCGGGGAAACTATTATGGGAATAATTACAACACTCCCTTTGGAAAGCAGGATTTCCACAAGCCGAACAATTATCAACAACCTCAAGCTCAGCCAGCTAGCAATTTAGAGGAAATGATGAAGCAGCTCATAGCTCAAAATCAAGCGATGCAGCAGCAAAATCAGAAAATCCAGAGTGAGATGCAGAAATCGATTCACGAGCTTGAGCGACAGATGGGGCAGATGGCTCTTATGCAGAATGTCATACCTCCGGGTGCTATTCCGAGTGATACTGAAAAGAATCCAAAAGAATGCAAAGCAGTCACCTTGAGAAATGGTAGAGAGCTAGAGGAAGTGCCACCGAAAAAGAAGAACACAGCAGAGGCAGAGCTTATCCCGGCTAAGCGAGCTGAACCAAAGAAAACAATCGCAGAGCATCATGTAGAGGAAGTGGTGCGACCACCCCCTCCCTTTTCCACAGCGACTTCAGAAACAGAAAGCAGACTCGGCTTGCAGAAAATTTCTTGAACTCTTAAAACCGGTACACATCAACATACCTTTGGTGGAGCTTCTGCAAGAAGTCCCAAAATATGCAAAATATATTAAAGATGTGGTCGCGAACAAACGGCGTTGGACAGAGTTTGAGACAGTTGCACTTACTGAGGAGTGCAGTTCTAGAGTGAGGAGTAAAATCCCGCCAAAGATGAAAGATCCGGGCAGCTTCACAATTTCGATTACGATTGGCAACATTAAGGTTGGGCTAGCATTGTGTGATTTGGGTGCTAGTATTAATCTGATGCCCACCTCTGTGTTCCTGACGTTGGGTTTGGGAGAGCCTAGGCCAACCACTATTACTTTGCAGTTGGCTGATCGCTCTCTTGCTTATCCTGATGGTATTATTGAGGACGTTCTTGTGAAGGTAGGCCCATTTATTCTGCCAGTTGATTTTGTGATACTTGATTATGAGGCAGACAAGAATGTTCCTCTCATCATAGGGAGAGGCTTCTTGGCTACTGTTGATGCTGTGATCCGAGTGAGAGATGCAAAGATGTCCATGACAGTTAATGGGCAAGAGGCGAATTTCGATGTTTTTAAAGCCACCATACTTCCAACCCATTATGAGGAATTGAAGATGATTTCTGTGGTGGAACCTGAGCTCACAAATGCTGAATTGGATCACTTCCTAGCCTCACGAGACCATTTGGGGACAGCTTTGGTGTATGGAGAAGATCTGATGATTGATGCTGAAGTGGAGGAGTGTCTTAGCATTCTTGACACTTCATGTGCGTATCTACGAGCACAGATACCGTTTGAGGAGCTAGACAGACCAGAGTCATGGAAGAAGCCAAAACCGTCTTGAAGAGGCGCCCGTTCTTGAGTTGAAACCATTGCCTCCTCACTATCGCTATGCTTTCTTGGGTAGTGGAGACACATTGCCCGTAATCCTCTCTTCTTATTTGAATGATGTGCAGGTGGAATGTGTATTGCGAGTGCTAAGAGATCGAATCCGAGCCCTTGGGTGGTCGATAGCTGATATTCGGGGTATTAGTGGCTCGTTTTGCATGCACAAAATTTTATTGGAGGAAGGCAGCAAACCCAGTATTGAGTGTCAGAGGCGACTGAACCCGATCATGAAGGAGGTGGTAAAGAAAGAGGTAATCAAGTGGCTTGACAGCTGCATTATTTATCCTATCTCGGACAGCAATTGGGTGAGTCCTGTACAATGTGTCCCGAAGAAAGGGGGCATAACTGTGGTGGAAAATGAGAAGAATGAATTGGTGCCCCAACGAACTGTCACGGGCTGGAGGATATGCATCGACTATCTCAAGTTGAACAACGCCACCAGAAAAGATCATTTCCCTTTACCCTTCATGGATCAGATGCTCGACAGATTGGCTGGGCATGATTATTATTGCTTTTTGGATGGTTATTCTAGTTACAACCAGTTCATGATCGCGCCCGAGGATCAGGAAAAGACCACATTCACACGTCCATATGGCACGTTTGCATTCCGTAGGATGCCTTTCGGTTTGTGCAATGCTCCAGGTACCTTCCAACGATGCATGATGGCTATCTTCACCGATATGGTGGAAAATTATGTAGAGGTATTTATGGATGACTTCTCTGTCTTTGGAGATTCCTTTGATGACTGTTTGAACCATCTGGATGCCGTGTTAGCGTGCTGTGAAGAAACAAACTTGGTACTCAACTGGTAAAAATGCCATTTCATGGTTCGAGAGGGAATTGTTCTTGGACACAAGATATCGGGTAAAGGAATAGAAGTCGACAAAGCGAAGATTGAAGCAATTGAAAGATTGCCACCACCCGTTTCAGTTCGGGGAGTGCGCAGTTTTCTTGGGCATGCTGGCTTCTACCGACGGTTCATCAAAGATTTCTCTAAGGTTGCTAACCCACTGTGCAAGCTTTTAGAGAAGGAGGTGAAGTTTGTGTTCAATGAAGCCTGTCTGACGGCTTTTGAGGAACTGAAACGAAGGTTGGTGTCTGCTCCTATTATCGTAGCACCCGATTGGTCTCTACCATTTATTCTAATGTGTGATGCAAGTGATTTTGCTGTGGGCGCTATCCTTGGTCAGAAAAAAGAAAAGATCTTTCACCCTATTTATTACGCCAGCAAAACACTTGATGCAGCCCAGATGAACTATACTGTCACAGAAAAGGAGTTATTGGCGGTTGTCTACGCCTTTGACAAATTCCGATCATACCTGGTCGCCACGAAGGCGATTGTTTACACTGATCACACGGCAATTCGTTACTTGTTTGCAAAGAAGGATGCAAAGCCAAGGCTTATTCGTTGGGTGCTGCTGCTTCAAGAGTTCGACATCGAGATTTTAGATCGAAAGGGCACAGAAAATCAGGTGGCAGATCACTTATCGAGGTTAGAAGATCGGGAACATGTTGATGAAGCAGTGGGGATTAATGAGACTTTTCCGGACGGATAGCTTTTTGCTCTTAAATCAGCTGAGGTGTCATGGTATGCAGACATGGTGAACTTTATAGTGAGTGAGATCTACCCTCCTGGCGCTAATCACGAGAAGAAGAAGCGGATTCTGCATGACAGTCGTTTCTATGTGTGGGATGAGCCCTACCTTTACCGGGTTGGCACAGATCAGTTAATCAGAAGATGTGTTCCAGAGGAAGAGGTCCCAGCGATTCTTGAGAAGTGTCATTCATCACCCTATGGAGGACATCATGCTGGGGACAGAACAGCTGCCAAGGTACTTCAGTCCGGATTCTACTGGCCAACTCTGTTCAAAGACGCTCATGAATTTGTGCGGTCATGTGATAGCTGCCAGAGAACCGGGAATATTTCCAAGCGCCATGAAATGCCTTTGAAAGGCATCTTGGAAATCGAGTTGTTTGATGTGTGGGGTATTGACTTCATGGGGCCCTTTATACCATCCAAGGGAAATAAATACATATTGCTGGTTGTAGACTATGTTTCGAAGTGGGTGGAGGCCATTGCACTTCCCACCAATGATGCTAGTGTGGTGGCGCGATTTCTGAAAAAGAACATTTTTACGAGGTTTGGGACCCTGCGGGCCATCATCAGTGATCAAGGTACGCACTTCTGCAATCGGCTCTTTGATAAATTGCTGCTCAAGTATGGGGTGAAACATAAGATAGCGACTACTTATCACCCTTAGACGAGTGGTCAAGTGGAGGTATCGAACAGGGAAATCAAGAGGATTTTGGAGAAGACTGTGAGGGTAAGTAGAAAAGATTGGTCATTGAAGCTTGATGACGCTCTGTGGGCATACAGAACAGCTTACAAAACTCCGATTGGTACATCCCCTTATAAGCTCGTTTTTTGAAAGGCATGTCATCTACAAGTTGTGCTTGAGCATAGAGCATATTGGGCGATCAAGAAGCTGAATGTCGACATGGTTCAAGCTGGAGAGAAGAGACTGTTGCAGCAGCACGAGTTGGAGGAATTTCGCTATCATGCTTATGAAAACGCGAAAATATATAAGAAGCGCACCAAAAGAATTCATGACAGGCGCATCCAATCTCGTGACTTTGAGCCGGGGCAGTTAGTATTGCTGTATAACTCCAGGCTAAAGATTTTCGGTGGAAAGCTGAAGAGCAAATGGTCCGGACCATTCGAGGTAGTTCGCGTGACTGCACATGGTGCTGTTGAGCTCAAAAGACCTCACTCAGATGATACATTCTTGGTGAACGGACAGAGATTGAAGCATTACTACGGGGAGGCCACTGACCGCGCCAAGACCACCATCGATCTAGAAGAGGCTTGAGGAGAGCTTGCGTCGTGCCGCGACGTTAAATCAGGCGCTACTCGGGAGGCAACCCATGTGTAAAAAAAAAAAGTGTCGTGCCACGACCCTAACTAAGGCGTTTGATGGGAGGCAACCCAACAATTTGTAAGATATAAGTCACGTTTGTTCATGTTGCAGGAATTGAGCGGAAACGAAGAAAACAGACAAAGTGCCTAGTGATTCGCGCAATAGACCCGCGATGCGGTCAAATCGGAGGAGAGGTCTGCCCAGTCAACCGTACTAGCTCAGCTGTACTCGAGGATGATGGTTGCAAGTGAGCACTTTAATGTTGATCTCACCAGGGTCTTTATTGATAACCCACACACTCCACATTCTCGGGCGTTGGTGGGAGAGCTATCTCAGTTACCCGCGGATGAGGACGAGAACTCGGCTGATCGAGTAATGACCGCATTCGAAGAGGAGGAGGAGGCAGAGTCGCTGATGCAAGGCGACGACAATGAGGATGAAGAGGACGCCGAGCCAGATGAGGGCGTGGCCGATGATGAGGACTTCCTTGATGAGGATGACTAGGCCCTAGTGGGCCCCAGGGAGTATTTCTTACCTCGCCTGTGCTTTATTTGAATTGAGGGCAGTGCATACCTTTAAGTGTGGGGTGGGGAAATACGTCCCTGGTTTGTAACACCATGTTTTGAGGTTGCGGATGATGACTAGAATGCCGTAGGATTTTTTTTTATAGGATTTCTTGTTAATTTTGCATCTTAGTGTCGAAAAAAAAATAATAAAAAAAATTCAAAAAGATTTTATTTTCTTTATTTGTCTTTGTTAACTTCTTAAGCCCCTCATTAGTAGGCATTCATCATTCACCCCCTTTGGTTTTCTTATGGCCTCGGTTCTTTCCCGAGGGGGGGCTTTTGAACCGGGCGTAGGTAGATTCTTTTTTTTTTTAGTCATAGGAAGGGCTGTTCCTGATGACGGGTGGATGACAACCTGCTTGAGGGAAAAGCAGTCTGTATGCTAGGTACATTCAAATGCTAGGTGCACGGGATAGGTAAAGTCTTGGCATGTGAGCGATCTTGAAATGTTTTATGAAAGCATGCCGTGAACTTGTATTACTTTTCTTGGAAACACTTGAAAATGGTTTTTGTGTTGACTCGTATGATCCACTTGGCATTGTTGATTTCCATTGTGTTTGATTGTTTTGAGGGACAACCGGATCCTTCTTGCGTTGATTATGTGCCATGTGTGAGTAAGGTTTCGTTTTTGAATCCATGTTTGGTATTGACATCTAGAACTTGCCCTGTGTGTGCACAAAGCGAAATGAAGTTTGGTTGAGCCTAGAAAGTGATAGAGGCGTTTCTTTGATTAGTCACTAAAAAGCCTCAAAAGTTATCCTACCAGGGTGCAAATAACACCCTAGTTAACCCCGTTGAGCCGTTAGCCTTTTCTTTGATAGCAGTTAATTAGACTTACCCCTTCGTTCTACAGCACTCAATGTTTGATCCAAAACACTCCTAAGAGCACTTTAATCAATTTACATGCATAATGGAAGTTGGGAGGCGAAAAGAGGGGAAATGGTTGTTAACTGTAATATAGGAAGACAATGGGAGCACCGAGTGAACAGAACTAATTCACGTGTTAGTTGGGAATGGATCAGAAAAAAAAAACAGAAAGAGAAAAAAAAAAGAATGGTGCTTAAACAATGAAAAGGGGGTGGATTGGGAGAAATTTAAAGGTTGGTTGATGATTGAATAAGGACTAATAAAGAAAGCATGCAAGAATGACGAATGTATAATGTATTAAAGTGCTTAGGGAGGTTAGTCACTATTATCCAAATAATCCCTACCCGTCCCGTTGCCTACATTACAACCCTCGAAGTCCTGCTTGATTCTAGGTTCGTCTTACTTGTATTAGTAGAGTGGTTACGCTACGGGCAAGCATATGGTATGTCGTACATTACATGTGATGTTCTTTGCGAGAGTGAGTGCATTCATTGATTTCAGGTCCATTGATTTAAACATGTATTTCTTGATGAGATATGGACCACTTTGTTGAGGTGAGGGCACATAATTAGCAATAGAATGGTGAAGTGTTGATTTCTCGATCATAAGGTTACCTATATGCGTTAAAGTGGTGTTGCTGAGTCAAACTGTTTTGAAATTCGAAATGTTTTTGTTGAAAAGAAGTACTTGGTGCTGAAAATGAGTTTTGTTTTTAAACCTTTGGCATGGCTTTCGCAATCTGGGTCGCTGGTTTGTTTTGAAAATGTCGCTTCAAGAGTTAGCCATAATAGCTGAATCCCGTTGCAGACCTGTTTGAATGAGTGAGTTGGAAGTAGAGTCTGAGGTCGCTTTGTGTCTGCTCGAGGGCGAGTGAAGTCTAAGTGGGGGTGGTGATATTTGGCACAAATATCATGTTTTGTGTCGTATTACAACTTCTTCTTGTGACTTTTATCGATTAATTCATGAAGTAACCGTCGTATTTGAACTTATGTCGTTACATTTTCATGTGTATAGGTACGATGACGACAAACGATGGAAAATGTGCTTGAAATGATTGGAAGTCGTAGCAGATATCGATTGGTTGAGGTGACGAGTCGATGACCGCGAAGGGCGAACTAAAAGGAGAGTAATCGACTGCAGAACCCCGCTTTCCTTCCGCATCGCGGAAGGATCGCGAGAAGCTCCAGAAAGTCAGGCCATCGATCCGCATCGCGTGAAGAAAGCGGAACAACCAAACTCAGTCATCAGATTCCGCGATCGATCCGCATCGCGGGCTAAAGGCGAGAAGCTGCAGAACGTCGCGCGATCCTTCCGCGATGCGGAAGGAAAGCGGGACTCTGCGGATGTTTTCCCGATTAGACTAGGATTTGGAATCCTTATTTATTATTAGTTTTACCCTAGCCTATATATAGACGTTTTTATAGCTGGGAACGGTATTCTGGGATTATTCAAAGATTTGTAAGCCACCGTTCTTCTTTTTCTCTCTCTAGGTTATTTTATTTTTCATCTTTTTCAACCCTAGTTTATTCATGTCTTCTGTTGTGTATGATCGAATCATGAGTAGCTAAATCTCCTAGTTCTAGGGTTGTGGCGAAAGACTTGAAGGTTGATTTGATGACAATTATTATCTATTGATTTTCCATATTGTGGGTTGCTTATTTATTCTTGGTTTTAATTGTTTGATTATCTGGCCAATAGTTAGATACTATCTGTGGTACGTAATAAGAATAAATAGAGTTTATTCGATTTAATCGTTTAGCTAATGAGGATAGAGATATACCCTTTAGCCCTACTTAGTTGAATACGGTAAAATAAATGCGTTCTTGTTACATCTGATGACCATAGAGATATAGGCATTAAGGTAACATCTACAAGCTTGTGAGTAGTTCGAGAGAATATCATAAAGCATAATTAACCTGTTAACTAGTAACCCAGGAAAGAAAATAGGTGGAATTGTCTGAAGATCAACTGGATTGTCGAAAGCCATAACCCTAGATCTTTCTCTCATCTGATAATTCTTACAGTCCTTGTCGACGTAGTCCCAGTCATAAAAACACCCATCATAAATTGTTTACTTTTCAAGTTTTAGTTTAGTACAACAAACAATCTTGATTTTCACTTTCTTGAATAGTTTCATTCGAATTTGAATTAGTTTGACAGTAGAATCTAAGTCTCTGTGCGATCGATATCTGGACTTAACAGTCTATATTACTTGTACGACCACGTATACTTGCGTGTGCGTTTGGGAGCAACAACTAGTCATAGAAAGGCCTGAATGCCTAGAAAACTGCTGTCTGTGCCCTCCTCTAAACTTACTCTCGGACCTTTACATTTTATATAGCTGTAAAAGCTTCCTTTTTCTTTCACTTGCTGACGTCTTCTCCCGGGTGTATACTCGACGCACGGCGCCTCCTAGGAGACACTGGAATCAACATTTTCTCTATCATGCTCGCGTTGACTTCTTTGCTGTTGTAGGCTTTCTTCTAAATTTTAAGCATGGGCTTAAATGCGTGAAATATCCATATTGTCCTGAAGGGACGCAGTCAAGCATATATCCATCAAATGTGGCCCTAGGCCTTTCACAAATCGATGCACTCGGTCACCCATTTCCGCTACCATGGCCGAAGCATACCTAGCCAAAGAATTGAAGCGAAGACTATACTCTAAAGCTCTCATGCTACCTTGCTTCAAATACAAGAATTTATCGGCTCTAGCTCGCTGAACTTCTGGAGTCATATAATGTCAGAGGAAAGCATCAACAAATTCTTACCATACCGGGGGAGGCGCATTGGCTCCCCGTGAAGCCATCCAAACCGTGTACCAATGGATCGAGACATCTCTCAATCTATAGGACGCTAACTCCACCGATTCGGTGTCCGAAGCATGTATCAACCGAAGCTTCCTCAACATTCCATCAATAAAATTCTGAGGATCCTCATCCAGCTTTAATCCAAAGAATTCCGAAGGGTTCAAGCTAATGAAGTCAAGAGCCCTTGCACTAACAACCATATCACCTTGCCCTATACTTTGCCGCTAAGTCTGGGCAGCAACCAATTGAGTAAGCAAATGAATGTCCTCTTTTACATCTTGGCCTGAAGCATCCGGTGGAGGAGCCGGAGGTGCTGGAGCTGGGGCTGAGGGTCCCTCACGCTTCTAAGAAATAGGCACTGTCTGGAAGGACTAAGATTGAGCCGTATTCTGGGACTCACTTTCCTCTACAACTGCTGGTGGTGCTCTTTCAGCCTGCTTTTCTGCCTCTGTCTTGCCCTTTTGGGCTGCTGTAGCCTTTCTCTTTATAGGCATCTCTGAAATACACAATACATGGTTAAAGAGAAGGAAGTTCTTATATCATAGCTCAATTGCACGATGTTATGATGAAAGAAGGTCAATCATTTCTAAAATTCCCGCAGCCTCTTGTTTATAAGTGTGGCGTGCAACACACCCATAACCAAGACTCTACTGGACACGGCTCGTAGACATACCCTAGGAAAGAACTGCTCTGATACTACTTTTTTTACGACACAACCGGAGGGCCGCGACGGGCACCCGGTGCTAGCCCACCCGGGCACCTGTTAACATACCTTTACATTCACATCTAGGTGAGCCACATATTAAATCATACATTTCTATTCATCAATCATACGAATCCCATTGGGTAACAATACCTTTATATCAACATTAGCAACTAAGCCCATATCAATGTACATAAGCCGACGAGGCTGTCACGACCCAGCCCCGTGGGCCGCGACTGGTGCCCTTCTGGGACACCCCAAACGAACGCACACCCAAACCATCGTAATCAGCCTCGTCCAAACTCAACGTACGTTATTTGAACTCAACATCGTAATCAGATATCTACCGAACACTTATCCTAAGCAGTCGCCCGTACAGATCAGACAAATCACAAATCAGAAAGGAGGCGGAATATACATCGCCAAATTTCACACACACACATCAGAGGGGTAGCGGAATGTACATCGCCCCAAATGCATACACACATACACACAAACTCAGAGGCCGACTTGGCCATAGTAGCGTACGGGCCGCTTAAGATCGCAAAACAGACTCACATGCAAACACACCGGACCCACGACCCACAAATCTGACTACAGGCCTCTAGACAAAACAGAACATAAGAACATAGGACGGGACAGGGCCCCGCCGTACCCACTCATCCAAATATACAGAATACAGACACAACAAAAGATATGTACCAAAAGTAGGCTCCGGATCAAGGGGAGCTTTCCAACACAGCAGAATGAGTAGCCTAAACTGGAGGACCACCCAAACGAGCTTCTGTACCTGCGGGCATGAAGCACAGCCCCCGAAGAAACGGGGGTCAGTACGGGAGAAGTACTGAGTATGTAAAGCAGAAGGTACAGAAATCACAAACACAGCTAGAGTCAGAAAGAACAAACACACCAACATCGCAACAAAGCACACCTGTGCGGGAGGCGAACGTACAAATGCAAATCAAATCATGTATAGGGTTTAGGAACGTGGTCACCCCCCGACGCTGGTGCCACAACACATCATAACTCCAGAAGGTTTCAAATCTCCGTACAATCTCCAAACACATCGTATCACACACACATCATATCATCAGAACATATCAAGTGCCATATCACATCATAACTCCATAAACGGTAACCGGCCCTATGGCGAGGCCTCGGAAACCGTAACACATCATAACTCCCGAATATATTATAGCGCGCACGATCACAAAGTCGGCCCGGGTACCGACGAACGAAGTCATAGCAGACAGCACGAACAGAGTAGTGCCGAAACCATATGCATATTAAAATAATTTGTCGGACTTAACATATCGTTTACATATAGGTAGATACTGACGCCAGAAGGCTCGGAGTAGGAATCGAATTGATAAAAGTAGGCATATAAAGGTTACGAAGTTCCAAACTGTCAAATTCGTAAGAAAAACTGTTCATAAGTCGTTTTCCGAAAATCTCACCTCATTCAAAGTACAGAACGTACATTAATGGCATAGGAAGTTTCAAACACATCCTTGGGTCATAAACAGACGGTTGCGGATCATAACGGACACAAACGAATCAAACAAACTGAATAAGGGGAGCCTCGGGGCTCGCGGGCCCACCTCGGGTCAAATTGAGGCGGCGGACACAATTCACAGACTTTCGGCTCCATAGAGCCATCTACGAAAGTTTCGAAGGGTTTCGGACACAACAGCACAAGTTATGGAGGTACGAACATTCTTTTAACCAAAAGTGACAAAAAGGGGTTCAATCGCGCTGAGTGAATAGTGCTCGAACTTGAACTTCGATTTCCAAGAGCAGGGTTATTCCCGAGATTCCGAAATTTACCTAGTGGGTCTAGGACATGCCAAAAGAATGAGAGGTAGGCTTTACATACCTGGTTGGCGCCTTACGCTCCTCAAATCGCAAATTCCCGTTTCGTCCGAAAACTGCAAATGGTCACTTTTACCAGTTACTATTCATGAGAGTTGACATTTTCATTTTTGGGGCTATACTTGGCTACCGAAATTTCGGCAGCATTTCCCCTATAAATCTAACACCCCCGAGACTTAGCTCGGCTCAAAATACAACAACGACAACAACCCAAACATCATTACACAATACAACCCACACTCAAACCACACTAACTTCAAAATTGCACCTTATTACATAAGTTGGTAATTCTATATTCAAACTTCAAAATTCCAAATCTATTTCCACATTAGTCCATTCATTCACTCATTCAAAATTATTCAAACACACCACCAACAAGTTCCAAACCACATACAAACTTATTCAAAGTTCATTACTTTCCAATTTTCATTCAAAACACCAAAAGTTACGACGAACATTCTAACTTGCGTCGTTTTATTCCGAATTCATTATCATCAACCATAAATCATATTTAAAGTCCTTAATATCATAAATATACTATGATGTACACAAATATACCAAAGGTATACACTTTCCGATAACGTCCGAAATCATTTTCTAACACCAAATCAATTCTCCAAACATTCATTTACGATACAAAGGTTACAACGACACCTCAAACGACTAAACGGAATCAAATTCACATGGTCTTGCACTACCTACAAGCCACGGCCAAACACACCCTTTCTACACACACACACCATGCACAAACACAACCCCATCCCATAATCTTCATACTAATCCAATCACTAACACATACATATCCATTTCATAACATTAAAACATAAAAATCTTACCTTGTTCTTGAATTTCCGACTTGTCGCGAACGTCGATCTTTCTCCAAACTACTTGTATCACGTCGGAGAGCGTCTTGAGCACTTTACAACTATGTGAAAATCAAGATTTTTGGAGCAATCACAAGGCTTGGGAAAGTTTTTTCTCTCCTCTCCACTATTCTCGGCCGAAACCCTCTTGTTGGTGCTCTTGAATTTTTTTTTTGATCTTTGAAGATTCTAAGTGGAAGAATGATATATATCCACTAATAGTCATGTGCATAGCACATGACATTAAAATGGGTTTGGGCCAAAAGCTATGGCCGGCCACCCTCCAATCCTTGGGCCTCAATTTTGTTATATTTTCCTTGGCCCAATTCACTAAGAGTCCCGTTTTGTAATTCCCGAAACTAATTTCCGAAATTCCAAATTTACCCTCGGCCTTCCCCGACGTCTTAACATTAATGATTCCATAACCAACATAGTCATACTCACCAAAATCAAAAATATTTCCTCCACACACACAAGTCTTCTTTATTTCTCGATTTCCCGTTATACGAAAATACGGGACATAACAGAGGCTAACAAAATGATATTCAAAATATAGGCCGACAAGGCCAAACACATCTAACTATATACACATGTCTACGAGCCTCTAAGGAGAGTATGTCATATCATATAGGCAGGACAGGACCTTGCTATGCCCATAAATATATACACTAAAGAATAAGTACCAAAAGCTTTAGCTTTGAAAGAAATGGAGCTCCGCTATGTAGTCCCTGAGTAATGTAGCTATGAATCAAGTCTGTCTCCCTGGCCCCCTGCGGGCATGACGCAGCGTCCACAAACATGAGGACGTCAGTACAAATAATGTACTGAGTATGTAAAGCATGATCAATATCAAAATAGAAGCATAATAAGCAACATGAGAAACAGCATAAGATGGGAGATAGTACAATTATCGTCATAAGCACTTATTTGCTTTTCATAGGGACTTCCATTTCTAATGCGAGGTTGTGTACATACATCCGTATTCGTATCCGTACTCATATTTGTACTCGCTTACATTTCGTATCTATAATCGTATTCATATGCCTATTCTTATTCATATTTGTATCATGTCCGTATTCATACTCATATCCATATCATGTACATATCCATATCATATACATATTTATATCATATACATACCTGGCCAACCAAGGCTTCAATGTTACACATACCTGGCCTACCAAGGCTTCAGGGTTACACATACCTGGCCCTACCAAGGCTTCAGGGTTACACATACCTGGCCCTACCAAGGCTTCAGGGTTACACATACCTGGCCCTACCAAGGTTTCAGGGTTACACATACCTGGCCCTACCAAGGCTTCAGGGTTATCCATACCCAACTGCAGAGGTGCGCGCACGTTACATAAATATATACATATTCTACCCGGCCTTATAAGCTCGGGTTTCCATAATAGTCATACATAGATACATATACAAAATAGCTCATAAGCATCTTTAACATCATTACCATTTTCATCGTCGTCATTATTGTTATCACTATCATCGTCGTTCATTACATCTATCCTTATAGGATTACTCGTTATATGAGAAACTTAGTACAATCGTAACATATCGAGAATCATAAGCTTAGTAGCTTTTAAAGATAGAGTCATTTGGAGGACATCATAGACTTATAGAAGATTTAGATGATTGGCCAAAGAACCAAGCCTTATGAAAGAAAGATTAGCCTTACATACCTTTCCATTGAACTATTTTACCACTTGCACGTTCTCCTTCAATGCTCACGTTTTTACCTTCATTAAAGTTATACTATCATTAGAAAACGGATAGCTAGCATACACGACTAAAACTAGAGAAAATTGGACAGCATATCCTTTATTCATACGACTTCCTCCATATCATATATCAACTCCCAAACATCAATAATACATTCACAACATCATAACAATAGTCTTTTTTTCATCCACATTATCTATATTTCTCAATTCACTTCCAATCACCCATATCCATGTCATAACACACGACTACGTTCATTCATATACATTGCCTATCTCATGTTCTTAACATCGTTTATAATATATCCATATCACAACATATCAAGAATCATGCCTCAATTCAAGCTATTACTCAAAATGGCACTATTTCCACATTCACGACCAATTTTTCTTGTTACACCCCGTACTTTCAGAGAAGCACTTATTAAATTTGAACGTAAGTACGTTAAGCTATGGTTAAGTAAAACCACTTTCGAATATAAGGAGTAAGCAATATTTAGTATATTTAATAAGTGAAGGACGTATATAAGGTATACCAGAAGATTTTATGAGGAAATGAGCGGAAGAAATGGAGTAGTACGACTTTGGAAAAAGGATGGGTAAAGTTTCGTGTGAAACTTTTGGTCCAAATTGAGGGATGAATATCTCTTAGCATATGAAGTGTTTTGAAGTGAAACAAAAGCCTAAATAAAATGAAGTTCGTCGAGTCTAGTTTCCAACGCAACAAACCGCTCGTCGATAGGACATCGGAGTAGAGAATTACGGACGTTACAAGTTAGGCTGGCAGAGCAGAAACGCTGCTATTGTAACCGAGTTGCTACAGTAACTGCTACAGTGACCCGACCCGAATTTGACCCACTATTTAAGGACCAAATCTGACCCAAAACCTCATTTTTTCAACCAAGAATGCTCCAAATATTTCTCAAAGCTTCGACAAAAATTTCCTAACTTCTATCCACCAGATTTTAACGGGAATTAAGTATAATCTCCGGATTCAACTTTGGACAACGCGTAGTTGCGATTATACTATCGTATTGCGGTGAATCTTGGTTGGAATTCAAGGAAAATATTGGAGATATCGCGGTACTAGCGAGAATAAGGTATGAATCTCTCCCTATTGATATGGATATAAGTTTATTTACGGAAGTAGAGTTGTAGAATAATCGTATAGTGGATTTGTTGGTGGAAAAATTTGAAAAATGTCGTGTGGGATATTTTATGGAATATGTTGGTATTGTTGTTGTTGTTGTTGGTTGCTGAATTGAGATTCTGGGCTAGGCATATAAACAGGGCAAATGCTGCCCGATTTTCAGCAGGATATAAAATAGTTTGACTTGAGAGCTTAGCACAAATATACTACGATGAGTCTAACAATTGTGTGAATCCTCTTAAATGTAGACTTGCGAGCTCGGACGAGTAAGTGTAGATAATTGGAGGCTGAACAGGTATGATACGACTCATCCTTTTCTTTCAAAGGCATGATTCCTATGTTATGATTTCATAAATGTTTCCATATCTTCCTTGTTATCAAAGTTAAAAGTCTATGATTCCAAGGCATGATTCCCTTCCTGATAACCAGTAGATGTTTTCCAAAATGTCCGTATTTTTCCAAAACAAAGGTTTATGATTTTGTAAGCTTTTATGATTACAACAATGAACATGTTTTTGTAATGACAACGATGATGTCAAAGACGAGAATATGTCTATGAAGATTATGGTGAGAATGGTTTCATGTTTGAAAGTCTCAAGTTGTGGATTCAATATGAATATGAGAATATTGAGCTATTTCTTGATCCTCAATTTTATTCATTGATGATGACTCTACTTCTAAAGGCTCCAAAGTGTATGTAAAGCTATCCCTTCTTTCTTTATGGCACGAACTACATAAAGTGAGCGAACGACGAACATACATTACTCCAATGAACTCTAATTCTCAGTTGTACTTGACATGATAATTGTCTTTGATTCTCAAGTGTTGGTTCATTCTGATTATTCTGTTGAGTCTCAGATGATGATTTAGTTTGCATATGGTTGATCATGATATTCTACTCGTGCATAACGTTAATATATCATTCACCGAGTCCCGAGCCGTGTATGTATTCGTGCACAATTTCATTGCATTGTTCACCGAGTCCCTCACTAGAGGGCCGGGTACGGTATATATATATATATATGATTATTTCACCGAGTCCCTCACTAGAGGGCCGGGTACAGTATATATATGATGATTTCACCGAGTCTCTCACTAGAGGGCCGGGTACAGTATATATATGATGATTTCATCGAGTCCCTCACTAGAGGGCCGGGTACGGTATATATATAATGATTTCACCGAGTCCCTCACTAGAGGGTCGGGTACGGTATATATATGATGATTTCACCGAGTCCCTCACTAAAGGGCCGGGTACGGTATATATGTTTATGACTTCATTCACCGAGTCCCATAATGGGCCGGGTACAGTATATTATATATATGCATGACATATCTCATAAAGTACAGAGGCTTTGGTATTCCTTGATTATCATACTTGTCTCCTATCATCTTTTACTCAGTCATGATTTTCTTTATTGTACTTCATGTTTTACATACTCAGTACATTTTTCATACTGAGCCCCTTTCTTCGGGGGCTACGTTTCATGCCCGCAGGTACAAACACTCAGTTTGGTGATGCTCCGGCTTAGGACTTCTGCCCAGCTGCTTGGAGAACTCCATTGTTCCGGAGCTTGAGTTATTTTGGTACATACCCTTTTGACGTAGACTTTGTTACACTCTTAGAGGTCTGTAGACATATGGGGGTTGTGTATATACGGTTTGGTCAGCTATATTGATATAGTTCGTCTTGGACGTCCTCGTGTATAGCGGCAGCCTTGTCGGCTTGCATATTTGTTGTGCTTTGGTTAACTGTGACTTCTCAGCAGACAAGTTCTGTGATGTATGATATGATGAGTTCACAGCATGCTTTTACAGAGTGCCATATTGCTTTCAGTTTCAGTCTGATTATATCTAGCAGGTCGTATACAGGTGCCCAGCTCGAGCACTAGTCATGGCCCATCGGTTTGGGTCGTGAAAAAAGTGGTATCAGAGCAGTTCGTCCTAGGGATTGTTTGCAGACCGTGTCTAGTAGAGTCTTGTTTATCGGTTTGTTGTGCACCACATCTATAAACAGGAAGCTACAGGACATTTAGGATGTCATCTTTCTTTCTGATCATAGATCGTGTAGTAGAGCCAATGATAGGAAAGCTCATTCTTGGTATAATTTTTGTTAAATTGCAGGATTGTATTGAAGAAGAGGACAAGTTCAGTTAATGGGAGCGTAAGTGAGGCTCCGAAGGGGGACATGAGATCCATATCGCCCGTCGACTCATGATCGAGGATGTCAAGAGGTATAAGAAAGAGCATCAGTTATTCTATTGAGGCGGACCCATCGAAGGATGTGGCTCCAATAGGAGGAGACCCAATTGAGAAATCATATGACAAAGGCCCGTTTAAGGGTTCGCGAGACTCCTGTGGATGAACACGTAATTGAGGAAGAACAAAGTTGTCACATCTAGATTTTCCTTACGTTTCAGCATTATGTTAGGGTAGACTAGTAGACGGTGGGAAGACAAGGATGAAGAGCACACTTCACTCTATAGCCCACCAGATTAGGCTAAGGACCGATCGGCTACAGGTATATGTGTTCTTATTGGAACTTCCTATGTGCGTATGTATTTACTTCAGGGTAATACTGAATAGTGATGAGCGAAAATCCTAAAGGGGATCAGTGACTTAAGTATTTGGAAGTAACTTCGATTCCATGCATGTTTTCTATAACGTCCCTATTCCCCAAAAGCTAGAAGTTCATGATTCGCAAGTTCTAATGATGCCAAAGATAGATGTTTCTATGGTGATAATGATGATGATGATCCTATTTCTAGAAGTTTCAAAGTTTATGGGTTTTATGCTATCATGAGATTATTGAGCATATTTCATGATGTCATTGATTGTACTCATTATTGTTGATCTCACCTTATAATAATTGTTCTTTAGAGGTTATATATAGCGATGATAATTGTTCCATAACATAAATTAGAGGTTACCGACCTTACGGCACTCTGATAAATTTGTAACTCTTATTTGGGCTCTCATGCATGCTACTTATATTATATATGTATATTAGCTATGTATATATGGGATATGGAAAAGGGCGAGGTGTTATATACGGATAGCCACTTGATCAGTTGGTATATTATGATATCGTCCCGGACGCTGGATGCCCGAACACGGGATATATGTATATGGATCGGGCTGCGCGTTCCGCAGCACTATTATGTTATATAAGTATGAGAAATGTTTTTATGAAGAGACTAAGCATGCATGACATTCTCCTTAAGAGGCAAGCAGACATACAAGTTATCCTTATCTCATGTTATGTTCTGTATCTCTTATGTGGTTACTCTTGCCTTACATACTCCGTACACTGTCCGTACTGACGTCTTTTTTATGGACGCTGCGTTCATGCCTGTAGGTAGACAGATAGATGGGTCTGATACCTAGGAGCTCCATCAGCGGCATCTCAGAAGCGCTCCAATTGTTCCGGAGCTGCAGTCTTTTGGTACTACTCCTTTGTACATATATACTTGGGCTTGGTGAAATCCTGCCCTGTCTTATGGGTTCATGTATTCTACTTAGAGGCTCGTAGACATATGTATGCTGTTAGATGTTCAATAGCTTCTTCTGTTGCTATTGCTGTATAATCTTTCGGTAATCTTGTTGGCTTATGCTTATGGACATTGTTGTTGATGATTGTACTAAGTATGATATTTATGAGCTGTCTATATGGCCAACTTAGAAATGGTTATGGAATGTTAGACTAGACGTGCTCGGAAGGCTAGTACCGGGTACCCGTCATGGCCCTCTGGCTAGGTCGTGACAATCTGTATCATAATTTCAAAACTATAGCAACAAGAATCATCGCGTTGCACCATCGTACGAGGGAGATATGGCATTTTACTAAAAATTTTGCTGTGCAGAATTTTCTGGTGTGTTTTGCTGAAAATTACGAAATTGCCACCGAAATCGTCCTTTAAATTTCAGAGTTACAAAAATTGAAACAACCATATCTCACTCATATTAAGTCCAAATGAGGTGATTCAAAAGCCTAACTTGAGTAAAATTTCGCGAGGAATCTATTGGAATTATCAAAAATGAGCTTTGGGATCATTATAGTACCAGAAATGGGTTGGACAGCTGGGCGTTTTCGTTCTTATTATTTTCTTGGGGTTTCTCACAATCTTGGAAGCTCGATCTTGGGAGACATGAATAGACTGTTTCAAGAATTATCATTTGGATAAGATTGCAAACACCTTTTTATGATTATTCCATCATTTAGTAGGGTTTTTCGTGCTAAGATTCTTGAACTAAGGGAGGTAAATTGGGGATTTGAAACCCTAGGCTTGAACTTGATTTTTATTCAATTAAACATGAATTAGTGGATGGATTTCACTCATTTTTTGTATATAGGCTCCATAAGTAATGGGTAAACTGATTTTGAACTAAATTTCCTATTTTAGCCTTCGTGGCTCGGATTCCTATTTTTGGAGACTTTTCGAGTTCGGATATAAAGTACGTCTTTATGGGTACCATTGGATTCGTATGAATTCCTAGATTAATAATTTTACCTTATTAAACCCGATTTTCTTATGAAATGACCATTTTGCCCCTTGAGGTTGGGAATGGGTTTTTAAACTAACTTTTTGATCCGAAATTATTCTAAGACTATTATGGGTATCCTTCGAATTCCCTAATTTTTCCCATTCCATAAGTTAGGGTTTGGGACTTTATTAGGAATATGTTTATTTCGGTATTTTCTTCTTGATTCTAATTTCATATCCGGATATGATTAGACATTCATTATCACGAGGCACAAAGGAAGGGCAAGATCAAGGTTTTACTGTTAGAGATTTGATTATCAGCTTTCTAGGTAGGTTACGGTTTACCTTATGGTAAGACTTCATGTCACAGCCCAACCCACCATGACTGGTACCCAACTAATTCCTAGTGGGCGAACCAACACACAAGCTATCTATTCATTCAAATACAATTTTAGATTAACCAAGTCAACCAGTTATAACTCATTCAAGCATCAAATAAATAAAATTAAGTCGTGCCCCAAATACTGAAGTAAGTGCGGAATTTCTAACTATTACAAAATTCCCAAAATTCGAAAGTCATCGTTCCAGGACTCTAATCTAAAACATGTCTAAAGGAAGAATTCTGACTAATAATTATCCATACTGTCAAGAATAAGAAAAGACATCATAAAGATAAGATCTTCGGGCGGCCTAGCATGGATAGAAGCTCACCATAAATCTAGTCAGCAAACATCCTCAACGCTCGATGTGAGGGCGGGTAGCAGTCTCTGTGTCACAATCTGCACTCAAAAGAATGCAACAAGGTAGTATCAGCACAAACACTATGTGCTGGTAGATATCATAGGCCGACTAAGATTAGTATCCTGCATATCTCATAAAGTCAATAAAATAAGCAAGCCAACCAACAGACACGAATATCAATAAACCACAACAAGTCAACCAAGGATAATCACAATCAATCACCAAGATATCAAGAGTCACAATAAACTGAAACCACAATGGAAATAAGTGTTATACCCCGTATTTTTATATGTCGAATTATTTGCAAGAAAATTGACTCAAGTTAAAGACGGGATTATTTTCGGACATGAAATAGGAACTTTTAATTTTCAATTTTAATTAGTACACAAATTGTTTATAAATTTATTTAGTGTAAAAGTATTATTGGAGATTAGGAACTAATTAATTATGATTATATTATTAAGTAGGGGTTAGTGATTAATTAAAATTAATTAATTTAATTATTATTTGTGGGCCCCACCCGAAATAAAATAAAATAAAAAGGAATAAATAATTCAAGAAGTATATGGATGAGTCATAAGGGGGGTTAGCACGTGGCAACGTGAGGGGCAACATATATATGAAAATTTGATGAACAAATTGGCAAAACTAATTTCATTTCTTCAAGGTGAAACTTAAAACAAAAAAAAAAAAAAAAACAGGAACATTTCCATTGCTGCTCTCGGCCAGCCATGGATGGAGGAAAATATAATTTTTGTTGCCATTATGATTAAGATTCAAGTGATTTGCAAGTACTAGGAGGCGATAGCAACATTGAATATTGAAATGAGGAAGAAGAAATTGTGAAATTGGAGCAATTAAGTGTAGAAATACCTCCCAGAAAATTAAGGTAAGATTTTCTTATTTTGTAGTATGATTGCATTAATGGTGTTATAATGGAAGGATTAAAATTGGATTGGATGAAATTGGAAGTAAGAAATTGCATGAAATCGTTGTTATACGAAATTGTGGGTTGAAAAGGATTAAAAAGAGTTATTGAATTGTTAGAGTTGCTTATGGGCTGAATTGTAAGGGTTCTATATGAATATTGCTAGTACTGTCATTGTTTGTATTTCTGTGATAACAGGAGGATAATTGAAAGTTCGGGTTAGGCGAATATATAGGGGAAATGCTGCCCGATTTCCGTTAAGTCCTTAACTAATGAAAAACTTTAATCGAGAAAGTATAAGTTAAAGAATGAGTTCCATAAGCGATAGGCTACAGATTTACGAACAAGAAAGTATAGTTACTAACGATAGTGCTACTTTTATATTAAATAGGCTAAAGGTGCGACAAAGCGAACAAGATTACGATTAATCGTTAACAGGTATGTAAAGCTGTCCCTTCTTTCTTTTGGCATGTCTTAGATATAAGTGACGAATGATATGAGCTTTGGGGTAATTCCATTCATAAGTTTCGAGTATGATTCATGATTCCTATTCACTTCTTGATGTTAGAACTCTTGAAATAATTGAGCTTCCCTCTCAAGTTTTCTATCGTTGGATAGTAGTCGATATATAAGCTCCTATTCTTGGAAGACTCTACGATAACTCATGTCCTTGACTTCTATAAACTATTTCATATTATGATATACATGTCTATGATTCCTAAGGCTCTTTTGATATGATCTATAATGACAGTCGAGGGCTACTTGATATGATTGTCGCTATTGATACTCAGGTGTTAATCTCTTCTTCTTATTCTGTTGAGTCTTGATAATGATTTAAATTTCATATGGTTGCTCACTACTCTGCTCGTGCATGCCTCAATATGTCTTTCACTGAGTCCCGACCCAGGTATGTTATCGGGCACAGTCTCACTGCATTGTTCACCGAGTCCCTCAAAAGAGGGCCGGGTACGGTATATATATATATGATGGAGTTATGTTGTGCTATGGCGTTATGATGTGTTTATGGAATTATGCTGTGTTATGGCGTTATGATGTGTTTATAGAGTTATTGTTACACCTCGAAAATTTCTCCGTACTTGTATGATGAGTGGAATGATGAAGAGTTCGAGTGAATGATGTTTTATTAAGTCGAGAATGGCTAATTAAAAATTTTTGGAAATAAGAAAGTCGCGGAAATTTTTTCAGCCCAGTGGTCGTATATGGCACTATACGGCCCATAAAGTGATTTACGGACCGTATAGTGCAATCGTCCTCCAGCTTGTCAAAAATCCCAACTTTCTGTAAATTGTGAATATGGTTAAAAACGACTTGGAGGACGGCCCGTAAACTGGTTTACGGACCGTAAACCTCAGTCGTAAATTGCCATAATCCTCAGCCAAACTTTCTGTCTTTGAAATGATTAAATACGGCCATGGAGGACGGACCGTAAATCAAAATACGGTCCGTATATTGTTATATCCCGTGTTTTCGCACATTTGGAAAATTAGAAATAATCTTGACTTGTATGAAATAAAGTCATAATTGATTACATCTAGTACTTGAGTTGTTTGTGAAAGAATATTAATATGGAAGTGTCGAGGAGGGCTAAGGGCAGAACGTGGAATTTCGAAAATTAGTTTCGGGAATTGCAAAAATAAAATTTGTAGCCAATTGGGCTTGTAAAATAAGAAGCAAAATGAAGCCCATTTTCATTGAAGGGTGGCCGGCCATGGGGTGGCCCAAGCCCATGGCCTTATTATATTTTCCATGTGATCAATTAACTAAGGGACCATAGTGTATATATCATATATTATATCATCTTCATCTCTTAGAAGATTCATGAAAGAACAAAGCAAAACAAGAGAAAAAGAAAGACGAGTATTCGGCCTTGCCCTAGAAATTCAACCCTCAAAAACCTTGCCTCTAAAATTATTTTCTTGTTGGAATCCTACTAATTCAAGGTCCCTTTGCAACTTGGTGTAGTTGGTTTGGAAGGAAGAAGTCTTGTTTCTTCAAGTTGACCCTATATTATAGTGAAGAAGATTGAGTAAAAAGGTAAGAATTTATCCCTTATTATTGTGTTATGGAGTATTGTTTGTGTTGTAGTATGTAGAAATGAGTTGATTGTATGGAAAAATGGAAGTTTGCAAAGTGGGTATGGAATATAGAATGTGGCTGTGTGTGTGTGTTAATATGTAAGTGAAATGAGTTGAAATTTATGTTGTATTCTAGTTGTGTGTATGATGTAATTCATATGGAGAATGAAAGTTGAATAAATTTGGTTGAAGTTGAAATATAGGGGTTTGGCCGTGTGGTATGGTGTTGGTAGGGTGCTAATGAATTAATTTTGTTTAATGTGTTAGTTGTGTTATTGTGATGCTTGCAACGTAAATGAAGATAAAATGATATAAGTTTGTATTGAAATGGAATGTAGAAGCTTATGTCATTTTAGTACGATCTTACGACATTGCGAAAATGAAGTTGTTAGGTTGCAAGTCATAATGATTATTGATGAATTTGGAAGATGAAAACATGTCATGAATATGTATGCCAAAGATTAGAAGCTTTGGATGAAATATGACTTTGGCGGAAAGTTTGTATATTATGTATATCGTGTGTATAATTTAAGGAAGCGATATGAAATGCTTCTAAACTATATTGTGATGATCTAGATTAATGACGAATGTGAAACCATTGAGATTTGTTTGGAAATTGAAGATGAAATGAAGGTGATGGCATTATGTTGGCAAGTAGAACTAGTTGTGCCATATTGTGTTCTAATGTTTCTTGTTGATGTTGATGTTGTTGTTTGGGTTGTTGTTGATGATTTTGAGCCGAGTTGAATTCTCGGGGGTGCTATATGTATAGGGGAAGTGCTGCCGAAATTTCGGTAGACAAATATGAGTTGAATTGAATTCGTAGCATCTATAACTTACAATTGGTAAATGTGACCATTTGCAGATTTTCGACGAAACGGAGAGTGAGCTTGGATAGGCTTTAAAAGCTCAAAAGGTATGTAAAGCTACCCCGATCCTTCTTTTGGCATGCCTAAGTGTATTAGAATCGGATTCGGGCCTCGAAAGACTTTCTGCCCATCGGAATCCGCAATTGAAAATCTCGTTTTTTCCTTCAGTAAGATTGAGCCCTTTTGGTTTGTATTCTTGAAAATCATGCAAACTTTCCCTAAACTACTTGGAAAGTTATAGAACGTCCGTAGAACCTTTGTAGGTGACCCCATAAGCTTAAAGTATGTAATTTGAGCCCACCTCCTTGCTTGTCCCGAGGTGGGCCCACTATTCCCGGTTTTGCCCATATTGTACTTAAGTCCTATTTTCGAACGGTTTTTGAAAGAAATGTTTTGACTACCATTCTCATTACCTAACAAACATGGTTTTAAATATTCCATTAAGTCTGATAAATTGTTTTGACACTCGAAACTCATTTACTATGATCCCTTCCGACTTCATTGGATCGGTTTGTCTTTGATATGCCTCATCGAGTCTATGGAAACATTTATGATATTTTAACTGCATTAGTCTCTCACTACTCCATTCGTGGATGCCCCAATGTTTCCCACACTGAGCCCGGGCCAGGATATCTTGTCAAGCGTTATCCTTTGCATTGTTCGCCGTGCCTCGATGTGAGGGGGCAGGTATACGTGTACATGGGTTTGTGGAGTATGCTGTGCCATGTACACATGTTCTGATCTGATTTGCTATGGCCATCTGATATGATATATTATGTTACGGGGTTATGCCCCTATTCTGATTCTTCTGTGTTATGGCACCAGCGTCGGGAGGGTGGCCACGTTCTGTCTGCCGAGTCCCTTGGCAGGGGCCGGATTTGATATGACATATGTTTCTGTACACACTCTGCATGTTTTGAAATTATGTGTTTGATACCTTGGATTTTCTGCTCACTTTCTGTACGTTCTGTACCAGTTATGATCTTGTTTCTGTAATTCAGGCTTTACATATTCAGTACATATTTCGTACTGACCCCCTTTCTTCGGGGGCTGCGTTTTCATGCCGCGCAGGTACCGATGACAGGTTTGCTGATCCGTCCGCTTAGGATCTTATTCTGCTATTTTGGAGCGCTCTTTTATTCAGAGCCATCTTTTGGTATAGTCTGTCACTTCTATATATGTATATTCTCGTTCATGGGTACGGCGGGGCCCTGTCCCGTCATATGATTATGTCGGTCTGTTTAGAGGTCTGTGGACATGTTTGTGGGTTGGGGTCTTTCTGTACAGATGTATGTATATGTCGTGTTTGGGCGATTCCATTCGCCGCGGCGGCCGGTCCACATATGTTAAATGTTGCTTTGTTGGCCCTGTGTTGCCTTTGTTGGTATTTTCTGCGTGCAGGGTATATTGGATAGTCCGTAAAACAAAGGAAACTCTGCCGAAATTTTTCTGGAAATTATCTAGATTTGAAATAAAGCCTTGTCGGCTTCTGCTATATACTGGAATGCGTTTGAGTGCCCAGATCGGGCACTAGTCACGGCCTACGGGGTTGGGTCGTGACATATATGGTGGTTTACGACCATTGTTCATCCCGATAAAAATTCATTAAAGATCAGATTTGTGATTTTTAAAAGGGACTTAAGCCTCATTTTAACTCATTATTCATTCAACCAACTCAAGAAACTTCTAGACCTCTCCACATACTTCATATATAGAAATCCCAAAGAATCAAAAGAACATCAAGACCAACAACACCAAATTCATGAAATCAAGTGTAAGAACACAACAAAGGATCATCTAAGTCAAGAAATCCCACAAAGGGTGGAACTAGGGTTTTGGTTAATTGAAGTATTTCAACTTAAGGATTGTTCAACCATCATCCAAGGTAAGTTTTATGATTTTTCCATGTTGTTTGAAGTATTGGAAAGCTTAGACACTTGAAATGTAGAAGAACATAGAAATGGGTCATTATTGAGTGAATAGTGACATAAGTGAATGATAGTGGAATTGAACTATGAATATTGAAGTGTTGTGAGTACTAATACGTTATAAATGATGTTTATATCATGAAACAAGCATTAAATGCATGAAAACGCAAGGATGAGCTAGAAGTAGAAATAAAGGAAAATTGGAGGAAAATGGTGGATTTTTCCAAATGTACGTAAATGACGATTGTCGATTATGATATTGCGAGTAATATTATGAATATTGGGAGTTAATATAGAACGTGAGAAAAGTAGTATGAGCAAAGGAGACGCTGCCCAACTTTTTCTAGAATTAGCGACGCGTTCTTATAGTTAGTTACTAATGTTGATACGAATTCTCTATGAAGGTAACGACGTGATATCGACGGAGAACAAGTGAGCGATATCTTAGCTAAACGACCAAGGTATGTGAGGCTAGTCCTTCTTTCTAATGGCATGAATCTTTTAGCTTGAATCCCTATTCCTTCCATGAGTTCTTACATTCTAAGAAGTTAAAAGCTTATTCCTATGAATGGCTATATGAGATGAGTTATACGATATGATGACACTAGAATGATGATGATGTTATTCCTTTCCTACACTCACCTTATGTACTAGTCCTTTCGAGGTGAGGCAAAATGCCCATAATGGTTCCATAATGTAATCGGGGGATCACGACCTTACGTCACCCCAATAGAGTAAAGTTGATCATGAGTCTTGTATACGCATTATGATAAGATAAGTATTTTATGATAAGCATATTACTATGAGTATTTACGTTAAGCATGTCATGATTGCATTCACACCGGGCCAAGTTGGCCGGGCAGACACCGCTTCGGCGGGCGGCGATACGGATACACCACGACCTACAGGCGTGGGCAGACACCACTAGTGGGCGGCATGAGATGGTACCCCGGACGCGGGAGGCCTGGACGCGGGCTAATGTTATTGATTATCACACCGTTCCGACATGGACGGGCAGCTTGCATATGATGCATACATGTTATGATGATGATTATGAGTAAGATAGCATGCATTACTTCATTTATGAGTATCAATCAGATCCAGATGTCTCATGTTGATGTTATCCTCATATTATTGATGTCTCCTTTCATTATGTATGTCTCTCATACTCGGTACAACATTAGTACTGACGTCCTTTCTTCGCACGCTGTGTTCATGCCCACAGATAGATAGGGAGGAGAGCTTAGCCCAGGTCCTCAGTACCTGTCAGCTGATAGATAGAACTCCATTGTTCGGAGGTGCTTATGGCTATTCTTTTGATGTACATTCATATATGCATATTTTGGGCATGACGGAGTCTTGTTCCGTCTATGTATTCATTTATAAGAAAACTTGGGACACTTATCATTAGAATATATGTACTACCTAATTGAGAATTTGAAACGACTATAAGCACTAGCTAGTTACTAATCGGAATAAATGGAATGTGGCTTTGGATAAATTGCTACATCAATTACATTACTCGAGTACCAACCATCAGATAAGATTTTGTACTATATATCAAAAGGTTCTCATCGCCTCGTGATTGTGTTAAGGTTTCGTACATAGGTAATCTAAGTTATAGATGATAAAGAAAAGACATGGATATGGTGCAGTATACCAAATGTATTGGAAAAAGAATTATACGAATTTGAAAATTTGAAATGGGGACATAGGGCAGAATAGAAATGGATAATGGTATAAGTACACCCTTAAGGGGGGGAGCGGACAAAAAGAAATGCAAATCTAAGATGGCAACAGTTGACACTATAATATATTTTATATGGATACTTAAACTTCAGGCGAGATCTCTTGCTGAAACAAGTTAGTAAGATTTGAAAGCCAGCAATAAATGGGTAGAAGCCAAGATGGTATTTGAGACAGTGCTGAGAATTATTGGTAAAGATCTTCGATAATATAACATCAGAAAGTGGGTGCTTATAAAAAGGAAGAATACGACAAGAGAATGGTAACGAGTAACTTAAAAGATATTATAAAGGATAGCTAGGCTATACAAGATTAGAGGTTAAGATGTTGGCAACGGAGCCATTGGCTAATGATATTGTGACATACAAGTAGCAAAGGAGAGAGGATAGGGAATCTCCTATAGTAGAATATGAGAAAATTTAATGGTAAGTAAAGGAAGGGAAAGGAGTATGACAAAATAGACAGCAAGTGAGTTTTAGTACAATAAGATATGTAGAGCAGAATAAACAAGGAGAAGGAAAGACTATGACTAAGATTGGATGCACTTTGTACGAATTGTACAAGAGTAGCTATGCAACCTACGACTATTTGTATGCTAAGGATGAGACCAAGTAAGTACTTGATAACAAGGGTAAGAATTCAGTAACATCAATGCGGTTGCAATATTTTGGGTGCATCAAAGAAAGGTCAATAGGATGCGTGATAAGAGAACTAAGAGAAAATTTGAGTAAAGGGGCAATCGAAGAGTTTGAGTCAAAAATAGAGAAAAGACACGAGATAATATGCCTAAAGTATTGACAGTTAGGGTAAAGGAAATTTTAAAATGAGTTAACCGAGACAATCAGAACAAGCGGGTTACTGGTTACTGGATGACAGTAAAGTTATAATATAAGGGGGCCCTAGCGCTATTTGATAGTCAACCCTAAAAATCGAGTTCCAAAAGTAAAAGCAAGTGATAGTTAAAGACATTTAAAAGAAAGTCAGAAAGTGACACGTAGTGCCGAGGATTCCAGAATACGGACTGTAACAATGGAGTAAAGCAAGGATATTGGAGTAAAAAAATGTTACGCTCTGGGAAATTTCGTTTTACCCGTAGAACTTGCGAAGGATCTATAGGTTACCAGGGGCATGAAATACTCCAGGGATATTAAAGTCTGATGAATCGATGGAGGACGTCTGCGCGTTATAAAAATCTTATTTAAAGATTGAGAGGTAAGATGAAGGAAACAATACATCATCTTAAAGGAGTAACTATAGAGAAAGAAAGAGTCGAGTCATGACTACGTGCACCATGAGTACAAGTCCGAATCAACCAGTGACAGTACAACTGAAAAATATGCAGACAAGAGAGACAGTAACATTTCAGAAAAAGGGCTCGCAATACTATTGACAACCGACTCCGAAATAAAGAGGAGAGCAAAGACAACGACGTAAAATAATTACCTTGAGAAGCAACAGAAGGAGGAAATATTACGGGAATGACTATGTAGAGACCTGGAATGCGTTATAATGAACTATAGCGAATTGACCAATAGAAGACGTATGTGAAGGGCATAATTAAATAAGAGGACGGTTGAGGAAGTATTGGGAGTTCAGGACCAATTTAACATTCGAGGACGAATGTTCTAAAGGGGGGAAGGAAGTTATACCCCGTATTTTTATACGTCGAATTATTTGCAAGCAAATCGACTCAAGTTAAAGACGGGATTATTTTCGGACATGAAATAGGAACTTTTAATTTTCAATTTTAATTAGTACACAAATTGTTTATAAATTTATTTAGTGTAAAAATATTATTGGAGATTAGGAACTAATTAATTATGATTAGATTATTAAGTAGGGGTTAGTGATTAATTAAAATTAATTAATTTAATTATTACTTGTGAGCCCAACCCGAAATAAAATAAAATAAAAAAGAATAAATAATTCAAGAAGTCTATGGATGAGTCATAAGGGGGGCGGGGGGGTAGCACGTGGAAACGTGAGGGGCAACATATATATGAAAATGTGATGAACAAATTGGCAAAACTAATTTCATTTCTTCAAAGTGAAACTTAAAAAAAAAAAAAAAAAAAAAAAAAAAGAGGAACATTTCCATGGCTGCTCTCGGCCAGCCATGGATGGAGGAAAAGATAATTTTTGTTTCCATTATGATTAAGGTTCAAGTGATTTGCAAGTACAAGGAGGCGATAGCAACATTGGATATTGAATTGAGGAAAAAGAAATTGTGAAATTGGAGCAATTAAGTGTAGAAATTCCTCCGAGAAAATTAAGGTAAGATTCTCTTATTTGTAGTATGATTGAATTAATGGTGTTATAATGGAAGGATTAAAATTGGATTGGATGAAATTGGAAGTAAGAAATTGCATGAAATCGTTGTTATATGAAATTGTGGGTTGAAAAGGATTAAAAAGAGTTATTGAATTGTTAGAGTTGCTTATGGGCTGAATTGTAAGGGTTCTATATGAATATTGCTATTACTGTCATTGTTGGTATTTCTGTGATAACAGGAGGATAATTGGAAGTTCGGGTTAGGCGAATATATAGGGGAAATGCTGCCCGATTTCCGTTAAGTCCTTAACTAATGAAAAACCTTAATCGAGAAAGTATAAGTTAAAGAATGAGTTCCATAAGCGATGAGCTACAGATTTACGAACAAGAAAGTATAGTTACTAACGATAGTGTTACTTTTATATTAAATAGGCTAAAGGGGCGACAAGGCGAACGAGATTACGATTAATCGTTAACAGGTATGTAAAGCTGTCCCTTCTTTCTTTTGGCATGTCTTAGATATAAGTGACGAATGATATGAGCTTTTGGGTAATTCCATTCATAAGTTACGAGTATGATTCATGATTCCTAATAACTTCTTGATGTTAGAACTCTTGAAATAATTGAGCTTCCCTCTCAAGTTTTCTATCGTTGGATAGTAGTCGATATATAAGCTCCTATTCTTGGAAGACTCTACGATAACTCATGTCCTTGACTTCTATAAACTATTTCATATTATGATGATACATGTCTATGATTCCTAAGGCTCTTTTGATATGATCTATAATGACATTCGAGGGATACTTGATATGATTGTCGCTATCGATACTCAGGTGTTAATCTCTTCATCTTATTCTGTTGAGTCTTGATAATGATTTAAATTGCATATGGTTTCTCACTACTCTGCTCGTGCATGCCTCAATATGTCTTTCACCGAGGCCCGGGCCGGGTATGTTATCGTGCACAGTCTCACTGCATTGTTCACCGAGTCCCTCACTAGAGGGTCGGGTACAGTATATATATATATATATGATGGAGTTATACTGTGCTATGGCGTTATGATGTGTTTATGGAGTTATGTTGTGTTATGGCGTTATGATGTGTTTATGGAGTTATGATGTGTTATGGCGTTATGATGTGTTTATGGAGTTATGCTGTGTTATGGCGCCAAGGATGGTGTGGCGACTATGTTCACCGAGTCCCATAATGGGCCGGGTATGATAAATGATATTGACATGCATGATTTATGTTTCAAAAGGGCAAATGTTTTGGTACTCTGGACATTATACTTGTCTCCTGTACTCCCTATTTCAGTTATGATCCTTTTTACTCATGCTTTATATACTCAGTACATATTCCGTACTGACCCCCTTTCTTCGGGGGGCTGCGTTTCATGCCCACAGGTACAGATAGTCGGCTTGGTGACCCTTTAGCATAGGACTTCTACTCAGCTGTCTTGGAGGGCTCCGTTGTTCTGGAGTCTAGACGTTTGGTACAGATCTTATAATGTATATATATATATATATATATATGTTTATCCAGGGGTATGACGGGGCCCTGTCCCGTCATATTTCACTGTTGATACTCTTAGAGGTGTGTAGACATATGTGTGGGTTGTGTATAAGTTCTGTCCAGCTGTTTCTATACGATGTGCTATGAATATGTTTGTCTGTAATGGCAACCTTGTCGGTTTGCATATGATATGATGTTCGTATGTAGCGGCAGCCTTGTCGGCTTGCGTATCTTTTTATGATTTGATTAGTTGTGACTCTTCAGGAGACGGTTTACCTGGATATACATATGTGATGACGTTATGAACCTTCGGAGTTCTTTTGTAAGTTTCCATATTGTTCATAGTTTCAGTTTGACTATATCTAACAGGTTCGTATACCGGTGTCTAGTTCGGGCACTATTCATAGCCCACAGGGTTTGGTCGTGACAATAAGTTTATCACGATAACCACATCATTGTACATACATGCTAACTGATATCATAGCTCAGTAGTCATGACCTGTAGGGGACCCATGGTGTCCATGTACCCTCGTTCTGGATCCAATCCTCGAACACGAGAGATAAATCCCCCGCTCCAGAAAGAACCTCGGACGCGAGCCATATCAATATACCTCCCGTCTCTGGAACTGACCTCGGACCACAATCCCATAATCTAGGTCACATATGTGCCTTTCCATCCCTTTTTACCTAACAGTGTTTCTTACCTTCTCATTATCACTGCTTAAGTCACCATTTCATATCACAATATCACCGAGAAGATTTTATTAGCTTCTCACCACAAGCACATCCACTGCATATTTAACATACAGGAATAGCGGCACAAAGCCTACACAATCACCCAATCGCATTCACATAGGAATTCAACCACACAATATGATGCATGAAAACTAGACATGCTTTATTTTAAAGAATTCACAAAAACTACAATCAACTAACCAAAGCCTAACTCAAGTAGACCTAACCTACCTCAAACGTAGAGCTGGAACAACGAAAGTCACTTTGCTACAGCTTTTCCTTTCCTTAAAGCCTCAGAACGCTCAAAGTCTAGAAATAGAAGACTCAATGAGTCACAATATCTCAAATCACAAGTATCAATGCAAGCATACCATTGCCTTTACCCCATTCCAATCAGTGGATCATTTTCTAGGTGTAAAACTACCTAACAACGGCCTTAGTAATCACTAATCATCAAATTATACCGATATTATAACAACATTCTCACTACAAGCAGTTTTCATAGTCAAGATACCATTTTTATAGAACCCTAGGTCTCAATTCATTTAGTTTATGGTTCTACGAACTCAATTCATGATTGCATAGCTTAACCCAAGCCTTTAGATGATAAATAAGTGATAATAGCTATACCTTATCAAGTCTTGAAGGTTTAACAACTTCCTACGGTTTCTATTACAATTCTACCATTGAAGAACCACAAGAGTGATGATAATCATGACGATGATAGGGGATGGTTGGAAGGAATACATGAACTTACCTCTCAAGATTTTCCTTGCCCTGGCTTAAAATATTCTCCCTAAGCACTTGTGGGGAACTGTGTTAGGGTGTTATGAATGAAAATATGAGACGAAGTTATTAAAAATATGGATTCTGCCTTCCCGTCGACCACTGTGGCGGCCGTAGTACAACGGTCCCGCTATAGCGGTGGCTTCACCGCTATAGCAGACAAAACATAAATTCGCTCATTGCTATATAGCGGTCACTAACCCTCTATAGCGCTATCGCCGTAGTGGGCAACCGCCCGCCACAGCGGCCACAAGAGAACGTTGCTGGTCACTGGGAGCGGTCAGTCCACCGCTACAGCGGTACCGCCACAGCGGTACTCCCACTACCGCAGTGGTGCCTTTTGGGCAGTGAGCTCGACTTTTTGCTCAGTTTTCCCCCCTTTCATTCCACATTTCATCCGAGGCCTCACAAACACAACCAAAACATGTACATAGACATAAAAAACACTATACGAATTCATTCAGGGCCTCGAAATTCCCAACGGAGTTCTAATTTCCTACGTCACCCCCCGACGGACTAAATACAATAAAACAACAATAACAAGCAATTCAAATTTCAGCTCTTAAGCTTACGAAATTGAGTTCTTACTGACTCGTTCTGCCATTGGGAAGGTTCTAGTTGGTGGGGTGATCCTACATTTTTCATAACGACCGGAAGGGTCGTTACATTAGATACCAATTAAAACATTGTTAATCCCCGAACGGACAAAGGTCAGTAAACTAGGAGAAATTACCTATCTCGGCTAAAAGCTGAGGATACTTTCTACGCATATCAGTTTCTGTTTCCTAAGTAGCATCCTCTACCGGATGATTCTTCCACTGGATTTCCACAGAGGCTATTTCCTTGGACCTCAATTTGCGAACATTCCTATTTAAGATGGCAACGGGCTCCTCCTCATATGAAAAATTTTCATCTATTAAAATCGAATCCCAACAGATTATGTATGAACCATCCCCGTGATACCTCTTCAACATCGAAACATGGAACACTAGATGAATGCCTGATAAACTCGGGGGAAAGACCAACTTATAAGCCACCTCCCCCATACACTTGAGGATCTCAAATGGTACTATATATCTCGGCACACTCTTCATAGGTGAGACCTTCAACAATACTTGTTCTCCCTCTGCAAACTCAAGATCTCGGACCTTGCAGCCCGCATACTCCTTTTGCCTGCTCTGCGCTGCTAGAAGCTTGACTTGAATCACCTTCACCTTCTCTAGGGACTCTCGTAGAAGATCGGTGCCCCAAGGTCTCACCTCGATCACATCGAACCATCCAATAGGAGACCTAAACCTCCTCTCATACAACTCCTCAAACGGAGCCATATCGATACTCAAGTGGTAGCTAATGTTATATACAAATTCGGCCAAAGGAAAGAATTGATCCCAACGCCCACCAAAGTCTATCACACAGGCATGAAACATATCTTCAAGAACCTGAATAGTCCGCTCAGACTACCCGTCAGTCTGAGGGTGGAAAGTTGTACTAAGATCCAACTCTGTACCCAAATCCTCATGCAAACACTCCCAAAACCTGGATGTGAACGTTGTGCCCCTGTCGGACACAATGGAGATAGAAATCCCGTTGTCACGACCCAGCTAAGGGCCATGATGGGTACCCGGGGCTAACCACCGAGCACCACTCGTTCTACTACTTATCATACTCATTAAACGTTCTTTTATCAAATTCATAATCAAATTATAAGAAAATCATCTTTCATTTGAAAACATAAATACTTTTATATACATAAACCTTTCGGCCATCAAAATAATATATATGTACATAATAGCAACCTCGTGAGACCATATAACCCACACTGCGTACCTACGAGCCTCTACTGGAGTACTAGATATAAGGACGGGACATGACCCCATCGTGCCCAAAATATGTATATGTACACAAAAGAATAATCAAGGCACCTCCAGAACAATGGAGTGCTCTCAGATCAGCTACTAGCTCCTACGAGTCTGGATCAAGATCACCTCCCTGTCTACCTGAGGGCATGAACACAACGTCCAAAGAAAACAGACGTCAGTACGAACATTGTACTGAGTATGAGAGGCATAAACAATAATGATACGTTAACGAGATAAAGAAAGCATCAGTAAGGAGCAACTGTATATGACTGTCACTTATAAAAGAAATAACACATACTGTCTTACTCATAATTATAATCATATCATATATGCATAAATGTATAAGCTTCCTGTCCATATCGGATAGGTGTGATAATCATTACCCTACGTCCAGGCCTCCCGCGTCCGGAGTACTATCTCATGCCGCCCACTAGTGGTGTCTGCCCATGCCATCTAGACATGGTGTATACATATAGCTGCCCGCCTTAGAGGTATCTGCTCGGCCATATAGGCGCGGTGTAATATCATCAACATGTACTCATCATAATGCATGCATAGAGACTCAAGATAGCTATACTTTATCGAGGTGACATAAGGTCGTGAACCCTTGATTCCATTATGGAACATTTATAAACATTCTGCCTCACCTTGAAGGAAATAGTAAATAATGTGAGTGTATACAATAAAGACATCATTACTCTATAGGAACATCATATCATGAACATCTAGAATCATTAGACTTAAACTCATCATCATCATTATTGAACTCATAGTATGTCTCTCATCTCGTATGGCTTATCATGAACATAGGCTATTAGTTTTCCGGAATGTAGGAAATTGATGAAGGGGAAGGAAAAGTCATGCTATAGGATTTATGCCATAGAAAGAAAGGACTAGCCTCACATTCCTTTTATGCTTAACTAATCTATTGCTTGCTTGTTCTCCATCAATGCCCTCGTTTCTACCTTCAAGGGAATTCGCATCAACATTAGTTAATCGGCTAGAAGAACGTTTTACAATTTCTAGGGAAAATCGGGTAACATTTCCTTTGTTTCTACTACTTTTCCCATATTATATATCAACTCCCAAATGTTCATAACAATATTCACAACATCGCAAACAACAATCATCTACATTTCCCACAATTCACCATTTTCCTTCAATTTCTCCACAATTATGGTTATAGCTCACTATCATGTTTTCTCATATATAATACTTATTCCATGGTCTAAATGTCATTAATAACATATTTACAATCACAACATATCGATAGTCATGACTCAATCCAAAGCTTTACCCAATGTCACTATTCCCACATTTATGACCCATTTCCATGTCCTTCTACAATCCATGTGTTTTTAACTTTCAACACCTTAAAAAATCAAGAATGATCATAAAAATCACCTTGGATGGTGGATGAACAACACTTGAGTGAAGCTTCTCTTCTTGCACCAAAACCCTAACTCACTTCCTTTGAGTTTTCATGGTGTAGATGAACTTTTATTAGGTTTCATATGCTTGATTTCGTGGGTTTGATGTAATTGATCATGGTTTTCCCCTTGATTTATTTTGGAAGAATAATGGAGAGTGTTCTAGAGGTTTCTTGAAGAGATGAGAGTGGAAATGAAATGAATTAATGAGGGAGGGGTCCTTATATTAATTGTTGAAATCTGTCCCGACCAACATATACGGACCAACATACGGTCCGTACATTTTATATGGGCCGTATGTGTGGCCGTATGTTTGGTCCAGTGATTTTTGTCCCTCTTGGTCAATTATATGGCCTAACATACGGCCAGTATAATTTATACGGCCAGTATGCTGGGCCGTATAATGCCCAGGTGTTCCGATTTCGTTCTCGTCAACTCGTTTGATCTCCAATCCTTATGGAACCTTCTTGGCACTCTTTTAACACCTCAATACCAATATAAGGGACGTTATCACTCTTCTCTAAGATGTCATTACGCCATCATTGACTCGTCACCTATAATTCTTACCTGGCACGCAACATGTCCTTTGCTTTCCTTGTTAACCTTCTTCCTTTTCGTTAAATGTCTTGAATCTCGATTAGGATCATCAAATGCTATTTGTCTCTTATCGAAACATCGTATACGTCGTGTTCTTCGCTAACCTATTCACTGTATATTAACGGGGAATTTTCCAAGGTGTAACATTCTTCCACCCTTTTGGAACATTCGTCCTCGAATGTTAAATACTCGGGAATTCTACGAAACTTTCGCCAGAGTTTACACTGTAATATGGTGCTACCATCCTGTCATAACAACCCATGATAATATTGCCTCATAGGGCTACAACACAATAACAATGTACATTGGCAACACATGACCAAAAACATGGAAAGAAAGCATGCATACCTTATGTCGTTAGCGTTTCATCTTGAATCTCTCTTGGGGGTTGGAATAAGTGCGGGTACTTGAACTTCATACTCTCTTCTGCTTCCCAAGTCATTTCTTCTCGATTGTTGTTTCTCCACAAGACCTTGACTGAAGCTACTTCCTTATTTTGAAGTCTTCGTACTTGCCTATCTAAGATGGCAATAGGCACTTCTTCATATGCCAGCTTTTCCGTTACTTGGACATCATCAATCGGAACAATCCGCGTAGGATCTCCAACACGCTTGCGGAGCATTGAAACATGGAAGACTGGGTGGACTAATCCAAGTCCTGCAGGCAAGTCTAATTAATAGGCTACATGACCCACCTTACGGATAATTTTATAAGGTCCAATGTATCGAGGACTTAACTTCCCTTTCTTGCCAAATCTCATCACCCCTTTCATTGGCGACACTTTCAAAAATACCCAATCATCAACCTGAAATTCCAAGTCTCGTCGGCGGTTGTCCGCATAAGATTTTTGGCGACTTTGGGCTGTTAACAATCGATCTCGGATCACCTTGACTTTTTCTACCGCTTGCTGAATCAATTCAGGGCCTATTAGTTGTACTTCTCCTATTTCAAACCATCCAATTGGGGACCTGCATTTCCTTCCATATAAAGCTTCATACGAAGCCATTAGGATACTGGAATGATAACTATTGTTATATGCAAATTCGATTAGAGGCAAATGATCATCCCAACTACCACCAAAATCTAGTATACATGCCTGTAGCATATCTTCCAAAGTCTGAATAGTACGTTCGGCCTGTCCATCGGTCTGCGGATGAAATGCCGTGCTAAACTTCACTTGAGTACCCAGACCTTCTTGAAAAGACTTCCAGTACTTGGCTGTAAACCGTGCTCCTCTATCTGTGATAATGGATAGTGGAATACCATGAATTCGCACAATTTCCTTGAGATACAGCCTCGCATAATCTTTTGCTGAGTAGGTAGTTCTAACCAGAAGAAAATGGGCTGATTTCGTGCGTCTGTCCACAATCACCCATATAGAATCATGCTTGCCTCGGGAACGAGGTAACCCCACAATAAAATCCATGTTGATCACTTCCCATTTCCAAGTACGGATTTCCCTTGCTTGCAACAATCCTCCCGGCTTTTGATGTTCGATCTTCACTTGCTGGCAATTTGGACATTAGGCTACAAATTCTGCTATGTCTCTCTTCATGCCATCCCACCAATATATCAACTTGAGATCATGATACATCTTCGTTGCACCTGGGTGAATAGAATACCGAGAATGATGAGCTTCTTCTAGAATTTGACGGTGCAATTCTGCAACGTTCGGAACACATAGCCTGCCTCGGTATCTAAGAATTCCATCTATGGAAACTTCAAATGAAGACTTTTCTTTTCCATGAGATATGTCTCTGTAATGACACAAATGAAGATCTTCATACTGATGCTCTTTCACTTCTATATTCAGAGATGAAACTGTAGGATCATTAATCCCAATCCCTGCACTACCCGAATCAATTACACGTACTCCAAGATTAGCTAGTTGATGGAGCTCATGAACTAATTCTTTCTTTTCCGGAGGAACTTCGCATAAAGTGCCCATTGATCGGCAGCTAAGCGCATCGGCTACTACATTTGCTTTTTCGGGGTGGTACAAAATACTCACATCATAGTCTTTCAATAATTCTAACCACCGCCTCTGCAGCAGATTTAGCTCATTTTGTTTGAAAATGTACTGAAGACTCTTGTGATCTGTATAGATATCAACATGCACACCTTACAAGTAATGTCTGCACATTTTTAATGCATGAATGACTGCAACTAATTCGAGGTCATGAGTTGGATAGTTCTTCTCATGTTTCTTTAGCTGTCTCGAAGCATAAGCAATAACTCTACCGTGCTGCATCAACACACATCCTAACTCAACGCCAGAATCATCACAGTACACAACATAACTATCTGGCCCTTCTAGAAGTGTTACGACCGGAGCTGAGGTTAATCTGTCCTTCAACTCTTGGAAGGTGCGTTCACAAGCATCATTCCATTGAAATTTAACTGAATTCTGGGTTAGCTTCGTTAATGGGGCTGAAATAGAGGAAAATCCGTCTACGAACCTTCTATAGTATCCTGCCAATCCCAGAAAACTACGAACTTCTATAGGCGTCATAGGCCTTGGCCAAGTCTTCACAGCTTCAATTGTTTTTAGTATCAAGTCAAATACCATCATCTGAAATAACATGGCCTAGAAATGTTACAGAATTCAGCCAAAACTCACACTTTGAAAATTTTGCATATAATTCTCGGGCTCGAAGAATTCCAAGAACGATACGTAAATGATCAGCATGTTCTGCTTCTTTGCGAGAGTATATCAGAATATCATCAATGAATACAATCACGAATAAATCCAATAGTGGCTTGAATACATTATTCATCAAATTCATGAACACTGCCGGAGCATTAGTCAACCCAAACGACATCACCCGGAATTCATAATGGTCATATCTTGTTCCGAAAGCTGTTTTGGGAATATCTTCTTCTCTAACTCTCACTTGATGATAACCCGACTTCAAGTCTATTTTAGAAAACCATTTGGCACCCTGTAGTTGATCAAATAAATCATCAATCCTTGGGAGAGAATATTTGTTCTTTATTGTCACCTTGTTCAATTGCCTATAATCGATGCACATTCGTAGGGAACCGTCGTTCTTTCTCACGGGCAAGACTTGTACTCCCCCGGTGATGAACTGGGTCTAATAAACCCCTTCTCAAGAAAATCTTTCAACTGTTCCTTTAGCTCTTTCAATTCTGCCGGAGCCATTCGATAAGGAGGAATAGAAATAGGCTTTGTGTCCGGCAACACATCAATGGCGAAATCAATCTCTCTTTCTGGAGAAAGACCTGGAAGTTCATCTGGAAATACATCCGGAAATTCATTCACTACCGGAACGGATTGGAATGTTGGCGACGTTGCTTCGGTGTCATGAACTCGGACTAGATGGTAAATATAGCCTTTAGCTATCACCTTTCTGGTCTTAAGGTAGGAAATAAACCTACCTTTTGGAGAGACTGTATTACCCTCCCATTCAAGCACGGGCTCTCCCGGAAATTGAAATCGAACTATTTTCATTCGGCAATCAACACTAGCATAATATGAGGCCAACCAATCCATACCCATAATCACATCAAAATCTAGCATTTCCAGCTCAATTAAATCAGCTTTGATCTGGCGATTGCATATCACAAGTACACAATTTATACACTTGTCTAGCTATCACGGGATCACCAACCGGAGTAGATACCTCAAAAGTTTTAATTGACTCGGGTTTCACCCTAATACAACCAGCAAAATATGGAGTAATATAAGAGAAGGTAGAACCTGGATCTATCAATGCATACACATCACGCGAAAATATGGATAATGTACCTGTAACCACATCCGGGAAGGACTCAAGATCCCGTCGTCCGGCTAAAGCATACACACGGGGCGGAGTGGCACCTGAAGTAGATGCTCCCCCTCTGCCTCTACCTCGACCTGTTGGAATCTGGGTAGTCTGCCCTACTGGGCGCACGGAAGATGAACCAGCCACTGATCCTGTGGGCTGAACCCCAACTCTACCACTCCGCGATGGGCAATCTCGCATCATATGCCCAACCTGGCCAGAGGCATAGCAAGCATCTGAACCCTGACGACACTGTCCGGAATGTAGTCTACCGCACTGGCTGCACAGCAGTACTGGGGGTCTCCTCTCACTATAATCTTCCCTGAACTGAGAATCTGAGGCCCTCGAACTCTGACCCTGTCCTGAACGAAAGGAGCGATCAAATATCCTACCTGTAAATCGTGAAGGTGCACTAGTCACCGACTGACCTGAGTGTCTAGAATAAGTCTGCCTCGATCCCCCTCTATAATCACTGCCTGCCTCCATAGATCTGGCCGTCTTGCTTTGCCTCCTATCAATATCACGATCACCCCTTTGTGTTTGCTATCGTCTCTCTAAGTTCTAGGTATGGGCTTGTATTCGAGAAATATCCATCCCGTCTTGCAACGAAGCCGTCAAACAATCTTTAAATAAGTATGGCCCTAAGCCACTCACAAAGCGATGCACTCTATCTCCCATATCCGCCACCATAGTCGGGGCATATCTAGCCAATGAATTAAATTAAAGACTATATTCCCGGGCACTCATACTTCCCTGCTTCAGAATTAAGAACCTGTTCGCTCTAACTCGGCGGACCTCGGGTGGCAAATAATGTCGAATGAAAGCATCTACAAATTCTTGCCACACAGGAGGAGGCGCATTTTATTTCCTTGATGCTAGCCAATTATTATACCACAATACCGCCACATCTCAGAGTGTATAGGATGCAAACTCCACAGATTCAGTTTCAAAGGCATGAATAATCCTCAATGTTTTCAGCATCTCATCAATAAAACCTTGCGGGTCTTCATCCAGCTTTGACCCGAAAAACTCCAGAGGATTCAAACTCATAAAGTCACGGGCTCTGGGACTAGCTGCCCGATCACTTGAGCTCACATTCTGCCGCTGTGCCTGGGCGGTAACTAACAATGTCAATAAATGAATGGCCTCGGTCACTTGTTGACTCGAAGAAACCGACGGAGGAATTGGAGCTAAAGCTCCTCCTTGTTCTTCTACATTGGGCGGGGTGGAAGAAGTATTAGATAGGGCCTCATTATATGACTCGCCCTTTTCTACATTCATTGGCGGCTCTCTTTCTACCCGCCTTTTCATCATAGTCTTGCCCTTCCGGGCGGCTGTAGCTTTTCACTTTGGCGGCATTTCTGAAATCATAGTACACTATTAGGGAGGAGAAAATGTTATAACACAACTCTATCGCACGATCTCTTAAGATGAAAGATGATCATTTTTCCTAAATGCCCTGTAGCCTCTTGTTTATTAGCGTGGCGCGCAGCACACCATAAATAAGACTCTACTAGACACGGCCTGTAGACACTTCCTAGGACTGAACTGCTCTGATACCACTTTTGTCACGACCTGGCTAGGGGCCGTGACGGGTACCCGGGGCTAACCACCGAGAATCACTCCTTCTACTACTCATCATACTCATTAAACGTTCTTTTATCAAATTCATACTCAAATTACAAGAAAATCATCTTTCATTTGAAAACATAAATACTTTTATATACATAAACTTTTCGGCCAACAAAATAATATATATGTACATAATAGCAACCTCGTGAGACCATATACCCCACACTGTATACCTACGAGCCTCTACTGGAGTACTAGACATAAGGACGGGACAGGACCCCATCGTGCCCAAAATATGTATATGTACACAAATGAATAGTCAAGGCACCTCCAGAACAATGGAGTGCTCTCAGATCAGCTACTAGCTCCTACGAGTTTGGATCAAGATCACCTCTCTGTCTACCCGTGGGCATGAACACAGCGTTCAAAGAAAACGGATATCAGTACGAACATTGTACTGAGTATGAGAGGCATAAACAACAATGATACGTCAATGAGATAAAGAAAGCATCAGTAAAGAGCCACTATATATGACTTTCACTTATAAAAGAAATAACACATGTTGTCTTACTCATAATCATCATTATATCATATATGCATAAATGTATAAGTTGCCCGTCCATATTGGATCGGTGTGATAATCATTAGCCTGCGTCCAGGCCTCCCGCGTCCGGGGTACTATATCATGCCGCCCACTAGTGGTGTCTGCCCATGCCATCTAGAGATGGTGTATACATATAGCTGCCCGCCTTAGCGGTGTCTGCCCGGCCATATAGGCGTGGTGTAATATCATCAACATGTACTCATCATAATGCATACATAGAGACTCAAGATAGCTACTCTTTATCGAGGTGACATAAGGTCGTGAACCCCCGATTCCATTATGGAACATTTATAAATGTTACACCCCGTATCTTCGAAGAGCGCTTATCAAATTTGAAACATAAGTACGTTGAGTTAGGGTTAAGTAAAACCACTTTGGAATATAAAGATCAAGCATTATTAAGTATATTTAATAAGTGAAGGATGTATATAAGATATACCAGAAGGTTTTATAAGGAAATGAGTGGAAGAAATGAAGTAGTAGAACTTCAGAGAAAGGATGGGTACTGTTTTGTATGAAAATTTTGGTCCAACTTGGGGGACGCATATCTCTTAGCATATGATATGTTTTAAGGTGAAACAAAAGCCTAAAATGAAGTTCGTCGAGTCTAGTTCCCAACGCAATAAACCGCTCGTCGATAGGACATCAGAGTAGAGAATTATAGACGTTACAAGTACAGCTGACAGAACAGAAACGCGTGCTACAGTACCGACTTGCTACAGTATGCTACAGTGACCCCCCGAATTTGACCCTTATAAAAAGGGTAAGAACCCCTTTTTTTTTCACCAGATTTTGCTGGAAAATTCCAGAAAATTGAAGAGAGAAAGTGAGGGAATCAAAAGTGTGCAATTTATAAGTCGCGGAGTAGTGGTTTAGGTCCGGGTAACGCATTATTGTGATTCTAGTATTGTTTTGCGGGAGATTTTAGCGTGGATATTGAGGATATTTCTGTCTTAACAAGAAAAAAAGGTATGAATCTTTCTCTTTTGGTATTATTTAAGGCTTATTTACAGAGATAAAGTCGCTAAACAATCATGTAGTAAGTTTGTTAGTTATGGAAGTTGAAAAACAGCACGTGGGCTGTTTTATGGTACATATTGATGTTGGAAATGATGTTATTGATGTTGGTATTGTTATTGTTGTTGTTGGTTTTTGAATTGAGAATTCGGGCTAGGCATATAAACAGGGGAGGTGCTGCCCGATTTTCGGCAGAATATAGAATAGTATAATTTGAAACTTGGTACAAGTGTGCGATGAAGAGGCTAACGTTAGTTTAAATCCTCTTAAATGTAGACTTGCGAGCTCGGACACATAAGTGTAGCTACTAGGAGTTTGAACAGGTATGTTAAGGCTCGTCCTTTTCTTTCAAAGGCATGATTCCTATGGTATGATTCCATAAGTGTTTTCATAACCTTCTTGATTTCAAAGCTAGAAGTTTATGACTCTTAAAGCTTCTTATGATGTTAAGAACGAGAATGTTTTTATGAGGATTACGTTGAGGATGATTTTATGCTTAAAGGTCTCAAATATGATTTCAACGATGATATGAAAATGTTAAGCTATTTCATGTTTTTCTCTATTTATTTCATTGTTGTTGATCTGACCTTATAAATTGTTCCTCCAAGGTGGGATAGAGCGATAGTTTTCATTTGAACTCCTATACATGCCATGAGTATATATATATATATGCATATGGCTATTTTGTGACATTACAGAGAGCTCTATTATTTCATTTTGATTATGCACTGCACTCATTTTCATTCTTCATGTATATGTAAGGGACAATTGACAGGGGGTGTGTTGTGGCCTTTGTTGTGATGTGTATATGTATGGCACAGTTGACAGGGGGTGTGCTGTGGCCTTTGTTGTGATGTGTATATGTATGGAAGTGTTGACAGGGGGTGTGCTGTGGCCTCTATTGGGATTTGTATATGTATGGCACAGTTGACAGGGGGTGTGCTGTGGCCTTTGTTGTGATGTGTATATATATGGCACAGTTGACAGGGGGTGACGCTGTGGCCTTTGTTGTGATGTTTCTATAGATATATGTGTTTCCTTGATATAGCTATACTGATGCATTTATTTGGCCCATTCATTGACACGTCTCAAATGTTTTCCATGATTTTATGTATATATTGATTTCATGCCTTACATGCTCAGTACACTATTCGTACTGACCCCCTTTCTTCGGGGGCTGCGTTTCATGCCCGCAGGTACAGACCCTCAGCTTGGTTACCTTCCGGCTTAGTATTTCTGCCTAGTTGTTTGGAGGGCTCCATTGTCCTGGAGCTTGAGCTGTTTTGGTACAGATCTTCTTATATAGAATTTGTCATACTCCTAGAGGTCTGTAGACATGTATGGGTTATGTATATGGTTTGGTCAGCTATACAAACATAGTTCGTTTTGGATATTCCCGTGTATATTGGCAGCCTTATCGGCTTGTGTATTTTGTTGTATTTGGTTAACTGTGACTCTTCAGGAGACAGGTTCATTCTGATATATGGCATTATGAGTCTACAACATGTTTTACATATTTCCACATTGTCCTTGGTATCAGTCTGATTATATCTAGCGGGTCATATATGGATGCCCAGCTCGGGCACTAGTCATGGCCCATCGGTTTGGGTCGTGACAATAAACATTCTGCCTCACCTTGAAGGAAATAGTAAATAAGGTGATCGTATACAATAAACGACATCATTACTCTATGGGAACATCATATCATGAACATCTAGAATTTTTAGACTTAAACTCATCATCATCATTATTGAACTAGTAGTATGTCTCTCATCTCGTATGGCTTTTCATGAACATAGGCTATTAGTTTTCCGGAATGTAGGAAATTCAAGAAGTGGAAGGAAAAGTCATGCTATAGGATTCATGCCCTAGAAAGAAAGGACTAGCCTCACATACCTTTTATGCTTAACTAATCTGTTGCTTGCTTGTTCTCCTTCAATGCCCTCGTTTCTATCTTCAAGAGAATTCGCATCCACATTAGTTAATCGGCTAGAAGAACGTTTTACTATTTCTAGGGAAAATTGGGTAGTATTTCCTTTGTTTCTACTACTTTTCCCATATTCTATATCAACTCCCAAACATTCATAACAATATTCACAATATCGCAAACAACAATCATCATTCATCTACATTTCCCACAATTCACCATTTTCCTTCAATTTCTCCACAATTATGGTTATAGCTCACTATCGCGTTTTCTCATATATAATACTTATTCCATGGTCTAAATGTCATTAATAATATATTTACAATCACCACATATAGATAATCATGACTCAATCCAAACCTTTACCCAACAATGTCCCCATTCCCATATTTATGACCCATTTCTATGTCTTTCTACAATCCATGTGTTTTTAACTTTCAACACCTTGAACAATCAATAATGATCATAAAACTCCCCCTGGATGGTGAATGAACAACTGTTACACCTTGGAAAATTCCCCGTTATCGTACTGTGAATAGGCTAGCGAAGAGTACGAGGTATACGATGATTCAGATAAGTAAGAAATAGCATTTGATGATCTTAATCTAGATTCAAAGGCATTTGACTAAAAGGAAGAAGTTTGGCAAAGAAAGTAAAGGATATGTTATGTGCCGGGTAAGAATTTCGGACGACGAGTTAATGATGGCATAATGATGTCTTAGAGACAAGTAACAATGTCCCTTAGATTTGTATTGAAGTGTTAAACAAGTGTTAAGAAGTTTCCATAAGGTTCGGAGATCAAACGAGTCGACGAGAACAAGTCTCAGAAAGTTGGACATTATACGGCCAGACATACTGGCCGTATAAAATCCACGGACCGTATGTCCAACTGTGGATTCAGCCCAGCATAACATAGCTCACTGGACCAAAAATACGGTCCAACATACGGTCAATGAAAAATATACGAACCGTATGTTGGTTCGTATAAGTTGATCCGGCCAGCTTTTAATTCAATATAAGGGACCCCTTTTTCATTTCATTTCAATTCACTTCAACTCTCTACACTTCAAGAAAACTCTAGAATATTCTCTCCACTCTTCATCCACAAGAAATAAAGGAAAGTCAAGATTAACAACACCAAATCCATGAAAACAAGTGTATGAAACCTAACTGAAAGTCATCCAAACCAAGAAATCCCAAGAGAGGTGAAATAGTGTTTTGGTGCTTGAAGAGTATTTCCGTCCAAGGCTTGTTCAACCATCATCTAAGATAATTTTCATGACCATATCATGTGGTTTAAAGTATTGGAACGTTAAGACACTCGAATTGTAGAAAGACATGAAAAATGGATCATAAATGAGTGAATAGTGTCATTGTTGAATGGTGGTTGGGATGAATCATGGATGTTGGTTTGTTGTGATTGTGAATATGTTATAAATGATATTTAGACCATGGAATAAGTATTATATATGAGAAAATGCGATAATGAGATATAACCATAAATTGTGGAGAAATTGAAGAGAAATGGTGAATTGTGGTAAATGTATACAAATGATGATAGTTGTTGCCATATTGTGAATGCTGATATGAACGTTTGGGAGTTGATATAGAACATGGGAAAGGTAGTATAAGAAAAGGAAATGCTGCCCAATCTTCCCTAGAAATAGTAGCGCGTTATTATAGTCGATTAACTAATGTTAATGCAAATTCTCTCTCGAAGGTAGAAACGTGACATTGAAGGAGAACACGCGAACAATAGCTTAGCTAAACGTAAAAGGTATGTGAGGATAGTCCTTTATTTCTAATGGCATGAATCCTATATCATGACTCTTCCTTCCTCTTTATGAATTCTTACATTCCAGAAAGCTAAAAGTCTATGTCCATGAATAGCTTCATAAGATAAGGGATATATTATGAGCCTTATAATGACGATGATGAGTTAAAGTATAGAGATTCTAAAATGTACGATATGATGATCCTATAACGTCAGTGATGTTATTTATTGCGTACACTCACCTTATATGAAAATTCCTTCAAGGTGAGGCAGAATGTCAATGAATGCTCCATAATGAAATCGGGGGATCATGACCTTACGTCACCCCGATAAAGTATAGTTCACCTTGAGCATTATGCATGTACTATGATAAACATATTATGATTAGTATAGTTGTTCTTGTGCCTTATGCATGTACTATGATAAGTATATTATGATGAGCATGTATGATGATAATATAACACCGCGCTTATTTGGACGGGCAGTCACCGCTAAGGCGGGCAGCGTATACACCATGGCTAAATGGCATGGGCAGACACCACTAATAGGCGGCATGAGATGATACCCCGGACGCGGGAGGCCTGGACGCAGGCTAATGTTACGAATATCACACCGATCCGATATGGACGGGCAACTTATACATTATCACACCGTACCTATATGGACGGGCAGGTTATACATTTATACATATATGATATGATGATGAGCATGAGTAAGATAGTATGACTTATTTCCTTTATACTTGACAGTCAGATACAGATGTTCCATATTGATATTTCCTTTACATCATTGTCTTATTTCATTGTTTATGCCTCTCATACTCAGTACAATGTTCGTACTGACGTCCTTTTCTTTGGATGCTATGTTCATGCCCGCAAGTAGACAGGGAGGTGAGATTGATCCGGACTCGTAGAAGCTGTCAGCTGATCGAAAGCACTCCTTTGTTCCGGAGGTGCTTGATTATTCTTTTGTGTACATTTGTATATATAATTTTTGGCACGACGGGGTCTTGTCCCGTCTCTATGTCTAGCACTCCAGTAGAGGCTCGTAGATACGCAGTGTGGGTTATATGGTCTCACGAGAATGCTATTATATATATATATATATATATATATATATATATATATATATATATATATATAAATATGTGTGTGTGTATTATCATTTTGATAGCCGAGAGGCTTATGTATATAAAAGTAGTTATGTCTACAAATGAAAGATATTTTCTTATAATTTGAGTATGAATGTGATAAAAGAAGGTTAATGCGCATGATAAGTAGTAGAACGAGTGGTGCTCGGTGGTTAGCCCCGGGTACCCGTCGCGGCCCCTAGCTGGGTCGTGACAAAAGTGCTCTGATACCATGATAAAAGAAGGTTAATTAGCATGATAAGTAGTAGAATGAGTGGTGCTCGGTGGTTAGCCCCGGGTACCCGGCGCGGCCCCTAGCTGGGTCGTGACAAAAGTGGTATCAGAGCAGTTCAGTCCTAGGAAGTTTCTACGAGTCGTGTCTAGTAGAGTCTTGTTTATGGTATGTTGTGCGCCACGCCAATAAACAAGAGGCTACAGGGCATTTAGGAAAAATGACCATCTTTCTTCTTATGAGATCGTGCGATAGAGCCGTGTAGATGTCTTTCAGCCTTGTCGGCTCATATTTGTATATCATTTTGTCAGCCTCTTCAGCTTGTATATATATATATATATATGGGCATGTACGTTGATGTTGATATAAAAGTGCCTTAGCCAATGGAAATGGTGTTATTGATGCTTAGAGATTGTTAGCAGGTCATGTGGCTCACCAAGATATAATTGTGAAAGTATGATGGGATGTTTTAGGTGGGATAGCTCTGGGTACCCGTCATGGCACTCCGGTTGGGTCGTGACAAAAGTGGTATCAGAGCAGTTCTGTCCTAGGTTGTGTCTACAAGCCGTGTCCAGTAGAGTCTTGTTTATGGGTGTGTTGCGCACCAGACTTATAAATAGGAGGTTGCGGGCATTTAGGAATGAATGACCTTCTTTTTTCATAGATTGTGCAATAGAGCCATGATATAAGGATTTCTCTCACCTTAACCGTGTGTTATGTATTTCAGAAATGCCTGTAAAAAGAAAAGTTACGACAGCCCAAAAGGGCAAGATAGTAGCAGAGAAGCGGGCTGAAAGAGTACCGCCAAAGGAACCTCAAAGGTTTATAACATCATTATATATAGATATCCAGATAACCTGTCTCCTGAGGAGTCACAACTAATCAAAATATAATATGATACGCAAGCCGACAAGGCTGCCATTACATGTCAATATGATACGCAAGCTGACAAGGTTGCCACAACATATCAATACCACACGCAAGCCGACAAGGCTACCACAACATATCAATACCATACGTAAGCCGACAAGGCTGTCACAACATGTCAATACCATACGTAAGCCGTATAGACACAATTGAACAATACTTATACACAACCCACACATATGTCTACAGACCTCTAAGAGTATCGATAGTGAAATATGACGGGACAGGTCCCCGCCGTGCCCCTGGGTAAACATATATATACATCAAAAAGGATCTGTACCAAAAGTCTAGGCTCCGAAACAATGGAGCTCTCCAAGACAGCTGAGTAGAAGTCCTAAGATGGAGGATCGCCAAATCGAGTATCTGTACCTGCGGGCATGAAACGCAGCCCCCTGAAGAAAGGGGGCCAGTACGAGATATGTACTGAGTATATAAAGCACGAAATACAACAGAGAGAATCACGACTGAAATAGAGATCATAGGAGATAAGTATGACATTTAAAGTACCAATACACTGGCCTTATGAAATGTAAAACATGTATGTCATTATCATATATCGTACCCGGCCCATTACGGGACTCGGTGAATAAAGTCATCACATACCATCCTTGTCGCATAATCACATCATCATATCATCATATCATCACATCATCATGTCATCATATCAACATATATATACATATACCGTACCAGTGTTACACCTCGGAAATTTTTCGTGAGCCAACAATGAATAGACCAACGAAGGGCATGAGTGTGCGATGTTTTACTAAGAAGGGGATGACTATTTATGAACTTTGGAAATAAGAAAGTTGCAGAATTTCATTTCAGCCCAGTGGTCGTAAAATGGAATACGACCCGTAAAGTGATTTACGGACTGTAAAGTGTCATCGTCCTTCAATATTCAAAAATTTCAACTTTCTGTCAAATGCATCAAATGGTTAAACACCACTTGGAATACGGACCGTAAATTGAAATACGGCCCATAAACTGAGTCGTAAACTGCCATGATCTTCAGCTTACCTTTCTGGTTTTGATATGCTTAAATACAGTCATGGAGGACGGACCGTAAACCAGTATACGACCCGTAAAGTGGGGTTTACGACCACTGTACACCCCGACTGCTGTTCATTAAAAATCAGATTTTTAGTTATTAAAAAGGGACCCTAAGCTCATTTTATTTCATATCTCACCTACACGGTTCAAGAACTCTCTAGAGTGATCCAAAACACTTCATCCACAAGAATTTAAGAGAATCAAAGTTAGATCAAGATCAACCACATTAAATCCATGAAACAAAGTGTGTGAAACTCAAGTGAAGTTCATTCAAACCAAGAAGTTCCAAAAGAGGTGAAGTAGGGTTTTAGTGCTAAAGGAAGAACTCCACTCTAGGCTTGTTCCACCACCATCTAAGGTAAGTTTCATGACTTTATCATGTTGTTTAAGGTATTGTAAAGCTAAGATGCTTGAATTGTAGAAAGACATGGAAAATGGGTCTTGAATGGGAGAATAGTGTCATAATTGAATGGTAGTCGAATGGAACCATAAACGTTGATGTGCCATGATTATGAATATGTTGTAAATAATGTTTAGACCAGGAAATAAGCATTATATATGAGATAAATCGATAACGAACTATAACCATAAATGTGGGAAAAATGAATAGCAATGGTGGATCGTGGCCCTTGTATATGAATGATGATTGTTGATTGCTATGTTGTAATTGTTGTTGTGGGTGTTGGAAGTTGACATGAAATAGGGGAAAAGTAGTATAAACAAAGTAAGTGCCACCCAAATTTTCCCTAGAGTTAGTAACGCGTTCTTATAGTCAATTAACTAACGTTAATGCGAACTCTCTCGTGAAGGTAGCGACGTGATATTGGAGGAGAACACATGAACGATAGCTTAGCTAAACGACAAAGGTATGTGAGGCTAGTCCTTTCTTTCTATGGCATGAATCCTATGACATGATTCTTCTTTCTTCGGCACGACTCTCCTATGCTCCTAAAAGCTAAGAGTGTAAGATCATGAATAATGATACGAGATAAGAGCAATGTCATGAGTTCAGTAGTTATATGATCGAATTCCTTGCTTACACTCACCTTACATACTAATTCCTTCAAGGTGAGGCAGAATGTTTATAAATGTTCATAATGAAATCGAGGGTTAACGACCTTACGTCACCTCGATAAAGTATGGTTGTCTTAGAGTCTTTATGCATATGTTATGATGAGCATATTACAATGAGCATATTATAATGAGCATGATATGATGATATTACACCGCGCCTAGTTGGCCGGGCAGTCACCGCTAAGGCAGGCAGCTTATACACCATGGCCAGTTGGCATGGGCAGACACCACTAGTGGGCGGCATGAGATGGTAGCCCAGACGCGAGAGGCCTGGATGAGGGCTAATGTTACTGATTATCACACCGCACCTATATGGTCAGGCAGTTTATATATATATATATATATATATGATATGCATATATGAGATGATGATAAGCTTAAAAGTAAGTCAGCATGCATTACTTTTCATATAATTCCCAGTCAGGTACAGTTGTTCCATACTTGATGCCTACCTTATTTCCTTGATGTATTATTATTGTTCATGCCTCTCATACTCAGTACAATATTCGTACTGACGTCCGTTTTATTTGGACGATGTGTTCTTGCCCACAGGTAGACAGGGAGGTGAGCTCGATCCAGACTCATAGTAGCTGCCAGCGGATTGCGAGCACTCCATTGTCCAGAGGTGCTCATGATTATTCTCTTGGTATATGTATATTTTGGGCATGGTGGAGTCTTGTTCCACCTATATGTATAGTACTTCAGTAGAGGATCGTAGATGCATAGTGTGGGTTAGATGGTCTCACAAGATTACTACAGTATATTTGTCTATTATTTTGATAGCCTAAAGAGGCGTATGCGTATAAAACCAATTGTACTTTCAAACGGAAAATAATTGTTATACGATTATGAATGATAAGGAAATGTAAAATGGTTATGACGAGTGAGGAAATAAGTGGTGCTCGGTAGTTAGCCCCCGGGTACCCGTCGCGGCCCCTAGATGGGTCGTGACAACCCAGCCCTCTAGTGAAGGACTCGGTGAACAATGCAGTGAACTGTGCATGAGAACATACCCGGCCCGGGACTCGGTGAAAGATATAATAATAGCATGCACGAGCAGAGTAGTGAGTAACTATATGCAAATCAAATCATCATCTGAGACTCGATAGAATAGATAAAATGAACTAACACTTGAATATCAACGGAGACAGTCATGTCAAGTATCTCTCGAACATCATTATGAATTTTGTCAAATGGAACTTCAGGAGTCATAGACGCGTACCGAGACAATATGAAATAACTTATGGAGATCAAGAATATTAACCACCCTAGTGTCTCTAAGAATAGGAACTTATACATTCGTCGTTTGTTCATTTCATGTAAATCATGCCAAAAATAAAGAAGGGTTAGCTTTATATACCTGTTATAGGTTAACCGTAACCAAGTTCGCTCTGTCGCCCCTTTAGCCTATTTAATATGAAAGTAACGCTATCGTTAGTAACTATACTTTCTAGCTTATAAATCTACAACCAATCACTTATAGGAATCATTCTTTAGTTCATACTTTCTTGATTAGGATTTTGGTTAGCTAAGAACTTAACAGAAATCGGGCAGCATTTCCTCTATATAACTCGCCTAACCCGAACTTCCAATTAATCTCCTGTTATCACAGCAATACCAACAACAACAATAATAGAAATATTCATATCAAATCCTTAAAATCCAGCCCACAAACAACTCAAACAACCCAATAACCTTTCTTAATCCTTTTCCAATCCAAATCATTAGCATCTAAGATTAGCACCAAACAGACCAACATACGCTTGTATACGATACGTTATACACTTCATTCCTCTAAATTTAGGAGCCACATCACCAACAACACGACAACAACAAGAACAACAACACATGAACATAAAACTACTCTTTTAATCCTTCAACTCAACAATTCCATATAACAACTACATCTTTAATTATCATAATTCATTCATTTTTAACACACAATCAACGACACCATTAATCCACTTATACCATAAAATGAGAAGATCTTACCTTAATTTAATTGGAGCAAATTCTACACTCACTTGCACCAATTGCACTATTTCCTCTTCCTCAATTCGATCCCTTATGTTTCTATCACTTCCTTGGACGTGCAAACTATCTTGGAATTTAATCTAAGCAACAAAAAAAATATTTTTTTTTAAAAAAACCATGGCTGGCCGAGAGCTTGGCAGCCATGGCTATGCTCCTCCCTCTTTTTCACTTAATCTACAATTTGCAAATCAAAATGAATAGCTAAAATTAGTCATTAACTTGACTATGTATATGATGTCCATCCATAGGACACGTGCCCCCCCCCCCCCCCCTAATGACTCATCAATTTTTATTGTTTTGTTTTATCTTTTTTTTTTTTAAATCGGTGGGGCTCACTTAATTATCTAATTAGCTAACTTAATTAATCTTAATTAATCACTAATCTCCACTTAATAATCTAATCATAGTTAAGTAATCCCTAATCTCCATTAACATTTCTATACTAATTGAAATTTATAAACAAATCGTGCACTAATTAAAATCAAGGATTAAAAGTCCTTATTTCATAACCCAAAATAATCGCGTCCTTAAATTATGTCAATTAGCTTACGAATAATTCGACGTACAAAAATACGGGATATAACATCTCAAGTCAAACTATTTTATATCGTGCTGAAAATCGGGCAGCATTTCCCCCTATTTATATGCCTAGCCCGGAATCTCAATTCAGCAACCAACAGCAACAACAATACCAACATCAATAACATCATTTCCAACACCAATATGTACCATAAAACAGCCCACACGCTGTTTTCCAACTTCCATAACTAACCAACTTACTACACAGTTATTTAACGACTTTATCTCTGTAATTAAGTCTTAAATAATACCAAAAGAGAAATATTCATACCTTCCTTCTTGTTAAGACCGCAATTTCCTCAGTATCCACGCTAAAATCAACCGCAAAACAATATTAGAATCACAACCATGCGTTACCCGGACCTAAACCACTACTCCGATACTTGAAAATTGCTCACTTTTATTTTCCTCACTCTCTCTCTTCAATTTCTGGAAATTTCTGGGCTAAATCTGGTGAAAAAAGGGGGTTCTTACCCTCTTTATAAGGTCGGATCACTGTAGCATTTTACTGTAGCAAGTCGGTTACTGTAGCGCGCGTCTCTGCTCTGTCAGCTGAACTTGTAACTTCCATAATTCTCTACTCTGAAGTCCAATCGACGACCGATTTGTTGCGTTGGAAACTAAACTCGACGAACTTAATTTTAGGCTTTTGTTTCACCTTAAAACACTTCATATGCTAAGAGATATTCATCCACCAAGTTGGACCAAAATATTTACACAAAACATTACCCATCCTTTTTCCAAAGTCGTACTGCTCCATTTCTTCCACTCATTTCCTTATAAAACCTTATGGTATACCTTATATACATCCTTCCTCATTAAATATACTTAATAATGCTTGCTCCTTATATTCCAAAGTGGTTTTACTTAACCATAACTCAACGTACTTATGTTTCAAATTTGATAAGTGCTTCTTCGAAGATACGGGGTGTAACATCCTTCCCCCCTTAAAAATATTCATCCTCGAATGTTGTAGTGTGCCGATCCTCAATATCCTCATTGAATTTTTGTTCGATTACCATATACTTATACTATAATTTGGTCAATTTCGTCCTGCTCTTTCTTAGCTCCTTATCAAATTCATTTGTGAGTCGTACAGTCTTCAATCCTCATGTATACAAGTTAGCTAGTATTCCTTTCTCATTTCGTCTTCCTTCCTGTGGTTTAACTAGCCACGCCACGGTTACTCGCCGTCCTGCGAGCGCCCATCCTCTTCATTCCTCATTTTTTTTATTAACGGATAACTCCCTTGCTCGAAGACAACACTTTGTTCTTTCTCTTGTTGACTCCTCCGATGCTATCTTGGCTATCTATACTTCTACTTGTTGAGCTTAGATAACTTCTAGATTATCCCCTTGTAATCCATCAGCCAAGCTTTCCGATTCATCATAGATTTTCTTATACTAATGTCCCGTTGCTTGTTCAACGTTACTCTGCTACTGACAAATCCTTACTCTTAACGGTTACGTTTCTTCAACCATCCATCTTAATACTTTTCCATGATAGGTTATAACCATATCATCAATATGATTTCTTCAATACGTACATTCCTAATGTTCCATCACCATCTCTATTTGTCACGACCCAGCTCCGTGGGCCGCGACTGGCACCTTACCTGGGTGCCCAGTCCGAATCACACATTCATTATAAGGTCCAAACTTATTTCCGAATTTTTACGAAATCATATCAAACATAATTATATCAAAATATGTCTTAAGCGGTCACGCCAAATCAAAATACCATATCAAATACAAACTGAGCGGCGGAATAGACATCGCCGGTCAAAAGTGTAAACATAAGCATAAGGGCCATTTGGGGCCATCATAACAAACAGACCGCTTTTAGACCAGAAAACGAAATCAAACCAACATATACAGGACCCTCACCCCACATATATGACTACAGGCCTCTACGAATTCAAAACAAAGACATATGGCGAGACAGGGCCCCGCCGTACCCAAATAGTCAAATGTACAAAATATATATACAAAGCAAAAGGAGTCTGTACCAAAAGTGGACTCCGGGTCAAAGAGGAGTACTCCGGAATAGCAAAGAGTGAAGCCTACTGTGGAGGATCACCAATGTCTGCACCTGCGGGCATAAAACGCAGCCCCCTAAGAAAGGGGGTCAGTACGAAATATGTACTGAGTATGTAAAGCACGGAGTACAGAAATATGGATCAAAACCGAAAGCAAACCAGATGTCAAAGTGGAGTACAAATCGGTATGTCAAAATCATATACGTATACATAATGCAAATGAAATCATGCAAACGCTTAGGAACGTGGTCGCCACTCCGACGCTGGCGCCACACACAGCATAACACCTGAAGGTTTCAAATCTCCGTACATCCCCGAACACAAACATAATCATAGGTGAGCGTATCGCATCACGAGCCATATCACAACATAACTCCAAACGGAACCCGGCCCTATGGCGAAGCCTCGGGAACCGTAACACAGCATACGGCCGAATTATCATAAAGCGCACGAATCAAAACCGGCCCGGGAACCGGTGAACGAAGTCATAACAGGGCACGAGCGGAGTCGTGAGCATACAAATGCAAGTAGTATTTCAAAATAGTCTTCCAAAACATAATAATCTCAAAAATCATTTCATAATACAAAATAATCGCATACTTAGTCGATATAAAGTTTCATTTCACCAAACATTTCCAAAATAGTACGTATAGCTCAAAACGTTACTTAGCATATCGTAATAGTCCAAACATATCCCGTAGGAGGAAATTCCAAAATCGAAAGTACTATTTTAAACTTTATTCAGAAGGACAGCCCAATAAGACAAATAGGGCGTCTCGGGGTTAGCGGGCCCACCTCGAGTCGAATTGAGGTGGCGAACATATTTACCGAACGTTTATAGGCCAAAGGTCATACATAATCATTTCTAAATTACCCGACCACATTTTGATAGGTTTCGGACGAGTGGTGACATTCTAGCCAAAATAGAGCCCTTAGGCTTCAATTGGATTGAATGAATAGTAACTTTCCTGTGGATCGGGTTTCGAGGAGCAGAAATGCTCCGGAAGTTCTCATATTCGCCTATCATACTAAGATATGCCAAACGAAGGAGTGGGAAGCTTTACATACCTTACAGACGTCGTATGCTCTCCCAAAAGTCAAGTCCCGTTTCGTCTGAAATCTGCAAATGGTCAAAGTTACCAATTGAGATTCTTAGGCTTAAAAATGCCTTTAACTTCATTTTTGCCTACCGAAATTTCGGCAGCATTTCCCCTATAAATCTAACATCCCCCAGACTTAGCTCGGCTCAAAATACATCAATACAACAGCCCACACATCATCAAACAACACAAGTAATAATCAAACCACTCTAGCTTCAAAGTTCTACTTTGTTACCTAAGTTGGCAACTTTCATTCAAACTTCCAAAACTCCAACTCTATATCTACATAATTGTATTCATTTCCTCATTCAAACTTATACAATCACATCCCAAATACAATCCAAGCCATACACGAAATTGCCCCAAAATCCATTACTTTCCATAATTCTTCAAAACATCGAAAATTCACGACGAACATTCTAACTTACGTCGTTTCATTCCGAATTCATTAATATCAACTATAACTCATATTTAAAGTCTTTAGCACCCTAAATATACATTGATATACACAATTATACCAAAGGTATACGCTTTCCGATAATATCCAAATTCATTTTCCAACGCCAATTTAATTCATCAATCAATCATTTACGACATAAGGATCACAACAACACATTATTCAAACTAAACAAGATAAAATTCCTATGCCTTTGCACTTCATGTAACTCACGGCCACAACAACAACACACACACACCCACGGCTTTCTATAAGCATCAAAGTTACGGGATTCTCGTCTATTCCCAATCCTTAACACATTCATAACAATTCTATAACATTAAAGGGGCAAAATTCTTACCTTTTCTTGAAAACTCGACTTGTCGTAAACGTAGTTCTTGTGCCAAACTAATTATACCCCGTTGAAGAGGGCCTTGAGTACTTCCCAACTATGTAGAAATTCAGATTTTTGGATCAACAACAAAGCTTGGATAATTTTTTTCTCTTCTCTTTCTCACTCGGCCGAGAGCTCTTATTTCTTGGTGTTCTTGAATTTTTGTTCTTTGTTCTAGATAATTACCAAGTATAACATGATATATATCCATATATTTGATCATGTGCATAGCACATGATCATTAACAAAGGGGCTTGGGCCATGGATATGGCCGGCCACCTCTAAACATTGGGCCTCAATTTTTATGTTGTATTTTTCTTGGCCCAATCATAAAACGTCCCGTTTTGTAATTCCCGAAACTAATTTCCGAAATTCCAAATTTACCCTCGGCCTTTCCCGATGTCTTAACATTAAAGATTCCATAACCAACATAGTCATATTCATTAAAATCAAATTATGTCCTTATAACACACAAGTCGTAATTATTTCTCGATTTCCAATTATACGAAAACACGGGACATAACACTATTATTCCTCGTAGCAGGATTATATATTGCGATGAACCAATAATCATAGTTCGAACTGGTCTATAGCTCACAATATCTTCGAGTTTTTGTCAAACTCTCCCTTTAATTCCTTTGCCTCAAATCTTGCAATATAACTCATAATTATAAGGTTAGGGCAATTCTCACTTTACCACAGCTTCTTTCCAACATCGGTATGGTATACTTACCCTTGACTTCCTTATTCCAGTGACCACTTAGTTAGCTGTCATTCCTTGCTGGCTTTCCGGTGTGTCCATTCCCCTCCGTGGGTCATAACCTTATGCTGATGGTTCATATAATTCTATAATACATACCCTTATGCTCAGTATGGTTAGTGACCCGTGATATACTTTCTAATTTCTATTGATGTTGCTGCCTTTCTATCTGCACCCACATCGTTCTTCCTCTCTTTAGAGATTGCCACACCGCTTATCGTTACTCCCTTTGTTAAGATTCTTATATTTTTCCTTTAATATCAAGATTTTCTTCCGTTGTAACCCAAAGTGTCCTTTGTACTCATCATCCATTTCATCATTCTCTTTGTACTTACCTTACAGAGCTTTCTTACTCTCTTTATTACTCTTTAGGATACGCCGCTGCCTATTTAGGTGCAACACAAATTTCCCTGATGTAGAAATATCATATCTCACGTCCGCATGAAGTATTCTCTTGATCCATTTTAATTCCTTTTCATACCTACTTTGTGGTATGCTTATCTTTAATTCGTTCCTGCTCCCTTTTAATGCATTCTTGATATGCCACTACGTCCCAAATTTTGGCCTCCTTAAGCTAACCTCTTTCTTTCCTTGGACTTTTGACAATGCTATACCTCGTTTCAAGACTAGATCTGCTCTCCCCCCCCCCCCCCCCCCCACCCCCTTTTTAAGGGCGTTCTTATACACTAGTAACTCCCGAGTATCAGTAGTCATCGGCCTACCCTGACGATCCTCCGACTCTTTTTGTCTCTTATAATACCAGAATTATCTCATCGTATAGCTTGGCTTATTTTCCTTTCTGCTAATCGAGGGATTTTCATTTGAATGAAGCGCTTATGCATTACAGATCCATTCTCGCTACCTTTTTTAAGGCCTTTCTACTTCTACCTTTTATGACTGAACATTTGCCGAATCAACGGGTTAATGGAAACATTGGAATTCATCAAAATATTTTACGAAACGTTTGGTCACACTTTGCTCTTTTTATCCCTCGTCTTCCTCCACAACTATTATCACTAAAATTCTTCTTACTCTGAGTTTTCGATTTCACTCTACGTCTACAATATATCATTGAGGGTTAATATGCTACACTCTTCCCCTTCCACTATCAATCCTTTTATTCTATTGGCTCACTTATCCGAAATTTTCCCAGACTATTTATGTGCGTCCCACCTATGCGTTGTAGTTCTTCCAGTGTTCTGCCACTTCTTGTTCGTGTCATGAATTCCTTGCAAATATACCCTCTTCTTTCTTCTCCTTCCTGCCGCCAAGGCTAGTCCATACTCATGAATATTTCCCATACATCCTTCTATTTCCTTTATAATTAAACCTCGGTATTCCTTATCCCTATCCCATGTCATCGATGTACTACCTCCCAGTTACCTTTGTTAGCTCATTATCCTCTCGCTTGTCCTTGGTGATTGCTCAATTTTTCTTTTCTTCCTTTCTTCTTCGCTCCTTCTGACCAGCCCATTAGTGTACCTTTCCTGCTTTCATCCTCAAAACCTTCCTTGAGTTCCTTCCTCCTTGAGCGCCCTTCTCCACTTGTTATTTTATAGAATTGACCCTGAAGTTCGTGAAATATTCCTTTGAACATGAAAATCCGTTCTATTCTTAAATAATCTTTTAGGAAAGCTTCTCCGTTTCCGAGGCAACCGTGCCAGTATGACTACATTTTTATCCCTTTATACACCTCTCGAGAGCTGCAAATCTCTTAGTATTGTTGTAAGGTCTGATCATTCTCTCTCTTACTTCACATCCCTATTTGTCATTACTATCCTTTAGTCCCACTTATCGAAGTCCGTTTCCTGACCCCACACATTCATCTTTTGTTTCAAACTACCATACTTTATCCCTTTCGCATGCCTGCCTTCGAATTTTATCCAAATAGTCCCTTGCCTTACCCGTCGTCCCTCTTGGAAGCTTCACTCACCCTCGTTTCTTATACTTTACTTTCTATATATTCACTTTCTTCCTTTCCCTGGTATTATCGCATTAAGGCTTTCCAACTCTAACTTGTAGTGAAAGTAACATCGACTTACCTTGTAACATTTGTCACTTGAACTTCACTACCCTGTTCGATTGATGCCTTTAATATACCGCAACGTCAGTTGTTAAGACACATATACCGGTTGGCGTAGCCACATATGGGATGTCATAGACATACACATACATATATCTATATATATATATATATATATATATATATATATATATATATATGTTTACTAACGCCTCGCTTACCAAGTACTTCCCAATACTATTCGAACTCATCCTAATTCTAGAGCTGTGATGCACTTTTTTTTTCCTCTGTGCCAGTATAGCCCACATCATCCTTCGCGTACTTTTATGGTTTCTAATCACTCTGCATACTCCAATTTCCTTAGGCTACTCTAGCTTCTCATCTGTCTCTTATGTCTAAATTTGTAGGACTCTTAATATACTTCCCAGGGGGTCGCCCATCCTAGTATTTCTCTCACCCCAACACGCTTAACCTTGGAGTGCTAATGGGATCCGGTGCGTTATTGCTGGTATAATCGCATACACCTTACTGCGTGACCTTCCTCACATAACCTAAAGCAAGTTGAAGTTTTAACAGATTCAAACATTCTCGTAATGCATCTCCCTCTGAATTAGAAAGGATCTCTTACTCGTCCGACTAAGAAAATGCTATTTTGGCCTTTGAAATCCTCAATAATCTCCTTCAATCTGCATGTATGAATACTTTTCATCCTAGCTTTCAAGATTCCCAATGGTGGTGAAGTCATCTTGATCGCAGTTACTTCCAAATACTTAAATCACTGATCCCCTTTAGGATTTTCGCTCATCACTATTTAGTATTACCCTGAAGTAAATACATATGCACATAGGAAGTTCCAATAAGAACACGTATACCTGTAGCCGATCCGTCCTTAGTCTGATCTGGTAGGCTATAGAGTGAAGTGTGCTCTTCATCCTTGTCTTCCCACCGTCTACTAGTCTGGCCTAACATAATGCTGAAACGTAAGGAAAATATAGATGTGCCAACTTTGTACTTCCTCAATTACGTCTTCATCCACAGGAGTCTACAGACCTCTAAGAGTGTAACAAAGTCTACGTCAAAAGGGTCTGTACCAAAATAACTCAAGCTCCGGAACAATGGAGCTCTCCAAGCAGCTGGGCAGATGTCCTAAGCCGGAGCATCACCAAACTGAGTGTCTGTACCTGAGGGCATGAAACGCAACCCCCGAAGAAAGGGGGTCAGTACGGAAAATGTACTGAGTATGTAAAGCATGAAGTACAATAAAGAAGATCACGATTGAGCAAAAATTTGACAAGAGACGAGTAAGATAATCAAAGATACCAATGCATCTGTGCCTTATAAGATGAGTCATGCATACATATACAATATACCGTACCCGGCCCTCTAGTGAGGGACTCGGTGAAATATAATACGTACCCGGCCCTCTAGTGAGGGACTCGATGAAATAGTCATATACCGTACGCGGCCCATCATAAGACTCGGTGAATGAAGTCATATACATATATACCATACCCGGCCCTCTAGTGAGGGACCTGGGTAAATCATCATATATATACCGTACCCGGTCCTCTAGTGAGGGACTCGGTGAAATCATCATATATATATACCGTACCCCGCCCTCTAGTGAGGGACTCGGTGAAATCATCATATATATACCATACCCGGCCCTCTAGTGAGGGACTCGGTGAACAATGCAATGAAACTGTGCACGAATACGTACCCGACCCGGGACTCGGGGAATGATATATTAACGTTATGCACGAGTAGAATATCATGAGCAACCATATGCAAACTATATCATCATCTAAGACTGAACAGAATAATCAGATTGAACCAACACTTGAGAATCAAAGACAACTATCATGTCAAGTACCACTGAGAATTAGAGTTCATTGAAGGCATGTATATTCGTCGTTCGCTCACTTTATGTAGTTCATGCCAAAAAGAAAGAAGGGATAGCTTTACATACATTTTGGAGCCTTTAGAAGTAGAGTCATCATCAATGAGTAAAATTGAGAAAATCTAGAAGTAGCTCCACATTCTCATATTCGCTTTGAAATCATAAACTTGAGTTCTTAAAACACAAAATCATCATTATCATTGTCACCATCATCAAATCATTCTTATCCTCCACATCAGGAGAAGCTTTAAGAACCATGGACTTTTAGGTTTTGAAAATAAGAAGGGTACGGAAACATTTATGAAATCATACCATAGGAATCATGCCTTTGAAAGAAAGGGGACGAGCCTTAACATACCTGTTCGGCCTCCAATTATCTACACTTATTCGTCCGAGCTCGCAAGTCTACATTTAAGAGGATTCACACAATCGTTAGACTTATCGTAGTATATTTGTGCTAAGCTCTCAAGTCAAACTATTTTATATCCTGCTGAAAATCGGGCAGCATTCCCCTATTTATATGCCTAGCCCAGAATCTCAATTCAGCAACCAACAACAACAATACCAACATCATTTCCAACACCAATACGTACCATAAAATAGCCCACACGCTGTTTTCCAACTTCCATAACTAACCAACTTACTACACAATTATTTAACGACTTTATCTCCGTAATTAAGTCTTAAATAATACCAAAAGAGAAAGATTCATCCCTTCTTTCTTGTTAAGACTGCAATGTCCTCACTATCCACGCTAAAATCCCCCGCAAAACAATACTAGAATCACAACCATGCGTTACCCGGACCTAAACCACTACTCCGATACTTGAAAATTGCTCACTTTTGTTTTCCTCACTCTCTCTTCAATTTCTGGAAATTTCTGGGCTAAATCTTGTGAAAAAAGGGGGTTCTTACCCTTTTTATAAGGTTCAAATTCGGGTCAAATTTGGGGGGTCACTGTAGCATGCGTTTCTGCTCTGTCAGCTGAACTTGTAACGTCCATAATTCGCTACTCCGAAGTCCAATGGACAAGAGGTTTGTTGAGTTGGAAACTAGACTCGACGAACTTCATCTTAGGATTTTGTTTCACCTTAAAACACTTCATATGCTAAGAGATATTCGTCCACCAATTTGGATCAAAATTTTCACACAAAACATTACCCATCCTTTTTCCAAAGTCGTACTACTCCATTTCTTCCGCTCATTTCCTTATAAAACCTTCTGTTATACCTTATATACATCCTTCCTCATTAAATATACTTAATAATGCTTGCTCCTTATATTCCAAAGTGGTTTTACTTAACCATAATTCAACGTACGTATGTTTCAAATTTGATAAGTGCTTCTTCGAAGATACGGGGTGTAACACGTACGGTCCAGCATACGGTCCGTATGTTTTATACAACCAGTATGTTTGGCCGTATAATCCCAGTGATCGGAATTTCGTTTTCGTCGACTCGTTTGATCTCCAATCCTTATGGAACCTTCTTAGCACTTGTTTATCACCTCATTTACAATCTAAGAGACGTTATAACTCTTCTCCAAAGCATCACTAAATCCTCGTTAACTTGTTACTCGTAATTCCTTTTCGATATCTATCATAAGCCTTGCCTTCTCTTGGCAAACTTTCTCCCCCTATCTCAAACATCTTCGAAATATTAATTAGGGTCATCGAATGTCATTTCTTACTTATCGAAATACCGTATACTTCGTGCTCTTCGTTAGTCTATTCACTGTTCATCAACGGAAAATTTTCCGAGGTGTAACATTCTCCCCCTCTTAAGAACATTCGTCCTCGAATGTTAAGTCGTCGGGGATTCTATAAAAATTTTGCCAGAGTTTCCCCTGTAATATGGCACTACCATCCTGTCACAACATCCCATAATATCAATGCCTCACAGGGCCACAACATAATAGCAATAGAATTTGGCCACACACGACCCAAAAGCATAAAAGGAAAACATACATACCTTATGATCTTAATATCTCATCTTGGATTTCTTCTAAGGGCTGAAATAAATACGGGTACTTGGATCGCATAATTTCTTCCGCTTCCCATATCATTTCTTTTCGTTTATTGTTTCTCCATAAAACCTTGACTGAGGCCACTGCTTTGTTTCTAAGCCTCCGTACTTGCCTATCTAGTATGGCAATGGGTACCTCTTCATAAGTCAACTTCTTTGTCACTTGAACATCATTTACTGGCACGATCCTAGTAGGATCTCCAACACATTTACGAAGCATCGAGACATGGAAAACTGGGTGAACTGACTCCAAATCAGGAGGTAAATCTAACTCACAAGTCACTTTGCCTATTTTGCGCACAATCTCGCAAGGCCCAATGTACCGGGGACTAAGCTTCCCCTTTTTGCTAAATCTCATTATACCCTTCATTGGTGACACTTTCAAGAATACCCAATCTTTCAGTTAGAACTCTAAGTCCCTTCGACGATTATCCGTATAGGACTTTTGACGACTTTGAGCTGCTAATAACCGATCTTGTATGAGCTTGATTTTCTCTATGGCTTGCCTGACCAAGGCCCTATCAATTTTATCTCTCCTGCCTCGAACCACCCAATTGGGGATCTACACTTTCACCCATATAAAGCCTCATACGGTGTCATTTGAATGCTAGAATGATAACTATTGTTATAAGCGAATTCAATGAGTGGCAAGTGATCATCCCAATTTCCTCCAAAATCTATCATACATGCTCGTAACATATCTTCAAGAGTCTGAATGGTACGTTCAGCTTGTCCATCAGTCTGCGGAGGAAATGCCATGCTAAGGCTCACTTGGGTCCCTAAACCCTCTTGGAAGGACCTCCAAAAATTAGCTGTAAACTGAGTCCCTCTATCAAGGATAATAGATGCTGGGACACCATGGAGTTGCACTATCTCTTTAACATAAAGTTTTGCATAATCTTCCGCTACATATGTCGTTCTGACTGGTAAGAAATGAGCTGACTTCGTGAGTCTATCCACAATCACCCATATAGAATCATACTTACGTCGAGAACGGGGTAAGCCTGTAATGAAGTCCATGTTAATTACTTCTCACTTCCAAGTTAGAATTTTCATAGCTTGTAGCAATCCGCCCGGCTTTTGGTGCTCGATTTTCACTTGTTGACAGTTGGGGCATTGAGCTACGAATTCCGCTATATCTTTCTTCATCCCGTTCCACCAATATATAGATTTAAGATCATGGTACATTTTCGTCGCTCCAGGGTGAACAGAATAACGGGAACTATGAGCTTCTCTCAACATTTGGTGGCGTAAACTTGCCACATCGGGAACACATAATCTGCCTTGGCATCGAAGAACTCTGTCTTCTGAAATCTCAAACCATGACTCATCCTTCTGAGGGAGTGTATCTCTGTAATGCATTAGCATGGAATCTTCGTATTGTCGCTCTTTCACTTCCGCTACTAGCGACGAGACTGCTGAATTCTGAATGGTAGTTCCCCTACTGTCTGAGTCCACTACTCGAACTCCTATTCTAGCTAACTGCTGGAGCTCACGAGCCATTTCTCTCTTATCTGGTCATATATCACACAAACTCCCGATCGATCTACGGCTAAGAGCATCAGCCATAACATTTGCCTTCCCGGGGTGATATAGGATATCAACATCATAATCCTTTAGCAATTTCGACCATCGTCGTTGCCGCAAATTCAACTCTTTCTTCTTGAAGATATACTGGAGACTCTTATTATCTGTATCAATATCCACGTGGACAGCATATAAATAATGTCTCCATATCTTTAATGCATGAACCACTGTAGCCAATTCTAGATCATGGGTTGGATAATTTTTCTCATGTTTCCGTAATTGCCTTGAAGCATATACAATCACCTTACCATGCTGCATCAACACACAGCCTAGCCCAATACCTGAAGCATCGCAATAAACAACATATCCTTCCAATCCCTCTGGAAGTGTCAAGACTAGGGCAGAAGTCAATCTACTTTTAGTTCTTGGAAACTACGTTCACAAGCATCTGTCCACTGAAACTTTGCTAATTTCTGGGTTAACTTTGTGAGTGGTGCAGAAATAGAAGAAAAACCTTCAACAAATATCTTGTAATAACCCGCTAAGCCCAGAAAGCTACGAACCTCCGTAGGAGTTGTGGGCCTTAGCCAAGTCTTCACGGCCTCAATCGTTTGGTTATCTGCCCGAATACCATCGGCTGAAATGACGTGCCCCAGAAATGTCACTGAGTTCAACCAAAACTCACACTTAGAAAATTTTGCAAACAACCCTCAAGTTCGAAGAACTCTAAGGACAGCACACAAATGATCCGCATGTTCTGCCTCGGATCTAGAATACACCAAGATATCGTCGATAAATACAATCACAAACAGATCTAGGAAGGGCCTGAACACGTTGTTCATTAATTCCATAAATACTGCCGGTGTATTAGTTAGCCCAAATGACATTACCCGGAACTCAAAATGGTCATATCTTGTTCTGAAGGTTGTCTTAGGGATATCTTTCTCCCTAACTCTCACTTGATGATACCCGGACCTCAAATCTATCTTTGAAAACCATTTGGCACCTTGCAATTGATCAAATAAGTCATCAATCCTCGGAAGAGGATATTTGTTCTAAATCATCACCTTATTCAATTGTCGATAGTCAATGCACATTCGCAAGGAGCCATATTTCTTCCGGACAAACAATACGGGTGCTCCCTACGGGGATGAACTAGGCCTAATAAAGCCTTTCTCAAGCAAGTATATCAATTGCTCCTTCAACTCTTTCAATTCTGCGAGAGCCATTCTATAAGGAGGAATAGATATAGGCTTAGTGTCTGGCAACACATCAATAGCAAAATCAATCTCCCGCTCAGGAGGAAGGCCTGAAAGCTCTTCCGAAAACACATCCGGAAATTCATTCACCACGGGAACTGACTGAAAAGTTGGCGGTTCAGCTTCTACATCTTGAACCCGAACTAGATGATAAATACATCCTTTTGTGATCATTTTCCTTGCATTTAGATAGGAAATAAACCTACCTTTTGGTGACGCAGTATTCCCTTTCCATTCTAAAACTGGTTCTCCCAGAAATTGGAAGCGAACCATTTTCATTCTACAATCAACATTGGCATAGGAAGAATCCAACCAATCCATGCCCATAATAACATCAAAGTCTACCATTTTTAACTCATGCAAGTCAATCGTAATACGTCGGTCACAAATCACAACTATACAGTTTCTATATACTCGGCTAGCTGTTACTGATTCACCAACGGGAGTAGACACCTCAAAAGGTTTGATCGACTCTGGTTCGACTCTAAATTGACCCACAATATATGGAGTAACATATGACAATGTGGATCCCGGATCAATCAAAGCATACACATCACGAGAGAATACCGATAATATACATGTGACCACATCAGGAGAAGACTCAAGATCTTGGCATCCAGCCAAAGCATAAATACGGTGCTGAGGACCGCTAGAACTGGGGACTCTCCCTCTGCCTCTACCATGGCCGACTGGCGCATGTGAACCTGGCCCCATAGGGCGTACAGACTATGAAGATCCGGCTACTGACCCTGAAGGCTGGGTCCTACCTCTACCATGAATCGAGGGGCAATCATGCATAATATAGCCCGGTCGGCCACATGAATAGCAAACCTCTGAACTCGATCGGCACTGACCCCAATGTAACTTCCCACACTGGGAACATCACGGTATGGGTGGCCTCGCCTGACCCGAATCACCTTTGAACTGAGACCCCGAAAAAATCTAACTCGGCCCGGAACGAGCAGATCTATCAAATCTCTGGCCTGAAACCCGTGGAGGCACACTGGTCATTGAATAGCCTGAATGCCTAGAAAACTGTTGTCTATGCCCGCCTCTAAACTCACTCATCGGACCCGAAGATCTGGTCCTCTTGCTATGTCCTCTATCATGCTCAAGTTCACTTCTTTCCTATTGTAGGCTTTCTTCTAAATTCTTACCATGGGCCTGAATGCATGAAATATCCATATTGTCCTGAAGGGACGCAGTCAAGCACCTATCCATCAAATGTGGCCCTAGGCCTTTCATAAATCGGTGTAACCGGTCACCCATATCCGTTACCATGGCCGAAGCATACCTAGCCAAAGAATTGAAGTGGAGACTATACTCTAGAGCACTCATGTTTCCTTGCCTCAAATTCAAGAACTTATCTAGCTCGCCGAACTTCTGGAGGTAAATAATGTCGGAGGAAAGCATCAACAAACTCTTGCCATACAAGGGGAGGCGCATTGGCTCACCATGAAGCCATCCAAACCGAGTACCAATGAACCGCAACATCCCTCAATCAATAGGACGCTAACTCCACCGATTCGGTGTCCGAAGCATGTAGCAAGCGAAGCGTCCTCAACATTCCATCAATAAAATTCTGAGGGTCCTCATCCGGCTTTGATCTAAAGAATTCCGGAGGGTTCAAGCTAATGAAGTCACGGGCCCTTGCACTAACAGCCCTATCACCTTGCCCTGTATTTTGCCGCTGAGTTTGAGCAGCAACCAATTGAGTAAGCAAATGAATGGTCTCTTTTACATCTTGGCCTGAAGCGTCCGGTAGAGGAGCCGGAGGTGTTGGAGCTGGGGCTGAGGCTCCCTCACGCTCCTCAGAAATAGGCACTGACTGGGAGGACTGAGATTGAGCCGCATTCTGGGACTCACTTTCCTCTACAAATGTTGGCGGTGCTCTTTCAGCCCGCTTTTCTGCCACTGTCTTGCCCTTTTGGGCTATTGTAGCCTTTCTTTTTACAGGCATCTCTGAAATACACAATACACGGTTAAGGAGAAGGAAGTTCTTATATCATAGCTCTATCGCACGATGTTATGAAAGAAGAAGGTCAATCATTCCTAAAATGTCCGCAGCCTCTTGTTTATAAGTGTGGCGTGCAACACACCCATAACCAAGACTCTACTGGACACGGCTCGTAGACACACCCTAGGATAGAACTACTCTGATACCACTTTTTTCATGACCCAACCGAAGGGCCGCGACGGGCACCTGGTGCTAGCCCACCCGGGCACCTCTTAACATACCTTTACATTTATATCTAGGTGAGCCACATATTAAATCATGCATTTCTATTCATCAATCGAACTATTCTCATCGGACAACAATATCATTATATAATCGTTGGCATCTATGCCTATGTCAATGTATATAAGCCGACGAGGCTAACAAAATGATGTACAAAATATAGGCCGACAACGCCAAACACGTCTAACCATATACACATGTCTACGAGCCTCTAAGGAGAGTATGTTACATCATATAGGCGGGACAGGACCTCGTTATGCCCATAAATATGTACACAAAAGAATAAGTACCAAAAAGCTATAGCTCCGAATGAAGTGGAGCTCCGCTATGTAGTCCCTGAGAAAATATAGCTATGGATCAAGCCTGTCTCCCAGGCCACCTGCGGGCATGGCGCAGTGTCCACAAACAAAAGGACGTTAGTACGAAGAATGTACTGAGTATGTAAAGCATGATCAAAATAAATAAGGAAGCATAATAAGCAACATAAGGAATAGCATGAGATGGGAGATAGTAATATCGTCATCATAAGTACTTACTTGCCTTTCATAGGAACTTTCCATTTCTAGTGCGTGATTGTGTACATACATCCGTATCCGTATCCGTACTCATTTACATTCGTATCCAAAATCGTATTCGTGTACATATTCTTGTTTGTATTTGTATCATGTCCGTATTCATACTCATATCTATATCATATACATATTCATATCGTATACATATCCATATCGCATACATATCCATAACATATACATATCATTTACATAGCATACCCGACCACGAAGGTTCGGTGTTTCACGTACCCAACCATGGTTAGGCTCGGTGATCATACATACCTGGCCAACTAAGGCTCAGTGTTACACATACCTGGCCCTACCAAGGCTCAGTGTTATCCGTACCCAACTGCAGTGGTGCGCGCGCATCGTCATATACATATATATACATATACACCTATATATTCTACCCGGCCATATAAGCACGGGGTTTCATAATAGCCATACATAGGCACACATGCATATAAGCTCATAGGCATCTTTAGCATTATCACCACTATCATCGTCATCATTATCGTTATCGTTATTATCGTCGTCACCATTATCATTATTACCATTATCTTCATTCATTACGTCTATCCTTATAGGATTATTCGTCATATGAGGAATTCAGTACAATCATAATACATATCAAGGATTATAAGCTTTGCAGCCTTTGGAGATAGAGTCATTTGGAGGACATCATAGACTTATAAAATTTAGAAGATTGGCCAAAGAGCCATGCCTTATGAAAGAAGGGTTAGCCTTACATACCTTTCCGTTCAACTATTTTACCATATGCACGTTATCCTTCAACCCTCACGTTTCTACCTTCATTGAAGTTATACTATCATTAGAAATCGATAGATAGCATACACGACTAAATCTAGATAAAATCGGACAGCATCTCCTTTATTTATACGACATTCCTCCATATCGGATATCAACTCCCAAACATCAATAATACGTTCATAACATCATAACAATAGTCCTTATTCATCTACATTATCTATATTTCTCAATTCACTCCCAATCACCCATATCCTTTGTCATAACACACATTTACATTCATTCATATATGTTACACCTCGGAAAATATTCCTTTGTCTCCCAATGAATGAACTAGTGAGGAGTACGAGCATACGATATTTCCCTGAGTAAGAAGTGACAATTGATGGCCTTAAGTAAGATTTCAAAGGAAATTGCAATAAGAGATAGGTTATGCTCCACAATGACTAATTATAGGTTTTGAAAATGTGAAAAGTTGCAAGTTTGCATTCTGGCCAGTTGGTCGTAAAATGAAATACGGACCGTAAAGTGGTATACGGTCCGTAAACTGCCATGTCGTATTTTGGCTTCCAAGACTTCAACTTTCTGCCAAATGATCAAATGGTTAAATACGACGTGGAATACGGACCGTAATGTGGTTTACGGCCCATAAACTGTGTCCGTAAATCACCACGTCTCAGTTTGAGTTTCTGGTTCTGTTATGATTAAATACGACCACGAAGGACGGTCCGTAAACTGGAATACGGACCGTAAACCAAGTTTACGACCACTGTGAACTTCAAATCAGATTTTTAAGTCATTAAATAAGGGGACCAAGGCTTATTTCATTTCACTTCTACATCACACCCCTTTTCTCTAGAACATCTCTCTACATATATTCCACAAGGATTCAAGGATATTTGGTGATCAACAACATAAATCAAGGGAATCAAGTGTAAGAAAACCATCAAAGATTATTCTATGACCAGTGCACCTCCACGGTTTTCAGGCCAGAGATTTGATAGATCTGCTCGTGCAGGGCCGAGTCCGAGTTCTTCGAGGTCCCAGTTTAAAGGTGATTCAGGTCAGGCAAGGCCACCCGTACCACAATGTTCCCAGTGTGGGAAGTTGCATTGGGGTCAATGCCGATTGGGTTCAGAGGGTTGTTATTCATGTGGTCGACCAGGCCACATTATGCGTGATTGCCCTTCGATTCATGGTAGAGGTAGGACCCAGCCTTCAAGGTCAGTAGCCGGATCTTCATCTTCTATGCGCCCTATGGGGCCAGGTTCACATGGGCCAGTCGGCCATGGTAGAGACAGAGGGAGAGTTCCCAGTTCTAGCGGTCCTCAGCACTGTGTTTATGCTTTAGCTGGACGCCAAGATCTCGAGTCTTCTCCTGACGTGGTCACAGGTATATTATCGGTATTCTCTCATAATGTATATGCTTTGATTGATCCGGGCTCCATATTGTCATATGTTACTCCATAAATTGCGGGTCGATTTAGGGTCAAACCAGACTCGATCAAACCTTTTGAGGTGTCTACACCCGTTGGTGAATCGGTAATAGCTAGCCGAGTATATAGAAATTGCATAGTTTTGATTTGTGACCGCCGTACTATAGTCGACTTGCATGAGCTAAAGATGGTATACTTTGATGTCATTATGGGCATGGATTGGTTGGCTTCTTGTTATGCCAATATCAACTGCAGAATGAAAATGGTTCGCTTCAAATTTCCGGGGGAACCAGTCTTAGAATGGAAAGGGAATACGGTGTCGCTGAAGGGCAGGTTTATTTCCTATCTAAAGGCAAGGAAAAAGATCATGAAAGGTTGCATTTATCATCTAGTTCGGGTTCAAGATATAGAAGCTGAATCACCGACTGTTCAGTCAGTTCCCGTAGTAAATGAATTTCCGGATGTGTTCCCGGAAGAGCTTCCAGGCCTTCCTCCCGAGCGGGAGATTGATTTCGCAATTGAAATTTTGCCAGGCACCAAGACCATATCTATTCCTCCTTATAGAATGGCTCCCGCAGAATTGAAAGAGTTGAATGAGCAATTGAAGGACTTGCTTGAGAAAGGCTTTATTAGGCCTAGTTCATCCCCGTGGGGAGCACCCGTATTGTTTGTCCGAAAGAAAGATGGCTTCTTGAGAATGTGCATTGATTACCGGCAACTCAATAAGGTGACAATTAAGAACAAGTATCCTCTTCCGAGGATTGATGACCTATTTGATCAATTGCAAGGTGCCAAATGGTTTTCAAAGATTGATTTGAGGTCCGGGTATCATCAAGTGAGAGTTAGGGAGAAAGATATCCCTAAGACAGCCTTTAGAACAAGATATGGTCATTTTGAGTTCCGGGTGATGTCATTTGGGCTAACTAATACGCGGCGGCACTTATGGATCTGATGAATAATGTGTTCAGGCCTTTTCTGGATTGTTTGTGATCGTATTTATCGATGACATCTTGGTATATTCTAGATCCGAGGCAGATCATGCGAATCATTTGCGTACTGTCCTCGGAGTTCTTCGAACCCGGGAGTTGTTTGCAAAGTTTTCCAAATGCGAGTTTTGGTTGAACTCAGTGGCATTTCTGGGGCATATTGTAGCAGCCGATGGTATTCGAGTGGATAGTCAAAAGATTGAGTCCGTGAAAACTTGGCCAAGGCCCACAACTCCTACGGAGGTTTGTAGCTTTCTTGGCTTAGCAGGTTATTACAGGAGATTCGTTGAAGGTTTTTCTTCTATTTCTGCACCACTCGCAAAGTTGACCCAGTAATTGGCAAATTTCTGGAAGTCTTTCCAAGAGGGTTTAGGGACCCAAGTGAGCCTTAGCACGGCATTTCATCCACAGACCGATGGAAAAGCTGAACGTACCATTCAGACTCTGGAAGACATGTTACGAGCATGTATGCTAGATTTTGGAGGAAATTGGGATGATCATTTGCCCCTCATTGAATTTGCTTACAATAACAGTTACCATTCTAGCATTCAAATGGCACCGTATGAAGCTTTATATGGGCGAAAGTGTAGATCCCCAATTGGGTGGTTTGAAACAGGAGAGACTAAATTGATAGGGCCAGACTTGGTCCAGCAAGCTATAGAGAACGTTAAGCTCATACAAGATCGGTTGTTAGCAACCCAAAGTCGTCAAAAGTCCTATGCGGATAATCATCGAAGAGACTTGGAGTTCAAAGTGAAAGGTTGGGTATTCTTGAAAGTGTCGCCTATGAAGGGTGTAATGAGATTTGGCAAAAAGGGGAAGCTTAGTCCCCGATACGTTGGGCCTTATGAGATTGTACGAAAAGTGGGCAAGGTAGCCTATGAATTAGATCTACCTCCGGAGTTGGAGTCAGTCCATCCAGTTGTCCATGTCTCGATGCTTCGGAAATGTGTAAAAGATCCTACTAAGATCGTGTCAATAAGTGAAGTACATATGACAGAAAAGTTATCATATGAATAGATACCCATTTCCATAATAGATAGGCAAGTACGGAGGCTTAGAAACAAAGAAGTGGTCTCAGTTAAGGTTCTATGGAGAAGCAGCAAACGAGAGGAAATGACATGGGAAGCGGAAGAATGTATGCGATCCAGATACCCACAGTTATTTCAGCCCGTGGAAGAAATCCAAGATGAGACGTCAAGATTTTAAGGTATGTATGTTTTCCTTTTATGCTTTTGTGTCGTGCGTGGCCAAATTTGTATACTAATGTGTTGTGGCCCTGTGAGGCATGGATATTATGGGTTGTTGTGACAGGATGGTAGTGCCATATTATAGGGGAAACTCTGGGGAAATTTTTATAGGATTCCAAAAGACTTTAACATTCGAGGACGAATGTTCTTAAGGGTGGGAGAATGTTACACCTCAGAAAATCTTCCTTTGTTGCTCAATGAATGAACTGGTGAGGAGTACGAGCATACGATATTGCCCCGAGTATGAAGTGACAATTGATGGCCTTAAGTCAGATTTCAAAGGAAATTGCAATAAGAGATTCTGGTTCTGTTATGATTAAATATGACCACGAAGGACGGTCCGTAAACTGGAATACGTCCGTAAACCAAGTTTACGACCACTGTGCACTTCAAATCAGATTTTTAAGTCATTAAATAAGGGGACCAAGGCTTATTTCATTTCACTTCTACATCACACCCCTTCTCTCTACAACATCTCTCTACATATATTCCACAAGGATTCAAGGATATTTGGTGATCAACAACATAAATCAAGGGAATCAAGTGTAAGAAAACCATCAAAGATCATCTAAGGGCAAGAAATTCAAATGGAGACAAACTAGGGTTTTGCTCAAAGTGGAGTACTATCAACTAAGGCTCGTTCCTACGACATCTAAGGTAAGATTCATGATAATTATATGTTGCTTAAGGTATTGGAGAGTTGAAATACTTGGATTGTAGAAGAATATGGTAAAATGGGTCATGAATGTTGAATAGTTCCATTTTTAGAAATAGTTTGGATTGAATCATGATTGTTGTTGTGTTATGACATGAATGGGTTATAAATGGCGTTAATATCATGAAGTATACATTGTATGTGAATGGACGAAATCATGTGTTATGATCTTGAATATGGAGAATTGTAAGTGAATTGAGAATATGGATAATATAGGTGACTAAATGCTATTGTTGTGATATGGTGAATGTATTGTTGACGTTTGGTAGTTGAATTATGATATGGAATAATGTCGTAAAAATAGAGGAGATGCTGTCCGATTTTCTCTAGCTTTAGCCATGTGATCTAGTTGTCGATTCTAACGATAGTATGACTTTAATGAAGGTATAAACGCAACCGTTGAAAGAGAACGTGCAAGTGGTAAATAGTCGAACGGAAAAGGTATGTAAGGCTAACCCTTCTTTTATAACGCATGGTTCTTTGGCAAAACATCTAAATCTTCCATAAGTCTGTGATGTCTCATAAATGATTCGATCTTCCGAGCTATTAAGCTCACGATTCTTGATATGCTACGATTGTACTAAGTTCCTTGTATGACGAGTAAGCCTATAAAGATAAGTGTGATGAATGGTGATAATAGTGATAATGATATTGATGACGACTATAATGGTAATAGCGATGATGATGACGATGACGATGATGATAGTAATGATAATAGTAAAGATGCTTATGAGCTATATGAATGTATGCCCTTGTATGGTTACTATGAAACACCGAGCTTATATAGCCGAGTAGTATATGTGTAGATGTTTACGTATGTATGTTTACGTAACGCGCGCACACCACTGCAGTTGGGTATGGATGACACTGAGCCTTGGTAGGGCCAGGTATGTGTAACACTGAGCCTTGGTTGGCCAGGCATGTATGACCACCAAGCCTAACTATGGTCGGGTACGTGAAACACCGAACCTTCGGGGTCGGGTATGTTATGTAAATGCTATGTATATGATATGATTATGTATATGATATGATATGAATGTGAATAAGGGCATGTATACGAATACGAGCACAAATATGGTACGGGTACTATTATGGAATACGGATAATGATGTATGTACACAAATACTTATTAGCAATGGAAAGTTCCTATGAAAGACAAGTAAGTGCATATGACGATGATATTGCCATCTCCCATTCTATGCTATTTCTTATGTTGCTATTTATTCTTCTATATTGATATTGATCATGCTTTACATACTCAGTACATTCTTCGTACTGACGTCCTTTTGTTTGTGGACGCTGCGTCATGCCGCAGGTGCACAGAGAGACAGGCTCGATCCATAGCTGTTTTCTCAGAGATTACATAGCAGAGCTCCATTTCATTCGGAGCCATAGCTTTTGGGTACTTATTCTTTGTTGTACATAATTATGGGCATAGCGGGGTCCTGTCCCGCTCATGTGATATGTTACACTCTTCTTAGAGGCTCGTAGTCACGTGTATATAGTTAGATATGTCTGGCCTTGTCGGCCTATATTTTGTATGTCATTTTGATAGCCTTGTGGGCTCATGTACGTTGACATGGCATAAGTGCCAATTATGATATAAAGGAATTGTCGTCCAATGGGACTAGCATGACGAATGAGTGGAATTATGCATTTAATTATGTGGCTCACCTAGATGTAAGCTTAAGTGTAAGTTAAGGGGTGCTCAGGTGGGCTAGCACTGGGTGCTCGTCGCGGCCCCCTAGACGGGTCGTGACAATATAAAATTTCTATCTCATGTTCTTAACATCATTTATAACATATCAATATCACAACACATCAAGAATCTTGACTCAATTCAAGTTACTCAAAATGGCACTATTCCACATTTATGACCCATTTTTCTATATCCTTCTACAATGCAAGTATTTCAACTTTCAAATACCTTAAACAACATGGAAATACCATAAATCTTACCTTAGGTGTTGTAGGAACAAGCTTTGGGTGGAAATACTTCACTTGAGCCAAAACCCTAGTTCATCTCTAATGAGATTTCTTGACTTGGATAATCCTCAATGGGTTTTCCCACACTTGATTCACTTAGTTTATGTTGTTGATCACTAATACCTCTTGAATTCTTGTGGAATAAATGTAGAGAGATGTTTTAGAGAGAAGGGGTGTGATATGGAAATGAAATGAAATGAAACTTGGATCCCTTATTTAATGAACCAAATCTGTCCCGACCAGTTCTACGGACCAACATACGGTCCGTATAAATTATACTGACCGTATGTCTGGCCGTAGAATTGGTCCAGAGAATGGTGACAATCTGGGCTGATTATACAATCCAACATACAGTCCGTATGTTTTATACGGCCAGTATGTTTGGCCGTATAATCCCTAGTGATCCGAAGTTCGTTTTCGTCGACTCGTTTGATCTCCAATCCTTATGGAACCGTCTTAGCACTTGTTTATCACCTCATTTACAATCTAAGGGACGTTATAACTCTTCTCCAAAGCATCACAAAATCCTCGTTAACTTGTTACTCGTAATTCCTTTTCGATATCTATCGTAAGCCTTGCCTTCTCTTAGCAAACTTTCTCCCCCTATCTCAAACATCTTTGAAATATTAATTACGGTCATCGAATGTCATTTCTCACTTATCGAAATACCGTATACTTCGCGCTCTTCGTTAGTCTATTCACTGTGCATCAACGAAAAATTTTCCGAGGTGTAACAGGGACATAAATGCAAATGTGGCTAGATGTGCAAAGAAGGTCCATAGATGCAAAAGGGTCAAAATTGCAAGCTTGAGGATTGGATGATGGCTATATGTGCAAGAGGAGCCTTTTTCCGCATTTCAAGCCAACATCCAACTAGCCAAACAAGGCTCTTGCCTCATTAATGGCATTCTTGTAATAACTAGCCTAGCTCTTAAGTCTCTTAGTATAAATACTAGACTTAGGTTATTTTCATAGTTAGATTATGTTGAATGAAGAAACTCTTATGAGAGATTGTAGTTGATAGTTTTAGATTAATATAGATTGTTTGGTTGGTTAACCAAGTGTTACTTCCTAGTTGCGAAGTGAATTGCTTATTTCCATCGAATTCAATGTTGCTCATTTGTGGATTCATTTGAGTCGTTTGTTGATTCGAATTGCTTAGGTTCTAGGGTTTGTAAATTCGATTGGAAGGGTTAGGGTTTGATATACCCTTTCTTGTCCATAGATTTCTTGCTCTTGGGTCAAGTATCTATCCATATATCCTTTTCCATTTCTATTCTTCATCCACCTTTTATTTTGATTTTTTTCTTATTCTTTTGTTTTTCTAGAGTTTCCTAGGTAGAATCGTATCATTTGGTATCAGAGCAAGGTTGAGAAATTATTCTATCAATTCTTCAATCCTTGGTTGAACGAAAAAAAAAATTGAAAATTAGATTGTTGTTGCTTTGTTGTTGGATTTGAGGTTAGAATTTAGTTTGTTACTATCAACAACCTCTAAATCCGAAGTTCCAAGTGATTTAGAGAAGTTTGAAGTGAATGACCATTGTTGAGCTTTGAAACTTTGAAGAACTCAAGAACTTGAAATGTGGGTCTTGTGATTCGATTGATATTGAAGGTTAAAACCTAGTGGGCTTTGTTCTCCATATCAAAGAGAACTTGGATCCGAAATTTGAGTGAATTCCGAGTTGATTTGAAGGTAGTTGCAATTTTGAAATTGTTCTTGTGTTCTTGAGGTTGTCCATATCTTCAAAGGAAGAAGGTGACCTAAAAGGAGTGTTTGATCTTCAAATTTTTGGTCAAAAGGTCAAAAGGTGTTTTCTAGCCCAAAAGGGGAAAATACCAGGTTTTGTGGGCCCAAGTACAAGGAATATTCATAAAAAGAAGCATCCTAACAAATCCCAAGAGAAAAATTAAAGTCACAAAAGTTAGCCCATATGCGACACATGCTAGTAGCACCTGCTAGTCGCAGGTGGTGTAGCATCTTGTGACAGAGAGTTGAAAATTTTGGTTTGCATCATCTGCTAGACGCAGATCACCATAGCATGTGTTGCATAGCTGTAGCATGTTGCGTATTTCAGGGTTTTCAATTCTAATTCTCTTTTGATTCCATTCCTAATCCTTTCCTTTGATTCTTGCAACTAATTAACAACCAGTAATCGATCTTATTAGTTGCTAATTAGTTCTTGAGTTCAAATTCATTTCGTGCCAATTCTTCTTAAGTTTTTCAATTTATTTCGTTGAAACTTCTTTGGCTTTTTTCCATTTGCTTTGAGTCATCCGTCATTCATCTAAACAAAAATCCATTCTACCACAAAGGATAAGCAACGTGTGAATTTGATTGGGCGAGCGATTCATCAACAACTTCGAAAGAGCACGGAGTGTGGTAAGGTTGAGAGTTCAATACGAGTGATGTGAGGCTTTTATTGCTAATCTTTTTTACTAGTTTTGCAGGTCATCGTGTCTAACCAAGGTGATATGAGGCAAAAGGTAGTAGATATGTCATCCATAGCAAGTTCATTGGCTATGATCATGAATCAAATCTCGGGCATGCAAGCGGGTATGGAAGAGATGAGAGGAGAGATGAATGGGAAGTTGAAGGGTATGGATGAACGGATGGTGAGTATTGAGAAAGTTCAAATGGAGGGTTCGAGTAGAATGGGCACTCCCCGTTCTCGGAATGAAGGTAATGGGGATAAAACACAAGACACTACACCAACCATTACCCCGGGACAAGCCCATGCCTTGTGTAATCCCAACACCACAACCACCTCCACCCCAAACAACCAACCTTCCATCCCAAAACTCCACTTTCCAAAACACCAATCGACAAACCTGTCCCCACGTTTACCAACACAACCCGAACGAGGCAATCCCTCAAGTAACCTTACAACAAACACCCCAAGCTCCACCCCAAGTCCAAACACAAGATCCCTTTCCTAACTAAAACCAATACCAACGCCACTACCAATACCCCAAGAATGAAGAGGAGTATGATAACTATCCACAAGGTCGGTGGTGGGATGATAACTGGCAAGAAGGGAGGCGTGGAGGAATGAATAACAGGGGGAGGGGAGGAAGAGGAGGTTTTTGAGAGGTTTTCAAGCCATGACCCTAGATTGCAAGGTCATGTAGACCTAGGGAGGGCCCAAGGTTATGAAGACCGGGGAAGATGGAAAGATCATGAGCAGAATTTGAACACCATCAAGGTTAACCTTCCTGTGTTCCAAGGGGGTAGCAATCCGGAAGATTTCCTTGAATGGAAATTGCAAAGTGAGTGCATCTTTCTCACGAACAATGTGTCCGAGGCCTTGAAGGCAAAGTATGCCCTCACTTAATTTGAGGGGTACGCTTCTACTTAGTGGGAATATAAAAAGTTACAAAGGGCTCAACAAAACATCTATGATCTTCCAACTTGGAACGACTTGATCGAGCTCATGGAAACAAGGTGGCTTCCACCCATATACCACCAAGATGCACTTAAAAGGTTGTACATGTTGAAGCAAGGGTTGAAAAGTATGGAAGCATACTTTGACCAGTTTGAGGACTTGCAGATGAAGTCCAAGATAGAAGATCATAAGGAATACACTATTATAAGGTTTGTAGCCAACTTGTATCGGGACATCTCTAAACCGATGAGGCTCAAGACTTATAATAGTCTTGAAGAGGCATTCCATGATGCATCCAAGGTTGAAGCGGATCTAAAAGAAGAGAGGTCTTACAAAGACAAAGGCAAAATATCTTCAACTTAGAACCAAGGGAAAGAGAAGTGGAAGCCATCCACTTGGGAGAAGTCCAAGATCACTACTCCCACTCCTCAGGCTAAGTTTTTTGTTACAAGGCTAGAGGAGACGACCAAGCCAAAGGAGGTAACAACGTTAAACCTAACTTCCCTCGTCCATCTACCATTTAATGTTTCAAATGCCAATGTAGAGGACATATTGCAAGTGAGTGTCCCAACCGGAGGACTATCACTATAGTGAGGGATGGGTATCGAACCAATGATGAAAATGAGGGCGGGGTTGGTCATGATAAGGAAGGAGAAAGTAGTGAGTGTGAGGGTGATTCCAAGGATGAATTTGAATTGAGATATGAGGAGACTTTGAATCGTGCTATTGTTGCTAGAAAGGCCATGGGAGCTCTAGCTAGGGAAGAGAGTGACAAACGGGAGAACTTGTTTCATGCTAGGTGTAAAATTTTGGACAAGGTTTGTTCCTTGATAATTGATGGTGGGAGTTGCACTAATGCGGTTAGCCAATTCTTGGTTGAAAGTATGAAAGTCCCCACAAGAAAACACCCTAGCCCCTACAAGTTTCAATGGTTCAATGAAATTGGAGAAATGTGGGTGATCAAGCAAGTGATTATCCAATTGAGCATTGGAAGATATGAGGATGAAATTTTATGTGATGTGGTACCAATGCAAGCGTGCCATATTTTGCTTGGAAGACCTTGGCAATTTGATGTGGATGCTCAACATAGTGGGCAGACCAACAAGTATTCTTTTGTGGTCAAAGGTAAAAAGTATGTCCTTGCTCCATTGACTCCCCATGAAGTCTGTGAAGACTATATAGTCATGAAGGAGTTACGTGAAAAGATGAAAAAAGAGGAAATGGTTGTGAGTGAAAAGGAGACCTTAGTTGATTAAGGAGGACAAGGTTCGACCCAGGAGAAGAGTAAGAAGTGTATGGTCACTAGAGGAATGTTAGGAGGGGAGGAAAGGTGTGGTAAAGAGAAGGACTTGGTGCCAAGTCAAGCTAACCCCTCTAACCTTTCTATTTCTTCTAGTTGTCGTGTTCCTTTTGTAGGTACTTATGTGGATGATCACCCCAAAGAGGACATGGACCCGAGTTTCCAAGTTCCTTTGGAGGATGAAGTGGTGCTACCCTCTTCCAAAGAGGGAGGCCAAAACAAGGAACTTGACCAAATTGACAAAGGTGATGTGCTTCAACAAAGAGGTAACAAAGCTAACCCTTCTACTTTAGCAAATGTGGATCACTCTGTGCTTGATGAACAATTGAGTAGAGGTCAAGTTTTGCCTTGTGTGTGAATTAGTGACCCTTTGTTAATTGATGATGTCTTGGTGAAAAGTGCTTACACACTAGTTGATCCTTTTGATGACTATATTGACTCTTCTTGCAAGAGTAAATTGTGTCCATCTAGTGGTAGCACTTGTGTTGATATTGAACCTTTTGAGAGTGAACTTGCTTATTTTGGATGTGATCTTGTACTTGGGCATGCTCTCTTCAAGGATGGCAATTTTCTTGATAATGATATAGTGGATGATTGTGAAATGCATGACCTTGTGTTTTGTGATGTTGAAAATGAATCCATTCTTTGAAATCATAAAGTCACCAAAATTACACTATGGTATGATGATCCATTTCTTAGTGAGAAAAACCTCCTCTTAAGGGATATTGACTTGATTGCTAAAAGGGATTATCTTGAAAAGGAGGGTAAAACTTGGCTACAAATTGCTAAACATCTCTTGTGTGATACCTTTCCTTATGACCTCTTTGCTTATAAAAACTTTTGTCTGTTGTTGCATATGTTTATAATGGGTTTTCAAGTGGGATGTGTAGACCATGACCTGAGGCATATCGTTGTTTATGACCCCGGTGTAGTGTCCTCTTGTTATGTCTTGATAGTGAAACCATTGTTTGAAGAGACTAGTGTAGAGGGTTGGACTCTAGGTTGAAATGTCCTTACTTTACATCTTACACTTAGTCAAAATGAAGGTAGAACTTGCTTTGGGAGTGAGTTATTTCTTGAATTTTGGCGAATTCACCTTATTGAAATCCTATGTATGCATGATTACTATTGATGTGTGGTTGTACCACAAATTTATTCATCCTTGGCATGATTATGTGGTTATTATTGTGTGTGCTAACCCTCAATCTTTGAGGAGTATGTTGTCTTCCATCTTCCTTTGGCTTTTTCAAGGTTCGGATTCGAGGACGAATCCTTTTCAAGAAGGGGAGGATGATATGATCCTACTAGGCACACCTCGCTTGAAGGCTCACATTGAAGACCAAGGCATGGGACTCCAATCCATTCAAGCTAAGAGGGAGACCAAAGGAGCATTAGAGACCCATGGAGAGGCACAAAAGCCCCATAAGAAGGCCTATGAAGTATGGAAAATAGCTTGGATGGGAATGAAAGAAAAACCTACAAGAAAGAAGGCCAACACTCAAAGTGGCTAGAATCGCAAAGGGACATAAATGCAAATGTGGCTAGATATTCAAAGAAAGGCCATAGATGAAAAAGGGTCACAATTGCAAGCTTGAGGATTGGATGATGGCTATACGTGCAAGAGGAGCCTTTTTCCGGATTTCAAGCCAACATCCAACTAGCCAAACAAGGCCCTTGCCTCATTAATGGCATTCTTGTAATAACTAGCCTAGCTCTTAAGTCTCTTAGTATAAATACTAGACTTAGGTTATTTTCATAGTTAGATTATGTTGAATGAAGAAACTTTTATGAGAGATTGTAGTTGATAGTTTTAGATTAATATAGATTGTTTGGTTGGTTAACCAAGTGTTACTTCCTAGTTGCGAAGTGAATTGCTTATTTCCATCGAATTCAATGTTGCTCATTTGTGGATTCATTTGAGTCGTTTGTTGATTCGAATTGCTTAGGTTCTAGGATTTTTAAATCCGATTGGAAGGGTTAGGGTTTGAAATACCCTTTCTAGTCCATAGATTGCTTGCTCTTGGGTCAAGTATCTATCCATCTATCCTCTTCCATTTCTATTTTTCATCCACCTTTTATTTTGATTTTTTTTCTTGTTCTTTTGTTTTTCTAGAGTTTCCTAGGTAGAATCGTATCACTCCTCATAAGTTAACTTTTCTGTCACTTGTACATCATTTACTGGCACGATCCTAGTAGGATCTCCAATACATTTACGAAGCATCGAGACATGGAAAATTGGGTGAACTGACTCCAAATCAAGAGGTAGATCTAACTCATAGGCCACTTTGCCTACTTTGCGCAAAACTCATAAGGCCCAATGTATCGGGGACAGAGCTTCCGCTTTTTGTCAAATCTCATTACACCCTTCATTGGTGACACTTTTAAGAATACCCAATCTTTCACTTGCACTCTAAGTCCCTTCGACGATTATCCGCGTAGGACATCTGACGACTTTGGGCTGCTAATAATCGATCTTGTATGAGCTTAACTTTTTCTATGGCTTGCTGGACCAAGTCTGGCCCTATCAATTTAGTCTCTCCTACCTCGAACCACCCAATTGGGGATCTACACTTTCGCCCATATAAAGCCTCAAACGGTTCCATTTGGATGCTAAAATGATAACTATTGTTATAACCAAATTCAATGAGTAGTAAGTGATCATCCCAATTACCTCCAAAATCTATCATACATGCCCTTAACATATCCTCAAGAGTCTGAATGGTACGTTCAGCTTGTCCATCAGTCTGCGGGTGAAATGTCGTACTAAGGCTCACTTGAGTGCCCAAACCCTCTTGGAAGGACTTCCAAAAATTAGCTGTAAACTGAGTTCCTCTATCAGAGATAATAGATACTGGAACACCATGGAGTCGCACTATCTCTTTAACATAAAGCTTTGCATAATATTCTGCCACATATGTCGTTCTGACTGGTAGGAAATGAGCTGACTTCGTGAGCTATCCACAACCACCCATATAGAATCATACTTACGTCGAGAACGGGGTAAGCCTGTAATGAAATCCATGTTAATCACTTCCCACTTCCAAGTTGGAATTTCTATAGCTTGCAACAATCCGCCCGGCTTTTGGTGCTCGATTTTTACTTGTTGACAGTTAGGACATTGAGCTACGAATTCCGCTATATCTTTCTTCACCCCATTCCACCAATATATAGATTTAAGATCATGGTACATTTTCGTTGCTCCGGGGTGGATAGAATAACGGGAACAATGAGCTTCTGTCAATATTTGGTGGCGTAAACCTGTCACATCAGGAACACATAATCTGCCTCGGTATCGGAGAACTCCATCTCCTGCAATCTCAAATGATGACTTCTCCTTCTGAGGGAGTGTATCTCTGTAATGCATTAGCATGGGATCTTTGTATTGTCGCTCCTTCACTTCCACTACTAGTGGCGAGACTGCTGAATCCTGAATGGTGGTTCCCTAACTACCTGAGTCCACTACTCGAACTACTAGATTAGCTAACTGCTGGAGCTCACGAGCCACATCTATTTTCTCTGGTTGTACATCACACAAACTTCCCATGGATCTGCGGCAAAGAGCATCAGCCACCACATTTGCCTTTCCGGGGTGATATAGGATATCAACATCATAATCATTTAGCAATTCCAACCATCATCGTTGCTGCAAATTCAACTCTTTCTGTTTGAAGATGTACTGAAGGCTCTTATGATTTGTATAAATATCCACATGGACACCATATAAATAATGTCTCCATATCTTTAATGCATGAACCACTGCAGCCAATTCTAAATCATGGGTTGGATAATTTTTCTCATGTTTTCATAATTGCCTTGAAGCATACGCAATCACCTTACCATGTTGCATCAACACACAGCCTAGCCCAATGCCTGAAGCATCGCAATAAACAACATAACCCTCCAATCCTTCTGGAAGTGTGAGGACTGGGCAGAAGTCAACCTATCTTTCAGCTCTTGGAAACTACGTTCACAAGCATCTGTCCATTGAAACTTAGCTGATTTCTGGGTCAGCTTTGTGAGTGGTGCAGAAATAGAAGAAAAACCTTCAACAAATCTCCTGTAATAACCTGCTAAGCCCAGAAAGCTAAGAACCTCCGTAGGAGTTGTGGGCCTTGGCCAAGTCTTCACGGAATCAATCTTTTGGCTATCTACCAGAATACCATCGGCTGCAACAATGTGCCCCAAAAATGTCACTGAGTTCAACCAAAACTCACACTTAGAAAATTTGGCGAATAGCTCTCGAGTTCGAAGCACTCTAAGTACAGTACGCAAATGTTCCGCATGTTCTACCTCGGATCTAGAATACACCAAGATATCATCGATGAATACAATCACAAATAGATGTAGGAAAGGCCTGGACACATTGTTCGTCAAATCCATAAATACTGCCGGTGCATTAGTTAGACCAAATGACATTACCCGGAACTCAAAATGGCTATATCTTATTTTGAAGGCTGTCTTTGGGATATATTTCTCCCTGACTCTCACTTGATGATACCCGGACCTCAAATTTATCTTTGAAAACCATTTGGCACCTTGGAATTGATCAAATAAGTCATCAATCCTCGGAAGAGGATATTTGTTCTTAATCGTCACCTTATTCAATTGCCGATAATCAATGCACATTCTCAAGGAGCCATCTTTATTTCGGACAAGAAATACGGGTGCTCCCCACGGGGATGAACTAGGCCTAATAAAGCCATTCTCAAGCAAGTCTTTCAATTACTCCTTCAACTCTTTCAATTCTGCGGGAGCCATTCTATAAGGAGGAATAGATATAGGCTTAATGTCTGGCAACACATCAATAGAAAAATCAATCTCCCGTTCAGGAGGGAGGCCTGGAAGCTCTTCCGGGAACACATCCGGAAATTCATTCACTACGGGAACTGAGTGAAGAGTCGGCGGTTTAGCTTCGACATCTTGAACCCGTACTAGATGACAAATGCTCCATTTCCTTTCCTGATCGTGATCATTTTCCTTTCCTTTAGATAGGTAATAAACCTACCTTTTGGTGACGCAGTATTCCCTTTCCATTCTAAAACTGGTTCTCCCGGAAATTGGAAGCGAACCATTTTCATTCTACAAACAACATTGGCATAGCAAGAAGCCAACCAATCCATGCCCATAATAACATAAAAGTCTACCATTTTTAACTCATGCAAGTCAACCGTAGTACGTCGGTCACAAATCACAACTATACAGTTTCTATATACTAGGCTAGCTATTACTGATTCACCAACGGGTGTAGACACCTCAAAAGGTTTGATCGACTCTGGTTCGACTCTAAATCGACCCGCAATATATGGAGTAACATATGACAATGTGGAGCCTAGATCAATCAAAGCATACACATCCCGAGAGAATACCAATAATATACCTGTGACCACATCAGGAGAAGACTCAAGATCTTGGCGTCCAACCAAAGCATAAATACGGTGCTGAGGACCGCTAGAACTGGGGACTCTCCCTTTGCCTCTACCATGGCCGACTGGCACATGTGAACCTGGCACCATAGGGCGTACAGAGGATGAAGATCCGGCTACCGAACCTGCAGGCTGGTAGTTCAACGTAATCGCAATAAAATTTCTTTGGACTGCTACTTTTACTTCATCAATTCTCGTTGAAAGACCAAAGAAATGTACAATAACTTTTTTAAGGCAGCTCGTCTTGAATTAAAACTATCCATCAAAAGGAATGGATGCAGCAACGTGAGTTTCACTTTTCTTTGTAGCAGCTCATGATTTAATTTTGAAAACAGCAACGTGAGGTACAACTTTGAAGAAGCAAATTATCATTTCTCTCAAGAACAACTTGTGGGTTGTGCTCACCGCTTCAATCTCGTTGTTCCGTTTGTCGCGTGGTTTAATTCGGGCTTTCTTTGAAGGGATGTAAAGTGGAAGAAGATCATTTCTTGGCATATAAGGTAAGAAATCCTCTCTCCTAGATGTATTTGATTTATCCAAGTCGTATCTACATTGCTAGATGAAGGAAATACGAAAATTATATCGGAAATCGGATAAATTAGTGTTGTAGTTCGGTGGACTGTTTTGGGAGGTTGTTCTTATGAAATTATATGAATGGAAATTAATTGAATAACCTGGAGGTGTTGTTGTTGTTGTTGTTAATATTGTTGAGAAATTTCGGAATGAAGATGGGATTTAAAACTATTGTTTAATTGACAAGCAGAGCTTACCGCTCGTCGCATTATTGCTTGAATTATTGAAACTATTTTTATATTGTTGAGGGGCTGGATCGATGGGATTAATTATTGATGTTGTTAATATGGTTTTTGGTATTGTTGTTGATGATTTGGCCGAGTTGAATTCTCGGGGTTTGTTGAATTTATAAAGGAAATGCTGTCCGAATTTCTATAAATGACGTGCTAGCTTAGGGTTGGATTCCTAAGTACCTATAACTAATGTTTGGTATCTACTGACGTTGTTGTAGATCTTGGGAAGCCCGAGACTTAAGTTTGTATTAGCTTAAGAAGCGGACAAGGTATGTTAAGGCTATTCCCTTTTCTTCTTTTGGCATGGTCTATATGAAACAAACGGACGACGAACGTATAAACTCCAAAGAAGCTCATATTCTTAGGAATACTAGAATGGCTAATTTTCTTGATTTCCGAAAGCTATTTCATTATGTTCTGATACATGTCTATGATTCCTGAAGTCCTATTTTGATATAATCCATAGTGACATTCGAGGGTGCTTCCAGGTTATTCAAAGAGTTTCAGAAATAATCTTATGAGTCTCACTTGCATTCATTTGCTTCTATATATATGTATACACTATTACATTTCACCGAGTCCCTCACTAGAGGTCCGGGTACGGTATATATATGATTATTTTACCGAGTCCCTCACTAAAGGGCCGAGTACGGTATATATTTACATTTCACCGAGTCCCTTACTAAAGGGCCGAGTACGGTATATATTTACATTTCACCGAGCCCCTTACTAAAGGGCCGGGTATGGTATATATTTACATTTCATCGAGTCCTTTACTAAAGGTCCAGGTACGGTATATATTTACATTTCACCGAGTCCCTTACTAAAGGGCTGAGTACGGTATATATTTACATTACTAGTCTTTGCCTTCGGGGTATTTACATTATTGTTCTCTGCCTTCAGGGCTATTCATATTACAGGCTGTTAATCGTAGTTTCATTATGACTTATATGTCATTCCTTATGATTACTGCTGCTTTACATACTCGGTACATTGTTCGTACTAACGTCCCTTTTCCTGGGGGCGCTGTGTTCATGCCACACAGTCCCAGATTGTTTTGCAGGTAAAAGTATTCAACTAGGATGGTTGCCTATCAGCTGGGATTGGGAAAACTCCATTTTCTTCCTGGACTAGTGCCGAGTCATTATGGTTATCATATGTGTGTATGAGTATGTCAGGGCCCTGTCCCGACTCATATAATTCAGGTGTTTACTCTTAAAGACTTTGCAGACAGTGTCCTGTGTTTAGTAAGTTGAGATGTCATGCGTTGAGTAAAGCGACCATGTAGGCCAATATGTCAGTTTGACTTACTCGGTTTTTGATTAGTTGAGTATCGTTCGCAAATTTCTATGGTTTGACTGAAAGTAATTTATTATATTTCCAAAAAAAAAAATATAATTCCAGTTTCATTATGTGAATGCCAGAGGGTTCGCGCATGTTACACCTCGGAAATTTCTCCGTGAACGTATAACGAGTACACAACAAAGTGTATGAGTGTGTGATGTTTTGCTAAGTAGGGAATGACTATTTATGAATTTTGGAAATGAGAAAGTTACAGATTTGCACTTCGACCCAATGGGTCGTAAAATAGAATACAGCCCGTAAAGCGGTTTACGGACCATAAACTGCCATCATCCTTCAACATTCCAAAAACTTCAACTTTCTGCCAAATGACGAAATGGTTAAATACGACTCAGAATACGGACCGTAAATTGAAATACGGGCCCGTAAACTGCAACCGTAAACCACCATGACTCCAATATACCTTTCTATTTCTGATATGCTTAAATATGGGCGTGAAGGACGGACCGTAAATCAGAATACGGCCCGTAAACTGGGTTTAGGACCACAGTGCATCCCGACTACTGTTCATAGAAATCAGATTTTGTGATTAATATAAGTGACCCTTTTCATTCATTTTCATTTCATTTCTTATCTACACAACTCAAGAGAACTCTAGAACATTCCAAACATTTAATCCACAAGAATTTAAGGGAAATTAGTGATCAACTACATGAAATCCATGGAACCAAGGGTGTGAAGCTCACCAAAGTTCATCTACACCAAGAAATTGCAAAGGAAGTGAAATAGGGTTTTTGGCATAAAAGAGTGTTATTGCTCAAGGCTTGTTCCAACACTACCCAAGGTAAGTTTGATGACCTTCTCGTGATGATTGAAGCATTAATACATTGAAACACTTGGATTATAGAAGAGTGTAGTAACTGGGTCATAAAATGTGAATAGTGTCATAGTTGAATGATAGTTGGATTGCATTATGAATGTTGATGAGTTGGGAGTATAAATATGTTATAAACGACGTGTAGACCATGAAATAGGTGTGATGTATGAGAAAATGTGATGATGAGCTAAAGCCCATAAATGTGGACAAATTGGAGAAAAATGGTGGAATGTGATAAATGATGATTGTTGAATACAATATTGTGAACGTTGTTGTGAGCGTTTAGGAGTTAATACGGAATATGGGAAAAGTAGTATAAACAAAGGAAGTGCCGCCAATTTTTTTCCCTAGAAATAGTAGCGCGTTCTTAAAGTTGATTAACTAACGTAAATGTGAATTCTCTTTTGAAGGTAGAAACGCGATATCGAAGGAGAACAAGCGAACGATAGCTTAGTTAAACGTCAAAGGTATGTGAGGCTAGTCCCTTCATTCTAATGGCATGAATCTCATAGCATAATTTTCCTCCTCTTCATGAGTTCCTATATTCCGGAAAGCTAAAAGCCTATGCCTATGAATGGTAATATAAGATAAGAGGTATGAGAGGATGATCTTAAAATGGTATGATGTTATTTATTGCTCACACTCACCTTATATGTTAGTTCCTTTAAGGTGAGGCAGGATGTCGATAATTGCTCCATAGTGAAATCGGGGGATCACGACCTTACGTCACCCCGATAAAGTAATGTTGTTCATAAGCCTTATGCATGTATTGTGATAAATATGTTACGATAAGAATATTATGATGATGATATAACACCGCGCCTAGTTGGCCGGGCAGTCACCGCTAAGGCGGGCAGCTATACGATACACCATGGCCAAATGGCATGGGCAAACACCACTAGTGGGGAGCATGAGATGATACCCCGGACGCGGGAGGCCTGGACGCAGGATAATGTTATGATTATCACACCGATCCGATATGGACGGGCAACTTATACATTACTACACCGCACCTATATGAGCGGGCAGCTTATACATTATGCAAACATGATATGATGACGAGTATGAGTAAGACAACGTGACTTAATTCTTTTATACATGACAGTTAGATATACATGTTCCATATTGACATTTCCTTTATGTCATTGTTCTACTTCATTTTTTATGCCTCTCATACTCAGTACAATATTCGTACTGACGTCCATTTTCTTTAGACGCTGTGATTATGCCCACAGGTAGACAGGGAGGAGAGCTCGACCCAGACCAGCAGTAGCCGTCAGCTAATTGAAAGCACTCCTTTGTTTGGAGGTGCTTACGACGATTCTTTTGGTGTATATTTATGAATATGTATTTTCAGGCATGACGGGGTCTTATCCCGTCCTTATGCTTAGCACTCCAGTAGAGGCTCGTAGATGCGCAGTGTGGGTTAGATGGTCTCACGAGATTCTATTATATGTATATATATATATATATATATATATTATTTTGATGGCCGAGAGGCAAATGTATTTAAAAAGTATTTATGTTTCCATATAAAATTTGATTTTCCTACAATTTTGAGTATAAAGCTGATAAAAGACCATTAAATGAGCAAGTTAAGTAGTAGCACGAGTGGTGCTCGGTGGCTAGCCCTGGGTACCCGTCACGGCCCCTAGCTGGGTCGTGACAAAAGTGGTATCAGAGCGGTTCAGTCCTAGGTAGTGTCTACGAGCCGTGTCTAGTAGAGTCTTGTTTATGGTGTGTTGCGTGCCACATCAATAAACAAGAGGCTACAGGGCATTTAGGCAAAATTACCATTCTTCTTCCTATGAGATCGTGCGATAGAGCCATGTATAAGATTTTATCCTCCCTAATAGTGTGTTGTGATTTCAGAATGCCGCCAAAGGGAAAGGCTACAGCCGCCCAGAAGGGCAAGACTACGGCAAAGAGGCGGGTAGAAAGAGAGCCTCCGATGGATATAGAAGAAGGCGAATCACATAATGAGGCCTTGTCTAACACTTCTTCTACCCCGCCTAATATGGAAGAGCAAGGAGGAACTCCAGCTCCAATTCCTCCACCGGTCGCTCGGGTCAACAAGTGACCGAGGCCATTCATTTATTAATGCAATTGGCTGCCGCTCAGGAACAACGGCAAGGTGCGAGTTCGAGTGATCGGGCAGCAAGTACCAAAGCCTGTGATTTTATGAGTCTAAATCCTCCGGAATTTTTTGGGTCAAAGCCGGATGAAGACCCACAAGGTTTCATAGATGAGGTGTTGAGGACATTGAAGATTGTCCATGCCTCCGAAACTAAATCCGTGGAGTTGGCATCTTATAGACTCCGGGATGTGGCTATTTTATGGTATAACAACTGGGTAATGTCACGAGGAGAGAATGCCCCTCCTCCGGTTTGGCAGGAATTTTTGGATGCATTTATTCGTCACTATTTGCCACCCGAGGTTCACCGAGCTAGAGCGGACAGGTTTCTAAATCTGAGGCAAGGAAATATGAGTGCCCGGGAGTATAGCATGCAATTTAATTCTTTTGCTAGATATGCCTCGGCTATCGTGGCCGACATGGGAGACCGGGTACATAGATTTGTAAGTGGCCTAGGGCCACATTTATTCAGAGATTGTTTAACGGCTTCCTTGCAAAACGGGATGGATATTTCCCGAATACAAGCCCATGGTCAGAATTTAGAGGGGCGACAACAACCACCAAGGAATGACCGCGATAACGAAAGAAGGCAAGGCAAGAGGGGTAGATCTATGGGAGAAGGCAGTGGTTATAGAGGGGGATCAAGGAAGACATATTCTGGTTACTCCGGCCAGTCGGTGACCAGTGCACCTCCTCGATTTACAGGAAGGAGATTTGATCGCTCCTTCCACTTAGGACAGGGCCAAAGTTCAAGAACTCCAAATTACCAGTTCAGGGAAGACTATAGTCAGAGGAGACCCCCAGTACCACGATGCAGCCAGTGCAGTAGATTGCATTCCGGACAGTGTCGCCAGGGTTCGACGCTTGCTATACTTGCGGCCAAGTTGGGCACATGATGAGAGATTGCCCGTCCATGAGTGGTAGAGTTGGAGTTCAGCCTATAGGCTCAGCAGTTGGTTCTTCCTCAGCACGCCCGGCAGGACAGATTCCCCAGATGTCAGCTGGCCGAGGTAGAGGTAGAGGGGCCGCATCTACTTCAGGTGCCACTCAGCCCCGTGTATATGCTTTAGCCGGATGATAGGATCTTAAGTCCTCCCTGGATGTGGTTACAGGTATATTGCCTATACTCTCCCGTGATGTATACGCACTAATAGATCTGGGTTCTACTTTTTATTATATTACTCCATATGTTGCTGGTTATATTGGGGTGAAACCTGAGCCAACTAAACCTTTTGAGGTACTCACTCCAGTTGGTTAACCCGTGATAGCAAGGCAAGTGTACAAAAGTTGTGTCATTGTGATATATGATCGTCAGCCCAAAGCTGATTTGATTGAGCTGAAAATGATAGATTTTGATGTAATCATGGGTATGGATTGGTTGGCCTCGTGTTATCCAAATGTTGATTGTCGCACAAAAGTTTTTTCGATTTCAATTTCCGGGAGAGCCCGTGCTCGAATGGAAGGGTAATGCAGCATCTCCAAAGGGTAGGTTTATTTCCTACCTTAAGGCAAGGAAGATGATAGCCAAGGGTTACATTTATCATTTAGTTCGGGTTCATGACACCGAGTCAAAGCCACCAACTTTCTAATCAGTTCCGGTCGTGAATGAATTCCCAGAAGTGTTTCCAGACGAACTTCCAAGACTTCCTCCAGAAAGGGAGATCGACTTCGCCATTGATGTGTTGCCGGAAACCAAGCCTATTTCAATTCCTCCTTATCGAATGGCTCTGGCAGAATTAAAAGAGCTAAAGGCGCAGTTGAAAGACTTGCTTGAAAAGGGGTTTATTAGGCCCAGCTCATCACCGTGGGGAGCACCGGTCTTATTTGTAAGAAATAAAGATGGATCTCTACGAATATGTATCGACTACAGGCAATTGAATAAAGTGACGATAAAGAACAAGTATCCTCTTCCAAGGATTGATGATTTATTTGATCAGCTACTGTGTGCCAAATGGTTTTCAAAAATAGATTTGAGATCGGGTTACCATCAGGTGAGAGTTAAAGAAGCGGATATTCCCAAGACGGCCTTCAGAATGAGATATGGTCACTATGAATTCCGAGTGATGTCGTTTGGGTTGACTAATGCTCCGGCCGTGTTTATGAACTTGATGAATAATGTGTTCAGGCCACTCTTGGAATTATTTATAATAGTATTTATTGATGATATTCTGATATATTCTCGCACTGAATCGGATCATGCAGATCATCTGCGAATTGTTCTTAGCATTCTTCGAGCCCGAGAATTGTATGCAAAATTTTCAAAGTGCGAGTTCTGGCTAAATTCTGTGACATTTCTGGGCCATGTCATTTCAAATGATGGCATTCGAGTCGACACTCAGAAAATTGAAGCTGTGACTACTTGGCCAAGGTCTACGATGCCTAAAGAAGTTCGTAGTTTTCTGGGTTGGCAGGTTATTACAGATGGTTCGTAGAGGGGTTCTCGTCTATTTCAACCCCATTGACGAAGCTAACCCAGAAGTCAGCCAAATTTCAATAGACTGATGCTTGTGAGCGCAGCTTCCAAGAGTTGAAAGATAGGTTGACCTCAGCTCCAATCTTAAAACTTCCAGAAGGGCCAGATGGCTATGTTGTATATTGTGACGCTTCCAGTGTCGGATTAGGGTGCGTATTGATGCAGCATGGGAAAGTTATTGCATATGCTTCGAGACAATTGCGGAAACATGAAAGGAACTATCTGACTCATGATCTCGAATTGGCTGTAGTTATTCATGCCTTAATGATATGGAGGCATTATTTGTATGGCGTGTATGTTGATATCTATACAGACCACAAAAGCCTTCAGTACATCTTCAAGCAGAAGGTGTTGAACCTGCGGCAGAGGCGGTGGTTAGAATTATTGAAGGATTATGATGTGAACATTTTGTATCACCCCGGAAAAGCGAATGTAGTAGCCGATGCGCTTAGCCGCCGATCAATGGGCAGTTTATGTGAAGTCCCTCCGGAAAAGAAAGAGATAGTTCATAAGCTCTGCCAATTAGCTAATCTTGGAGTGCGGGTGATTGATTCGGGTAATGCAGGGATTAGCATCAATGACCCCACAACTTCGTCCTTGGATGTAGAAGTGAAAGAACGACAATATGAAGATCCTCAATTGCGTCGCTACCGAGACACATCTCATGGAAAAGAAAAATCTCCATTTGAAGCTCCTATGGACGGAATTCTTAGATACCGAGGTAGGCTATGTGTGCCGAATGTAGCAGAATTGCGCCGACGAATTCTAGAAGAAGCCCATTGTTCTCGGTATTCTATTCGTCCAGGTGCAACTAAAATGTATCATGATCTCAAGGTGATGTATTGGTGGGATGGCATGAAGAGAGACATAGCCGAATTTGTAGCGCAATGTCCAAATTGCCAACAAGTAAAAGTTGAATGTCAAAAGCCAGGAGGCTTATTGCAAGCAATGGAAATCCCTACTTGGAAATGGGAAGTGATCAACATGGATTTCATCATGGGATTACCTCGTTCCCACGGCAGGTATGATTCTATATGGTTGATTGTGGATAGATTGATGAAAGCAGCCCATTTTCTCCCAGTTAAGACTACATACTCAGCAGAAGACTATGCGAGGTTGTATCTCAAAGAAATTGTGCAACTCCATGGTTTACCATTATCTATTATTACATATAGAGGAGCACAGTTTACAGCCAAGTTTTGGGAGTCCTTCCAAGAAGGTCTAGGCACTCAAGTGAAACTTTGCACGGCATTTCATCCGCAGACCGACGGGCAAGCAGAGCGCACCATTCAGACCTTGGAAGACATGCTACGAGCATGTGTGCTGGATTTCGGTGGTAGTTGGGATGATCATTTGCCGCTAATCGAATTCGCATACAATAATAGTTACCATTCCAGCATCCAAATGGCTCCTTATGAAGCTCTATATGGAAGGAAGTGTAGATCTCCAATTGGATGGTTTGAAACAGGAGAAGCACAACTAGTAGGCCCTGAATTAATTCAACAAGCGGTGGAAAAAGTTAAGGTGATCCGAGATCGATTATTAACAGCCCAAAGTCGCCAAAAGTCTTATGCGGACAATTGCCGACGAGACTTGGAATTTCAAGTTGGTGATTGGGTATTTTTTAAAGTATCGCCAATGAAAGGGGTGATGAGATTTGGTAAGAAAGGGAAGCTAAGCCCTAGATACACTAGACCCTACAGAATTATTCGCAAGGTGGGTCAAGTAGCCTATGAATTAGATTTGCCTTCGGAGCTTGAATCAATCCACCCAGTTTTCCACGTTTCGATGCTACGCAAGTGTATTAGAAATCCTACAAAGATTGTTCCGACAGATGATGTGCAGGTAACAGAAAAGCTAACCTATGAGGAAGTGCCTATTCCTATCCTCGACAGGCAAGTGCGAAAACTCCGAAACAAAGAGGTGGTTTCAGTCAAAGTCTTGTGGCGAAAGAATAACCGGGAAGAAATGACCTGGGAAGTGTCACACCCTAACCTTATTGGGGTGTGATGGGCACCCGACCCCGCATACGGAGCCGAGCGAACCCTCAGACTCTGATTTCATACGTATTATTCAAAGTTTCCAGAATCTGACCATTCGAAACATACAACAGACCATATGACAGAAATTGTGGACAGACAGTGACTTAGCGGCCACGTATATTCAAACTTATCAGACATATCGTAACAGATCCAGAAGGCAGGTGGAATGTGCCTCGCCTGAACATATACACATGTACGAACATATAGGCCGTATAGGCCATCATAGCAAACAGGGTCGCTTAGGACACAGATTTCAGACTAGACTAAACAGAATATATAGACACATGCAGCTGCTCACGGACTGACTCTCTGAACCCATAACTCTGTCTGCAAAGTCTCTACACAAATCAGAAAAACACAACACATGTATACTCTGACCCGGCGACACTCCGATGGGAAGTGGAGCTCTCCAATCCCGCTGGAACCTCCTAAACGATGCTTCAGATCATCTGAGTGTACCTGCGTGGCATGAAACGCAGCCCCCAAAGAAGAGGGGTCAGTACGGAATATGTACTGAGTATGCAAGGCAAGAACACAGTAATCAGGATCATAATCACAGTCAAAGTACAGAAATGTAACAAACGGAATCAGAACCAAACTCAGATGTACAGATCGTATGTACGGTATACAAAGTAGCAGAACCAACTTACGGAACACAGACCATGCATGCCAGAACGGTATCCAGTCCCTTACGGGACCCGGGGAAACGTGGCGCCGCCCTGCCCTCGGCGCCAACCACATCATACTTCAGAAGATTTGCTCCTGTCTCCGACACATATCATAATATCCGGATGTACAAATACATATAGGCGGTTCAACGAACCAAACACATCATACTTCGTAACACATCATACTTCGGAATTCATTTACGGTGCCCGGCCCTCAAGCGAGGAACTCGGGAACCGTACGCACGATATAAACCGGCCCGGGACTCGGTGAAGGAAGTAGACTCTATGCACGAGCAGAAAATGAGAAACTAAATGCACATAACTAAAACTCAATGGATTAATCTACCGTACTATCCAAATGTCCGTAACAGATTACTCCTAACAAATTTCTTATACCAGAATTCTTATATCAGATTTCTTATGTCAGAATATTTATTTCAGCATACCTATATCAGAATATTTACTCCCGGATACTTATATCAGAATGATCAGACCAACATACTTATATCAGAATACGGGTGTCAGATTGCTTAAATCAGGACCCACCTATCCAGATTATTAGTTACCTACTTTAAGGAGGACATACAGATCACAAACAAACTCAGAATCACATAATGGAATAACCCAAGGTACATATCATTATCATACCCTACTTAGCTCTAGGACATGCCAAAAGAATAAAAGGGTAAGCCTTACATACCTGTGCTGCGACCAACTAGTTACGCTCGTGCATCCAACTTGTTTGTCTACATGCAAGAAAGTTCATCCCTTCATTAGTTCCATTATCATTTACTTGTTTTAACCTTTCAAACACATTTACTTATATTCTGCCGGAATTTCGGCAGCACCTCCCCTGTAAATATACCAACCCCGAGAATATGGCTCAGCTCCAAATCAACAACAACAACAATAGCAACAATACCAACAACCATAACAATAGTCGTTAGGAGTCAATTGAACGTATTTTAACATTGATGACTCCTACACAATTCAACAACATAACCTCATATTCAATTCAACTACTTACATTCAAACCAACATCAACGTTTATACATTCAATTACTAATCCGAAACCGTTCAGAACAATATTCAAAACCCTTTAAACAATTCACACAATATTTCAAACAACCCAACCACACTCCAACTTACCCGAATTCATTCCCAAACCCGAGAACAACACCAAACACATCTTTTCCTTCCAAATTCACACATTATGTCATAATACATACATTTACAACTTCATTTCATAAATTCAAGAAACCATATCAAGACTACATTTCCTTCCAATTCGGCCCATACGATTATGATCTCAACTCGGATTATTAAAACTTCATTTTCCATCATGAAACTCCCAACGACGACAACCAAAATACTACATCACATTAGTCCACCATGCCTACACTAAATCAGCCCATTTTCGGCCATCACCATAACACACATTCCATGATTTTCATCCATTTTCTATACATTACAACACCACATAATTACGCTACATACACTTAATTCATTATTCCTACACATTGCACACAACACACGGCCAAACAATACTTCACACGGCTCAACTTGAACATGCAACATTTCATGAATTTCCATTCTTTTCTACACATTACAACACATTACAACAACAACCAATACATCATATAATTTTAATTCATTCTTCCATACATAATACTTCATACGTATGGCCTCAACTCCAACTTGTTTTATATCATGAATTTCTTCCATTTTAGCATACTACAACACATGTAAACCCTTCATAACACATAAAACAAGATTAAAATTCACCTTTCTTCTTCAACTTCTCAACTTGCCTCGAATGCGGAAACGACGAAACGGATGACTTATCTCCCGAAACAATTATACCACGTCGTAGAGGACCCTTGAATTAGTGGGTATACCATGAGAAAATAATTTTTAGAACAAGATTTCTCATGGACAATTTTTCCATGTTGTGGCCGAAACCTCTCCTTCTTTTTTTTTTTTTTTTTTTTTTGTTCTTGTTCTTGTTTTGTCTTGGATTGGAAGATAACATATATATATATATATATATATATATATATATATATATATATTCCAAGCATGTGAGGGGAACATGCCCCTCTCTAGAAAGCTCTCCATTTTTCTTGATTTTTCTTTCTTTTTTCTTGCTTTGTTTTATTTGGTCAAAGAAGACCAAATGTTTTTCTTAGTACACTTTAGCCCCCAAAGCAATGTGGGCATATACTTATGCCTCACAACCAACATGGAAATTTCATGAACTTTTGAGACTTTGCGAAATTCCCATTTTTCCCTTATCCTTTCTGCAATATTTCCATAAGCCATTTTACGAATTTCCTTTTTCGCCCTTGGTCTTCCTCAATATTTCCACACTAACAATATTCGTAAATAATATTTTCAACGACTCGTATATTAAAATAATTTTTGAAACATAGTCTTGTTCTTGACTTCTCCCCATTACCTTGAATTTTCCGGACGTACGAAATACGGGCTATAACAGGAAGCAGAAGAGAATATGAAGTCTAGGTATCCGCATTTATTTGGACCCTCAGGAGAGGTTCAAGATGAAGCGCCAACGATATGAGGTACGTATGCTTATTTTTCATGCTTTTGAGTCGTGTGTGTGGCCATAGATATGTCGATGTTGTGATGTAGCCCTGTGAGGCGATGATACTATGGGATGTTGTGACAGGTTGGTAGTGCCAAATTACAGAGGAAACTCTGGCGAAATTTTCGTAAAATCCCGAGTGTTTAACATTCGAGGACGAATGTTCCAAAGAGGGGGAAGAATGTTACACCTCGGAAATTTCTCCGTGAACGTACAACGAGTAGACCAACGAAGTGTATGAATGTGCGATGTTTTACTAAGTAGGGAATGACTATTTATGAATTTTGGAAATGAGAAAGTTACAGATTTGCACTTCGACCCAGTAGGTCGTAAAATAGAATACGGCCCGTAAAGTGGTTTATGGACCGTAAACTGCCACCGTCCTTCAACATTCCAAAAACTTCAACGTTCTGCCAAATGACGAAATAGTTAAATACGACTCAGAATACAGACCGTAAACTGCAACCGTAAACCACCATGACTCCAATATACCTTTTTGTTTCTGATATGCTCAAATACGGGCGTGAAGGACGGACCATAAATCAGAATACGACCCATAAACTGGGTTTACAACCACTGTGCATCCCGACTACTGTTCATAAAAAACAGATTTTGTGATTAATATAAGGGACCCTTTTCATTCATTTTCATTTCATTTCTCATCTACACAACTCAAGAGAACTCTAGAACATTCCAAACATTTCATCCACAAGAATTTAAGGGAAATTAGTGATCAACTACATGAAATCCATAGAACCAAGGGTGTGAAGCTCACCAAAGTTCATCTACACCAAGAAATTGCAAAGAAAGTGAAATAGGGTTTTTGGCATAAAAGAGTGTTGTTGCTCAAGGCTTGTTCCAACACTACCCAAGGTAAGTTTGATGACCTTCTCATGATGATTGAAGCATTAATACATTGAAACACTTGGATTATAGAAGAGTGTAGTAACTAGGTCATAAAATGTGAATAGTGTCATAGTTGAATGATAGTTGGATTGCATTATGAATGTTGATGAGTTGGGAGTATAAATATGTTATAAACGACGTGTAGACCATGAAATAGGTGTGATGTATGAAAAAATGTGATGATGAGCTAAAGCCCATAAATGTGGACAAATTGGAGAAAAATGGTGGAATGTGATAAATGATGATTGTTGAATACAATATTGTGAACGTTGTTGTGAGCGTTTAGGAGTTAATACGGAATATGGGAAAAGTAGTACAAACAAAGGAAGTGCCGCCCAATTTTTCCTAGAAATAGTAGCGGTTTCTTATAGTCTATTAACTAACGTAAATGTGAATTCTCTTTTGAAGGTAGAAACGCGATATCGAAGGAGAACAAGCGAACGATAGCTTAGTTAAACGTCAAAGGTATGTGAGGCTAGTCCCTTCTTTCTAATGGCATGAATCTCATAGCATAATTTTCCTCCTCTTAATGAGTTTCTATATTCCGGAAAGCTAAAAGCCTATGCATATGAATGGTAATATAAGATAAGAGGTATGAGAGGATGATCTTAAAATGGTATGATGTTATTTATTGCTCACACTCACCTTATACTAGTTCCTTTAAGGTGAGGCAGGATGTCGATAATTGCTCCATAATGAAATCGGGGGATCACGACCTTACGTCACCCCGATAAAGTAAAGTTGTTCATAAGCCTTATGCATGTATTGTGATAAGTATGTTACGATAAGAATATTATGATGAGCATGTATGATGATGATATAACACCGCGCCTAGTTGGTCGGGCAGTCACCGCTAAGGCGGGCAGCTATACGATACACCATGGCCAAATGGCATGGGCAAACACCACTAGTGGGCAGCATGAGATGATACCCCGGACGCGGGAGGCCTGGACGCAGGATAATGTTATGATTATCACACCGATCCGATATGGACGGGCAGCTTATACATTACTACACCGCACCTATATGAGCGGGCAGCTTATACATTATGCATACATGATATGATGACGAGTATGAGTAAGACAGCATGACTTAATTCTTTTATGCATGACAGTTAGATATAGATGTTCCATATTGACCTTTCCTTTATGTCATTGTTCTACTTCATTGTTTATGCCTCTCATACGCAGTACAGTATTCGTACTGACGTCCGTTTTCTTTGGACGCTATGATCATGCCCACAGGTAGACAGGGAGGAGAGCTCGACCCAGACCAGCAGTAGCCGTCAGCTAATTGAAAGCACTCCTTTGTTCGGAGGTGCTTATGACGATTCTTTTGGTGTATATTTATGAATATGTATTTTCAGGCATGACGGGGTCTTGTCCCATCCTTATGCTTAGCACTCCGGTAGAGGCTCGTAGATGCGCAGTGTGGGTTAGATGGTCTCACGAGATGCTATTATATGTATATATATATATATATATATATATATATATATATATATATATATATTGATGGCCGAGAGGCAAGTGTATTTAAAAAGTATTTATGTTTCCATATAAAATATGATTTTCCTACAATTTTGAGTATAAAGCTGATAAAAGACCATTAAATGAGCAAGATAAGTAGTAGCACGAGTGGTGCTCGGTGGCTAGCCCCGGGTACCCGTCACGACCCTTATCTGGGTCGTGACAGTGTAGCTCTAAGTAAGAGTTGGGTGCCCATCATGCCCTGATAGGATTGGGATGTGACAGAAATGATGTAATAGCGTTATGCACGAATAGAATATCAGGAGCAACCATATACAAATTAAATCATCATCTGAGACTCAATAGAATAATTATAATGAACCAACACTTGAGAATCAAAGACAACTGTCATGTCAAGTACCGCTAAGAACTAGAATCCATTGGAATCATGTATGCTCATTGTTCGCTCTTTTATGTAATTCATGACAAAAAGAAAGAAGGGATAGCCTTAACATACCTTGTCGCTTCTCAAGTTAACCATAACTTAGGTCCAGTCCTTCACCAATCTACAAACAATACCAAATATGCCAATAATAAAATTAAGATACTCTTTCAAACCAATCCTTAATTACTTAGGAATCTAACGATATTCGGGCAGAATCTTCTCTAAAAACTTAATAATCCTCGTGATTCCAACTTAGCCAAAATATCAATCACCATACCAACAACAATATCAACAAATGCATATCCAAATAGAATCAAATCCATTCTTAAATCACCTCCAAAACAGCCCAATATACATTCATATACCAATGCTTGTATACACTTCTTTGTTTTCATATATACATAGTATAACGGCAATAAAAACAACAACAACTTATCCGATTTCTCGCAATTAATTTTGTAGTTCCCATCTCATAATTTAGCTACGACCGGCATGAATTTAAATATATCAAGGGGAGGAGAGTTATTACCTTATATGCCAAAAACTGCTTTTCTTCCACCCTACTTCACTTCGAAGAAAGCCCGGATTCAACAACACGATAAGACGGAACAACGAGATCTAAGCAGAGAACAAAACCCGCTTCATTGTGTCGTGAGACGAATTATACTAGTCTCCTTGACATAACAAGAATGTTGTTGCTCACTTTCCTCTCATCCAAACATTTCAACGTTGCTGCTTAATCTTCTTAAGAACTAAATGTATAGTCCAAGAACTAAAACGTGATTGATATTGTGAAATAGATGCTGCCAAGAATTTCTTAAGTGAATGACTAATTTTTAAGAGAAGTTGCTGCAAATACATATGCTAGACGTGGAAAACCCAAATCTGAAAGTGCTACCATATCCTTATGACTTCTTTATTTGGACGTGGGGCCCACCACTTAAACATTTATGTCTTTTAATATAAGCCCACATTCTTATCTATATTGAATAGTCACAAGGCTCTTTCTTGTTATAGAGACACGTGGATGATTCCACATGGAACATATTCTTATCTAACAATTATGTCTCTTTTCCCCTACTAAAATTCTCAATTTATGTCTTTTAATATAAGCCCACATTCTTATCTAACAATTAATTCTCTTTTCCCCTACTAAAATTCTCAATTTAGCCACCTACACACATAGTTAATTTCTTGATCTCAATTCACTTAAATAGTAATCGTTTTTAATACACTTTATATACTCATTGTCATGATCATGCAACATAGCACTAGTCCAAAGCCTCTTTTTGGTACACATAAAATATTATTTCCACTCATCGTCATCACACTTTTCCATCTTAAATCATTTCGGGACTTCATTCCTCTTATACGTCTATGATCATATCCTCCGACTCAGGCAAATTTTCTCATGTTGGATGGTTCAATTTCCTAGTCCAAAAATACAGAATATTATAGCTTGGACCGTATTTCATTCAAATAAATTTCAAACCTCGACGAATCTTATTTTCTTCGATTTGATTAACTTCTATTATTTACAACACATTTGTACCATCACTCTAACCACCTATAAGCTTGGGGGATAACCTCATTTCTGTTAATAATATCATTTAACTCGCACGCTTTCCAATGCATAAAAACACGGGATGTAACAATAATGCTCGGTTCAAAGGTCATGTGGACCAAAGGAGATGGCAAGGCAATGAGTTTCGTGAAGACAGTGACTGGAACTTGAATACCATCAAGGTCACACTTCCTAAGTTCATGGGGAGTAGTGATTCAGAGGCGTTTCCTGAAGGGAAATTGCAAAGTGAGAGGATATTCCTCACCAACAATGTGTCGGAGGCTTTGAAGACAACGTATGCCCTCATTCAATGATGCAAGCCGAGTTGCCTCAAAGACCATCCCGTGGAGCCAAAGTTTGGTTGATAGCATGGAGAAGACGGATGGGAGATGGATGCACATTGAAGGGGCCAAACGAGCAAGGAATGCTATGTTTGCAAGAGGCCACATTCGCAAATTCAAGATTTCCATCTCCACAAGACTAGCCAAACAAGGCCCTTGCCTCATTAATGGCATTTATTTAATAATAGGATCTTCTATTATTTAGTTAGTATAAATAGCTAGTCTTTTATTTCATTAGGGGGCTTTTTGATGAATAGATGAAAATGTTAGTGTTACACCCCAGAAAATTTCGCGATACTAAGGCTGCAGACGGCTTAGTGTGAGCTCAAGGAGGAGAAAATATTACAAGTATAAAGGATGAAGTCTCGAAATTATTTAAGACCCGAAAGTGGAATGACGGTGATTGAAAATAATATTTTGTGTACCAAAAAGGGACTATGGACTAGTGCAATGTCACATGATCATGACAATGAGTATATGAAGTGTATTAAAAATGATTACTATTTAAGTGAATTGTGATCAAGAAATAATTATATGGAATTCGCTATGTTGGATTTTTGTGGAAGATTAATGAATTAATTACGGTTAAAGTGAGTGCCATGCTTTGTGCGGTCATGGTGGGTGGACACGTGGCATTATAGTAGTTTAATTAGTCAGTTCAACATTATGTTGCAAATCAGCCACGTTACAAGGTGATTTAGCAATTGTGATGAAACTCATCCTCAAGTGTTAGGAATAAGAGAATATGACTTAGTGTGTGGGGTTTGATATTTTATATTTATTTTATATATCATGAGAGAGAGAGAGGGAGAGGTGTTTTAAGATAATGATTTAGCCATGTACGTTTAGCTTCATACTTCTTTCACTAAAATCAATTTCCACTATTCTTTAAGTAGATATAGTTCCCTAAGTGTAAAGAAGACTTCATTTTTATTCAAGAAGGTGACAACAACGGGATCTTATTGAAGGAAGAAACAAAGCCTTCATGCTGCATTCGGGAGAAAAATAAAGATGTAGAGGTTATGCCCACACCGGTTATGTAATTCAACATCGATTGTTCTTCGAGTTTTAGCATATCGAAGGCTACTTCTTAGTGAAGTAAGGTAGAAGAAGAGGAGTTCTTAGCAAATAAGGTAATATTTATCCTCCTCTAGATGAATTTGAGTCAATTTTGATCACAGCGAAGTTGCTAAATGAGAAAGTATGGAAATTATACTGTAAATCATGTTTGATGTTATTATTGGTGTTGCGTTGGCTGTATGGGAATTAATTCAAAGTGATTATGGTAAATTGAGTATGGTTGTTGTTTGAGAAATAGTAGAAACAGAGGAAATGTTGTCGAAATTCCCGTAACCGGAATTGTTTGTTAATATGCGACTTACGAAAGTTAATATGTGAGGTTGGTGGAAAATAAATAAGGCGTGTTCTTCGATATAGGTTCAAGAAAAAGAGTGAGCATAGGGATAAGGAATTCATTCAAGGTAATAACTCATCAAATAAGGTATGTTAAGTGTTACACCTCGAAAAAAAATTCGTTGGTACGCAAGTAAACGAACTAGTGATGTGTGCGAGGAGTGGGAGTGTATAATGTTTCATGAGCAATGTGCGTATATGGACGAGAATGATTAGAATGAAAAGTCAAGAAATGTGAAAAGTTAAAAGTTGGCAAAACTGCCCAGTGATCGTAAAGTGCAAAATACGGACCGTATAATGTAATACGGTCCGTAAACTGGCAGTCGTAAAGGGGCATGCAAAAACTTCAACTTTCTGCCGGTCGAGTAAATGGTTAAAAACGACCTGGTGGATGGACCATAAAGTGATTTACGGCCCGTAAACCATGGTCGTAAATCACCATGCATGCAGCCAAAGTTTCTGGTTCTGCTTAGGGTTGAAGACGACCACGAGGGGCGGTCCGTAAATTGGAATACGGACCTTAAACCTCCATAGACGACCACTGTTCACCGCAGCACAGATTTTTCAATTCATTAAATAAAGGGACCAACACTTGTTTTATTTCATTTCCACATTACACACCTTCTCTTTAAAACCTCCCTCTACATTTATTATACAAGGTTTCAAGGATATTTATGGATCAACAACATAAAACAAGGTGAATCAAGAGTGAGAACATCATCAAAGATCATCTAGGTCAAGAAATCCAAATGGAGAAAAACTAGGGTTTTGCTCAAAGTGGAGTATTATTAACCAAAGCTTGTTCCTACAACTTCTAAGGTAAGATTCATGATTTTTACATGATGTTTAAGGTATTGAAGAATTGAAATACATGGATTGTAGAAAATATGGTCAAGTAGGTCATGAATGATGAATAGTGACATTTTGAGGAATAGTTTGAATTGAATCATGAATGTTGTTGTGTTGTGACATTAGTGTATTATAAATGGTACTAAGATCATGAACTAGACACTTTAGACGAATGGACGAAGTTGGATGTTATGACCATGAATATGGGTGAATTAGAGGCAAATTAAGGAATCTAAATAATGTGGATAATGTGAATGACTAATGGCCATTCTTATGATATTAATGAAGGTATAGACGCTAGCATTGGAAGGAAGCGTGCAAGTGTAGAATAGTCCGACGAAAAGGTATGTAAGGCTAACCCTTCTTTCATAAGGCATGGTTCTTTGGCCAAACTCTTGAACCCTCTATATGAGTATGTTGTATTCAAATGATTAACACTCCGAGCTCATAAGGTCACGATCTTCGATACGTGCTACGATTGTACTACGCACCCCATATGACGAGTAAGCATAAGATATAGACGTAGCGAAAATGATGATGATAGTGATGACGATGATAATAATAATGATGCTAAGGGTGCCTACGGGCTATTATACTTACATGTGCCTATGAAGGGCTATAATGACACCCCGAGCTTATAACGCCGGGTAGGATATATGCATATGAATATGTATAAAGTATGTATACTATTACGGAACGCGCGCACACCTTTGCAGAGGGTACGGATAACCCTGAAGCCTTGGTAGGGCTAGGTATGAGTAACCTTGAGCCTTGGTTGGCCAAGTATGTATGAAACACCGATCCTAAGAGGTCGGGTATGCTATGTAAATGCTATGTATATAAAACGGCTATGTATATAATATGAATATGAATGTGATAAGACTATGTATATGAATACGAATAGGAGCACAAGTATGGTACGAGTACTATTATGGAATACGGATGATGACGTAGGTGTACAAATACGCATGAAAAATTGAAAGTCCTACGAAAGGCAGGTAAGTACTATAACGACGACATTATTGTCTCCCCTCCTATGCTATTTCAGATGTTGTTCATGATGCTTATTTATTGATGTTGCTCATGCTTTACATCCTCAGTACATTCTTCGTACTGACGTCCTTTTGTTTGTGGACGCTGCGTCATGCCCGCAGGTGCACAGGGAGACAGACTTGATCCATAGCTGCCTATTCGTAGATTACATAAAGAGCTCCATTTCCTTTGGAGCCATATCTTTTGGGTACTCATTCTTTTGTGTATATAATTATGGGCATAGCGGGGTCCTGTCCCGCTAACGTGATATGTTATACGCTTCTTAGAGGCTCGTAGTCACGTGTATATGGTTAGATATGTCCGGCCTTGTCGGCCTATATTTTGTATGTCATTTTGTTGGCCTCGTCGGCCCCTGTACATTGTTGTGGCACAAATGCCTATGATGATTAAAGATGTTGTTGTCCAAATGGGACTAGTTGACGAATGAATGGAAATGCATGTATAATTATGTGGCTCACCTAGATGTAAGCCTAAGAGTAAGCTAAGAGGGCGCCCAGGTGGGCTAGCACCGGGTGCTCGTCGCGACCCCTAGTCGAGTCGTGACAAAAGTTGTATCAGAGCAGTTCAGTCCTAGGGTGTGTCTACGAGCCGTGTTTAGTAGAGTCTTGGTTATGGGTGTGTTGCGCGCCACACTTATAAACAAGAGGTTGCAGACATTTTAGGAATAAATGACCTTCTTTCTTCATAAGAATCGTGCGATAGAGCTATGATGTAAGAAATTCTCTTTCCTAATTCGTGTGTTGTGTATTTCAGAGATGCCTAAAAAGAAAAAGGCTACAGCAGCCCAAAAAGGGCAAGACGGTGGTAGAAAAGCGGGCTGAAAGAGAACCGCCACCGGTAGTAGAGGAAGATGAGTCCCAGAGTGCGGCTCAATCTCAGTCCTCCCAGACAGTGCCCGTCTCTGAGGAGCGTGAGGGAGCCTCAGCTCCAGCACCTCCAGCTCCTCCACCAGATGCTTCGGGCCAGGATGTGAAAGAGGCCATTAATTTGTTGACCCAGTTGGTTGCGGCCCAGGCTCAGAGGAAAAGTTCATGGTATGGTGATAGGGCTGTTAGTGCAAGAGCCAGTGATTTCATCACTTTGAACCCTCCGGAATTTTTTGGGTCAAAACCGGAGGAGGATCCCCAGGACTTTATTGATGGTATGCTAAGGACGCTCCGGTTGATACATGCTTCAGACACCGAGTCGGTAGAGCTAGCGTCATATAGATTGAGAGATGTCTCGATCCAGTGGTATACAGTATGGATGGCTTCGCGGGGAGCCAATGCACCTCCCCCGGTATGGCAAGAGTTTGTTGATGCTTTTCTCCGTCATTACATGCCTCCAGAAGTTCAGCGAGCAAAGGCCGATAAATTCTAAAATTTGAGGCAAGGCAGTATGAGTGCCCTAGAGTATAGCCTCCATTTTAACTCCTTGGCCAGGTATGCTTCGACCATGGTAGCAGATATGGGCGACAGGGTACACGGATTTGTAAAAGGCCTAGGGCCCCACCTGATGGATAAATGCTTGACTGCGTCCCTTCAGGACGGTATGGACATTGCACGCATTCAGGCACATGCTCAGAACTTAGAGGAAAGCCTATAGCAGTGGAGAAGTGAACGTGAACAGGATAGGGGACATAGCAAGAGGGCCAGATCTTCGGGCGCAATAAGTGAGTGCAGAGGCGGACACAGGCAACAGTTCCCTAGACATTCGGGCTATTCTACGACCAGTGCACCTCCACGGTTTTCAGGCCAGAGCCTTGATAGATCTACTCATCCCGAGCTGAGTCAGAGTTATTCGGGGTCCCAGTTTATAGGTGATTCAGGCCAGTCAAGGCCACCTATACCACGATGTTCCCAGTGTGGGAAGTCGCATTGGGGTCAATGCCGATTTGGTTCAGATGGTTGCTATTCATGTGGTCGACCAGGCCATATTATGCGTGATTGCCCCTCAGTACATGGTAGAGGTAGGACACAACCATCAGGTTCGGTAGCTGGATCTTCGGCATCTGTGTGCCCTACGGGGCCACGTGCACATGTGCCAGTCGGCCATGGTAGAGGTAGAGGCAGAGTTCCTAGTACTAGCGGTCCTCAGCACCGTATTTATGCTTTGGCTGGACGCCAAGATCTTGAGTCTTCTCCTGACGTGGTCACAGGTATATTATCGGTATTCTCTCATGATGTATATGCTTTGATTGATCCGGGCTCCACATTATCATATGTTACTCCATATATTGCGGGTCGATTTATAATTGAGCCGGAGTCTATCAAACCTTTTGAGGTGTCTACACCCGTGGGTGAATCGGTAATAGCTAGTCGAGTATATAGGAATTGTGTAATTGTGATTTGTGATCGTCGTATTATGATTGATTTGCATGAGCTAGAAATGGTAGATTTTGATGTCATTATGGGCATGGATTGGTTGGCTTCTTGTTATGCCAACGTTGATTGCCTAATGAAGGTGGTTCGTTTCCAGTTTCCGGGAGAACCAGTGTTAGAATGGAAAGGAAATACGGCATCACCAAAAGGTAGGTTTATTTCCTATCTAAAGGCAAGGAAAATGATCACAAAAGGGTGCATTTATCATCTAGTGCGAGTTCAAGATGTAGAAGCTGAATCGCCGACTCTTCAGTCAGTTCCCGTAGTGAACGAATTTCCGGATGTGTTCCCGGAAAAGCTTCCAGGCCTTCCTCCCGAATGGGAGATTGATTTTTCCATTGATGTGTTGCCAGACACCACACCTATATCTATTCCTCCATATAGAATGACACCCGCAGAATTGAAAGAGTTGAAGGAGCAATTGAAGAACTTGCTTCATAAAGGCTTCATTAGGCCTAGTTCATCCCCGTGGGGAGCGCTCGTATTGTTCGTCCGAAAGAAAGATGGCCCCCTGAGAATGTGCATTGATTATAGGCAATTGAATAAAGTAACGATTAAGAATAAATATCCTCTCCCAAGGATTGATGACTTGTTTGATCAATTGCAAGGCGCCAAATGGTTTTAAAAGATTGATTTGAGGTCCGGGTATCATCAAGTGAGAGTTAGGGAGAAAGATATCCCTAAGACAGCCTTCAGAACGAGATATGGTCATTTTGAATTCCGGGTGATGTCATTTGGGCTAACTAATGCGCCAGCGGTATTTATGGATTTGATGAATAATGTGTTCAGGTCCTTTCTGGACTTATTTGTAATCGTATTCATTGATGATATTTTGGTGTATTCTAGATCCGAAGAAGAACATGCGGATCATTTGCGTATTGTCCTTGGAGTTCTTCGAACTCAAGAATTGTTTGCAAAGTTTTCCAAATGTGAGTTCTGGTTGAACTCAGTGGCATTTTTAGGGCATATTGTGGCAGCCGATGGTATTCGAGTGGATAGTCAAAAGATTGAGGCCGTGAAAACTTGGCCAAGACCCACAACTCCTACAGAGGTTCATAGCTTTCTGGGCTTAGCAGGTTATTACAGGAGATTCGTTGAAGGTTTTTCCTCTATTTCTGCACCACTCACAAAGTTGACACAGAAATCAGCAAAGTTTCAATGGACAGATGCTTGTGAACGTAGTTTCCAAGAGTTAAAGGGTCGATTGACTTCTGCCCCAGTTCTGACACTTCCAACGGGATTGGATGGATACGTTGTGTATTGCGACGCTTCAGGTGTTGGGCTAGGCTGTGTGTTGATGCAACATGGCAAGGTGGTTGCGTATGCTTCAAGGCAATTGCGGAAACATGAGCAGAATTATCCTACCCATGACTTAGAATTGGCCGCGGTGGTCCATACATTAAAGATATCGCGACATTACTTATATGGTGTCCATGTGGATATTTACACAGATCATAAGAATCTTCAATACATCTTCAAGCAGAAAGAGTTGAATTTGCGGCAACGACGATGGCTAGAGTTGCTAAAAGACTATGATGTTGAGATCTTGTACCACCCCGGGAAGGAAAATGTGGTGGCCGATGCTCTTAGCCGTAGGTCGATGGGAAGTCTAAGTGATGTACGACCAGAAAAGAAAGAGATGGCCCGTGAGCTTCAACAGTTAGCTAGCCTAGGAGTCTGAGTAGTGGACTCAGGTAGCAGCGGAGCTACTATTCAGAATTCAGTAGTTTCATCGCTAGTAGCGGAAGTAAAAGAGCGACAATATGAGGATCCCATGCTAATGCAGTACAAAGATACCCTCCCTCAGAAAAAGGAGTCATCATTTGATATTTCGGGAGACGGAGTTCTCCGATGTCGAGGCAGGTTATGTGTTCCCGATGTGGTAGGCCTACGTCACCACATATTGAGGGAAGCCCATTGTTCCCGTTATTCTGTCCACCCCGGGGCGACAAAAATGTATCATGATCTTAAGTCTATATATTGGTGGAATGGGATGAAGAAAGATATAGCGGAATTCGTAGCCCAGTGTCCTAATTTCCAACAAGTGAAGATTGAACACCAAAAGCCGGGTGGATTGTTGCAAGCTATGGAAATCCCAACTTGGAAGTGGGAAGTGATTAACATGGACTTCATTTCAGGCTTACCCCGTTCTCGACGTAAGTATGATTCCATATGGGTGATTGTGGATAGACTCACCAAGTCAGCTCATTTCTTACCGGTCAGGACGACCTATGAGGCAGAAGATTATGCGAAGCTTTATCTTAAAGAGATAGTAAAACTCCATGGCGTCCCGGTATCTATTATCTCCGACAGAGGGACTCAGTTTACAGCTAAGTTTTAGAGGTCTTTCCAAGAGGGTTTAGGGACCCGAGTTAGCCTTAGCACGGCATTTCATCCACAGACCGATGGGCAGGCTGAACGTACTATTCAGACTCTGGAGGATATGTTGCGAGCATGTATGATAGACTTTGGAGGAAATTGGGATGATCATTTGCCACTCATTGAATTTGCTTACAATAATAGTTATCATTCCAGCATTCAAATGGCACCATATGAAGCTTTATATGGGCGAAAGTGTAGATCCCCAATTGCGTGGTTTGAAACCGGAGAAACTAAATTGATAGGGCCAGACTTGGTCCAGCAAGCTATAGAGAAAGTCAAGCTTATACAAGATCGGTTGTTAGCAGCCCAAAGTCGTCAGAAGTCCTATGCGGATAATCGTCGAAGAGACTTGGAGTTCAAAGTGAAGGATTGGGTATTCTTGAAAATGTCGCCAATGAAAGGCGTTATGAGATTTGGCAAAAATGGGAAGCTTAGTCCCCGGTATATTGGGCCATACGAAATTGTGCGAAGGATAGGCAAAGTGGCCTATGAGTTAGAAATACCTCCGGAATTGGAGTCAGTCCATCCAGTACTTCATGTCTCGATGCTTCGAAAATGTGTTGGAGATCCCACTAGGATCGTCCCAGTAAATGATGTGCAAGTGAAAGAGAAATTATGAAGAGGTACCTATTGCCATATTAGACAGGCAAGTACGGAGGCTTAGAAACAAAGAGGTGGCCTCAGTTATGGTTCTATGGAGGAGCAGTAAACGAGAGGAGATGACATGGGAAGCAAAAGAAAATATGCGATCCAAATACCCACATTTATTTCAGTCCTTGGAAGAAGCCCAAGATGAGACGTCAAGATCATAAGGTACGCATATTTCCTTTTATGCTTTTGGGTCATGCGTGGCCAAAAATTTTAAGTTGTTATGTTGTGGCCCTGTGTGGCATCGATATTATGGGTTGTTGTGGCAGGATGGTAGCGCCACATTATAAGGGAAACTCTGGCGAAATTTTTGTAGAATTCCCCGAGACTTTAACATTCGAGGACGAATGTTCCTAAGGGGGGGGGGGGGGGGAGAATGTTATACCTCGGAAAATTTTCCGTTGGTATGCAAGTAAACGAATTAGTGATGTGTGCGAGGAGTGGGAGTGTATAATGTTTCATGAGCAATGTGCGTATATGGACGAGAATGATTAGAATGAAAAGTCGAGAAATGTGAAAAGTTGAAAGTTGGCAAAACTGCCCAGTGGTCGTAAAGTGCAAAATACGGACCGTATAATGGAATACGGTCCGTAAACTGGCAGTCGTAAAGGGGCATGCAAAAACTTCAACTTTCTGCCAGTCGAGTAAATGGTTAAAAACGACCTGGTGGACGGACCGTAAAGTGATTTACGGCCCGTAAACCATGGTCGTAAATCACCATGCATGCAGCCAAAGTTTTTGGTTCTGCTTAGGGTTGAAGACGACCACGAGGGACGGTCCGTAAACTGGAATACGGACCGTAAACCTCCATGGACGACCACTGTTCACCGCAGCACAGATTTTGCAATTCATAAAATAAAGGGACCAACATTTGTTTTATTTCATTTCCACATTACAAACCTTCTCTTTAAAACCTCTCTCTACATTTATTATACAACTTTTCAAGGATATTTATGGATCAACAACATAAAACAAGGTGAATCAAGAGTGAGAACATCATCAAAGATCATCTAGGTCAAGAAATCCAAATGGAGAAAAACTAGGGTTTTGCTCAAAGTGGAGTATTATTAACCAAAGCTTGTTTCTACAACTTCTAAGGTAAGATTCATGATTTTTACATGATGTTTAAGGTATTGAAGAGTTGAAATACATGGATTGTAGAAAATATGGTCAAGTAGGTCATGAATGATGAATTGTGACATTTTGAGGAATAGTTTGAATTGAATCATGAATGTTGTTGTGTTGTGACATGAGTGTATTATAAATGGTACTAGGATCATGAACTAAACACTTTAGACGAATGGACGAAGTTGGATGTTATGACCATGAATATGGGTGAATTAGAGGCAAATTAAGGAATCTAAATAATGTGGATAATGTGAATGACTAATGGCCATTGTTATGATATTAATGAAGGTATAGACGCTAGCATTGGAAGGAAGCGTGCAAGTGTAGAATAGTCCGGCGAAAAGGTAAGTAAGGCTAACCCTTCTTTCATAAGGCATGGTTCCTTGGCCAAACTCTTGAACCCTCTATATGAGTATGTTGTATTCAAACGATTAACACTCCGAGCTCATAAGCTCACGATCCTCGATACGTGCTACGATTGTACTACGCACCCCATATGACGAGTAAGCATAAGATATAGATGTAGCGAAATGATGATGATAGTGATGACGATGATAATAATAATGATGCTAAGGGTGCCTACGGGCTATTATACTTACATGTGCCTATGAAGGGCTATAATGACAACCCGAGCTTATAACGCCGGGTAGGATATATGTATATGAATATGTATAAAGTATGTATACGATTACGGAACGCGCACACACCTCTGCAGAGGGTACGGATAACCCTGAAGCCTTAGTAGGGCCAGGTATGAGTAACCTTGAGCCTTGGTTGGCCAAGTATGTATGAAACACCGATCCTAAGAGGTCGGGTATGCTATGTAAATGCTATGTATATGAAATGGATATGTATATAATATGAATATGAATGTGATAAGACTATGTATAAGAATACGAATAGGAGCACAAGTATGGTACGAGTACTATTATGGAATACGGATGATGACGTAGGTGTACAAATACGCATGAAAAATGAAAAGTCCTACGAAAGGCAGGTAAGTACTATGACGATGATATTATTGTCTCCCCTCCTACGCTATTTTATATGTTGTTCATGATGCTTATTTATTGATGTTGCTCATGCTTTACATACTCAATACATTCTTCGTACTGACGTCCTTTTGTTTGTGGACGCTGCGTCATGCCCGCAGGTGTACAGGGAGACAGACTTGATCCATAGCTGCCTATTCGGAGATTACATAGAGAACTCCATTTCCTTCGGAGCCATATCTTTTGGGTACTCATTCTTTTGTGTATATAATTATGGGCATAGCGGGGTCCTGTCCCGCTAACGTGATATGTTATACTCTTCTTAGAGGCTCGTAGTCACGTGTATATGGTTAGATATGTCCGGCCTTGTCGGCCTATATTTTGTATGTCATTTTGTTGGCCTCGTCGGCCCCTGTACATTGTTGTGGCACAGATGCCTATGATGATTAAAGATGTTGTTGTCCAAATGGGACTAGTTGACGAATGAATGGAAATGCATGTATAATTATGTGGCTCACCTAGATGTAAGCCTAAGAGTAAGCTAAGAGGGCGCCCGGGTGGGCTAGCATCGGGTGCTCGTCGCGGCCCCGAGTCGGGTCGTGACATTAAGGCTATTCCTTTTTTCATTTTAGCATGATCCCTGTTGTTATTCATTCTATATGTACTCCATATGATTCCATTCTTAGACAAGTAAGGTCTAAACATTTCTTGTGATGGCTTATTGATATTGTGCTCCTATTCTGTTCCGAAGGGAACACCCATAAGGTGCCAAGTTGAGTTGTGTATATGGTTTTACTAATGATATCGAGGAAATGAGTTTTCTACTAAAGGAAACATAAAGTTTGATTTTCAAAACCACTCTGAAGGGGGTGCGAAATTTTACTACTTCATTCCATTTACGATTTATGTTTACATTCCATAGTATCATCCCTTTATATTGATATGATCATTTTTTCTCTGGGTAGGGCAATAAGATGAAATTGAGTAGAATATAAGTAGTAAGAATTTCATAACAATTCTACCCTCAAACCTGGAAGTATGTCTTCCTATGTCCGGTGAGATAAAAAATTGATAACTTCTTATAAAGACTAAGGCTAATAACTGGATTGTGATGAATTGATTAGTGACTTATGATATGAATTGAAATTGATATTTGTGGATTGAGTTTTTGTTCATATGATGATGATATTAAGCCGGAAGCGGCTGCCCGAAGGGGCCATCATTATTAAGCCGGAAGCGGCTGCCCGAAGGGGCCATCATTATTATGCCGGAAGCGGCTGTCCAAAGAGACCATTCTATTAACATGTCGGAAGCGGCACGTGTATTCGATTGCATTATTTACTTAAAGATTGTTTTGAGACTTTGTGTGCACATTTATGTTTCTTCCAGCGAAGGCTGCAAGTATTGAGTTAGATTGTGATTTCTTCTATCCTAAATCAAATTATGATTATGATTTGTTACCACCTTACATACTCAGTACATTGTTCGTACTGACGTCCTTTTGCCTGGGGACGCTGCGTTCATGCCCGCAGCCCCAGATTGTTTGGCAGGTTAAGTGTATAGCTAGAATGCTTGGACGTCAGCTGGGATTGGCAAGTTCCACCTCATTCTGGAGTTGTGCCGAGTCATGTATAGATATGCATGATTATGGGTATGTCAGGGCCCTGTCCTGACTCATAATGTTCAGTTCACTTCTTAGAGACTTCTGCAGACAGTGTCCTGTGGTATATTTGTCGAGATGTCGATAGAGTGATGTCAGTTGAGTCATTTGTGGATTTTAAAAGAGTATGTATTTTAGATGATTTCAATTGGTTTAAAGTACTTATTTGATTGAAATTTTTCATAATTGTTATAAATATAATGATTTCTATTTGGAAAAGTTTCATGTCTTTAAAAGTTTTTGAAATGACAGGTTTTGATAGAGCGAATGTCTAAGGGTTCGCTCGACTCTGATGAGAGTCGGGTGCCCGTTATACTCAACCATTTTTAGGGTGTGACAGTTAGTATGTTTGTGTTTTCTTTAGAAAGAGAAGCAATTGACAGTCTTATGGATTTAAGCTCTTGTTAATTTGAGATTGGTTGAGAAGTTGGTTGCAAGGGAATCTAATTCCCTTGAGGTCTTCCTAAGAGTTTGGTGCTTGTTAATGTTAATTAATTGAGGCCTTTAGATTTAATATACCTTTAGGTTGCTTTTAATTTCATTTTCTTGTGTCAATATATCTATCCTTTACTTTCCTTGTTATTTTATTAATTCCGTATATCCGTTTTTGTATCAATTGGTATCAAAGCTTGGATTAAATTTGTTCTACCAAATCTAGCCTAGGGTTTGTTACTATAAAAAAAATATTATCCAAAATTCAAAAATCCCAAAAATTTGTTTCTAATCCTTGTTTTGTTATTGATTCTAGTGTTAGATTAAGTTCCTTAGTGCTTTAGGGTTTCAAATCCGAAGTTTCGAGTCATTCCAAGTTGTTTTAAGGTTTTCACCATTGTTGAGTTGAAGAACTTGAAGTGGGTCTTATTGATTTGGGTGAAATTGGAACTTGAAACTTATTGGGCTTTGTTCTACAAGTGAAAGGGAGTCTAGATCTGAAAATTGAAGGAAAAACAAGTTGATTTGAAGGTAGTTGAAAATTCGAAATTCTTAGTGTTCTGGAAGACCTTCAAATCTTCATAGGGAAGAAGACTCTCCAAAGGGCCATTAATCCAAAGTTTTCAAGTCAAGTTTGGGAAAAAGTGTTTTTCTACCCCAAAAGGGTAAATACTAGGCTGAGTGGGTCCCAAGAAGTTCATAAATTCCCAAAATCTAGCACAATTCCCGTGCCCAACAAAGTACAGGCGAGAAATCACTGAAGCTGGGAATATTACAAATTACAGACCGTAATTGGGGTCGTAAAGTTGGATCTTGAAATTGGAAGGATTACAGTAGCTCACTGGAATTTGGCAACCTCATTAAATACGGACCGTAAACCAAAATACGGACCGTATTCCCCAAACGTATAAAAGGACCAACGATTGGAGCATTTTTCCTAGGGAATACATCATTAAATACGGTCAAGTATACGGACCGTATAACAAAATACAACCCGTATCTTGTGGATCGTAAAGGGCAGGGCACCAAGGTGAACATTTTGTTTTAGGGCATCACTAAATACGGATACGAAGTACGGACCATAATATAAAATACGGACCATATTTTGTCAAGCTTAAACTGTATATTCAAGGTACATTTTTAAGTCCAAATTTCATTTCATCCCACTTCCATTTGTCAAAAATTTCTTGATCCTTAGTTGTTGGTTTTGTGTCCCTATTCCTCTGGTAGGGGGAAAAAATGTATAGAAATTTTAAAATTTTCATTATTTCAAATTGATACCTTGGATCAATTGGGGCTTTAAGACCTTTTTTTCAAGTTACCACCTACCTGGGCTCAAAATTTTATTATTTCCTGATTTTAGCATTCCATTTTCTTGTGTCTCTCAACTAGTAGCAATTTAGTAGTTGTTCCTACTTGTGTTTACTAGTTCTTGTGTCCGCATTTTTCATTCGTGCAAATTCTTTTCGTGTTTTTCTTCGTTTTTACCTCGTTGTTAATTTCTTGGCTCAAGTGCGTTTGTTTTCAATTGAGTTGTTCTTTTTTTCTTCGAGTCTAATTAGAATCCATTCCGATCTCGAGTCATAATTGTGCACCTTGCAAGCAACCGAATCCAATCAAGAATCAACATCGGCCAATCCAATTGAGTGGAAAAAGGCAAGAGTGTGTGAGTTCGTTTGAGTGGTGCTAGCCGAGCACAAACGAGTGTAAACACAAGTGTGGTGAGGTTTCTTTACTACTAACGTGTTTGCTAAGTGTTCTTTGTAGGTACTTCTCCATGGATTCCGATTCATGTGATTATGATTGTTATGACGATGATGGTTGTAGTGACGAAGGGGAGGACTATGAGGGCTATATGGGAATCATGACCAAGAACAATTTGGGGGCGAGAGTTCCTATTTTGAGGGCGAATATGAAGAGGGTGGTACTCATGTAACTCATGAGGAAGATGGGAATGAAGAAGAACCTTGTTATGCTTCGTATAATGAAGATAATGAAGGTGAAGGTTCTTGTGCTATACATCATGATGATGAAGACGACCCGAGGTATGACTCTCCTTCACACGTGTCTTATGGGTCTTATGGGGAAAATACTTATACAAATAGGACTTGTGGAGGGTATGTCTATAGAGGTAGTGGAAGTGTTAATGTTGATTATGGAAGGACTTCTAGTGGGCATGCATATGCTTCTTCTTGTAGTACTTCCTATCCGAAGCAAAGTGGCATGAGTGGGAATGTGAGTACGAGTTGGAGTCATCCTATACAAAAGAAGGTGGTCCCAAAGAGGCAATTCATGGAGACCAAGGTGAACATTGGTAGTAGTGAGGGATTTCTCATGCTTTATGACAATTATTACACAAATTTCATCACCGCTCGTGCAGTTGAAGAGTTAAAGTTACTTTGTGTGATCCGGCAAAATCCTTATTAGGATGAGGGAGGATATTGGGTTGATAGGAGGATGATGGTATCCATTTCACTTGGCGAGTACCAAGAGGAGGTTTGGTGTAATGTTCTTCCAATGGATAATTGTCACGTATGTTTAGGAGTCCCTTAGTTCCAAAAGCATGGAATCCCACATGAACAAGATTGGCATCGATATGTAGTGGACAAGAAAGGAAAATTTCTCTTTCTATGCATACTTTCTAGGAGAAGTCCAAGTGCAAAAGTTCGAGATACCCATATGAAGTGGCCTACCTTGGATAGGGAATCTAGTGTAGAATAATATGAGAAATGGGAGTTCATAATAGATGAAATCTTCGCTAGCTACAACTTTTCACAAGAAATGAAGATGGACTTAGCCGTTCGAACTTTTGACTCAAAGCTTGTCAAATATTGGGAGTACTTGAAATATTGTGGGAGACAAGTGAGGAGTCCAATCGAGACTTGGGAGGACATGAAAAGAATATTGAGAGGCCATTATCCCAAGCCACATGTGAGAAGAAATAAATCTTTGAGGGGTACCTCTTTTGAGAGAACCCCGTGCTTGAAGGCAAGGACGGCGGCTACAACCCTTCCTTCCATTGGTCAAAAAAGCTTACATGAAAACCAAGGTAAGATCACTTATCCTTATACTCCTACATCTTTGTGTGATTTTAATATCAAGTCGAGTATGAAAGTTAGTTTACCTTGCGTTAAGCCTAATGCTTCTTTGCCATGTATTGGTAATGTCATTTTTTAATGTGTCCCCACACTAGTTGATCATATTGATGACCGAATTGATCTTTCTTGTAAGGTCGATTTGTGTCCGCCTAGTGTTGACACTTGTGCTTTGAATGATAGTGCATTATCGAATGAAGGTGCCCAATGTTACACCTCCCGCCTTCATGGTGGGAAGAACTTACGATTTCCTAGTCAAGTATGCCTTAAAATGGAGATTTGTACCTGAGTATTGAGATGCTAAGCATTTTACCCCGTGTATGGAGGGACTAGCGGATATTTCAGGTATATTGCAGGATTAGAAGTTGAACGGATTGAATCAGCAGGCTAAGAAGATTTAAGGAAATTTTCAGACACCAGACAGTATCGACAGACCGTTGATCATGTCGACGGGCCGTCAATATGAACCGTCGTTATGTTCTGAGAATTCTGATCTGCAGAAACCGATCGACGAGATATGTCGACGGACCGTCGACACCTCAACGGATCGTCGACACTTCGACGGGCCGTCGATCGCCGCCGTCGATATGGCTCTGCAGCTTTTGATCTACAGAAGCAGGTCGACGGAGCAAGTCGATGGACCGTCGACACGTCGACGTGATCGTCGACCCGCTCATCGAACCACTCATCTAGAACATTCCAGTTCCAGCTATAAATAGACGAGTCACACCCCAAAATTTCAGATTTTATTCTCTGTCCAAGTGTTGAAGGTTCTAGAAAAATTCTCTCATTATATTATCACATATCCAAGGGAAATGAAGGAGTAAACACAAATAAATTGTGGAATCAAGGGTGAGGATACTCTCTAGGGTTTGTGAAACCCAAGAATCTTTTGGTATTGGAGTAGGGTTTTCTCCAAGTGAAGAAATTCCATTCAAATTCCATTCCTACATCATCAAATGTAAGTTTTATGTTTATTTCATATTATTGAGAGTATTGAGGGATTGAAAGACTTGGATTATGGAAAGGAGGAGAATATGGAGTGCAAATATGAAAATAGTAATATTTTTGAATCATGACTTGACTTGAATCATAGTTCTTGATATGTAATGATTATGATCTTTCTATGAATAGTATTAAAGATGTTGTAAAGGCATTGTATGAGGATGGATACGGTATGGTGCCATAGCTAGGGTTATGAAGGATTTGATAGGGAATGTTGAGGATTTAATAATGTCTAGCTTGATGAAGTTGTTGATTAAGATATTATGGGTGCTATTGTTGATATTGGGAGTTGTTTATTATGTGGAGGAAGTCATCGAAATAAAGGAGATGTACCCAATTTTCGTTAGCTCTAGCTTAAGCTTAAGTATGTTTTCGATTATCTAATTTTAGTACGAACTCTTTTGAATGTAGAAACGTGAATATTGGAGGGAAGTGTTCAAGTGATAAAGTTAGCAAAACGTAAAGGTATGTAAGGCTAGCCCCTTCTTTTCTAAGGCATGAATCCTATGATATGACTTTCTCTATCTTTCATGACTTTCTTACATTCCGGAAACCATGAGTCTATGTTATATTTTCGATGAGATAAAGTTAAGAAATATGCTATGAATATGAAAATGATGATGATGAGTCTAAGTCTAAAGATTCTAAAGCTCAGGATATGGTGTTTCCACGAAGCTAATAATCCTTATACGATTCTTCGATGTTATCCATTGTTGCTAGAACCACCTTATGATCCTAGTTCCTTAAAGGTGAGGTATTGTTATATCCCGCGTTTTTGCGCATTCGAAAAATTTAAAATAATGTTGACTTGTAAGAAATAAGACCACATTTTGATTTTTATCTAATATATATGTGTTGTTTATGAAAAATATTGAGACGGAAATATCGAGGAAGGCTAAGGGAGAAATTGGAATTTCGGAAACTAGTTTCATGAATTACAGGAAGTAGCAAACTAATTGGGCCAAAAAAAAAGAGAACAAAAGGCCCAACTCATGTGGGTGGCCGGCCAAGGAGAGGAAAAAATGGGCCAAGCCCATGTAAATTATGCCCATTAATTAAATAAATGAAAAGGGGGCCAACAAGTCTTCATTCTTCATGAAGTTTCAAGAACAACCAAGAAGACAAAAATTGAGAGAAAATAAAGAAGAGGCCTCACGGCCAAGGAGAAAAAAATTGAGGGCTTCCAATTTTGATCCAAAAATCGTAATTTTCTTGTATCCTTACTAAGCTCAAGACCCTCTTCAACGTGGTATAATTTTTGAGGCGAGAAAACTACTTTTGTGGCAAGTGAAAAATTTAAGAAAAGGTAAAATTCTATCCTTTTATGTTATATATATATATATATATATATATATATATATATATATGTTGTAGTATGTGGAAATGAGTGAAAAGTATGAAATTTGTGTGTGTGTGTGTGTGGGTGTTGTGGCCGTGAGGTACCTCATGGTGAAGGGGAGATGAGTTGATTTTATTTATTATGTTAATTGTGTTGTTGTGACCTTGTGATGTAATCGGAAGAATAATAGTCAAGTTGGCATGAAAATGTTGTTAAGTTGTTGTAGGGAATTTTATGATTTTATTGTGAATTTATGTAATTATGGAAATGGAATTGTTAAGGTGTAGATTGTGGTTGTTGTTGGTGTGAATGGGATGAGAATTATGGAGTTGTGATGTGTGTGTGCATAGCCGTGTGTGTATGTGAAGTAGTGTATGGTCGTGAGCCATAGTATGGTGAAGGGGAGGTGAAGTGAAGTTCATTTAGTTGGTTAGTTGTGTCGTTGTGACATTTATGACGTAAATAAAGGTTTAACGAGTTGAGTTGGCATTGAAATTGGTTATAAGTCGTTATGGGAAATTATGTGATTTTATATAGTTTTTATGTACTTACGAAAGTAAGATTCTAGAATGTGAATTAATGTTATTGTTATTGAATTTGGAAGAAGACAATGCAATTTAGTAGTTTTGTCGCATTTGTAGAAGTTTCGGATGGAATATGGAATTGGCGGGAATACTTGAATCCATGAATATTGTTTGGAATGCTATTGAAATATGTTTGAATAATCTTGAATTAGTTAATGGATATGGAAAATGTTGATACTAGTTTGATAGTGTGAAGTTGGGATGGAAGATATTGAACTATGTAGAAAAGAAAACTATTTATGTTATAATGTATTTTGTGATGTTGTTGGTATTGTTGGGTTCTTGTTGTTGATATTTTGGGCCGAGGTGATTCTCGGGGATGTTGAATTTATAGGGGAAATGCTGCCGAAATTTCGGTAGACAATATGAATTTAAGACTTGAAATTCTAAAAGCTTGAAACTTATATTTGGCAACTATGACCAATTGTAGATTTTGGACGCAACGGGGATTGAGTTTGGACGAGCGTAAGGAGCAAGTGAGGTATGTAAAGCTACCCCTTTCCTTCTTTTGGCATGTCCTAGATATACTATGTTGAGATCTGAGCCTCGAGGACAATTCTGTTCATGGAAATCCGAATTTGATTTTTGGGTACTATTCATTCAATATAATTGAACTATAATTCTCATGTTGGTTGGAAAAATGATCAAACATCCGCAACCTTCGTAAACGTTAGCGCATCGCTCTGAAGCTTTCATTGATGATTCCATAGAGCCTAATGTTCATGATTCTTGTCCGCCACCTCGACTTGACCCGAGGTGGGCCCACTAACTCCGAGACTCCTTACTTTGCCCTATTTGACTTATCCTTGCATGATATCGGAAAGAGACTTTTGCTTATGACTTTAGCTACTAAAGAATAATGTTTAGTGGCTCCATGATATTCTGATTTATGTTTTGAACTATAAATACGATTTCAGAAGTACTTTTGTGAGATAAACTCCGTATTGATCAGTTGTCCGGACTAGTTTGCCTAACGGGTTGTCATATGATTATATCCAGTTTCATAAATGTTTTGATATGTAAATTGCATTAGTTTCCGCACTACTCAGCTCGTACCCATTATTATGATATCGTTCGCCGATTCCCGAGCCGGTTTTGTGATCGTGCGCACAATGATATATTCGGCAGTATGCTGTGTTACGGTTCCCGAGACCTCGCCATAGGGCCGGGTTCCGTTTATGGAGTTATGTTGTGATATGGCTTATGATATGATGTGTGTGATGATATGTTATGTTCGGGGTTGTACGGAGATTTGAAACTTTCAGGAGTATGCTGTGTTGTGGCGCCAATGTCGGAGTGGCGACCACGTTCTTGAGCCTTAAGCATGATTTCTTTTACTTGCATTATGTACATATGATTTCCGTACCGGTTTTGATATACTGATTCGGTATTCCCTTCTGTACCTTATGCTTTAGTTATGGTTGGATTTCTGTATCTTCTGCTTTGCATACTCAGTACATATTTCGTACTGACCCCCTTTCTTCGGGGGCTGCGTTTCATGCCCGTAGGTACAGACGCACAGTTTGGTGATCCACCAGTTTAGGACACCCTCTTCTGTTGTTTGGAGTGCTCCTCTTATTCCGGAGCCAACATTTTGGTATATATGTCTTTTGCTATGTATATGTTTTTATACTTGACTATTTGGGGTACAGCGGGGCCCTGTCCCGTCCTATGTCTTCATTTTGATTTGTAGAGGCCTGTAGTCACATATGTGGGTTGTGGGTCTTACGTGTGCTCGTCTTGTTTATGGTTTGTGTCTTAATGCGGTCCGGTTTGTTATGGCGGCCAAAACGGCCCATATGTTTGCATATGTACATATGATCGGCGATGTGTATTCCGCCGCCCCTTTTTGTTCTGATATGATATCTCTGTACGCGTGACCGCTTAAGATAATAATTATTTTCAAATCTGTTTAAAATGATGAATTTGAAAATTGACCTAAGCTATAATATGACGATTTGGTATGTTTGTCCGTTTGGGTGCCCAAGTAGGGCACCAGTCGCGGCCCACGGGGCTGGGTCGTGACAAGTATGATAATCATGATCATCCCATAATGGAATTGGGGGTTCTCGACCTCACGTCACCCCGATAGAGTTTCAGTTTACCTTTGAGTTCTAATGCGTGTTGTATATATATGTATGATCACACCGTGCCTAGATGGCCGAGCAGCAAAGATAAGGCGCGCGGCGTATACACCATGTCCAGATGGCATGGGCAGCACTGCTAAGGCGAGCAGCTTATTACACCGTGTCTATATAGTACGGGCAGCACCACTAGTAGGTGGCATGGGATGATTAGCCCGGACACTGGCTAACGATGTCGATGATCCGAACAGTTATGTATGTATGCGTGATATGTCTTAGAGGTAAAAGTGAGTATGCATGATTCCGCCTCAAGAGGCGAGCAGTCGCAGTTATTCCTTCTTCTTATGCTTCTGTATTTTCCTGTTATGTTATCATACATGTCTTACATACTCATTACTTTATTCGTACTGACGTCTTTTTTCTTTTATGGACGTTGTGTTCATGCCCACAGGTAGACAGGGAGGTGACGCAGATTCGTAGGAGCTGATCAGCGAACTTACAGGAGCACTCCATTATTCCGGAGGTGCTATTTTTGATATACTTTTTTGTGTATATATTTGGCCACAACAGGATCCTGTCCTATCTTTATGTCTAGTACTCTAGTAGAGGCTCGTAGATATGTACGGATAGGTAGTTGATGTCCCATGATGATCACATTGTACTCTTGTATATCATTTTTGCAGTCGTGAGGGCTTATGTATATAGACTTATGTTGCTTTGGAGATTATATATGAGCTAGGTTGAGTATGATGATTAGCTTATCGAGTGGTGCTTGGCGATTAGTCCCGGGTACCCGTCAAGGCCCTAGTCGGGTCGTGACACTCAAACACTAGTTGATCCTTTACATGACCAAATTGATTCTTCTTGCAAGATCGATTTGTGTCCACCTAGTGTTGTCACTTGTGAATTGAATGGTAGTACAATGTCATGTGGTCATCATGTTAGTAATTCTTGCGAGTTTGACATATTACCAACTAGTGTTGAAACTTGTGTTGATCAACTTGCTTGTAAAGATAATTCACTACTTGAGGATCCTTGTGATGTGTTTAATGTACCTCTAGTTAGTGATGATGTTGATATAGTTGGTCAATTGAAAAATTGTGACATCTCACCCTTGTTTTTCTCATGTCAAAATGGGTCTCTTGATCGTACTTTAGTGTCATGTGATAAGAGTCCAATTTGTGGTGGTGATGTGTGTCATGCAGATAGTCATGTGAGCGAAAATGCATTGAAAGATGACACTGGTTCTTTTGAGAGTGAAATGACATGCTTTGACTACTCATTGTTCATAGATTACTCTCTTGTAGTGGATAATATTTTATTTGAGGATGACATGACTATTGAGAGTGAAGTACCTAGTGGGATGTTTTGTAATGTTGAAAGTGTGGCCACTTTTGGTGACTACATGATATTTGAAAATTCACTATGGGATGATAACACTCTTCCCTATGATGGAGATCCTCCCTTGAAGAATTGTGATCCACTTATGGGGAGGGGAAGTGTTATATCCCGTATTTTTGAACGTCAGATTATTTGCTGAGGTGGGACCCACACATCGAGATTTTTTTTTTTGGGACATCTAAAAAAATTCATATGAATCACATATGAGAAGTTAAACACGACTCAAGAAGGACCCTTGGGCCAAATCAAAGTGGAAGTCCTCCAAACGAATATTTTTAAGAAAACGTTTTCGGGTGATCTGACTTCAAGGGGCAAAAACGGTATTATAAGTTTGGAATTTGGAAAAGTACCAAGAAATAGAAGTTGTAGATAATTGAATTAGCTTTCCAACCATAGGTCGTGGGTCCCCAGGTGACGTCGGTACAAGGAGATATGAACGTTTTAAGGTCGAAAGTTCAGTGGGTTAGGCCCAACTCGGGACCAAACCGAGTTGGCCCAAAAAAACCAAAAAAAATAATAATAAGGACCAAATTTGTGAGGCCCATCCGGCCATGGTTATGGCCCAAGCCAATATTAAATAAAATTTGGTCAATAAAAGGATGACTAAGTCATCCTTATCACAATAAGTTCTAGAGGTTTCAAGAAAAGAAGAACAAGAGAAAGAAGAGAGAAAAGCTTAAGGCCATTTCGGCCATAGAGAAAGTCCATGAGAAAAATTGATAAAAATTCTTCAAAAATCAATCCCTCCCAAGTAAAGGGTGCTTAACAAGGTGGAGTTGTTGTTGGAGCAAGAAAGATTCAAAATCATACAAGTTGCCAAGTTGTAGTCAAGTGAGAAGTTGAAGAAGAAAGGTGAGTTTTGATCTTTCTTTATGTGTTATGAATGGTTTATATGTGTTGTAGTATGTTAAAATGGATGAAATTCATGAAAGAGAAAAAAATAGGGGTGTGGCCGTGAGGTATGGAACATGTATATGTGTGTAGAAATTGTGTTTTAATTAATTTATCTAGTGTTTGGTTGTTATTGTTGTGAATGATATGTGGAAAATGGAAGTTGAATAAATTTGGAGAGGTTGTAGTGTGTATGCTTGATGTTGGCCGTGTAGTTGTAGAGTAATATGGAAGAAAAGGAGTCAATTCTATTTAATGTTTTGGTTGTAGTTGAATTGTGGATGCTAGATTGCTAATGAATGCATAATAATCTTGTGAAGTTGAAGTAGGTGGAGGTTTGTTTTAGAAGTTATGTGAATTGAATGTAATGTTCTTGCATGCATGGAAGGTAATGTGGTTAGTATGATGTTGTTGGAATATAGATCATGAGGTTGTGATTGTTTTCATTAAAGTTAGAAAGTTTTTGGAAGAAGTAGTAAGTTGATTGAATATGGAAGTTGTTAGTATTGTTGTTGTTGGAATTGTGGTTGATATTTTGGCCGGGTTTGAATTCCCGGGATTGTTGTTGATTGAAATTAGCCAAGTTGAACTTGGTGGGATGGAGTATTTATAGGGGAAGTGCTGCCGAAATTTCGGTAGCCAAATGTTTCCTTAAGAATTCAACTCTAAGTATCTTAATAAGAGTTTTGGTAAACATGACCAATTTGCAGATTTTGACGAGATTGCAACGTGAATTCGGAATAGCAAAAGAAGCGGAAAGAGGTATGTAAGGTTTCACCCTTCTTTCTATGGCATGTCTTAGACGGAATAAGTTGGGTACGCGCCTCGGGGACAACTCTCTTCCCCGGAATCCGCATCCAAAGTTTTCCACTTTTTGTTCAATAGAATTGAACTAGAAAGTGTGCAAATGATGGAAAGACCTCTTAAACCCCTAGAACTTGCATAAGTGGGACCCGATTACCCTAGGACCCTCACAAGTAATGACATGACACGTAATATATGTAAATCATATACGTCACCCCATCCGGCCCGAGGTGGACCCGCTACTCTCGGATTTTTCATTACAGTCTTGCTTGACTTACTTGAAGTGAATCCAAAGGGAACCTTTGATCCCGATTTCGTTACCAAATGATAAATACTATGACTCCTCTAACGAGGGCACTTCCATGACGATAATGATAACAATGATGTTAGATAAGAGAATATGCCTATGATACGTACTACCGGAACGACTCTATGACTAAGATGACTAAGCTAAGTATCTTATGTAAACATGAAAATGATAAACTAATTTTTGAATCTTATTTATATTTCCTAGCTATGACTTTATTTTCTAAAAGATTTCAAAGTCTATGAACTGTCATCTATGATGCCCCGATTTCATTCTACGTTTACTTTAATATTATTCCCCGTTGGTAGTCTCACCTTAAAATACTCGTTCCTTCAAGGTGAGACAAAGCGATCACGAGTATTCTATAATATAATTGGAGGTCACCGACCTTACGTCACTCCGATGACTACATGATTCTTCTTTGGGCTTTCCTGCGTGCCTATGAGACATATGTATATAGGATACGTAAATGCATATAAGACATGTAAATGTATGTAAGATATGTGTATATATTTTTAAAACATGCACATGACGAAAGAGCTAGAGCTCTATAGACGCTGATGTACCTACACGACACACGTATATGTATATGATAAAAGAGCTAGAGCGCTATAGACGCTGATATATGTACATGATATATGCATGTGTATACGGGGAAAATGGAGGTAAGGGCAGAGCGTTATGAACGCATATCCACCTGATCAGTTGGCATTACATGATATGATATCGTCCCGGACGCGGGATGTGTATTTTTATGGCTAAATGGATCGGCTGCCGACGCCTCGACAATATGAGATGTCCTATTTTATATGTATATGTATATGAACAAGGAAAGATTCTTAAAGGAAAGCTAAGTACGCATAGCACCTGCCAAGGGTATATATATATACAGGTTATGTTTCTACCTCAGGACATGTGCTATTATTCTCTTATGTCGTTATTTCCGTTTTATACTTTCCGTATGCTACTATTCATGCCTTACATACTCGGTACACTATTTGTACTGACGTCCCTTCTTGTGGACGCTGCGTTTCATGCCGCGCAGGTCAGCAGACAGGCGGATTTGATCCTTAGAAGCTCTACCAGCAGTGTTGACAGTGCTCCAGTTATTCCGGAGCCTCACTTCCTTGGTACTATTTTGTGTATATATATTCGGGCACGGCAGTACTCAGCCCTTTCTATGTATAAACGTACTATGTCTAGAGGCTCGTAGACAGATATGTACAGTCAGTTAAGTATAGTTAGGTATATGGTGTTTTGGCATGCTAATGTTGATGTATAAGTGATAACGAAGTTTATTAGTCTATGTTCAGAATGACGCCGCTAATGTTAATGTTCAAAAAAAAAATGGCTCTGTTTACATGGCTTGCTAAGAGGTAAAGGTAAAACGATAGACAAGGGGTGCTCGGTACAAGTATCGGGTACTCGTCACGGCCCCTAGACGGGTCGTGACAGAAGTGGTATCAGAGCAGTTCGGTCCTAGGAGTTTGTCTACGAGCCGTGTCCAATAGAGTCTTGTTTATGGGTGTGTTGCGCGCCACACTTATAAACAGGAGGCTACAGGGCATTTAGGAAATATGACCTTCTTTGAACTCAAGATCGTGTGATAGAGCTATGCTACCAGGTTTCCACATTCCTTTCCTAATCCTGTGTTATGGTTTCAGTAATGCCGCCGAAAAGGAAGGCTACGACGGCCCAGAAGGGCAAGAGGGTGGCTGGCAGCAGAGTTGAACGGGAGCTAGAAGAAGGAGAATCTCATAATGAAGCTCCCCCTCAGACCTTTCCTGCTCCCCCTGCACCAGCAGAGCAGGAAAGAGTTTTCGCTCCAGCCCCCGCACCTCCAGTTCCACCACCAGCAGCTCTGGGCCAACAGATGGCCAAGGCCATTCAATTACTGACCCAGTTAATTGCCGCACAGGCTCAGCGGCAAGATGTAGACCTAGGAGACAGGGCGGTAAGTGCAAGGGCCCGCGACTTTATCACCCTGAAGCCTCCAGAGTTTTATGGATCCAGACCAGAGGAGGACCCGCAGAGTTTTATAGATGAGATGCTGAGGACTCTAAGGATCATACATGCTTCGGATACGGAGTCCGTAGAGTTGGCTTCATACAAGCTGCGGGATGTGGCAGTTTTGTGGTATAGTAGTTGGATATCCTCGAGGGGAGCGAATGCACCTCCCCCGGTTTGGCAGGAGTTTACCGAGGCATTTCTGCGACATTTCTTACCACCAGAGGTTCGACGAGCACGAGCCGAGATGTTGTTGAACCTTAAACAAGGAAATATGAGTGTTCGAGAGTACGGCCTTCGTTTCAACACACTAGCCAGGTATGCCCCAGCCCTGATAGCAGATAGGGGAGATCATGTGCACCGATTCGTGAGTGGGCTAGGGCCACATTTAGTTAAGGAGTGCCTGACGGCTTCACTCCAGGATGGGATGACTATTACCCGCATTCAGGCCCACGCCCAAAATTTGGAAGAGCAGTACCAGTCACAGAGAGGGGAGCGGTATCCAGATAGAGGTTCCAGAAAAAGGGGCAGATTTTCCAGGGCTAGAAGCGAGTATAGAGGGGGACAGGCACCGGAGCAATTTAGGTATTCAGACCAATCGACGGCCAGTGCACCTCCTCGATTTGCGGATAGGGGGCTTGACCGTTCTACTCACTCGAGACCAGATCAGGGTACTAAGGCGTCAGGATCCCAGTATAGAGCTGATTCTAGCAGGATGATGCCACCCCCGCCACGGTGTGCGCGATGTGGTAGACCACACTCTGGAGAGTGTCGCGCAGGTACAGGTGCATGTTATACTTGTAGGCGGGTTGGCCATTTGATGCGTGATTGCCCACTGAGGTATGAGGGAGACCAAGCCCAGCCCGCCGGGCCCGCGGTTGGTTCATCGTCGACCGTACGCCCTCTTGGACAGACTTCCCAAGCTCTAGCGGGCCGCGGCCGAGGTAGAGGAGGGACACCTAGTTCAGCTGGTCCTCCGCACCGCCTATATGCATTGACAGGACGACAGGACTCTGAGCCTTCCGCAGACGCGGCCACAGGTACTTTTTCGGCACCTTCTATGATATGTATGTTAATTGATTCGGATTATATCCTATCCTACGTTGCCTTTATATTGCTGATCATATTAAGAATTCAGAAATTAGGACGAAAGGTAGCCATACGCACAGGTAAAAAGACGAATACTAGAGATTGCGGAGGTTAGAACTGTAAATAAAAGAAGAGATGTGTTACGCGGCGTTTCGAAAACTGCTAAGACCCCAACTCGTTCCATAATATGTGATATAAGTAGTGCGAGGGAGTGGGGGCGAAAATACTAACGCTAAGACGCTGAAATGCACTAAAGTTTCAAGGTTAAGCGTGCTAGGGTGAGAGTAATTTCATGATGGGTGACCCCCTGGGAAATATGCTGAAATTTTCACAAATGTGGGAACAAGAGACGAATGTGAAGCTAGGTAGTCCAATGTAAATTAGAGTGTGTGGAGTGGTTAAAAACCCTATAAAAGTCATGTAGGCTGAGACGGACAAGACTAACGGAAGAGGAGAAAGCGTGACAGAAAGGGGACTTATTAACGTAGGGCCAACGTTCGGAGCTTACTCAATGGACTTAGGACATAAAAGCGACCTAAGCGACATGTGAGATGTCTACGAAGGAGACCTCCCCGAAGTATTATGATACACTATGAGGCCAGTTTAACATTCGAGGACGAATGTTCTAAAGAGGGGGAGAATGTTATATCCCGTATTTTTGAACGTTAGATTATTTGCTGAGGTGGGACCCACACAACGAGATTTTTTTTTTGGGACATCTAAAAAAATTCATATGAATCACATATGAGAAGTTAAACACGACTCAAGAAGGACCCTTAGGCCAAATCAAAGTGGAAGTCCTCCAAACGAATATTTTTAAGAAAACGTTTTCGGGTGATCTGACTTCAAGGGGCAAAAACGGTATTATAAGTTTGGAATTTGGAAAAGTACCAAGAAATAGAAGTTGTAGATAATTGAATTAGCTTTCCAACCATAGGTCGTGGGTCCCCAGGTGACGTCGGTACAAGGAGATATGAACGTTTTAAGGTCGAAAGTTCAGTGGGCTAGGCCCAACTCGGGACCAAACCGAGTTGGCCCAAAAAAATCAAAAAAAATAATAATAAGGACCAAATTTGTGAGGCCCAACCGGCCATGGTTATGGCCCAAGCCAATATTAAATAAAATTTGGTCAATAAAAGGATGACTAAGTCATCCTTATCACAATAAGTTCTAGAGGTTTCAAGAAAAGAAGAACAAGAGAAAGAAGAGAGAAAAGCTTAAGGCCATTTCGGCCATAGAGAAAGTCCATGAGAAAAATTGATAAAAATTCTTCAAAAATCAATCCCTACCAAGTAAAGGGTGCTTAACAAGGTGGAGTTGTTGTTGGAGCAAGAAAGATTCAAAATCATACAAGTTGCCAAGTTGTAGTCAAGTGAGAAGTTGAAGAAGAAAGGTGAGTTTTGATCTTTCTTTATGTGTTATGAATGGTTTATATGTGTTGTAGTATGTTAAAATGGATGAAATTCATGAAAGAGAAAAAAATAGGGGTGTGGCCGTGAGGTATGGAACATGTATATGTGTGTAGAAATTGTGTTTTAATTAATTTATCTAGTGTTTGGTTGTTATTGTTGTGAATGATATGTGGAAAATGGAAGTTGAATAAATTTGGAGAGGTTGTAGTGTGTATGCTTGATGTTGGCCGTGTAGTTGTAGAGTAATATGGAAGAAAAGGAGTCAATTCTATTTAATGTTTTGGTTGTAGTTGAATTGTGGATGCTAGATTGCTAATGAATGCATAATAATCTTGTGAAGTTGAAGTAGGTGGAGGTTTGTTTTAGAAGTTATGTGAATTGAATGTAATGTTCTTGCATGCATGGAAGGTAATGTGGTTAGTATGATGTTGTTGGAATATAGATCATGAGGTTGTGATTGTTTTCATTAAAGTTAGAAAGTTTTTGGAAGAAGTAGTAAGTTGATTGAATATGGAAGTTGTTAGTATTGTTGTTGTTGGAATTGTGGTTGATATTTTGGCCGGGTTTGAATTCCCGGGATTGTTGTTGATTGAAATTAGCCAAGTTGAACTTGGTGGGATGGAGTATTTATAGGGGAAGTGCTGCCGAAATTTCGGTAGCCAAATGTTTCCTTAAGAATTCAACTCTAAGTATCTTAATAAGAGTTTTGGTAAACATGACCAATTTGCAGATTTTGACGAGATTGCAACGTGAATTCGGAATAGCAAAAGAAGCGGAAAGAGGTATGTAAGGTTTCACCCTTCTTTCTATGGCATGTCTTAGACGGAATAAGTTGGGTACGCGCCTCGGGGACAACTCTCTTCCCCGGAATCCGCATCCAATGTTTTCCACTTTTTGTTCAATAGAATTGAACTAGAAAGTGTGCAAATGATGGAAAGACCTCTTAAACCCCTAGAACTTGCATAAGTGAGACCCGATTACCCTAGGACCCTCACAAGTAATGACATGACACGTAATATATGTAAATCATATACGTCACCCCATCCGGCCCGAGGTGGGCCCGCTACTCTCGGATATTTCCTTACAGTCTTGCTTGACTTACTTGAAGTGAATCCAAAGGGAACCTTTGATCCCGATTTCGTTACCAAATGATAAATACTATGACTCCTCTAACGAGGGCACTTCCATGACGATAATGATAACAATGATGTTAGATAAGAGAATATGCCTATGATACGTACTACCGGAACGACTCTATGACTAAGATGACTAAGCTAAGTATCTTATGTAAACATGAAAATGATAAACTAATTTTTGAATCTTATTTATATTTCCTAGCTATGACTTTATTTTCTAAAAGATTTCAAAGTCTATGAACTGTCATCTATGATGCCCCGATTTCATTCTACGTTTACTTTAATATTATTCCCCGTTGGTAGTCTCACCTTAAAATACTCGTTCCTTCAAGGTGAGACAAAGCGATCATGAGTATTCTATAATATAATTAGAGGTCATCGACCTTACGTCACTCCGATGACTACATGATTCTTCTTTGGGCTTTCCTGCGTGCCTATGAGACATATGTATATAGGATACGTAAATGCATATAAGACATGTAAATGTATGTAAGATATGTGTATATATTTTTAAAACATGCACATGACGAAAGAGCTAGAACTCTATAAACGCTGATGTACCTACACGACACACGTATATGTATATGATAAAAGAGCTGGAGCGCTATAGACGCTGATATATGTACATGATATATGCATGTGTATACGGGGAAAATGGAGGTAAGGGCAGAGCGTTATGAACGCATATCCACCTGATCAGTTGGCATTACATGATATGATATCGTCCCGGACGCGGGATGCCCGGACGCGGGATGTGTATATTTATGGTTAAATGGATCGGCTGCCGACGCCTCGGCAATATAAGATGTCCTATTTTATATGTATATGTATATGAACAAGGAAAGATTCTTAAAGGAAAGCTAAGTACGCATAGCACCTGCCAAGGGTATATATATATACAGGTTATGTTTCTACCTCAGGACATGTGCTATTATTCTCTAATGTCGTTATTTCCGTTTTATACTATCCGTATGCTACTATTCATGCCTTACATACTCGGTACACTATTCGTACTGACGTCCCTTCTTGTGGACGCTGCGTTTCATGCCGCGCAGGTCAGCAGACAGGCGGATTTGATCCTTAGAAGCTCTACCAGCAGTGTTGACAGTGCTCCAGTTATTCCGGAGCCTCACTTCCTTGATACTATTTTGTGTATATATATTCGGGCACGGCAGTACTCAGCCCTTTCTATGTATAAACGTACTATGTCTAGAGGCTCGTAGACAGATATGTACATTCAGTTAAGTATAGTTAGGTATATGGTGTTTTGGCATGCTAATGTTGATGTATAAGTGATAACTAAGTTTATTAGTCTATGTTCAGAATGACGCCGCTAATGTTAATGTTAAAAAAAATGGCTCTATTTACATGGCTTGCTAAGAGGTAAAGGTAAAACGATAGACAAGGGGTGCTCGGTACAAGTATCGGGTACTCGTCACGGCCCCTAGACGGGTCGTGACAGAAGATGTAGCTCAATTGGTAAGAGGCGATTCCCTTTGGGGAATGTAAAGGAGCCAGAGGTTCCGGGTTCGATACCCCGTAGCGCTGCAGCGTGAAGAGGGATAATGGGGCAAGCCCGTGTGCGGACTGGCAGTACCCTGGCATAGACAATACCTTGAGTAGTGGGTCCCCAAAGGGGGTCGTCACAGGAAGTGTTCAAAAGGAAGGTGAAACTTGTTTTTAAATTACTAGTTCTTCCTTGGGTGTTCTGAACCATGCTCTTGAGTTTAATAGTGAAACTACATTTAAGGACACCCTAGATGAAGTTGTTTTGCGTGACACCTTTCTTTACTATCTTTTTGCATATGATGACATTCAGGTAATTGTTAAGAGTTCATTTGATGTTAGGCGGGGTCCTCTTGGGGTACTTAGTTGTTCCCTTGAGCATAATATGTGTGTATCTTTCCCTTTTGACCACGGGGAAACCTTGACTTTGTGTGAATGGTATCATGTTGCCATTGAGGATTGTTTGTGTGTTGTCCCAACTTGGTTTCTTGAAACCATTGGTCCCTTTAGCATATCCTCTGTTATATCCCGTATTTTGTACATTTAGATATTTCAAGATAACCGCGATAAGTTAAGTGCAAGGCTATTTTCCGATTTTGTTTTAATACACAAGTTGTTATTAGTGGTATGGAAATATTGAGAAAGGCTAGGGGCAAAAAGGGAAAATTCAAAAGAGGATTCATGATAAGGCCACCTATGGCCGTGTGGGTCCCACCCATGGCTTGGCCAATTAACTCAAGCCATGAGTGGGGGCATGTGTCCACTTTGTATTAGTAGGAGCCATGTATATATATAGATAAGTGATGACCAAAGCCAGACAATTATTCATCTTTCACAATTCAAGAAGCTTCAAGAAAAAGGGAACCATATTCGGCCATGGCTAACCGAATTTGAGGCCATAAAAGTTGATCAAAAAAAATAATTTTCTTCTAGTATTCCAACCAATTGGAAAGCCCTTATTAACGTGGAGTAGTTGTTGGAGCAAGCAAAGCATTCATTTGTGCAACTCATAAACCCTAGCCAAGTTGAGAAGTTAAAGGGTAAAGGTAAGGTTTAATCTCCTTTTCTATGTGTTAGGGATGATTTGTGAGTGTTGTAGTATGTAGAAATGGATGAAATTCATGAAATATGTGTGTGTGGGTTGTGGCCGTATAGGGACTACTTTGGTAGGATGTGATGAATTGACTTTATTTAATATTTTTGGTTGTCGTTGTTGTGGATTCCATGATGAAAATGAAGGTTTGATGGCTTAAAATGAAGTTGTAATCGTTGTGGACTGTTGTGGAAGTTAATGTGACGTTAGTACGGTTTCTTATATTTGCATGAATGATGTCGTTAACATGTGGTTGTTGGTATAATTCATGAACTTGGAAGCGAGGAATGTGTTGTTGTTGTTATTATTGAGTTTGGAAGATTGAAAGTTGGGTTGTTGTGGTTCACTTGAAGGTAAAGGAAATGCCGTCAAATTATGTAGAAAAGGGTTGCTAACGTTAGAATGCATTTTGAATTAATTGTTGAAGTTGTTAATGTGGTTGTTGGTATTGTTGTTGATGATTTGGCCGAGTTGAATTCTCGGGGTTTGTTGGATTTACAGGAGAAATGCTGCCCGAATTTCTGTAGGTGAATTGCTAGCTTAGAATCGGATTCCTAAATATCTATAGCTAATGTTTGATATCTTCTGACGTTGTTGTAGATCTTGGGAAAGCCGAAACTTAAGTTCGGATTAGCTTAGGAAGCGGACAAGGTATGTAAGGCTTACCCTTTCTTTCTTTTGGCATGTCCTAGAGCTAAGTAAGGTATGACACGCATCTTGGGGTAACTCTATTCTTTAATTCCGAGCTTGTTTACGATTCTTATTCACTTCTTGACACGAGGATACTTGGTATAGACGAGCCTATTGTATGATTGAATAACGAGCAAAGCATAAAGAGTCCCTGTTCCTTAAAGGGTTCTATAAGGATTAATGTCCCTAACTTTCATAGGCGGTCTCGGATTGCTTTGAAACGTTCGTAGAGGTTTCTGTAATGAATAACGTCCATAACTTTCTTATGCAAACTCATATTGACTCGAAACGTGTTTATGACTTCAAGTGTCGATTAGTGTACTTACCTATCGAGTCTTAAAAATTGATTTACATGCATATAGTTTCTCACTACTCTGCTCGTGCATGCTGTCATTGTCACGACCCAACCCCGTGGGCCGTGACTGGTGCCCTACTTGGACACCCAGACAGACAACAAATCAAATTGTCATATTATAGATTTTCTCAGATTTCATATTAATCGTTTTTGAAGAGATTTGAAGTCAAACATTATCTTAAGCGGTCGCGCAAGCGGAGATATCATATCAAAGTCAAAGGGGCGGCGGAATACACATCGCCGAATATAAACACATATACAGATATATGGGCCACCATGGCCGTCATAACAGACAGGACCGCATTAAGACACAAATCATGAACAAAACGAGCACACATAGGACCCACGACCCACATATATGACTACAGGCCTCTACAAACCAAAACGGAAACATATGACGGGACAGGGCCCCGCCGTACCCCAAATAGTCAAATATACAGAAATATATACATGACAGAGATATGTACCAAAATATGGGCTCCGAATCGAAGGGAGCACTCTGAAATAGCAGAATGTGGGGCCTACTCTGGCGGATCACCAATGCCTGTACCTGCGGGCATGAAACGCAGCCCCCCGAAGAAAGGGGGTCAGTACGAAAGATGTACTAAGTATGTAAAGCATAGAGTACAGAAATCCAAACCATAACTGAAGTAAAGGTACAGAAAGGGGATACCGAATCAGTATATCAAAATCTATACTGAAAACATATGTACATAATGCAATTAAAACCATGCATAAGGCTCAGGAACGTGGTCGCCACTCCGACGTTGGCGCCACACACAGCATACTCCAGAAGGTTTCAAATCTCCGTACAAACCCCGAACATAACATATCATCACAACATATCATATCGTCAAACGTATCATAGGCCATTTCACAGCATAACTCCATAAACGGTACCCGACCCTATGGCGAGGTCTCGGGAACCGTAACACATCATACTGCCGAATATGTCATAATACGCACGATCACAAAACCGGCCCGGGAACCGGCGAACGATATCATAATAATGGGAACGAGCAGAGTAGTGCGGAAACTAATGCAATTTACATATCAAAACATTTATTGAAACTTGATATAATCATATGACAACCCGTTGGGTATACTAGTCTGAACAACTGATCAATACGGAGTTTATCTCACAAAAATACTTCTGAAATCGTATTTATAGTTCAAAATACAAATCAGAATATCATGGAGCAATTAAAACATTATTCTATAATAGCCAAAGTCATAAGCAAAAGTCTCTTTCCGATATCATACAAAGATAAGTCTATTAGGGCAAACGAAGGAGTTTCGGAGTTAGTGGGCCCACCTCGGGTCAAGTCGAGGTGGCGTATGTGATTTACGAACATTAGACCCTATGGAGTCACCTATGAAAGTTTCAAGGGAATTCAGTTACGTTCATGACAATTATGGATATTTGAACATTTCTTTCCAACAAAATAAAGGTTCTAATTCAATTCTGCTGAATGAAATAACACCAAAAGTAAACTCAGATTTCTACGAACGGAATAATCCCCGAGGCTCAAATCCAAACCTAGTACATCTAGGACATGCCAAAAGAAGGAAAGGGATAGATTTACATACCTCACTTGCGCCTTACGCTCGTCTAAACTCAATCCTTGTTTCGTCCAAAATCTATAATTGGTCATAGTTGCCAAATATAAGTTTCAAGCTTTTAGAATTTTAATCTTAAATTCATATTGTCTACCGAAATTTCGGCAGCATTTCCCCTATAAATTCAACGTCCCCGAGAATCATCTCGGCCCAAAATATCAACAACAACAACAACCCAACAATACCAACAACATCAACAATCATCACAAATACATTATAATATAAATAGTCTTCTTTTCTACATAGTTCAACCACTTCCATCCCAACTTCACACTATCAAACTAATGTCAACATTCTCCATATCCATTAACTAATTCAAGATTATTCAAACATATTTCAATAGCATTCCAAACAATATTCATGGATTTAAGTATTCCCGCCAGTTCCATATTCCATCCGAAACTTCTACAATTGCGACAACACTACTAAATCGCGTTGTTTTCTTCCAAATTCAATAACAATAACAACAATTCACACTCTAGAATCTTAGTTTCACAATTATATAAAAACTATATAGAAATCATATAATTTCTCATAACAACCCACAACCAATTTCAATGCCAACTCAACTCGTTAAACATTCATTTACGTCATACATACCACAACGACGCAACTAACAAGCTAAATAAAATACAATTCACCACCCCCTCCCCACTATACCACACACGGCCACACACCACTTCCCACACACATACGACTATGCACACACACATAATAACTCCATAATTCTCATCTAATCCCAATCCTTACAACATATATACTTATTTCATAACACAAAAGAATAGAATTCTTACCTTTTTCTTTAAACTTCAACTTGCTGCAAACGTTGTCCTCTCGCTTAACTAATTATACCGCATTGGAGAGCATCCTGAGCTTAACAAGAATTTAAGAAGAACAAAACTTTAGGATCCAAGCTAAAGACTAGGAATTTTTTTTTTTTTTGTTGAAGGGTTCGGCCGAGAGTCTCCTTGTGAGCTCTCAATGGTTTATTTGTTTGTTTCTTGAATCTTCTATTAAAAGATGACAAATGATCCCCTTATATTATTTTATCACATGGATAAATTAATATTTCCATGGGCTTGGGCTAGCATAGCCGGCCACCCCCACAAGATTTGGGCCTCATTTTCTCCTTTATTATATTTTTTTAGGAGCCCAATTCATTAGAAATCTTAGTTTGTAATCCCCGAAACAAATTTCCAAAATTCCAATTTTGTCCTTGGCCTTCCCCGAAGTCTCCACATCAATATTTCTCATGAATATCACACATATTAACTAAAATCAAAATATTGCCTTATGACATACAAGTCACAATTATTTCAAAATTTCCAGATATGCGAAAACACGGGATATAACATTCTCCCCCCCCCCCCCTTTATAACATTCGTCCTCGAATGTTAAATTAGTCTTATAGGGTCTTATAAGCTTGGCGGGGGAGTCTCTCTTCATGAATAGCACACATAATTCATTGGTCAATCAATATAATAAACTTAAAAGTTTAGATTACCTGTAGGCGTAGGAAACAAGTAGGGATACTTCTTCTTCATCTCATCCTCCGCCTCCCAGGTCATTTCTTCCCGGTTGTTGTTCCGCCACAGGACTTTAACAGAAGGCACTTCTTTGGTGCGTAATCTCCTTACCTGCCGATCCAAAATAGCTATAGGCTGTTCTTCATAAGATAGGTCCTCCGTCACCTGAATATCATTTGCTGGGAATATTCTGGAAGGATCACCAACACATTTTCGGAGCATGGATACATGAAATACCGAGTGTACTGCCTCCAAATCGGATGGTAAGTCTAGCTCATAGGCGACCTCGCCTATCTTCCGAATGATCTGGTATGGCCCGATATACCGCGGACTGAGCTTACCCTTTTTACCGAATCTCATTACACCGTTCATGGGTGACACCTTCAGAAATACCCAGTCGCTAATCTGGAACTCTAACGGTCGACGTCGTTTATCGGCATGCGATTTCTGTCGACTCTGGGCAGCCAATAACCGTTCTGGAATAAGTTTCACCTTATCAACTGCTTCTTGGATCACATCTGGCCCAATTAATTTAGTTTCGCCCACGTCAAACCAACCAATCGGAGATCTGCATTTTCTACCATATAGGGCTTCGCACGGTGCCATCTGAATGCTGGAATGGTAGCTATTATTATAAGAAAATTCAATAAGCGGCAAATGATCATCCCAGCTACCTCTGAAATCGATAACACAGGCCCGCAACATATCTTCTAATATCTTAATAGTGCGCTCGGCCTGTCCGTCGGACTAAGGATGAAATGATGTACTAAGACTCACCTGAGTCCCCAATCCTTCCTGGAACGACCTCCAAAAGTTAGCCGTAAACTGGGCACCCCTGTCGGTTATAATAGATACAGGGACTCCGTGAAGTCTTACTATTTCTCTGATATACAATCTAGCATAATCCTCAGCCGAGTAAGTAGTCCGGATCGGGAGAAAATGGGCTGATTTCGTCAATCTTTCAACAATAACCCAAATAGAATCATACCTGCGTGGAGTGCGCCGCAATCCAACAACGAAATCCATATTAATCATCTCCCATTTCCAAGCTGGAATTTCCATTTCCTGTAATAATCCGTCGGGCTTCTGATGTTCGATCTTAACTTGCTGACAATTTAGACATTGGCCAAAGAACTCTGCAATATCCCTTTTCATACCGTCCCACCAGTATAAACATTTAAGATCGTGGTACATTTTTGTGGAACCAAGATGAACAGAATACCGAGCATTATGTGCTTCGCCCATGATTTGCCGCCGTAGCCCTGCAACGTCCGGTACACATAATCTACCTCCATATAATAATACCCCTTCAGGCGAAATTTCAAACGGAGTCTTTTCTTTATTAAAGGCCACATTTCTGTACTGCACCAGAACAGGATCTTCGAACTGACGCTGCTTTACCTCTTCCATAATTGACGATTCGGCAACTTCTCGAACAGAAACCCCAGTATCTCCAAAATCTGCCAAACGGACTCCGAGGCTGGCTAACTGATGAATTTCACGAACCAATTCTTTCTTATCAGGCTGCACATCAGTCAAACTGCCCATGGACTTGCGGCTAAGTGCATCAGCTACCACATTGGCTTTCCCAGGATGATACAAAATATCGACGTCATAATCTTTCAATAATTCAAGCCATCTTCTCTGCCGCAAATTCAGTTCTTTTACTTAAAAATATACTGGAGACTCTTATGGTCCGTATAAATATCAATGTGGACCCCATATAAGTAGTGCCGCCATATCTTCAAAGCATGAATCACCGCGGCTAATTCCAGATCATGAGTGGGATAATTTCTCTCGTGCGGCCTGAGCTGCCGGGAAGCATAGGCTATGACTCGACCGTGCTGCATCAACACACAACCTATCCCAATACCGGAGGCATCACCATAAATGACATACCCGTCTGACCCTTCTGGAAAAGCTAAAATTGGAGCTGTAATCAATTTTTCCTTCAGCATCTGGAAGCTGCGCTCACAGGCGTCGGTCCACTAAAATTTTGCTGCTTTCTGAGTGAGCTTCGTTAATGGTGCCGCAATAGAAGCAAAATTTTCCACAAACCTTCTGTAATAATCGGCCAACCCCAGAAAACTGCGTACCTCTGTAGGTGTAGTAGGCCTGGGCCAATTCTGTACAGTTTCAATCTTCTATGTATCGACCTGATTACCATATGCTCCGACAATATGCCCCAAGAATGCCACAGAAGTTAACCAGAATTCACATTTAGAAAATTTAGCATATAATTTCTGTTGCCGGAGAGTGCCAAGTACTGTTCTCAGATGATCTGAATGCTCTTCTTCTGATCGTGAATAAACCAAAATATCATCAATAAATACAATCACGAACATATCAAGGAACGACCGGAATACCCGATTCATTAAATCCATGAATACCGCTGGAGCATTAGTCAGCCCAAAAGACATCACTCTGAATTCATAATGCCCGTACCGGGTCCTGAAAGCAGTCTTCGGAATATCTGCCTCTCGTACCCGCACCTGATGATAACCCGAGCGCAAATCTATCTTCGAGAAATATTTAGCACCCTGCAACTGATCAAATAAATCATCAATCCGGGGGAGGGGATATTTATTCTTTATAGTCACCTTATTCAGCTGTCGATAATCAATACACATTCGCAGTGACCCGTCTTTCTTTCTTACGAATAATACCGGCGCTCCCCAGGGTGATGTACTGGGCCTAATGAATCCCTTATCCAACAGATCTTTCAGATGTTCTTTCAATTCCTTCAATTCTGCCGGTGCCATCCTGTAAGGAGGAATAGATATGGGTTGCGTGTCTGGCAACAGATCTATCGTGAAATCTATCTCCCGCTCAGGCGGAAGACCTGGAAGATCATCTGGGAATACATCAGGAAATTCATTAACAACTGGGACTGACTGGAGAGTGGGTATCTCGGCCCTAGTATCGTGCACATGGACCAAATGATAGATATAACCTTTCTGAATCATCTTCTTAGCCTTGAGGTATGAAATAAACTTACCCCTCGGCGATGATGTACTCCCTGACCGCTCTATAACTGGTTCCCCTGGGAACTGGAAACAGACTACCTTTTTCTAGCAGTCAACATTAGCATAACAGGAAGCTAACCAGTTCATGCCCATAATAACATCAAATTCCAACATATCCAATTCTACCAAATCAGCTTTAGTGCAACGATCATATATAATCACAGAACAATCTTTATATACCTGCCTCGCTATAATAAAATCCCCGACCGGTGTGGCTACTTCGAATGGCTCTATAGGTTCGGGTGTTACCCCAATTTTACTAGCAACGAGCGGAGAGATATACGATAAAGTAGAGCCAGGGTCAATCAATGCATATATAGATCGGGAGAAAACCAGTAATGTACCTCTAACAACATTTGGCGAAGCCTCCTGGTCCTGGTGGCTAGCCAATGCATATATGCGGTTCGTGGGACCGCTAGAATCTGAAACACCGCCACGGCCTCGACCGCGGCCGCGGCCCGCCGGTGCCGGCAAACCTCGCCCCGCAGGGCGCATAGCTGAGGGAGTAGATGATGAACCCGCGGCTGACCCCGTCGGCTGAACTGTACTACCAGAACCACTCGCCATCGGACAATCACGCATAACATGGCCCAGACGGCCGCAGGAAAAATAGGCTCCGGTAGCTCGATAGCACTCCCCTGGGTGTGATTTCCCACAATAAGAACAACGGGGCCAGGGTGGTCTGTACTGGCTGGGACCCCTGGCTGCCTGCGAACCTGATACCCTGGAACTCTGACCAGCCCCAGATGGTCCTGCACTGTCAAATCGCCTGCCGGCGGACTGTGTACCCCGGCCTGACGGAGGAAGATATCTGCCTGACTGCTGCGACTGAGGCTGTCCACCTCGAAAATCTCCAGAATACCCCGCGGATCTGGCCCTCTTGGGCTGCCTCCTGTCTCGATCCCTACCAGAAAAATCTCCCCTATGTCGGTCCTCCATGCCCTGAGCATAGGACTATAACCCGGCGATGTCCATATCAGTCTGCGATGCCATCGCCATGCAGCTGTCAATCAAGTAGCGGTCCAATCCTATCACGTACCGGTGCATCCGGTCAGCCATATCCGCTACTATCGCCGGTGCATATCGAGCCAGAGAATCAAACTCCAAATTATACTCACGAACACTCCGACCCCTCTGCCGCAGCTGCAAAAATCAATCAACCCGCGCCCGCCGTAACTCCGGGGGCAAAAAGTGGCAGAGAAAAGCGGCCACAAACGCATCCCAAGTAGCTGGGGGAGTACTCTCACCTCTGGACAGCTCGCAGGACTCATACCAATTAGCCGCAACATCCCGTAACCTGTGCAAGGCTAACTCAACGGACTCGGTCTCTGAAGCCCTGACCAGTCCCAATGAGCGCCGCATTCCCCGAATGAAGTCGTGGGGATCTTCCTCGGGCTTAGACCCGAAAAACTCTGGGGGACTACATGTCAGAAAATCACGAACCCTCAGGCTATCACACCTGTCATCATCATCGCCTCTCGGCCCGCCTCTGCGAGCCTGTCTCGCTACCAAAGTCGTCAACAACTATACGACCTCCCTCAACGTCCTATCCTCCGCCCTTGGCTGAGGAGCTGGAGGCTCAGGCGCTGGAGTCTCTGGAGCTAATGATGGGCCTGCTCCAGGCTCCTCCGGTAGTGGTGTAGCTGAACCCTCTAACTGGGCACGACATCAGGCAAATCCTGAGCACGAGCCCGAGTAACTCTATGCACCTGGATGGTCTCTCCTACCACCGCCTTGCCCTTCTGGGCAGCCGTCGCCTTCTTCGGAGGCATCACTGAAAAACACAACAACTGATCAGAACAGAATCATCCTAATAGCACAGCTCTATCGTACGATCTAAGATTCAAAGAAAGGTAACACCCTAAATGTCCTGTAGCCTCCAGTTTATAGATGTGGTGCACAACACACCGATAAACAAGACTCTACGAGACACGGCCTGTAGACATTCTAAGGACAAACCGCTCTGATACCACTTTTTGTCACGACCTAACCCTGTGGGCCGTGACTGGTGCCCTACTTGGACACCCAGACAGACAACAAATCAAATTGTCATATGATAGATTTTCTCAGATTTCATATTAATCATTTTTTAAGAGATTTTAAGTCAAACATTATCTTAAGCGGTCGCGCAAGCGGAGATATCATATCAAAGTCAAAGGGGTGGCGGAATACACATCGCCGAATATAAACACATATACAGATATATGGGCCACCATGGCCGTCATAACAGACAGGACAGCATTAAGACACAAATCATGAACAAAACGAGCAAACATAGGACCCACGACCCACATATATGACTACAGGCCTCTACAAACCAAAACGGAAACATATGACGGGACAGGGCCCCGCCGTACCCCAAATAGTCAAATATACAGAAATATATACATGACAGAGATATGTACCAAAATATGGGCTCCGAATCGAAGGGAACACTCTGAAATAGCAGAATGTGGGGCCTACTCTGGCGGATCACCAACGCCTGTACCTATGAGCATGAAACGCAGCCCCCCGAAGAAAGGGGGTCAGTACGAAAAATGTACTGAGTATGTAAAGCATAGGGTACAGAAATCCAAACCATAACTGAAGCAAAGGTACAGAAAGGGGATACCGAATCAGTATATCAAAATCTATACTGAAAACATATGTACATAATGCAATTAAAACCATGCATAAGGCTCAGGAACGTGGTCGCCACTCCGACGTTGGCGCCACACACAACATACTCCAGAAGGTTTCAAATCTCCGTACAAACCCCGAACATAACATATCATCACAACATATCATATCGTCAAACGTATCATAGGCCATTTCACAGCAAAACTCCATAAACGGTACCCGGCCCTATGGCGAGGTCTCGGGAACCGTAACACATCATACTGCCGAATATGTCATAATACGCACGATCACAAAACCGGCCCGGGAACCGGCGAACGATATCATAATAATGGGAACGAGCAGAGTAGTGCGGAAACTAATGCAATTTACATATCAAAACATTTATTGAAACTTGATATAATCATATGACAACCCGTTGGGTATACTAGTCTGAACAACTGATCAATACAGAGTTTATCTCACAAAAATACTTCTGAAATCGTATTTATAGTTCAAAATACAAATCAGAATATCATGGAGCAATTAAAACATTATTCTATAATAGCCAAAGTCATAAGCAAAAGTCTCTTTCCGATATCATACAAAGATAAGTCTATTAGGGCAAACGAAGGAGTTTCGGAGTTAGTGGGCCCACCTCGGGTCAAGTCGAGGTGGCGTATGTGATTTACGAACATTAGACCCTATGGAGTCACCTATGAAAGTTTCAAGGGAATTCGGTTACGTTCATGACAATTATGGATATTTGAACATTTCTTTCCAACAAAACAAAGGTTCTAATTCAATTCTGCTGAATGAAATAACACCAAAAGTAAACTCAGATTTCTACGAACGGAATAATCCCCGAGGCTCAAATCCAAACCTAGTACATCTACGACATGCCAAAAGAAGGAAAGGGATAACTTTACATACCTCACTTGCGCCTTACGCTCGTCTAAACTCAATCCTTGTTTCGTCCAAAATCTACAATTGGTCATAGTTGCCAAATATAAGTTTCAAGCTTTTAGAATTTTAATCTTAAATTCATATTGTCTACCGAAATTTCGGCAGCATTTCCCCTATAAATTCAACGTCCCCGAGAATCATCTCGGCCCAAAATATCAACAACAACAATCCAACAATACCAACAACATCAACAATCATCACAAAATACATTATAATATAAATAGTCTTCTTTTCTACATAGTTCAACCACTTCCATCCCAACTTCACACTATCAAACTAATATCAACATTCTCCATATCCATTAACTAATTCAAGATTATTCAAACATATTTCAATAGCATTCCGAACAATATTCATGGATTTAAGTATTCCCGCCAATTCCATATTCCATCTGAAACTTCTACAATTGCGACAACACTACTAAATCGCGTTGTTTTCTTCCAAATTCAATAACAATAACAACAATTCACACTCTAGAATCTTACTTTCACAATTATATAAAAACTATATAGAAATCATATAATTTCTCATAACAACCCACAACCAATTTCAATGCCAACTCAACTCGTTAAACATTCATTTACGCCATACATACCACGACGACGTAACTAACAAGCTAAATAATATACAATTCACCACCCCCTCCCCCACTATACCACACACGGCCACACACCACTTCACACACACATACGACTATGCACACACACATCATAACTCCATAATTCTCATCTAATCCCAATCCTTACAACATATATACTTATTCCATAACACAAAAGAATAGAATTCTTACCTTTTTCTTCAAACTTCAACTTGCCGCAAACGTTGTCCTCTCGCTTAACTAATTATACCGCGTTGGAGAGCGTCCTGAGCTTAACAAGAATTTAAGAAGAACAAAACTTTAGGATCCAAGCTAAAGACTAGGATTTTTTTTTTTTGTTGAAGGGTTCGGCCGAGAGTCTCCTTGTGAGCTCTCAATTGTTTATATTTTTGTTTCTTGAATCTTCTATTAAAAGATGACAAATGATCTCCTTATATTATTTTATCACATGGATAAATTAATATTTCCATGGGCTTGGGCTAGCATAGCCGGCCACCCCCACAAGATTTGGGCCTCATTTTCTCCTTTATTATATTTTTTTTGGAGCCCAATTCATTAGAAATCTTATTTTGTAATCCCCGAAACAAATTTCCAAAATTCCAATTTTGTCCTTAGCCTTCCCCGAAGTCTCCACATCAATATTTCTCATGAATATCACACATATTAACTAAAATCAAAATATTGCCTTATGACATACAAGTCACAATTATTTCCAAATTTCCAGATATGCGAAAACACGGGATATAACATTCCCCCCCCCCCCCTTTAGAACATTCGTCCTCGAATGTTAAATTAGTCTTATAGGGTCTTATAAGCATGGCGGGGGAGTCTCTCTTCATGAATAGCACACATAATTCATTGGTCAATCAATATAATAAACTTAAAAGTTTAGATTACCTGTAGGGGTAGGAAACAAGTAGGGATACTTCTTCTTCATCTCATCATCCGCCTCCCAGGTCATTTCATCCCGGTTGTTGTTCCGCCACAGGACTTTAACAGAAGGCACTTCTTTGGTGCGTAATCTCCTTACCTGCCGATCCAAAATAGCTAAGATAGGTCCTCCGTCACCTGAATATCATTTGCTGGGAAAATTCTGGAAGGATCACAAACACACTTTCGGAGCATGGATACATGAAATACCGGGTGTACTGCCTCCAAATCGGATGGTAAGTCTAGCTCATAGGCGACCTCGCCTATCTTCCGAATGATCTGGTGTGGCCCGATATACCGCGGACTGAGCTTACCCTTTTTACTGAATCTAATTACACCCGTCATGGGCGACACCTTCAGAAATACCCAGTCGTTAATCTGGAACTCTAACGGTCGACGTCGTTTATCGGCATATGATTTCTGTCGACTCTGGGCAGCCAATAACCGTTCTTGAATTAGTTTCAACTTATCAACTGCTTCTTGGATCACATCTGGCCCAATTAATTTAGTTTCGCCCACGTCAAACCAACCAATCAGAGATCTGCATTTTCTACCATATAGGGTTTCGTACGGTGCCATCTGAATGCTGGAATGGTAGCTATTATTATAAGCAAATTCAATAAGCGGCAAATGATCATCCCAGCTACCTCTGAAATCGATAACACAGGCCCGCAACATATCTTCTAATGTCTGAATAGTGCGCTCGGCCTGTCCGTCGGACTGAGGATGAAATGCTGTACTAAGACTCACCTGAGTCCCTAATCCTTCCTGGAACGACCTCCAAAAGTTAGCCGTAAACTGGGCACCCCTGTCGGTTATAATAGATACAGGGACTCCGTGAAGTCTTACAATTTCTCTGATATACAATCTAGCATAATCCTCAGCCGAATAAGTAGTCCGGACCGGGAGAAAATGGGTTGATTTCGTCAATCTGTCAACAATAACCCAAATAGAATCATACATGCGTGGAGTGCGCGGCAATCCAACAACGAAATCCATATTAATCATCTCCCATTTCCAAGCTGGATTTTCCATTTCCTGTAATAATCCGTCGGGCTTCTGATGTTCGATCTTAACTTGCTGACAATTTGGACATTGGCCAACGAACTCTGCAATATCCCTTTTCATACCGTACCACCATTATAAACATTTAAGATCGTGGTACATTTTTATGGAACCAGGATGAACAGAATACCGAGCATTATGTGCTTCGCCCATGATTTGCCGCCGTAGCCCTGCAACGTCCGGTACACATAATCTACCTCCATATAATAATACCCCTTCAGGCGAAATTTCGAACGGAGTCTTTTCTTTATTAAAGGCCACATTTCTGTACTGCACCAGAACAGGATCTTCGAACTGACGCTGCTTTACCTCTTCCATAATTGACGATTCGGCAACTTCTCGAACAGAAACCCCAGTATCTCCAAAATCTGCCAAACGGACTCCGAGGCTGGCTAACTGATGAATTTCACGAACCAATTCTTTCTTATCAGGCTGCACATCAGTCAAACTGCCCATGGACTTGCGGCTAAGTGCATCAGCTACCACATTGGCTTTCCCAGGATGATACAAAATATCGACGTCATAATCTTTCAATAATTCAAGCCATCTTCTCTGCCGCAAATTCAGTTCTTTTGCTTAAAAATATACTGGAGACTCTTATGGTCCGTATAAATATCATTGTGGACCCCATATAAGTAGTGCCGCCATATCTTCAAAGCATGAATCACCGCGGCTAATTCCAGATCATGAGTGGGATAATTTCTCTCGTGCGGCCTGAGCTGCCGGGAAGCATAGGCTATGACTCAACCGTGCTGCATCAACACACAACCTATCCCAATACCGGAGGCATCACCATAAATGACATACCCGTCTGACCCTTCTGGAAAAGCTAAAATTGGAGCTGTAATCAATTTTTCCTTCAGCATCTGGAAGCTGCGCTCACAGGCGTCGGTCCACTAAAATTTTGCTGCTTTCTGAGTGAGCTTCGTTAATGGTGCCGCAATAGAAGCAAAATTTTCCACAAACCTTCTGTAATAACCGGCCAACCCCAGAAAACTGCGTACCTCTGTAGGTGTAGTAGGCCTGGGTCAATTCTGTACAGTTTCAATCTTCTATGTATCGACCTGATTACCATCTGCTCCGACAATATGCCCCAAGAATGCCACAGAAGTTAACCAGAATTCACATTTAGAAAATTTAGCATATAATTTCTGTTGCCGGAGTGTGCCACGTACTGTTCTCAGATGATCTGAATGCTCCTCTGCTGATCGTGAATAAACCAAAATATCATCAATAAATATAATCACGAACATATCTAGGAACGGCCGGAATACTCGATTCATTAAATCCATGAATACCGCTGGAGCATTAGTCAGCCCAAAAGACATCACTCTGAATTCATAATGCCCGTACCGGGTCCTGAAAGCAGTCTTCGGAATATCTGTCTCTCGTACCCGCACCTGATGATAACCCGAGCGCAAATCTATCTTCGAGAAATATTTAGCACCCTGTAACTGATCAAATAAATCATCAATCCGGGGGAGGGGATATTTATTCTTTATAGTCACCTTATTCAGCTGTCGATAATCAATACACATTCGCAGTGACCCGTCTTTCTTTCTTACGAATAATACCGGCGCTCCCCAGGGTGATGTACTGGGCCTAATGAAGCCCTTATCCAACAGATCTTTCAGCTGTTCTTTCAATTCCTTCAATTCTGCCGGTGCCATCCTGTAAGGAGGAATAGATATGGGCTGCGTGTCTGGCAACAGATCTATCGTGAAATCTATCTCCCGCTCAGGCGGAAGACCTGGAAGCTCATCTGGGAATACATCGGGAAATTCATTAACAACTGGGACTGACTGGAGAGTGGGTGTCTCGGCCCTAGTATCGTGCACACGGACCAAATGATAGATATAACCTTTCTGAATCATCTTCTTAGCCTTGAGGTATGAAATAAACTTACCCCTCGACGATGCTGTACTCCCTGACCACTCTATAACTGGTTCCCTTGGGAACTGGAAACAGACTACCTTTTTCTAGCAGTCAACATTAGCATAACAGGAAGCTAACCAGTTCATGCCCATAATAACATCAAATTCCAACATATCCAATTCTACCAAATCAGCTTTAGTGCAACGATCATATATAATCACAGAACAATCTTTATATACCTGCTTCGCTATAATAAAATCCCCGACCGGTGTGGCTACTTCGAATGGCTCTATAGGTTCGGGTGTTATCCTAATTTTACTAGCAACGAACGGAGAGATATACGATAAAGTAGAGCCAGGGTCAATCAATGCATATATAGATCGGTAGAAAACCAGTAATGTACCTGTAACAACATTTGGCGAAGCCTCCTGGTCCTGGCGGCTAGCCAATGCATATATGCGGTTCATGGGACCGCTAGAATCTGAAACACCGCCACGGCCTCGACCGCGGCCTGCCGGTGCCGGCAAACCTCGCCCCGCAGGGCGCATAGCTGAGGGAGTAGAAGATGAACCCGCGGCTGACCCCGTCGGCAGAACTGTACTACCAGAACTACTCGCCATCGGACAATCACGCATAACATGGCCCTGACGGCCGCAAGAAAAACAGGCTCCGGTAGCTCGATAGCACTCCCTTGGGTGCGATTTCCCATAATAAGAACAACGGGGCCTGGGTGGTCTGGACTGGCTGGGACCCCTGGCTGCCTGCGAACTTGATACCCTGGAACTCTGACCAGCCCCAGATGGTCCTGCACTGTCAAATCGTCTGCCGGCGGACTGTGTACCCCGGCCTGACGGAGGAAGATATCTGCCTGACTGCTGCGACTGAGGCTGTCCACCTCGAAAATCTCCAGAATACCCCGCGGATCTGGCCCTGTTGGGCTGCCTCCTGTCTCGATCCCTACCAGAAAAATCTCCCCTATGCCGGTCCTCTATGCCCTGAGCATAGGCCTGTAACCGGGCGATGTCCATATCGGTCTGCGATCCCATCGCCATGCAGCTGTCAATCAAGTAGCGGTCCAATCCTATCACGTACCGGTGCATCCGGGCGGCCATATCCGCTACTATCGCAGGTGCATATCGAGCCAGAGAATCAAAGTCCAATTTTACTCACGAACACTCCGACCCCTCTACCGCAGCTGCAAAAATCGATCAATCCGCGCCCGCCGTAACTCCGGGGGCAAAAAGTGGCGGAGAAAAGCGGCCACAAACTCATCCCAAGTAGCTGGGGGAGCACTCTCACCTCTGGACAGCTCCCAGGACTCATACCAATTAGCCGCAACATCCCGTAACCTATGCGAGGCTAACTCAACGGACTCGGTCTCTGAAGCCCTGACCAGTCCCAATGAGCGCCGCATTCCTCGAATGAAGTCGTGGGGATCCTCCTCAGGCTTTGACCCGAAAAACTCTGGGGGACTACATGTCAGAAAATCACGAACCCTCAGGCTATCACGCCTGTCATCATCATCGCCTCTCGGCCCGCCTCTGCGAGCCTGTCCCGCTACCAATGTCGTCAACAACTGTACGGCCTCCCTCAACGTCCTATCCTCCGCCCCTGGCTGAGGAACTGGAGGCTCGGGTTCTGGAGTCTCTGGAGCTAATGATGGGCCTGCTCCAGGCTCCTCCGGTGGTGGTGTAGCTGAACCCTCTGACTGGGGCACGGCATCGGGCAAATCCTGAGTACGAGCCCGAGTAACTCTATGCACCTGGCTGGTCTCTCCTTGTTACACCTCGGAAGTTTTCCGTTGGTACGCAAGTAAATGGACTAATGATGTGTGCGAGGAGTGCGAGTGTATAATGTTTCATGGGAAATGTATGTGAAGGGATGTGGATGATTAGAATGAAAAGTCGAGAAATGAGAAAAATTGAAAGTTGGCAAAAAACTGCCCAATGGTCGTATATTGCAAAATACGAACCGTAAAGTACAATATGATCCGTAAACTGGCGGTCATAAACTGCCATGCAAAAGCTTCAGCCTTCTGCCAGTGGTCGTATAGTGCAAAATACGGACCGTAAAGTTCAATACGGTCCGTAAACTTGAAGTCGTAAACTGGCATGTCCAACTTCAACTTTCTGCCAGCTGAGGAAGAGGTATAATACGACCTGGTGGACGGACCGTAAAGTGATTTACGGCCCGTAAACCATGGTCGTAAATCACCATGCATGCAGGCCAAAGTCTCTGGTCCTGCTTAAGCTTAAAGACGACCACGAGGGATGGTCCGTAAAGTGGAATACGGACCGTAAACCTCCATGGACGACCACTGTTCACCCAACACAGATTTTTCAATTCATTAAATATGAGGATCAAGACTTATTTTATTTCATTACAACATTACACCACTTCTCTCTAAAACATCTCTCTACATTTATTATATGAGTTATCAAGGATTATAAGCCATCAATAACATTAAGACAAGTGAATCAAGGATAAGGGAATCATCAAGGATCATCCAAGTCAAGAAATCCAAATGGAGAAAAACTAGGGTTTTGCTCAAAGAAGAATATTATCAACCAAAGCTTGTTCCTACAACTTCTAAGGTAAGATTCATGATTTTTACAAGATGTTTAAGGTATTGGAGAATTAAAATACATGGATTGTAGAAATTGTGGTCAACTAGGTCATGAAGGATGAATAGTGACATTTTGAGAAATAGTTGAATTGAGTTATAAATGTTGTTGTGTTGTGATATGAATGTGTTATAAATGGTATTAAGATCATGAACTAAACACTTTAGACGAATGGACGGAGATGGGTGTAATGACCATGAATGTGGGTGAATTAGAGGCAAATTGAGGAATCTAGATAATGTGGATAATGTGAATGACTAATGGTCATTGTTATGATATTAATGAAGGTATAAACGCTAGCATTGGAAGGGAATGTGCAAGTGTAGAATAGTTCGACGGAAAGGTATGTAAGGCTAACCCTTCTTTCATAAGGCATGGTTCTTGGCCAAATTCCTAAATTCCTCTATATGAGTATGTTGTCTTCACATGGTTGACATTCCGAGCTCATAAGCTCACGACCCTTGATATGTACTATGATTATACTACGTTCCTCGTATGACGAGTAAGTCTATAATGTAAATGTAACGATAATGATGAGGATAGTAATGATGATGAGAGTAAAATGAGACTAGAGATGCTTACGAGCTACAATATATGTATATGTATGCCTATGACCGGCTATGATAAGGCCCCGAGCTTATGATGTCGGGTAATACTATATGTATATGACTATGTATAAAGTATGTATACGATTACGAAACGCGCGCACACCTCTGCAGATGGTACGGATAACCCTGATGCCTTGGTAGGGCCAGGTATGTATGACCTTGAGCCTTGGTTGGCCAAGCATGTATAAGACACCGATCCTATGAGGTCAGGTATGCCATGTAAATGCTATGTATATGAAATGACTATGTATATAATATGAATATGAATGTGATAAGACTATGTATAAGAATACGAATAAGGACATGTATACGAATATGAGCACAAGTATGGTACAAGTATTATTATGGGATACGAACGACGATGTATGCAAGTAAGCGACATGATGATGATGATATTACTGTCTCCCCTCCTATGCTATTTCATATGATATCTATTATGCTTCTATATTGATGTTGATCATGCTTTAAATACTCAGTACATTCTTCGTACTGACGTCCTTTTGTTTGTGGACGCTGCGTCATTCCCGCAAGTGCGCAGGGAGACAGACTTGATCCATAACTGTTTATTCAGAGATTGCATAGCAGAGCTCCATTTCTTTCGGAGCCGTAGCTTTTGGGTACTTATTCTTTTGTGTATATAATTACGGGCATAGCGGGGTCCTGTCCCGCTCATACTCTTAGTGGCTCGTAGTCATATGTATGTGGGTAGAGATGTTCGGCCATGTCAGCCCATGTTTTGTATATCTTTTGTTAGCCACGACGGCCTTGTACTTATGATGTGGCACCGATTCCTATGATATGTTAAATGATGATGGTCGTCTAATGGGATCAATATGATTAATGATAAGAAAAGCACGAATTGACCTATGGTTCACCTTGATGTTATGTTATGTACGATAAGGGGGTGCTCGGGTGGGGTAGCACCGGGTGCTCGTCGCGGCCCCCTAGCTGGGTCGTGACACTCCTACCACCGCCTTGCCCTTCTGGGCAGCCGTCGCCATCTTCGGAGGCATCACTGAAAAACACAACAACTGATTAGAACAGAATCATCCTAATAGCACAGCTCTATCGCACGATCTAAGATTCAAAGAAAGGTAACACCCTAAATGTCCTGTAGCCTCCAGTTTATAGATGTGGTGCACAACACACCGATAAAAAAGACTCTACGAGACACGGCCTGTAGACATTCTGAGGACAAACCGCTCAGATACCACTTTTTGTCACGACCCAACCCCGTGGGCCGTGACTGGTGCCCTACTTGGACACCCAGACAGACAACAAATCAAATTGTCATATTATAGATTTTCTCAGATTTCATATTAATCGTTTTTGAAGAGATTTGAAGTCAAACATTATCTTAAGCGGTCGCGCAAGCGGAGATTCATATCAAAGTCAAAGGGGCGGCGGAATACACATCGCCGAATATAAACACATATACAGATATATGGGCCACCATGGCCGTCATAACAGACAGGACCGCATTAAGACACAAATCATGAACAAAACGAGCACACATAGGACCCACGACCCACATATATGACTACAGGCCTCTACAAACCAAAACGGAAACATATGACGGGACAGGGCCCCGCCGTACCCCAAATAGTCGAATATACAGAAATATATACATGACAGAGGTATGTACCAAAATATGGGCTCCGAATCGAAGGGAGCATTCTGAAATAGCAGAATGTGGGGCCTACTCTGGCGGATCACCAATGCCTGTACCTGCGGGCATGAAACGCAGCCCCCCGAAGAAAGGGGGTCAGTACGAAAGATGTACTGAGTATGTAAAGCATAGAGTACAGAAATCCAAACCATAACTGAAGCAAAGGTACAGAAAGGGGATACTGAATCAGTATATCAAAATCTGTACTGAAAACATATGTACATAATCCAATTAAAACTATGCATAAGGCTCAGGGACGTGGTCGCCACTCCGACGCTGGCGCCACACACAGCATACTCCAGAAGGTTTCAAATCTCCGTACAAACCCCGAACATAACATATCATCACAACATATCATATCGTCAAACGTATCATAGGCCATATCACAGCATAACTCCATAAACGGTACCCTACCCTATGGCGAGGTCTCGGGAACCGTAACACATCATACTGCCGAATATGTCATAATACGCACGATCACAAAACCGGCCCGGGAACCGGCGAACGATATCATAATAATGGGTACGAGCAGAGTAGTGCGGAAACTAATGCAATTTACATATAAAAACATTTATTGAAACTTGATATAATCATATGACAACCCGTTGGGTATACTAGTCTGAACAACTGATCAATACGGAGTTCTCACAAAAATACTTCTGAAATCATATTTATAGTTCAAAATACAAATCAGAATATCATGGAGCAATTAAAACATTATTCTATAATAGCCAAAGTCATAAGCAAAAGTCTCTTTCCGATATCATACAAAGATAAGTCTATTAGGGCAAACGAAGGAGTTTCGGAGTTAGTGGGCCAACCTCGGGTCAAGTCGAGGTGGCGTATGTGATTTACGAACATTAGACCCTATGGAGTCACCTATGAAAGTTTCAAGGGAATTCGGTTACGTTCATGAAAATTATGGATATTTGAACATTTCTTTCCAACAAAACAAAGGTTCTAATTCAATTCTGCTGAATGAAATAACACCAAAAGTAAACTCAGATTTCTACGAACGGAATAATCCCCGAGGCTCAAATCCAAACCTAGTACATCTAGGACATGCCAAAAGAAGGAAAGGGATAGCTTTACATTCCTCAGTTGCGCCTTACGCTCGTCTAAACTCAATCCTTGTTTCGTCCAAAATCTATAATTGGTCATAGTTGCCAAATATAAGTTTCAAGCTTTTAGAATTTTAATCTTAAATTCATATTGTCTACCGAAATTTCGGCAGCATTTCCCCTATAAATTCAACGTCCCCGAGAATCATCTCGGCCCAAAATATCAACAACAACAACCCAACAATACCAACAACATCAACAATCGTCACAAAATACATTATAATATAAATAGTCTTCTTTTCTACATAGTTCAACCACTTCCATCCCAACTTCACACTATCAAACTAATATCAACATTCTCCATATCCATTAACTAATTCAAGATTATTCAAACATATTTCAATAGCATTCCAAACAAGATTCATGGATTTAAGTATTCCCGCCAATTCCATATTCCATCCGAAACTTCTACAATTGCGACAACAGTACTAAATCGCGTTGTTTTCTTCCAAATTCAATAACAATAACAACAATTCACACTCTAGAATCTTACTTTCACAATTATATAAAAACTATATAGAAATCATATAATTTCTCATAACAACCCACAACCAATTTCAATGCCAACTCAACTCGTTAAACATTCATTTACGTCATACATACCACGACGACGTAACTAACAAGCTAAATAAAATACAATTCACCACCCCCTCCCCACTATACCACACACGGCCACACACCACTTCACACACACATACGACTATGCACACACACATCATAACTCCATAATTCTCATCTAATCCCAATCCTTACAACATATACACTTATTCCATTACACAAAAGAATAGAATTCTTACCTTTTTCTTCAAACTTCAACTTGCCGCAAACGTTGGCCTCTCGCTTAACTAATTATACCGCGTTGGAGAGCGTCCTGAGCTTAACAAGAATTTAAGAAGAACAAAACTTTAGGATCCAAGCTAAAGACTAGGAATTTTTTTTTTTTTGTTGAAGGGTTCGGCCGAGAGTCTCCTTGTGAGCTCTCAATGGTTTATTTTTTTTTTTCTTGAATCTTCTATTAAAAGATGACAAATGATCCCCTTATATTATTTTATCACATGGATAAATTAATATTTCCATGGGCTTGGGCTAGCATATCCGGCCACCCCCACAAGATTTGGTCCTCATCTTCTCTTTTATTATATTTGTTTTGGAGCCCAATTCATTAGAAATCTTATTTTGTAATCCCCGAAACAAATTTCCAAAATTCCAATTTTGTCCTTGGCCTTCCTCGAAGTCTCCACATCAATATTTCTCATGAATATCACACATATTAACTAAAATCAAAATATTGCCTTATGACATACAAGTCACAATTATTTCAAAATTTCCAGATATGCGAAAACATGGGATATAACAGTCATTACTTCCTTCACTGAGTCCCGGGCCAGGACACGTTCTCGTGCGTACTCCACTGCATTGTTCACCGAGTCCCTCACTAGAGGGTCGGGACACGTTATATGTATATGTATATGATGATATGATGACATGATGATATGATGATACGGGGGTGGCGGCCAGGATGGCATATGATGACTCTATTCACCGAGTCCCTCACTAGAGGGTCGGAACACGTTATATGTATATATGATATATGATGTTGACATGCAAGACTTTATCCACCGAGTCCCTCACTAGAGGGCCGGGACACGTTATATGTATATATAATATATGATGTTGATATGCATGATTATCATTTCATAAGGCAAGTGTATTGATGTTTTTAAAAGTCATACTTGTTTCTGGTAAATCCCCATTTTAGTTATGATCCTCTTTACTGTATTTCATGCCTTACATGCTCAGTACATATTCCGTACTGACCCCCTTTCTTCGGGGGGGGCTGCGTTTCATGCCACGCAGGTGTATACAGATGGGTAGAGGATATTGCTAGAAGATGTTCCAGCTGGGTTGACAAGCTCCATTTCTTTCCGGAGTGTTGCCGAGTCAGAGTATCGACGTTATGGTATATAGCAAGTTAGAGACTTTACAGACAGAGTCATGTATATAGGATGTCAGTCTTGTAAGCGGCTCTGCAAGCCGACGTACCATTATGCATTATGTTACAAATTCCATATGACTACAGATCTTACTTGATTTGAGAACAACGAAAAGAATGGTTTTGATAAGTTTTCATTATGCATTTCATTTCGTAACTTAAGAGTCCAGTGAGGTTATGAACATAACGAGAACTGACGGGGTTCGCTCGGCTCTGAGTATGGGGTCGGGTGCCCATCATGTCCTATCAAGATTAGGGTATGACATCCTTATTTCTTGATCTTTGGGATAGCCAAGCCCATAGTGCTCCATTTGAGAGCTTATTTTGCTTGAAAATGGTTGATACTTGGCTATATCACAAATTTGTGCTTACTTGGCATGGTGGTAGGTTGGTCCATCCTAACACTAACCCTCATCCTTTGAGGACTTGGTTTTTGTTTGCCTCCTTTATGGTTTTGCAAGGTATAGATTCAAGGACGAATCCTTTTCAAGAAGAGGAGAATGATGCAAGCCGAGTTGCCTCAAGGATCGTCCCATGGAGCCAAAGTTTGGATAACAGCATGAAGAGGACGGATGGGAGATGGATGCACATTGAAGGGGCCAAACGAGCAAGGAATGCTATGTTTGCAAGAGGCCACATTCGCAAATTCAAGATTTCTATCTCGACAAGACTAGCCAAACAAGGCCCTTTCCCCATTAATGGCATTTATGTAATAATAGGGTCTTCTATTATTTAGTTAGTATAAATAGCTAATCTTTTATTTCATTAGGGGGCTTTTTGATGAATTGATGAAATTGTTAGTATGTTTGTGTTGTCTCTAGAGAGAGAAACAATTGAGAGTCTTATGGATTTAAGCTCTTGTTGATTTGAGATTTGTTGAGAGGTTGGTTGTAAGGGAATCTAATTACCTTGAGGTCTTCCTGAGAATTTGGTGCTTGTTAATGTTAATTAATTGAGGTCTTTAGGTTTAATATACCTTTAGGTTGCTTTTAATTCCATTTTCTTGTGTCAATCTATCTATCCTTTACTTTCCTTGTTATTTTATTACTTCCGCGTATCCGTTCTTGTATCATTAAATTTGAGGGATACCCACCAACTTGGTGGGAATCCAAGAAGCTAGAAAGACCTCAACAACGTATCTTTGAACTTCCTACATGGAATGACTTGATTGAGCTCATGGAGACGAGGTATTTGCCTCCTACCTACTATCAAGAAGTCCTTGAGAAGATATACATGTTGAAGCAAGGCTCCAAGAGTGTTGATGAGTACTTTGATGAATTTGAAAATTTGAGGATGAAGTCCAAATAGAGGAACACTTAAACTACACTCTCATAATATTTATGGCTAACTTAAATCGAGAGGTCTCCAAACCCATGAGGCTACAAACTTATCGGAGTCTAAAGGAAGAATTTCATGATGTGTCCAAGGTTGAAGCGGATTTGAAGGAAGAGAAAGCTTACAAGGCAAAGAATACAACATCTTCAACATGGAACAAAGGTAAAGATAAGTGGAAAACTTCCAATTGGGAGAAGCCCAAGACCACCACTCAAGAACCTCAAGCAAAGTTTGACTACAAGGCTAAAGGAGATGATAAGGCCAAAGGAGGTAACAATGCCAAACCTAACTATTCTCGCCCATCTACCATTCAATGTTTCAAATGTCAAGGTATAAGACACATTGCAAGTGAATGTCCCAATAGAAGGACTATTATGGTTGTGCGTGATGGGTACCGGACCGATGAAGAGATGGGGGCGGGGTTGGTAATGATAATGAGGGAGAAACGAGTGAGCATGAGGGTGAATCTGAATATGATGTGGAAGAAAGGATGGAGGAGAGATTGAACTTTACCATTGTAGCTAGGAGAGCCATGGGTGCTTTAGCTAGAGAGGAGAGTGATCAAAGGTAGAATCTATTTCATGTTAGATGCAAAATAGTGGACAAGGTGTGTTCGTTGATTATTGATGGTGGAAGTTGTACAAATACGGTGAGCCAATTCTTGGTTGAAAATATGAAATTCCCCACAAGAAAACATACTAGTCCTTACAAACTTCAATGGTTTAATGAGTGTGGTGAAATGAGGGTAACTGTTACATCTTGGAAAATTCCCCATTAGTGTACAGTGAATAGGCTAGCGAAGGGCACAACGTATACGATGATTTGATAAGTAAGAAGTAGCATTTGATGATCCTAATCGAGATTCAAAGACATTTGACGTAATGGAAGAAGGTTGTTAAAGAAAACAAAGGATATGTTGCGTGTCGGGTAAGAATTATGAGCGACGAGTTAATGATGAATTAATGATGCTTTGGAGAAGAGTAATAATGTCCCTTATATTTTTATTGAAGTGTTAAACAAGTGTTAAGAATGTTCCATAAGGATTGGAGATCAAACGAGTCAACGGGAAAGAGTTCGGATGAACTGGGCATTATACGGCCCAACATACTGGCCGTATAAATTCTACTGGCCGTATGTCTGGTCGTATAATTAGCCCAGAATGTCATGTCTCACTACACCAAACATACGTCCAAACATACGGCCCGTATAAAATGTACGGACCGTATGTTGGTCCGTATATCTTGGTCGGGACAGAAATTAAAATCATATAAGGACCATTCCTTCATTTCATTTCATTTCATTTTCCACTCTCCTCTCTTCAATAAACCTCTAGAACTTTCTCCATCATTCATCCACATTAATTAAAGGGGAAACCATGATCAACTATACCAAATCCATGAAAACAAGTGTATGAAACCTAGTAAAAATTCATCTACACCAAGAAAACTCAAGGGAAGTGAGTTATGGTTTTGGTACAAGAAGAGACGTTCCACTCAAAGGTTGTTCCTCCATCATCTAAGGTGAGTTTTATGACCATTCCATGTTGTTTAAGGTATTGGAAGGCTAAGCCACTTGAATTGTAGAAAGATATAGAAAGTGGGTCATAAATGAGTGAATAGTGTCATTGTTGAGTAGTAGTTGGGGTGAATTATGAATATTGGTATGTTGTGATTGTAAATATGTTATGAATGATATTTAGAACATGAAATAAGTATTATATGTGAGAAAATGCGATAATGAATCATGATCACGATTATGGAGAAATTGAAGAGGAATTGTGAAATGCGAATAATGTGGGTGAATGATGATTGTTGTCTATTATATTGTGAATGTTGTTATAAACATTTGGGAGTTGATATAGAATATGGGGAAAGTAGTATAAACAAAGGAAATGCTGCCCAATTTTCCCTAGAAATAGTAACACGTTCTTATAGTCGATTAGCTAACGTTCATGCGACTTCTCTTGAAGGTAGAAACGTGGCATTGAAGGAGAACAAGCGAGCGATAGATTAGTTAAACAGAAAAGGTATGTGAGGCTAGTCCCTTCTTTCTATGGCATGAATCCGATGGTATGATTCTTCCATATTCTCTATGAATCTTCTACATTCTGGAAAACTAATAGCCTATGTTCATGAATAGCCATATGAGATGAGAAAGATATTATGAGTTCAATAATGATGATGATGAGTTAAGTATAAAGATTCTAGATTTCATGATATGATGCTCCTATAACGTTAATGATATCATTTATTGTATCCACTCACCTTATATATTATCTCCTTCAAGGTGAGGCAGAATACCATTAAGTTAATGAAGTCATTCATTGTATCCACTCACCTTATACATATCATTCCCTTCAAGGTGAGGCAGAGTACCATAAAGTTAATAATGTCATATATTGTATACACTCACCTTATATATCATTTCCTTCGAGGTGAGGAAGAATATCATAAAGTCAATGATGTCGTTTACTATACACACTCACCTTATATACTATTTCTTTCTAGGTGAGGCAGAATACTTATAAATGTTCCATAATGGAATCAGGGGTTCACGACCTTAGGTCACCTCGATAAATTATAGCTATCTTTGAGTTATTATACATGCATTATGATGAATATATGTGGATGACATTACACCGTGCCTATATGGACGGGCAGACACACCACTGCAGTGGGCAGCTTATACCCCGGACGCGGGAGGCCTGGACGCAGGTTAATTATTATCACACCGTACCTATATGGACGAGCAGCACATACACTTATACATTTATGCATATATGATATGATGATGATTATGAGTTAGACAACATATGTTATTTCTTTTATAAGTGACAGTCATATACAGTTGCTCCTTACCGATGCTTTCTTTATCTCATTGACGTATCATTATTGTTTATGCCTCTCATATTCAGTACAATGTTCGTACTGACGTCCGTTTTCTTTGGACGATGTGTTCATACCCACAGGTAGACAGGGAGGTGATCTTGATCCAGACTCGTAAGAGCTAGTAGCTGATTTGAGAGCACTCCATTGTTCCGGAGGTGCTTTTGATTATTTTGTTTGTGTACATATATGTATGTTTTGGGCACGACGGGGTCCTGTTCCGTCCTTATGTCTAGCACTCTAGTAGAGGCTTGTAGATACGCAGTGTGGGTTATATGGTCTCACGAGGTTGCTATTATGCATGTATATATGTATATGATTTTGATAGCCTAAAGGCTTATGTCTATAAAAGTATCTATGTTCTCAAATGAAAAATGATTTCCTTGTGATTTTTAGTATGACTTTGATAAAAGAACGTTTAATGAGCATGATGAGTAGTAGAACGATAGGTGCTCGGTGGCTAGCCCCGAGTACCCGTCACGGCCCCTAGTCAGGTCATGACAGTAACCACGCAAATTTAGCACTGGAAGGTATCAAGATGAGATATTGTGTGATGTGTTACCTATGCAAGCTTGTCACCTTTTGCTTGGGAGGCCTTGGGCAATTTGATAGGGATGCCCAACATAGTGGGAGGTCCAACAAGTATTCATTTGTGTTTGAGGGAAGAAAGTACACTCTTGCCCTATTGACACCATATCAAGTAAGTGAAGATTATCGAATCACGAAGGAACTCCGGGAAAGGGTTCAAAAGGAGGAAATGGAGAAGCGTGAGAAGGGAGCCTTGTTGGCTATTGGTGGAGAAGGATTATCTCAAGATGGATCCAAGAGGTGTATGTTGGCCAAACCAAGCAATTGTTTGAAGGGAATTGATGAGAGGAACTACATGGTGTGCCTTGTAAACAAATATCTTCTTTTGCATACTAACCAAACTACTAGCACTTTGCCTAGTAGCGTGTCTTCTCTTTTGCAGGAATATGATGAGCTATTCCAGAGGAAATGCCCGATGGATTATGATATGACCCTACTAGGCACACTTCACTTGAAGGCTCACATTGAAGACCAAGGCATGGGACTCCAATCCATTCAAGCTAGGAGGATGACCAAAGGAGCATTGGAGACCCATAGAGAGGCATACAAGCCCCATAATAAGGCCTATGACGTATGGAAAGTAGCTTAGAGAGGAATGAAAGAAGAAGCTACAAGAAAGAAGGCCAACACTCAAAGTGGCTAGAGGCGCAAAGGGACAGAAATTCAAATGTGGCTAGACATGCAAAAGAAGGGGCATTGAAGCAAATGGTCACAATTGCAAGCTTGAGGATTGGATGAGGACTATATGTGCAAGAAGGAGCCTTTTCGGATTTCAAGCCAACATCCAACTAGCCAAACAAGGCCCTTGCCTCATTAATGGCATTCTTGTAATAACTAGCCTAGCTCTTAAGTCTCTTAGTATAAATACTAGACTTAGGTTATTTTCATCTTTAGACTTTGTTGATTGATGAAAACTCTTATGTGAGATTGTTTAGTGATAGCTTTAGTATAATATAGTTTGTTTGGTTGCATAATTCTAAGTGTGATTCTTAGTTGCAAAGTGAATTGTTTATTTCCATTGGAATCATATTGAGTTGCTCATTTGTGGTCTTCCAAAATTGGGTAACTTCTTGAATTCCAAATTGCTAAGGTTCATTGATTGAAATCCCATTAGGAGGGTTTAGGTTTCAAATACCTAAGTTTGCCTTTAGATTTTTTATCAATTGGGTCTAGTATTTATCCATCTACCTTTCTTCCATTCCTGGTCTTCCCCATCCCCTTTTTCCATTTTCTTGTTCTTTAAGTTTTTAGAGTTTCATAGATTTAATCTTATCATATTACCTTCATTGAGGGGTATTGAACATCAAATTGACTTTGTGCCGAGATCACAAATTCCCAACAAATCGGCTTATAGGAGCAATCCGGAAGTAACAAAAGAATTGCAAAGGCAAGTTGAGGAGCTTCTTGAAAAGGGTCTAGTGAAGGAGATTCTTAGCCCAAGTTCCGTTCCGGTGATTCTTGTTCCAAAGAAATATGGCACTTGGAGGATGTGCATTGATTGTAGAGCCGTCAACAAAATCATGGTAAAGTATCGCCATCCCATTCCTAGGCTTGATGATATGTTGGATGAGCTTTGTGGCTCAAGTGTATTTTCAAAGGTTGATCTTAGAAGTGGCTATCACCAAATTCGAATGAACCTCGGTGATGAGTGGAAAACGGCCTTCAAAACCAATTTTGGCCTCTATGAGTGGCTTGTTATGCCATTCGGCCTAACCAATTCACCTAGCACATTTATGAGATTGATGAACCATATCTTGAAACCCTTTATCAATAAGTTTGTGGTTGTCTAGTTTGATGATATTCTTGTATATAGCAAATGAATTGAGTTCGTCACCATTGTTGCAATTACCCAATTTTGAGAAAACTTTTAAAGTTGAGTGTGATGCATCCGGGTTTGGCATAGGTGGGGTATTGATGCAAGAGGGCAAGCCATTGACTTAATTTAGTGAAAAGCTAAAAGGGGCGTCATTGAACTACTCTACTTATGACAAGGAGTTTTATGCACTCGTATTGACCCATTGGCAACATTATTTGTGGCACAAAGAATTTGTGATTCGTTCAGATCATGAGTCCTTGAAACATTTAAAGAGCCAATCCAAACTCACCAAAAGGCATGCAAAGTGGGTAGAACTCATTGAAGCTTTCCCTTATGTGATCCATTACAAGAAGGGTAAAGAAAATGTGGTGGCGGATGCGTTGTCTAGAAGGTGTGTCTTGCTAAACACTATGACTTCTAGAATGATGGGTTTTGAAAGCCTTAGGGGATTCTACTCTCAAGATCCTGATTTCAAAGGAATTTGTGAAAAGTTGGCTCAAGGGAAGAGGGTTGACCCGTTCCAACTAGTTAATGGGTTCTTGTTCAAGGATGGCATGGTGTGTGTTCCTATAAGCTCTTGGAGAGAGTTGTTTGTGAAATAAACCCATAGTGGTGGTATGATAGGACACATTAGATTGGCCAAGACACTTGACATTCTACATGAACAATTCTATTGGCCCAAGATGAGGCATGATGTGGAAAAGCTTTGTGGACAATGCTTGGAGTGCAAGCAATCCAAATCAAAGACTCGGCCTCAAGGTATGTATACTCCCCTTCCCACTCCTATGGGTCCTTGGATTGATATTTCTATGGATTTCATTTTGGGTCTTCCAAGAACCAAAAGGGGTCATGATAGCATTTTTGTTGTGGTAGATAGGTTCTATAAAATGTATCATTTTATACCATGCCATAAATGTGATGATGCATCTCATGTAGCATCTTTGTTTGTGAGTCATATGCTTAAATTGCATGGGGTTCCCCGCACTATTGTTAGTGATAGGGATTCCAATTTCCTTAGTCATTTTTTGAAGAGTCTTTGGGGTACACTTGGTACCAAGCTCATGTTCTCTACTTCTTGCCACCCTCAAACGGATGGTCAAATCGAAGTAGTGAATAGGACTCTAGGAAGCATGCTTAGGTGTATGCTTAGAGGAAAACCCACTTCTTGGGAATACCGTTTGCCTTTGATTAAGTTTTCTTATAATAGTTCTCTCTGTTCCTCTATTGGCATGACCCCATTTGAAGTGTGTTATGGTTTTAATTTTGATTCCCTTAACCTTAAACCCTTTGTCTAGTGTTGTTGTTGTGAGTTTAGATGCCAAGCAAAGGGCGGCCGAAATGGTGAAAATCCATGCCAAGGTAAAGGAAATCATTGACAAGATCAACACTAAAGTAGCCAAGAGACAAAACCATGGGAGGAAAAAAGTTGACTTCCAACCCGATGATTAGGTTTGGATTCACTTCCGGAAAGAGAGGTTTCCGCAGTTGAGGAAAGGAAAGTTGAGTCCAAGGGAAGATGTACCATTCGAAGTCCTTGAGAAGATCAATGACAATGTGATAATATCCAACCTAGGAAACTCTAGAAAATCAAAAGAACAAGAAAATCAAAATAAATGGAGGATGAAGAATAGAGATGGGAGAAGGGTAGATGGATAGATACTAGACCCTTAGGATGGGTTCTATGAACATGGTTGGGCATATGAAACTGTTGCCCTTTTAATTGGAATCAAAATCCTAAAAACCTAAGCAATTTAAATTTCAAGAATTGACTCAACTTGAATCTACAATTGAGCAATCCTAGGCAGATTCAATGGAAAGTAATTCAAGGCACAACTAAGAAATCACACTTAGTTAATTAAGCCAAACAATCTATATTAGCTAAAACTACTTAACAATCTAATACACTCAATTTCATCAATATTCAAGCTAAGGAAATGAAAATGAGACAAGTCTCCTATTTATAGTCTAGGGCTTTACAACAAAGGCTCAAAAGTGGCTCTTTGCAAAACTACCCCCAACATGGGTCATCAACCATCTAGATGACTAAAAACTTGCTAATGTGGCCTCCAATTGTACCCTTGACCTTGAATTGCATTCTTCGTCGAGATTTGCATGAAACGCCCACATTTTTGCAAAATTGCACCACTTGCACTTTTAGCCACTTTGAGATGTCTTCTCCAAATCTTCCCAAGCCATATTCCAAATGTTGTAGTCTCTTGAGATCTTCTCTCCTATGTCCTCAAATGCTTCCTTCTTCATGAATAGAGCTTGAAGGTCTTGAAGCTCATTTGCGTGGCTCCTAGTGAATGGCCTTGAGCTAGGTGGGGTCATATCACAATGCCTACAAGATTGACTTACCAAGTGAGTATAATGTCCATAATGTTTTCAATGTAAGTGACCTTTCTTCTTGTGTTGTAGGTATTCCTTTAGATTCGAAGACGAATCTTCTCCAAGAAGGGGAGGATGATATGATCCCTATTGGCAGAAGTTCCTCAAGACCTTCCACACGTAGCCATGCAAAGGAGCTCCAACTACTCCAAGCCATGTTCATGAGAAAGGATCGTTGGAAGAGCTTGAGGAGAGGATTGCAAGAGTCTACAACATTTGGGATATAGCTTGGAAGGATCTTGAAGAGGCCACTCCAAAAAATGGCTAGGAGCGCAAAGTGGCTAGAACTGTAATTCATGGCTAAAAGATGCAAATCTTGGTCTAGAATTCAATTCAAGGCTAAGAATGTAAATTAAGGTCATAATTGCAAGCATTGGACAATTGGAGCATTGAAGACCCATGTTAGGGTTATTTTCGCAAAGAGCCACTTTAGGGCCTTTGTTGTAATGACAAAACTATAAATAGGATACTTAGTCTTCATTTGCTCCTTATCTTGAATATTGATGAAAAAACTCCTTTTGAGAGATTGTTTGGTTTCTTAATATAGATTGTTTGATTGCTTCTAAGTGTGATTTCTTAGTTGCTAATTGAATTGCATTTCCATTGGATTCATAGTGTGTTGCTCATTTATGGATTTCATTTGGGTAATTCATTGAATTCAAATAGTTTAGGTTTAGAATACCTAAGTTTGACTATAGAATTCATTACTAAGTGGGTCTAACTTCTATTTTCTAATGTTCCCACCCCAATTCTTTATATATCCCTTTTATTTTATTTTATTTTGTTGTTTCTGAATTTCTTAGAGTTTCAATTAGGTTTCTATCATATCATATGCAAATAAATAATAAAGAAAGGTGTCACTCAAAACAACTTCATCTGTGGTGTCCTCAAATGTAGCCTCACTATTAGGTTCAAGAACAAGATCTAGCATGCTACTACGAGTTTGAACACACAAGGAAGAAGTAGCAATTTGTAAACAAGTATCACCTTCCTTTTCAAAACACCCCTTCCCCACAAATGTATCGTCATTCCTCAAGGGAAGGTCTCTATCATAGAGAAGAGCTTCATCATTCCATAGCGGATTCTCAAGTATCATGTAGCCCCCATAAGTGGGTACACTTTCAACACTACTATACATTCCACTAGACACTTCACTTTCACTATTCATGGCATCCTCAAATAAGACATTATCCCGTACAAGAGAGTAATCCATGAACAATGAGGAGTCAAAACATGTCACTTCACTCTCAAAAGAACCAATTCCATTTTTCAATGCATTTTCATTCACATGACTATCTACATGACACACATCACTACCACAATGTTGAGTCTTATCACATCGCACTAAAGCAAGATCAAGAAACTCATTTTGACAAGAAACAAACCAAGATGAGGTGTCACAATCTGTCAATTGACCAACTACATCAACATCATCACTAACTAGAGGTACATTAAGCACATCACAAGATTCCTCAAGAGCCCATTTGGCTTAGCTTGTGAGTTGCTAAAAACAACTTATAAGCTGTTTTCAGCTTTTTTGAGTATTTGGTTGGCCAGCTTATAAGCCATTTTGTGCTTAAAATAAGCCCAAAAAAATAAGTTGGCCCATTTGTCTTAGCTTAAAAAAGCAGCTTATAAGTTGAAAACAACTTATAAGCCAAAAAATTAAGTTGGGCTACCCCAACCTTTTTTTTTTAGGCTTATAAGTTGTTTTCAGCTTATAAGCTGCATTTTTTAAGCCCATCCAAACAGGCTCCAAGTAGTTAATTATCATTACAAGCAAATTGATCAACACAAATATCAACACTAGTTGGTAGCATGCCAAGCTCACAAGATTGTCTAACATGATAACCACACGACAATGTACTGCCATTCAACTCACACATGTCAACACTAGGTGGACACAAATTGATCTCACAAGAAGAATCAATTTGGTCATCAAAAGGATCAACTAGTGTAAGAGCACTCTCGATAATGACATTATCAACACATTGCAAAGGATCATAATACCCAAAACAATACAAGAAATCACCAAGTTCACAAAAAGATAACCCTTCATTTACACTCAAGTTTTAATTATGCATTATCACATAACTTGGAGTGTTAAGATTAGGCATTTTACCTTGTAGTCCATTCAAAAGGTTCTTCTCACCTTGATTGATCTCAACTTGTTCTTTCAAGCATGGTAGCCCTTCACATGAAGACTTCTTTATCAATTTATTTCCTTGTGTACCTACAAAAGAGTCTTTAAAACAAGATGAAGGAGTGGAAAGGTTAGAATGATTTTGTGGCAACTCTCTCACATCAATCCGCACATCCTCTCTGTTTTTCACTCGTGAGTTGCCACTTTGCACTCCCTTACTCCTCTCTATATTTTGCCTCTCAAGTTCATCTTTTGGGGATATGGTTGGAAAGAGAAGTTTCCTCTTTTTGTCCACTACAAACACGTACCATTCTTGCTCATATGATAGCCCATGACTTTCAAACCAATCAAGTCACAATGGGACAAAGGAAGTATGTTACACCAAACTTCTTCTTGGTTGATATGATTTGAATTAGGGAAAAACACCAATTCAACACTAAACGTGGAATTAAGGATAAACAAGAAATTAGGGATGAGAATTAAAGAAAAAGGGATGAGAAATAGAGGATAAAAGCAAGACCCAATGAATAATGAACCTTTGCGCAAACCTAAGTCTATGAAACCTAGACCCTCTCAATTTGATTCAATTCAAAGAACCTATACTATTTGAAATCAACGTAAGGGAAATTCAATTGAATCCACAAATGAATAACCCTTCATGAAATCAATGGAAATCGGTTTAAAACCAACAATGGAATCCACCATTAACTATTACTAATCTAAATGTAATCCTAGATAAACAATCTATCTCTTCAAAGGAGTATTCTCAATTCATCATAATCTAAGTAAATGAAATGTCTAAGTCTAGTATTGTACTCCTAGACTAAAGAAGACTAAGTTATTACAAAAATGACATTAATAAGGCAAGGGCCTTGTTTGGCTAGTTGGGATGTTGACTTGGAATTCGAAATGTTTCTTCCTTGCACAAATAGCCAACTCTCGATCTTATCCAAGTTTGCAAGTGTAGCCAATTTGCAAAAATGCCCCTGTTTGCACGTTTGGCCACTTTGCATTTATACCCTTCTTGCACTTCTAGCCACTTGCGTATTTGGTCCCCTTTCTAGTAGCGTCTTCCCCAATCAACCCCCAAGACACCTTCCACACATCATAAGCCATTTTGTGACGGTCAAAGTGTTGTGAGTAGAGCACAACCTAAGGCCAAGATAAAAGGTGAGCCTAATGGAAGATTTCACTCAATGTTAGTGAAAGTGACAAAATATGAGGGAGTTTTCCTTGAAATTGATTATTACTTTCGTGATTGTTACATTACCCCTCAAGCGGTCATATGGCTAGAATTGTCTTGTGTTAGGAAAAGAGACCCCTACCGTGATACAAGGGGATATTGGATTGAGAAAATGGTGAAGGTATTCTTCTCTTTTGGGGATTATCAAGAGGAAGTATGGTGTGAAGTGCTTCCTATGGATACATGCGACTTGTGCTTGGGATTTGGTTGGTTTAAAATGCATGGGATCCTGTATGAGCAAGATTGGCATCGGTATGTAGTGGATAAAAGGGGGAAACTTCTCTTTCCATGCATACTTCCTAGAAATAATCCAAGTGTAAAGGCGCAAGAAACCAATGTGAAATGGCCTACATTGACTATGGAAGCTAGTGGAGAAGAATATGAGAAATAGGAATTGACGATGGATGAAATTTTTGCTAGTTGCAACTATCCACAAGAAAAGAAGATGAAATTGGCTATTCGAACTTTTGAGAAGAAGCTTGCACACTATTGGGCATACAAGATGGGAAGCAATACTTGGCATGCATTGAAGAGGGAATTGAGATGCCATTATCCCGAACCACATCAAAGGGGGTATAGGAGCAAAACCACTTCCCAAAAGAAGAAGCCAAAAGAGAGGAAGCAAGGTAAAATAACTTATCCTAATACTCTTACTTCTTTGAGTTATTTTGATGTCAATTCAAGTATGAGAGTTAGTTTTCCTTGCATTGAGATTGATAATTCTTTGCCATGTCTGGATAATGTCATTGTTGAAAGTGTCCCTACACTAGTTGATCCTATTGATGACCGAATTGATCCTTCTTGCAAGGTCAATTTGTGTCCACCTAGTGTTGACACTTGTGATTTGAATGGACTAGCATTATCAATTGAAAGTGCTCAAACACTAGTTGATCCTTTTGATGACCAAATTGATTCTTCTTGCAGGATCGATTTGTGTCCACCTAGTGTTGACACTTGTGAATTTCATGGTAGTACATTGTCATGTGGTAATTATGTTAGTAAATCTTGTGAGCTTGACATGCTACCAACTATTGTTGAAATTCGTATTGATCAACTTGTTTGTCATGATAATTCACTACTTGAGGATCCTTGTGATGTGATTAATGTACCTCTAGTTAGTAATGATGTTGATGTAGTTGGTCAATTGAAAGAATGTGACATCTCACCTTTGTTTGTGTCATGTCAAAATGAGTCTCTTGATCTTATTTTAGTGTCATGTGATAAGATTCAAATTTGTAGTGGTGATATGTGTCGCGTCTCTAGTCATGTGAATGAAAATGCATTGCAAAATGATGACATTAGTTCTTTTGAGAGTGAAATGACATGCTTTGACTCCTCATTGTTCATGGATGACTCTCTTATAAAGGATAATGTTTTATTTGAGGATGACGTGACTATTGAGAATGAAGTACCTAGTGGGATGTTTTGTAATGTTGAAAGTATGGCCACTTTTGTTGACTACATGATATTTGAAAATACACTATGGAGTGATGACACTCTTCCCTATGATAGAGATCTTCCCTTAGGGAATGATGATACATTTAGGGGCAAGGAGTGTTTTGAAAATGAAGGTGATACTTGTTTAGAAATTGTTACTTCTTCTTTGTGTGTTCAAAATTGTAGTAGCATGCTAGATCTAGTTCTTGAACCTAATAGTGAGGCTACATTTGAGGACACTATAAATGAAGTTATTTTGCGTGACACCTTTCTTTACTAGCTATTTGTGTATGATGGTATTCATGCTATTGTTGGGAGTACATCTTATGTTGGACAGGGTCCTATTGGGGTATATAGATGTTGTTTTGACCATGATATATGGGTATCTTTCCCTTTTGACCCCAGTGAAGTCTTCAATTTGGGTGATTGGTTTAGCTTGGAATTAGAGGATCATTTGTGCTTCATGTTTCCTAAAACCAATGTGACCTTGACTACTTGGTATTTTGAAACCATTGGTATCTTTAGAATATCCTCATTTCATGACCGTTGGGATAGCCAATTGGTTAGTGCTCTATGTGAGAACTTGTTCTTCATAAAATTCGTAGATACTTGGCTATATCTCATATTTGTGCATCCTTGGCATGTTGGTAGATTGTCTTATTCTTACGCTAACCCTCATGCTTTGAGGAGCTTGTTTTTGTTTGTCTCCCTTATGATTTTGGGAGGTATAGATTCGAGGACGAATCCTTTTCAAGAAGAGGAAAATTATGCAAGCCCAACTCCATCGAGCTTTATGAAGATGGAGCCTTTGAAGATCATAGGAGGTCAATATAGGACGGCCTTCAAGATATGGGAGATAGCTTGGATGGAAGTGTTATAGCCCGTATTTTGTGCGTCCGGATATTTCGAGATGGTCGTGGTAAATTGAGGGCAAGACCATTTTCAAAAAAAATATTATTTTAATGTGCAAGTTGTTATGAATATTATTGGAATGGAAATATTGAGAAAGGCTAAGGGCGAAAAGGGAAATTTGCAAGACGATTCATAAAATATGGAGGAAGGCTAAGGGCAAATTTGAAATTTGGAAAAATAATTTTTCATGAATTGCAAGACAAAAAATAAATATATTAGTCTTGAATAAAAGAGGCCATGTGGTCGTGCCCTATGGGGTGGGCTTTAGCCAAATTAAATAAATTGCCCACATGTATAAAAGATGACCAAGAAGTCATATTTTCATTTCATTATCTAGAATATTCAAGAAAAAGGGAGATGGGCTATGTGCCCATATATTTTTTTGTTAAGGGACTTAAGTATAAATATGGATAAGTGGTGGAAAAAAAAAGAAGATAAATAAGACATATTTCTCTTCATCTTTTAGAAAGATGAAGAAGCTTGGAGAAAGCAAGAAACATAAAAGGCCATTCGGCCATGGTTCACCAAACAAGACCCTTGGAAAATCTTGATCAAACAAATATTTTCTTCTAGCAAAACAACTAATTGGAAGGTCCTCTTTAACGTGGAGTGATTGTGGGAGTAAGAAAAACAATTGTTGTGCAAGTGGTGAACCTAGCCGAGCAAGAAGATGTGTGGAGAAAGGTATGTGTTTAATCTCTTTTCTATGTGTTGGAGATGATTTGTGAATACTATAGTATGTAGGAACGGATGAAATCCATGGAATATATATGTATGTGATGGTGGCCGAATAGGGCTATGATGATAGGATGAGATGAATTGATTTTTATTTAGTAATTTGATTGTTGCGTTGTGAATTCCATGATGTAAAATGAATGAAAACCATGAATTTAGTGTGTTGGTGTTTGGCCGTGTATATGCCATGTTTGGCCGTGTGTGTGTGTTGTGTTGTAGGGAGATGATGAACTAATTTTATCTAGTATTTTGCTTGTTGTTGTAAGGAATTCTATGATGGAAGTGAAAGTTTAATAATTCTAGTTCAAGTTATAATTGTTGGAAAATTGTTTTAGAAGCTAATGTGAATTGAAAATAGTGTTCTTGCACTTATGGAAGATAATATTGTTAGTGTGAATTGTTGGTGTAATTCATGAAGTTGAAAGAAAGAAATGTGTTGACGGTGTTCTTGTTGAATTTGGAAGAATTCGGGTAGTGTATGTGTTGGTTGGGCCGTTTGAAATGTTGTGCGGGTTGTTGAAGTGTTCTTGAATATTGTTGAACGGTTTCGGATTAGTATTTGAATATGTGAACAAGTATGAATTGAATATAAAGGAAATGTTATTGAATTATGTGAAGGAGCTACTAATGTTGGGATGTATTTTGAATACTGTTGAAGTTCGAAGATATGATTGTTGATATTGTTATTGATAATCTGGCCGAGTTGCATTCTCGGGTTTGTTGTTGTTTAATTGGCCGAGTTAGATTCTCGGGGATGTTGTATTTACAGGGGAAATGCTGCCGAAATTTCGGTAGAATATAAGTGAATTCATTTGAAAGACTAAGGCAAGTGAATGGCAATGAATCTAATGATTATGTAAATTCTTTTGTATGTAGACTAGCAAGGTTGGACAAATAAGCGTAGCTAGTTGGTCGTGGGACAGGTATGTAAGGCTTACCCTTTCTTTCTTTGGCATGTCCTAGAGCCACATAAGGTATGACATGATATGCACTTTGGGGTAAGTCCGCTCTTGGATTCTGAGTTTGTCCCTAAAGAGTTCTGTATGTGTTAATGTCCGAAGTTCTGTTCTGTCACACCCTAATTCCGCTAGGGTGTGATGGGCACCTGGCCCCATATCCGAAGCCGAGCGAACCCACAAACCTTTGGGACACTCATAATCTTAGTAGACTTTTTAAATCAGATAAATATAAAATATATAATAAACTCTCAAAATATGCTTGTTCGATGCTTTCCGAATCAAACAGAATCTATAATCATACAGAATTTAACACATAATACAGAATGACATATCGGCTGATGAAGCGGCATACACAACTGACATACTATACCCACGACTCTGTCTGCAAAGTATCTACATCAATCCAGAAGAATCCCACGTACGAACTCTGACTCGGCAGCACTCCAGGAGCAAATGGAGCTTGCCAACTCTGCTAGGACATCCTCTATAATAACTCCACATCATCGAGGTGTACCTGCGCGGCATGAAACGCAGCCCCCCGAAGAAAAGGGGGTCAGTACGGAATATGTACTGAGTATGTAAAGCATAAGGTACAATAAACAGAATCATAATCTGAGCAGGGAGTACAGAAAAATAATTGCAATAACCGGAATATCAAAATACTTACTCACAGAACACAGGTAATGCATGTCGGAACATATGCCATATCCGGCCCCATTATGGGACACGGTGAACAGAACGTGGTCGCCACCCCGTCACTGGCGCCACAACACAACACACTCCAGAGTAGGGAATAGCTCCGTAACATATCATATCATATTAGAATGTGCACATATCAAACATATCAGATGGCCATATCATATCATATCATATCATATCATCATATACCAGAATGTGTGTACATGGCACAGCACACTCCACAACCCATGTACATGTATACCTGCCCCTCACATCGAGGCATGGCTGTCACGACCCAACCCCGTAGGCCGTGACTAGTGCCCGAACTGGGCACCCGAACACACTTATCAAATCCGAATCACATACAGATAGCGTATACGGGCACAAATATCACACGCTGCCTCAAATTATATCAAACTGTCTCAGACACATTTCAAACACAACCATATATGTACATATATATCAGAAGCCGACAAGGCTATCAAATGGCGCAACGGCCCAAAACATATACAAACGCACGCCGACAAGGCTGCCATGGCAAGCGGGATCATACAAACACACCCGTACAGAAGTAGGCACAAAACCCACATATACGTCTACAGACCTCTAAAGAGACAGACCAAATCATTTGGCGGGACAGGGCCCCGCCGTACCCCTGAACAAATACATACATATGCAACGAACGAAGATATATACCAAAATGTAGGCTCCGGAATAAGAGGAGCACTCCAAACAGCAGAAGAGGGTATCCTAAACGGCTGGATCACCAAACTGTGCGTCTGCACCTGCGGGCATGAAACGCAGCCCCCCGAAGAAAGGGGGTCAGTACGAAATATATACTGAGTATGCAAAGCAGAAGATACAGAAAACAAATCTGAGGCATAAACGAAATAGAAGTACAGAACATAAGTGCAAACCCAAAATATCAAAATGTTTACTCTCAAAATATAAGTCATGCATAGGGCACTGAAAATATGGTCGCCCGCCCGTCGATGGCGCCATAACACAGCATAACACCAGAAGGTTCAAATCTCCGTATCCCCGTCACACATCATAACACAGCATAACGCCATACACAGCATAACGCCAAATATAAGTGGAACCCGGCCCTCTAGCGAGTGGCTCGGTGAACCATCAACACAGCATAACACCGGAATATATCAAAGTGCGCACGACAACAGAACTGGCCCGGGATCCGGCGAAAGATATAACAGAACGCACGAGCAGAGTCGTGAGTAACCATATGCATAAAATCATTATCATGGACTCAAATATAAGTAAAATGACCATACTTGAAAATCGAAATAATAGTCATACAAAATTCTTTCAAAAGTTTTCCGAATTACATAAAGGAAAGTCGCGGGACCCACGGACGGGTATCGACCCGAGCCGGGCCCGCCTATGGAGAACATACTCATCATACGCCATACAAACTCTAAAGTTATCGAAGCAATCCGAGCCTTTATGTGAAAGATACGGCGTCCATAATTACGGAATTCTTTAAAACAAAACTTTTTGTGAAACAGTTGGAAATCAGTTATTTCGAAGACATAAGGATTCATATTTCATCACATCAAACATACGAGTGCCAAGAAATATATAAGAGTCATAACGTACTCAGATTGCGAATATAGAATTTCCTCGAGGCTCGTGATATAACCTATGTATAACTAAGGCATGCCAAAAGAAGGAAGGTTTGACCTTTACATACCTCGTACGCACTCCAAGCTAGCCCAACTCAAGCTAATCCCAACCTACGCCTCGGGCTCCCCAAGGTCTACAAATACGCCAACGAATATCAAACATTAGACATAGGCACTTAGGCGATTTACTCCAAACTAATACTCAAGTCTACAGAAATTTGGGCAGCATTTCCCCTGTAAAAAGGCCAACCCCGAGAATTTAACTCGGCCAAATAAACAATCACAACAACAATAACCAACCTAACAACCCCAATGACCAATCCGAAAGGCAATATAACAATAATAACTCTCTTTTACAACATTCAACAACATTCATAATATTCAATTCGACGGCTTACATTCAAGCCATATCACCGCTCATACATTCAATTTCCAACCCGAACCCATACCAACAATATTCAAGGACATTTTAAACAACTTACACAACATTTCCAACAATCCAACAACTGCTCCAATTTTCCCGAAAACAGTCCCAAACCCGAGAACCTCGTAATACACACTTCCGACTTTCGAATCATGATTTGCACCAATAATCCACATTCTAACAATGCTATTCTCATAAAAATAAAAATTGCATTACTTGCACATAATTTTCCAAATCAGTCCGCAACACTTACCATATCAACTTGCGACATTAAACTCTCATTTCCAACATAAAAGTCATCACAACAACCACTAAAACACTAAGCGACATTAATGCGTTCTTTGGCATATAGTATGACCCACATTCGGCTATTACCACACATGCATATATTAGTGATTCTTAGCCATCCTACACACTACAACAATCAAACATGCTACAAAAGATCAATTCATCACCTCCACACCACACAACATACACACACCTCACACGGCTAACACACCAAGCACACGACCCACTTCCAACATACCCAATCTCATGATATTCATCCATTTTAGCATACCACAACATGCATACAACATTTATAACACATAAAACAAGATCAAGTCTTACCTTTCTTCTTCAACTCCACACTTTGCCTAGGGTTTGCGATCTACTAAACGGATAGCTTGATCGCTCCAACAACACTTCCACGTTAATTAGGGACCTCCAATTAGTGGATTTGCACCAAAGAAATATTTTTGGAATGGCTCAAATTGGATTTGGTTTACCCTTGGCTTGGCCGAATGGTTGTTGTTGAAGTTCTTCAACTTCTTGGTTTATTTTGCTAAGTGTGGAAGTGCTAGAAGATGACTTAGAAGTCATCTTTTAAGCCCCAAGATGAACCCTCCAAGTGTCCATGGTCCACCCATGAGTTGGACCATTTAAAATTGGCCACAAAGTGTGGGACTACTTGCATGATTTTCAACTTCCAATTATGTGACTTTTGGTCCCAACTTTTCCTAAGTGTTCCATGCCAACAATTTCATGAACAACTTATGTCTCAAAATAAAATCGAAGGTCAAAAGTCTCGACTTCAAGTCCCGGAATGTTCTTGGCCCTAACTTATCATAGTTAATCCGGATTGTCCCAACGTATAAAATACGGGACATAACATCCTCCCCCCCCCCCTTTAGAACATTCGTCCTCGAATGTTAAATTAGCCTTATAGGGTCTCACTAACATTTCGGGGGAGTTTCTTTTTTAGTAGCATATATCAATTTCTTACCAAACAATGTAACGAATTTAGAAATTCAAATCACCTGTAACCACACCTCTGTTTCTCTTGTTGCTTGTAGCATCGATTCTGAAATTTGCAAACATTCTTTCATCTTGTTTCTCATCCGATGCCCTCGTCACACTTCTCGGTTCCTTCGAAGGTTTTACTTAATCATATTTCTTATCTTTCATCTTTCCCGATATTCCCACTCACTCTCTTTCCAAATATCGTCGCATTGAATTTAACTTGTAGCGTAATCAAGGTCTATCTATTTAATAACACTTGTGCCCTACCTTCCTGTTATAACCCGTATTTTATATGTTCGGACATTCCAAGGTAGTCGTGGCAAGTTAAGGGAAAGGCTACGTTCAAAAATTATTTTAATATATAAGTTGGTTATAAATATCAATTATGGATATTAGTGTTATGGAAATATTGAGAAAAGTTAAGGGTAAAAAGGGAAGAGAACTCTAGGAAATAAAGAAAGGAGCATGTGGCCATTTCATAAGTGAAGGGGGCAAAGTGTAAATATGGAAGGGCTAAAGTGTAAAAAGAGAGAAGACACTTGGTCTTCTTTGACCAAGTAAGAAAATTCAAAGAAAAGAAAAGTCAGGAAAAAGGAAGAAAGTTCCAGAGAGGGGCATGTTCCCCTCACATGCTTGGGTATATATATATATATATGAGCTTGTCTTCCAATTCAAGACAAAAGAAGAAGAACAAAAGAAAAAAAAAATGAAGAGAGTGCAAGGGTTTCGGCCATGGCTCTAGAAATTTAGCCATGGGAAATTGACCAAGGAAAATTATTTTCTCCTAGCTTTTCTACTAATTGGAAGATGCTCTTTAACATGGTGAAGTTGTTGGAGCAAGCAAGACACTTATATGGACAATTCATGAACCTTAACCAAGTGGAGAAGTTGAAGAAGAAAGGTGGGTTTTAATCTTGTCTTATGTGTTATGAAGGGTTTATATGTGTTGTAGTATGCTAAGATGGAAGTTTGCATGATGAATATGTAAGTATGCATGTGGCCGAATGGAAGTGGTATAATGTAGATGTGACAAATCGATTTTATCTAGTAATTTGATTGTTGCGTTGTGAATTCTATGATGCGAAATGAATGAAAACCATGAGACCTTGCATGTTGTGTGTTGGCCGTGTGTATGTAGTATGTTGGCCGTGCATATGTTATGTGGTATAGAAAGAATGGAATAATTTATGAAGTATGTTGGTTGTTGTTGTAACGTATAGAAATGAATGGAAAACTCATGAAAATATGCATGTTGTGGTGGAGGCCGAACATGGTGATATTTTGGCAAATTGTAGTGAATTAATTCTACTTAATGTTTTAGTTGTTGTATTGAGAATTTCATGGTGAAAAATGAAGGTTTGGTGATTTAAGATGAAGTGGTAATCGTTATCGGAATAATGAAGAAATAATGCGACGCTAGCTTGAATTCGTATATTGCATAAGTAAGGTTGTCAATGCATGGTTGTTGATGAGAATTGTGAACCTAAAATAAGAGAAATGTGTTGTTAATTGTTATTGTTTTTGTTGGAGTTGGAAAGTCTTGAAGGAAGTAGTATGTTAATTGAAATTGTTATTATGATTGTTGGCATTGTTGTTGATAGTTTGGCCGGGTTGAATTCCCGGGATTGTTGTTGATTAGAATTGGCCAAGTTGAACTTGGTGGGATGGCACATTTACAGGGGAGATGCTGCCGAAATTTCGGCAGACGAAGTATTACTTCAAAGAATCAACTTCTAAAGGCTCTAATCAAGTTTTGGTAAACATGACCAATTTGTAGATTTTGGCGGGTTTGGAACGTGAATTTGGAGTCGCATAAGAAGCAGAAAAGGTATGTAAGGCTTCACCCTTCTTTCTATGGCATGTCTTAGATGTAATATGTCGAATAAGAACCTCGGGGACCCTTCTACCCTCCAGAATCCGCATCTAAAGTTTCCCCTTTTTCAATCAGAAGAATTGAACTAAAAAGTGTGCAAAATGTTGGAAGAATTTCCTAAACCTCTAGAACTCGCATAAATAGAACCCGACTACCCTAAAACCCTCACAAGTAACGCCATGACATGTAACATATGTAAATTTGGTGCGCCGCCTCATTTGATCCGAGGTGGGCCCACTGTTCCCGGATTTACCTTATTGTTCCGCTTGACTTACCTTGAAGCTGAATCCAAAAGAAACCTTCGATCCTTATTCCATTACCAAATGGCAAGTACTATATCTATCCCGACAAGAATACTTCTATGACGATAAAGATAGATATGATGTCAGAAAAGAGAATATGCCCATGATATGTACGACAAGAATGATTCCATGACTAAGAGTCTTGAGCTAAGAACCCAATGTGAATATGAAAGTGTTATACTAGTTCTTAAACCTTAATTCTATTCCGTAGCCATGACACTGGTTTCTAAAAGACTCCAAAGTGTATGAATTGACGGTTATAATGCCCATAATTTCATTTTATGCTCTCTCTTAAAGCTATTTTCCGTTGGTAGTCTCGCCTTAAAATACTTGTTCCTTCAAGGCGAGACAAGGCGACCACGATTGTTCCATAATGTAATCGGAGGCTACCGACCTTACGTCACTCCGACGTGGAAATGGTTTTCTTGGACTCTCGAACATGTTGTATGCATGTTACGAGTATATGTATATGATAAAAGAACCAGAGCGCTATAGACGCTGATGTATGTATGTGACACACGTATATGTATATGATAAAAGAGCCAGAGCGCTATAGACGCTAATATATGTACATGATGTATGTCTACGCATACGGGGAAGATGGAAATAAGGGCAGCGCGTTATAAACGCATATCCACCTGATCAGTTGGCATTAAATGACATGATATCGTCCCGGACGCGGGATGTGTATATTTATGGTTAAATGGATCGGCTGCCGACGCCTCGGCAATATGATATGTCTTATTTTTATATATACATATGAACAAGGAAAGATTTTAAAGGAAAGCTAAGCATGCATGGTATCCGCCAAAGGGCATTTATATGTACAGGTTAACTTTCCACCTCATGACATGCGCTATGTCTCCTTTATGTTAGTATCCCTGTTCTATACCTTCTGTATGTTATTATGCATGCCTTACATACTCAGTACATTGCTCGTACTGACCCCTCTTCTTCGGGGGCTGCGTTTCATGCCGCGCAGGTACTCCCAGATGATTAGAAGAACGTACTGAAGGTGTTCCAGCGGAGATGGCGAACTCCATTTGTCCCGGAGAATTGCCAAGTCCAAGTATATGCTATGATGTTTTGTTCTATGTTAGAGACTTTGCAGACAAAGTAATGGGTATTGGGTTGTCAGTCTGTAAGCGGCTCCAGCATCCGATATGCTATTATGTTTTATGTCACGAGTCTTACATGATGTCAGAGCTTACTTATGAAAAAAAAATATTGGAGAGCTTATTATGTATTTCTTTCTTTACTGATTCAAGGGTTTCTATACGTAACAAGAGTCAGCGGGTTCGCTCGGCTCCAGATATGGGGTCGGGTGCCCATCACACCCTAGTAAAGTCGGGGTGTGACAAAGTGGTATCAGAGCAGGTCGGTCCCAGGGTTGTCTGCAAAGTCGTGTCCAGTAGAGTCCTGTTTATGGGTGTGAAGCCGGCCACATTTATAAACAGGAGGCTGCGGGGCATCTAGGAAATGTTGACCTTCTTTCTGTCTCAGATCGTGCGATAGAGCCAAGTCATAGGAAATAAGATTGCTTATACTAACTGTCAATTCTCGCAGACGCTCAGTGATGATGAAAGAAAACAAGTGTCGAGATGGCGAGCATGTACCATAGAGTTGTACGTTCTGTAAGGCATTGATGACATTGGCCGCATACAGGTTTTGAATAATAGGAACAGTAAAGAAGGTTCTGCCAGAACGGGTATGCCCTACAGGAAGAAGTATGGGAAAGAAATACTGTGAATAGGTAATAAGTGAAATGTGTTGGTTCAGAAAGGTTATGGATTTGGGCGTGGCAACAAAGGTAAGGTCGCTACCATCGGGTATCTGGAAGCCCAAGACAGGAGGTAGTCATACACACAGGCGGAAGGTGAACATCGGGAACCAAAAGGGTAAAACGGTAATTACAAGAGAATGGACGTGTTACGAAAATGTTTTGGGAACTGTAAGACTTTGACTTGCTCCAGAGCATGCAATAAAGGTCATGTGAGGAAGCTGACGCGAAAATATCGGCATTAAGGCACCGAATTTCAATGAAGCTTTTGGGTTAAGCGTGCTCAGGTGGGAGTAATTCCATGATGGGTGACCCCCTGGGAAGTTTGTAAGGAATTTTACATATTCTGACATAAAAGACAAATGGAAAACTGGAATAGCCTAAGTGAAACTACGGTATATAAGATGACGGGAGACCATGAGAAGACGCGTGAAACAAGGCAGACTAGCTCGGTAAAGAGACAGAAAATGCATCATAGCCCTGGAATTAGGATAGGCTTGAACAACGCTTGGAAGTATTTTGTGAACCAGTTGATAGTGAATATGTATGTATATACGAATGTGTAAGATATCCCGAATAATTGTATCGGTGGCGTGCGAGCCCTAGCAACCGAAACTACGGGAGGAAAGGTATTGATCACGTAAAGGTGCAGAAGTACGAGTGACAGAAAGAATAAACGGTGCCACCGTCATAAGGTAAATCGTTATTATTTTACCGTAGGTTAGAATTGAAAGATTTAGTGCAGCGATACTTGGAAAAGAAAGAGAGTGTGAGTAAATGGAAGATAGGAAGCTTAAATGTCGGAAAAGGAGAAATGTGGGGAGGTTGAGAGTTGATTTCAACAAGTAGGTCTAAGTGAATGATGACCAGGGTAGAGGAATGTGAAGTAAGAGAAAGAATGCTTAGGATGGTGATGGTGTTGAGGTGACAGATCTGTAAAAGGACAAGTATGTAGCCATAGTAATATGCTTAGAGGTTTAAGAGAGTAACAGAACGTTTAAGAAATATGGACACACAGCTACAATACGAACATGCAGTTAAGAAAGAATTACGGGCAAGTGAGCTAAGCAAGAGAAAGGACGAATAAGGGATAAAGGTATAAGCGAAGACTTCATTAAGAACGATGACCATATAAGGAACCCCTTAAAGGGGGGGAGACCATATTGGGCGTACAAGGAATGACGATAGACGAAACGAGCACCAACACATGAAGTCAAAGACAAGTGTACCTGTATTGAGAGATACAAAAAAAAAGGGGAGATTAAAGAGGAGTTGTGGTAAAGATCTAAAGGTGTGGCTTTTGTTAAGATATGGTCATGGAGCAGTAACAGAAGAGAGATGATCTGAGAAAGACAAGGATAATACGTTGGCCCAACAAAGTAGAAAACCCACGACACGGGAAGAAGATCCATGTAAAAACCGAGAAGTTCGATTATAAAGGGAATGAAGTAAAGGACAAGGAGTGAGCATGAAGGAAAGGACGACTACAAAGGGATCCTCCCGAAATATTATGACACCCCATAAGACCAGTTGAACATTCGAGGACGAATGTTCTAAAGGGGGGGAGGATGTTATATCCCGTATTTTATACGTTCGGACATTCCAAGGTAGTCGTGGCAAGTTAAGGGAAAGGCTACGTTCAAAAATTATTTTAATATATAAGTTGGTTATAAATATCAATTATGGATATTAATGTTATGGAAATATTGAGAAAAGTTAAGGGTAAAAAGGGAAGAGAACTCTAGGAAATAAAGAAAGGAGCATGTGGCCATTTCATAAGTGAAGGGGGCAAAGTGTAAATATGGAAGGGCTAAAGTGTAAAAGGAGAGAAGACACTTGGTCTTCTTTGACCAAGTAAGAAAAGAAAAGAAAAGAAAAGTCAAGAAAAAGGAAGAAAGTTCTAGAGAGGGGCATGTGCCCCTCACATGCTTGGGTATATATATATATATATGAGCTTGTCTTCCAATTCAAGACAAAAGAAGAAGAACAAAAGAAAAAGAAAAAAAAGATGAAGAGAGTGCAAGGGTTTCGGCCATGGCTCTAGAAATTTAGCCATGGGAAATTGACCAAGGAAAATTATTTTCTCCTAGCTTTTCTACTAATTGGAATATGCTCTTTAACATGGTGAAGTTGTTGGAGCAAGCAAGACACTTATATGGACAATTCATGAACCTTAACCAAGTGGAGAAGTTGAAGAAGAAAGGTGGGTTTTAATCTTGTCTTATGTGTTATGAAGGGTTTATATGTGTTGTAGTATGCTAAGATGGAAGTTTGCATGATGAATATGTAAGTATGCATGTGGCCGAATGGAAGTGGTATAATGTAGATGTGACAAATCGATTTTATCTAGTAATTTGATTGTTGCGTTGTGAATTCTATGATGCGAAATGAATGAAAACCATGAGACCTTGCATGTTGTGTGTTGGCCGTGTGTATGTAGTATGTTGGCCGTGCATATGTTATGTGGTATAGAAAGAATGGAATAATTTATGAAGTATGTTGGTTGTTGTTGTAACGTATAGAAATGAATGGAAAACTCATGAAAATATGCATGTTGTGGTGGAGGCCGAACATGGTGATATTTTGGCAAATTGTAGTGAATTAATTCTACTTAATGTTTTAGTTGTTGTATTGAGAATTTCATGGTGAAAAATGAAGGTTTGGTGATTTAAGATGAAGTGGTAATCGTTATCGGAATAATGAAGAAATAATGCGACGCTAGCTTGAATTCGTATATTGCATAAGTAAGGTTGTCAATGCATGGTTGTTGATGAGAATTGTGAACCTAAAATAAGAGAAATGTGTTGTTAATTGTTATTGTTTTTGTTGGAGTTGGAAAGTCTTGAAGGAAGTAGTATGTTAATTGAAATTGTTATTATGATTGTTGGCATTGTTGTTGATAGTTTGGCCGGGTTGAATTCCCGGGATTGTTGTTGATTAGAATTGGCCAAGTTGAACTTGGTGGGATGGCACATTTAAAGGGGAGATGCTGCCGAAATTTCGGCAGACGAAGTATTACTTCAAAGAATCAACTTCTAAAGGCTCTAATCAAGTTTTGGTAAACATGACCAATTTGTAGATTTTGGCGGGTTTGGAACGTGAATTTGGAGTCGCATAAGAAGCAGAAAAGGTATGTAAGGCTTCACCCTTCTTTCTATGGCATGTCTTAGATGTAATATGTCGAATAAGAACCTCGGGGACCCTTCTACCCTCCAGAATCCGCATCTAAAGTTTCCCCTTTTTCAATCAGAAGAATTGAACTAAAAAGTGTGCAAAATGTTGGAAGAATTTCCTAAACCTCTAGAACTCGCATAAATAGAACCCGACTACCCTAAAACCCTCACAAGTAACGCCATGACATGTAACATATGTAAATTTGGTGCGCCGCCTCATTTGATCCGTGGTGGGCCCACTGTTCCCGGATTTACCTTATTGTTCCGCTTGAATTACTTTGAAGCTGAATCCAAAAGAAACCTTCGATCCTTATTCCATTACCAAATGGCAAGTACTATATCTATCCCGACAAGAATACTTCTATGACGATAAAGATAGATATGATGTCAGAAAAGAGAATATGCCCATGATAAGTATGACAAGAATGATTCCATGACTAAGAGTCTTGAGCTAAGAACTCAATGTGAATATGAAAGTGTTATACTAGTTTTAAACCTTAATTCTATTCCGTAGCCATGACACTGGTTTCTAAAAGACTCCAAAGCGTATGAATTGACGGTTATAATGCCCATAATTTCATTTTATGCTCTCTCTTAAAGTTATTTTCCGTTGGTAGTCTCGCCTTAAAATACTTGTTCCTTCAAGGCGAGACAAGGCGACCACGATTGTTCCATAATGTAATCGGAGGCTACCGACCTTACGTCACTCCGACGTGGAAATGGTTTTCTTGGACTCTCGAACATGTTGTATACATGTTACGAGTATATGTATATGATAAAAGAACCAGAGCGCTATAGACGCTGATGTATGTACGTGACACACGTATATGTATATGATAAAAGAGCCAGAGCGCTATAGACGCTAATATATGTACATGATGTATGTCTACGCATACGGGGAAGATGGAAATTAGGGCAGCGCGTTATAAACGCATATCCACCTGATCAGTTGGCATTAAATGACATGATATCCTCCCGGACGCGGGATGCCCGGACGCGGGATGTGTATATTTATGGTTAAATGGATCGGCTGCCGACGCCTCGGCAATATGATATGTCTTATTTTTATATATACATATGAACAAGGAAAGATTTTAAAGGAAAGCTAAGCATGCATGGTATCCGCCAAAGGGCATTTATATGTACAGGTTAACTTTCAACCTCATGACATGCGCTATGTCTCCTTTATGTTAGTATCCCTATTCTATACCTTCTGTATTTTATTATGCATTCCTTACATACTCAGTACATTGCTCGTACTGACCCCTCTTCTTCGGGGGCTGCGTTTCATGCCGCGCAGGTACTCCCAGATGATTAGAAAAACTTACTGAAGGTGTTCCAGCGGAGATGGTGAACTCCATTTGTCCCGGAGAATGGCCAAGTCCAAGTATATGCTATGATGTTTTGTTCTATGTTAGAGACTTTGCAGACAAAGCAATGGGTATTGGGTTGTCAGTCTGTAAGCGGCTCCAGCAGACGATATGTTATTATGTTTTATGTCACGAGTCTTACATGATGTCAGAGCTTACTTATGAAAAAAAAATATTGGAGAGCTTACTATGTATTTCTTTCTTTGCTGATTCATGGGTTTCTATACGTAACAAGAGTCAGCGGGTTCGCTCGGCTCCAAATATGGGGTCGGGTGCCCATCACACCCTAGTAAAGTCGGGGTGTGACACTTTCGCTTTGTCTCATGTATTCCGTTTAGTAATGCCTTCTGCTTATCGCAACATTTGTCGCTGGGACTCGCCTCTTAATCACTATGGTCCCCAGGGGAGAGTCATACGCATACATTTACATTTACTACTATCTTGCTTACAAACATTCCCAACCGCTATTCAAATTCACTCTAAATCTCGAGCGGTATTGCGCTTTCTTCTTTTCACCCATTTAGTCCGCTTCGGTCTGCGTGACTTCTGTAAGGGTGCTAGCTACCTCACACATTCTCTTTTCCTTTTTATAAAGCTGGAAAAATTTGGGCAGAGGTTCCTCTGTACTTCTTACTATCCCAACATCTGCACGCAGAAATACAAACAATGCCTCACAGGGCCAACATATATACATACGTATCATATCGTATCATAGCCGCACAAGGCTAATAATTTCAAATAAAAGCATAAAGATATCGAGACTTACCTCACATGTCCAACTCAAACTGCACCTATTACACTTTCCTGTTTATTTTCCCTTTTCGATCTTCAACTTTATATTTCAATCATACATCAAATGACTTCCCCAACTTACATCTTTCATACCATTGCTTACCTGTGTACTGTGTAGCTTCCAATATCATTAGTCGTTGTCCTTTGTCGATACCGTTCTCCAGCTGAAATTAAGGGTTAGTAAAAAGGAATTCATTTCCTACAGTTGGCTCTATCGCACGATCTAAGATCCAAAGAAAGGTAACACCCTAAATGTCCTGTAGCCTCATGTTTATAGATGTGGTGCACAACATACCGATAAACAAGACTCTACGAGACACGGCCTGTAGACATTCCGAGGACAAACCGCTCTGATACCACTTCTGTCACGACCCAACCCCATAGGCCGTGACTAGTGCCCGAACTGGGCACCCGAACACACTCATCAAATCCGAATCACATACAGATAGCGTATACGGGCACAAATATCACACGCTGCCTCAAATTATATCAAACTGTCTCAGACACATTTCAAACACAACCATATATGTACATATATATCAGAAGCCGACAAGGCTATCAAATGGCGCAACGGCCCAAAACATATACAAACGCACGTCGACAAGGCTGCCATGGCAAGTGGGATCATACAAACACACCCGTACAGAAGTAGGCACAAAACCCATATATACGTCTACAGACCTCTAAACAGACAGACCGAATCATATGGCGGGACAGGGCCCCGCCGTACCCCTGAACAAATACATACATATGCAACGAACGAAGATATATACCAAAATGTAGGCTCCGGAATAAGAGGAGCACTCCAAACAGCAGAAGGGGATATCCTAAACGGCTGGATCACCAAACTGTGCGTCTGCACCTGCGGGCATGAAACGCAGCCCCCCGAAGAAAGGGGGTCAGTACGAAATATGTACTGAGTATGCAAAGCAGAAGATACAGAAAACAAATCTGAGGCATAAACGAAATAGAAGTACAGAACATAAGTGCAAACCCAAAATATCAAAATGTTTACTCTCAAAATATAAGTCATGCATAGGGCACTGAAAATGTGGTCGCCCGCCCGTCGATGGCGCCATAACACAGCATAACACTAGAAGGTTCAAATCTCCGTATCCCCGTCACACATCATAACACAGCATAACGCCATACACAGCATAACACCAAATATAAGTGGAACCCGGCCCTCTAGCGAGTGGCTCGGTGAACCATCAACACAGCATAACACCGGAATATATCAAAGTGCGCACGACAACAGAACCGGCCCGGGATCTGGCGAAAGATATAACAGAACGCACGAGCAGAGTCGTGAGTAACCATATGCATAAAATCATTATCATGGACTCAAATATAAGTAAAATGACCATACTTGAAAATCGAAATAATAGTCATACAAAATTCTTTCAAAAGTTTTCCGAATTACATAAAGGAAAGTCGCGGGACCCACGGACGGGTATCGACCCGAGCCGGGCCCGCCTATGGAGAACATACTCATCATACGCCATACAAACTCCTATGAAGATATCGAAGCAATCCGAGCCTTTATGTGAAAGATACGGCGTCCATAATTACGGAATTCTTTAAAACAAAACTTTTTGTGAAACATTTGGAAATCAGTTATTTCGAAGACATAAGGATTCATATTTCATCACATCAAACATACGAGTGCCAAGAAATATATAAGAGTCATAACGTACTCAGATTGCGAATATAGAATTTCCTCGAGGCTCGTGATATAACCTATGTATAACTAAGGCATGCCAAAAGAAGGAAGGTTTGAGCTTTACATACCTCGTACGCACTCCAAGCTAGCCCAACTCAAGCTAATCCCAACCTACGCCTCGGGCTCCCCAAGGTCTACAAATACGCCAACGAATATCAAACATTAGACATAGGCACTTAGGCGATTTACTCCAAACTAATACTCAAGTCTACAGAAATTTGGGCAGCATTTCCCCTGTAAAAAGGCCAACCCCGAGAATTTAACTCGGCCAAATAAACAATCACAACAACAATAACCAACCTAACAACCCCAATGACCAATCCGAAAGGCAATATAACAATAATAACTCTCTTTTACAACATTCAGCAACATTCATAATATTCAATTCGACGGCTTACATTCAAGCCATATCACCGCTCATACATTCAATTTCCAACCCGAACCCATACCAACAATATTCAAGGACATTTTAAACAACTTACACAACATTTCCAACAATCCAACAACTGCTCCAATTTTCCCGAAAACAGTCCCAAACCCGAGAACCTCGTAATACACACTTCCGACTTTCGAATCATGATTTGCACCAATAATCCACATTCTAACAATGCTATTCTCATAAAAATAAAAACTGCATTACTTGCACATAATTTTCCAAATCAGTCCGCAACACTTACCATTTCAACTTGCGACATTAAACTCTCATTTCCAACATAAAAGTCATCACAACAACCACTAAAACACTAAGCGACATTAATGCGTTCTTTGGCATATAGTATGACCCACATTCGACTATTACCACACATGCATATATTAGTGATTCTTAGCCATCCTACACACTACAACAATCAAACATGCTACATAAGATCAATTCATCACCTCCACACCACACAACATACACACACCTCACACGGCTAACACACCAAGCACACGACCCACTTCCAACATACCCTATCTCATGATTTTCATCCATTTTAGCATACCACAACATGCATACAACATTTATAACACATAAAACAAGATCAAGTCTTACCTTTCTTCTTCAACTCCACACTTTTCCTAGGGTTTGCGATCTACTAAACGGATGGCTTGATCGCTCCAACAACACTTCCACGTTACTTAGGGACCTCCAATTAGTGGATTTGCACCAAAGAAATATTTTTGGAATGGCTCAAATTGGATTTGGTTTTCCCTTGGCTTGGCCGAATGGTTGTTGTTGAAGTTCTTCAATTTCTTGTTTTATTTTGCTAAGTGTGGAAGTGCTAGAAGATGACTTAGAAGTCGTATTTTAAGCCCCAAGATGAACCCTCCAAGTGTCCATGGTCCACCCATGAGTTGGACCATTTAAAATTGGCCACAAAGTGTGGGACTACTTGCATGATTTTCAACTTCCAATTATGTGACTTTTGGTCCCAACTTTTCCTAAGTGTTCCATGCCAACAATTTCATGAACAACTTATGTCTCAAATTAAAATCGAAGGTCAAAAGTCTCGACTTCAAGTCCCGGAATGGTCTTGGCCCTAACTTATCATAGTTAATCCGGATTTTCCCAATGTATAAAATACGGGACATAACAATGGCGAGCAATGCAGTGGAATACGCGTGATAACATATCCTGGCCCGGGCTCAGTGAGGGAAACATTGAGGCATCCACGAGTGGAGTAGTGAGAAACTATATGCATCATAAAACATTTACGAAGACTCGATAGAATAGTCCGAACAATAGGTCATTTGGAAAAGAAATTAGGCGAGGGTCGCAATACGTACCTTTCGGATATTCCGATAGATTATGTCAAAACAAAACCTTTTGAGATCATTTGTATATGTCAAATATATCGTAGGACTTAATGGAATAATTAAAACAATTACCTTCTAGTAGACGGAACAATAACTAGAGATTTCCTTTAAATATTGCTTGAAAACAAATCAATAGCACAAAAGGAGAAAATTTGGAATAGTGGGCCCACCTCGGGTCAACTGAGGTGGCGCACCCAAATTACGTACATAAAACTTTATGGAGCCACTTATGAAGGTTTTAGTGTAATCCAGTTCCGTTTGGGCAAATTATAGATGTTTAGGCAATTGTCTCAACAAGGCATGAAGTACTTAATTCAATTCTATTGAATGAAAAAGAGGTAAATTCAAACTCGGATTTCTAGAGATAGAGTTGTCCCCGAGGCTCGTATCCAAACCTATTAAGTCTAAGACATTCCAAAAGAAGGAAAGGTAAAGCTTTACATACCTTATTCGCTCCTTGCGCCTCTCCAAACTCAATTCCCGTTTCCTCCAAAATCTACAATTGGTCGCAATTACCAAATGTTAACTATAAGACTTTAGGACTTGAATCTTAAATTAACACTTTTCTACAGAAATTTGGGCAGCATCTCCCCTATAAATTCAACATCCCCGAGATTTTAACTCGGTCAAAATAACCAACAACAACACCCACAACATCAACAATCACTACAAAACACATTCTAGCATAAATAGTCTTCTTTCCAACATAGTGCGACAACTCCCAATGTAACTTCGCACTTCCAAACTAATATCAATGTTTTCATATCCATTTACTAATCAAGATCATTCCAATACAATTCGGAAGCATTTCATATCATTCTACAAAATATTTACAAAATATACAAAAATTCCACCAAAACCATAATTCATCCGAAACTTCTAATTTTCGACATAAATATTCATAACACATTTTCATCTTCCAATTTCATTAACAATAATCATAATTTGCACCTTAACAATTTCATTTTCATAATTACATAAATCTACCATAAAATCACAAAACTTCCCATAACAACTTAACAACCAACCTTTTATGCTAATATGGACTTACATCCCTCCAAATCCACCAACTAACATAATAATTCACATTTAGACTTCACTTCCATAATTACATAAAAACTACATTAAAATCACATAATTTCCTATAATCATTTTCAACAATTTTCCATACCAACTTGAACCATTTCCTTCCATTTCCATTACAAGGCTTCAACAACACAATTAACATAACAAATAAAATTGGTTCATCCTTCTACACACATACATACCCACGGCTATATATATATATATATATATATATATATATATATATATATATATATATATATATATATATATATATATATATATATATATATTCATCATGCAACTTCCATATTTTCATGAATTCTTCTCCTTTCTACATTCCACAACATAAATAAAACCTTCATATCACATAAAAAGGAATTAATTCTTACCTTTTCTTCCTAACTTCTTCACTTGACCAAAGTGTCAATTCTACGAAACAAGCGACTTATCTTCCGGAATAACTATACCACGTAGTAGAGGACCCTTGAATTAGTAGGAATACCACAAGAAAATAATTTTTGGGACAAGATTTTGAGGGGTCAAATTTTGGAGTTCTTGGCCGAATGGCCTTCAACTCTTGCTCTTCTTCTTTTGTTTTTCTCCTTCTCAATTTCTCTTGAATGTTCTAAGTGTAATATGATGATTAAATGGTCCTTTTATTAATTCATCACATGGAAAATTCACTTGGGCTTGGGTCCTTTTTATGGACCATGGCCGGATGGCCCCTATTGGGCCTCTTCTTCTCTTTTTTTTTTTGTCATGGGCCTAACCCGGTTGGCCCCGAGTTGGGCCTAGCCCATTGACCCTTCGACCTTAAAACGTTCATATCTCCTTGTACCGATGTCACCTGGGAACCCACGACCTATGGTTGGAAATCTAATTCAATTATCTATAACTTCTATTTCTTGGTAATTTTCCAAACTCCAAACTTATAATACCTTGTTTGCCCCTCAAAGTCAGGTCACCCGAAAACGTTTTCTTAAAAATATTCGTTTGGAGGGCTTCCACTTTGATTTGGCCCAAGGGTCCTTCATGAGTTGTGTTTAACTTTACATATGTGATTCATATAACTTGTCACATGTTCCAAAAAAAATCTTGACGTGTGGGCCCCACCTCAGCTTACAAATAATCCGACGTTCAAAAATACGGGATACATCACTATCAACATGAGTTTAAATTATGTAGCAACAACATGATTGCCAATTTTTTGAGGAAGCACGTGTCACACTCATGCTCTGAAAATGTGGGATATAACATCTTCCCCCCCTTTAAAACATTCGTCCTCGAATGTTCAGCTACCCTTATGGGATCTTATAACACTTTGGGGGGGGGGGGGGGGGGGTCCCTCTTCTAGTTATCCTTCTCTTCATGCCCATTCCTTATCTTCTACCATATTTTCCTTTATAATCAATCTTCTCGGTCTTTACGTGAATCCTTATTTCGTGTCATGGGTTTTCTAACCCACCATACCAAGTTAGTATCCTTGTCCTTCCTTGGGTTTCTTCCTCCTCGAACACTTTTCTAATTTTGCCATTTGTGGCATCGACTCTGAAGTTTACGAAATTTTCACTTTAAGCTCACAAATCTGTTTCATTCCTAGATCATCCTTTCAGGAGAACACTTTTACGTCTGAGGTAATCACATTAACGCGACTGCATATTGTCCCTTTATATACCAAATCTACTGTCATCGTCACACGGCTTTATCGTTCTTTTTCTTACTTCACATTCCTTGTCGTAGTCACTATTTCTTTAGTCCCACTTTTTTTTTTGAAATTGGTTCTCGAACCTCACACGTTGCTTTTTTGCTCCATATGACCGCATCTTATCCTTTTCATAGGCCTATCTTCGAATTTTTATTCAAATAATCTTGTACTTTGCCGATAACTTCTCTCGGGCTTCCCTTACCGGAATTCCTTACCTTTTTCCGAAATTTTGGTCTCTTTGTCTTCCATCTACTCACTCTCTTTCATTTTTCAAATATCGTTGTATTATAACCTTTCCAGTCTTAGCCTGTAGTGAGAGTAATAACAGCTTTCTTTATAGCACTTGCACCATTTATTCCTGTTGTCATTTAAACTTCGGTGCCCTTACTCAATTAATACCTTCTACACCGTAGTGCCAGTTTCTGGGACTCACATGTCCGCCGATACGATCACATATGGGATGTCGTACGCATTCATACATACATATATAATTATTACCAACTAGCACACAAAATACCTCCAAACGTTATTCAAGCCTATCCTAATTCCAGAGTTGTGGTGTACTTTCTGTCTCTCTTCTAGTCTAGACTGTCGCGTGTTGTGTGGCCTTTCATGGTCCCCAACCATTCCGTATACTCTAATTTCATTCAGACTATCCTAGCTTTTCATTCGTCTCTTGTGGCTGAATCTTTGGGATTTCATACATATTTCCCAGGGGGGTCACCCATCCTCCCACCTTAGCACGCTTAACCTCGAAAACTTTGATGGAATTCGATGCCTTAATGCTGATATAATCGCATTCGCTTTCTCATATGGCCTTTATTACGTAATTTGAGACCAGTCAAGATCTTACAGGTTCCGAGGCATCTTCGTAATACGTCCTTCTTTGTACAATTACTATTTTACCCTTTTCACTTATATGTATGATTATTGCCTGTCCTGGGCTTCCAGATTACTGATGGTGGCGGACTTACCTTCGTCGCCATTGCATATAAGTACTCAGGTTATCCGTATGTACAGATTTCCTCTTACCATCCGTACCTACTAATCTACAGCAAAACTGATTGTTAACTTTCTCTGAATCATTCAACAGACCTGGTTCCTCTTATACCATTCTTTCCTTTCAAAATCTGTACCCAGCAAATATCAACAATGCCTCACAGAGCATACGGCTATTTATCATATTCTAGCCATCCGGAACTGCCAATTTTAAGGTAACAGATCAAATATATCAATACTTACCGCAGTAACTTTCCATATCATCACTTACCTCCTTCCGTCGTATGTAAGGCTTAAATATGGAATTTCATTTTCCTATAACTTGGCTCTATCGCACGATCTATAACAGAAAGAAGGTCAACAATCCCTAGATGCCCCGTAGCCTCGTGTTTATAAATGTGGCGCACTTCACACCATAAACAGAACTCTACTGGACACGACTTTGCAGACAACCCCTAGGACAAACCTGCTCTGATACCACTTTGTCACACCCTAATTCCGCTAGGGTGTGATGGGCACCCGGCCCCATATCCGAAGCCGAGCGAACCCACAGATCTTTGGGACACTCATAATCTTAGTAGACTTTTTAAATCAGATAAAAATAAAATATATAATAAACTCTCAAAATATGCTTGTTCGATGCTTTCCGAATCAAACAGAATCTATAATCATACAGAATTTAACACATAATACAGAATGACATATCGGCTGATGAAGCCGCATACACAACTGACATACTATATATATATATATATATATATTCATCATGCAACTTCCATATTTTCATGAATTCTTCTCCTTTCTACATTCCACAACATAAATAAAACCTTCATATCACATAAAAAGAAATTAATTCTTACCTTTTCTTCCTAACTTCTTCACATGACCAAAGTGCCAATTCTACGAAACGAGCGACTTATCTTCCGGAATAACTATACCACGTAGTAGAGGACCCTTGAATTAGTAGGAATACCACAAGAAAATAATTTTTGGGACAAGATTTTGAGGGCTCAAATTTTGGAGTTCTTGGCCTAATGGCCTTCAACTCTTGCTCTTTTTGTTTTTTCTCCTTCTCAATTTCTCTTGAATGTTCTATGTGTAATATGATGATTAAATGGTCCTTTTATTAATTCATCACATGGAAAATTCCCTTGGGCTTGGGTCCTTTTTATGGACCATGGCCGGATGGCCCCTATTGGGCCTCTTCTTCTATTTTTTTTTTGTCACGGGCCTAACCCGGTTGGCCCCGAGTTGGGCCTAGCCCACTGACCTTTCGACCTTAAAACGTCCTTATCTCCTTGTACTGACATCACCAGGGAACCCACGACTTATGGTTGGAAAGATAATTCAATTATCTACAACTTCTATTTCTTGGTATGTTTCCACATTCAAAACTTATAATACCGTTTTTGCCCCTCAAAGTCAGGTCACCCGAAAACGTTTTCTTAAAAATATTCGTTTGGAGGGCTTCCACTTTGATTTGGCCCAAGGGTCCTTCATGAGTTGTGTTTAACTTTACATATATGATTCATATAACTTGTCACATGTTACAAAAAAAATCTTGACGTGTGGGCCGCACCTCAGCTTACAAATAATCCGACGTTCAAAAATACGGGATACAACACTATCAACGTGAGTTTAAATTATGTAGCAACAACATGATTGTCAATTTTTTTAGGAAGCACGTGTCACGCTCATGCTCTGAAAATGCGGGATATAACATGTTCGATACGTTTTCGAAAGAAAATTGGTATGACTAATGTTTTGATTTTCAAATGATAGTACGTTGATTATCCCATTGAATCTTTGATATACTTTGATATGTACATATGATTCTAAAAGTTGTACTTGATTTGATCTATATGATATCCGAAAGATACTTGATATGATTACTGCCTTGATTTTTCAAAACATAAATGACTTCTGAAATGCTCATAGAAGGTTCTGTACTTCAAACGTCCGTAACTTTCCGATACCAAATCGAATAGACCCGAAATTTGTTTCTGAGCCTTCAGGAGTCGATAAGTATGCTTGTCTATCGAGTCTTAATTTGTGTGCATATGGTTTCGCATTATTCTGTTCGTGCAAGTCTCAGTTTGGATTTCACTGAGCCCCGGCCAGGATATGTTATCGTGCGTATTCCACTGCATTGTTCACCGAGTCCCTCTCACTTGCGGGCCGGGTACGGTATATGCATATGATGATATGATGGTACGGGGATGGCGGCCAGGATGGCATATGATGATTTTGTTCACCGAGTCCCGCAATAGAGGGCCCACCTCGGGTCAACTGAGGTGGCGCACCCAAATTACGTACATAAAACTTTATGGAGCCACTTATGAAGGTTTTAGTGTAATCCAGTTCCGTTTGGGCAAATTATAGATGTTTAGGCAATTGTCTCAACAAGGCATGAAGTACTTAATTCAATTCTATTGAATGAAAAAGAGGTAAATTCAAACTCGGATTTCTAGAGATAGAGTTGTCCCCGAGGCTCGTATCCAAACCTATTAAGTCTAAGACATTCCAAAAGAAGGAAAGGTAAAGCTTTACATACCTTATTCGCTCCTTGCGCCTCTCCAAACTCAATTCCCGTTTCCTCCAAAATCTACAATTGGTCGCAATTACCAAATGTTAACTATAAGACTTTAGGACTTGAATCTTAAATTAACACTTTTCTACAGAAATTTGGGCAGCATCTCCCCTATAAATTCAACATCCCCGAGATTTTAACTCGGTCAAAATAACCAACAACAACACCCACAACATCAACAATCACTACAAAACACATTCTAGCATAAATAGTCTTCTTTCCAACATAGTGCGACAACTCCCAATGTAACTTCGCACTTCCAAACTAATATCAATGTTTTCATATCCATTTACTAATCAAGATCATTCCAATACAATTCGGAAGCATTTCATATCATTCTACAAAATATTTACAAAATATACAAAAATTCCACCAAAACCATAATTCATCCGAAACTTCTAATTTTCGACATAAATATTCATAACACATTTTCATCTTCCAATTTCATTAACAATAATCATAATTTGCACCTTAACAATTTCATTTTCATAATTACATAAATCTACCATAAAATCACAAAACTTCCCATAACAACTTAACAACCAACCTTTTATGCTAATATGGACTTACATCCCTCCAAATCCACCAACTAACATAATAATTCACATTTAGACTTCACTTCCATAATTACATAAAAACTACATTAAAATCACATAATTTCCTATAATCATTTTCAACAATTTTCCATACCAACTTGAACCATTTCCTTCCATTTCCATTACAAGGCTTCAACAACACAATTAACATAACAAATAAAATTGGTTCATCCTTCTACACACATACATACCCACGGCTATATATATATATATATATATATATATATATATATATATATATATATATATATATATATATATATATATATATATTCATCATGCAACTTCCATATTTTCATGAATTCTTCTCCTTTCTACATTCCACAACATAAATAAAACCTTCATATCACATAAAAAGGAATTAATTCTTACCTTTTCTTCCTAACTTCTTCACTTGACCAAAGTGTCAATTCTACGAAACAAGCGACTTATCTTCCGGAATAACTATACCACGTAGTAGAGGACCCTTGAATTAGTAGGAATACCACAAGAAAATAATTTTTGGGACAAGATTTTGAGGGGTCAAATTTTGGAGTTCTTGGCCGAATGGCCTTCAACTCTTGCTCTTCTTCTTTTGTTTTTCTCCTTCTCAATTTCTCTTGAATGTTCTATGTGTAATATGATGATTAAATGGTCCTTTTATTAATTCATCACATGGAAAATTCACTTGGGCTTGGGTCCTTTTTATGGACCATGGCCGGATGGCCCCTATTGGGCCTCTTCTTCTCTTTTTTTTTTTGTCATGGGCCTAACCCGGTTGGCCCCGAGTTGGGCCTAGCCCATTGACCCTTCGACCTTAAAACGTTCATATCTCCTTGTACCGATGTCACCTGGGAACCCACGACCTATGGTTGGAAATCTAATTCAATTATCTATAACTTCTATTTCTTGGTAATTTTCCAAACTCCAAACTTATAATACCTTGTTTGCCCCTCAAAGTCAGGTCACCCGAAAACGTTTTCTTAAAAATATTCGTTTGGAGGGCTTCCACTTTGATTTGGCCCAAGGGTCCTTCATGAGTTGTGTTTAACTTTACATATGTGATTCATATAACTTGTCACATGTTCCAAAAAAAATCTTGACGTGTGGGCCCCACCTCAGCTTACAAATAATCCGACGTTCAAAAATACGGGATACATCACTATCAACATGAGTTTAAATTATGTAGCAACAACATGATTGCCAATTTTTTGAGGAAGCACGTGTCACACTCATGCTCTGAAAATGTGGGATATAACATCTTCCCCCCCTTTAAAACATTCGTCCTCGAATGTTCAGCTGCCCTTATGGGATCTTATAACACTTTGGGGGGGGGGGGGGGGGGGTCCCTCTTCTAGTTATCCTTCTCTTCATGCCCATTCCTTATCTTCTACCATATTTTCCTTTATAATCAATCTTCTCGGTCTTTACGTGAATCCTTATTTCGTGTCATGGGTTTTCTAACCCACCATACCAAGTTAGTATCCTTGTCCTTCCTTGGGTTTCTTCCTCCTCGAACACTTTTCTAATTTTGCCATTTGTGGCATCGACTCTGAAGTTTACGAAATTTTCACTTTAAGCTCACAAATCTGTTTCATTCCTAGATCATCCTTTCAGGAGAACACTTTTACGTCTGAGGTAATCACATTAACGCGACTGCATATTGTCCCTTTATATACCAAATCTACTGTCATCGTCACACGGCTTTATCGTTCTTTTTCTTACTTCACATTCCTTGTCGTAGTCACTATTTCTTTAGTCCCACTTTTTTTTTTTGAAATTGGTTCTCGAACCTCACACGTTGCGTTTTTGCTCCATATGACCGCATCTTATCCTTTTCATAGGCCTATCTTCGAATTTTTATTCAAATAATCTTGTACTTTGCCGATAACTTCTCTCGGGCTTCCCTTACCGGAATTCCTTACCTTTTTCCGAAATTTTGGTCTCTTTGTCTTCCATCTACTCACTCTCTTTCATTTTTCAAATATCGTTGTATTATAACCTTTCCAGTCTTAGCCTGTAGTGAGAGTAATAACAGCTTTCTTTATAGCACTTGCACCATTTATTCCTGTTGTCATTTAAACTTCGGTGCCCTTACTCAATTAATACCTTCTACACCGTAGTGCCAGTTTCTGGGACTCACATGTCCGCCGATACGATCACATATGGGATGTCGTACGCATTCATACATACATATATAATTATTACCAACTAGCACACAAAATACCTCCAAACGTTATTCAAGCCTATCCTAATTCCAGAGTTGTGGTGTACTTTCTGTCTCTCTTCTAGTCTAGACTGTCGCGTGTTGTGTGGCCTTTCATGGTCCCCAACCATTCCGTATACTCTAATTTCATTCAGACTATCCTAGCTTTTCATTCGTCTCTTGTGGCTGAATCTTTGGGATTTCATACATATTTCCCAGGGGGGTCACCCATCCTCCCACCTTAGCACGCTTAACCTCGAAAACTTTGATGGAATTCGATGCCTTAATGCTGATATAATCGCATTCGCTTTCTCATATGGCCTTTATTACGTAATTTGAGACCAGTCAAGATCTTACAGGTTCCGAGGCATCTTCGTAATACGTCCTTCTTTGTACAATTACTATTTTACCCTTTTCACTTATATGTATGATTATTGCCTGTCCTGGGCTTCCAGATTACTGATGGTGGCGGACTTACCTTCGTCGCCATTGCATATAAGTACTCAGGTTATCCGTATGTACAGATTTCCTCTTACCATCCGTACCTACTAATCTACAGCAAAACTGATTGTTAACTTTCTCTGAATCATTCAACAGACCTGGTTCCTCTTATACCATTCTTTCCTTTCAAAATCTGTACCCAGCAAATATCAACAATGCCTCACAGAGCATACGGCTATTTATCATATTCTAGCCATCCGGAACTGCCAATTTTAAGGTAACAGATCAAATATATCAATACTTACCGCAGTAACTTTCCATATCATCACTTACCTCCTTCCGTCGTATGTAAGGCTTAAATATGGAATTTCATTTTCCTATAACTTGGCTCTATCGCACGATCTATAACAGAAAGAAGGTCAACAATCCCTAGATGCCCCGTAGCCTCGTGTTTATAAATGTGGCGCACTTCACACCATAAACAGAACTCTACTGGACACGACTTTGCAGACAACCCCTAGGACAAACCTGCTCTGATACCACTTTGTCACACCCTAATTCCGCTAGGGTGTGATGGGCACCCGGCCCCATATCCGAAGCCGAGCGAACCCACAGATCTTTGGGACACTCATAATCTTAGTAGACTTTTTAAATCAGATAAAAATAAAATATATAATAAACTCTCAAAATATGCTTGTTCGATGCTTTCCGAATCAAACAGAATCTATAATCATACAGAATTTAACACATAATACAGAATGACATATCGGCTGATGAAGCCGCATACACAACTGACATACTATATATATATATATATATATTCATCATGCAACTTCCATATTTTCATGAATTCTTCTCCTTTCTACATTCCACAACATAAATAAAACCTTCATATCACATAAAAAGAAATTAATTCTTACCTTTTCTTCCTAACTTCTTCACATGACCAAAGTGCCAATTCTACGAAACGAGCGACTTATCTTCCGGAATAACTATACCACGTAGTAGAGGACCCTTGAATTAGTAGGAATACCACAAGAAAATAATTTTTGGGACAAGATTTTGAGGGCTCAAATTTTGGAGTTCTTGGCCTAATGGCCTTCAACTCTTGCTCTTTTTGTTTTTTCTCCTTCTCAATTTCTCTTGAATGTTCTATGTGTAATATGATGATTAAATGGTCCTTTTATTAATTCATCACATGGAAAATTCCCTTGGGCTTGGGTCCTTTTTATGGACCATGGCCGGATGGCCCCTATTGGGCCTCTTCTTCTATTTTTTTTTTGTCACGGGCCTAACCCGGTTGGCCCCGAGTTGGGCCTAGCCCACTGACCTTTCGACCTTAAAACGTCCTTATCTCCTTGTACTGACATCACCAGGGAACCCACGACTTATGGTTGGAAAGATAATTCAATTATCTACAACTTCTATTTCTTGGTATGTTTCCACATTCAAAACTTATAATACCGTTTTTGCCCCTCAAAGTCAGGTCACCCGAAAACGTTTTCTTAAAAATATTCGTTTGGAGGGCTTCCACTTTGATTTGGCCCAAGGGTCCTTCATGAGTTGTGTTTAACTTTACATATATGATTCATATAACTTGTCACATGTTACAAAAAAAATCTTGACGTGTGGGCCGCACCTCAGCTTACAAATAATCCGACGTTCAAAAATACGGGATACAACACTATCAACGTGAGTTTAAATTATGTAGCAACAACATGATTGTCAATTTTTTTAGGAAGCACGTGTCACGCTCATGCTCTGAAAATGCGGGATATAACATGTTCGATACGTTTTCGAAAGAAAATTGGTATGACTAATGTTTTGATTTTCAAATGATAGTACGTTGATTATCCCATTGAATCTTTGATATACTTTGATATGTACATATGATTCTAAAAGTTGTACTTGATTTGATCTATATGATATCCGAAAGATACTTGATATGATTACTGCCTTGATTTTTCAAAACATAAATGACTTCTGAAATGCTCATAGAAGGTTCTGTACTTCAAACGTCCGTAACTTTCCGATACCAAATCGAATAGACCCGAAATTTGTTTCTGAGCCTTCAGGAGTCGATAAGTATGCTTGTCTATCGAGTCTTAATTTGTGTGCATATGGTTTCGCATTATTCTGTTCGTGCAAGTCTCAGTTTGGATTTCACTGAGCCCCGGCCAGGATATGTTATCGTGCGTATTCCACTGCATTGTTCACCGAGTCCCTCTCACTTGCGGGCCGGGTACGGTATATGCATATGATGATATGATGGTACGGGGATGGCGGCCAGGATGGCATATGATGATTTTGTTCACCGAGTCCCGCAATAGAGGGCCGGGTACGGTATATGTATAATTATGGATCGGGCTGCACGTTCCGCAGCAATACACTATATGATGTTCTACGAGCACGCATGCATGGATCTGTTATATATGCATATATGATGTACGATATTGGCAAATATGTTTTGTGTTTGGAAAGCAAACGTTTTGGTATTCTGTATTATGTACTTAGTTTTCGTACTATCTGTTCCGATCATGGTTCTGTTTTCTGTATTTCATGCTTTACATACTCAGTACACATTCCGTACTGACCCCCTTTTCTTCGGGGGTTGCGTTTCATGCCGCGCAGGTACACCCAGATGAGTAGAAGTCATTACAGAAGATGTTCCAGCGGAGTTGGCAAGCTCCACTTGTTCTTGGAGTGCTGCCGAGTCAGAGTATATGTGTTATGACGTCTGGTTAATGTTAGAGACTTTGCAGACAGAGTCGTGGGTATCGGTTGTCAGTTCTGTAAGCGGCTCCATCAGCCGATGTGTCCTTCTGTGTTGTATGATAAATTCCATATGTTTACAGATTTTGTTTGGTTTGAGTACTCTGAAAGAGAATATTTCTGAAAACATTTATTTTATTTGTCAATTTTGTTTGATTAAATGTCCAGGGATTACGTCTGTAATAAGAGTCAGCGGGTTCGCTCGGCTCCGAATATGGGGTCGGGTGCCCATCACACCCTAGCGGGACTAGGGTGTGACAAAGTGGTATCAGAGCAAGTCTGTCCTAGGGGTTGTCTGCAAAGTCGTATCCGGTAGAGTCCTGTTTAAGGTGTGAAGCGCGCCACATTTATAAACAGGAGGCTACAGGGCATCTAAGGATTGTTGACCTTCTTTCTGTCTTAGATCGTGCGATAGAGCCAAGTCATAGGGAAATAAAATCCCTTATGTAAGCCTTACATACGATGGAAGGAGGTAAGTGGTGATATGGAAAAAGTCACTGCGATAAGTATGGATACATTTGTTCTGTTACCCGAAATTGGAAGTTCTGGATGGTTAGAATGCGATATATAGTCGTATGCTCAGTGAGGCATTGTTGATATTTGTTGTGTACAGATTGTGAAAAGAAAGAATGGTATAAGAGAAACGAGGTCTGATGAAGGATTCAGAAAGTCGACAATGAATTCTGTTGCAGGTTATTATGTAAAAGCAGTGGGTAGGAATTCAGACAGGTGGATACCCGAGTATGTATAAGTAATGGCGGTGAAGGTACGTTGCTACCATCGGGAATCTGGAAGTTCATGACAGGTAGTAGACATACACACAGGTGGAGGTGAACATTCGGAATCAAAAAGGGCATAAATAGTAATTGTAACGGAAAGGACATGTTACGAACATGCCTCGGAATCTGTAAAACTTTGACTTGCTCTAGATTATGTAATAAAGGTCATACGAGGAAGTGGACGTGATTATATTAGCATTAAGGCACCGGATTCCATCGAAGTTTTGAGGTTAAGCGTGCTAAGGTGGGAGCAATTCTGCGATGGGTGACCCCCTGGGAAGTATACTAAAAATTTTCACAAATGTAGATCCAAGAGTGTTACACCTCGAAAAATTTCCCGTTGGTACGCAAGTAAATGAACTAATGATGTGTGCGAGGAGTGCGAGTGTATAATGTTTCATGGGAAATGTATGTGAAGGGATGTGGATGATTAGAATGAAAAGTCGAGAAATGAGAAAAATTGAAAGTTGGTAAAACTGCCCAGTGGTCGTATATTGCAAAATACGGACCGTAAAGTGCAACACGGTCCGTAAACTGGCAGTCGTAAACTGCCATGCAAAAGCTTCAGCTTTCTGCCAGTGGTCGTAAAGTGCAAATACGGACCGTAAACTGGTATACGGTCCGTAAACTGCTAGGTCGTAAACTGGCATGCCAAACTTCAACTTTCTGCCAGCTGAGGAAGAGGTATAATACGACCTGGTGGACGGACCGTAAAGTGATTTACGGCCCGTAAACCATGGTCGTAAATCACCATGCATGCAGGCCAAAGTCTCTGGTCCTGCTTAAGCTTAAAGACGACCACGAGGGACGGTCCGTAAAGTGGAATACGGACCGTAAACCTCTATGGACGACCACTGTTCACCCAGCACAGATTTTCCAATTCATTAAATATGAGGATCAAGACTTATTTTATTTCATTACAACATTACACCACTTCTCTCTATAACTTCTCTCTACATTTATTATATGAGTTTTCAAGGATTATAATCCATCAATAACATTAAGACAAGTGAATCAAGGATAAGGGAATCAATCATTAAGGATCATCCAAGTCAAGAAATCCAAATAGAGAAAAAGTAGGGTTTTGCTCAAAGAAGAGTATTATCAACCAAAGCTTGTTCCTACAACTTCTAAGGTAAGATTCATGATTTTTACAAGATGTTTAAGGTATTGGAGAATTAAAATACATGGATTGTAGAAAATGTGGTCGACTAGGTCATGAATGATGAATAGTGACATTTTGAGAAATAGTTTGAATTGAGTTATGAATGTTGTTGTGTTGTGATATGAATGTGTTATAAATGGTATTAAGATCATGAACTAAACACTTTAGACGAATGGACAAAGATGGGTGTTATGACCATGAATGTGGGTGAATTAGAGGCAAATTGAGCAATCTAGATAAGGTGGATAATGTGAATGACTAATGGCCATTGTTATGATATTAATGAAGGTATAAACGCCAGCATTGGAAGGGAACCTGCAAGTGTAGAATAGTTCGACGGAAAGGTATGTAAGGCTAACCCTTCTTTCATAAGGCATGGTTCTTGGCCAAATTCCTAATTCCTCTATATGAGTATGTTGTCTTCACATGGTTGACATTCCGAGCTCATAAGCTCACGACCCTTGATATGTACTATGATTATACTATGTTCCTCGTATGACGAGTAAGTCTATAATGTAGATGTAACGATAATGATGAGGATAGTAATGATGACGAGAGTAAAATGAGATTAGAGATGCTTACGAGCTATGATATATGTATATGTATGCCTATGAAGGGCTATGGTAAGACCCCGAGCTTATGATGCCGGGTAAGACTATATGTATGTGACTATGTATAAAGTATGTATATGATTACGAAACGCGCGCACACCTCTGCAGATGGTACGGATAACCCTGATGCCTTGGTAGGGCCAGGTATGTATGACCTTGAGCCTTGGTTGGCCAAGCATGTATAAGACACCAATCATATGAGGTCGGGTATGCTATGTAAATGCTATGTATATGAAATGACTGTATATAATATGAATATGAATGTGATAAGACTATGTATAAGAATACGAATAAGGACATGTATACGAATATGAACACAAGTATGGTACGAGTACTATTATGGGATACGGATGATGACGTAGGTGTACTAATACGTATGAAAAATGGAAAGTCCTACGAAAGGCAGGTAAGTACTATGATGATGATATTACTGTCTCCCCTCCTATGCTATTTCATATGATATCTATTATGCTTCTATATTGATGTTGATCATGCTTTACATACTCAGTACATTCTTCGTACTAACGTCCTTTTGTTTGTGGACGCTGCGTCATGCCCGCAGGTGCACAGGGAGACAGACTTGATCCATAGCTGCTTATTCAGAGATTGCATAGCAGAGCTCCATTTCTTTCGGAGTCGTAGCTTTTGGGTACTTATTCTTTTGTGCATATAATTATGGGCATAGCGGGGTCCTGTCCCGCTCATACGATATGTCATACTCTTAGAGGCTCGTAGTCATGTGTATGTGGGTAGAGATGCTCGGCCATGTCGGCCCATGTTTTGTATATCTTTTGTTAGCCACGTCGGCCTTGTACTTATGATGTGTCATAGATGCCTATGATATGTTAAATGATGATGGTCGTCTAATCGGATTAATATGATTAACGATAAGAAAAGCACAAATTGACTTATGGTTCATCTAGATGTTATGTTATGTACGATAAGGGGGTGCTCGGGTGGGGTAGCACCGGGTGCTCGTCGCGGCCCTCTAGCCGGGTCGTGACAAAAGTGGTATCAGAGCAGTTCAGTCCTAGGATGTGTCTACGAGCCGTGTCTAGTAGAGTCTTGGTTATGGGTGTGTTGCGCGCCACACTTATAAACGAGAAGCTGCGGACATTTTAGGAATATATGACCTTCTTTCTTCATAAGAATCGTGCGATAGAGCTATGACGTAAGAAATTCTTGTTCCTAAATCGTGTGTTGTGTATTTCAGAGATGCCTAAAAAGAAAAAGGCTACAGCAGCCCAAAAGGGCAAGACGGTGGCAGAAAAATGGGCTGAAAGAGCATCGCCACCGGTAGTAGAGGAAGATGAGTCCCAGAGTGCGGCTCAATCTCAGTCCTCCCAGACAGTGCCTATTACCGAGGAGCACGTGGGAGCCTCAGCCCCAACTCCAGCTCCTCCACCGAACGCTTCGGGCCAAGACGTGAGAGAGGCCATTAATTTGTTGACTCAGTTGGTTGCGGCCCAGACTCAGAGGCCAAGCGCAGGGCAAGGTGATAGGGCTGTTAGTGCAAGGGCCCGTGACTTCATTGCTTTGAAACCCCTGGAATTCTTTGGGTCGAAACCGGAGGAGGATCCCCAGGACTTTATTGATGATATGCTAAGGACGCTCCAGTTGATATATGCTTCAGACACTGAGTCGGTAGAGCTAGCGTCCTATAGATTGAGAGATATCTCGATCCAGTGGTATACAGTATGGATGGCTTCGCGGGGAGCCAATGCACCTCCGCCGGTATGGCAAGAATTTGTCGATGCTTTTCTCCGTCACTACATGCCTCCAGAAGTTCGGCGAGCTAAGGCCGATAAATTCTTGAATTTGAGGCAAGGTAACATGAGTGCTACAGAGTATAGTCTCCGCTTCAATTCCTTGGCTAGGTATGCTTCGGCCATGGTAGCGGATATGGGCGATCGGGTGCACCGGTTTGTGAAAGGCCTAGGGCCACACTTGATGGATAAATGCTTAACTGCGTCCCTTCAGGATGGCATGGATATTGCACGCATTCAGGCACATGCTCAGGAACTAAAGGAACACCTACAGCAGCGGAGAAATGAACGTGAGCAAGATAGGGGACATAGCAAGAGAGCTAGACCTTCTGGTTCGAGGAACGAGTCCAGGGGTGGACACAGACAGCAGCTTCCCAGCCATTCAGGCTATTCTATGACCAGTCCACCTCCACGGTTTTCAGGCCAGGGCCTTGTTAGATCTGCTCGTTCAGGGCCGAGTCCGAGTTATACAGGACCTCAGTTCAGAGGTGATTTGGGCCAGTCAAGGCCACCCGTACCACCGTGTTCCCAGTATGGGAAGATGCATTGGGGTCGATGCCGATTTGGTTCAGATGATTGCTATTCATGTGGTCGGCCAGGCTATATTATGCGTGATTGCCCCTCAGTACATGGTAGAGGTAGGACCCAGCCATCAGGGTCGGTAGCCGGATCTTCGGCATCTGTACGCCCTACGGGGCCAGGTTCACATGCGCCGGTCGACCATGGTAGAGGTAGGGGCAGAGCTCCCAGTACTAGCGATTCTCAGCACCGTATTTATGCTTTGGCTGGACGCCAAGATCTTGAGTCTTCTCCTGACGTGGTCACATGTATATTATCGGTATTCTCTCATGATGTATATGCTTTGATTGATCCGGGCTCCACACTATCATATGTTACTCCATACATTGCGGGTCGATATATAATTGAGCCGGAGTCTATCAAACCTTTTGAGGTGTCTACACCCGTGGGTGACTCGGTAATAGCTAGCCGAGTATATAGGAATTGTGTGATTGTGATTTGTGATCGTCGTACCATGATTGATTTGCATGAGCTGGAAATGGTAGATTTTAACGTTATTATGGGCATGGATTGGTTGGCTTCTTGTTATGCCAATATTGATTGTAGAATGAAGATGGTTCGTTTCCAGTTTCCGGGAGAACCAGTCTTAGAATGGAAAGGGAATGCGGCATCACCAAAAGGTAGGTTTATTTCCTATCTAAAGGCAAGGAAGATGATCACGAAAGGGTGTATCTATCACCTAGTGCGAGTTCAAGATGTAGAAGCTGAGTCGCCGACTCTTCAGTCAGTTCCAGTCGTGAATGAATTTCCGGATGTGTTCCCGGAAGAGCTTCCAGGCCTTCCTCCCGAGCGGGAGATTGATTTTGCGATTGATGTGTTGCTAGACACTAAACCCATATCTATTCCTCCCTATAGCATGGCGCCTGTAGAACTGAAAGAGTTGAATGAGCAATTGAAAGATTTGCTTGATAAAGGCTTCATTAGGCCTAGTGCATCCCCGTGGGGAGCACCCGTATTGTTCGTCCGGAAGAAGGATGGCTCTTTGAGAATGTGCATTGATTATAGGCAATTAAATAAGGTGACGATTAAGAACAAATATCCTCTTCCGAGGATTGATGATCTATTTGATCAATTGCAAGGTGCCAAGTGGTTTTCAAAGATCGATTTGAGGTCCGGGTATCACCAAGTAAGAGTTAGGGAGAAAGACATCCCTAAGACAGCTTTCAGAACAAGATACGGTCATTTTGAGTTCCGAGTGATGTCGTTCGGGTTAACTAATGCACCAGCAGTGTTTATGGACCTAATGAACAATGTATTCAGACCTTTTCTGGATCTATTTGTAATTGTATTCATCGACGACATCTTAGTGTATTCTAGATCCGAGGACGAGCATGCGGATCATTTGCGAATTGTCCTTGGAGTTCTTCGAGCTCGAGAGTTATTCGCGAAGTTTTCCAAATGCGAGTTTTGGTTGAACTCAGTGGCATTTCTGGGCCACATTGTTGCAGCTGACGGTATTCGAGTGGATAGCCAAAAGATTGAGGCAGTGAAGACTTGGCCAAGGCCCACGACCCCTACGGAGGTTCATAGCTTTTTGGGCTTAGCAGGTTATTACCGAAGATTTGTTGAGGATTTCTCTTCTATTTTTGCACCGCTCACCAAGTTGACTCAGAAGTCAGCTAAGTTTCAATGGACAGATGCTTGCGAGCGTAGTTTCCAAGAGTTGAAAGACCGATTGACTTCAGCCCCAGTCTTGACACTTCCAGAGGGATTGGAAGGATATGTTATTTATTGTGATGCTTCAGGCGTCGGGCTAGGCTGTGTATTGATGCAAAATGGTAAGGTGATTGCGTATGCTTCTAGACAATTACGGAAACATGAACAGAATTATCCTACCCATGACTTAGAATTGGCTGCGATGGTCCATGCTTTAAAGATATGGAGACATTACTTATTTGGTGTCCACGTGGATATTTATACAGATCATAAGAGTCTCCAGTACATCTTCAAGCAGAAAGAGTTGAATTTGCGGCAACGACGATGGCTAGAGTTGCTAAAAGACTATGATGTTGAAATCCTGTACCACCCCGGAAAGTCAAATGTTGTGGCTGATGCTCTTAGCCGTAGGTCGATGGGAAGTCTAAGTGATGTACTACCAGAAAAGAAAGAGATGGCCCGTGATCTTCAGCAGTTAGCTAGCCTAGGAGTCCGAGTGGTGGACTCAGGTAGCAGCGGAGCTACTATTCAGAATTCAGCAGTTTCATCGTTAGTAGCGGAAGTAAAAGAGCGACAATATGAGGATCCCATGCTAATGCAGTACAGAGATACACTCCCTCAGAAGGAGGAGTCATCATTTGACATTTCGGAAGACGGAGTTCTCTGATGTCGAGGCAGGTTATGTGTTCCCGATGGGGCAGGTCTACGCCATCAGATTTTTAGAGAAGCTCATTGTTCCCGTTACTCCGTTCACCCCGGAGCGACCAAAATGTATCATGATCTTAATACTATATATTGGTGGAATGGGATGAAGAAAGACTTAGCGGAATTCGTAGCTCAGTGTCCTAATTGCCAACAAGTGAAGATAGAACACCAAAAGCCGGGTGGCTTATTGCAAGCTATAGAATTCCCAACTTGGAAGTGGGAAGTGATTAATATGGATTTCATTACAGGGTTACCCCGTTCTCGACGTAAGTATGATTCCATATGGGTGATTGTGGATAGACTCACAAAGTCAGCTCATTTCTTACCGGTCAGGACGACCTATGTGGCAGAAGATTATGCAAAGCTTTATCTCAAAGAGATAGTGACACTCCATGGCGTTCCGGTATCTATTAGCTCCGATAGAGGAACTCAGTTTACAGCCATGTTTTGGGGGTCTTTCCAAGAAGGTTTAGGGACCCAAGTGCGCCTAAGCACGGCATTTCACCCCCAAACCGATGGGCAAGCTGAACGTACTATTCAGACTCTTGAAGATATGTTACGGGCATGTATGATAGATTTTGGAGGAAATTGGGATGACCATTTGCCACTCATTGAGTTTTCTTACAATAACAGTTATCATTCTAGCATTCAAATGGCACCGTATGAAGCTCTATATGGGCGAAAGTGTAGATCCCCAATTGGGTGGTTTGAAACCGGAGAAGCTAAGTTGATAGGGCCAGACTTGGTCCAGCAAGCAATAGAGAAAGTTAAGCTCATACAAGATCGGTTGCTAGCGGCTCAAAGTCGTCAGAAGTCCTATGCGGATAATCGTCGAAGAGACTTAGAGTTCGAAGTGAAAGATTGGGTATTCTTGAAAGTGTCGCCGATGAAGGGCGTGATGAGATTTGGCAAAAAGGGGAAGCTCAGTCCCCGGTATATTGGGCCATACGAAAATGTGCGCAAAATAGGCAAAGTGGCCTATGAGCTAGATCTACCTCCAGATTTGGAGTCAGTCCATCCAGTATTTCATGTCTCGATGCTTCGGAAGTGTGTTGGAGATCCTACGAGGATCGTCCCAGTGAATTATATTCAAGTGACAGAAAAGTTAACTTATGATGAAATAACCATTTCCATATTAGACAGGCAAGTACGGAGGCTTAGAAGCAAAGAAGTGGCCTCAATTAAAGTTCTGTGGAGAAATAACAATCGAGAGGAAATGACATGGGAAGAGGAAGAGAATATGCGATCCAAATACCCACATCTATTTCGGCCCTTGGAAGAAGTCCAAGATGAGACGTCAAAATCATAAGGTATGCATGTTTTCCCTTTTATACATTCAGGTCGTGTGTGGCCAAATTTCTAGTGCTGTTGTATTATTGCCCTGTGAGGCATTGTTATTGTGGGTTGTTGTGCCAGGGTGGTAGTGCCACATTACAGACGAAACTCTGGCGAAATTTTTATAGAATTCCCTAAGCCTTTAACATTCGAGGACGAATGTTCCTAAGGGGGGTAGAATGTTACCCCTCGGAAAATTTCCCGTTGGTACGCAAGTAAATGAACTAATGATGTGTGCGAGGAGTGCGAGTGTATAATGTTTCATGGGAAATGTATGTGAAGGGATGTGGATGATTAGAATGAAAAGTCGAGAAATGAGAAAAATTGAAAGTTGGCAAAACTGCCCAGTGGTCGTATATTGCAAAATACGGACCGTAAAGTGCAACACGGTCCGTAAACTGGCAGTCGTAAACTGCCATGCAAAAGCTTCAGCTTTCTGCCAGTGGTCGTAAAGTGCAAATACGGACCGTAAACTGGTATACGGTCCGTAAACTGGCATGCCAAACTTCAACTTTCTGCCAGCTGAGGAAGAGGTATAATACGACCTGGTGGACGGACCGTAAAGTGATTTACGGCCCGTAAACCATGGTCGTAAATCACCATGCATGTAGGCCAAAGTCTCTGGTCCTGCTTAAGCTTAAAGACGACCACGAGGGATGGTCCGTAAAGTGGAATACGGACCGTAAACCTCTATGGACGACCATTGTTCACCCAGCACAGATTTTCCAATTCATTAAATATGAGGATCAAGACTTATTTTATTTCATTACAACATTACACCACTTCTCTCTATAACTTCTCTCTACATTTATTATATGAGTTTTCAAGGATTATAAGCCATCAATAACATTAAGACAAGTGAATCAAGGATAAGGGAATCAATCATCAAGGATCATCCAAGTCAAGAAATCCAAATAGAGAAAAAGTAGGGTTTTGCTTAAAGAAGAGTATTATCAACCAAAGCTTGTTCCTACAACTTCTAAGGTAAGATTCATGATTTTTACAAGATTTTTAAGGTATTGGAGAATTAAAATACATGGATTGTAGAAAATGTGGTCGACTAGGTCATGAATGATGAATAGTGACATTTTGAGAAATAGTTTGAATTGAGTTATGAATGTTGTTGTGTTGTGATATGAATGTGTTATAAATGGTATTAAGATCATGAACTAAACACTTTAGACGAATGGACGAAGATGGGTGTTATGACCATGAATGTGGGTGAATTAGAGGCAAATTGAGGAATCTAGATAAGGTGGATAATGTGAATGACTAATGGCCATTGTTATGATATTAATGAAGGTATAAACGCCAGCATTGGAAGGGAACGTGCAAGTGTAGAATAGTTCGACGGAAAGGTATGTAAGGCTAACCCTTCTTTCATAAGGCATGGTTCTTGGCCAAATTCCTAATTCCTCTATATGAGTATGTTGTCTTCACATGGTTGACATTCCGAGCTCATAAGCTCACGACCCTTGATATGTACTATGATTATACTATGTTCCTCGTATGACGAGTAAGTCTATAATGTAGATGTAACGATAATGATGAGGATAGTAATGATGACGAGAGTAAAATGAGATTAGAGATGCTTACGAGCTTATGATATATGTATATGACTATGTATAAAATATGTATACGATTACGAAATGCGCGCACACCTCTGTAGATGGTACGGATAACCCTGATGCCTTGGTAGGGTCAGGTATGTGTCACGACCCAGTTAGGGGCCGCGACGGGTACCCGGAACTAGTTACCGAGCACCGCTCACTCTACTACTTATCTTGCTCATTAATACTCTTTTATCAATTTACATACCAGTTGTAGGAAATCATAATTTAAGCAAACATAAATACTTTATATACAATTGCCTTTCGGCCATAAAATTAATATACATGCATATGAAAACGTCTTGTGAGACCATCTAACCCACACTGCGTATCTACGAGCCTCTACTAACATACTGTATATACATGGACGGAACAAGACTCCGTCGTGCCCAAAATATACATATATATATACCAAAAGGATAATCCTAAGCACCTCCGGACAATGGAGTGCTTTCAACCAGCTGACTGCTACTGAGGATCTGGGCCAAGCTCTCCTCTCTGTCTACCTGTGGGCATGAACACAGCGTCCGAAGAAAGGACGTCAGTATGAATGTTGTACTGAGTATGAGAAGCATAAACAATGAAAGAAAACATCAACAATATAGTGATCACATCAACATGAAATATCTGGATCTGTCTGATAATCATAAAGGAAATCATGTGTGCCATCTTACTCATACTCATCCTCATAACATATATGCATCATATGCAAGCTGTCCGTCCATGTCGGAACGGTGTGAAAATCAATAATATTAGCCCGCGTCCAGGCCTCCCGCGTCCGGGGTACCATCTCATGCCGCCCACTAGTGGTGTCTGCCCATGCCCGAAGGTCATGGTGTATCCGTATAGCTGCCCGCCTTGGCGGTGACTGCCCGGCCAACTAGGCACGGTGTGAAATGCTCATGTCATGCTTATCATAAAATGCTCATAATAATAATATACTCATCATAAATTACTTATCTCATTGTAATACATGCATAAGGCTCAAGATCAACTTTATTCTATCGGGGTGACGTAAGGTCGTGATCCCCCGATTCCATTATGGAACAACTATTGATACTCTGCCTCACCTTGAAGGAACTAGTACATAAGGTGAGTGTAAGCGATAATTAACATCGTCATTATACTAGCATCATCATATCGTATTCCTCATCTTATATAGACATTAAGGAGTTAGACTCTTAGCCTTTCGGACTATAAGAACTCATGAAGAGAATAGGAATTTCGTGCTACAAGATTCATGCCATCAGGAAGAAGGGACTAGCCTCACATACCTGGTCGTTTAGCTATACTATCGCTCACTTTCTCTTCTTCAATATCACGTCGTTACCTTCATAAGAGAATTTGGATCAGCATTAGTAACTAACTACAAGAACGTATCGCTAATTGTAGGAAAGTCGGACAACGCTTCCTTCGTTCATACTACTTTTCTCATGCTTTATCTCAAGTCTTAACATTCCTAACATTACTCATAATATCACAATCGACCATCGTCATTTACGTACATTTAGCAAATCCACCATTTTTCTCCAATTTCCCTATTTTTAGCCTTATGACTCGTCTTTGCGTTTTCGTGCGTTTAACGCTTGTTTTATGATGTAAACATCATTCATAATGTATTTGTACTCACAACACTCCAATATTCGCAGTTCAATTCCACTAGCATTCATTTACAACACTATTCACTCAATAATGACCCATTTCTATGTCCTTCTACATTTCAAGTGTCTAAGCTTTCCAATACTTCAAACAATATGGAATAATCATAAAACTTACCTTGGATGAAGGTTGAACAATCCTTAAGTTGAGATTCTTCACTTAGCCAAAACCCTAGTTCCACCCTTTGTGGGATTTCTTGACCTGGATGATCTTTTATGGTGTTCTTACACTTGATTTCATAAGTTTGGTGGTGTTGATCTTGATGTTCCTTGTTATTCTCTTGAATTCTTGTGGAGAAAATATTTGGAAAGTTCTAGAGGTCTCTTGAGTTGTGTTGATGAATAATGGAAGAACATGATGTCTAAGTCGCTTTTAATAATCCCAAAATCTGATCTTTAATGAATTCTTGTCGGGTGAACAGTGGTCGTAAACTGCAGTTTACGGACCGTATTTTGATTTACGGGTCGTCCACTGTGGTCGTATTTAAGTGTTTCAAAAACAGAGAGTTTGGCTTCTGGACATGGCAGTTTACGACCTGGTTTACGGTCCGTAAACCAGTTTACGGGCCGTAAACTGGGTCATATTTAACCATATCAACATTTACAGAAAGTCTTGGCTGAGGGACCGGGTGGTTTACGACCTAGTTTACGATCCGTAAACTAGTTTACGGGCAGTATCCTGGGTCATTTTTAACCATCTCAACACTTAACAGAAACTTGAGATTTTTGACGCAATGAAAGACGATTGCACTATACGGTCCGTAAATCACTTTAAGGGCCGTATAGTGCCACACACGACCACTGGGTGGAAATTTTCCGCGACTTTCTTATTTCCAAAATTTTCTTAATTAGCCATTCCCGACTTAATAAAACATCATTTACTCAACTTTTCATCGTTCCACTCTTCATACAAGTACGGAGAAATTTCCGAGGTGTAACAGTATGCATGACCTTGAGCCTTGGTTGGCCAAGCATGTATAAGACACTGATCCTATGAGGTCGGGTATGCTATGTAAATGCTATGTCTATGAAATGACTATGTATATAATATGAATATGAATGTGATAAGACTATGTATAAGAATACGAATAAGGACATGTATACGAATATGAGCACAAGTATGGTACGAGTACTATTATGGGATACGGATGATGACGTAGGTGTACTAATACGTATTAAAAATGGAAAGTCCTACGAAAGGCAGGTAAGTACTATGATGATGATATTATTGTCTCCCCTCCTATGCTATTTCATATGATATCTATTGTGCTTCTATATTGATGTTGATCATGCTTTACATACTCAGTACATTCTTCGTACTGACGTCCTTTTATTTGTGGACGCTGCGTCATGCCCGCAGGTGCACAGGGAGACAGACTTGATCCATAGCTGCTTATTCAGAGATTGCATAGCAGAGCTCCATTTCTTTCGAAGCCGTAGCTTTTGGGTACTTATTCTTTTGTGCATATCATTATGGGCATAGCGGGGTCCTGTCCCGCTCATACGATATGTCATACTCTTAGAGGCTCGTAGTCATGTGTATGTGGGTAGAGATGCTCGGCCATGTCGGCCCATGTTTTGTATATCTTTTGTTTGCCACGTCGACCTTGTACTTATGATGTGGCATAGATGCCTATGATATGTTAAGTGATGATGGTCGTCTAATGGGGTCAATATGATTAACGATAAGAAAAGCACGAATTGACTTATGGTTCATCTAGATGTTATGTTATGTACGATAAGGGGGTGCTCGGGTGGGGTAGCACCGGGTGCTCGTCGCGGCCCCCTAGCCGGGTCGTGACAAAGAGACAAATGAAAAGTTAGAGTAACCTAAAAGGAAATTGGAGTATACGGGATGGTTGGAGATTATAAAAGCCACATAGCACGCGACAGGCTAGACCAGAGAAAAGACAGAAATTACGTCACCGCTTTGGAATTAGGATAGGCTTGAATAGCATTTGGAGGTATTTTGGGGGCTAGTTGATAATAATTATACCTATAAATACATACGACACCTCATATGTGATCGTGTCGGTGGACATGTGAGTCCCAGCAACCGGCGCTACAGTGTGGAAAGCATTAATTGAGTAAGGGCACCGAAGCTTAAGTGACAACAGAAATAAATGGTGCAAGTGTTATAAGATAAACTGATGTTATTTTCGCTACAGGTTAAGAATGGAAAAGTCTTAGCAAAACGATATTTGGTAAGAAGTAAAGAGTGTAGATGGAAGATTAAAATATTAAAGTGTCGGAAAAAAGGTGAAAGGTAAGAAACCTTAGTACGTGAAGCCCGAGAGAAATTACCGGCAAAGTACGAGACTATTTGAATAAAAATTCAAAGATAGGCATATGAAAAGGGATGAGGTGCGGTCATGTGGAGCAAAAAGGGAATGTGTGGAGTTCGAGGACCGATTCCAACAAGTAGGGCTAAAAGAATAGTGACCACGATAAGGAAGGTGAAATAAGAGAAAGAACGCTTAGGCCTTGTGACGATGTTAGGAGATTTAGGCCCTTAAGAGGTGTATAAAGAGATAATCGTGGGATAAGATTGATATGGCTGCCTCGAACATGGAAGAGCTTTCCACAAGGATGAATCAAGGATAGAACGGAAGTTGTGCGAATAAAGTAACATTTCACGAACTTCAGAGTCGATGCCACAAATGGCAAAAGAAGAGAAGCGTCTGAAGAGGAAGGAACCTAAGGAAGGTTAACGATGAAAGTAGGAAAAATATACAAATGGGTTGATCGAAGGAAGAAGAGGGCGTTTAGGCGCAGGGCACTTGGAAAAAAATCTTTAATCATAAGAGTAAGAAGGATACTTGACAAGTTAGTAATAGGAACCCGATTATGCACCAAGGAAAGAACAAGTATGATGGGTCGACACTGTGATTGGAATAAGAATTCATGCGAAGTCCGACGGATTTGATTTTGGAGGAAAGGCAATGAAATGAAAGGAATGAGAAAGGGAGACCGTTCGATCATAGTGTCATGAGCATAGTTAAAAGCTCAATAAGTAAAAATAGAAAGAGTGTAAACTGTAGGGATTTTGTACTAAGAGCAAAAGCAATTGGGCGCTCGAAAAATATGAATGCGTAGTTGCAACACAAGAGCATGGTTAATAAGAATCACGAGTAAATGAGCCAAATGAGTGAAAGGATTAATAGTGGATGGAAGGATATGGAAATACTGATAAGCATGATGATATAGACAAGAAGTAAAAGAAAACTTATGGTAAGAAGTTTTGATATATTGTGCATAGGGTTGTAGAGAAAGATGAAGAGTAAGGTATAAACGCAGACTTCACAAAAGGACTGTTGGCATATAAGGAGCCCCTAAAGGGGGGGGGGGGGGGGGGGGGGAGACCATAATATATTAAACCAAAAAGGGATCACAATATGTTCAAGTGCCAGGAAAGGAAATTTATTAGCTCGGGACCAGAGTTCGAAACATGTCGGCACATCAAAAGGGATACATGGAAGAAGTAGAAACAAATTAACGATGAGTGTACCGTGAGGCCGACATAAAGGGAGGAATGAAAGCTACCTTAAGAGAATGCTTCTTACCAACATGAATTATGACATGTTTATGTCATGATCTGAATCCCTCCTATTGGGCAAACTGGCGTCCTACCCAAGTACGCAGTGATATGTTTTAAAGGAGTAATAAAAGAGCAAGAACATGCTTACAAGCTAAGTTTACAAAGAATAATGGAGAGGATGATAAGATTCAAAGGATATTTTGGATAACAACGACTATTGTAATAGAAGCACCTACGATTGGTGGTTTGGAAATTTTTGAAAGAAAGAAAGAGCGCAACGTTTGTGAAGAAGCAAGAAGGGTTCATTGGATACTAGGAAATAGTTCATGGACCATTAATGATACGGAGCATGGGAATGTACGCTATGAATTTATATAAATCATCGGTGCGAAGCGATGCTCGATCATAATTGTAAGAAAATCCCCACCGGATACCCAACAAAAATAATGAAGGATGAAGTGAGCGCCAGCACAAGGAAATTAAAGACAAATATACTTGTGTCGGGAAATGTGAGGAAAGGAAGCAAAGAAAAAGTTGTAGTATGAACTCAAAGGTGTAGACAGGCAAGTACGGAAGTTAAGTGAACTCAGATCATAAGCCACCGTAAGAATAACCGGACGACGAAGGATGATAAATGGTAAATAAACATTATGTATATACATTTTTGGATAAATATATAGAATGAAAGATTAGAAGGGATAGTGGCAAAAACATAAAAACAGGGGGCAAAGAAAAGAGAACACTAAAGGCCGATTGATACTTATAGCATGGTAAGCGAGACTGCAATACTGTAAATAAAATGAGAGCAAGGAACGGCCTGTAGCCATATGGATCGTTAAGCGAAGATTGCGTACTAAAGACAGGGCTTCTATTAAGGTGTGGTAACGAAGCAATAACAAGAAAAGAGATAATCTGGGGAGCACAAGGATCACGAGTTGGTACAGCGGATTAGAAAGCCCATGACACAGAATCGGAACCCAGGTAAAGACCAGGGAGTTCGATTATAAGGAACGAGCATGAAGAAAAAGGATAACAATGAGAGGGACCCTCCCGGAGTGTTACAAGACCCCATAACATTAGTTGAACATTCGAGGACGAATGTTCTAAAGGGGTGAGGATGTTATAGCCCGTATTTTGTGCGTCCGGATATTTCGAGATGGTCGTGGTAAATTAAGGGCAAGACCATTTTCAAAAAAATTATTATTTTAATGTGCAAGTTGTTATGAATATTATTGGAATGGAAATATTGAAAAAGGCTAAGGGAGAAAAGGGAAATTCGCAAGACGATTCATAAAATATGGAGGAAGGCTAAGGGCAAATTTGGAATTTGGAAAAATAATTTTTCATGAATTGCAAGACAAAATAAATAAATATATTAGTCTTGAATAAAAGAGGGCATGTGGCCGTGCCCTATGGGGTAGGCTTTAGCCCAATTAAATAAATTGCCCACATGTATAAAAGATGACCAAGAAGTCATATTTTCATTTCATTATCTAGAATATTCAAGAAAAAGGGAGATGGGCTATGTGCCCATATTTTTTTTTTGTTAAGGGACTTAAGTGTAAATATGGATAAGTGGTGAAAAAAAAAAGATAAATAAGACATATTTCTCTTCATCTTTTAGAAAGATGAAGAAGCTTGGAGAAAGCAAGAAACATAAAAGGCCATTCGGCCATGGTTCACCAAACAAGACCCTTGGAAAATCTTGATCAAAAAAATATTTTCTTCTAGCAAAACAACTAATTGGAAGGTCCTCTTTAACGTGGAGTGATTGTGGGAGTAAGAAAAACAATTGTTGTGCAAGTGGTGAACCTAGCCGAGCAAGAAGATGTGTGGAGAAAGGTATGTGTTTAATCTTTTTTCTATGTGTTGGAGATGATTTGTGAATACTATAGTATGTAGGAACGGATGAAATCCATGGAATATATATGTATGTGATGGTGGCCGAATAGGGCTATGATGATAGGATGAGATGAATTGATTTTTATTTAGTAATTTGATTGTTGCGTTGTGAATTCCATGATGTAAAATGAATGAAAACCATGAATTTAGTATGTTGGTGTTTGGCCGTGTATATGCCATGTTTGGCCATGTGTGTGTGTTGTGTTGTAGGGAGATGATGAACTAATTTTATCTAGTATTTTGCTTGTTGTTGTAAGGAATTCTATGATGGAAGTGAAAGTTTAATAATTCTAGTTCAAGTTATAATTGTTGGAAAATTGTTTTAGAAGCTAATGTGAATTGAAAATAGTGTTCTTGCACTTATGGAAGATAATGTTGTTAGTGTGAATTGTTGGTGTAATTCATGAAGTTGAAAGAAAGAAATGTGTTGACAGTGTTCTTGTTGAATTTGGAAGAATTCGGGTAGTGTATGTGTTGGTTGGGCCGTTTGAAATGTTGTGCGGGCTGTTGAAGTGTTCTTGAATATTATTGAATGGTTTCGGATTAGTATTTGAATATGTGAACAAGTATGAATTGAATATAAAGGAAATGTTATTGAATTATGTAAAGGAGCTACTAATGTTGGGATGTATTTTGAATACTGTTGAAGTTCGAAGATATGATTGTTGATATTGTTATTGATAATCTGGCCGAGTTGCATTCTCGGGTTTGTTGTTGTTAAATTGGCCGAGTTAGATTCTCGGGGATGTTGTATTTACAGGGGAAATACTGCCGAAATTTCGGTAGAATATAAGTGAATTCATTTGAAAGACTAAGGCAAGTGAATGGAAATGAATCAAATGATTATGTAAATTCTTTTGTATGTAGACTAGCAAGGTTGGACAAATAAGCGTAGCTAGTTGGTCGTGGGACAGGTATGTAAGGCTTACCCTTTCTTTCTTTGGCATGTCCTAGAGCCACATAAGGTATGACATGATATGCACTTTGGGGTAACTCCGCTCTTGGATTCTGAGTTTGTCCCTAAAGAGTTTTGTATGTGTTAATGTCCGAAGTTCTGTTCGATACGTTTTCGAAAGAAAATTGGTATGACTAATGTTTTCATTTTCAAATGATAGTACGTTGATTATCCCATTGAATCTTTGATATACTTTGATATGTACATATGATTCTAAAAGTTGTACTTGATTTGATCTCTATGATATCCGAAAGATACTTGATATGATTACTGCCTTGATTTTTCAAAAAAAAAAAATGACTTCTGAAATGCTCATAGAAGGTTCTGTACTTCAAACGTCAATAACTTTCCAATACCAAATCGGATTGACCCGAAATTTGTTTCTGAGCCTTCAGGAGTCGGTAAATATGCTTGTCTATCGAGTCTTAATTTGTGTGCATATGGTTTCGCATTATTCTGTTCGTGCAAGTCTCAGTTTGGATTTCACTGAGCCCGGGCCAGGATATGTTATCGTGCGTATTCCACTGCATTGTTCACCGAGTCCCTCTCACTTGCGGGCCGGGTACGGTATATGCATATGATGATATGATGGTACGGGGATGGCGGCCAGGATGGCGGCCAGGATGGCATATGATGATTTTGTTCACCGAGTCCCGCAATAGAGGGCCGGGTACGGTATATGTATAATTATGGATCGGGCTGCACGTTCCGCAGCAATACACTATATGATGTTCTACGAGCACGCATGCATGGATCTGTTATATGCATATATGATGTACGATATCGGCAAATATGTTTTGTGTTTGGAAAGCAAACGTTTTGGTATTCTGTATTATGTACTTAGTTTTCGTACTATCTGTTCCGGTCATGGTTCTGTTTTCTGTATTTCATGCTTTACATACTCAGTACACATTCCGTACTGACCCCCTTTTCTTCGGGGGCTGCGTTTCATGTCGCGCAGGTACACCCAGATGAGTAGAAGTCATTACAGAAGATGTTCCAGCGGAGTTGGCAAGCTCCACTTGTTCTTGGAGTGCTACCGAGTCAGAGTATATGTGTTATGACGTCTGGTTAATGTTAGAGACTTTGCAGACAGAGTCGTGGGTATCGGTTGTCAGTTCTGTAAGCGGCTCCATCAGCCGATGTGTCCTTCTGTGTTGTATGATAAATTCCATATGTTTACAGATTTTGTTTGGTTTGAGTACTCTGAAAGAGAATATTTCTGAAAGCATTTATTTTATTTGTCAATTTTGTTTGATTAAATGTCCAGGGATTACGTCTGTAATAAGAGTCAGCGGGTTCGCTCGGCCCCGAATATGGGGTCGGGTGCCCATCACACCCTAGCGGGACTAGGGTGTGACAGGAAGGCTTCAAGATGATGACATTCAAGATATGGAAGATAGCTTGGGAGGCTGTTTGTGAAAAAAGGCTATTTGGAGAAGCAGTCTATGCATGCAAAAGAGGCTAATACTTAAATGCAAGCCTTTTTCAAGTTTCATTTCCAAGGGAAACATCCAAACAAGCCCCTTACTTCATTAAGGGTATAATTGTAATAGAGCTAGTTGTCTTCCTTATTTTCTTAGTATAAATAGTGGACTAAACATTTCAATACCGAGATTTGATGAATTGATAAATTTATGAGTGATTTTGAGAGTTGTCTCTAGAGAGAGAAACTTTTGAGAGGCCTTTGGTAGGCTCTTGTTGATTATTGTTTGTTGAGAGGATTGGTTGCTTGGGAATTCAATTCCCTTGAGGTCATCCTAAGAGGTTGGTACTGTCTAGAGTGTAATTAGGAGGTCTTGGTTATTGAAGAACCTTGGTTGCCTAATTGTGCTGATTTTTGTGTCAATCTATCTATCTATTCTTTTCCTTTTGCTTATCTTCTTAATTTCTCATTTTCGCGTATCCGTTCTTGTATCATTAGTCCACATTCCTTGGGATTTCTGTATTTTTTTCCACACTTATCCACCTATCCTTATTATTATCTATGTTTAAGACATGTATTTTAGTTGTCTTTGTTACTTTATTGTGGTTGAATGATTGATTTGGGAAAGGGTTCGCCTACCGAGGTGGAAATGGTAGGTGCCCGTGTCATGACCTGACTCGGGGCCATGATGGGTAGCCGGGGCTGACCACCGAGCACCACTCATACTACAACTCGTCCTGCATTCATTCATTATTCTCATACTTCTAATCATAGGAATCCATTTTCACTTTGAAACATATTTACCCTTAAATTCATAAGCCCTTTGGCTTTCAAAATAATATATATATATATATATATACAACATGGAAATCGTGAGACCATACTACCCACACATACGTATCCACGAGCCTCTACTGGAGTACTAGACATATGGATGGGATAGGACCCCGTCGTGCCCAAAATATATGTACATAAAATAATAATCAATGGCACCTCCAGAACAATGGAGTGCTCTCAAAGTGTGCTGATAGCTCCTACGAATCTGGATCACCTCCATGTCTACCTGTGGGCATGAACACAGCGTCCAAAGAAAAAGGACGTCAGTACGAACATTGTACTAAGTATGTAAGGCATGAATAAAATGAACGTAATAAAGAAATCATGAAACATAAGATGAGGGTATAACCTGCATAACCTTTTTAAGAGTAAGTGCATTTTATACATATCACATATATCATCATGTCACATATACCATCATCGTTAACCCGCGTCCGGGTAACCATCATACGCCACCCACTAGTGGTGTCATGCCCGGCCATCTAGGCTCGGTGTAATCATAAGCAGCCCGCCTTAACGGTGACATGTCCGGCCATCTAGGCACGGTGGAATCGTATGCAGCCCCCCTTAGCGGTGACATGCCCGGCCATCTAGGCACGGTGGAATCGTATCATCACATACTCATCATCATCATAACTCATCATTATCATACATTGGTCATAGAATATGCATTAGAGCTTAAAGACAATTTATAACTATATCGGGGTGACATAAGGTCGAGAACCCCCGAATACATTATGGAGTGACCATATTCATCATAGCTCACCTTGAAGGAACTAACATCGTAAGGTGAGTGTACACAATGAACAACATCAATGGATTATACTTAGGATCATTACCTTCATGGAACATCATATCATGGACTTTAGAATTCTTTAAACTTAACTCATCGTACTCGATATCATACTCGTAACATATCTCATTTCTTTATCTAATGTGAAGATCTTTATAATCGTAGACTCATAACTTTTGATAAACATATAGGAGAGTCATGGAAAGATAGGAGAATTCATGCCTTAAGAAGAAAGAACTAGCCTTACATACCTTTAGCTACTCTATCGCTTGAATGTTCTTCTCCAAAGCTCTCGTTTCTACCATAACTTAAGCATACTTGACTAAAGCTAGAGAAAATCGGTCAACATTTACTTTGTTTATACAACTTTATCCATATCATATATCAACTCCCAAACATCTATAATAACATTCACAATATCAAAAGCAATAATCTCCATTCACCTATATTCTCCACATTTCCCAATTTCACTTCAAATCATCCATAACCATGGTCATAGTGCACTATTACATTTACTCACATATTATGTTTATTCTACGTTCTTAATATTATTCGTAACATAATTATAATCACAACACATCAAGAATCATAACTCACTTCAAGCTACTACACAAAAATGCCACTATTCTTATATTCATGACCCATTTTCTATCTCATTCTACAATCCAAGTTTTTCAACCACTCAATACTTTAAAAAACATGGAATGATCATAAGAATTACCTTTGATAGCATGGGAATGAGTTTTGAGTGGGAACACTTCACTTGAGCAAAACCCTAGTTCCACCTCCAATGAGATTCCTTGTCTTGGATGAACCCTAATGAGTTTTTTGCACTTGATTCTCTTGGTTTGATGAAGCTGATCATTAGTTTCTCTTGAATTCTTGTAGGAGAAGTGTGTGGAACTCTTTAGAAGCCTTGAGGGAGATGGAAAAGTGTGGGAAATGAAATTAGTGAAGTGGGATCACATTTAAATACTTGAACTTACTCAGCCTGTCGGGTGTCTACGGATACTTATACGGTCCGTATAAGTGACCGTACTTCACCATCAGAGAAACAACATTTCTGTTGGGTGCTATACGGACCCTTATACGAACCGTATAATGTTATACGGACCGTGTAAGCGGTCGTATAACCCCACCTCCCGGAAATTATTTCCGTCGTTCGTTTGATCTCCAATCCTTATGGAACCTTCTTGACACTTGTTTAACACCTTATTAGAAATCTAAGGAGCATTATAACTCCTTCTTTAAGACATCATCAGGTCGACATTAACTCGATACTTGGCACATCCTTCTTCAAAATACAACTTGCGCTCAACATTCTTTAATGAACTTTCTTCTCTTACTTCCACCGTCTTTGGAATCTTACTTAAAATCGTTAAGCAACCTTTCTTACTTATAGAAGCATTGTATACCTCTTACCCTGCGCTAGCCTATTCACTAGGCAACGACATGAAATTCTCCGAGGTAACATCCTTCCCCCCTTTAAAAACATTCATCTTCGAATGTTAAGTTCTTGGGAATTCTACGAAAATTTCGCCAGAGTTTCCCCTGTAATATGGCGCTACCATCCTATCACAACAACCCATAACAACAATGCCTCACAGGGCTACAACACAATAGCAAGAATTTATGGCCACACACGACCCAAAAGCATAAAAGGAAGCATGCATACCTCATAGTGTCAATGTTTCATCTTGAATCTCTTCCAGGGGTTGAAATAAATTCGGGTACTTGGACTTCATATTTTCTTCCACTTCTCAAGTCATTTCTTCTCGGTTGTTATTCCATCATAAGACTTTGACTGAAGCTACTTCTTTATTCCTAAGTCTCCGTACTTGCCTGTCTAGTATAGTAATAGGTACTTCTTCATAGGCTAGCCTTTCTGTCACTTGAACATCATCTACCGGCACGATCCTAGTAGGATCCCCGACACACTTACAGAGCATTGAGACATGGAAAATCGGATGGACTGATTCTAGTTCCGAGGGTAAGTCCAATTCATAAGCTACTTGACGCACCTTGCAGACAATTTTGTAAGGTCCAATGTACCGAGGACTCAACTTTCCTTTCTTACCAAATCTCATCACACCTTTCATTGGTGACACCTTTAAGAACACCCAATCATCCACTTGAAATTCTAGGTCTCATCGATGGTTGTCCGCATAAGATTTCTGGCGACTTTGGGCTGTCAATAGTTGGTCTCGGATCACCTTGACCTTTTCCACCGCTTGTTGAATCAAGTCTGGACCTATTAGCTGTGCCTCTCCCACTTCAAACCACCCAATTGGGGATCTATACTTTCTTCCATATAAGGCTTCATATGGAGCCAGTCGAATACTAGAATGATAGCTGTTGTTATATGCAAACTCAATAAGAGGTAAGTGGTCATCCCAACTACCACTGAAATCTAGTACACATGCCCGTAGCATATCTTCCAAGGTCTGAATGGTGCGTTCGGCTTGCCCATCAGTTTGCGGATGAAATGTTGTGCTAAGCCTCACCTGAGTACCCAAATCTTCTTGGAAAGACTTCCAGAATTTAGCTGTAAATTGTGCTCCTCTATCTGTGATAATAGACACTGGAATACCATGGAGTCGAACTATCTCCTTAAGATATAACCTTGCGTAATCTTCTGCTGAATAAGTAGTTTTGACTGGGAGAAAATGAGCTGATTTTGTGAGCCTGTCCACGATTACCCATATGGAATCTGATACGAATCGATTTGGGGATGAAGCCAAACCAATTCAAACGCGGAAAAATAAAGGATACGAAGAAAAGAGGATGAGAAAAGAGGATAAAAGCAAGACCCAATTAGCGTGAATTTATGGGCAACCTTGGATATATTAAATCCAACACCTCCTAATCTAATTCAATCCTAAAAGAACCTATACTATTTGAAATCAAGGCAAGGGAAATTCAATTGAAATCCACAAATGAACAACCCTTCATGAAATCAATGGAATTAAAGGTTAAAGGACCAACAATGGAATCCACCATTAAAGCTACTAAACTAAGCTAAACCCTAGCTAAACAAACTATGATAATCCTATCATCACTCACATATTCATCATCCAAAAATATCAGTAATGAAATGAAAGACAAGCTATATGTACAAGCTAAGTAAAGAAGACATTGGCAATTACAATGCTACCCTTAATGAAGTAAGGGCCTTGTTTGGCTAGTCTTCTTAGTGTAGTCTTCAATTCATGAATTGGCCTTCAAGAGCCAAACACGCCCCTCCTTGCATAGATGGCCCTCTAATCAACCTTGCATACATGGCCTTCTTGCAAGCATAACCTTCTTTGCACAAATAGCCAACTCCCGACCTTGTCCAAGTTTGCACATGTAGCCAATTTGCAGAAATGTCCCTATTTGCACGTTTGGCCACTTTGCGCATTTGGTCCCCTTTCTAGTAGGTGCTTCTTCAAGCCTCGCCCAAGCCACCTCCAACACATCATAGGCCTCATTGTGGGGCTTGTATGGGCCTTTAAAGGCCTTCAACGCCATCCTTATCATCCATGCCTCTTGTAGAGCTTGAAGTTCCATATCTTGGCCTTAGAAGCAAGTCTTGAAATGAAGTGTGCCAAGTAGGATCATATCAGAATCATACTTGCTTCGGGAATGAGGTAACCCCATAATAAAATCCATGTTTATCGCTTCCCATTTCCAAGTTGGAATTTCCATTGCTTGTAATAATCCTCCTGGCTTTTGATGTTCAATTTTCACTTGTTGGCAGTTTGGACATTGGACTACAAATTCTTCTATGTCTTTTTTCATTCCATCCCACCAATACATTAGCTTGAGGTCATGATGCACCTTCGTCACTCCTGGATGAATAGAATACCAAGAATAGTGAGCTTCTTCTGTAATTCGACGACGCAATTCTGCAACATTCGGAACACATAACTTGCCTCGGTATCTAAGAACTCCATTTATAGAAGTTTCAAATGGTGACTTTTCTTTCTCATGGAATGTATCTCTATAATGGCTTAGCTGAGGATCTTTATATTGGCGCTCTTTCACCTCCATGTCCAAGGATGAAACTGTTGGATTATTGATATCAATTTATGCACTGCTTGAATCAATTAGACGAACTCCAAGGCTAGCTAGCTGGTGGAGCTCACGAATTAATTCTTTCTTCTCCGGAGGAGCCTCACATAGGCTACCCATTAATCTGCGGCTAAGTGCATCAGCTACTACATTTTCCTTTCCGGGGTGGTATAAAATACTCACATCATAATCTTTTAGTAGCTCTAACCACTGCCTCTGCCACAGGTTTAACTCCTTCTGCTTGAAAATATATTGGAGACTCTTGTGATCCGTATAGATATCAACATGTATGCCATACAAATAATGTCTCCACATCTTTAGTGCATGAATAACTACAGCCAATTCAAGATCATGAGTTGGGTAATTCTTCTCATGTTTCCGTAACTATCTTGAAGCATCAGCAATGACTTTACCGTGATGCATTAATACACATCCTAACCCAACACCAGAAGCATCGCAATATATAACATAACTATCTGGCCTTTCTAGGAGTGTCAAGACTGGAGCGGAAATTAGCCTATCTTTCAATTCCTGAAAACTGCGTTCACAAGCATCATTCCACTGAAATTTAGCTGACTTCTGGGTTAGCTTCGTCAACAGTGCTGAGATAGATGAGAACCCTTCCACGAATCCTCTATAGTAACATGCCAATCCCAAGAAACTACGGACTTCTGTGGGCGTTGTAGGTCTTGGCCAAGTTTTCACAGCCTCTATTTTCTGAGCATTAACTTGAATGCCATCAGCCGAAATAACATGGCCCAAAAATGTCACGGAATTCAACCAAAACTCGCACTTTGAAAATTTTGCATACAATTCTCGAGTTCGAAGAATTCCAAGAACAATATGTAAATGGTCTGCATATTCTGATTTTGTGTGACAGTATACCAGAATATCATCAATGAACACTATCACAAATAAATCCAAAAGAGGCCTGAATACATTATTCATCAAATTCATAAACACTGCCGGAGAATTTGTTAACCCAACTGAATTATCCGAAACTCATAGTGGCCATATCTCGTTCTAGTAGCTGTTTTGGGGATATCTTCTTCTCTAACTCTCACTTGATGGTATCCTGACCTTAGATCTATTTTGGAAAATCACTTACCACCCTGTAGTTGGTCAAACAAATCATCAATTCTGGGGAGAGGATATTTATTCTTGATCGTCACCTTAGTCAGCTGCCTGTAATCAATGCACATCCGTAGGGAACCATATTTCTTTCGCAAAAATAGGACTGGTGCTCCCCACGGTGATGAACTGGGCCTAATGAATCCTTTTTCAAGAAAATCCTTCAATTGTGCCTTTAGCTCTTTCAATTCTGCAGGAGCCATTCGGTAAGGATGAATAGAAATAGGCTTGGTGTCCGGCAACACATCAATAGCGAAATCAATCTCTCTTTCTGGAGGAAGACCTGAAAGTTCATCAGGAAATACATCTGGAAACTCATTCACTACCGGGACAGATTGGAAAGTTGGTGACTTTGCTTCCGTGTCACGAACTCGATTAGGTGATAAATATATCCATTAGCTATCATCTTTCTTGCCTTAAGGTAGGAAATAAACCTACCTCTGAGAGACGCTGCATTACCTTTCCATTCAAGCACGGGTCCTCCAGGAAATTGGAATCGAACAACTTTCATGCGAATCGATATTGGCATAACAAGAGGCCAACCAATCCATACCCATAATCACATCAAAATCTAGCATTTCCAGCTCAATTAAATCAACTTTGGTCTGGCGTTCACATACCACAATTACACAATTCTTGTATACTTATCTAGCTATCACGGGGTCACCAACCGGAGTAGATGCCTCAAAAGGTTTAATTGGCTCGGGTTTCACCCCAATACGACCAGCAATATACGGAGTGATATAAGATAACGTAGAACCCGGATCAATCAACGCATAAACATCATGAGAGAATATAGTCAATATACTTGTAACCACATCTGGGGAGGATTCCAGATCCTGTTGTCCGGCCAAAGCAATCGGGGCTGGATACCACCTGAACTAGACGCTCCTCCTCTGCCTCTACCTCTACCTGCTGGAATCTGGGGAGTCTGCCCTACCGGACGCACTGAAGAAGAACCATCCACTGATCATGTGGGCTGAACCCCACCTCTACCGTACCTCGAGGGGCAATCACTTATCACGTGCCCAGTTTGTCCACAAACATAACAAGCGTCTGGTCCTTGGCGAAACGGTCCCGAATGTAACTTTCTGCACTGACTACATTGTGGAACTGGTCGTCTCCTCTGGCTATAATCACCCCCAAACTGAGAACCTGAAGCTCTCGAGCTCTGACCCTGCCCTGAATGGATAGAGCGATCAAATATCCTACTCGCAAATTGTGGAGGTGCAATAGTCACTGACTGGCCCGAATATCTAGAATATGACTGTCTGGATCCCCCTCTATAGTAGCTACCGGCACCAACGGATCTGGCCCTCTTACTTTGCCCTCTATCAATATCACGCTCACCCCTTTGCGGATGTTGCTGATCTTCTAGGTTCTGGGCATGGGTCTGAATGCTGGAAATATCCATCCCCTCTTGAAATGAAGCCGTTAAACAATCGTTAAATAAATGTGGCCCTAGGCCACTCACAAATCTGTGCACTCTATCTCCCATGTCGGCCACCATAGTCGGAGCATATCTAGCAAATGAATTAAACTGAACGCTATACTCCTGCGCACTCATATTCCCTTGCTTCAAATTTAAAAACCTATCCGCTCTAGCTCGGCGAACCTCAGGTGGCAGATAGCGGCGGATGAAGGCATCTACAAATTCTTGCCAAACCGGAGGATGTGCATTCTTCTTTCTCAAGGATATCCAATTATTATACCATAAAACCGCCACATCCTGGAGTCTATAAGATTCCAACTCCACAGATTCAGTTTCAGAGGCATGGATAATCTTCAATGTTCTCAATATTTCATCAATAAAACCTTGCGGGTCTTCATCCGGCTTTGACCCGAAAAACTTCGGAGGATTTAAACTGATGAAATCATGGGCTCTAGTACTAACTGCCCTGTCACTTGGACCCAAACTCTGCCGCTGTGCCTGGGCGGAAACTAACTGTGTCAATAAATGAATAGCTTCGGTCATTTGTTGACCCGAAGCAGCCGGTGGAGGAACTGTAGGTACAGGACCTGAAACTGAAGCCCCTTCTTATTCTTCTAGAACATGCAGAGTGGGAGAAGTATTAGATGGAGCCTCATTATGTGATTACCCTCTTCTATATTCGTTGGCGGCTCCCTTTCTACTCGTCTTTCTATCGTAGTCTTGCCCTTCTGGGCGGCTGTAGCTTTTCTCTTTGGCGGCATCACTGAAATCATAACACACTATTAGGGAAGAGAAAATCCTATAACACGACTCCATCGCACGATCTCATAAGAAGAAGAATGGTCATTTTTCCTAAATGACCTGTAGCCTCTTGTTTATGTGTGGCGTGCAACACACCATAAACAAGACTCTACTAGACACGGATCATAGACACTTTGTTATATCCCGCATTTTACGTATTCGGATAATTCAAGATAATCGCGACAAGTTAAGAGCAAGACTATATTTTTGACCTTGTTTAGCACACAAGTTGTTTATGAAAGTTATGGATGTGGAAATATTAAGAATGGCTAGGGATAAAAAGGGAAATTCGTAAGATGACTCATGGAAATATGGAGGAATGCCAAGGGCAAATTTGGAATTTAGAAAAAATAATTTTTCATGAATTACAAACAAACAAGAAAAAAAAAAGGGTGAGCTTGAATTAAAGGGGCCATTTGGCCGTCCAACATAAATGGGCCAAGGCCCATATGGAAGTTAAATAAATATCCCAAAAAGATGACAAGTTTGCCATAATATTCATCTTTTATACTTGGAAATTTCAAGAAGCTTGGAGAGAGTCAAGAAACAAGGCCATTCGGCCATAGCAAGAAGAAAATTGAAGCCTTCAACTTTGATCCAAAAAAATATTTTCTTCTAGTATTCCCACTAATTTGAAGGTCCTCTTTAACGTGGTATAATTGTTGGAGCAAGTAGACCCCTCTTTGTTGCAAGTTCATAATCATAGCCAAGTGAGAAGTTAAGGGAAAAAGGTAAGAATTAATCTTCTTTTATATGTTATGGATGGTTGTGTATGTTGTAGTATGTAGAAATGGATGAAATTCATGAAAATATGGATATATGTGTTGTGGCCGTATGGTTATTGTATGGTATGGAAGAGAATGAATCAATTTTTCTTAAGTATTTTGGTTGTTGTTGTAATGAAATCTATGATGGAAAATGAAAGTTTAATGATTCTAGTGAAGCTGTAAGTGTTGGAAAGTTGTTTAAAAGCTAATGTGATTTGAATATAGTCTTCTTGTCATTATGGCAAATAATGTTGTTAGTGTGTGAATTGTTGGTGTAGTTCATGAATTTGGAAGAAGGAAATGTGTAGTTATTGTTCTTGTTGAATTTGGAAGGTTTCGGGTAGTATGTTGGTTTGGCCATTTGGAATGTAGAGCGGATTGTTGAAGTGTTCTTGAATATTGTTTGAATGGTTTCGGATTAGTACTCGAATATGTGAGCAAATATGAATGGGATATAAATGAAACGCCGTCGAAGTTTGTAGAAAGAAGTTGCTTACGTTAGTATGCGTTTTGAATTGATTGTGGATATTGTTAGAATAACTGTTGGTATTGTTGTTGATAATTTGGGCGAGTTAAATTCTCGGATTTGTTGTTGTATTTTTGGCCGAGTTGAATTCTCGGGGTTGTTGTATTTACAGGGGAGATGCTGCCGAAATTTTTGTAAATAAAGTGTTGGTTTAGAATTGGACTCTTAAGTGTTTATGGCTAATGTTTGGTATGTACGAATATTGTTGTAGATCTTGCGAAGCCAAAGACTTAAGTTCGGATTAGCTTAGGAAGCGGGCAAGGTATGTAAGGCTTACCCTTTTCTTTCTTTTGGCATGATCTTATGAAACGAGCACATGACGTATATGTATGATTTCAAAGAAATTCCTATTCTTAGAGCCACTAGGATGGCAAATATTCTTGACTTCCATAAGCTGTTTCATATGGTTTTGATGCGTATCCATGATGTCCGAAGTTTGTTTGATATGTTCCCAAATGGCGTTCGAAAGATAATTGATATGATTAAAGTTTTGGTTTCAAATGCTAGCACGTTCGATTAATCCATTGAGTCCTTGATATATTTTGATACGTATATATGGTTCCAAAAGCTATATTTGATTTGATCCATAACGATATCTGAAAGGTACTTGATATGATTGTTGCTTTGATTTTCCAAAAACGGCTTCTGAAATGTTCATAGAAGGTTTTGTACTTCAAACACTCATAACATTCTCATACTAAGTCGGATTGACCCGAAACTTGTTCCGAGCCTTCAGGTGTCGGTAAGTATACTTGTCTATCGAGTCTTTATTTATATGCATATAGTTTCTCACTACTCTGCTCGTGCACGCCTCAATATGTCTATTCACCGAGTCCCGGGCCGGGTATGTTATCGTGCGCACTCCACTGCATTGTTCACCGAGTCTCTCAATAGAGGGCCGGGTACGATATATGTATATGATGAGATGATGACATGTTATGGTGGCCAGGAGGGCATTTGATGATTTGATTCACCGAGTCCCTTACTAGAGGGCCGGATACGGTATGTATATATGTATATGCATGGTGATATGATGGCATACTGATATGATGATATGACTTCACTCACCGAGTCCCTCACTAGAGGGCCAGGTACGGTATATATATATGATATATGATGATGATATGTATGACTCTATTCACCGAGTCCCTCACTAGAGGGCCGGGTACGGTATATGTAAACATGTGTTCATGATGACATAATGACAAGATTTCATTCACCGAGTCCCATAATGGGCCGGGTACGGTATGTGATATGAGAATGTTTGATTTTGTCTCGTACTGTACAGGTACAGCGGTTCTTTACTATCGTACTTGACTCCTGGATCTCTATTTCAGTTATGATCTTTCTAGTTGTATTTCATGCCTTACATACTCAGTACATATTCCGTACTGACCCCCTTTTCTTCGGGGGGCTGCGTTTCATGCTCGCAGGTACAGACGTTCGTTTGAGTGACCCGACAGCTTAGGCTATCCTTTTTGCTGCTTTGGAGTGCTCCCTTGTTCTGGAGCCTACATTTTGGTACAGACTCTTCCGTTGTATATATGTATGTATATATTCAGGGGTACGGCGGGGCCCTGTCCCGTCATATGATTCTGTTGTCTTTGTTAGAGGCCTGTAGACATGTATGTGGGTCATGGGTCGTTGTGGTTCAGATATGTCTGTGTGGCTTGCGTCTAAGCGGTTCCATTTGCTATGACAGCCTTGACGGCTTGTATGTATGTATACGCATATATAGGTTTTGGACGATATGTTCTACGACAGCCTTGGTGGCTTCTGTATGATATGTACGTTACATGTGACCGCTTAAGATGACATTTGCTCTCAGTATCTGTATAAATTAATATATGTTGGATATGGATAAGTCATTGATATGTCGATTTGGTAAGTAAGTGTGTATGGGTGTCCAGCTCGGGCACTAGTCACGGCCCACGGGGTTGGGTCGTGACACACTTCCTAGGACTGAACTGCTCTGATACCACTTATGTCACGACCCAAATAGGGGCCATGACGGGTAACCGGGGATGACCACTGAGCACCACTCATACTACTACTCGTCCTGCTTTCATTCATTATTCTCATGATTCTAATCATAGGAAACCATTTGCACTTTGAAACATATTTACCCTTAAATACATAAGCCCTTTGGCTTTCAAAATAATATATATATATATATATATATATATACAACATGGAAATCGTGAGACCATACTACCCACACATACGTATCTACGAGCCTCTACTGGAGTACTAGACATATAGATGGGACAGGACCCTGTCGTGCCCAAAATATATGTACACAAAATAATAATCAATGGCACCTCCGGAACAATGGAGTGCTCTCAAAGTCTGCTGATAGCTCCTACGAATCTGGATCACCTCCCTGTCTACCTGTGGGCATGAACACAACGTCCAAAGAAAATGGACGTCAGTACGAACATTGTACTGAGTATGTAAGGCATGAATAAAATGAACGTAATAAAGAAATCATTAAACATAAGATGAGGGTATAACCTGCTTAACCTTTTTAAGAGTAAGTGCATTTTATACATATCACATTTATCATCATGTCACATATACCATCATCGTTAACCCGCGTCCGGGTAACCATCACACGCCGCCCACTAGTGGTGTCATGCCCGGCCATCTAGGCTCGGTGTAATCATAAGCATCCCGCCGTAGCGGTGACATGTCCGGCCATCTAGGCACGGTGGAATTGTATGCAGCCCGCCTTAGCGGTGACATGCCCGACCATCTAGGCACGGTGGAATCGTATCATCATATACTCATCATCATCATAACTCATCATTATCATACATTGGTCATAGAATATGCATTAGAGCTTAAAGACAATTTATAACTATATCGGGGTGACATAAGGTCGAGAACCCCCAATTACATTATGGAGTGATCATATTCATCATATCTCACCTTGAAAGAACTAACATCGTAAGGTGAGTGTACACAAAGAACAACATCAATGGATTATACTTAGGATCATTACCTTCATGTAACATCATATCATGGACTTTAGAATCTTTAAACTTAACTCATCGTACTCGATATCATACTCGTAACATATCTCATTTCTTTATCTAATGTGAAGCTCCTTATAATTGTAGACTCATAACTTCCGATAAACATATAGGAGAGTCATGGAAAGATAGGAGAATTCATGCCTAAGGAAGAAAGGACTAGCCTTACATACCTTTTCATTTAGCTACTCTATCGCTTGAACGTCCTTCTCCAAAGATCTCGTTTCTACCTTCAAGGGAGTTTGTACAAGCATTAGATAATCGATAACTTAAGCATACTTGACTAAAGCTAGAGAAAATCGGGCAGCATTGTTACACCTCGGAAATTTTCTGCGAGCCTACCATGAATAGACCAATGAAGGGTATGAGTGTGCGATGTTTTACTAAGTAGGGAATGGCTAATTATGAATTTTTGGAAATAAGAGAGTTGCGAAATTTTATTTCAGCCCAGTGGTCGTAAAGTGATTTACAGACCGTAAAGTGCCATAGTCCTTCAACATTTCAAAAATTTCAAATTTCTGTTAAATGTTGAAATGGTAAAATATGACCCAGAATACGGACCATAAATCGAAATACGGCCTGTAATCTGAGTCGTAAACTGCCAGGATCTCCAGCCAACCTTTCTGTTTCTGATACGCTTAAATACGACCGTGGAGGACGGACCGTAAACCAGTATACGGTCCGTAAACTGTGGTTTACGACCACTGTACACCCCGACTGTTGTTCATTAAAAATCAGATTTTGAGTATTAAAAAGGGACCCTAACCTCATTTTATTTCATTTCTCATCTCCACAATTCAAGAACACTCTAGAATATTCTCCAAAACACTTCATCCAAGAGAATCAAAGGAACATCAATATCAATAACATTAAATCCATAAAACAAAGTGTATGAAATGCAAGTAAAGGTCATCTACCTCAAGAAAACCCAAGAAAGGTGAAGCAGGGTTTTGGTGAAAAGAAGGCATTACTACTCAAGACTTATACAACCATCATCTAAGGTAAGTTTCATGACTTTATCAGGTTGTTTAAGGTATTAGGAGACTAAGAAGCTTGAATTGTAGAAAGACATGGGAAATGGGTCTAGAATGGGTGAATAGTATCACCATTGAATGATAGTAGCATTGAATCATGAATGTTGATGTGTTGTGATTATGAATACGTTATAATTGATGTTTATATCATGAAACAAGTAATAAGTATGCGAAAACACAAAAAAAGGAGTTATAAGAATAAATGTGGGGAAATTGGAGGAAAATGGTGGAATGTGATAAACGTATATAAATGATGGTTGTTGATTGTAATATTGTGGATGTTGTTGTGAACGTTGGGGAGTTGATATAGACTATGGGAGAGGTAGTATAAATAAAGGAAGTGCTGCCCAATTTTCTCTAGAAATAGTGACGTATTCCCTTGAGTCGATTAGCTAACGTTAATACGGATTCTTTCGTGAAGGTAGCGACGTGACATTAAGGGGAGCAAGCGATCGATAGCCTAGCTAAATGACAAAGGTATGTGAGGCTAGTCCTTTATTTCTAATGGCATGAATTCCTTTCCTCTTCATGAATTCCTATATTCCGGAAAGCTAAAAGCCTATATCCATAAGTGCCCACATAAGATAAAGAGGTATGATATGATGATGCCTTGTTGATAGTGATGTTATTTATTGTTCACACTCACCTTATGTATTATTTCCCCCAAGGTGAGGCAGAATGCTCATATATGTTCATAATGGAATCGAGGGTTCATGACCTTACGTCACCTCGATAGAATGCAGTCGTGCTAGAGTCTTTATGCATGTATAATGACAAGTATATTTTGATAAGCATATTATTATAAGTATTTTATGATAAACATGTCATGATTGCATCACACCGGGCCTAGTTGGCCGGGCAGTCACCGCCAAAGCAGGCAGCTATACGGATACACCATGACCTTTTGGCATGGGCAGACACCACTAGTGGGCGGCATGAGATGGTGCCCCAGACGCGGGAGGCCTGGACGCGGGCTAACGTTATTGATTATCACACCGTTCCAATATGGACGGGCAGCTTACATATTATGCATCTATGATATGATGATGAGTATGAGTAAGACAACATGCATTACTTTTCTTATGATTGTCATTCAGATCCAGATGTTTCATAATGATGTTCTCATGATACCATTGTTGTCTTTCTTCATTGTTTATGCCTCTCATACTCAGTACAATATTCGTACTGACGTTCGTTTTCTTTGGACGCTGTGTTCATGCCCACAGGTGGACAGGGAGGTGAGCTCGATCCAGATCCATAGTAGTTGTCAGCTGATTGAGATCACTCCATTGTTCGGAGGTGCTTGTGATTCTCCTTTTGGTATATATGCATATTTTGGGCACGACGGAGTCTTGTTCCGTCTATATATATATATATAGTCTGTCAGTAGAGGCTCGTAGATACGCAGTGTGGGTTAGATGGTCTCACAAGATGTTATTATATGTATATATTATTTTGATGGCCGAGAGGCAAATGTATATAAATCATTTATATTTCTATCTAAAATATGTTTTTCCTATAATTCGTGTATGAAGTTGATAAAAGGGCCTTAAGTGAGTAAGATGAGTGGTAGAGCGAGTGGTGCTCGGTGGCTAGCCCCGGGTACCCGTCGCGGCCCCAGCTGGGTCGTGACAAACATTTTCTTTGTTTATACAACCTTCTCCATATCATATATCAACTCCCAAACATCTATAATAACATTCACAATATCAAAAGCAATAATCTCCATTCACCTATATTCTCCACATTTCCCAATTTCACTTCAAATCATCCATAACCATGGTCATAGTGCACTATTACATTTACTCACATATAATGTTTATTCCATGTTCTTAATATCATTCGTAACATAATTATAATCACAACACATCAAGAATCATGACTCACTTCAAGCTACTACTCAAAAATGCCACTATTCTTATATTCATGACCCATTTTCTATCTCCTTCTGCAATCCAAGTCTTTCAACCTCTCAATACTTTAAACAACATGGAATGATCATAAGACTTACCTTTGATAGTGTGGGAATGAGCTTTGATTGGGAACACATCACTTGAGCAAAACCCTAGTTCCACCTCCAATGAGATTCCTTATCTTGGATGACCCTAATGACCCTATAACCCCACCTCTCGGAAATTTTTTCTGTCGTTCGTTTGATCTCCAATCCTTATGGAACCTTCTTGACACTTGTTTAAAACCTTATTAGCAATATAAGGAGAGTTATAACTTCTTCTTTAAGACATCATCAGGTCGACATTAACTCGATACTTTGCACATCCTTCTTCAAAATACAACTTGCGCTCAACATTCTTTAACGAACTTTCTTCTCTTACTTCCAACGTCTTTGGAATATTACTTAAAATCGTTAAGCAGCCTTTCTTACTTATAGAAACATCATATACCTCTTACCCTGCGTTAGCCTATTCACTAGGCAACGACATGAAATTTTTCGAGGTGTAACAGCCCGCACATTGCCTGATTTGAAACGTGACAAGTTAGTATCAGAACCCTAGGTTACCTGGTCTATAATTATAAGAGCATGTCGAGTAGAGTCTTGCGAATTGGTGCGATGAGCTCCGTACATATCTGCGAGAGGTTATGGGACGTTCAGAAAACTTTAAATTCATTCATTCTTTCGTGCTACTTTATCCAAATTAGTATATGAAATTTTTGAATTGGTATCTGATTCTTTCCAATTCTCTCACATATGGTGAGAATATGTGCTACGATTGCGAGGGACGAGGTTCCCAAGCCCGCTACTGGTGCCGATACTAGGGTACGAGGATAGGAAAGAGGTCATGGCTAGGCTAGAGGCCGTAGAGCTACACCAGCTAGGGGTCGGGCTCCTGCAGCTTGATAGAGGCGAGCACGATTAGCTTCTCCAGAGCGTCTGCCAAAGCAACAGCAAACGAGGGAGCAGGTAAGGGAAAGGTGTGGGGCCATCCTAGACCCACGTCGAGGTCATGTCCGACCCAGTTTTCCAGGACACCATAGCCAGGATACCTCTTCATCTCGATGGGCAGCATGTCGTAGGCGACGCCACTTCACCTGGTGGTGGTTCCCAGACTAGAGCAAGATTACGGGCTCGTGAGCAGGGGCAAACTCTAGAGATGTAACCCGTTGCTCCCATGGCCCCATGTATTGATGGTATACCTGTCCCTCAGGGTGTTCGCAGGCCAGTAGCTAGCAAGCATGCATACAATTTTATCATAGATATGCATGAGATGCTTTACAAAATGAACATCATGGAGTCTCACGGTGTGGATTATATGTCCTTTCGATTTCACGGAGATTCGAAGATGTTGTAGAGGTATTTTATTAAGGGCAGACCCTTTGGTGCGCCTCCACTCGCCTGGGAACAGTTCCACACGGCCTTCTTGGAGAAGTATGTGTTGCGTACTTTGAGGGATCAGCACAGGAATGAGTTCACCCATTTGCAGTAGAGAGGGATTTATGTGGTAGAGTATGAGGCCAGATTTCTATTTCTTAACCTATATGCGACGCAGTTGATTCTGACAGTGGCAGAGAGAGTTTGTAAGTCTATTGGTGGACTTGTGCTTTGACTTAATATTGCTTGTCTCTAGCTTGTGGCCATGAGGACTTCTTTCCAAGAAGTTGTGGATTATCCCGTGAGCATCGAGTCAGCCAAGGCTCGATCATTTGGGGGCTCTAGTGAGAAGAGTCCTTGTAAGCAGCGCGAGTATAGTGGTTCTAGCTATAAAGAAGGGGGTAGGACTTATCAGTCAGCCCCCAGCCGTATCATTCAGTTCGCTTTACAGGCATCTTCTGGTGGCCCTTATAGACAGAGCAGTTATGGGGTCGGGCAGTCTCAGGGAGGTTCCTTCTCTCGACAAGCCGATCGAGGTGGTTCATCCTGTTCTTTGGCTTCTGTGCATCAGCCTCCAGCACCCATATCTTATTGTGTTTGTGGTGACCCCGATAATATCATGAGAGATTACACCCAATCTGTTCAAAGTGGGATTCAGCAGGGTTCTCTGTTCCAAACCCTAAGGACTCTGGCATCTTCTGTTAGCCAGGGTGGTTCTTCAGTGAGAGGCGATACTCATTCAGGCCGCGGTGGTTCTCACTCATCCAGGGGTGGACACTAGTTAAGTAGGGTGGGTTCCCAGGCCTCTAGGGAAGAAGCGCAGTCTAGCCAAAAGGGTCGTGATAGTGTGCATTGCTATGCTTTTTCGGGTAGACCTGAGGCCGAGGCTTTTGATGCTATGATCTTAGGTAACATTTCTGTTCGTCACTAGGTAGCTTCAGTCTTATTTGATCCAATTCTACTTATTCATATGTGTCTACTTATCATTTGTTTAGTTGGGATTTTACTTGTGATCGTCTTGCTGTACCTATTTATGTGTCAACTTCCGTTGGAGATTTTTTTTTGGTTGATCGAGTCTATCGGTCTTGTTAGTCACTTTTATGGGGTATGACACGCGGGTGACATGCTAATCTTAGATATAATAGACTTTGATATTTTTTTTGGTGTGAGTTGGTTATCCTCGTACCACGTAATTGTGGATTGTCATGCAAAGACAGTCACCATAGCTATGCCTGGGATTCCTAGATTTGAGTGGAAGGGTACTCCGAGTCCGGCTCCGAAAAAGATCATTTCTTATCTCCACGCGAAGAAATTAGTTGACTAGGGTGTTTGGTCTACTTGCCCCATGTTCGTGATACTATTGTTGATTCTCCGCCCCTTGGGTCTGTGCCTATTGTATGCCAGTTAGCGGACGTATTTCTTTCTGATTCGCCTGGTATTCTACCCGATCGCGATATTGACTTCTGTATCGAGTTAGAGTCGGCCACTCGCCCTATTTTCATTCCGCCATATAAGAAGGCACCTGCCGGGTTAAGAGTTAAAGGAGCAGTTGCAGCATCTTCTGAGTAAGGCATTCATTAGACCGAGTGTCTCTCCTTGGGCACTCCCGTGTTATTTGTGAAGAAGAAGTATGGGACGATGAGGATGTGCATAAATTACCATTAGTTGAGCAAGGTCACCCTTCGTAATAAGTATCTTATTCCTCATATTAAATGACTTGTTTGACTAACTTCAGGGAGCTTCTATATTTTTGAATATTGATTTGAGGTCAGGCTATCACAAGCTGAAGATTCGAGTCTAGAATTTTCTGAAGACAGCCTTTAGGACTTGTTATGGTCATTACAAGTTCCTTGTTATGTCATTTGGGCTTACGAATGCCCCAGCAACTTTCATGGACTTGATAAATGACATTTTTAAGCCATACTTAGATTCCTTCGTCATAGTATTCATCGATGATATCTTAGTGTATTCAGAAGGTAGAAAGGACCATGAGCGTCATTTGAGGATTGTCCTTGGGTTATTGGGAGAAAGAGCTTTATGGCAAGTTTTTAAAAGGGGAGTTCTGTCTTGATTCTGCTGCATTCTTGGGCCATGTGGTGTCAAAGGACAGGATCATGGTTGATCCAAGAAGATTGAGGCTGTTAGGGATTAGGCGAGGCCCACTACTGTGACTAAAATTCATAGCTTCGTGGGTTTGGCTAGCTACTACTATCGATTTGTGAAAGGGTTTGCTTCTATTTCTTGTCACCTGACCAGATTGACTCAGAAAGAGGTTCCTTTCAAGTGGTACGATGCGTGTGAAAAGATCTTTCAAAAGCTTAACACTCTATTGACTACATCTCCGATTTTGGCATTGCCCGTGAAGGGTAAGGATTTCTCAGTCAGTTGTTATGCATCTCATGTTAGTTTAGGCTTTGTGTTGATGCAAAAGGGCAAAGTCATTGCCTAGGCTTCTAGGAAATTGAAGATCCATGAGAATAACTACCCTACCCATGATTTGGAGTTGGCAATGGTAGTGTTTACGTTGAAGATTTGGAGGCATTATCGATATAGGTTCCATTGTGAGGTGTATACGGATCTCAATTTTAGAAAGCATAGATGGATGGAACTTCTGAAGGATTATGATATCACTATACTTTTCCATGCAGGTAAAGCTAATGTGGTAGTTGTTGCCTTGAGTCGCAAGGCAGTGAGTATGGGTTGTCTAGCTCGGTTGGTTGCTTCTGAGCGTCCTTTAGCCATGGAGGTTCAAACTCTAGCTAATAGTCTTATGTGACTTGATATTTCATATCCGAGTAGAGTTTAGTGTGTGTTGAGGCAAGGTCATCTCTCTTGGAGTAGATTAGGGCTCAACAGTTTGAGGATGCAAAGTTATGTAAGATTCGTGATACAATTTTGAGAGGTGAAGCCAAGAAGGTCGTGCTTGATGATGAGGGATTCTGAGGATCAAAGAACACGTGTGCGTTCCTCGTGTGAGTGGTCTGATTCGATTGATTTTAGAGGAGGCTCATAGCTCCAGGTACTCCATCCATCCAAGGGTGACTAAGATGTAACGTGATTTGAGGAAGCACTATTTGTAGGGTCAAATGAAAAGAGATATTGAAGATTTTGTTGCTCAGTGCTGGAATTTCCAGCAAGTCAAGTAAGAGCACCAGAGACCTGGTGGGATGCTCCAGAGGATGCCCAATCTCGAGTGGAAGTGGGAGCGTATTGCCATGGATTTCATTGTGGGTCTTCCGAACACCCTGGGCAAGTTCGACTCAGTTTGGGTTATTGTTGATCGATTGACTAAGTCTTCTCATTTTGTCCCATTTATATTACTTATAATACAGATTATTTAGCCAGGATTTACATCCGATAGATAGTCCGATTGCACGGGTTGCTATTTCCATCATTTTCGACTGAGGGACTTAATTTGCCTCTAAGTTTTAGAGGATGTTTCTGGCAGAGTTGGGTACTCATTTAGACCGTAGCACCGCATTTCATCCATAAACAGATGGTCAGTCCGAGTAGAATATCCAGGTGCTCGAGGATATGTTGAGAGTATGTGTTATTGACTTTAGTGGTCATTGGGACCAGTTCCTACCCTTGGCAAAGTTCATGTACAATAATAGCTACTATTCCAGTATTGATATGACATCGTTCGAGGCTTTATATGGTAGGAGGTGTCGTTCTCCTATTGGGTGGTTTGATGTTTTTGAGGTTCGGCCATGGGGTAAAGATTTTGTTAGAGAGTCTTTTAACAAGGTGAAACTTATTCTGGAAAAGCTTCTTGCAGCTTAGAGTCAATAAAATATATATGCAGATCGGAAGGTCTGAGATTTAGAGTTTATGGAGGGTGAGCAGATTCTTCTGAAGATTTCACCCACGAAAGGTGATATGAGGTTTGGGAAGAGGGACAAGTTGAGCCCGAGGTACATTGGTCCATTTGAGATTCTCCGTCGTGTGGGTGATGTTGCTTATGAGTTAGCTTTGCCACCATGTTTGTCATGTGTTCATCCAATTTTCCATATTTCTATGCCGAAGAGGTATCATTGAAATGGGTCTTATATCGTTCGTTGGGATTCTATATTGCTTGATGAGAATCTATACTACGAGGAGGATCCTATTGCGATCTTATAAAGAGATAGTTTTTGATAAGGCTCAATGGATGAATCACCCTGTTGAGGAGGCCACATAGGAGACTGACTTTGATATGCATTCCTAATATACCCAGTTGTTTGCTGACTCAGGTACTTTTCCCCCCATTTATTTCCTTGTCCCTCAAGGACGAGTGATTATTTAATTGGTATCAGATGTAATGACCCGTTTGGTCGTTATAGCACTTTTGACACATTTAGCCACGTTGACCTTTCCACGAGCCCTATTAGTACAATTTTGACCTGCAGGGATGGGTGGCATAGTCTCCGAGGTGCTCGGGCGAGATTTATGAGGACTTTTGTGAAATTGAGCCTCAAAGTGAAAAATGTTTGACCAATAGTTGACTTTTGATTAAACGGACCTTTTTCAAAAATTCGTCAATTTTGAGAGGTCTGGATGGTCGTTTCTGACTTTGTGGGATATTCGGTTCGGTTCCCAAGGCACTTGGGAGCATTTCGGGTTATTGTGATAGCAACCATGGAGGCTCAAATGCATTAAGGAGCAAAAAAGGTCACCACCAAGATTCGGGACGAATCTTCTATAAGAGGGGGAGAATGATAGCAACCAAGGAAGCTTAATTTTTGTTGAACACTAAAAAAATATCAAGAGGATTTAATGGGCTTCATTTGGTAATGAAAAACATGTCTTGTAATGGAGGAATAGATCCACCCCAAAGTAGATCTTTTGGGAAAGTCTTAATACTAATTGGAGGCCCAAATTGAAGACCAAGATGAGTTGGCCATGGCCCAAAACATGCCCAAAGAAAGAACAAGTTCAGCAGCCCATACTTGTATTTCTAGAAGATCATTTAATGCTATGTTGACTACATTTAATGTTTTTATTGAACAAAGTGTTGGTGTTCTTCTATGCACATTGGAACAAATGTTTGGTTGTCTTCTATGCACATTGGAACAAATGTTGGTGGTCTTCTAGGCACTTTGGAACAAAGAATTGGTGATCTTCTATGCAGCTTGGAAATTGCACCTTAATTAATTTAGTTTGACCAACTTTGAAGTCTAAAATGTTCTTTATTTTCTTTAGGGTGGCAGCCACCATTTCTCCTATATAAAGGGGTGTTTTCTTTTTCATTGTAACTAAGTTTGAATATTAATAATATTAGCCTTGTGCTTGTGGAGACCTTTGAGGTTCTCTTTTGGATTTGTTAGGCCCCGTGTTTTCGTACAATTGGAAATCGAGAAATAATTATGACTCGGGTGTTAGAAGGACATAAATTAATTTTTGAGAATATGACTATGTTGGTTATGGAATCCTTAATGCTAAGACCTCGGGGAGGGCCGAGGATAAATTTGGAATTTCGGAAATTAGTTTCGGGAATTACAAAACGGGGATTTTAATGTAGTGGGCCAATAGAAATTGAGCAACAAATTGAGGCCCAAGTGTTGAGGAGTGGCCGGCCCCTTGCCAAGCCCAACCCACCAACTTAATGTCATGTGCTAAGCACATGACTATTATAGGATATATATCCACAATCCCTTAGGAAATTTCATTTAATTAGAAAGCAATCCAAGAACACCAAGAACATAAGGGTTCGGCCGAATAGAGAAGAGAAAGAAAGAAAAATTCCAAGCTTGTGTGGTGATTCAAAATTCTAGTTTCTACATGTTTGTGAAGTACTCAAGACGCTCTCCGACGTGGTATAATTAGCTTGGCACGAGGACGACGTTTTCGACAAGTCGGGTTTTCAAGAAAAGGTGAGAATTCTTACCCTTTTATGTTATAGAATTGAGGTGAATGTGTTAAGCATTGGAAGTAGATGGAGATCCCGTAATTTTAACGTAAATAGAAAGTCGTGGGTGTGTGTGTGTAGTGTGTTTGGCCGTGAGTTATGGAAGAAAGAAATGATTTGAATTGATCTTGTTTAAGTTGGCATAATGTGTTGTTGTGATCCTTATATCGTAAATGATTGATTGTTGAATTAAATTGGCGGTGGAAAACGAATTCGGATGTTATCGGAAAGTGTATATCCTTGGTATCTTTATGTATATCAATGTATATTTTGGGTGCTAGAGACTTTAGATATGACTTTATAATGATATTGATGAATTCGGAATGAAACGACGTTAGTTAGAATGTTCGTCGAAAAATTTTGATATTTTGAAGAACTATGGAAATTAATTGATTTTGGTGCAATTTCGTGTATGGCTTAAATTGAATTTGGAATGTGTTTGACTAGTGTTGGATGGGTAAATGAATACAATTATGTGAATATAGAATTGGGATTTTGAAAGTTTGAATGGAAAGTTGCCAACTTAAGAAATCATGTAGGACTTTGAAGCTAGAGTGAATTGATTGTTGTTTACATTGTTTGGTTGATGTGTGGGCTGTTGTGGTTGGCTAATTTGAGCCGAGCTACGCCTCGGGGATGTTAGATTTATAGGGGAAATGCTGCCGAAATTTCGGTAGGCAAATATGGAGTTAAAGGCATTTTTGAGCCTAAGAATCTCAATTGGTAACTTTGACCATTTGCAGATTTTTGACGAAACGGGACGGACTTTTGGAGGAGCTTACGACGTCTGTGAGGTATGTAAAGCTTCCCAATTCTTTATTTGGCATATCTTAGTGTGTTAGTTGAATATGAGACCTTCCGGAGCATTTCTGCTCCTAGAAACCCGATCCACAGGAAAGTTACTATTCATTCAATTCGATTGAAGCCTAAAGGCTCCCTTTTGGCTAGAATGCCATTATTCGTCCGAAACCTATCGAAATGTGGTCGGGTAACCTAGAAATGATTATGTATGACCCTTGGCATATAACTGCTCGTAAAAATATGTTCGCCACCTCACTTCGACTCGAGGTGGGTCCGCTACCCCAAAATGCCCGATTTGCCCTTCGGGCCATCTTTGAGAATAAAGTTGAAAGTACTACTTATGGTCTTTGGAACGTCCTTTTACGGGACACGTTTTGAGCAATTCGATACGCCAACTTATGTTTTGAACTCTCGGCACCATTTTGGAAACGTTTTCGTGAAAGGAAACCTTATGTCGACTAAGTATTCGACTATTTTGTAATATGATATGATTTATGAGTTTACTTTGTTTTGAAACACTATTTTGAAATACGATTTGCATTTGTTTGCTCACGACTCCGCTCGTGCCTTTTTATGACTTCGTTCACCGGTTCCCGGGCCGGTTTTGATTCGTGCGCTGTATGATAAATTCGGCCGTATGCTGTGTTACGGTTCCCGAGGCTTCGCCATAGGGCCCGGTTCCGTTTGGAGTTATGCTGTGATATGGCTCGGGACGCGATACGCTCACCGGTGATTATGATTATGTTCGGGGATGTACGGATATTTGAAACCTTCTGGTGTTATGCTGTGTGTGGCGCCAGCGTCGGAGTGGCGACCACGTTCTTAAGCGTTTGCATGATTTTGTTTGCATAAAATACATGTATATGATTTCGATACAGATTTTGACATACCAGTTTGTACCCCACTTTGACATTTGATTTGCTTTCGGTTTTGATCTATAATTCTGTACTCCGTGCTTTACATACTCAGTACATATTTCGTACTGACCCCCTTTCTCCGGGGGCTGCGTTTTATGCCCGCAGGTGCTGACATCGGTGATCCTCCGCAGTAGGCTTCACTTCTTGCTTTCCGGAGTACTCTTGTTTGATCCGGAGTCCACTCTTGGTATAGACTCCTCTACTCTGTATATACTTTGTATATTTGACAGTTTGGGTACGGCGGGGCCCTGTCTCGCCATATGTTATGTTTTGAATTCGTAGAGGCCTGTAGTCATCTTTGTGGGGCGAGGGTCCTATGTGTGTGTTGTCTGATTTTGCTTTCGGGTCTTAAAGCGGTCCGTTTGATATGATGGCCCCAAATGGCCCTTCTGTATATATTTGTATTTTGACCGGCGATGTCTATTCCGCCGCTTTGTTTGAGTTTGATTTGATATGACCGCTTAAGACATATATTTCGATATAAATTATGTGTGATTTAACTTTTGAAAATTCTGAAATAAGTTTGGATTCGGAAATGAATATGCGATTTGGTCTGGGTACCCAGGTAGGGTGCTAGTCGCGGCCCACGGGGCTGGGTCGTGACAGGATTATGCCCTTTTTGTTCTACTTTGAACCGCAACTCGGATTCTTCGATGGTAAGATTCCTTGTTTGAGTTGCCTCCCTCCTTTTCTTCTTCTTCGTCTTCTTCTTCTTTTTCTTCTTCTTCTTAATTGATTCAACTCCTTCTTTCACTATTAAACAACGTTTTAAGTATCAAATACTTGAACTTATGTTCTTCTTTCTCAAGAATCAAACCTTCCCCTTTCTAATTTTCAATTCTAAAGTCTTCCACTAATCGTGTTGTTATCAAGGTCCTCCAATGGTGGATTACTCCAAACTTGTCCAAATACCCTCAAACTTCGGATTTAGAGGTTTTCAATATCAAGGAACTTAAATCCAACCTCAAATCCACCAAAACAACACAAGAACAATTTCAATTTTTTTTGGGAATTTTCAACTTTTTTCACTTTTTTTTTCAAATATGAAGAACCTAGGATTGAGGATTGTAGAAACAACACTTTAGCCTAAGCTCTGATACCAAATGATACGATTTGAATTGGATAAAAACACCAATTCAACACTAAACGTGGAATTAAGGATAAACAAGAAATTGGGGATGAGAATTGAAGAAAAGGGGATGAGAAATAGAGGATAAAAGCAAGACCCAATGAATAATGACCCTATGAGCAAACCTAAATATATGAAACCTAGACCCTCTCAATTTGATTCAATTCAAAGAACCTATACTATTTGAAATCAAGGCAAGAGAAATTCAATTGAATCCACAAATGAACAACCCTTCATGAAATCAATGGAAATCGGTTCAAACCTAACAATGGAATTGTCACGACCCAGCCCCGTGGGCCGTGACTAGTGTCCTAATTGGACACCCAAACCCATTCGCTTACTAAATCGACATATCAAAGACTTATTCAAATTTTAACATACGATATTTTGCACAGATACTGAGAACAGACATCATCTTAAGCGGTCACCTGTAGCAGAAATATCATACAAAAGTCGGCAGGCTAGCAGAATATACATCGCCCGAATATACATACATATACAAACATATGGGCCGTTTTGGCCATAATAGCAAACAGGACCGCTTAAGGCACAAGTCACAGACATAATCGAACAAACACGACCCATGACCCACATATATGTCTACAGGCCTCTACAAACCATAACAGAAACATATGACGGGACTGGGCCCCGCGGTACCCCAAATAGTCATATATACAGAAACATGTATAACAAAAGATATGTACCAAAAATATGAGCTCCGGATCAAAGGAGTACTCCAAATAGCAGAATAAGGATCCTACACTGGCGGGTCACCAGAACGAACGTCTGTACCTGCGGGCATGAAATGCATCCCCCGAAGAAAGGGGGTCAGTACGAAATATGTACTGAGTAGGTAAAGCATGAAATACAGTAATCTGAATCAATTGAAGTGAGAAGTACGAAAAATGGATACAGAATTAGTATATCAAAACCTGTGTTGAAAACATAAATAATGCAAATAAAAATCATGCATAGGGCTCAGGAACGTGGTCGCCACTCCTACGCTGGCGCCACACACATCATACTCCAGAAGATTTCAAATCTCCGTACAATCCCCGAACATATGGTATCATCATAACATATCACAATATCAAAACACATCATATGCCATATCACATCATAACGCCGTATATAAGCGGTACCCGGCCCTATGGCGAGGAACTCGGGAACCGTAACACATCATACTGCCGAATATAACATAGTGCGCACGATCACAAAACCGGCCCGGGACCCGGCGAACGATGTAATAGTAGTATGTACGAGCGGAGTAGTGAGGAAACCACATGCATATAAGTAAATAAATTCCAAGACTCGATGAATAAATATATATACCGATATCAGAAAGCTCAGAAACAAGTATCGGGTCAATCGGAATTAGTATAAGAAAGTTGCGAGCTTTTGAAGTACAGAACCTTCTAAAAACATTTCATAAGCCATATTTGGAAACTCAAGTATCATTCAGATTAAGAAACTTTCGAATAACATTATGGATCAAATCAAATGGAGGCTTTAAGACCATATTTACGTATCAAAGTATTCATCAAAGACTTTAGTCGTCTCGATTTTCTTTCGAACAACATTCGGAAACATAACAACTAGAATCTTCGAACATCATAAAATACGTATCAAGCCATATGGAATAGCTTATGGAAGTCAAAGATATTAGCCATCCTAGTGGCTCTAAGAATAGGATTTTCTTTAGAGGCATACATGTGCATTATTGGTTCATTTCATAAAGGTCATGCCAAAAGAAGGAAAGGTAGGCTTTACATACCTCGATCGCTCGCTAAACAAATCCCGACTCAAGTCTCGGGCTCTCCAATATCTACAATAACGTTATCAATTACCAAACATTAGCCACAAGTACTTAGAAATTCAATTCTAACTAGTACTTGTCTACAGAAATTTCGGCAGCACCTCCCCTGTAAATTCAACATCCCCGATAATTTAACTCGGCCAAATTTATCAACAACCATACCAACAATACCAACAACCATACTAACAACATCAACAATCAATTTAAATTGCATTCTAACATTAGTAATCTTCTCCTCTACATAGCTTGTCACATTCAATTCAACTATGTACATTCAAGCCAATATCAACTCTCACATATTCATTACTAATCCGAGATCATTCAAACACAATTCAAGAACATTTCAAACAATCTACAAAATATTCAAACAATTCCACCAACACCATACTCCACCCGAAATCTCTACAATACAACAAAATCCACAACAATACATTTTCTTCCTTCAAATTCAAAAACAACAACAACAATTCACACTTTAGCAACTTCACTTTCATAGTTACATAAAACCATATTAAAAATCACATTAATTTCCTACAACAACCCACAACAAATTTCAATGCCGACTTGAACCATTAAACCTTCATTTACATCACAAAGGCCACAACAGCACAACTAACATGCTAAAGAAAATAAATTCATCCTTCCTCCACTAGGCAACACCACACACACACAACACATAACATTTCTATGATTTTCGTTCAATTCTACTCACTACAACATATATAATCCTTCCATAACATGAAAAAGAATGGAAATTCTTACCTTCTTCCTCAATTTTCCACTAGAATAGAATTTTTGCACTTGTCACAAAAGTAATTTTCTTGCTCTAATAATTATACCACGTTGAAGAGGGTCTTGAAATTAGTAAGAATTCAAGAAGAGATGAATTTTTGGATCAAAGATGGAAGGCTTCCAAATTTGTTTTCCTTCTTTTTTTTCGGCCGAATGGCCCTTTCTTTGTGTGCTCTCAATCTCTCTTCTCTTGAAAGTTCTAAAATGGAAGAATAAGTAGTGGTCCTCTCCTTTATTTGGTCCATTTAATTTTTCACATGGGCTTGGGCCATGCCCCTATGGCCGGCCACCTCTTGGCCATTTTCAAGCCCAAAAAAAAAATCTTCTTTTTATTTCAAGCCCATTATTTCATGACAAATTTTTGTAACTCATGAAAACTAATTTTCAAAATTCCAATTTTGCCCTTAGCCTTGCTCAATATTTCCGCATCAATATTTTTCCATGAACAACTTATATATTAAATAGAATCAAAATATTGCCCTATCTCTTACTAGTCACAATTATTTCGATTTATCCAAATGTGCAAAATTACGGGATATAACAGGAATCCACCATTAACTATTACTAATCTAAAGCTAATCCTAGCTAAACAATCTATCTCCCTAAAGGAGTATTCTCAATTCATCATAATCTAAGTAAATGAAATGTCTAAGTCTAGTATTTATAATCCTAGACTAAAGAAGACTAAGTTATTACAAAAATGTCATTAATGAGGCAAGGGCCTTGTTTGGCTAGTTGGGATGTTGACTTGGAATTAGAATGTTTCTTCCTAGCACAAATAGCCAACTCCCGATCTTATCCAAGTTTGCAAGTGTAGCCAATTTGCAGAAATGCCCTTGTTTGAACGTTTGGCCACTTTACGTTTATACCGTTCTTGCACTTCTCGCCACTTGCGCATTTGGTCCTCTTTCTAGTAGATTCTTCTCCAATCAACGCCCTAGCCACCTTCCACACACCATAAGCCATCATGTGTGGCTTGTAGGAGCCTCCAAAGGCCTTCAATGCCATCCCTATCATCCATGCCGCTTGTAGAGCTTGAAGTTCCATAACTTGGCTTTGGATGTAAGTCTTTAAATGAAGTGTTCCATGTAGGATCATATCATCGGTAGTCCCCACAAGAAAACGATACCTTAATCACTTTATTAACCCAATTTCCTTTTTGATCATAATAAGGATATCTCTTCATCAAGTAAGGTAAGCCCAATCGATTAACCACATCAGAGGAAACGAAGTTATGGCGACAAGAATCATCAATCATAAAGTGGAACCTCATAACACCACATAACCCCACGAGCATTTGGATAGATCTTCTTTTAAGTTCTCTCCTTTGTTCTACCACATTCTCCCTCTAACTTCCTCTATTATTCCCATCTTCCTCGCCAGGTTATCCATTAGACTCTTCGTTTTGGTTAACATATGTAACGACCCGTTTGGTAATTAGCGTGACTTTTCCCTTATTGACCGTTTTCGAGCCTCGTAGTGTTACATTTTGACTTGTAAGAAATATTGACCTTAAGTGAGAACCTTTGACCGAGAGTTGAATTGGTCAACAAGAGCTTATTTAGGAAATCCGAAGCCATGGGTGAGTTCGTAGCTCGTTTTTATGTATATCTATATATTTTGTTTGTGTGTTTTGGGTCTCGAATGATAATCGAGTTTCGAGGTTGATTTTTACAAAAAAGCTGAATTGTTTCTGGTTTCTGATTAACTTGTGTCCGTCGCAGCGGCACCAGGACCACTACAACCGCACCGCTGAGGCGGTGAGGGTGCCGCTGGAGCGGTATTGGGAGATGTGTGGCTAGACCGTCATAGCAGTCTGGGCTCCGCTGGTGCGGTACCTGCTGGGGCGGCACGATGGCCGTTGCAGCAATATCGCTGTACCAGAATACATTTATATTTGTAAAAATCCTAGACACTTAGTCATTATTCTTATTTCGTTCTAAGGGCTAGAGAGAGGCGAACTGAAGGGTTTTTCTACCTATTTCTCCACTAAGGTAAGGTTCTTGACTCCATAATCATTTAGCTTCATCTCCTAATCCTTAATCTAACCATACAATCCTTAGAATCAAAGAGGGTTTATGGGGTTTTTCTAAAAAGGGTTTTAAAAAAGAATTGGCTTCCTAAGCTATGAGTAATTGTTGTTGTTCATGCAAGATAAAGCTATATCTAGGCTTGCTAATCAATAATCTTACATTCTAGAGTTGAAATTCTTGAATCAAAGTTAGGGTTCTCAGACCCAAATTTGGGGATTTTCATATAAATGATGACTTTGAGAACTAATTAAGTATTTCTATGATTAAAGTAATGGGTTTTGACCTTTTAGTATTGAATTTTGTATTTTGGCCATAAAATTCCCATTTTGCCCTTGAGACTCGTTTTTCCTAAATTAAGGGTTGGATTTTGACCTAAATAGAAAGTAGACAATATGGGTATCCTTATTCATGGTTTCTTACATGGAATTAATATGTGATAGAGTTTGATTATTTGGAGACGCTTCAAAAATAAGGAAACGTGTGGGCTCGTGGCACCTGGTCGGCTGCCAGGTAGGTTACGGCTTCCCTTTCGGTAGACTCCGGTTAGTTTCATATATTCGTGTATAAGAAGTAACGGAGAATGCACGCATAGGAATTGGAGATTTGGGATGGAATCTTAGGATGGTATTGTTGTGTGATTTATGTGTTCGGGCTTGTGGCCTGTAGATACCTTAAGTTGTTTGATGTGATTTTCTTTAATATCGGTGGATATATGTGACTTGGAAATAGCGGGTGAAACCTATTGTTGTGTCTAATGATGAAAAATCCCCGTAATATGTGATTATTGTGTCATGCCATTAATAGTGAACCTAGTTGATAAATGGGAGGATACAATACACCAACGATTGTGATTGAGTTCTAAAAAGAGTTGTGACGAATGATTATGAGTGTAGGGTGAGATTACTTGTTCTAAGCTAATAGGCTGATTTCAAGAAGTGGTAATAATGTATATCGATTGATTGACCTGTTGTGTGTTTGGACTAGCCACCCCGTTGTGTTGTGCTTGATAGTGCTATTGTGTTGGCTTGATACCATGAGTTGTTGATAGAGATTATATCTCGTTGTCCGTCTTGGTTCGGATATATTGTTGGCATACCCACTATTGGTATCGTGATATGATACGTTGTTGGCGTACCCCATTGTTGGTACTTGTGATATTGAGTTTGATGTTGAAACACGCATTGTACGCATTCTCATTTGTTCATGATGCATGGTCGATACATGATGATGATCCGGTATCGTTGATTGAGTGAAACTGATATTTTATAAACTCTTTTACTTGAGTTATTGTGAGAAGGCCGATGTCCGATGATCAATTCTGGAATCGTTGATTGTATGAAACTAATATTTGATAGACTCTTTTACTTGAGTGATTGTGAGAAGGCCGATGTCCGGTGATCAATTCCGGAATCATTGATTGTGTGAAACTGATTGATACATTGTTGGCGTACCCCATTGTTGGTACTTGTGATATTGAGCTTGATTGTTGATGTTGATACAGGCATTGCACGCATTCTCATCCATTCATGATGCATAGCTGATACCCGGTGATGATCCGGTATCGTTGATTGAGTGGAACTGATATTTTGATAACACTCTTTTACTTGAGTGATTGTGAGATTGCCGATGTCCGATGATCTATTCCGGCATCGTTGTTGCATGGCCTATTTCGATGATATCTCGGAATCGTTGTTAGTGCATGGACTCCGCGGGTCCCCCTATGAGCAATTATCCAGGGTCTCGTCTGTCTGTTGGGCAAAGATCCGGGACGGGCGGCACTTAGACTTCGCGAATCACGCTGGGTTGTGCTACCGAGACGTCGATATTTCCATCCGGAGTACATGTGTACACCTCATTTGCATGGCATTGCATTGCACTCATTCACTATTGCATTGCATTGCATTATGGATTGATTCTGAGATGTTTTGGTGTTGTACTTGTGGTGTTAGATTCGGGCGTGATTTATGCATACATGGCACCTTGGTGATTGGATGCTTTACTTAGGCAATGACGGGTGTTTGGGTCCGGATTTATTGCTTGAACTTGTTGAAGTAGCCATAGATCTTCCAGAATATTAGTTATATGTGTATCTCTATGTGATGTAGGATAACGGGTGTCTTAAGGATGAGTTGACTACTAGACTAAAACGAACGATTTAATGATATGTGAGTTGCGAGATTGTTGTGAGATTGGCTGGTGCTTATTGGGGTGAATTTAATGATTAAAAGGTATTAATGTACAGTGTATGATAGATAGACGTACGACTTGATTGGGTTGTTATCATGTTTATCTGTGAATTCTTTTATTGATATGTGTTACTAACCATTGTCGGCCTATGATACTTACTCAATACGCGTGGATTGTGCTGATATTGCACTTGCTACACCCTTTTCGGGGTGTAGATTGTTTCGGGTGGTTGATTGTGACATGTGTGGAATGCATGGTGCCGATCTTAAAGACCTCCTCCCACTTCATTCTGGGATGGAGGTTGAGTCTTAGAATATAGTGGAAATCGAAATCCATGTAGTCGCTCTTGTACTAGTCTAGACCAGGTCATGGGAAAATGGATTGAGTCTGTAACCGTGCATTTGTTGTAATCATATGAATACTTAAGTTTATTAGATGATGTTCCGCTGTTATTTCTAAATATCTATTAGTTTAAATGAATATCTTTATTTAATTATTGTGTATTTAATGAGAGGGTTCGCCTACCGGGGTGTGAAAAGTAGGTGCCCGCGCGATCCTGAAATGGGTCATGACAACATAGCCATCACATCACCAATTTTAGGTTCCCCAGTGGGAACTTGAGTTTCCTTCACCGTCGCCATCATACCTGCTTAAGAACACTTAAAAACAAGCAAACAACGTTAGTAGTATAGGAATGTCACCACACTCGTGTTTACACTCTTTTGTGCTTGGCTAGCACTACTCAAATGAACTCACACTCTCTCCCCTTTTACCACTCAATTGGATCGGCTGATGTTGATTCTTTTTAGGATTCGATGGGTCGCAAGGTACACAATTGCTACTTGAGATCGGAATGGATTCTTGTTCAACCAAAGAAAGGACGACTCAATTTAAGCTAACGGACTTCAATCGAGAAATTTCTACAAAGTTAAAACGATAAAAGCTTAAAAGAATTAGCACGAAATAAAATACGGACATAAGAACTAGTTAACAAGTAAGTAAGATTACTAGTTGTTAATTAGTTATGAGTTCCAAAAAGAGAAAGAAATGAAGAGAATCAAACTCAAAAATTAAGTATACCTCAAATCTACGATTGGGTTTGAATGATATGCGGTCGTATATAGTTGACGGACTGTCAATTGGTGTCCGTAGATATGAAACAGTAAGCTGTTACGGGCCCACAAGCGGAAGCATAAAATGCATTTGAGGAGTGCATTTTACGGACCGTATTTTTGTACTGTGAAAATATCTTCAGAGAGCTGCTTTTTGGAACCAATTCACGCCAGGTTTTACAGTCGCAAATCAAATTTACGGTCCGTATAAATAGTTCCGTAAAATCCTTCAATGGTGACGAATTTTGACTCTCTTCCTTGAACTTTGGACCTAAATTCAGATTTGGTGACCTCCTTTGGCCCACTCGGCCTAGTATTTACCCCTTTTATCTTTATAACACTTTTCCTCAAGTTTTCACTAAGGGTTTTGGATCAAACTTGTACTTTTTACTTCTTCTTCTTCAAGAGGATTCGAAGATCACCAAGAACACTATGAAACTTTCAAATTTTGAACTACTTCAATCCCAACTTGTTTGGTTTCCAAATTTCGGATCTAGGTTCCCCTCAACTAAGAGAAAAAAGCCCACTAGGGATTGAAGTCAATTGCACCTTAAATCACCAAGACCCACCAACTTGTTCTTCAAGTTTCCAAGAGCTTCAAATTTCAAAAATGATAGATTCTTCAAATTAACTCCAAATCTTCCCAAATTTTGGATTCAAGTTCTCTTCTACTAGAAGAACAAATCCCACTAGGTTTCAAGCTCCAATTTCACCCAAATGATCAAGACCCGACTCAAGCTCTTCAAGTTCTTCAAAACCCAACAATGGTAGAAATCAAACCCTAACTCAAATTTGACTTAAATTTCAGATCGAGAACCTAATAACTCTAAGGAACTTGAATCTGATAGAATTGCAAAATTGACGTCTGAATTACTATTTAGTAAAAACCGACGATTACAAGAAATGACGAGTTATTTACTTTACAAGCATGTGTTAAAATTAAGACAAATATCCCGCTCCGTCTAATTCGGGAAAATCGTTAATTAAAAGGCGACGTATGAATTACATCTCATTTAAGTGCATTTTTACATATTTGAAATATTAGTCGAAACTATGTCAATATTGGGCTCGTTTTAAAGCTCGCATTTTAAAACTGCGTATTATAAATCTTATTCTTGTCAAAAGTTATTTCACAAGGAATTTTTAAACCAATGCGTGATCTATTTTTTTTTTAAAAAGTATGTATTTTATTTTTGAAATGGGTATAATATTTTTAAAAAGGTGTATATTTTATAAAAAAAGAGGGGGAGTTTTTAATATCCCCCCCCCCCAATTTATTTTTCACGCGTCGATCATTTTGTGCCTTAAAATATTCTCTCTCTCTCTCTCTCTCTCTCTCTCTCTCTTTGAGAGAAAATAGTGGCGGCGCTAGGTTTCCACCGTGCCACCACTGTTCCACCACCATTCCTTCACCATTGTTAGCTTTGGTTGGGTATTTCCCCCACCATCTCTCATGGCGTGGGGATGCCCTGGGCGGAGCCTAGAGTTTTTAGCCATCCGGTGCCACCACACCACACGTGAGGGATGGTGTGTGGTGATTTGCTCGATGCATGGCTGTAAAACTCGTCCTTTGTACCAGTTTTGAGGATGTGTATTGTCCTCCTGTGACCAACGTTCCAATTTTTTTCATTTGTTTGGTACGATTTCTGATTTTTCGGTTATTGGTGCTATTCTTTATCTGTGCTACTGTCCTTTTGTACTATTTTGTGTGAATTAAGGGGATTTTAGTGTTATATGGATACGAATTAGGGATGGAATTAGGGATTTATCTTATCTTTACTTGATTTATTTGAATTAATTGGATAAGGTTTGTTGAAATTGGGGGGAAATTCGATTCTGAGGTTATTCTTGTCCTAGGGTGGAGATTTTCACTCTATAAACTGAGAATGTTTGTCACATTTTAAGGGGTTCGAAAGTTTTCATAGACGGCTAGGGTTTTGGATTATCATACTGATTTTTCCTAAATTCTACTGTTATATTATCTAGAATACACTATATAAAATACGACATTACCTATATTATACCATTTTTTCTACTACTTCGAAAATATTATCACTATACTAAAATTTCAAAAGCAAGGGTTTTTTTTTTTTAAGATTGTTGGGTGTTGGTGTTGAAGTGATGATCCAATTCCTCCATTTTGATCTTTAGGTTTCCCTATAAAAAGGTAATATTCTACCCTAGTTCATTTTTTAGGCTTATTCATGTGTGTTTATGTTCATTTGATCATTTAAAATGCATTTTTTGTTATTGCATTTTTGGCATTGAAACTGGTGGAACAAGCTCTGAACATTGTGAATTTGTTATATAGATGTTAGGTGGATATTTGACTCATATTATCGTTGTCTGATCTTAAGATTAGATGAAAATGGGTGTGATGTTCATTGTATTCTGCAGATTACTGTTACATTAGCCATATATTTTCAGATTTTTGTATATTATGTTGGTGTGATTTGAACTTGTTACTGTTTTATAGAAATTTTGTAATTTATGATCTTATTTTAGTTATTTAAGGATCATTAGGCAGTCTGAGGATCTTGTTATGAGATTTGAAAGTTTAAAATATAGTTGTTTGTTGAGTTATATTATTCAGAATCCTACATGTGATTTAGAACTAGCAACAACTTTTTTTTAAAAAAAAAATTAAAAAGGCTCTACTGTGGCAAGATTGGACTTCTAGTGTGATTTCTGTTGGATTCAAAACTATTTAAGTCTAAAATTTGCAGGAAGAATAGGTGTCACGGTTTCTTCTGTGTTGTGTGTCTAATTTGGATTGACAGGTTTCAAAAATTTGAAGTTGTTGGCTCATACTAATGTCACATGAACTATGAAATGATTTCCTTTAAGACTCATTGAATAAAGCTGGCTTTAGTGAAACACTCTTCCTTAAAATGATGTGTAAAATGTGTTTATGGGATCCTTAAATGTGTTTTGAAAATCCAGTATCTTGTTTGGTGTCTTATGAGTCTTAAACTTGTGTTTCTGGTTTCTTTTAAAAAACTGTGTGGTTGAAAAAAAAAATCAAAGATGAAGACTGGTAATTTATAGATTTGTTTTTGCCCTGTTTGAATATTGTCCTGTCCTTCCTTGGTCCTGTTAAGTCTCCTTTAAAAGGTTGAGCCGGAACATGTTTGAGATTCTGGAAACTGCTAGTGGAGTATGTGGACCTTTTTCTTAAAAAAAAAAAAAAAGATAAGAACCGGAGGTAAAAGATTGTTTTGGAAGGTTCATGTCACTTGTTGTCTGTCTTATTGATTTCTGAGAGTTTAAGTGTCATTTTTAACCTTGTATGTGTTACTAATGCCTATTCGGCAAGCTATTTAAAAGAGTTAGAAGGGTAAGGAGTTTTGGAGGTTTAATTTCTTGTTTTTAAAAAAAAAAAAAAAAACTAAGTATAACAAGCCTAGATTAGTACTTTTGAAGTTGTTGTGTATTATTTGTGGAATTGGTTTCTTCTTTCACTTGTCCGTGTCAAGAATTTTGAAGTTGTTGTGTGTTATTTGTGGAATTGGTTTCGTCTTTCACTTGTCCATGTCAAGAATACTCTATAATCTGTTGTTTTTGTGACTTGTGTCCTCTGGATTTGAGTTTTAGGGTCACAGTTCTTGGAACTTTCATCACCTAGAGTTTAAATGTATAGAAGAATTAAAACTAAATCAAAAGGTGTGTAAAAAGGACTAAGTGCAGGACTTGTTTTGTGTGGAATATTCCCTTGGCCATTTTGTTTGATTTACCCTGTGACTTGTACACCTTATCCTCCCTTCCCTGCTTATTTGGATATGCCATATCTGCACCATTTAGATACTTTTCTGACTCTATGAATATGATTGTGTTTATTCCAATAGAACTTCCTTTGTTGTGACTTGTTATGTTGAAACCTGACCTAAACTTGCACCTAAAATAGCATTATGTGCCCCTAAATCCTTCTACTTAAACTAGATAAGCTAAAATTGCTCAGTGTTGTCACCTGAAAGTTCCCTTGTTGAACTTGACCTATGCTTACTCCTAGGGACAGTATCATGTACCATTTGGATCCCTTTTGACTTTTATAACTTGTCTTGATTGCCTCTAATTGGAATTTCCTTTTGTTTGAAAACTTGCACTGATCATTTTTTTATCCACACTTAGGTCCTTAGTCCATTTTTGCCATCCTGAGAATAAAACTGAGATTAGATCACCATTCGAGATCTTGTGCTAGTATCTTTATAGGACCCATTGTTGCTAGACCACTTGTGTAACCTGTAATGAACCTTTACTAGTAAAACTGAGAACCTTGGACTATTCTAAACTTGTAACTTGAATCATTTGACATTTTAGTCATGTTTTGAGCCAAACTGGTTTCCTGTACTGGTAATCTTATTTCTGTGACCTTTTGTTTGGTAATCAAAGACTAAAAATGAACTGGACATTAGATTAATTTGTTGATCAGTTTAAGAATACACTTCTAAACTAGCCTAACTCACTCACTTGACTCATTGGCTCTTGATTTCTAAAAAACTGGAAACTAGATATTGCTCATGCCTTGTATTGACTGTGTCTTTGGTTTAATTTGACACTTCTCTTACCCCCTATCCTTTCACTACATTGCTGCTACTTGTCCTGGTCACTTTGAGTTCCCACCTTGGCTTTTTATTTGTGGCGTTATTGCCTCTATGCTACTTGATCCCTTAAGCCTTGCCTTGCCTTACTTGTTGACTTGTAAACTGAAACCTCCTACACATTGTTTTGCTTCCTTTACAATTGATTATCTTCCTAGATTTTGTTGTCATCTTGGGATTTAGCTTTTGTGACTAGATTTGAATCTGCTTAGGCCATTATGGTTCATCTAGTTGTTCTTGTTAGTTGTTTTGACCCTGTCGTAGCTTTGAAAATCCTAGCCTTGTTAAAATTGATTAGAAAAAAAGTAAGTTATAGTAGCCTTAAAATGAGATATTTGAGAGTTGTGGTTGTATGATTTCTGGGATCTGAGATGACTAAAATAGAGGATATACACTAATATATAGAGGGTATGCAACAATGTTTTGCTCTCCTAGGTGTGTATATTCGAGGTATATCATGGGTGTAATATAGTTCTTACACTTAGTTGGAAATCTGGAAAGTTATAGTTTGGGCCTCAGATTCTGGGCTGCATCTCTTTTAGCCTTTTAGACCCCCTTGCGTGTTTCTTCACTCAGCTTTTGTACTCTGCCTTGCGCTTTTCTTTTGTGATATTGTTTATAGCTTTTGGTTATTAATACGGGCTTGGCCCAAGTCGATGTATTTAATTTTTTGGCTTTGTAATTTATTTAGTTCTTAGCTATGTTGAGTAGTATATTCATATTGTGCATACCCGTTTGTACCCTTGTCCACCCAAACCCGTTGGTGGGCCCCAATGAGGCCCATCAACGTATCTAGATCAAGTCAACCCAACTTGGAGCAAAAATGGAGCATACGTCTTGGACCCGAGGATTTTTCCCCAAATGCATAACCTATTCTTATTGGGCTTGGTCGGCCCAATATCCCTATCTCTGTATTTATGCATTTAAATCCTATACTTGTGTATTCATTTATAAAATGGAACCCTTAAGGTTATCCCAATTTAAAGTCACCTAAACTCGATTTCTAAAACTGTGCAAAATGGATTTTGGAAACTTTAAATAGAACTTATAACTTTAAACGGACTGATTTAGTATAATTTGGATTAAAAATGATCAATTTCATAAATTATGGGACTGATTTAAACATTTTGAAACTTGTGGACTGATATGAACCTTTGGACTATGCGGACTGATTTAAAGACTTTATGGACTGTTTGACCATCTTAAATAAACTTGGACTATCTTGGACTAAAATTAGCTAAAAATCTAAAAAAATTAAGATATGGCTAAAATATGGACAATAATAGTATGCCAAAAAATGATTTCCAAAAAGATTAACCTAAAAAACCTTTTTATAAAACTCGGGTGAACTTACGTGGTGTTCTACTTAGGTTAACGCCTTCGGGTTTTAACCTAAGTGTTCTAGTCTGAAACCCAAAACACCCAATTTTGGGCAAAACTTTACCACTTTTATTTCGTGAAATATGATATTTTGCATGAATGACTAAATTTTATTGTGGGAATCTAAAACAAGAAAAGTTTTTTATCAAAAAATCATTTATATTTATAAGGCATAATATTATAACCCGTAGGTCAACCGTATTTTACGGATCCTTAATACCGGGGTGCCTAACACCTTCCCCGGGGGATCACCAGAACCCTTACCCGAACTTTGGTTAGATTATGATTCTTTTAAAATTTAACCATTTTGAATGAACCGTTTTCGAACTGGTTTTCCCAATTTCCTAAAAATTAGGTAGCAACTCTAAAATAAAGTCCATTTAGAGCACCATCCACGTAGAAGTATATTTTTTTCCTTTTCCCCGGTACGATTGACAACCGTACTTCCCCGGGACACTTTCCTTTTTAAATGAGGCAAGTGCAAAAATGAATCGGAAAAAATACAACCCACTACACACTCTCTACTAGTTCTTGAAAGATTAAGAGTGAAACTAAATGATTTTATCCTAGATCAACCTTAAAGATTAGCCTAAGTGAAGAATAACCCTTCTATGGCGTTGTTGTGATGTTGAGGGTTGTTGTAAGCTAACAATAGCTTGGATTTCATGTTGTGGCTGCTGTATAAGGTAAGTATATCGTCTTATTTCTTGTGCTGATGTAAATGAGTAAGAGAAAGCATAAACTAGTACCTAGGGATGCTAGAGGAGTTGTTGAGTTATGTAGACTGTTTTCTTGCTATTCTAGTGCGGTATAAGGCTGGAAAACTTGATTAATATGTTTGTTATCATGTTATAAATATTGTTGAGCTAAAATTAAAGGATACTTAAGGGGTGATATAGGTTATATGGGTTCCAATCTGAGTCTTGCTGCTCCTCATGAGATAGTGATGATTTATTATTGTTACATTGTGCCTTGTTGTTGGTGTTGTACTTGTTGTGTTGCTCAGGTTGTTGTTGTTGACATATGGAGTTGGAGGAAGTCAATGTTATAGGGGAGATGCTGCCCAAATTTTATTTAGTCGAGTTATAACTTAGTTCCTTCTTAGCATTAACCTGGACTTTATTGTGTTGTGTAGATTGAGTTGTATTATGGGTTGCTTTGAAAGGTAATGTGGAATCAAGGAGATTGAGGTATGTTAAGGCTAATCCTCCTTCTTTTGGCATGATCTAAAGTGAGATGAAACGTAAACGATATGTTATTCCATAACCAATCTACTCTTAGTAACTAATGTTGTCCACGTTGTTCCTTTCCTTATGAGGTTAATCCAAGCATGTTTATATGTGTGATCCTTAAGTCTCATTAAAGCATATGTTGATGGTATTGATGTTGTTACATCCCGTATTTTTGAACGTCGGATTAATTGTAAGTTGAGGTGGGGCCCACACGTCAAGATTTTTTTTTTGGGACATGTGACAAATTATATGAATCACATATGTGAAGTTAAACACAACTCAAGAAGGACCCTTGGGCCAAATCAAAGTGGAAGTCCTCCAAACGAATATTTTTAAGAAAACGTTTTCGGGTGACCTGACTTTGGGGGGCAAAAACGGTATTATAAGTTTCGAATTTGGAAAATACCAAGAAATAGAAGTTGTAGATAATTGAATTAGCTTTCCATCCATAGGTCGTGGGTTCCAAGGTGACGTCGATACAAGGAGATATGAACGTTTTAAGGTCGAAAGGTCAGTGGGCTAGGCCTAACTCGGGACCAACCGAGTTGGCCTAAAAAAATGAAAAGAAAAATTTGGGCCCAACTCAAAGGGGTGGCCGGCCAACAATGGCCCAAACCCATGGTCCTAATTAAATTTTCCATGTGCTAATAATATATAGTAGTCATTATCCTATAGAGGGTTCAAGAAAACAACACAAGGAGAAGACAAGAACAACAACTCAAGCCAATTTCGGGTTTGGCCATAGAAAAATCAACCCCCAAAATCTTGCCTCTAAAATTATTTTCTTGTTGAATTCCTACTAATTCAAGGTCCCTCTACAACTTGGTGTAGTTGTTTTGGAAGAAGGAGCACTTGGTTCCTCAATTTGATCATATATTCAAGTGAAGAAGATTAGGAAAAAGGGTAAGAATTCATCCCTTTTATTTGTGTTATGAAGTCTTGTTTGTGTTGTAGTATGTGGGAATGAGTTGATTGTATGGAAAAATGGAAGATTTCAAAGTGGGTATGAAATATAGTGTATGTAGCCGTGTTTGTATATTTTGTATATCTTGTGAATATTTCGTAGAAATGATATGAAATATTTCCAAATTATATTGTGATGATCTAGATTAATGATGAATGTGAAACCATTGAGATTAGTTTGGAAATTGAAGTTGAAATGAAGGTTATGACATTATGTTGAAAAGATAGTCAGTTAAGTTATATTGTGGTTATAGTGATTGTTGTTGTTGTTGATGTTGTTGTTGGGTTGTTGTTGATTGTTTTGGCCGAGTTAAATTCTCGGGGATGCTATGTGTATAGGGGAGATGCTGCCCAAATTTTTGTAGAAAAGTGTTGACTTGAGATTTAAGCCTAAAGCCTTATGGTTAACATTTGGTAAATGTGACCATTTGCAGATTTTGGACGAAACGGGAAGTGAACTTGGAAAGGCGTAAAGTGCGTAAAAGGTATGTAAAGCTATCCCGATTCTTCTCTTGGCATGTCCTAGGTGTACTAGGATTGGATTTGAACTTCGAAAGACATTCTGCCCATTGGAATCCGCAATTGAAAATGCTCCTTTTTCGTTCAATAGAATTGAACCCTCTAAGCAGGCTTACTGAAAAATTATGCAAACTTCTCCAAACTGCCTAGAAAGTTATGGAATACCCCTAAGACCTCTGTAGGTGACCCCATAAGCTTAATATACGTAATTTGAGCCCGCCGCCTTGTTTGTCCCGAGGCGGGCCCACTATTTCCGATTTTACCCTTATGGTCCTTTGTAACTTGATTTCAAGCAATTTTTAAGGAAACGTCTTAACTACTTTTCCGACTACTAATGATACTTATTCTGGATACTATATCGAGTCTCTGTAAAGGTACGATATTTTGTATTACGTTTAGCTCCACTATTCCCGCTTTGCCCTCTTATTGTACTATTGCCTTATTTTCGAATAATATAAAATAAAATGTTTTAACTATCCTTTCAACTACTAAGGAAAATCGTTTGCTGACTCCATCGAGTTTGGTAAGCTATTTTGGAATATGAAAAAGATTTCAGGAGGATTATTCTTCCGTAACTCATTATGACATATGACATACACTTGCTATGATTCCGTCCGACTTCATCGATTTGATTTGTCATTCGATATGCCTCATTGAGTCTCTGGAAATCTATGATATTTTTATTGCATTTAGTTTCTCACTACTCCATTCGTGGATGCCTCAATGTTTCCCACACTGAGCCCGGGCCAGGATATGTTGTCAAGCGTATTCCACTGCATTGTTCGCCGTGCCTCGATGTGAGGGGGCAGGTATATATGTACATGGGTTTTGGAGTATGCTGTGCCATGTACACACATTCTGATATGCTATGATTTGATATGGCCATCTGATATGATATGTTATGTTACGGGGTTATCCCCTACTCTGTTCCGTATGTATGGTGGCACCAGCGTCGGGGGGTGGCCACGTTCTGTTTGTCGAGCCCTTGACAGGGGCCGGATATGATATGTTGTATGTTTCTGAACACACTCCTCATGTTTTGAAAATATGCATTTGATACTTCAGATGTCACACTCACTTCTCTGTAAGTCCTGTTTCGGTTATGATCTTGTTCCGTATTGGGACCAGGTACGACATATGTTTTCAACAAATACTATTTATGCTTTATGATCAATATTTTGCTAATCTGGATATTCTGTCCATTTTCTGTACCTTCTGTTCTGATTATGACTTTGTTTACTACGTTCTGTGCTTTACATACTCAGTACATATTTCGTACTGACCCCCTTTCTTCGGGGGCTGCGTTTTCATGTCGCGCAGGTACAGAAGACAGATTTGCTGACCGCCTGCCTAGGACATCTATTCTGCTATATTGGGAGCGCTCTTTTGTTCAGATCCTGTATATTGGTACAGTTTGCCGCTATTATATATATGTATGCTATTCAGGGGTATGACGGGGCCCTGTCCCGTCTTATGATTATGTTATGATCTGTAGAGGTCTGTAGACATACTTGTGTGGGTTCTGTATATGTTCGGGTATGATACGATCTGTGACAGCCTCATCGGCCTCCATGTACTGTGTCGGTTCTTTTATGCTAATTACTAACGTCAAGTGACTTTTATATTTGAAATATTCTGTCATTTTGCTAATTTGGGTTATCGGGTACGTCTGGGTGTCCAGCACGGACACTAGTCGCGGCCTACGGAGTTGGGTCGTGACAGATGTCCATAATGTTATCGGAGGTGCAACAACCTTGTGTCACTCTGAAAGGCTCTAAATGTGTCTTTATCTTACTCATGCATCTATGTATATTTATGATACTATAATGATGCCCACAGAGTGGTGGCATTATATACGTGTATACATATACATACACATATACATATACATATACATGTGTACATATGTACACATATACATGTGTACATATGTACACATATACATGTGTGTGTGTGTGTATATAGTATAAAATGATCAATAGGACATAGAATACAACATATAATGGATCTACAAGAAAAATGTACTCATATACAAATACAAAAACAATTAAAACAAAATGAAATGATTTTTTGTAAAAGCGTGGTATACACTACTCACAGTTATGACAAAGATAATTATAAAAAGAAAAACCATAAAAAGTATAGAACTCAATATAATAGAAATTACCCTCAATATAATAGAAAGAAATATTATCTTAGAAAGTCAGCAGCGAGAAAACCTTATTTAGATAGCAATTGACATGTAAGAAAATATAGGACTAGGAGAAATTATAAAAATAGACTGGTTAAAGAAGAAGGTTATTAAGAACAAAGGTTAAGAGAGATAGATGAACAGTGTAACAAGATTTGGAGTCAATACTTAAAAAAAAAATACAAAAATAATGGGAGATAAACAGAAAACTTAGAAATATAACTACATGATAATAGGACATCTAGGAGTGAGGAAGTACCGAGTAGGATTATTTAAACATTTGGTAAAAATCACATTAAATTTTCTACTGAGTTCTTTGAACTTTCTTTTAAATTTTAGGAAAACAATAACCCCCTCTCTCTTTAAGAACTTTCTTTTAAATTTTAGAAAAACAATAACCTCCTCTCTCTCTTTGGTATCAGAGCAAGAAGATTTTTGAACCTTAAGACTATATTTTATGAGACAACCATTCACTACTAGACAAAGAAGGCCATCAACTATTAATAGACAAATTTCTATGAGACAAAATAGTTTTAGTAAATACATAAGTTTTCATTATCGTATGATACACCTTACTCGACAAAAACCAAGAAACACTAGAAAAACAAGAAGATTTCTTACTGAGTACGTTAATTACTTAGACATAGTACATCGAGAAGCTCTAGAAACTAATACGGACATTCTAAGTTTTAGAAATAATCTCCTTTGGAAAATACAATTTACAAACGACGAAATATTCAGAGCAGAAGAATATTGTCACACCCTAATCTTGATAGGGCATGATGGGCACCCGACTCTCATCAGAATCGAGCGAACCCTTAGACATTCACTCTATTAAAACCTGTCATTTCAAAAACTTTTAAGAACATAAAATTTTTTCAAATAGAAATCATTATCTCTATAACGATTATGAAAAATTTCAATCAATAAGTACTTTAGACCAATCTAAATCATCTGAAATACATACTCTTTTAAAATACACAAATGGTTCAGCTGACATCACTTTGTCGACATCTCGACAAACGTACCACAGGACACTGTCTGCAAAGTCTCTAATATAGGCGAAATACCATAACGTAAGTACTCTGACTCGGCAACACTCCGGAAGGAAATGGAGCTCACCAATTCAGCTGGAACATCTTCTAGCAATATCCTCTACTCATCTGTATACACCTGCGCGGCATGAAACGCAGCCCCCGAAGAAAGGGGGTCAGTACAGAATATGTACCGAGCATATAAAGCAATACTGAATCATAGCACAAGGAAAGTGCAGCAGTAACAAGTTTAGAAAGCAACCCGGGAGTAACCTGGAACACAATATACTGAGCATGTAAGGTGGTAAAAAATCATAATCTTAACTCGATTTAGGAGAGAAGAAATCACAATCTAACTCAATACCAGCAGCCTTCGCTGGAAGAAACATAAATGCATACACGAAGTCTCAAAACAATCTTTAAGTAAATAATGCAATTTAACACGCACGCCGCTTCCGACATGTTAACAAAATAGTCCCTTCGGACGGCCGCTTCCGGCATAATAACACCATAGTCCCTTCGGACGGCCGCTTCCGGCATAATAATAATAATGGCCCCTTCGGGAAACCGCTTTCGGCTTAATAATAATGATGGCCCCTTCGGGCATGCCGCTTCCGGCATAATAATAATGTTGGCCCCTTCGGGCATGCCGCTTCCGGCATAATAATAATGATGGCCCCTTCGAGCATGCCGCTTCCGGCATAATAATAATGATGGCCCCTTCGGGCATGCCGCTTCCGGCATAATAATAATGATGATGGTGTCAACACAACTCAATCCACAAATACCAATACAAAGAAATGATGCTATGGAGTGTAAACATAAATCGTAAATGAAACAAAATAGTAAAATCTCGCACCCCCTTCAGAGTGGTTTTGAAAATCAACTTTATGTTTCCTTTAGTACAAAACTAATTTTCTCGAAATCATTATTAAACCATAAACACGTTTCAAGTCAATTCGAGTTAGCATAAGAAAGTTATGGATATTATTCATTATAGAAACATCCATGAACGTTTCCAAAACAATCCGAGTTAGCATATGAAAGTTAAGAACGTTATTCATTATAGAAACCTCTACGAACATTTCCAAAACAATTCGAGACCATCTACGAAAGTTAGGGACATTACTACTTACAGAACTCTTTAAAAAAAACAAGAACTCTTTATGCTTTGCTTGTTATTCAATCGTACAATAAGCTCGACTATACTAAGTATACTCATATCAAAAAGTGAATAAGAATCATTAACAAGCTCGGAATCAAGAATAGAGTTACCCCAAGATACGTATCATACCTTACTTAGCTCTAGGACATGCCAAAAGAAAGAAAGGGTAAGCCTTACATACCTGGAACCTCCTATTAGCTACGCTTATTCGTCCGAGCTCGCAAGTCTACATTTAAGAGGATTTACATTAACATTAGCCTCTTTACCACGCACTTATTCCAAACTTCAAATCAACTATTCTATATTCTGCCGAAAATCGGGCAGCATCTCCCCTGTTTATATGCCTAGCCCGAGATTACAATTCAGCATCCAATCAACAACAACAATAATACCAATAGTAATAGCATCATTTCCAACACAACATATGCCATAAAACATCCCACACACCGTTTTCCCATTTTCTCAACCAACCAATTTGCGATACGACTAATTAATAACTTTATTTCCGTAAAGAAGCCGAAATTAATACCAACAACATCGATAACAACATCTTCAACATCCTACAAAATAAATACATATATTTTTATCCAAATTTCTCTTCAAGCCTAAATCCATAATTCGACAACACCAACAAACGAATTTATCACACTATTCTCTCCGTTCTAATCCGTTAAAACTTTGAATAAACTTGTTAACAATGAAAAGGAACCTTAATCTTACCTCAAGTGTGCATCCACCACGTCCACCCTCTTCTTCTTAGTTAATTTTTAGCTCAAATTGAAGGCAGCGCGACGTACGACACTTTTCTCTTCATGGGCTTCGAAATTCGGGGCTCAGATTTTGGTCCAAATTGATTTTTTTTTTCTCTAGGCTGTCCTCTCTCTTTTTCTCCAGAATTTTCTGGGTGTTTTGGTATGAAAAATTAGGAGATAAGGCTGAAATTTCACTTAAAAAGGTGTGGGTAATGGGCCTGATCCGGTTGGGCTCGGGTTGGGCCTGGCCCACTGACCTTTCTGTCTTAAAACGTCTATATCTCCTTATCCCGATGTCTCCTGTGAACCCACGACCTATGGTTGGAAAGATATTTCCATTATCTACAACCTTCGGTCTGCGAGTTTTCCCAAATTCCAAACTTATAATACCGTTTTGGCCCCTCGAAGTCAGATCACCCGAAAACATTTTCTTAAATCGTCCTTTTGGAGGGCTTACACTCATTTTTGGCTTATGGGTCCTTCTTAGGACTTGCTCAACTTCACATGTACTACCCATATATCTCTTCATATGTCCTTTATAAAATCCCGACATGTGGGCCCCACCTTAACTTATGGTTACGAGGGCTATCATTCAGTAACGTGTTAACTGATTTACTCCATACCATCTCCAAATGTCATATATATATATATTCTTATACTCGGATAATATAATCTTCATCCTTAATCCTTGTATAACTTTGCTCTCCCTTGAGCTCATACTAAGCCGTCTACAGTCTCGGTAACGCGAAATTTTCTGGGGTGTAACAAATATATTAGATACATATGACAAGTGAAGTTTATTCCGTTAGGATAATATATGAGAGATCATTATTTAGAAGCTAAACAAGAACTAAATAAGTTATACCCAGAATATATTAGATTAAGTAATTCTAAAGAAAATCAGCCAAGGTTACAAGAATTAATAGATATAATATCAGGATTAGAATATAGACTACTAGGATACATAAAATCTAGAAAATCTTCTCAGAAACAAACACAAAAACGTTTTAGACCATATTAGTTATTTTATATGAAAACTCAACTTTTTGTAAGACAAATAGCCATTAATTGTTGGTATTTATACAGGGATATAAAAAGGAGACGAGAATTAAGAAAAGTAGAAAAAGCTTTGAGCGCTTACTTAGAAGTAATAAATACATAAGCACTGTCATCAATAATAGAAAATACACTTTTACAAAGTTTTATTAACCAAGAAATTATATCTACAGTAATTTGGGAATTACAAGGTATAAGAGACAACATAGAACAATTCACACAAAGGATAAAGCATCAAAAGAAAGTTTGTAAAATAAAAATTCCATTAGGATAATAAACAAAGTTAGATAAAATAGATACATTAAAAAAATTAGAATACTTAGACTTAAGAATATATCCAGAAAACAAATATAGAATATTAAAATATCATATTGTTATAAATTGTAATTTCAGTAACGGAGAACATATATTACATAGTGAAGACAGACAATTTAATACATTAATAGATTTGATCATAAACCTTAGTGAAAAGTCCCAAGAAAATAATAAAGATACAGTTAGAATATTAGACGTAATAGAATCTTCACAAATTAAACAAAAGAAAATATTAGACAAACTAGAACGGAATTTTGATTTCTTAAAATCACAAGAACTAGAGCTTGATAGAAAAATTCAGTTTTTAAATAATAAATTTAACTTGGAAAAAATACCTACAAAAAACGAATTAGAAAAATTAGTCAAAGCTATTACAGAAAAACCAAAAGAAATAGAAATAAAGACAACCCAAATAGTAGCTCAGATAACGCAACAGGTAGAAGTTTTAACTAGTGAATTTAGAGAATTAAAGAAGACAATAGAAGAGCTAAAAGAAATCTCTCTTTCATTAGTGGGCCAAGATTAGCACATATAGAAGCCTCAAAATTAACAGAAAAATCCCTTTCTTTACCACAAGACTATAAGGAATATATACCTACCGCGAAATCAGATCAAATAATACTAAAATAAAATATTGCTATAATCTCATTACTACTGGAAGTTAATACAAAATTGGATAAAATAATTAAAGAAAAAGAGACGAGCTAAAATAGAAACTCCAAGAAATAAAAAAGTACACGAATTAATAGACCAATTAAAAAAGGTCGAAATAACACCTCAAAAAGAAAAAGTTAAAATAGTTAGAAAACAACAAAAATGGACTTTATTCAATTAGATCGAGAAACGAAGGAGGATCAGAAAGACAAGAAAGACCAAGAGTAAATTTTTCAAATAATAGAATAGGTAATAATCTACTATCAAGAATTTTAAGTAGAAGAAGACCAGAAGAAGATAACCAACAGTTAAGTGAAGTAATATACATAGATAGAGATATACAAATATTCCAACAGAATCAATTAAGACTACTAAATCCATAGACTTTATACAATATAGGTGTCACGACCCAACCCCGTAGGCCGCGACTAGTGCCCGAGATGGACACTCGTACATGCTTACTAACCAAAATCTGTTTGCACTTAACATATTAAGGACCTTCGTGCATGCTAGGCAACATATCACTTATATCGTTACTTATAATATAGTCCACAAAGCGATCAAGTTATCGCAGTGTAGGGAAATGCCAAACATGAACCAAATTAACATAACCGGACAAAACGACCCATGACCCACATACATGTCTACAGGCCTCTAATACATACAACAGAATCATATGACGGGATAGGGCCCCGTCGTACCCAAAATAACCATAAACACAAAGGTATATATATAACAGAAGGATCTGTACCAAAAGTATGGGCTCCGGATCAAAGGAGCGCTTCAGAACAGCAGAATGTGTACCCTAGGCTGGCGGATCACCTCAATAAGCGTCTGTACCTGCGGGAATGAAACGCAACCCCCGAAGAAAGGGGGTCAGTACGGAATATGTACTGAGTATGTAAAGCATGGAATACAGAAGACAGAAACATAACCGGAACGACGGCACAACAATAAAGGTATTATCCAGATTATTAAAGCGCTATTTCGAAATCACAAATCATGTATGCAGATGTCAGATGTCAGAAAAGTACAAACTCAGAATATCAGAATGATTATTTCCCAACACAGATCATATAGGCCGAAGTCATCTGTCAAAAGAAGTACAAAATACCAAAAAGCTTACTTTCCAAACACAATCGTGCAAATCGGAATCATGTATCGTACGTGTGCATATAACAGATCCCGGCCCTTTCGTAAGGGACGCGGTGAACAGAATCATCAGACACCAAATTTAGATGTCATATATGCATGTAACAGATCCCGTCCCTTTAGTAAGGGACGCGATGAACAGAAAAATATCATATGCCAGAATCATATATCAGAAGAAATACAGAAGGTAAGTAGCTTATCCAGAATGTCAGAATGCTTACTTTTAAATCACAAATGATGCATATCAAAGTCATGCATGGGGCACAGGAGCATGGTCGCCATTCCTGTCTCTGGCGCCATAACACGCCATACTCCAAAAGATATCATATCTCCGAACATCTCCGTCACATAACACATCATAGCATATCCTCGGTACCCGGGGACATATAACACGCCGGGGAACCGGACACATCATACTTCGTAACATATACACGGTACCAGGGGACGGACAAATATACACAGTACCCCGAGACCGGACACATCATACTTCGGAATTCATATATGGAACCCGGCCCTCGAACTAGGGGCTCGGCGAACCATCCGCACGATACATACCGGCCCGGGACCCGGTGAAAGAGATCATGACACATGCACGAGCAGAGTAGTGCGGAAACCATATGCATATACAAATTTAAATGAATCCCAAGACTCGACGAATAAATACATATACATACTGATATTAGAAGGCTCAAGGTAAGCATCGAGTCCATCGGAATTAGTATACAAAAGTTACGAACTTTCAAATTACAAAACTTTTGAAAAACACATCATAGGTTAATTTCTGAAAATTTAGTATCATTCATTTTGAGGAACTTTCAAATAACTTTATAGGGTACTTCAAACGGAGCATTAGAATCATATACACATATCCGAAATATACCATATAAAGCATTTCACGAAGACTCGATGGAACAACACAACGACAAGTCAGGTAAAATAAATCGGATGGCGGAATGATACGAGGGCTGTCTCAAAATAGTATTTCTGGAATCGTATTTGCACCTCAAAATGTATATCAGAATGTAACGGAGCAGTTAAAACACTATCCTTTGGTAGCTAAAACTATAAACAAAAGTTCCCTTTAAATACCGTACGGAAATAAGTCAAATAGAACAATACAAGAAGGTCTCGGAAATCATGGGCCCACCTCGGGTCAAGTCGAGAGGGCATACATAAATTACGAATATTAGACCTTATGAAGTCATCCACAAAAGTTGCAGGACAATCCGGTTCCATTTGTGAAAGTACGGACGTTTAAACTATTTTCTTATCAAAACATAAAGTACCTAATTCAACTTCATTGAATGAATAGGGGCCAAAATTAGGCTCGGATTTCTAGGAATGGAGTTTTCCCCAAGACACGTATCATAGCCTATTACGACTAGGACATGCCAAAAGAAAGAAAGGTAGGATTTACATACCTTATTTGCTTCTTACGCTTGTCCAAACTCAAATCCCGTTTCCTCCAAAATCTACAATTGGTCACAATTGCCAAATATTAATTATAAGCCTTTAGGAATTCAATCTTAAATCCATACTTGTCTACAGAAATTTGGGCAGCATCTCCCCTGTAAATGTGCCATCCCCGAGAATTCAACTCGGCCAAAAATACAACAACAAATCCGAGAATTTAACTCGGCCACAATATCAACAACAATACCAACAATTATCCTAACAATATCCACCATCGATTCAAAACGCATACTAGCATTAGCAACTTCGTTCTACAACTTCAACGGCGTCTCAATTATATTCAATTCATATTTGATCACACATTCAAGTACTAATCCAAGATCATTCAACACAATTCAAAGCATTTCATATCATTTTACAAAATATACAACAATCCCACCAAAAACCATAATTCACCCGAAACCTCCAACCTTCGACACAATATTCACAACACATATTCTTTTTCCAATTTCATCAACAACAACAACAATTTGCATCTTACAATTCCATTCCCACAATTTCATAAATTATAATAAAATCACAAAATTTCCTAGAACAACTTAACAACCAATTTTTCATACCAACTTGAACTAGTATCCTTCCATTTACATTACAAGGCCACCACAACACAATTAACATAATAAATAAAATTTTGATCATTCCTCTCCATCAACAACCATTTTCGGCCACACACACACATACCCATAACACAAAATTTTCATGCTTTACATTCACTTCCATATACTACAATATATATATATATATATATATATATATATATATATATATATATATATATATATATAATTCTTCCAAGAAAAAAAGAGTAAAATTCTTACCTTTTCCAAATTCTCCACTTGGTAAAAAAAGTACTTTCTTGCTTCCAAAGTTGTATTACATTGAAGAGGGCTTTGAGCTTAGTAGTAATTCCACAAGAGATGAATTTTTGAACTAAAGATTTGAGCTCCAATTTTTTTTTTCTTTTCTTTGGCCGTATGGCCCTTTCTCTTGGCTCTTGCTCTCAATTTTTTTTGTTTTCTTGAATCTTCTAAAAGAAGATGACTAATGGCCCCATTTATTTATTTGTTGTATTGAATTAATTTGGCCCATGGTCTTGGGTCTCTTTTCTATTTATTTATTTTTTTGTGACTTTTTCCTAGCCCAATTACTTGGTTAAATAATTTGTAATTCACGAAGCTAATTTCCAAAATTCCAATTTTGCCCTTAGCCTTCCTCTATATTTTTGCGTCAATATTTTTCATGAACCTCAACATATATATTAACCAAAATCAAAATATTACCTCAATTCTTGCAAGTCACAATTATTTCAGATTTTTTTTCAAATATGCGAAATACGGGATATAACAATAGGACAGTTCTCAAGTATAGCACAATTATACACACATTATAGGGAGGAACAATTATCAGCCATAGAAACAGAAGTTACAACTATAAACTTAATAAATCCAGAGGCAGTAAGACAAATAAAAAGTACTCGAAGAAGTTTAATGCAGATGGGATTATATATTAGTAATAGGATTAAAAGGATTAACTAGAAAAAATCTTGGAACTAAAGTATTAATAGAAATCCATGATGATAGGTGGTCAGATATGAAGAAATCAATATTAGGAATAACAGAAGTAGATATGACAAATAATGGAGGAATTTTTTACATTAGCCCAGACTTCATAATAACTTTAGCAAAATTCGGAAAACATATTAAAATAGGAATACAGACAAAAGGATACGAAGAAATGTGTAATGGTAATAATTTATTAATGTGCGTAGGATTTCTAGGAAAAATGACCAATAATAGTAATACAAAATTCAAAATCAAGGTAGAAGTTGTAGTGGAAGTAATGGGAAATAGAGGAATAAAATCAATAAAACCTATAAAAATAAATCCTGAAGAATATGCAGGATTAGAATGGAATTTAGAAGACTTTAATAAGAAAAAGATTTTGCAGCCAGAATCTCACCTAATGTACACTAATTCTAGAGGAGAGACGTCTGTAAGATTTACTAATTATAATTATACAATACAAAGAGATATAGAAGAATAAAGTACTTTAGACAAAAATGACACTACTGAGTCAAACCTAATGAATATAGAACTAATACAAGAAGATTTTGAAGTTGATATATCCATAGAAAGAGCAAAAGAAATCCACAAAAAAGACAAAAATAAAAAATTTAAATGTAAAGGATGTAAATTAGGAAATTTGACATTAGAAGAAACAATAAACCATTTTAAAATATGTGAATTTAGAACCGATAATTGGGGATATAGAGTAGAAAGTATGTCCTAAAAGAAATTAGATGAATTTGATAAAATATTAGAAGACATACAAGAAAGTGATGAAGAAATAGAACTAGATTCAATAATAAGTCAAAAAGAATTAATGGAATCTAGTGCATCTAGTTCTAGCCCATTCCAAAGAACAGCTGGTGAACAATACACAGTAGACACCAGTACAGGAAATGTACCAAGAAGAAGAGTTTTTAGAACAGCAGGAGAACCCATAGAAAATATAAAACCATCAGGAAAAAGAATGCCTATAGAAGAGCATATTACCCTCCAAGAAGGAGGTAATAAAGGTAAAATACTAAATATGGCAGCTCATGATTCACAAAGGTGGAATTCAATAATAGACCTTTGGAAAGGAATAGTAGTAGCAGACTATATAAAAACCTATAATGACACAGATGCAGAAACAATGTATAAATATCTAGAGACATTTTTAGGAGAATCAACAAAAGCATTATGGGAAGCATACAAAGAAAATTTCCCAATGGAATTCCAACTCTTAGTATCCATGGGAGAAAATTCATATAATTTTACTAACAAGACACATGCTTTAATTACAGGAGAATACCCAAATAGTGGATTATTAGTATTACAAAGAAATGCTTTAATAAAATTAGAACAATTAAGTATAAGTAGTTGGTTTCATATTAAAAAAAAATTGAATGATTATTTTTATTATTGTACTATTAGTGGAAATGTTTTTGATCAAGAGTTAGGTAAAAACACTATTTAATAAATTACCAGGAGCCTTAGGAAGAGAAATAGAAGATAGATGGAATAAGAGAGACAGAGTAATACTGTTACACCCCTCGTTTTTGTAGTGGTAGAACCTATGGTTTCCTAGTCGGGTATGTCTTTGGAATAGAGACAAGAGCTCGATTTTGGAAGTAGAAAGTGTCTTGCCCCATGTACAAGGGTACCAGCAGGTATTCTTGGCAATTTGCAGGATTAGAAGTTGAGCGAATCGAATCGACGCGATCTGAACTGAACCTGAGAAAATCTGCAGACACCAGTCATCGTCGACGGGTCGTCGACGTGGTCGACGGACCGTCAATGTGTGGCATCGACAGGGTTCCGTAGCCCTGCATCTGCAAGCGCAGGTCAACGGAGCAAGTCGACCCGCTCGTTGAACCGCACCGTTGTAGCCTTTTTAATTCCGAGTATAAATATGTGGTTCACGACCCTATTTCTTATTTTCTCTCTTCCAAATCAGAGAAAACCCTAATATATTCTTTCCCAATATTTCCTATCATATTAGTGAAGATTTGACAAGATCCGAACCCTGTAAACCCAAGCTTATAAAGAAGAAGGTTGATTCCAGGGTTTCTTCAAGGTTGTGAAGCTTAGGAAGTTGGAGTTGAAGTGATTCTTAGAATCTTAGACCCCTCAAGGTATGTGAATGATTTATACTCTTGTATTTGAATTAATTATCAAGAGTTTTAGTGATTCTAAGTAAATAGAGGGTATTTGTGGAAGTGGTAAGTTGATGAAGGGCAAGGTAGGGATTTGAGTCTATTTTAAGAGATGATTGGGGGTATATTTTTATGTGTGTATGTGTGTATATATATATATATATATATATATATATATATATATATATATATATATATATATATGTTGTCATTGTGTCATGGGTATTGTGGTTAATGTTGGATCGAATGAGAAGTTGAAGAGTTACAAGCTTACAAAGAAAATTATTGTCTAATTCGTTAAGCTTTATATGTATTTGAGGAGGGTTAGTAAGCGAGGTAAATGGTCTAATTAAGGCCTATGCTATCTTAATTGTAGACTTACAAGTTCGAGAGGTAGAAGTTGGACGATTGGTTACACTTCAAGGTATGTTAAGGCTATCATTTCCTTCTTTTGGTTACGACATGAACCGACAAACGCGTAAGCGAGCTTCCATATTACTCTACTCTTAGAAGCATAGGGAGTACTTCAGTCTTTGATGTTCATGTACCCCGTTTATGATTGCTCCTTCTGTTCATGGGTCCAGCTTTATGTATATAGTTATTCATGCATTACATTCACTAATATATATGTATTTTGACCCGTGACCAGAAGTAGTTATATAAGCAAGTATTAGATGTATATGGGGTATGGAAAATGGGTAGGCGTTATATACGCATTACCACCTGATCAGCCGGTGCACCTTGATGATGATATATGGATCGGGTCGTATGTTCCTCGGCATTATTATTATATAATATATGGATCGTGCCGTATGTTCCTCGGCATTATTATTATATGATATATGGATCGGGTCGTACGTTACTCGGCATTACTATTATATGGGATATGGATCGGGCTAAATGTTCCTCAGCACTATGACCTATATTTATGTATATGAGCATGATTATCATTGAGAGCATGCATATTTTGCGCCCACAGAGGCATAGTTAGTTATACAGGTTGATGCAGATACATACAGATACTAGTTCATACAAGTACATGCAGACAGTTACTTCAACTTATGAGTTCAGATCTTATTCACGATTCTTATATGTACATGATTGTTCTTACGCCTTTCATACCCATTACATTATCCGTACTGACTCCCCGTTGCTCAGAGGGCTGCGTTCATGCCCGCAGGTTCAGGTAGACCGACAGGTGGTCCAGCTTAGTAGGACTTCTATCCAGCAGTGGTCAGTGCGCTCCATTGATCCGAAGTTGCAGTTTATTTTGGTATGCTATCCTTTTGGATGTACATGCATATGGTATGATGATGCCCTGTCCCGTCCTTTCTACAACATTCATTCTAGTACAGGCCTGTAGACAGTTGTATGTATTAGTCAGATGATGTAGCCTTGTCAGCTCCCATTCTTTTGTGTACAGTACATGTAGCGGCCTAGCTGGCTTGCACTGTTCTTCAGTATGTATGTGTATATGCAGATTGTACAGAGTTTTGATGTTTCCTTTTTATGAGATCAGTTTATGCCATTTATGAGCCCTTGATTTTCAGTATGGTTCAAATATGTGTTTAGGGGTGTTTGGTCGCTAGAGGTCAGACACTCGTCACGACTCATCGATTTGGGTCGTGACAAATACAAAACCCTAGTCTAAAATGGTCAATAGGACATAGAATACAACATATAATGGATATACTACAAGAACAATGTACTCATATAAAAATACAAAAATAATTAAAACAAAATGAAATGAATTTTTGTAAAAGCGTGATATACACTACTCAGAGTTATGACAAAGATAATTATAAAAAGAAAAAGCATAGAAAGTATAGAACTCAATATAATAAAAATTATCCTCAATATAATAGAAAGAAATATTATCTTAGAAAGTCGGTAGCTAGAAAATCTTATTTAGATAGAAATAGACATGTAAGAAAATATAGGACCGAGAGTGTTACACCTCGGGAAATCTTCCGTTGGTACGCAAGTGAATGATCTAGTGAGGAGTACGAGTATACGGTATTTCCATAAGTAAGAAACAACGTTTGACGACCCTAAGTAAGATTCCGAAGGCAATTGCAATAAGAGATAGGTTATGCTTCACAAAGACTAATTATAGGTTTTGGAAAAATGAAAAGTTGCAGGTTTGCATTCTGGCCAGCTGGTCGTAAAGTGAAATACGGACCGTAAAGTGGTATATGGTCCGTAAGCTGCCATGTCGTATTTTGGCTTCCAAAACTTCAACTTTCTGCCAAATGATCAAATGGTTAAATACGACCTGAAATACGGACTGTAAAGTGGTTTACGGCCCGTAAACCATGATCATAAATCACCATGTTTCAGCCTGAGTTTCTAGTTCGGTTATGATTAAATACGACCATGAAGGACGGTCCGTAAACTGGAATACGGACCGTAAACCAAGTTTACGACCACTGTGTTGTTCATTAAGATCAGATTTTGAGTCATTAAATAAAGGGACCAAGGTTATTTCATTTCACTTCTACTCCACACCCCTTCTCTCTAAAACATCTCTCTACATATATTCCACAAGCATTCAAGGATATTTGGTGGTCAACAACATTAAACAAGTGAGTCAAGTGTAAGCAAACCCATTAAGGATCATTCAAGTCAAGAAATCTCATGGAGATAAACTAGGGTTTTTGCTTAAGTGGAGTATTATCAACTAAAGCTTGTTCCTACAACATCTAAGGTACGATTCATGATATTTCTGTGTTTTTTAAGGTATTTAAGAGTTGGAATACTTGGATTGTAGAAGAATATGGTAAAATGGGTCATGAATGTTGAATAGTGCCATTTTGAGAAATAGTTTGGATTGAATCATGATTGTTGTTGTGTTGTGACATGAATGTGTTATAAATGACGTTGAGGACATGGGATAGGCAATGTATGTGAATGAACATGGTTATATGATATGGCCACGGATATGGCTAATTGAAAGTAAGTCTAGGAATATGGGTAATGTGGGTGGATAACGACTATGGTTGTAACATTGTGAATGTATTGTTGACGTTTGGGAGTTGATTTACGATATGGGGGAAAGTTGTATAAATAAAGGAGATGTCGTCCGATTTTCCTTAGCTTTGGTCATATATGCTAGTTGTCGATTCTGACGGTAGTATGCCCTTAATGAAGGTAGACACGTGAGCTTCAGAGGAGGACAGGCAAGTGTGAAATAGTTGAACGGAATATGTAAGGCTAACACTTCTTTCATAAGGCATGGTTCTTTGGCCAAGCATCTAAATCTTCTACGAGCTTATGAGGTTCTCCAAATGCTTCTATCTTCAAAGCTACTAAGCTTATGATTCACGATATGCTACGATTGTACTAAGTTCCTCGTATGACGAGTAGGCCTATTAAGGTAAATGTGATGATTGACGATAGTAGTAATAATGATGTTGACGACGATTGTGATAATGATGTTAATAGTAATGATGCTTATGAGCTAGTATGTGTATGTATCTACGTATGACTATTATGGAACCCCGAGCTTATGAGGTCGGGTATGATACGTAAATAAGTATGTATACGACTACGAAATGCGCGCACACCTTTGCAGATGGTACAGATAACCCTGACGCCTTGGTAGGGCCAGGTATGAGTAACCTTGAGCCTTGGTTGACCAAGTATGCATGAAACACCGATCTTACGTGGTCGGGTATGCTATGTAAATGCTATGTATATGATATGATTATGTATACGATATGGTTACGAGTATGAATACGAATATGATATGATATGAATGTGAATAAAGATATGTATACGAATACGAGTACAAATACGGAACGGAAAGATCCTAGGCAAGACAAGTAAGTGCCTATTACTGTCTCCCATTCTATGCTACTTCTTATGTTGCTATTTATGCTCTTATATTGAAATTGATCATGCTTTATATACTCAGTACATTCTTCATACTGACGTCCTTTTATTTGTGGACGCTGCGTCATGCCCGCAGGTGGATAGGGAGATAGACTTGATCCATAGCTGCTTTTCTCAGAGGTTTCGGAGCAGAGCTCCATTTCATTCGGAGCCGTAGCTTTTGGGTACTTATTCTTTTGTGTATATAATTATGGGCATAGCGGGGTCCTGTCCCGCTCATGTGTTATGTCATACTCTTCTTAGAGGCTCATAGTCACGTGTACATGGTTAGGTATGTCTGGCCTTGTCGGCCTATATTTTGTATGTCTTTTGGTAGCCTTGTCGGCTTATGTACATTTGATGTGGCCTAGACGCCAATTATGATATAAAGGCATTGTCGTCCAAAGGGACTAGTATGATGAATGAATAGATTTATATGTTTAACTGTATGGCTCACCTAGACGTAAGCATAAGTGTAAGTTAAGGGGGTGCTCGGGTGGGCTAACACCTGGTGCTCGTCGCGGCTGTCACACCCTAATCTCACTGGGTGTGATGGGCACCCGACCCTTACTTAGAGCCAGGCGAACCCTCTGACTCTTAATACACACATAACCTCTTTGGGCCTTTAAATCAAATAAACATGAAATACATAGTAAGGTTTTCAGAAATATTCTTTTTCTTTGTTCTCAAATCAACAGAATCTGTGATCATATGGAATTTATCACATAATACAGAATGACACATCGGCTGATGGAGCCGCTTACAAAACTGAAATTCTATACCCACGACTCTGTCTGTAAAGTCTCTAACTTCGAACGAAACATCACAGCATAATACTCTGACCCGGCAACACTCCAGGGCAAATGGAGCTTGTCAATCCAGCTGAAGCATCTTCTAGTAATGTTCTTTACTCATCTGGGTGTACCTGCGTGGCATGAAACGTAGCCCCCGAAGAAAGGGGGTCAGTACGGAATATGTACTGAGTATGTAAGGCATGGAATACAGAAAAGAGGATCATAACTGAAACAGAGATTTACCAGAATCAAGTATGACCTTTTAAAACATCAAACCACTTGCCTTTTTAAGTGAAAATCATGCATATTCACATCATATCATATGTACAGATAACGTGTCCCGGCCCTCCAGTGAGGGACTCGGTGGATAAATCATACATGTCCACATCATATATCATATATGCGTAACGTGTCCCGGCCCTCACGTGAGGGACTCGGTGGATAGAATCATGCATGTCAACATCATATACCATGTATACATATAACGTGTCCCGGCCCTCTATTGAGGGACTCGGTAGATCATATATACATAACGTGTCCCGGCCCTCTATTGCGGGTCTCGGTGAATAAAGCCATCATATGCCATCCTGGCCGCCATCCCCATATCATCATATCATCATGTACATATACATATAACGTGTCCCGGCCCGCAAGTGAGAGGGACTCGGTGAACAATGCATTGGGATGCGCACGATAACATACCCGGCCCGGGACTCGGTGAATAGACATATTGAGGCGTGCACGAGCAGAGTAGTGAGAAACTATATGCATATAAATCAAGACTTGATAGATAAGTATACTTACCGACATCTGAAGGCTCAAAAACAAGTTTCGGGTCAATCCGACTTCGTATAAGAAAGTTACGAGCGTTTGAAGTACAAAACCTTCTACGAGCGTTTCAGAAGCTATTTTTGGAAAATCAAAGCAACAATCATATCAAGTACCTTTCGGGTATCGTTATGGATCAAACCAAATAGAGCTTTTGGAACTATATGTACGTATCAAAACGTATCAAAGACTCGAGGGAATAATCAAACGTGCTATCATTTGAAAATCAAAACTTTAATCATATCAATTATCTTTCGAATGCCATTCGGAAACATATCAAACAGAACTTCGGGCATCATAGATACGCATCAAAACCATAAGAAACAACTTATGGAAGTCAAGAATATTAGCCATCCTAGTGGCTCTAAGAATAGGAAATTTCTTTGAAATCATACATATACGTCATTTGCTCGTTTCACAAAGATCATGCAAAAAGAAAGAAAGGGTAAGTCTTACATACCTGTGCCACGCCTTATTAGCTACGCTTATTTATCCAAGCTTGCTATTCTACATTCAAGAAGATTTTACATAACCATTAGATTTGTCGTCATATACTTGTCTTAATCCTTCAAATGAATTCATTTATAATCTGCCGAAATTTCGGCAGCATTTCCCCTGTAAATACAACATCCCCGAGAATCCAACTCGGCCAAATTATCAATCAACAATCCGAGAATTCAACTCGGCCAATTTATCAACAACAACAATCCCAATAATCATGCCAACAACATCAATAATTAATTCAAGACGCATTTCATTAATATTCAATTCAATCCAAAATATATTCAAGCTAACACCAATGATCCCACATTCAAGTATTTTTCCGAAATCATTCTAACATGATTCAAGAATACTTCAAACAATTCACATAACATTCACAACAACCCAATCAACATGCTACTTCACCCGAAACCTTCCAAATTCAATAAGAACAATGACAACACATTTTTTTCTTTCAAATTCAATTACAACAACCCAACTTACCATCTTCCAAACACATGTCTCACCTTAAAATTCTTGAATTATATTTACAACCTACACATTAACAACTCTATTCTTATAATTATGAGGAACCATTCTAATACCACACCAACTTCTTCCATAATCCACAAACGATTTCAACTTCATTTCAAACCGTTAAATCTTCATTTAACATCATAGAATCCACTACAACAACAATTAAAATACTAAATAAAATTAGTTCATCACTTCCATACCATGCAACTCCCACACGGCTTCACTATACACATACACATTTCATAAATTTCATTCATTTCTTCACTCTCCAACATATACAAATCATCCATAACATATGTAAAAGAGGATTGAACACATACCTTTTTCACTCAACTTCTTGGCTTGTCTAAGGTTGTGAACTTGCACAATTAAATGATTGTATTGCTTCAACAACCATTCCATGTTAAAGAGGATGTTCCAATTGGTTGGAATACTAGAAGAAATAATTTTTCTTGATCAATTTCCACGGAGCCAATTTTCTTGGCTAGGGCCGAATGCCCCTCTCTTCTTCTTCCTTTCTTTCTTTCTTGAAGTTTCTTGTTTTGGAAGGAGGAATATGTCTTATTTGACCACTTAGGTATATATATATACAAGGCTCCTACAAATAGGAATATGAACACATGGCCATGGGTGGGACCCACTCCCTTAAGCCACACGGCCACAATGGCCCATTCAAGAACTTTCTTGAATTGTTGTGAAATTCCCATTTTTCCCCTAGCCTTTCCACAATATTACCATGAACCATTTTGCGAATTTCCCTTTTTACCCTTAGCCTTTCTCAATATTTCCATACCAATAATATTCATAAATAATATTCATAAACAACTTGTATATTAAACAAGATCAAAATATAGCTTTGCCCTTAACTTCTCACAATTATCTTGAATTATCCGAACGTACAAAATACGGGCTATAACAGCGGCCCTCCAGGCGGGTCGTGACAGAGAGAAATTATAAAAATAAACTAGAATGTTTTACTTGTGGAAGTATAGAACATCTAGCAAATACATGTCCAAAAAGAATAAATAATAAGGCAAGAAATTCACAGTTAATTGAACATTTTCAACAAACTTTGATAAATGTAGACGAGTACATGTCTGATACTGAAAGTGTATATGCCATAGTAAGTGTAGACACTGAAGAAAAAATTAAAACAGACTCATCAGACTCAGAAGCAGAAGAACTAATTAATGAAATAGGATTAGAGAGATTAGATTTGGAATCAATTCAAGATGGTAATTTGGCAAATATTTCAGAAGACTGCAATCATGAATTCGAAAGAAATAAAGGATTAGATAGTAATGCATGTTTCTTTTGTAAATGGTACCCTAGTAGAGAAAAAAGAGCTAAATGTAAGAATTGTTATATAAAAGGCTGTATAATGTGTATAGAAAAAGAATTAGAAACAAAAATAAACAAAGAAGAAAAACATAAGAAAATAGAAGATCCTACTATCAACCTAAGGATAATCACGTTAGAAACAAGAATAAATGTTTTATAGACTAGACTATATAAATTAGAAAAAGGAAAACAAAGAAAGGAGGATAGTGAAGATGAACAAATAAGTCTATATAATATACAACCAATAATTAGACCATTAAAAACAATACCAGAAGATTTTCAAGAAGAACTAATGAGCGTAGAAGACCATGAGGCATTGGTATGTAATGAGGATAAAAAATTAGGAACAATAAAGATACTTGCAAGAATTAAAATAGATGATTATGAAATAGAGACTTTAGCTTTAGTGGATTTAGGATGCACAAAGTGTATAATAAATAAAAGGGTAGTTCCACCAAATCTAACAAAAATCCTAGAAAAAACAGTTGCAGCAATGCAAATGGATGGAACTCGTAACATATATAGACACTATGTTAATGAAGCACACATTAGCTTTATAAATACATGTTCAGAATTTTATAAACCTAGCTATAAAATGGATAAAATATGGGTAAGAGACTTGAATATAAATGTAGATTTTGTCATAGGATTAGACTTTATGTTACATAATAATGGAAGTTGTATGATTACAAGAGATGGAGTAATCTTCTTAAAGAATATTACTCATACACTAGTACATTGCTCATAGGACTAAAACTAGAATCCGACATAAGAAAATCCAAACAACAGACCAAATAAACCAGCAAAAGAAAAAAGATAGTTGTTGTGAAGACTGTCAAAAAAATAATACATGTTGTAAAAGAAAGATAGAAACAAAGAATTTAATTCTAGAAGAGGAAGAAATACTAGAAGATGAAGATCTAATAGAAAAAGATTATACTTTAGTAGATATAGAAACAGAATTATATAATATTAAAACAGGAATAGAAATAATAGGAGTAATAAAAAATCAAAAGGATTTAAAAAATATAATAAAAATACTAGATGAGATAGAAATTATAGGAGAAAAACCTTTGAAACATTGGGAAAATAACAAGATTATATGTAGATTAGATATAATAAATCCTGAATATGTAATTAAAACAGCCTCAATAGAAGCTACTAACCAAGACTTAGAAGACTTTAAAATCCAAATAAAATATTTACTGAACCTAGGAGTAATAAGAAGATCCACCTCTAAACATAGATCTGCAGCCTTTATGGTAAGAAATTGTTACACCTCGGAAATATTTTCCGTTCAGGCACAGTGAATAGACTGACGAAGGGCACGACATATACAATGTTTTGATAAGTAAGAAATAATATTTGATGATTCTAAATGAGATTTCAAAGACAAGAATTAGGTAGGAGGTAGGAGGCGAAAGTTGTGTCGGGCAAGAATTACGAGTATTGAATTAATGAGGGCTTAATGAAGTTTTGGAGAAGATATATAACATCCCTTAGATTGTTAATGAAGTATTAAACAAGTGTTAAGAAGGTTGTATAAGGATTGGAGATCAAACGAAGCAACGAGGACAACTTCGGAAAAGCTGTGAGTTACACGACCACCTTACACGGACCGTGGAATTTTATACGGACCGTATAAGGGTCCATATAACCCAACAGAAAGAATTTTTTCCATGGCAATGAACCACGGACACTTATACGGACCGTACAATGTTATACGGACTGTATAAGTGGTCCGTATAATGCCCGACGGACTGATTTAGTTGCAAGTATAAATACATGTTCCCACTTTTATTTTCTCATTATTTCCACTTCTTCATCTCTCTCAAGAGTTCTAGAGGGTTCTAAATATGTCATCAACACAAATTCAAGACAAATCAAAGGTTCATATCATAAATCCAAGATAATCAAGTGCAAGAAACTCACTAGGGTTCATCCAAGACAAGAAATCTCTTTGGAAGTGAAACTAGGGTTTTGCTCAAGTGAAGTGTTTCCACCTAAATATCATTCTCATACCATCAAAGGTAAATTTTATGATAATTCCATGTTGTTTAAAGTATTGAGGGGTTGAAAGACTTGGATTATGGAAGGATATGGAAAAATGGGTTACGAAATATGAGATTAGTGGCAATTGTGAGTAGTAGATTAATATGAATCGTGATTCTTGATATATTGTGATTGTAATTACGTTATGGATGATGTTAAGAGCATGAGAGAAATATTAGGTAAGAATGAATGTAATGTTGTATTATGGTCATGATTATGGATGACCTTGAGAGGAAATTGTGGGGATTTAATAATGATGAATTTGACGAAAGTTATTGATGGCGATATTATGAATGTTATTATTGACGTTTGGGAGTTGATATATGATATGGAGAAAGTAGTAGAAACAAAGGAAATGCTGCCCAATTTTCTCTAGCTTTAGTAAGCACATTCATATAATCGATTAGCTAATGTTAATGTGAATTCTTTTGAAGGTAGAAACGTGAGCATTGAAGGAGAACAATCAAGCGATGGAATTGTTAAACGAAAGAGGTATGTAAGGCTAGTCCTCTCTTTCTAAGGCATGACTCTTATGGTATGAATCCTCCTATCTTTTCATGATTTTCCTACATATCGGGAATTATGAATCTACGAGTATAAAGAGCTTCATACGAGATAAAGAAAAGAAATACGTTACGAGCATGACAATACCGATGATGAGTCTAAGTCTAGAAGTCCTAAAGCTCATGATACGATATTCCTACGAAGCTAATGATGCTTATATGATTCCTATGATATTATTTCTCTACCTCTCCATGACTTTCTTACATTTTGGGAACTATGAGTCAACATTGATGAAGAGCTTCTTATGAGATAAAGATGAGAAATATGTCACGAATACGAAAATAATGATGGTAAGTTTAAGCCAAGAGATTCTAAAGCAATATATGATGTCTATGAAGTTAAAGATCCTAGTTACGACCCCTTGATGTTGTTCATGGTATATACTCACCTTAAAATGTTAGTTCCTTCAAGGTGAGATATGATGTATATGATCACTCCATAATATTATCGGGGGTTCTCGACCTTATGTCACCCCGACATTGTTATAGATTGTCTATAAGCTCTAATGCATGTCCTATGACCAATGTTCTGAAAAGTTACGAGTCTTTGTTCATAAGGGGTTCCATATGAGATAAAGGTAAGAGATATGCCATAGATACGATGATGGTAATGATGAGCCTGAGTTTAGAGATTATAAAGTCTATCATGCGATATTTTTACGAAGTTCATGCTACGAATATGATATGATTTTCATAGGTTGTCTTCAAATTCAAATACATGCTCTATGAAAGGTTATGATAAGCTTATGAGATATATGTGATGATAACGATGACGATGTTGATAGTGATAACGATAATGATGACGATGGTAATAGTGATGACGCTAAAGATGTTTATGGGCTTTTATGTACATGTGCCTATGTGTGGCTATTATGAAACCTCGAGCTTAAATGACTGGGTAGAATATATATATATATATATATATATAATGCGCGCGCACCACTGCAGTTGGGTACGGATACCACTGAACCTTAGTAGGGCCGGGTACGGATATCACTGAGCCTTGGTAGGGCCAGGTACAGACAATACTGAGCCTTGGTAGGGCCAGGTAAGCATAACACCAAGCTTTATTATAGCTGGGTACGTAAGATACCGAACCTATATAGTCGGGTATGATACTACTATGTATTCAAATGTATGAAAAGCCCGGAGGATATGTATGTGATACTGTCGAGCCACTACGTGGCCGAATACGGATAATGTTTAATGTGTATGAGTAGATACGGTGCTATGATATATAAGTATGATACGATGACGTATGCGCTATGATGATACTTGTGCTATGATTATATATATGATATAGGCATGAAAGGCATCCACCCTTATAGTTACGCAGGTTATATCTACATCTTATGTCGTATGACTTCTCTATTATATTCATTTCATTCATGCCTTACATATTCAGTACAATATTCGTACTGACGTCCGTTTTCTTTGGACGTTGTGTTCATGCCCACAGGTAGACAGGGAGGCGACCCCGATTTATAGAAGCCGATAAGCAGACTTTTGAGAGCACTCCATTATTCCGGAGATGCCATTGATTTACTGTTTAGTGTACATATATGTTTTGGGCACGACGGGGTCCTGTCCCGTCCATATGTCTAGTATTCTAGTAGAGGCTCGTAGATACGTATGTGTGGGTAGCATGGTCTCACGATGTTATTATTGTATGTATATTATTTTGATAGCCGAAGGGCTTATGTGTATAAAAGTATTTATGTTTCCAAATGAAAAATGGTTTTTCTATGATTTGAGCATTAGATTAATGAATGAACGCTTGATGTGTACGTTGGGTAGCGGTACGAACGGTGCTCGGTGGTTAGCCCCGGGTACCCGTCATGGCCTCTAGTCGGGTCGTGACAGAAATCATAGTGAAACAATAAGAGGAAAAGCTAGAATGGTAATAAATTATAAAAGACTTAATGATAATACTAGAACTGATGCGTATATATTACCAGACAAAACAGAATTAATAAATACGATACAAGGCAAGAAAATATTTAGTAAATTTGATTGTAAATCAGGATACTGGCAGGTAAGGATGCATGAAGAAAGTATAGAATGGACTGCATTCACCTGTCCTAAAGGACATTTCGAATGGTTAGTAATGTCATTTGGATTGAAGACAGCTCCACCAATTTTTCAACGAAAAATTGATAGTATATTTGGAGAATACAAAAGGTTTGTATTAGTATATGTAGATGACATATTAGTATTTAGTGAAAATATTAAAGAACATCTAGGATATTTACAAACGGTATTCAGACTATTTGTAGAAAATGGAATAATAATTAGTAAGAAAAAGATGGAATTATGTAAAAATTATATAAATTTTTTAGGAGTAGTACTAGGAGATGGTAAGATAAAATTACAACCTCATATAGCTAAAAAAAAAAAAAAAAGCCTTAGAAATGTCAGACGAGTTAGATAATGTTAAAGAAATATAAAAATTCCTAGGAATAGTAAATGATGCTAGAAACTTTATAAAAGACTTAGGAAAAATAGCAGGACCATTGTATTCAAAAATAGGATCTAATGGTCAAAAACATTTTAATACTGAAGACATTAAACTAGTACAAACATTAAAGAAAAAATAAAAAATATTCCTAACCTAAATAGTAAATAAGCCACTAGAAACGGACTATTTAATCATAGAAACAGATGGTAGTTTCGAAGGATAGGAGCAGTATTAAAAGCAAAACCAAATAAATATAGTAATAAAAGTGAAGAAAAAATATGTGCTTATCAAAGTGGTAAGCACAAAGAAAAAGGTAACATGGGTAGTATAGATGCGGAAATTCTAGCTATAATATATGGATTAAATAGTTTTAGACCATATATCTTAAATAAACCAGAAATATTAGTTAGAACAGACTGTGAAAACATAGTTAAATTCTATCAAAAGATAAATGACAAAAATAGAAGTCGGAGAAGATGGTTAAATTTTATAGATACCATCTCAATATACAATTTAATTTTCGAACATATTAAGAGAAAAGATAATAACTTAGCAGACCAATTAAGTAGATTAAAAATCAATGTTAACTAATCATATGATTTCTAATTTGACAGCATGAGACCAATAGGCTCACAGACAGCAGACAAGGGAAAAGGCATACAAGCCTCAACCCCAGACACTTACAGACAGACAGGATTAGGTAATCTTCATTTTAGACCTCAAGCTTTATTAGAAAATAATGCTTTAAGTATAATGCAATTCGGAACAAAACATAATTTAATATTTTTTCCACCATCAAATATGACCTTTAGACCACTACCAGAATGTATAATAGATCGACAACAGACATGCTTGGTAGACAATTTATGGATATCACACAATAAGAGAGATAATAAACATTTTGTAGCAACTCTAAATGCACTTTGCCAATATTTCATAGACAAAAAATTTAAATATTATGTGGTAATTCATGGCAAGACTAATGGTATTTTTCAAACTTGGATAGAAGTTATAGACTCTATTAAAGATATACAAAAACCTCTTTTCAAAGGATTTAAAGATTTTACTGAGGCATTAGACTATGCTAGAGGAATATTGGGTCCAAATTACTATATTTCTCCAGTACTCAGACAAAATCCAGACAAAATTCCCCAGTATACCATTCAAAAAGACACAAACAAAGTATTTTTTTGTGATCACTGTTCTTCTATGACCGAAGCCTTTAAAAAACTAAACCAGAAAAATGAGACATTGATCCAAGAAAAAATGAAGTTATTGGAGAAAGTAAAGATGTTAGAACACAGACTACAAGCAGTCAAGTTCGAGTTAGCACAATCTCAGACTAAAATGGATGAGACGGGTGTGCATTCCCCAATGAATGCAGTTAGATTCACTGTATCGGATAAGGATACAACTAGTCTAGTTCAAACGGTAACCGGTAAAGACTTATCAAATCCGTTGATGGTTGTCACTTTGCCAAAAAATGAAGATAAGGTGTGTTCATCTCTCCAGACAAGGCGAAGACTACCAAAGACACTAACACAAGGAGATACATCTACAAAGAAAAGTATACTTGCCAAGAAGAAAAAGAATGAGAAAATAGAGAACATAGTTAAACAGACATTAGAAAGATATTTTCAGACAAAAGAAGAACAAGATAAACATATAGTCCAAAATCCTAGTCCAGAATTATCTCGAAGACCAGGGATGTCGCCAGTCCATAGTTCAGATCTTGAAGGAGACATGGTAAATTTCCAGAACAGTGCATTTCAAAACTCGCAAGATCCAAATGATGTAGATTCTGAAATGAGTTTTGATTCCGTGGCACTACATAATTTAGACACATGAAGAAATAATTATGATAGCCAAAGACAAAAGAAGAAAAGAAAAGTTGTTGAATTATGATAGACAAAGACAAAAGAAGCAAAGAAAAGATTTGTTGAAAAAGGAAGCAATGGCTAGAAGAAAATATAGATAAAGTAACTAAAGCAAGTTTTCATAAAGTAAGCTACAACAAAGGACAAATCAATAAAAAGACAATAATATAAAGTTTCTTCTGAAAGTTTCACGTGACGATGGGGCCCGAAGAGCACCCGGCTGAACTCAGAAAGATTCTTTAATATTTTAAAGTTCGAAGTTGGACTCCGCCAGACGCCTATAAATAAGACCATTTGTGGAGAAGCAAAGACATCATCAACAACACTCACGAGCATAAACCACAAACTCCATATTCCCCTTCTCTTTCAAATGCCTGAAATCTTTTCCCTCACCAAAATTCTTGTAATATAATCTTCTATTGTAAAATAGTATTAGTTTTCGATAATTCTCCTAGTGTGAAGTAGTTTTTGGGGTTCCCCGAAAAGGAAACCTCCCTCCGTCGTTAAATCATGTAAGTTTTATTACTATGTTTTTCTGTAATATTCTCCCTACTATGTAAATTATGTCAATTTTTATGTAAATCTATGTTTTTATGAATTTGTAACACTTAGTGTATGATTATTCTCTTAACTTCTTAATAAACTCGATGGATTAACCTGTAAATTCCTAGGTGATAAAGCGGCCTTTTTAATGTCCAAAAAATGATAAAGGATGATGCTAGCCATGACTGGGGTGTGGTTAAAGAAGAAAGTTATTAATAACAAAGGTTAAGAGAGAGAGATGAACAGTATAACAAGATTCATAACTGGACAGAGTCCAGAATACAAAATAATAATAATAATAATAATAATAAACAGAAAACTTAGAAATATACCTACATGATAATAGAACATCTAGGAGTGAGGAAGTACGAGTAGAATTATTTAAACATTTGATAAAAACCACATTAAATTTTCTACTGAGTTCTTTGAACTTTCTTTTAAATTTTAGAAAAACAATAACCCCCTCTCTCAAACTTTCTTTTAAATTTTAGAAAAACAATAACCTCCCCATCTCTCTTTGGTATCAATATATATATGTACGACGACGTTATATACGAACCACTGGTCAGTTGGACATGATGATGATGCCCACAGTGGCTTGATGATATTATATACGCGTATGATGGCGTTATATACGCATATATACTGTACTTATGCATATCATGGCCCTCAAAGGCATTTTAGACGTTCAGTTTGATCCTCTTATCCCTATGCTATCTTCATATCTCTCTTATTAACTTTTTGCCTTGCATACTCAGTACTTTATTCGTATTGACGTCCTTTTGCTTGAGGACACTGTGTTTTATGCCTGCATGTTCTGATAGACATGGTGACGGTCTGCATCAGTAAGATGCCCACTCAACGTTGGTATTGGAGCACTCCACTTGTCCCGGAGTTGTAATTTTGTTGCTATGATTTTGCGTTCATATGGGTATGGCGGGCCCTGTCTTGTCCTTATGATGTTTATGCACTTCTTTAGAGGCTTGTAGACAGTTGTCGTGTATGTTGTGATATGATTCTCATCAGCTCGAATGCATATATAGAGCCTATGATTCGTGATGGAGCTCAACTTAGAGTCTATGATCTTCATTGGAGCTTATTGAGCACATTTGGAGCGTTTCAAAGGGCCTCAAGTGTGTATTTCCACACTACACACTTGATGATGATCAATGATGTTACACCTCGAAAAATCTTCCGTTGGTACGCAAGTGAATGACCTAGTGATGAGTACGAGTGTATGAAGTTCCATGAGTAAGAAATGACGTTCGAGGACCTTAGGCGAGATTTCAAAGGCATCCGATGCAAGACGAGAAAGTTGGCTAAGATAAGGCAAGGTATGAGATGAGCAAGGTAGGAAAATGGATGTGGATGATTAGAATGAAGAGTCAAGAAATGTGAAAAAGTTGCAGGTTTGCAATCTGGCCAGTCGGTCGTAAAGTGAAATACGGACCGTAAAATGGTATACGGTGTAAACTGGCCTGTCGTATTTTGTCATTCGAGACTTCAACTTTCTACCAGATGATCAATGGTTAAATAAGACCTGGAATACGGACCGTAAAGTGATTCACGGCCCGTAAACCACGGTCGTAAATCACCATGTTGCAGCCTGAGTTTCTGATTCTGTTATGGTTAAACACGACCACGAAGGACGGTCCGTAAACTGGAATACGGGCCGTAAACCAAGGTTACGACCACTGTGCACTTCAATTCAGATTTTTAAGTCATTAAATAAGGGGACCAAGACTTATTTCATTTCACTTCTACATCACACCCCTTCTCTCTAAAACATCTCTCTACAGTTATTATACAAGTTTTAAAGGATTATTAGCCATCAACAGCATTAATCAAGTGAATCAAGTGTAAGAAAAACCCATTAAAGATCATCCAAGTCAAGAAATCCAAATGGAGGAAAACTAGGGTTTTTGCTCAAGTGGAGTATTATCAACTAAGGATCGTTCCTACAACATCTAAGGTAAGATTCATGATATTTATACGTTTTTTAAGATATTGGAGAGTTAAAATACATGGATCGTAGAAAAATATAGCAAAATGGGTCATGAATGATGAATAGTGACGTTTTGAGAAATAGTTTGAATTGAATCATGATTGTTGTTGTGTTGTGACATGAATGGGTTATAAATGACGTTGAAAGACCATGAAATAGATATTGTATGTGAATGGACGAAATCATGTGTCATAGCCATAAATTTGGGCAAATGAAAGTAAATTGAGAAATGTGGATAATGTGAACGACTAATGGCCATTGTTATGATATTGTGAATGTATTGCTGACGTTTGGGAGTTGAATCACGATATGGACAAACGTTGTATGAATAAAGGAGATGCTGTCCGATTTTCTCTAGCTTTAGCCATGTGTGCTAGTTATCGATTCTAATGGTAGCATGACCCTTAATGAAGGTAGAAACGTGAGCATCAGAGGAGTACGTGCAAGTGTAGAATAGTTCAACGAAAAGGTATGTAAGGCTAACCCTTCTTTCATAAGGCATGGTTCTTTGGCCAATCATTTATCCTTCTATGAGCTCATGATGTGCTCCATATGATTCTATTCTCAAAAGCTACTAAGCCTGCGATCCTTGATGTGTACTACGTACCTCACACGACGAGTAAGCCTATAATGCAGACGTAACGATAATAATGATGATAGAAATGATGATGATAATAATAATGATGCTAAAGGTGCCTATGGGCTATTATACTTATGTGTGTCTATGAAGGGCTATAACGAAACCCCGAGCTTATAACGCCGGTAGAATATATGTATATGTATGTATATGATTATGTAACGCGCGCGCACATCTGCAGATGGTACGGATAACCCTGAAGCCTTGGTAGGGCCAGGTAGATATAACCTTGAGCCTTGGTTGGCCAAGTATGTATGAAACACCGAACCTTCATGGTCGGGCATGCTATGTATATCAGTATATATGTGTATATGCTATGTATATGACATCATTAAGAGTACGAATATGTTATGTATATGAGATGTAAATGATTATGAGGGTAATTAAGTACGGATATGGATGTATGTATGCGGATACGCAATAGAAACGGAATGTCTCTATGGAAAGCAAGTAAGTGCCATGATGATGATATTATTGTCTCCCCTCCTATGCTACTTCACATGTTGTTCATTATGCTTCTATATCGATGTTGATCACGCTTTACATACTCAGTACATTCTTCGTACTGACGTCCCTTTGTTTGGGGACGCTGCGTCATGCCCGCAGGTGCACAGGGAGACAGACTTGATCCATAGCCGCTTATTCAGAGATTACATAGCAGAACTCCATTTCCTTCGGAGCCATAGCTTTTGGGTACTTATTCTTTTGTGTATATAATTATGGGGATAGCGGGGTCCTGTCCCGCTCATGTTGTTATATCCCGTATTTTTGCATATTCGGAAAAGTCAAAATAATTTTGACTTGTAAGAAATAAGGCCATTATTTGATTTTTTTTTTTTTAATATATGTGTTGTTTATGAAAAATGTTGATGTGGAAATATGGAGGAAGGTCAAGGGCAAAATGGGAAATTTTGGAAATTAGTTCGGGAAGTGCAAAATAAGACCCATAAGTGAATTGGGCTCAAAGAAAAAAAAAGGAAAACAAAAGGCCCAAATGGTGCTAGGTGGCCGGCCATGGCCACTAAAAGGGCCCAAGCCCATAAAAAATTTTAAAGTCCATGTATTAAATAAACAAGAAGGGGCCACAAACCATTCATTTTAGAAGCTTCAAGAACAAAAGAAAGAGAGCAAGAACAAGAGAGGGGTTCGGCTAGAGCAAGAAAAAGAGAAAAAAAAATTCTTGGAGCTCAAATCTTTGTTTCAAAAATCTATTTCTTCTTGAATTCCTACTAAGCTCAAGACCCTCTTCAACGTGATATAATTTTAGAGGCAAGAAAGTACTTTTTTTAGCAAGTGGAAAAATTGGAAAAAGGTAAGAATTCTACCCTTTTCTTGTTATGGAAGATTTATATATGATTTAGTGAGTAGAATTGAATGATAATCATGGAATTGTTGTGTGTTGAGTGAGCCGTGTGGGTGTGGGTAGATATATGTGGCCGTGTGATGTGGTTATGGTGAGGAGAAGATGGATTAATTTTATTTAGCTCGTTAATTGTGTTGTTGTGACCTTGTGATGTAAATGGAAGAATAATAGTTCAAGATTGACATGAAAATTTGTTGTAAGTTGTTGTAGGGAATTTTGTGATTTTATTATAGATTTATGTAATTATGGAAATGGAATTGTTAAGGTGCAAATTGTGGTTGTTGTTGATAAAATTGGAAGATGAAAAATGTGTTGTGAATGTTGTGTCGAAGGTTGGAGGTTTCGGGTGAATTATAGTTTTGGTGGAATTGTTGTATATTTTGTAGAATGGTATGAAATGCTTTTGAATTACACTTGAATGATCTTGAATTGGTAGTGAATATGTAAGTGTCGATATCGGCTTGAAAATTCGTAGTTGAATTGAATGTTGATGAATTATGTTGAAAGGAAGGTTACTAATGTTAGAATGTGTTTTGAATTGATTATTGATGTTATTGGTATGGTTGTTGGTATTGTTGGTATGGTTGTTGATGAATTTGGCCGAGTTAAATTCTCGGGGATGTTGAATTTACAGGGGAGATGCTGCCGAAATTTCTGTAGACAAGTACTAATTAGAACTGAATTTCTAAGTACTTGTAGCTAATATTTGGTAATTGATAATATTATTGTAGATATTGGAGAGCCCGAGACTTGAGTCGGGATTTGTTTGGCGAGTGATCGAGGTATGTAAAGCTTACCTTTCTTCCTTTTTGGCATGACCTTTATGAAATAAACCTTCTGGAGTATGATGTGTTGTGGCGCCAGCGTCGGAGTGGAGACCACGTTCCCGAGCCCTATGCATGATTTTTTTTTACATTATAAATATATATATTTTCAGCACAGGTTTTGACATACTAATCCTGTATCCATTTTCTGTACTCCTCACTTCAGTTATGATTCGGATTTCTGTATTTCATGCTTTGCATACTCAGTACATATTTCGTACTGACCCCCTTTTTTTGGGGGCTGCGTTTCATGCCCGCAGGTACGGACGTTCGTTTTGGTGATCCTTCAGTACAGGATCCATATTCTGCCACTTGGATTACTCCTTTCGATCCGGAGCTCATATTTTGGTACATATCTTCTATTATACATATTTTGTATATATGACTATTTGGGTACGGCGGGGCCCTGTCCCGTCATATGTTTCTGTCATGGTTTGTAGAGGCCTGTAGTCATCTATGTGGGTCATGGGTCATGTTTGTTCGTTTGTGATTATGATCTGCGTCTTAATGCGGTCCCGTTTGCTACTATGGCCAAAACGGCCCATATGTTTGTATATGTGTGTATATTTGGGCGATGTGTATTCCGCCAGCCTACAGGATTTGATATGATGTTTCTGTACGGGCGACCGCTTAAGATGATATTTGTTTTCAGTATCTGTTTAAAATAACGTATGTTAGGTTTGAATAAATCTTTGATATGTCGATCTGGTATGTAAGTCTGTTTGGGTGTCCAAATAGGGCACTAGTCGCGGCCCACAGGGCTGGGTCGTGACACATGTGATATGTTATACTCTCTTAGAGGCTCGTAGTCACGTGTATATGGTTAGATATGTCTGGTCTTGTTGGCCCGTGTTTTGTATATTATTTTGTCGGCCACGTCGGCCCATGTACATTTGATGTGGCATAGATGCCTATGATGTTATATAGGAAATGTTGTAGCCCAAATGGGACTAGTATGATTGATGACTAGAATGCATGATTTGATTTATGGCTCACCTAGACGTTATGTGAAAGTAGGTTAAAGGGGTGCCCAGGTGGGGTAGCGCCGGGTGCTCGTCGCGGCCCTTGTCGGGTTGTGACAAATGATAAGAGCCAAGTCTCTACAAGCTTCATAGAGGTAGAATCCTACAAGGTTTGGGAGATTGCTTGGTTGGGAGATTTAGAGCTCGAGGTCCTTGCCGCAAGACTTGGGAGATAGCTTAGAGGGTTATTTGCGCAAAGGGCTATTTGTGCAAGTGGCTACTTTGCGCAAGGAGGGTTATGCTTGCAAGAAGGCCATACATGCAAGGTCGATTAGAGGGCCATCTATGCAAGCAGGGACATGTTTGGGCATTGAAGGCTAATCCTTGAATTGAAAGACTACACTAAGAAGACTAGCCAAACAAGGCCCTTACTTCATTAAGGGTAGCATTGTAATTGCCTATTATACTTCTTTGCTTAGCTTGTATATATAACTTGTCTTTCATTTGATTAGGGAGATTTGGATAAATTATGTATTGACTACTCTAAATGAGTGATAGTTTGTTTGGCTTAATAGCCTTTAGGATTTAGGATAGTTAATGGTGGATTCCATTGTTGGGTTTGAACCTCATTTCCATTGATTTCATGAACAAATTATTCATTTGTGGATTCAATTGAATTATTCTTGCCTTGAATTCAAATAGTATAGGTTCTATTAGGATTGAATTCAATTGGGAGGATTTGAATTTCATATATTCAAGTTTGCCCATAAATTCACCCTAATTGGGTCTTGCTTTATCCTCTATTTCTCATCCCCTTTTCTTCAATTCTCATCCCAATTTCTTGTTATCCTTTAATTTCGCGTTTTTTGTGATTGATTTGGTGTTTTCCCTAAATCGATTCATATCATGTTGTATGGCCTTGTCAGCCTATGTTTTGTTGTACGTATGATCATAATGGCCTTGTGGGCCCGTACTCTTATGTCTAGATGTACATGTATGTATATATGCCCTTTTTGGCTTGATCCTCTTTTTTAGCTTATCTTTCGTAAGTAACAGGTTGTTGTATGATAGCCCTTTCGACCCACATATATCTATTGGTATATTTGTGGATAATGTCATGTTGGTGCTTGATAAATAAGGTCCGGGTGCCCGTCGTGGCCCTATGATTTGGGTCATGACAAGGCCGTTATAATAAAATGCGATTATAACGAATGACAACTATAAAGAGGTTTGACTGCAGTACAGTTTATTTTATTAAATGTGGTTAGGCCAATAGCACAGAGACCAAAATTGGAATACAACAATAAGGGGACTAAGAGCCCGTTTGGATTGGCTTACAGCTTAAAGCTGTTTGCAGCTTATAAGCTGAAAAAAATAAGTTGGGGTAGTCCAACTTATTTTTTTTGGCTTATAAGCTGTTTTCAGCTTATAAGCTGCTTTAGATAAACTAAGTCAAATGGGTCAAATTATTTTTTTGAGCTTATTTTAAGCATAAAATGACTTTAAGCTGGCCAGCCAAACACTCAAAAAAGCTGAAAACAGCTTATAAGCTAACTTATAAGCCAATCCAAACGGGCTCTAAATTATTATGTTCTTCGGTCATTTGAACTCGAAGGTCACTCTCACTTTAAAGGAGTTGTTAACTAATATCATCCCTATTGTTTCACCCAAACTTCCACTACATCCTTATACTATCTGACTTAACTGGAAACATCCCTTAAGTTTGGAAAACTTGACCAAAAACGTCCCTCTGTTAACTTTTCCATCTCTTTTAACGGATCTTTCTTGGTCACCTGAAATGCTTCTTTATTTTTATCAACAATTTCCCATGAGCTTTTCAATGAACAAAAATAACAGCATGACTTCACCAAGGCCCAAGTGCTCTCCATTGTCTATTTGTGGATATTTAAATACTAGCTAATGTCCTGAGTTACTTCAAGTTCATTAGATTTCTACTGTGGCATTGTCAGCATCATTTGCTACTCTTACTAAATAAACTTTTGCAGTCTCATAAAATGCTCAATTTCTTTTTAGAATCCTTAATCCAATTCTATTCTCGTATGGTGATTACAATGAAATATTCCAAAATATTGCAGGCTATGGACAACAACTTTCTCAGAGGGATATTGAAAAATGGGTGCATCTTTGAAGTAAAGAGTCTGCAATATATGGACAACTTAGTAGTAAAATCTGGTACTACCTTCACTTGAGGTTTCAGGAAGATGATTAACTGGAGCACCTCATTTTCTAACACCTTCAAGAGTCTAAGAATACTTCACTGCTTTATGCAATCGAGATTCCGGAGATTGATGGTTAATACCAAAGAAGAGAAGTAAGCAAACACGTAAATCACCAATAATTGTAGAATAATGCTCAGACTATTGTGGATCGACACATGAAGAATTTGTCCATTAAAGCTGAATCTTTTTCTGACAATATTTGAGGGAATCTTGACTCCTTGGACAAGAGTTTTGCTTTGCCGTTGAAATTGAGCAGTGAACTAGAACCGACTCTCTAAAAATGAGCTCAAAGTATTCTTCTGCAACCTTCTATAACATCTTTTTCTATCATTGGAGAAATCCTTCTTCCGCCCAATGGTTGAACCAATCTTACACATTTGGTAGAACAGTCATCTGGAAGACTGGAAATATGTTGAAGTGCAAGCGCTAAAGAGCTAGAAATTTTTGGAGAAGTGTGTGATTTTGTGCTGTTCAGTTTCAACAATTGATTTTGTTATTTGAAGGGTGAAAAACAAAGGACACATGAAGTTAATGTGATAGAGAAAGATCAGTTAAAAGTGATGGAAAAGTTCACTGAGGGATGTTTTTGGTCAAATTTTCCAAACTTAAGGGATATTTTCAGTTAAGTGGTATAGTATAAGGATGTAGTGGAAGCTTGGGTGAAATAATGGGGGATGATATTAGTCAAAAGCTCCACTTTAAAGCCCCGACTCACTCTAAAATTCAAATATCTCCGCCCTTTTTGAAGAAGAAATGGAGACGAAAGGGTGTTCACCGTCGCTGACCGTTCGACGGAACCCTCCCCGGAAAGCAAGGCCGACACCGTGCTCCGCCGTCGCTCCTGCTTCTTCATCATCATCACCGCCACGCAACATCTCTTTATTCCCTATTGAAGACATTCTCTCCATGGAAGTCCCTCAAAAACAACCACTCAAGGTATTCATGAGAATCCGAACATTAATTTCTCCACTGAAAAAAGAAATGAAGAAGACAAAAAATACTTGGCCTAAAAACCCTAATGCGTTGCCGAAGAAGCTAAAAAAGAGCAATCAAGTCTGTGTGACAGTGAACGATGCACATTCTGTTACCGTATCCCCTCCCCAGGGCTTACAAGAAGCCAAACGTATTAAATCAGAAGTTTATCAAGGTTTTCAACAAGTCTTCTCCTCAGAAGCATCTCAGGTTAGTATTAAATTGATATACATGGATCCAGGAAGGATTATCTATTGATGATATTGCAAAAAATTGTGTTTGCAGAGGCAAGTGTACGAAAAAATGGTTCATCCTTTAGTTGAGGATTTTCTCAAGGGTAAGAGTGGAATGTTGGCTGCATTGGGACCAAGTGGTTCTGGCAAGACTCATACCATCTTTGGCTGTCCAAGGGACCCTGGTATGGTGCCTCTCGCTCTTCACACAATTTTACAAGGCCACTCACACAGGTGCTTTCATTTCTAATCTATATATATGACTCATGTTTTCATATCTACAAGGATTAGTTTCTTTATGTTCAATTTGTTGGTTTTAGCAGTTTCCTAGTCATGTGAGATTTCAAACTGTCTTAACTGTCATTGCATTCTTAATTATGGAATAAACAGTTGCGATTCTATGTATGTCCCCAATAACTGATGTTTTGCATTCAATAACTGTTCTTTCCCCCATGATTTATCACGTGCAGGATATTTCATCTGTCCATGTTTGAGATCTGTTCTGAGAAAGGAAAATCTGAAAAGATATTTGATTTGATTCAAGAGGGGGCTGATTTATCTATCCAACAATCATCTATTAAAGCCATGCGAGAGGTTGTCCTTTGAATTGCTGTATAGTTTCTCTTTGTTGTGTTTTTTCTTAAGTCTATAAATCCTGCGGTGTAAAGAGATCAATTAATTAGTGTGCACTCTGGTGCTTCTGGACAGGCCGTACTTTATGATCCTCAGCAAGCTGAATCCCTAATAGCATGTGGACTTTTGAAACGCGCGACAGCTATGACAAATTCAAATAGTCAATCTAGGTGAGTTGGATATAAATACTTATGTTGGTCTGTGCCTGTTCTTTTGCTTTATGCTCTGGTTTACAATATTTGAGAAACCATTGCTAGTGTCACTCCCTAAATTATATCCAGAAACATTTGTTTTATTTTCTTCAAAGGTTTGATTTCTTGCTTAAGTGACTTTTCTTTGATACAAAACTGTAATAATGTTTGTTGTACTTCTCAAACTTGAAATGATTGATGGAACCATTACGATATTGATTTTTTCTATTGCGTATAAACAAACCAACCTTTCGTCACTAATCTTTGGAGGCGAATTACATATTCATATCCACAACAAAAGAGTTAGTGAGACTCCCTTTCTTTTGATATCCCTAGTTATGGGATTTATCATTCAAAGGGAAGTAGACTACTCAAGAATTTTCTATTTTATTAGTTGGAATTGAATTTGAATAAAGAATTAATAGAAGATGGAATCACTGAACTCTTGTTTCGAATCATTCTCTAGTTTACGGACATGAAGGATAGGTTAGGTTTACATAGTCATGTTGCAATTGTGTTTATCATGATGAAAGTTTGAACATCCTTGCAGTCGTTCACAGTGCATCATAAACATCCGCGGTGAGTATAAGAAGGTAGATGGAAAAGTTGGTGATAACTCAAACAGTGCTGTCCTGACTATAGTTGACCTTGCTGGAGCGGAGAGGGAAAAAAAGACTGGAAATCAGGTAACAGATTATCTTTGGCCACTGGAATCATATCATTACCTAAAAGGCATTTTATGGAATTTCAAAGATCCATTTCCATTTGTATCTTTGATTTTACTGTCAAGACTGTCTAGGTTAGACCTCGATCTTCAGACCACTGGAAGAAGATTGTGACTCTTCAATCTTTCTTAAACCTTATATGTTATGTTGCAAGTTTAGTAGTTAATGTATATCTCTGGCTTGCAACATCTCACTGATAATATTACTCATGTCTAGGGGATTAGACTGCTTGAAAGTAATTTTATCAACAACACATCAATGGTGTTTGGCCTGTGCTTAAGGGTATGTAGCATCAATCGGTTTTTATGACTTCCCTTTCATGAATATCGAGGTATGGAACTCTTCTTTTTATTCCTCATCTACTGATAGTTCCGTGCAGTCATTACTGGAGCATCAGAAGAACCCCAGGAAACCTATGCAGAAGCACTTTCAGAACTCTTTGGTAATGACTTACTTTCTGTTTCTTATCCTTCTCTGTCACTTTCCAGGAAATTTTATTGGTCTATAGTCTCTGCGTGCTACTTTTATATTTGCTCGAAATTAATCATTTTGCTTCTATCCAATGTTATCTAACAGAGTTCCTAATAAAACTCAGATGAAGGTGTAATAAATATTTCGCACAGTCGAGCTATTAGAGTAATATCTTGTGTCTAAGTCATGTTCAGACAAATTTTTATTTTATATGAATAAATAGCTTGAACAAAAAATGTGATTGTGCTGCTAGATTTAGTTATTGAGATCACTGTACAGTTAATTAGAGATTAATATTCCAAGTAGATATGCGTGATCCTTCTATCAAATGTTATCTAACAGAGTTCCAATGAAACACAGATGAAGGTGTAATAAATGTTTCACCCAGTCGAGCTATTAGAGTAATAAGTCATGTTCAGACAAATTTATGTCATTAAACTGCTTGAACAAAAATGTGATTGTACTCGTAGATTTGGTTGTCGAGATCACTGCACAGTTAATTAGAGATTAATATTCCAGGTAGATATGTTCTGTACTGGTTTCGTTTCTTCCTTCAAGTCTTTGAGCCCCAACTCCCAAGTCAATGCTGAGGCAACAACATACCCAGTGTAATCCCACATGTGGGGTCTAGCACAAGTCAATGTTAAGGCTGTTTATAAAATGGTTTTGTTCGTTGTAAGGTGATATTGATACGCAGCTCTGGATAGCTATTTTTCTCTCAGATAGAATATCCTTCATGCGACTTTCCTTAGTAATTTTATGGGTTCTTCTTTTGCATAGTTGACCAGATACTTACGAGATTATTTGGAAGGCAAGAAGCGGATGGCATTGGTATGCATTTACTTTTTCTGAAATCAGTTTATATGTTTTAAAACAGTCACGAACTGCTTAAAATATTGGAAGTCCATCATTTTTTTCTGCTCCACAAAAATTGTATGTTTCTTAACATTGTAACCTTTGTGGCTTTCTATGTCCATGCTGCAGCTTCTAACTGTAAGACCTGGGGAAGAAGACTACCTTGATACATCTTTTCTGCTAAGGCAGGCTTCACCATATACGAAAATCAAGTATGACGGCCGTTGTAAAAAGTGGTTTAGCATTGACCTTTTCTGTTATTTAGAAGTAATTCTTGAACAAGGAACTTGTTGATGCAGGTTTGACATCATTGAAGAACATGGAATTTTAAACCACAATAAGAGGCCTGTGCAAAGAATACCTAGCTTAGTGCAGCTTAAAAGAATGAAGTTGAGTCGAACTGAAGTTTGTGAGGTATGTCTTATTTGTCCCATTTTTCTATTTACATCCTGCACCTCAGGCGTTATGATTTAGTGCATGTTTCACCAGAGGTTCTGCTTGAGGTGATTTTAATCCAATATTTTCTCCATTTAAGTTGGTGGTGAAAGCTTGTTGGCTCCTCCGCAACAAAACTTGCATGTTTAATAGTCTTAGCTTTGTCATGCAGATGCATCTCATTCTGTTAAATGAAGTTATATCCTTTCCCTTTTTGATATGAAGAAACGTAGTGCCTATATTTACAATAAAATGTGGTTCCTCCGCAACAAACTTTTTATGTTTTAACAGATAGAGTTTTGTCATGCAGATGCATCTCATCCTGTTAAATGAAATTATATCCTTTTCCCTATTTGACATCAAGAAACGTAGTGTCTACATTTACAATATAATACCATCTGATCCTCCATATGGATAGTTCCCTGTTGCTTACTGAATTACCAGTTTTAGTTAGTCTCTTAAGATTATTACTTCCAACGCAGTAAGATTTACCATTCTGGTCTTTTTGTGCTTTAAAGTGACTCTTGTAAGACGACATCTTTTGACAATGTATTGGGTCTCAACTTTAAATAACCAAGCTAACAAAACATTCATACTGGTTGAGAAATAATATCTTACTCTACCTCCAGGCAGGGGCGGATGCGCGTGCATCGAAGTGGTGTCACATGACACTGCTTCATCGATTTTTTTTTAATAAATATATCTATGTAAAATATTGTGTAGACAGATGTATAACATCAAATGACACCACTTGACAGAACTCGTTGTGCTGTCTGTTGGTCCGGAGCGCCTTTTGCTAGTGTGACCTTCCGGTTTGATTCTACCTGTATTTGCCTTTTGCACAATTGTTTTAAGTTTTGTAAAAAGGACCCGGGCTGTACCCTTTAAGCTTTTGTAAAAAGGACATGGCCCGTAGCCTGTAAAAATTGATCTTGGTTCTCCTTTGGACCTTAAAAAGGTTAAACCAGTACAGCAATAGCTATTTTGTGCTGGTCAATGCTAACATAAATAACTTATAAAGAATTTGGAAAACGTTACTCCTTTTTCACAAAAAAGGAAAATTACTCCTCTTTCTTGCTGGTGTTGCTCGCTATTAACTTGATGAGTTTAGTGCGTTCAAAATCTAATATTTATTGAAATTTTGTTATTTTTTTATAGATATACATATCTATGTAAAAAATACCAGGTTCGGTTGAGCCCGTGGTACTAAGGCTACATCCGCTGCTTGTTATAATGATCTGTTAATTACTTCTTTAAATATCGACACCGCTTACAGAGGATTCTGCGTATGCCATTGCCTCCACAGTTTTGGTCTAGTGGGAGGAGTGCAACACGTGATGTGTAGGTTAGGCCGTCGCAGGTTCAAACCCTTCTAGAGACAAAAGTTCAGTACTTAAGTGGAGAAGGGTTAGTTGGATTGGTCTATTATACACCGAGTTTTGAACTTTGTGCTACTGGCCTCCAGAATTTCTTGGTTCAAAAAAAAAAAAGAAACAACATTTTGTTCCAGCGCTCTTTCATTAGGATGACGTGCATATGTTTCCTTCGTCAATGCTCTTTAAAACTTGTCTATTTATTTGTTCATTCACCTATTATAGTTAAACAGAAAATGTTTTTAAAACTAGAAAAAATGCAATCACAACATGGGAGGTGTAGTGAACTAAAAATCAATATTATCTATGAATGTGCTGAAAACTGAAGAATTTTAACAGAAGACTAAAATTACATGGAGATCTGTAAATCATATTGATCTTGTTGTACAAATGAGAAGAAAATAATTATTTTGTATCTACATGGATACTGCCAACTAAAACGAGGAGACAAAATCAATATTGTTAAATGTTAATTACTTAATTACACACTAGGAAACAAAAATAAATAAGATATTATCTTTATAGAAGAAGACAAACTTGTCCACATCATCAACTACACGGTGACTCAAATAATGTTTTATATATCAATTTATGATGTATTGGGCTATGTTTGTGTTCTGTATACTTAGTAATTATAGTTGGGAATCCTACAGAAGATGTTCCAAAAAATATCATGAACTGTTCATAATAATTCAAGCTACTGCTTTGGGGTAACTAACTCTTCTGCTCATTTTAGGTGTAGGTTTTCCTGTCCCAATAACTTTGGCCTTAAAAAGATTCATAGCTATTATTTATTGATGTCAACTGTTATTTTCATGCAGATCAATCAAGGAAGCGGTGAATGTCCTCAACTTCTGAATGAAGGTTTCAAAAGTTCTATTCTTCCGTCTCTTTCTTTCTTCTTCCATTTTTTTTTTGTAGAATGGACCGGAAAATATCTCCAGCAAAGGATTGTGTTTAAAATTGATTGCTTCTGGTGGATAGAAGCTGCTGCGGAAGGAATGAAGGATGTCAGCTTGACTGATGTTCGTGTTCAATCTGAGGAGATCATCACTAGAGAAGCAAATGAGAAGAAAAATCTCAGAATTGATCACTTTGAATTGGAAAGGAAAGAGAGAAATAATCAGATTCTGCAAAATTTTGGTAAAGCTTTGTGGAAAGTCTTGAAAGAATGCAAGAGAAAACTTGAGGTATAGTGTGCTGACAATGTACTCTTTGTATAACTTGCTACTGTTGGATTTTAATATACTTAAGGTTCCATTATTGTGCTTTACCAATTAGGAACTACGTTTGATTATAGTTATACTAAGTAGTTGTGTTCATATAACAGGTGGCGGAAAATGAAGTTTGCACCCTCAGAGATTGCTTAACTAGTGAGGAAACTAGATCTGCTGAACTAGAGAATCTACTGAGGGATTGGCAAAGTAACTGCTGCTGTAGGAAAGGAATTTCAAGTGATGTCTCCATAGAAGTGGATGAATTCAGAGGAAAAGGTTCGTTAGATTGTGAGGAGCATCAGTCCACTGATTGCAATGAGGTACATGCATAAGAATCATTTTTTTATATTTGTCTAATACTTTCCTTTTTCTTGTCCACCATATATCTTTTAGTTTGGTTCTTCTCTTCCATTTCATGATGAGATGATATTTTGAAGTAGATAGGGAGTGTTTTCTTAACTATATACTCTTTGTTCAACGATTTTCTAACTAATATCTTTATGTGTTCATTCTTGCGCTTTACCTAACTATAGTAATTTTCACGTAACAGGTTGCTGAAAATGAAACTTGCACTCGTAGAGATTGCATAACCAACGAGAAAACAAGATGCTCTGAAATAGAGAATGAACTGAGGGATTGGCAAAGTAACTGCTGCTGTAGGAAAGGGATTTCAACTGAGGTTTCCTCCAGAGAAGTGGATGATTTCAGAAGAAAAAGTTCTGTAGATTTCGAGGATCATCAATCCACTGATTGCAATGAGGTAAATAAGTAAAATTCATCTTGGAGAATAAGTTTTGGATTCTTTAATATTTATCTTTCTTGTTTTCCACCATACATCTAGTCCTGGTTCTTCTCTTCCATCTCATGATGAGATTAAAAGTAGATTGAGAATGGCCTTCTGGGTCGAGCTCGTCGCACCGGGCTTGCCTAGTGCGGGTTATCTCTCCTGTGTGGTTTGCGAGCTATTGCACAGGAGCTGAGTTTACCTTGTGCGCACACGAAGGGTAGCAGCTGCGGGTTCCCATGTCATCCAAAAAAAAAAAAAAGAGTAGATTGAGAATGGTCTTCTTTCATCCATTGTCCCCCTTTTTTTTGGGTGGGGGGTGGGGGGTTGTGGAGGATGCAATGGTGGTTGTCAGCTTGTAGGTAAGTACTGCAGTTGAAGATGGGATCCGTTAGCTGTTTGAAATTTGGAAACTTCTTTCTAGACCATGATTTCTTCTTCTGCACAATCATGGTCTTTTCCTTCTGAGAACAGTTTTGACTGCCTAAAGATTTTTGTTCTTCTAAACAATTGGTTAATTAATTGTTATTCTGGAATGAAATTGAAAACTTCAAGAAATATTTCGATCGGGTGTTCAATGAAAATTCTGGGTATGTAAACCTGGAATGATATTCTTTACATGTTGTTAACTTCGAGGATAATCTGTTATAGACTGCTCAGAAGCTCAAAAGCTCTATTGAAGATTCTACTGATGCTGAAGATCTGAAGAATACAAATGAAATGAAAGCAGAGAGTACACATTCGAATGATAAAGCAACTGCTGTACTAAGTGGGTCAGGCTCTTGCACTGACCAGGACTACGAGCGAGAAGAGGAAAGTTCTGGTAATAGTAAAATTCTTAATCCTGGGCATTCTCAATAGTACTTTTAAAAAGTCTTTTAAGTCTTAACATTCTTCTGTTTGTCACGTCCTCTTTGATGTTTGACTCACGTGCACTAATTTCCAAAGTCCTTTTTATGTTTGGAGACTTTGTATTCAGCATTTCCAAAGCAACTTTCATAAACAGAGACGATAACGACCTGTTGGAAGAGGAGCACACACGTTTTGATGCAGTACTTCCAGAATGTACAGTCAGCTCATCTGGGTCATCTCTCGTTTTCGAAAATAACAGCTCTTTTCCAGTGGGGGAGGACCAAACACAAAACAAAGAGGACAAGGTCAGTTCAGTTATATTATTAGTTACACTTTTATCCTAAATTTTTTCTCCACAAGTAATTCACATATTGTATCCTTTATGCTAATTATCACTCCTGCTTATTTAATCTAAAATGCATTAATTCTAACAGTGCAATTCTCAAGATCTTTTTATGCTTTTCAAGTAACAGTACTTCAAAAGTAATGCTCTTGGTTTAATTTCTTTACTGTGTAACAGCGACTAATTTGCTTCACCTTTTTTTTTCCTTATAAAAAATGTCCTTTTTTATAACCATAGGCTAAGCATGTACCTGTTGGTTGCAATATTCATCAGGATAATAGGTGTCAAATGGGCGGGTTGGGCTAAATTTGGGTGGGTTAAAATGGGCTATGTTAATAAATGTGACCTGCCCAAAAGTTGCTTGGATTGAAATTGGTTGGACTGAAATGGCCTAAGAAACGGGTCATATATTAAACCGCCTAATTCTTACTGAGTTTCAATTTTTTTTTTTGACACTTTTATAATTTAAGTACCTAATAAAACTTTTTTCTTTATTATAGCTATATAAATGTCACGACCCGACTAGGGAGCCGCGACGAGCACCCGGTGCTAGCCCACTCGGGCACCCCTTAGCTTACACTTAGACTTGCATCTAGGTGAGCCACATCATTAATCATACATTTCTAAGCATCGACCATGCTAGTCCCATTGGACGACAACATCTTCAATCATCATAGGCATATATGCCACAACAATGTGCATGGGCCGACGAGGCCAACAAAATGATATACAAAATATAGGCCGGCAAGGCCAGACATATCTAACCATATACACGTGACTACGAGCCTCTAAGAAGAGTAAAACATATCACATGAGCGGCACAGGACCCCGCTATGCCCATACTTATATACACAAAAGAATAAGTACCCAAAAGCTATGGCTCCGAAGGAAATGGAGCTCCGCTATGTAATCTCTGAATAAGCAGCTATGGATCAGGTCTGTCTCCCTGTGCACCTGCGGGCATGACGCAGCGTCCACAAACAAAAGGACGTCAGTACGAAGAATGTACTGAGTATGTAAAGCATGATCAACATCAATATAGAAGCATCATAGACAATATATGAAGTGGCATAGGAGGGAAGACAATAATATCATCATCATGGCACTTACCTGCCTTTCATAGGAACTTTCCATTTCTCATGCGTATTTCATAATAGTGCTCGTATTCGTATACATGCCCCTATTCGCATTCATATACATAGTCTTTTCACATTCATATTCATATTATACACATAGCCATACACTTATATACATACATAGCGTACCCGACCATAAGGTTCGGTGTTTCATACATACTTGGCCAACCAAGGCTCAATGTTATTTCTACCTGGCCCTACCAAGGCTTCAGGGTTATCCGTACCATCTGCAGATGTGTGCGCGCGTTACGTAATCATATACATACATATATATAGACATCCATATACATATATTCTACCCGGCATTATAAGCTCGGGGTTCATTATAGCCCTGTATAGGCACACATACGTATAATAGCCCATAGGCACCTTTAGCATCATTATTATTATCGTCATCATTACTATCCTCTTCATTTTCGTTACATCTAGATCATGGGCCTACTCGTCATACGAGGAGCGTAGTGCAATCGTAGTATGTATCAAGGATCGTGAGCTTACAAGCTCGGAAAATTTATCAATTGAAGGCAACATACGCGTATAGAGGATTTAGAGAATTGGCCAAAGAACCATGCCTTAGGAAAGAAGGGTTAGCCTTACATACCTTTTCGTCGGACTATTCTACACTTGCACACTTCCTTCCAATGCTAGCGTCTATACCTTTATTAATATCATAACAATGGCCATTAGTCATTCACTTTATCCACATTATTTAGATTCCTTAATTTGCCTCTAATTCACCCATATTCATGGTCATAACATCCAACTTCGTCCATTCGTCTAAAGTGTCTAGTTCATGATCTTAGTACCATTTATAATGCATTCATATCACAACACAACAACATTCATGATTCAATTCAAACTATTCCTCAAAATGTCACTATTCATCATTCATGACCTACTTGACCATATTTTCTACAATCCATGTATTTCAACTCTTCAATACCTTAAACATCATGTAAAAATCATGAATCTTACCTTAGAAGTTGTAGGAACAAGCTTTGGTTAATAATACTCCACTTTGAGCAGAACCCTAGTTTTTCTCTATTTGGATTTCTTGACCTAGATGATCTTTGATGATGTTCTTACTCTCGATTCACCTTGTTTTATGTTGTTGATCCATAAATATCCTTGAAAACTTGTATAATAAATGTAGAGAGAGGTTTTAGAGAGAAGTGGTGTAATGTTGTAATGAATTAAAACAAGTCTTGGTCCTCATATTTAATGAATTGAAAATCTGTGCTGAGGTGAACAGTGGTCGTCCATGGAGGTTTACGGTCCGTATTCCAGTTTACGGACCGTCCCTCGTGGTCGTCTTTAACCCTAAGCAGAACCAGAAACTTTGGCTGCATGCATGGTGATTTACGACCATGGTTTACGGGCCGTAAATCACTTTACGGGTTCACCAGGTCGTTTTTAACCATTTACTCGACTGGCAGAAAGTTGAAGTTTTTGCATGACACTTTACGACTGCCAGTTTACGGACCGTATTCCATTATACGGTCCGTATTTTGCACTTTACGATCACTGGGCAGTTTTGCCAACTTTCAACTTTTCACATTTCTCGACTTTTCATTCTAATCATTCTCGTCCATATACGCACATTGCTCATGAAACATTATACACTCGCACTCCTCGCACACATCACTAGTTCGTTTACTTGCGTACCAACGGAAAATTTTCCGAGGTGTAACAATAAAACATATCAAACAAAACAGAAGTTTTCTTTTTGAAATATTTTGACATGGTTTCTCATGAGTCAATTTGGGATACATTCTCATGAGTCAATTTGGGATACATATTAAGTTGCTTGGACTCTTAAAACGGAATGGGGTGCAAATCGGATCCTCCAACATTAGTGTATTTATGGAGGATCTCACGTGGGTGCGGCAACATTTTTGAAGAGTCCGATCAACATAGGTTACATATCAGCCTAGATTTTAAATGGGCTGAATTGGCGGGTCAAAATACGCTGAGCTAATAAATGGGCGGGTCAAGTATTGATCCTCCCAAACTTGAATGGGTTGGTCGGGTCATATTTTCATGGCCTAATTTTGCCTGATGGTGAAGTTTTCTTTCCTTAATTTGAAATTTTAAAAGTCTTTTCACTATGAACTCGAAATATGGAAAGAAAGTTTACTATTCTTTAGTTGTTAGAACTCTCATGAGCCTCTAATCTTTGAAGTCATTATTGGTTCTAGCGTCCTTTTTCCACTTACAATTCATTTACTTGTTGGCAATTACAAATACCTTTAGGGTCCTGTCACTTGTAGTCGGTTGAAATCCGTTTTCTTTCATCCATGTGATAATTAAATTAGAAACTAGGTGGCTTGCCTTTTTTTTGGGGCGGGGGGTACTAGTATGGAAGATTGAGTTGTTTGCCATTTGAATTACTTCTTTTGGGTTGTTTGCCATTTGAATTACTTCTTTTGGGTTGTTTGCCATACAAATTACTTCTTTCTACTGCGCTAATAAAGTTGCATAATTAGTCTTCAAATATTTGTGGAAAAGGTTAGGTCGAAAAGCTACCTGACACTGAAAGCATGTTTCCCATATACTGTCAAAATGCGTTACTCTCTTTTATATATAAATAAATTTTTTCCTTTTACAACTTTTAGATCTCTTTCCACTTGAAAACTGGTATTTTCTTCTTTTTTGTTGTTGAGAACCATATTTTGATGTAGGTCCTCTTCTTTTGGTATATGGCTTGTATATGGAGTTTCTCCCGTTGTTAATAAAATTATTTACCTTATCAAAAAAAATTCTCTTTCTTTTTGTCAGAAGGAGGCTGCTTATTTTGTGGTTATAATAACGTTTCAGGTGAAGTTGGAAGTTTATTCGTGTCACTTGGAAGGGTATGTGCATACAAGAAATGAGGAGCAGCTTGACTCCACTGTAAGGCTTATGTTTTCCTTTCTTCTGGTCTTTCCCTTTTGTGAACACTTTTGACTGCCAAGAGATTTTTGTTCCACTAAATAATTAGGTTATTTGTTGAAAACTTCTAAAAACATTTCCACCGGGTGATTAATGAAAATTCTGGGTGTTTAAAACTTGAATGGGAGCCTTGGAGCAATGGCAAAGTTTTCTCCGTGTGACCTATAGGTCACGGGTTCGAGCCATGGAAGTAGCCACTAATGCTTGCATTAGGTTTGGCTGTCTACCTCACATCCCTTGGTGTGCGGCTTTTCCTCGGACCCTGCTAATGCGGTATGCTTTGTGCACTGGGCTGTCCTTCTGGGTATTTAAACTCCGGAATGACATTCTTTACATGTTTTATTTGAGTATAATTTGTTATAGACCCTCAACAGCACGAAAGTTTTATTGGAGATGCTACTAGTCTTGAAGATCTGAAGAATACAAATCAAATGAAAGCAGAGAGTACACATTGGAATGGCAAAGAAACTGCTGTATTAAGTGGGTTATGCTCTTTCACTGATCAGGAGTATGGGCGAAAAGAGGAAAGTTCTGGTAATAGTAAAATTCTGAATCTCTTATTCATATTCAGTAGAAGTTGTATAAAAATCTTTCTGATGCTACTTCTCCTCCCTATGATCTGTACCATATCTCTTAACTAATTGGAAGGAAAAGGAGGGCTTCGATCCATTGTGATTCGCTTTCTTGGTATGGAGATAACAACCTAGATTGGAAACTCTAAGAATTCACAATCAAAAGATAACAATGCGGAAATTAAGATAGGGGAAAATTGAGGATGGGGAAAGAGATAAAGCTAGACCCAAATTAGAAGAGAATTATTAGGCAAACTTGGGAGTAAGTCCCAAATCCTCCTAACCTATTCTATCTATTTGAACCTAAACTATTTGAAATCAAGGCAAGAGAAATTCAATTGAAAATCCACAAGTGAATAACTCTTCAAGGCAATGTTGATTAACAACTTTAGAATCACACTCTACAATCTACTCTCAATCTAGGGCTAGTAAGCCAAACAAATTATATTGAACAATGTCAATTCTCAATTCATCATAAACTAGGCATGCTAACCCTCAAAACACTATATATAGTGTTGGGGAATTATTACAAACTAGGCCCAAAAGTGATCTTGCAAAGATAGCCTTCATGGAAGAAATCTGCCCCCTTTACGGACGGTAAATAATTATACGGTCCATAAATAATTATACGGTCCGTACTTTTTGTCGTAAAACTATTTCCATAGCAGTTTTACGGTGACATTTACGGCCCGTAAATATTTTACGGTCCGCATAATGTTCCGTAAATCGGTAACAGAAACTGAAATTCCTCAGCTTGAAATACAACCATCTTTGACGGTCCGTCAGAGGATTTATAGTCCATCATTCTGTTTGACAGGCCGTACTTCTGTACTGTTCCTTCCTTCCTTCTTCTTCACTCATCCAAGCAATCATGCAAAGTGTGAGAAATTATGGGGGAACAATTATATTATTGAATTGGGTATCTACATTATTACATTGAGCCCTATTTATAGATACTACATCCTAATCCTTTTTCTTGTAGGATATTATATACAAATCCTTTTCCTATTCTAACACTCCCTTTCAAGCTGGTGCATACAAGTCATATGTACCGAGCTTGTTACAGATGTATCTAATATGATGACGACTGAGTGACTTAGTGAAAATATCCACAAGCTGATCACTCGACTTCACAAATTTAGTAACAATATCTCCGGAGAGTATCTTTTCCCTGACAAAGTGACAATCAATCTCAATTTGCTTAGTCCTCTCATGAAATACCGGATTTGATGCGATATAAAGGGCCGCTTTGTTATTCTCACACAAGTTCCATTTAATTGATTTCTCCAAATTTTAGTTCTCTGAGCAGCTGCTTAATCCAAACTAGCTCACAAGTTGCTACAACCATTGCTCGATATTCTGATTCAACACTAGATCAAGCAACGACACTTTGTTTCTTACTCTTCCAGGACACCAAATTACCTCCTATTAACACACAATATCCGGATGTAGAACGTCTATCAGAAGGTGATCCTGCATAATCAGCATCTGTATATCCAACGATCTGCTCGTGGCCTCGATCTTCGAAAAACAGTCCTTTAATTAGAGCTGACTTAATATATCGCAGAATGCGGACAACTGCATCCCAATGACTATCACAGGGAGAATCCATAAACTGACTTACAACACTCATAGGAAACGAAATATCAGGTCTAGTCACTGAGGGATTATTCAACTTACCAACCAGCCGCCTATATCTGCCAGGATCACTGAGTGGCTCCCCCTAACTTGGCAGGAGTTTAACATTCGGATCTATAGGAGTGTCAATGCGTCTGCACCCATCATTCCTGTTTCTTCAAGAATGTCTAAGACACACTTGCATTGCGAAATAACAATACCTGACATGGATTGGGCAGCCTCAATATCTAGAAAATACTTCAGTCTGCCAAGATCTTTAGTCTGGAAATGCTGAAAGAGATGTTGCTTTAAATTAGGGATACCATCTTGATCATTGCCAGTTATAATGATATCGTCAACATAAACCACCAAATAAATACTCAAATCTGGAGTAGAATGTCGATAAAACATATAATGATCTGATTCACTGCGAGTCATGCCAAACTCCTGAATTATTGTTCTGAATTTACCAAACCAGGCTTGAGGAGACTGTTTCAAACCATAAAGTGACCAGATGCAATTGACACACCAGATTAGATTCCCCCTGAGCAACAAAACTAGGTGTTGCTCCATGTAAACTTCCTCTTCAAGATCACCATGGAGAAAAGCATTCTTAATGTCCAACTGATAAAGAGGCCAATGGCGGACAACCATTGATAGAAAAAGACGGACAAATGCTATTTTAGCCACGGGGGAGAAATATCTGTGTATAACTCTTCGCATCAAGGCGAGCCTTAAGCCGATCAACTTGGCCGTCCGGACCAACTTTGACTACATAAACCCAACGACAACCAACAGTAGATTTACCTGAAGGAAGAGGAACAAGCTCCCAGATACCAACCGTGTGTAAAGCAGACATCTCGTCAATCATAGCCTATCGCCATCCGGGATGAGAAAGGGCTTTACCTGTAGACTTAGGAATGGGGATAGAGGATAATGATGAGACAAAGGCATAATGGGATGATGATAGGCGATGATAACTTAAAAAGGTATAATGTGGGTTAGTATTACGAGCGGATAGCTTTACGAAGTGCAATCGGCTGATCAGGAGGAGACAAGTCCGCAGTAGGTGTAGGGTCCGACGCATGACATGAATCATCTGGACCTAATGTTGGGTCTGACGTTGGACGCGGTCGACGATGATAAGTCAAATTGGTGGCACTGTGTCTGGAGATGTAGAAGTAACTGTAGATTCCTCAAAGGTCAGTGTAGGTAAAACCTGAGGTAGAGGTAAGACCTCAGAGATATCAAGATGATCAGAAGGAGACCTAAAGTAAGGTTGAGACTAAAAAATTGTGACATCGGCAGACATAACATATCGACGAAGATTATGTGGCCGGAAAATGCATATCTGCCGAAAAGAAAAAAACTGACAAAGCCGGATTAGGGTTCCAGCGGTCGAAAGTTTTAGGGGTTTGGTTGTCGGTGTTCTCTGCCTGTGGTGCTTCTGGATTTCGCACAAAACCCACTGGAGAGAAAGTGATGCAAAATTATCGCCAGAATTGAGGTACAACACTGTGATGATATTCTTTTTCTCCGAATGTTTCTCACCAATGCTTTGATACCATGTGAGAAATTATGTGAGAAAAATTATATTATTCAATTGTGTATCTACATTATTACATTGAGCCCTATTTATAGATAATCTTTTTCCATGTAGGATGCTATATACAAATCCTATTCCTATTCCTATTTCTATTCTAACACAAAGGTTGTATATCTTGGCTTGTTGCACTTCAAGGGTCTCCAAAGCTTCTCTTTTCACAAACAGGCCTTGCAATACTTGGAGTTCCTTAGCTTGGCTCGGAGTGAAGGGTCGTTATTGAGTTGTGCCACTTGATATCATATCGTCCTCGCCTTCTTGGAAAAGATTCGTCCTCGAATCTAAAGAATTACCTACAAGGCTACAACACAAGAAGATAGGTCACTTACATTGAAAACATTGTGAACATTATACTCACTCGGTAAGTCGATCTTGTAGGCATTGTCGTTCATTTTCTCAAGGACTTTGAAGGGTCCATCTCCTCTTGGACACAACTTCCCTCTTCTCATTTGAGGAAATCTTTCTTTTCGGAAGTGGACGGACACCCAATCATCTGGTTGGAAATCCACTTTCCTCCGTGGTTTTGTCTTTTAGCCACCTTGGTGTTGATTTTCTCCGAGTTTTCCTTCACCTTAGCATGAATCTTCGTCATCTCGGCCGCCTTTTACTTTCCATCTATGCTAACAACAACATCACTAGACAAGGGGGTTAAGGTTAAGGGAACCAAGGGGTTAAAACCATAACAAACTTCAAATGGGGTCATGCCAATAGAAGAATGGAAAGACCGATTATAAACAAATTCAATCAAGAGTAAATGGTCCTCCCAAGAAGTAGGCCTTCTTCTAATCACACACCAAAGCATGCTCCCAAGAGTCCTTCCTATTCACTACCTCGGTTTGCCCATTCGTTTGAGGGTGACAAGAAGTAGAGAATAAAAGCTTGGTACTAAGTGTACCCCATAGACTCTTCCAAAAATGACTAAGAAATTTGGAGTCCCTATCACTAACAATAGTGCGAGGCATTCCATGCAATTTAAGCACATGCATGACAAACAACGAAGCTACATACGATGCATCATCACATTTATGGCATGGTATAAAATGAGACATTTTTGAAAGTCGATCTACCACAACAAAAATGCTATCGTGCCCTCTTTTGGTTTTTGGAAGACCCAAAACAAAGTCCATAGAAATGTCTATCCAAGGACCATTAGGGGTGGCAATGGGTGTATACAAACCTTGAGGACGAGTCTTCGATTTTGATTGCTTGCATTCCAAGCATTGTTCGCAAAGCTTCTCCACATCATGTTTCATCTTGGGCCAATAGAATTGCTTCATGAGAATGTCAAGTGTCTTGGATTCACCAAAGATGTCAAGCGTCTTGGATTCACCAAAGTGTTCCATCATTCCACCACTATGGGCTTCTTTGACAAATAGCTCCCTTCATGAGCTCATAGGAACACATGCTCGACCATCCTTGAACAAGAAGCCATCAACTAATTGGAACAGGTCAACCTACTCGCTTCCCTTGAGTCAACTCCTCACAAATGTCTTTGAAATCGGGATCTTGAGCATAAAACCCTTTGAGACTCTCAAATCCCATCATCGTAGAGATGATGGTGTTGAGCAAACCAAACCTCCTAGAAAGAGCATCCGCGACCACATTCTCCTTGCCTCACTTGTAATTGATCACATAAGGGAATGTTTTTATGAACTCCACCCACTTTGCATGCCTCTTGTTTAGTTTTGATTGACGCTTCAAGTGCTTCAAGGATTCATGATCCGATCTAATCACGAACTCTTTGTGCCATAGGTAGTGTTGCCAATACTCTCACAAGTGCATACAACTCCTTGTCGTAGGTCTCTATAGTTCAACGATGCCCCTTTTAGCTTTTCACTAAAGAACGCCAGTGGTTTACCCTCTTGCATCAATACTCCACCTTAGACCAACTCCCGAAGCGTCACATTCAATTTCAAAGGTCTTCTCAAAGTTAGGCAACTGTAGCAAAGGAGAATAACTCAATATAGATTTCAACTCTTGAAACGCTTTCTCTTGTGCATCACCCTAAACAAAAGGAACATCCTTTTTAATTAGCTTGGTTAAAGGGGACGCAATGGTGCTAAAACCTTTCACAAATTGCCGGTAGAAACTTGCCAACCCATGGAAACTCCTCATATTGGTTGCATTTTTTTGGGGTAGGCCAAATTCTAATCGAATCCACCTTTTCTTCATCAACCTCCACACCATTCACACTCACAACGAAACCCAAAAATTCCACCTTATCAACGCAAAGGGAACATTTCTTAAGATTAACAAACAACTGCTCACGCAACAAGACATCAAATACTTGCCTCAAGTGGCCCATGTGTTCCTCAATAGATTTGCTACATATAAGAATGTCATCAAAGTAGACAATCACAAATTTATTGATAAAGGGGTTTAAGACATGGTTCATCAACCGCATGAAGGTGCTAGGTGCATTGGTTAGATCGAAGGGTATAACAAGCCACTCATATAGACCAAACTTGGTCTTGAAAGCCGTTTTCCACTCATCACTGGGATTCATTCGAATTTGGTGATAACCACTCCTAAGGTCAATTTTAGAGAACACACTTTGCCCACAAAGTGCATCGAACATGTCATCAAGTCTAGGAATGGAATGTCGATACTTTACTGTTATTTTGTGGACGACTCTACAATCAATGCACATCCTCCAAGTACCATCTTTCTTTGGGACGAGAATCACCGGAATGCCACATGGACTAAGACTCTCCTTGACTAGTCCCTTCTCAAGGAGCTCCTCAACTTGCCTTTGCAACTCTTTAGTTTCCTGCGGATTGCTCCTATAGGTCGGCTTGTTTGGAATTTGAGAACCGAGCACAAAATCAATTTGGTGCTCGATTCCCCTTAATGGAGGTAACCCTTTAGGCATTTCTTACGGGAATAGTTCACGCAAAAGAGAAGTCATGATACTAGGCAAAGTGCTAGTATCTTGGTCAGAATGCAATAAAAGATCCTTGTTGACATGACACACCATGAAGTGCCTCTCATCAACCCCTTTTAAACAATTGCTTGGCTTGGCAACTATGCACATGTTGGACTTCTCAAGTGCCAACACCTTCTCTCGTTGGGCAAGCAAAGCCTCCTTTTCATGCCTCTCCGTTTCCTCCCTTTGAACTCTCTCGCGGAGTTCCTTCATGATTCGATAGTCCTCACTAATTTGGTAGAGGGTCAATGGAGCAATGATATATTTTCGACCCTCCAACACAAATGAGTATTTGTTAGACCTCCCACTATGTTTAACATCCGAAGCAACAGGTGACAAGCGTTCATTGGCACGACGTCACACACTAATTCATCATTATATTTGCCAATGGTAAACTTAATATTGGTTTGGCTTGGTTACCCTCACTTTACCACACTCATTAAACCATTGAAGCTTGTAAGGGCTAGGGTATTTCTTTGTAGGAAACTTCATGTGTTCCACCAAGGTTCGACTCATCGCATTGGTGCAACTTCCACCGTTAATAATCAAGGAGCATACCTTATCTCCGATTTTGCACCTACCATGAAACAAATTCTCTCTTTGATAAAGCTCTTCCCTCACAATTGCACCCATGGCTAGTTGTACTACACAAGCAAAGTCTACGCTTTCATCTATCCTTTCCTCATCATCTCCCTCGGAATCTCCCTCATGCTCACTCTTTTCTCCCTCTTCATCACTAGCAACTCTACCCTCTTTTTCCTCATCGGTACGGTACCCATCATATAAAGCCACAATTGATCTCCTATTGGGGCACTCACTTGCAATATGTCCTTTACCTTGGCATTTGAAGCATTGGATGGTAGAAGGACGAGGAAAAATAATTTTAGTAATGTTACCTCCTTTTGCGTTGTCGTCTACCTTGGCCTTGTAGTCGACTTTGTGTTGAGGTGGTTGAGTTGTGGTCTTGGGCTTTTCCCATGTAGATGAAGATTTCCACTTGTCCTTACTTTTACTCCATGTAGAAAATGAAGTCTTTGCCTTGTACAACTTGTCTTCTTTCAAATCCGCTTCGACCTTGGAAGCATCATGAAAAGCTTCGTCTAGACTTCTATAAGTTTGTAACCTCATTGGCTTGGAGATTTCATAGTTCAAGTTGGCTACAAATCTTATCACGATGTAGTTCAAGTGCTTTTGAATCTTGGACTTCATCCTCAAATTTTCAAACTCATCAAGGTACTCTTCTATGCTCTGACTACCTTGCCTTAGCATATACACCTTCTTTAGAACCCCTTGGTAGTAGTCGGATGTCACATACCTTGCTTTCATGAGCTCAAGCAACTCTTGCCAAGTAGGAATATCATAGATGTGTTGTTGAGCTTTTTCCCGTTTCTTGGACTCCCACTAAGTGGAGGCGTACCCCTCAAATTGGGTGAGTGCATACTTTGCCTTTAAAGCATCAAAAATCTTGTTGGTGAGAAAGATTCTCACTTTGGAGCTTTCATTCAAGGAACTCTTTCGGATCACTACTTTCTTTGAATGTCGGAAGACTCGCTTTGATGGTACTCAAATTCCTCTCATGGTCACCTCAGACCTCATATGCTTGCCATCTACCCCGATCTTCTCGACCTTGCCATCTACCCCTCCTCTTCATAACCTTGGGCTCTCCCATAGCCTCATTGCCGGCATTCTTAAAGCCATTAGCATTAAAGCCATGCCTCCCTTCTTGCCATGGTTCGTCCCACCATCTCTCTTGGATAACCTCTTCCACTTCTTCATTATAAAGGGGGTTTTGGAATTGGTTTTGGTACGGACGGGTCTTGTGGGTGTTATTGGGGGTACATGTGGTACATTTTGTGGGGTTCTTTGAGGTGCTATCTTCTCTTGGGTTTGGCGGTACATTTGGGGGTGTGTTTGGGGATTGGTTAGCCTCACATAGGCTTGGGTGTTAGCATCTCGGGGAGTAGGTTGTTGGTGGGACGGTGCCTTTTGGTTAGGTGAAGGTAGGAGGGCCAGAAGATACATCGCCCATAAATGTCGCGGAGTGAGGGTAGGAGATGTTTCCACATTCTTACCTGCTTCATTACCAACATTAGATTGGGGAGAGAGCCTACTCTACTAGCATGCTCAACTTACCCCACTCTAGACTCCCTGCAGCCCTGTTAGAGCCATGGAATTCACTATGGTCATTGGATCATCCCCTTCGTGGAATTGTTTGCCGGAATTAGAAATCTTACCCGCAAAACTCAACAGACAATGTTAGTAGCAAAGTTCTTCTCGTCACTCGTGTTTACGCTCAATCCCTACCTCACACTAGTGTTCTTTCCAAAGTTGTTAACAAACCTTTGCCCAATCAAATCAGAGGTTATTAAGCCTTAGTGGAGGAATATATTATCTTTGTTAAATGAAAGACGGACGACTCAAAAGCTAACGGAACGAGCCGAAGAACTTTCAACGAAATTAAGCAAACAAAGCTTGAAGAAATTAGCGCGAAAGGAAATCAGACTCAAGAACTAGCCAACAAATAAGCAAAATCGATTACTCATTGTTAATTAGTTGGGAGTAGCAAACATTTGAGGTATAAGAAAGAAGAAATCGAAATTCAAACCGTGGATTTGATGCCCAGATTTTACGGTCCGTAGAAAGTTACCGTAAATCCGGAACAATGTCTCTGAATTTTGGCTTCAATCTACGCTGGCAATTTACGGTCCGTCCTTTTGTGCCGTAAAACCCTTTCGTTTAATTGGTGTTTGGATCCGTCCTTGGTACTTGGGTTTCCAAAATCTGACCTGGGGGACCCACTTAAACCTAGTTTTTGCTTCTTTTGGACCCAAAAACACATATTCTCAACTTTTCACTTGAAATTTTGGATTAAACCTTCTCTGTTTGCTTTCTTCTTCAACAAACCATGAAGAACATTGTTGAACAATTGATGAACACCCAAATTTAGAACTAGGGTCAAACCAACTCCAATTCCCACAAATTTGAGATCTAGGTTCCCCTTTGCTAGGAGAACAAACCCCAATAGAAATTGAACCCAACTAATCACTAATTCTCAATAGCGCAAATGGTTTTCTTCAAAAACTTGAAATCCTTCAATGGTGGTTCAACCCAACCTCAACCAAATTGCTTGAAACTTTGTACCTAGATAAATTTGATGCTTCCGAACTCAAATCTTCACTCAATTTGCTCAAAACACAACACACGATTTTTTTATTTTTTTTTTGGTTGGAATTTTTGAATTTTTCAGATTTTTCAAATTAGATGACCTAGGATTAGGAATTGTAAGAACAAACCTTAGCCTAGGCTCTGATACCAAATGATAACAATGAGGAAATTAAGATAGGGGAAAATTGAGGATGGGGAAAGAGATAAAGCTAGACCCAAATTAGAAGAGAATTATTAGGCAAACTTGGGAATAAGTCCCAAATCCTCCTAACCTATATTCTATCTATTTGAACCTAAACTATTTGAAATTCAAGGCAAGAGAAATTCAATTGAAAATCCACAAGTGAATAACTCTTCAGGGCAATGTTGATTAACAACTTTAGAATCACACTCTACAATCTACTCAATCTAGGGCTAGAACAATGTCAATTCTCAATTCATCAAAAACTTGCTAACCCTCAAAACACTATATATAATGTTGAGGAATTATTACAAACTAGGCCCAAAAGTGATCTTGCAAAGATAGCCTTCATGGAAAAAATCTGCCCTGTGATGCCTTTTATGGGCCGTAAATAATTATACACATACTTCTTGTCGTAAAACTGTCAATTTCCATAGCAGTTTTACGGTGACATATACGGCCCGTAAATATTTTACGGTCCGTATAATGTTCCGTAAATCGGTAACAGAAACTGAAATTCCTCGGCTTGAAATACGGCCATCTTTTACGGTCAGAGGATTTACAGTCCGTCAATCTGTTTGACAGGCCGTAGTTCTGTACCGTTCCTTCCTTCTTCTTCACTCATCCAAGCAATCATCCAAAGGTTGTATATCTTGGCTTGTTGCGAACAGGCCTTGCAATACAAGACTTGGAGTTCCTTAGCTTGGCTCCGAGTTAAGGGTCGTTGTTGAGTTGTGCCACTTGATATCATATCACTTAACTCTTCTTTTTGTCACATCGTCTTTGACATTTGACTCAAGTGCACTAATTACTAATCTTCGTTTTATGTGTGGAGATCCTGTAGTCAGCAATTCTCAAGCGACCTTCATAGACAGAGACGAGAATGGCCTGTTGGAAGAGGACCACACACTTTTTGATTCAGTACCTCCAGAATGTACAGTCAGCTCTGCTAAGTCATTTCTCTCCTTTGAAAATAACAGCTCCTTTGGTGAGGACCAAACACAAAACGAAGAGGACAAGGTCAGTTCAGTTCAGTTATGCTATTAGTCACATGACTCACACCTAATTATAAATTTCTATTTCACAAGTCATTCACACGTTTAATGTCTATTTCACAAGGATACTTGTGCTAATTATCACTCCTGCTTATGTTTAATCTAAAGTGCATTAATTGTAACAACGTAATGTTCTCAAGCTATTATTTATGTTCTTCAAGAATAACAACACATTGAAACTACTTTTGATAATTTTGATGTCTTTGCTCGTAATTTGCTTCCCCTCACCATTATGTGCATGGAAGATATTTTTGATAATTTTCTTCAGCTACATGTATCAGCGAAAAGGTGTTTTGGTTTTGCTGATATTCTTGTCCTCATCAAGTACATTACTTAAAGGATTTGTTATTTAAATGGAATTATGCAACTTACTGATATTTGACACCATATGTTTCTATTTTGCAATCATGTTATTTGTTTCTACTCAATTTTTTTAACTATATTAGGCACTGGAATAGATTACGAACAACCTATCAATGTTTATGTGAAACCAATGTTGTTGCTATTAGCACTTTACGCGAGGCCTTGTTGGTTGTAGTATTTGTTTGTGAAATTTCATAAAATGTAGCTTATCTTTTCCGTGTTTTGCAAGCAGTAATCTTTCCACAAATTACATATGTGAAGTCTTTTCACTATGAACTCGGAATATGGAAAGAATGTTTACTATTCTTTAGTTTTTAGCACTCATGAGCCTCTAATCTTTGTAGTGAGTATTGATTCTAGCATCCCTTTTCCTTTTAGAGTTTATTTACAGGTTGATAAAATATAAATATGTATACGAAAAATAATAATATATCAACAAATATTATATTTTGATTTCATTATTTAAAAAATATATTAACTCTAGTAAAAGTTAAAATGGAACCTATCAAGTTAAAATTTTGTGGATTCATCAAGCGATCTCTCAAGTTACAATAATAATTGAGTTCACAGTCAAATATTTAGTAAATTTTCATACAAATTGAGAATCCGTATCACCAGAAGTAGATTGAGTGTGATTTTATTTCATTCATTTGATAATTGGTAGTTAATAAGAAACTAGGTCGCTTGTGTTTTTTTGGTGGTGGGGTTGGAATTGGAGTGGGTCACTGGGGGTTGTCGGCTTCTAGGGAGTACTATAATGGAAGATTGAATCGTTTAGCTGTTTGAAATTTGAATTATTTCTTTCTAATGTGTTAATAAAGCTGCGTAATTAGTGTTCAAATCTTTGTGGAAAAGGTAAGGCAGAAAAGCTGCTTGACACTGAAAGCATGTTTTCCACGTACACTGTCAAAATGCATTACTCTCGTTTATGTTTCTTTTTTCCTTTTACAACTTTCAGATCTCTTTCCATTTGAAAACTGGTTTCCCTTTCTTTTTGTCGGAAGGGGCTGCTTATTTTGTGGTTATATCAATGTTTCAGGTGAAGTCGGAAGTTTATTCTGGTCATTTAGAAGGGCCTGCGCATGCAAGAAATGAAGAGCTTTTTGACTCCACTGTAAGGCACATGTTTTCCTTTAGTTATTTAAATTGAATTTGCATCTTATTGGTATTTGGCACCCTTTCTTTCTATTTTGCAATCATGTTCTTTCTTACTAGCATTACTCAAATTTTAAACAAAATCACCGGAATAGATTACAGACATCCTACCAATTTTCATGTGAAACCAATGATTTTGCTATTAGTAGTTTAAGCATGGCCTCCTTGTGAACTTCCATTAAAATGTAGCTCATCTTTCCCATGTTCTGTAACGTATTTTCTCTCAAATTTGACATCTTAAAAGTCTTCTCAATATGAATTCGGGATATGGAAAGAAAGTGACTATTCTTTAGTTGTTAGAACTCTCATGAGCCTCTATTATTTGTAGCAATAATTGATTTTGGCATCCTTTTTCTAATTACAAACACGTCGAGAGTCCTGTCTCACCAAAACTTGCAATCGGTTAGTACAGAGAGATGTGTGTACACTGATAATTACTTAAAGATTTTTTTTTTCAAGGCAAGTTGCATTATGCCTTTCCTTAAGGCTAAATTTGGTCCTAAATTGCTTTTGGTGTCATGTATAATTTTGTAAAATGCATCTAAATAAAAAGAAACCCCAAGCCTAAGTACATTAGGTACAAAGTGAGTTGAAATTTTGAGCATCCAATGAGAAGAAAAGTGTCTACCTAGACCCTACAAAAGAAAGTCTTACTGTATCATTGGGTGCAGTAAAAAATCTTTCAGAACTGCAGAGGAAGACGATTGTTGCGTTAGCTAAAAAAAGGACAATTGTTATTAGTCTATCTGTACACTTATTTATTAAATAAACAGAAAAGGGTCAAATATACCCCTGTACTATCAAAAAAGGTTTAAATATATCCCTCGTTATACTTTCGGTCCAAATATACGCTGCCGTTAAGACTTTCGGTCCAAATATACTGATAAAGGAATCAATTTGGGGGAAACACCAAATCAATCACTAAACGCGGAATTAAACGATAACAAGAAATTGGGATGAGAATTGAAGAAGAAAAAGGAATGAGAAATAGAGGATAAAAGCTAGACCCTAATGATAATAAATCTATGGACAAATACATGAAACCTAGACCCTTCCAATTGGATTCAATCAATAGAACTTAAGCTATTTGAAATCAAGGCAAGAGATATTCAAATGAAATTCACAAATGAACAACTCTTCATGAAATCAATGGAAATGAGGTTCAAAACCGACAATGGAATCCACCATTAACTACCCTAAATCCTAAAGGCTATTAAGCCAAACAAACTATCACTCATTTAAAGTATTCAATACATGATTCATCCAAATATTCATAAACTAAGTCATGAAATGAACGAAGTCTACTATTTATACTCCTATGACTAAAGAAGACTAAGTTATTACAAAAATGCCATTAATGAGGCAAGGGCCTTGTTTGGTTGGTAGTCTTCTTTGGGAATTTTGAAAATAGCCCTCATGTGGAAATCTTCATCTTCCAAACACCAATTGTCTTGCAATTGTAGCCCAATTGAATCCTTAGCCCTTGAATTTGGAATCTTGGCCTTGATTTGCATCGTCTAGCCACAAATTGCACTTTTAGCCACTTAGTGTAGAAGTCTCCACAAACTCGTCCCAAGCTATCGTCCAAACGTCCCACGTCCTTCCAAGCATCTTTGTACCCACACTAGTTGGACACAAATCAATCTTACTAGAAGAGTCAATTCGGTCATCTCTAGGATCAACTAGCGGGTGAGCTATTATATCACGTGACAATGTACTAATATGCAAATCACAAGTGTCAACACTAGGTGGACACAAATTGATCTCACAAGAAGAATCAAGATGGTCATCAACAGGATCAACTCCATAAACAAGATTAGTAGTAAAGTTTCTCACGTCACTCGTATTGCACTCAAGCTTACCTTTCAATCCTAAAGCTTCTTCCAAAGTTGTCCAAGAATCGCTTATCGCAAATCAATTCACAAGGTTGCTAATCTTTGTGGAAGAATAGATTCTTGTTAATTGAAAGATGGATGTCTCGATTAAATGAAAGGACTTGAGCCAAGAAGTTTCAACGAGATCAAAACGAGAAAAGCTTGAAAAGAATTGGTACAAAATGAATTTGGACTCAAGAACTAGTTAACAACAAGTAAGATCGATTACTAGTTGTTAATTAGTTAGAAGAATCAAGGAAAAGAAGTTAGGAAAGATACAAACCGTTTTTGACACTTAGAAAGTTTTTCGAAAATGTTCAAAATATCAGGCTTTCCTTGCGCTTCATGGATGGATCGCACAAAAATTAACTCTCTGAAGTTGTGCAACACGCGCCCCGAAAATTTTGCGATTTTGTTTTCTTCCGCGCTGCGGATGAAAAGCACGCCCGTCCACGCGCTTTCCTTTTGCGATGCGGGCCCGATGTGCAGGTTCATGTGATGATTTTCTCTAACTTTGGGCTGGATTTTCTGATGTTTGCAGTTTTGGGCCCACTCAACCTTGGCTCTTTCCTTTTTGGACTTGAAAAAACAACTTTTGACAACTTTGGGAAAATATTTTGGATCAAACTCACCCTTTGGTCATCTTCTTTATCAAGATTTGAATATCTTCAAGAATACCAAGAACATTTAAATTTTCAACCCCTTCAATTTCAACTCCAAGTGACCCCAAATTTCGGATCTAGCCTCCCCTCAACCTAGAGACCAGAGCCCACTCCAAATTGAGACCAATTGAACACCACAAATTGAAGACCCACTTGCTTGTTCTTCAAGTTCTTCAAAAGCTTCAAACTCAACAACGGTGAATGACTCCAAACTCAACCAAATCACTTCAAACTTCGGATCTAGCGTTTTTTGATAGCAACAAACTCAAATTCAACCTCAAATCCAACAACAAAACTACACAGAAGAGATTTTCGAATTTTTTGTAATTTTCGTTTTTTTTTTTGGTTCAACCAAGGATTGAAGAATTGAATAGAACAACTCCTCAACCTTGCTCTGATACCAAATGATAAGGAATCGATTTGGGGGAAACACCAAATCAATCACAAAGACGCGGAATTAAAGGATAACAAGAAATTGGGATAAGAATTGAAAAAGAAAAAGGGATGAGAAATAGAGGATAAAAGCTAGACCCTAATGATAATGAATCTATGGACAAACCTAAGTATATGAAATCCAGACCCTTCTAATTGGATTCAATCAATAGAACCTAAGCTATTTGAAATCAAGGCAAGAGATATTCAAATGAAATTCACAAATGAACAACTCTTCGTGAAATTAATGGAAACGAGGTTCAAAACCGACAATGGAATCCACCAGTATTTATACTTCTATGACTAAAGAAGACTAAGTTATTACAAAAACCATTAATGAGGCAAGGGCCTTGTTTGGTATGTAGTCTTCTTTGGGAATTTTGAAAATAGCCCTCATGTGGAATATTCATCTTCCAAACGCCAATTGTCTTGCAATTGTAACCCAATTGAATCCTTAGCCCTTGAATTTGGAATCTTGGCCTTGATTTTCATCGTCTAGTCACAATTTGCACTTTTAACCCTTTGCACTTTTAGCCACTGGATGTAGAAGTCTCCACAATCTCTTCCCAAGCTATCATCCAAACGTTCCACGTCCTTCCAAGCATCTTTGTGCCATCTAGGATCATATCATATATCCCTCCCATTATAGTTTGACACAGATTTTCCCTTAATCTTAATGGAGGGACACGTGTCAAGCTCAAAATAAAATGACCCACCCCAATTTAAATACCCGATTCCTTTAGAAACCCACCTGTTTAACCCAACCTGGCCCATATTCATCATCCTCCTCTTTTTGGGCTGGAAAGGTTTATAAACGAGGGGTATATTATAAACCTGTTTTGATAGTGCAGGGGTATATTTGACTCTTTTATGTTAAATAAATTGCTTGTAGTAAACGAAGAAATCATGTCTGTTTACAGTAGATATGTCCTTAAATCCAGAAACCATGTTTGTTTATAGTTTCGGTTATTATTAACTACATTAGTTTCGTCTGAATCTAAAAATATTTTTTTGAATATTAACATAAAAATGTTGGCTTAATTTTATGATAAGCCTTTTGACTATATCTGAAAATAAGATGGTGCACTTTATAGTAAACCAGCTTACCATAGAGCATATAGATAATTAGTAATTACTAATTGCAACTTGGTTTCCTTATAATAGCCCATACATACATCAATTATATGATTTCTTGAGGAAGCAAGAGCCACTGTTATAATGTGGCCTAAAATACTGTATGGAAAAGGGCCAAAATTACCCTTGAACTTTGAAAAATAGTTCATCCATACCTTTCGTTATACTTTAGGGCCAATTATACCCTTACCGTTATACTATGGGGTCAATTATACCCTTATGTCTAACGGCTGCCCACGTGGCATCATCCAACCCTTCAAAATTATTTTACCCTCAAATAATTTTTTACCCACCAAAATAACCCAACCCGACCTGAATTATTTTTTTTCCAGCCAAACTAATAAGGAAATTTTTATTAATTTTTTTTTTGCTGGAAACAAGGTGTTTAGAGAAGAAATGAGATTGGGTGAGATTGAGAGAGAAGAAGAATTGATTCTATCATTGAGCAGAAGTTGATATGAATGAGTACAAGCAGGAAGTCCTAAAGCTCCAACTAATGAGCCACTTAACACTAACAATCAAAAACATCTAACTAACTTCCTTTAACTTGATGAGTTAGTCAAGTACATCCACTAACTTCAACACCCTTCCTCAAGCTGATGGTTGAAATATATCTTTCAATCCAGCTTGGACATTAAGTAATCATGCTACAACTATCCAAGACTTGTCAGCAGATCAGCTAGCTGCTCCTTAGTAGAAACATGTTGTGTCTTGATCATTCCTAGCACAATCTTCTCTCTAACAAAGTGACAGTCAATATCAATATGTTCTCTCATGAAATATGAGATTAGCTGCAATCTGAATTGCATCTTTACTATCACAAGATAGATCTATAGGAAGCTGAACATATTTCCCCAATTCTTTGTATAATCCTGTGAGCCAAGTTAATTCTGCAACTGCTGAAGTCATACTCCTGAATTTTGCCTCAGCAAAACTCCTGGCAAAGTCGCCTGTTTCTTTGACTTCCAAATACCCGATTTACAAACGGAGCTCTCTAGCAGAATGCTATCTGTTCTTATAAATATATTACCTTCCGTTACTAAAAAAACACCCAAATAAAAATGTTAAGATATTCTTAATGATATTTTGGCTTCTACCCAGCAGAGTATTCCATAACTGACAGGTGAAAGCATATCCGGACCCGTTGAAAGCCGGCAGTTATGAAAGAAATCTTGGCTAGGTCTTCTTCCCTTGGAGAGGATTATTCTCCTTTCCGAGTTCTCAATATTTTCCTTTTGGCTCTGTTTATTCTAAATCTTTTACTCTGTAGACAGCCACCTGGTCTGAATCACTGGCCAGTGAAGCCTTGATATATCTCACTACTCCCAGTGCAACATCCATGTGAGGTTGTTAGGCTTATGTATGAACTGGCTGATTGTTTGCACTACAAAGGAGATATCAGTCCTGGTCATGGTGAGATACAACAGTCTCCCTACCAGTTTTTGATACTTCCCTACATCCTCAAGTAGCCTGTCTGTAGTTTCAGATGATGTATGATTCACATCAAAGGCTTATTCAGCTGATGTCAGTTTCACATTTGCCTCCAGAGGAGCACCAACAGGTTTAGAACCTTTGAGTTATCAACCAGATATGGAGGACTATTCCATTGTGCATTTTCTGGACTATTTGGCAGGAGAGGAACAAGGCCTGTGCATTTTCTGGTCTTGTTCCCATTACACTGAGTATGTTGGTGGTGTTGTAGTAGTTCCAAAACAAAAATAATAACGCAATTACGCTAAATGAAAAAGTAAAGAAAAATAAAGAAGAAACCGAAAAAAATACGAGCAATTACATGGAATCAAAAGAAGTAAAGGTATGGAAATGAGAAGAAAGGAAATGAAAGAAAAATAATATAAAAAGAAAAATATTTTCAAAATAAAAATATTTCAAAAAGTAAAAATAATAGAAATTAAAATAAAAACAAAAAGTAAAGAAATTTAAAAGTAACCCTGTAATACAGCCAACTCTGTACTCCCACCTTGAGAATTGGAGAGTAATTTCACCCAATTACCTACTAACCAAGTAATTACTTAGCCAAACAAACAAGTCAAACTGTATGATTACACCCAATTGCACGCAAATCCAACTCCCATGTGTAATTACTTTAATGCAATGCCAAATGATGGTGAAACATTAGCATAGTTGATGTAACTAGACTAAGGATAGCAGTAGTTGGCATTACCCTTGGTTCAAAGTAGTCCCTCATCCAGATAAGAGGTTTGGGACCTTTGACAGATCTCCTAGTAGCTTCAAAAACTTAAGGGGAACTAGATGGAGTAGGACTCCTAGTAGCTTCACTGTGTATTGTGACAGATCTCCTATCTTATCTCTACCAGATAAGGATTTCACATGACATCATCAACAGGTGGGACTACATCAGGAGCTTCAACTGAAGCATCATGAATTAATCATCTGTGGTGTGACTGTGATCATGAAGTGGAATCTCCTGAAGTTTGAAGAACATCTGAAAAGTCCAATACAGGAAACAAGGATGAGAAATTTAGGACCCGTTTGGCCATAAGAATTATTCACTTTTTTCCGGAATTTTTTCACTTTTTTCAAAAGTTAGTGTTTGGCCACGAAAAACAAGAAAAACTTTTTTTTTCACAACCAAAACCTTGTTGAAAAAGTACATTTCAGCAAAAAAAAAAAAAAACTATTTGCAAAAACTATGGCCAAACACAACTCCAACTCCAACTCCAAAATTCCAAAAAAAAGTGAAAAAGTTTTTGGTTTCTATGGCCAAACACCTACTTAGTGTTCATATGTTTAATAGGAAACACCTCCTCTCTAAACAACACATTTTTGGTGACTAAAAATTCCTTGGTATGAATGACATACATTTTGTACCCCTTCTGAGTCATAGAGGTACCCAAGGAATACAATAGGTAAGGCTTTGTAGAATGTCCATGAATTACGTCAAAGTGAGCCTTGCCCTTGCAAACAACAGTAGGCAGCCTGTTGATAATGTATACAGTTGTAGCTACACAATCACCCCAAAACTTCAAAGACACTCCTGCTTGATATCTAAGGGCTCTGGCAATATTTAAGTCATGCTTGTGTCTCCTTTCTGCCACTGCCTTTTGCTGTGGAATATATACACAAAAGCTCTGATGATCATCAAAACCTAAAGACTGCAACAACTCAGTCATTAAGGAATTGAAGAACTCACATCCATTATCTGTTCTCAAGAACATCACTGATAAAGAATAATCATTCTTGATCATAAGAAAGAATTGTCTAAGTACTAACAAGTAACAATCACTTCGGCTTTTGAGGGTAAAAGAAAGATCCAGGTATACACCTGGAATGATCATTCATAATGCTAGGAAGTACCTCTTTCCATCACGAGAGTAGGCCCCATTAAAAAATTGCAACAACCTTTGATACTCAAAGTGTTCAACATACTTCGATTCGTCACATCCACATCCTAGGACAAGGCATAAGAGCATCAAACTCTGCCCACGACTCTCTCATCTTAGAAAAATAGCCAGAGACAGCAAAAAGAAAAAAAGAAGGCACAGAGGAAATTCCCTGTGTTGAAGTGGCTATTTCCTTATGCAGATAAAAAGTACGAGATCAATCAACCTTGTCAAATCTCTCTTTTAGACCTGTCCATACTTTGTGAGCACTCGAGGCTAGGGGTGTGCAGTATTTGGTTAAAACCGAAAAAAACCGACTGGACTGAAACTTTTGGTTTTTTAGTTTCGGTTTTCCAGTTGGTTTCGGTTTAATGTTTTCAAAAGTTCGGGCTTCCGTTTAGGTTTTCTGAAAAAATAAGCGACTAAACCCAACCGAACTTGTACATACATATGCTATTTCTGATTCCGTTTGCCTCTCATCGTTGGAACTGTGTTACTTTTGCAAAATGGGCAGTAAGTTTATTAGCATGCCTAACTGTATGTTTTTATATTTTTCAAATCATCATTTAATTTGCAATGACGTCTCACAAAAAAATATGAATTTTATTTTATAGTTGAAAATATTCCTTTTCCAATGCCTATGTGACTTCAGATATGTTGTTTTACTGCATTTTACTGTTCTATAATAAATTAATAGACTCAATAGTAAATTTTATAGTATTACTTTTCAGACAAATGCCCACTTTTCGGTTTTGACTTCTTCAGCTGGGTGTTTTTTGAATCTGAATATGCTATTTCTAATCTCATTTATATATTTTTTCATCTGTTGTTTGAATCGCTTGTCCTAGTTCCTTTTTTCTACTCGTGTCCAAAAGTCTAAAGGTCATGCTCTCTCAAGTTAAAAGGAGTTATTGCAGTAGGAGTTAGAATCATTTATCGGTGGAAATCAATGGTGATTTAATGGGAAGCTTTTTAATTCTGGAAATCAAATGTAATTATCACATATTCAAAAACCCAACATAAAAAGTTCAAACTGAAAAACTTAACCAAAATAAAACTGAGTCAATTTTCAAATAACCGAACAAACCAAATTACTTTCAGTTAGGTTTCGGTTTTCCCTTTTACCGAACCGAACGGAATGCCCACCCCTATTCGAGGCATAGACAATTTCACTAAGTAACTCAGTACTCACAGAATTTGTAATCCATGAAAGCACTATTGCATTACATATCTCCTGCAAATCATGCAGAGAAGCATCAAATTTCTCCTAAGGATATCTACCATGAACAAATCCTAATTTCTTTTTGCCAAGTAAACTAATTAGCATAAAGCTACTCCATGGGGCAATATTTTCAAGTCCAGTAGGCTTAACTGAAATCAAAGAGCTATCTGGACCATCGCATGGTTGAAGAAACAAGGAATGATGCTGATCAATGATCGTAGTGCTGCTATGCCTGCTCTTGCACTCGAGTCATCACTGTTATCACCGATCGCATTTGATGGCTCAAATCGATTTCAATCAGGAGAAATCAGACGAAATCATAGTTGCTCAAAGACGATTCAATTTGACCCACAGGATCTAAAAATTTGAATCGAAGCAACTCTACAAAATCGGAATCAATTATGCATCAGTTCTTGGATTTTCTAGATTTGTTAGGAGGGATGTAAGTCTTCTTCTTTGTCCCGGGATGTTTCCTGTAACGTTCTGTACCATCTTGGTACCTCACTAATGAACTTTTACCTTATAAAAAAATAAATAATATCAATTATGCAGAATGAAGATTTAGAGACGCCTGCTAACAAGCTTGGATCGTACATGCAAGCTCTGATATCATACCATGATAAAGTTGAGAATCTTCATCATGCAAACAAGGAGTTTAGAGAAAAATGAGATTGGGAGAGAAGAACTGATTATATCATAGAGCAGAAGATGAGATGAATGAGTACAGCTAGGCTATTTATACAAGTCCTAAAGCTCCAACCAATCAGCTATTTAGCACTAACAAACTCATCTAATTAACTTCCTCTAACTTAAATTAGTTAGTCAAGTTCAACTGTATGTAACTACTACAACAAACCTAACTGCCTAAGCAGCTAATTCACTAGCTTCAACCCTACTAAAAGCTTATAATTAGATTCGATGCATAATGCTTACTGAACAAAACAAAGATTTTACCCTGGGTTCTTCCCTTTCTACGGTCGTAGCATAAGATGCCAATTATGCATGCCATTGGTTTGAATCTACAATTGTATTCTGAATGTTTGTATTAAAAATGTATATATTCTGAATGCTAATTGCTGTTTGATTTAATTCTATTTATTGCTAGAAGAAAACAATCGTCTGTTTAATGGTCTAGGAATACAACTGTAGATCCTTATATAGTAGAACAAAATAACACAATTCTGTAGTTGATGACTGTTTGATCCCATGATCAACATCATGTGTTTCATCTGACTGTTATGAAGTTTATATCTTCAAAATTCTTCTGAAATAATGTAGGTTCTTATTTTGTGTAATTCAGAAACTATTGGGTCCATCAACAATGTTAATGCCTGAGGAAGTTGTACATGTTGTAGGACATTGTGACAACATTGTGCCTGAAGCAACTAAACATGGTTGCGGCACTAAATTTCAGAATGCAGATAAACCAAAAAGGTCTGTAACGCATTCTGTATTCTTATGCCAGCTCCTAGTAATATTATATGCCTGCTTGCTTATTTCTCTCGATTCTATAATATTATCCAGGAGACTTCTGCCAGCTTCGTCCATCTTATTAAAAGATATAGGCAGCATAAACTTCAAGGACGAGAATCAGAAATCAAAGGTGAATTGCTGGTGTCTACTTTTATCAGTTCTGTTGCAGCCAATGGTGTCATTGCTTTCCTTTTATTGACCATTATCCGTGTCCATTTTTAAACACTTCAACTTATTGGGTCAATGTTTGGTAGGATGCATAAATTCTATGACAGAATCCCTTTCCCTGGGTTTGGGATACTATATCTCTACTTCGAGCTCCTTTTTTATGCAAGCGTCTAACATTTGACATAATTAATGCAGGGAGTCAAAGCAGAAAAGAAAGGAGCTTCTGGTGAAAACAGAACTCAGGGCAGCATTTCACTTCTTCGTTTGCTCAAGGATAATCTTGCTATCTAGTGCAAAATGATAACTGCATTCAAGGTTTCCTCTGCAATTAAGTTCTCAAAATGCCACTCTTATATTTTGGAAAGCTCATGAGCTTTATTGAGAATTGTAACGAACCGAGTTTGAAAAGAACAAGGCCAGGCAAGGAGGTGTATGTAGCTTTTGTTCTTCTGAGTGCCAAGTGATTTTAGATCCTTTTTTGGTCCACGAATATTGTATATTCAACTGTTTAGTCTGGATACAAAGGTTCAAGGAAAGTATGTTCTCCGGTGAAAGTATCTTTTGGATTATTTCTAGTACAGAAAAGGGACAAAAATGCCCTTAGCTTATTGCATTTTGGCTAAAAAACATCCTTCTTCCACTTATTGGACTAAAATTTCCCTCCACATTATTTTGACTTAAAAATGCCCCTAACCTATTGAATTTGGTTCGAAAATATCCTTCTTCCACCCATTGGACCAAAAATCCCCTCAATGCTAAAAAATATATACCCTACTTGGCTTCTTTAGCGTATTCACATTCAGGGTACAATGTTTTCCCTTTTCTGTGCTTCTCTTGTGAAAATCCTACGCTAAATGAATTTGTTAGAAACATATTCGTAGTGAATGCTTGATCAAAGTTGTAAAGGATTATTAATTGTGGTAATATATGTAAGAACTTTTGAGGATGAGAGAGTAGGTATTAGGCAACAATGGATGTCGATCACTAGTTGCGTTCGTATTTGCCTTCTTCAATTTGCTTGCTTGTATATAAGTGACGGTGCTTATTTTAGAAGTTTCTACTGTCTGGATTATTGAAATCGGAAAAGATTCGAAAGGCCTCTGACCTATTGAGTTTGGCTTAAAATTACCCTTCTTCCACTTATTGAAGCAAAAATTCCTGAAATGTTATTTTTTGGTTTTAAAATCCCCCTAAAACTTGGAAACTCACCTCCTTGGAGGGGTGTCAATAGTACGGTTTGGACGGTTATTTTATAAAATTTATACCATACCAATTTTTCGGTTATTTTATTTTATATAATCAAAATTAGACTTTTCAAAATCATCTCATCATCTCGGTTTTTCTACGATATCGGTACGGTTCGGTTAATTTTTTGTATTTTATAAAAAGAACGTTTTATTCACAAGTAAAAGTTGTACACGATACTATGCATACTTGTACAAGATTTTGGCAAAAAATCTCTAAACATTTTATATTGTTAAAAGGTGAAGAATCAAGAAACGATGAACCACGACAACAATAAAAATTCATCTCACTATTTTAATTTATAGTAGTGTAAAGAATTATTAAATAAATACAAAAAGAAATTAGATCACACGAGTTGGGAGTAATCAATCAAGATGAGACACAAGAATAATAAGATTCGGTATCCAATAAAAGAATTTAAATCATATGAAAGGAAATATATCTAATACCTTGTAGTTTGCTACACAAAATCGTTGGAATTGCCTTGTAACTAAGTGGTTGCCACTTGAGGTGCTAGAACTAATTTGAGTACGCATCTTATTTCTTTCAAGCGACCAGCCCAACCCTTATTGTGCAACTAAACTCTCGCCTTATTGCGTTGCGGCATTCACTCGAGCTAGGAAGCCTGCTAGTCGTACTAATAGGTTTCAGTCATATCTTGAAGGCTTGCCCCCGCCCCCCAACCTAGGACAATCCTGTCAAGGCAGTTGTATCAAAGGTAGCTTCCCAGTTTGAGCATGACAATTACAAGCAGATACTCAAGGATATAAGAGGAAGGGTGAAATTCTTGCCTTAATGCGGCCTTCTGGCAGTGGGAAAACAACCTTAGTTTCAATAGAGGTAACATAACGGAGTTGGGACTTTATTGTTAATTACTTGTTGCCGACTTGTAGTCATTTCCATCACCTCAGGTACAAGGCAATTTTTTTTGATGTTTTATTAATTTTATACTTAATATATAAAATATATTTTACACATATAAATGTATTCAGTACGGTTCGATATTTTTTCGGTTTATATAAAATAAAAAACCTACCCAATTTTTCAGTACGGTTAAAAATTTATATAAAAACCGTCGGTTTTATCAAAAAAATCCTAATAATCGATTTAGTACGGTTCGGGTCGGTCGCTTAAGCGGGTTTTTATAAACCATTGACAACCCCCTACCTTGGAGTTTTGGTCCAAATATACTCCCCCCGATCTATTTGCAGTCCAAATGTATCCCTTCTATTATACTCTAGCACAAATTTGCCCTTAATTTTGATAGAGGGACACGTGGCAAGCTCAGAATCAAATGACGCACCCTCAATTTTAAATACTCGATTCCTTTAGAAAATCACCCGTTTAACTCATCCCCAACTCATGCTCTCGACTTTGAGTGATTTTCTTGGAAACTGCTTTTGCAAGGAAATAAAGGTGCCACTGAAGCTTTGAGCTAAGAGGGGGTGTTGTTGCTTCATGTGGATGCAACTGAACTATGTGAGTTTGCAAATCTTGAGCTTGTATGGAAACAATATCATCTCCGATTTCGATACGTCATTGGTTTATGGCACGCTAATCGTTTTGGCCTCGAGTATTGGGATTTATCTTTAAGGTTACGGGATGTTGGAGGTGTTTAACCCTTGTATACGAATGACTAAGTTTAAGTATTGCAAGTATTGAAAGGATTAGAGGTTAAACAAATCAACGGCGGACGGAAGTGTTCACTGTGCAACTTGACGTTGCAAGTTGACGAGCCATCAACAATGTTGACGCCACTCAGTGTAAGTTGACGCCCAGCAGCCTGAGAATCAGGGGCTGCTCAATGTTGACACTCGCAAGTTGATGGTCTGTCAACAGTGTTGACGCCACCGTCAACCTTGAGGCAGTGGAAAACCCTGCACATTGCTATATATTTAAGTCACGAATTAAACCCTTATTTTCACTCCAATATCACCCATAACCTCTCCAGATGCTTTCCAAGCTCTCTAAGTTATTTTTCACCAAATCAACTAAAGTTTTCACCTTAGAAGCTCGAGACTAGCAAGCAGGACGTAATAGTATTCGTGTTTAGGTGCGTGGCTTTTTGTTTAAGCTTGAAGCTAAGGATTAAGTTGGAGTTTTTGGACGTTAAGGTATGTACTGTCTCAACAAGCCCCCGTTTGGCCATAAGAATTATTCACTTTATTTCGGATTTTTTTTTCACTTTTTTCCGGAATCAGCGTTTGGCCATGAGAATTTTTAATATAACTTGAAGTTGTATTCCGGAATACTAAAAACTCAAAAAACTTGTTTTTCAAAAAATTTCACTTTTATACAACTACATTTCACCAAAAACTACAATTTCAAAAACTATGGCCAAACACAACTCCAACTTCAAAATTCTAAAAACAAGTGATTTTTTTTTTGGTATCTATGGACAAACGGGGCCTAAGTTGTTTGTAGAGAAATTTCTTAGTTTAAAGCAAAGGAAAACATGTTATGAAAGACATAAACTAGTTTGTTGATGTGGCTGCCTTGAGGGCTGGTTATGATTGAAGTTTTAGAGGAATTTCCACTTGTTTATGGTGTTATATATTACTTTTGTTGTTGTTGATGATGTTGTGTATGTTGTGGGCTGTTTTGAAGTAAAAATTATAGAGGAAAAGCTGCCCGAATTTCGTTAGGTTACCTACTTACTTAAGATGAATGGCAAGCGATATGTATGGTCTAATTGCAGCCTATATTGTCTTGGTTGTAGTGTTGCGAGCTCGGGAAGTAAACGTTCGACATTTAGGTAGACTCCAAGGTATGTTAAGGCTATTCCTTTCTTTCATTTTGGCATGATCTTTATGATACGAACGAAAGAAGTAAACGAACAAGTCCAAAAGACTCCATTCTTAGACACTCTAGAGATATTTGTGTCCTTGACCTCATATGTTTATTTTTACATAGTTCGTGTCTATAACTTCTAGAGATTCCTGATATTGATGTACTAGCTAATGTCTCTTGGAAACCTTATGTTACTCCGAGAGACCTTATGTTACTCTGAGGAGCTCAGAATGATATTTTACGAGTCTCTCATGCATTTCTATATATGTATAGCTATTTTATCACACCGAGTCGCGCTATAGTCGGCTGGGTACGACACTTATTTACACACCATTGCAGTTGGGTATGGATAACACCGAGCCTGTTATGGCCGGGTACGGAAAACACCGAGCCTATATTATAAGGTCGGGTACAGTATTACTCATATATGTATATGATTTTCAAAGATACATGCATATGATACACCCTTAGAGGCACCCTCAGTTATATAGCGTTATAGAGAAACATTCAGATGCTCAAGTTGGTTCTTCACAGGCTTATGTCATGCTTACTGTCATTTTTACATTACTTTATTGCCTTACATACTCGGTACATTATTCGTATTGACTCCCCTATTGCTTGGGGGGCTGCGTTCATGCCCGTAGGTTCAGGTAGACAAACGGACGGTCCAGCTTAGTAGGATCTCTATCTAGTAATAGTTGGTGCGCTCCACTTGGTTCGGAGCTGCTGTCCATTTTGGTATGCCATTTTTGATGTATATATACGGGTATGACGGGGCCCTGTGATTGTCACACCCTAATTCCGATAGGGCATGATGGGCACCCAACTCTTACTTAGAGCTGAGTGAACCCTCTGGCATTCACATAATGAAACTGGACATATAAAAAAAATTTGGAAATATAATAAAGCACTTTCCGTCAAACTATAGAAATTTGCGAACGATACTCAATTAATCAAAAACCGAGTAAGTCAAACTGACATATCGGCCTACATGGTCGCTTTACTCAACACATGACATCTCAACATACTAACCACATGACACTGTCTGCAAAGTCTCTAAGAGTAAACACCTGAATCATATTAGTCGGGCCAGGGCCCCGACATAATCGTACACACATATGATAACCATAATGACTCGGCACTGCTCTAGGAAGAAAATGGAGTTTGCCAATCCCAGCTGATAGCCAACCATCCTAGCTGAATACTTTTACTTGCAAAACAATCTGGGACTGTGTGGCATGAACACAGCGCCCCCAGGCAAAGGGACGTTAGTACGAACAATGTACCGAGCATGTAAGGCAGCAGTAATCATAAAGTATGAGATATAAGCCATAATGAAAGTATGAGAAACCACCTGTAATATGAATAGCCTCGAAGGCAGAGAATAACCATGTAAGTAGCCCTAAAGTCAATGACTAGAAATGTAAATATATACCATACCCGGCCCTTTAGTAAGGGACTCGGTGAAATATAAATATATACCGTACCCGGCCCTCTAGTGAGGGACTCGGTGAAGTAATCATATATATACCGTACCCGACCCTCTAGTGAGGGACTCGGTAAAATAATCATAAATATACCGTACCCGGCCCTCTAGTGAGGGTCTCGGTGAACAATGCAATGAAACTGTGCACGAATACGTACCCGGCCCGGGACTCGGTTGTTACACCTCGGAAATTTCGCCGTACTTGTATGATGAGTGGAATGATGAAAAATTGAGTGAATGATGTTTTATTAAGTCGGGAATGGCTAATTAAGAATTTTTGGAAATAAGAAAGTCGCGGAAAAGTTTTCAGCACAGTGGTCGTATATGGCACTATACGACCCGTAAAGTGATTTACGGACCGTATAGTGCAGTCGTCCTCCAGCTGGTCAAAATCTCAACTTTCTGTAAATGTTGAATATGGTTAAATACGACCCAGTTTATGGCCCGTAAACTGGTTTACGGACCGTAAACCAGGTCGTAAACTGCCATGTCCACCAGCCAAACTTTCTGTTTTTGGAATGCTTAAAAACGACCACAGTGGACGGACCGTAAATCAAAATACGGTCCGTATATGGTGGTTTACGACCACTGTTCACCTCGACAAGAATTCATTAAAAATCAGATTTTGTGATTTTTAAAAGGGACTTAAACCTCATTTCACTTCATTTTCATCCATACACCTCAAGAGACATTCTAGAACTCTCCAAATAATTCCTCCACAAGAATTCAAGAGAATTAAAGGGAATATCAATACCAACAACACTAATTTCATGGAATCAAGGGTAAGAACTCAATAAAGGGTCATCTAAGTGGAGAAATTCCCAAGAAGGTGGGACTGGGGTTTTGGCGAAGTGAAGTATTTCAACTTAAGGATTGTTCAACCATCCTCCAAGGTAAGTCTTATGACTATTCCATGTAGTTTGAAGTATTGGGAAGCTTAGACACTTGAAATGTAGAAGAACATAGAAATGGGTCATTACTGAGTGAATAGTAACATAATTGAATGATAGTGGAATTGGATCATGAAAGTTGAAGAGTTGTGATTATGAATACGTTATAATGATGTTTATATCATGGAACAAGTATTAAACGCGTGAAAACACAAAGATGAGTTATAAGGAGAAATATGGGAAAATTGGAGGAAAATGGTGGATTTTGCCAAACGCACGTAAATGATGATTGTCGATTATGATATTGCGAATAATATTATGAATATTGGGAGTTGATATAGAACGTGATAAAAGTAGTATGAGCGAAGGAAGCGTTGTCCGACTTCTCCTAGAATTAGCGACGCGTTCTTATAGTCAGTTACTAATGTTGATATGAACTCTCTTATGAAGGTAACGACGTGATATCGACGGAGAACAAGTGAGCGATATCTTAGCTAAACGACCAAGGTATGTGAGGCTAGTCCTTCTTTCTAATGGCATGAATCCTTTAACTTGAATCCCTATTCCTTTCATGAGTTCTTGCATTCTAAGACGTTAAAAGCTTATGCCTATGAATGTCTATATGAGATAAGTTATGCGATATGATGACACTCGAATGATGATGATGTTATTCCTTGCCTATACTCACCTTATGTACTAGTCCTTTCAAGGTGAGGCGGAATGTCCATGATGGTTCCATAATGTAATCGGGGGATCACGACCTTACGTCACCCCGATAGAGTAAAGTTGATCATGAGTCTTATATATGCATTATGATAAGATAAGTATTTTATGATAAGCATATTACTATGAGCATTTACATTGAGCATGTCATGAGCATTTCACACCGGGCCTAGTTGGCCGGGCAGACACCGCTTCGGCGGGCGGCGATACGGATACGCCACGACCTACGGGCGTGGGCAGACACCACTAGTGGGTGGCATGAGATGGTACCCCGGACGCGGGAGGCCTGGACGCGGGCTAATATTATTGATTATCACACCGTTCCGACATGGACGAGCAGCTTGCATATGATGCATACATGTTATGATGATGAGTATGAGTAAGATAGCATGCAGTACTTCATTTATGATTATCAGTCAGATCCATATGTCTCATGTTGATGTTATTCCCATATTACTGATGTTTCCTTTCATTATGTACGCCTCTCATACTCGGTACAATATTCGTACTGACGTCCTTTCTTCGGACGCTGTGTTCATGCCCACAGGTAGACAGGGAGGAGAGCTTGGCCCAGGTCCTCAGTAGCTGTCAGCTGATAGATAGCACTCCATTGTTCGGAGGTGCTTATGACTATTCTTTTGATGTACATTCATATATGCATATTTTGGGCATGACGGAGTCTTGTTCCGTCCATGTATTCATTATGTTAGTAGAGGCTCGTAGATACGCAGTGTGGGTTAGATGGTCTCACAAGGTGTTTTCATATGTATGTGTATTATTTTGGTGACCAAGGGGCAAATGTATATAAAGTATTTATATTTTGATTAACTATGATTTTCCTACAATTGGTATGTAAAATTGATAAAAGAGTATTAAATGAGCGAGACCAGCAGTAGAGTAAGCGGTGCTCAGTAATTGCTCCGGGTACCCGTCGCTTCTGTCACGACCCAGCTAGGGGCCGCGACGGGTACCCGAAGCAATTACCAAGCACCGCTTACTCTACTGCTGGTCTCGCTCATTTAATACTCTTTTATCAATTTTTCATACCACTCGGTGAAATGATGTAATAACGTTATGCACGATTAGAATATCAGGAGCAACCATATACAAACTAAATCATCACCTGAGACTCAATAGAATAATTAGAATGAACCAACACTTGAGAATCAAAGACAACTGTCATGCCAAGTACCGCTGAGAACTAGAATTCATTGGAGCCATGTATGTTCATCGTTCGCTCGTTTATGTAATTCATGCCAAAAAGAAAGAAGGGATAGCCTTAACATACCTCACGTCGTCCAAGAAACTCAACTCAACCATGAACTTTCCACAATTAATATGCCAAACCTATTGTTACGCCCTATTTTGAACGGGTCCAATATAGTTTGCACCTTTACGGTTCTTCTAACTAGTTTTAAAAGGGTTAGAGTCGCCACCTTATTTTTTAGGAAAATCAGGAAACCTATATGTATTTGTGTGTCTACTCCATTTTAGTCCACGAAATCTCTGAGATTCTAGATAAGGGTTTTATTTACCCCCAGAGGAAGATATTAAGCATCTCTCAGAGCCTGTCCGAAGACAGTCCTTAAATTCAGTTTAACTGAACACTGGAGGGGGATCATCTATCTGTTTATCATTATTATTACCTGTTTTAAAAATATTGTGATTTCATTAAAAACTACACTAGGTGATAATATACTAAGTATATACACAATGTATTTTATATCAAGTATTCATGAAGAATGTATAGTAAAAAAGAATATATAAAAGAGTATAAAGAGAATGTACCTCGTAAGTATAAAAGTATATTTTTTAGTACAAAGAGTGTATATATGTTAGTGTAAATAATGTATAACTATATTAAGAAAAAAAAATGTAAGACTATGTAAAAATAAATATATCAAGGATATAAAGAATGTGCGTCTATGTATATTAAAAGAATGTATGTATATTAAACATATAAAGAACATATTTCAAGTGTAAAAGACTGTACGTCAAACCTAAAATGTATAAAGAATTGTATAACTAGGTATATTAGTGCATAAAGAATGTAAAAATAATTTACGAATATTCATTGGTGTAAAGATTTTATATAACGAAATTATTCAGAAAAGTAAAGTTTATTTGACTTGTTTCTACCGTTTAGTTAAAAAGAGTGTTTGTTTAATGAATATCCTATCAAAAGAATAAGGAACAAACGAAACAATATAAAATGTAAGTTGTATTAAGAGTGTATAAAGAATATAAAATAAAGGATGGACTAGTATTTTTGCCTAATCGTCAAAAGTGTGAATCTATTTAACAAAGCATTTATACCAGGTCAATTTAATCTAGTTATGAAAGTATTGACGACCTAAGTCTTGCCTAAAGCGAATGACAATTTTAAGTTTAACAAATAAGGCGACAAGTAAATAAATATATATACCCGTCATTTCAAAAATAAAGTTTCCACTATACTATGAGTTTATGTTTTGTACAGTTATAAAAAAAATGCGGAAAGTAAATACAAACAGTGATTCGATGAAGTCTTCGGGTTCCTTCCGAGTATCGTCTTCGGGATGTATCTCCGGATACCTGTATAAACACTTAGTAAAGGTGTTAGTAAGAGAATAAATAACTATCGAATGAATTAATGAATAAACTTAAAAACAAAAAAAACCCCGTCTTTTGTACATGGGAGGCCTTGGAAATCGGCGGAAATTTCTTCATCGGCCATTTGGGTTTAGTATTCGCCCAAATGATTTTAACAGAAAGCGATAAAAGGAATAACAATGTCAAAAACATTCCCGGGCACTGAGCTCGTAGCTAGTCGGCCGAGAAAGATTAAACACAATACCAATGGCCACCGGAGTAGTATTTTCCGGGCACAAAACCAACATGAGACTATTAAAATAATGTAAACAAAAATACCATCTAAAATCGTGAAGCAGAGGAGCAGTAGTGCAGTGAGAATGAAGCAAAAACAATGAACATCAAGAAGTTAGAAAGTAAAAAAAATGATTGCCCGAAAACAGATAACAAACACAGCCAATCAACATATACAAACACCAATGTTACAATAACGATGATAAAACACATACAGAGGAATATTAGAGCAGCAACGACCTCAAACCAAGCACAAAAAAAAGAGCCAAATGGTTGTTCGCCGGAAGTGGGCCAGCTCGTCGGCGCCGGTGGTGACGCGACGGCGCAGCTGCGGTGAAGCAGAAGGAGACGACAGGGTGCAGTGGGGAAGAGAGGAAAGGGGATGGGTTTGTGCGTTGGTTGTGGCTGTTTGGTTGTTCTTGGTTCACCGGTGGTGGCGCTGTGGTAGTGGTGTGGTTATGGTGGTTGCGATGGGCAGTGGGGGGATGGAGAACGAAGGGAGAGAAAAACGAGGGTGACTGGTGGTGCGTGGGCAGTGGGGTTGTTTGGTGCGTCGTCGGAGCTCCGATGTCATGACCCAACCCCGTGGGCCGCAACTAGTGCCCGAGCTGGACACCCAGACGTACTCACTTACCAGAATCGGTATACAAATGGCAAACCTAGATTCGGCGTACACTGACTTATACTGATACAAAGATCAGATGTCGTCTTAAGCGGTCACATATAACAAACATATCATACAGAAGCCACCAAGGCTGTCGTAAAACATATCGCCCAAAACATATACATACTTACACATACATACAAGCCGTTAAGGCTGTCATAGCAAATAGAACCGCTTAGACGCAAGCCACACAGAAATAACTGAACCATAACAACCCATGACCCACATACATGTCTACAGGCCTCTAACAAGACAACAGAATCATATGACGGGACAGGGCCCCGCCGTACCCCTGAATATATACATACATATATACAACGGAAGAGTCTGTACCAAAATGTAGGCTCTAGGACAGGGGAGCACTCCAAAGCAGCAGAATGGATAGCCTAAGCTGTCGAGTCACTCACGTGAACGTCTGTACCTGCGGGCATGAAACGCAGCCCCCGAAGAAAGGGGGTCAGTATGGAATATGTACTGAGTATGTAAGGCATGAAATGCAACTGAAAAGATCATAACTGAAGTAGAGATTCCAGGAGTCAGGTATGATAATAAAGAAACCGCTGTACCTGAACAGTATGAGACAAAATCAAACTTACCAATACCACATAGCGTACCCGGCCCATTATGGGACTCAGTGAATAAAATCTTGTCATCACGTCATCATGAACATATGTATACGTATACCCTACCCGACCCTCTAGTGAGGGACTCGGTGAATAGAGTCATGCATGCCAACATCATATATCACATATATACCGTACCCGACCCTCTAGTGAGGGACTCGGTGAATAAAGTCATGTCATCATATCAATATGCTATCATATCATCATGCATATACATATATACGTACCGTACCCGGCCCTCTAGTGAGGGACTCGGTGAATCAAATCATCATATGCCCTCCTGGCCGCCGTGACATAGCATCATCTCATCATGTCATCATATACATATACCGTACCCGACCCTCTAATGAGGGACTCGGTGAACAATGCAGTGAAATGCGCACGATAACAAACCCGACCCGGGACTCGGTGAAAGACTATGAGGCGTGCACGAGCAGAGTAGTAAAAAACTATATGCATATAAATCAAGACTCGATAGATAGGTACGCAAATCGACACTTGAGGATCATAAACACGTTTCGAATCAATCCGAGTTAGTATGAAAAAGTTATGGACGTTTTAGTACAGAACCTTCTACGAACATTTCAGAAGCCATTTTTGGAAAATCAAAGCAACAATCATGTTAGGTACCTTTCGAATATCGTTATGGATCAAATCAAATAGAGCTTTTGGAACCATATGTACGTATCAAAATATATCAAAGACTCAATGGAATAATCAAACGTGCTAGCATTTGAAAATCAAGACATTAGTCATATCAATTATCTCTCGAATGCCATTTGGAAACATATCAAATAGATCTTTGGACATCATAGATACGCATCAAAACCATATGAAATAGCTTATGGAAGTCAAGAATATTAGCCATCCTAGTGGCTCTAAGAATAGGAGTTTCTTTGAAATCATACATATACGTCATCTGCTCGTTTCGTAAGGTTCATGCCAAAAGAAAGAATGGGTAAGCCTTACATACCTTTCCCGCTTCCTACGCTAACCCGAACTTAAGTAAGGGCTTCGCAAGATCTACAACAATATTAATGTATACCAAACATTAGCTATAGATACTTAGAAGTTCAATCTTTAACCAACACTTTATTTACAGAAATTTCGGCAGCATTTCCCCTGTAAATACAACTAACCCCGAGAATCCAACTCGGCCAAATCATCAACAACAAATCCGAGAATTCAACTCGGCCAAATTATCAACAACAATACCAACAGTCATTCTAACAATGTTAACAATTAATTCAAAACGCATTCCAACGTTAGCAACTTCTTTCTACAAACTTCGACGGCGTTTCATTTATGTTCACTTCATAATTGCTCACATATTCAAGTACTAATCCGAAACCATTCAAACAATATTCAAGAACACTTCAAACAATCCGCATAATATTCAAAACAATCCAACCAATACTTCACTCCACCCGAAACCTTCCAATTGCAACAAGAACAATAACAACACATTTCCTTCTTTCAAATTCATGAACTACACCAACAATTCACACACTAACAACATTTTTTTCCATAAATACAAGAAGCTACATTCAAATCACATTGGCTTCTAAAACAGCCCACAACAATTTCAACTTCAACTTGAATCATTTGACTCTCGTTTCTATCATAGAATTCATAACAACAACAACCAAAATACTAAGTAAAATTGGTCCCCTATTTCTACACAACACACACGGCCAAGCAACACATACACACGACCACAACATACAACCATATTTTCATGAATTTTATCCATTTCTACATACCACAACATACACAACCATCCATAACATATAAAAAGAAGATTAATTCTTACCTTTTCCCCTTAACTTCTCACTTGGCTAGGGTTATGAACTTGCAACAAAGAGTGGTCTACTTGCTCCAACAATTATCTCACGTTAAAGAGGGCCTTCAAATTAGTAGGAATGCTAGAAGAAAATAATTTTTTTGATCAATATTTGAGGGCTTCAATTTTTCTTTCCTTTGGCCGAATGGCCTCCTTCTCTTTTCTCTCCAAGTTTCTTGAAATTTCCAAGTATAAAAGATGATAAATGTGATCCATAAGTCATCTTTTGACTTATTTATTTTACTTCCATGTGGGCCTTGGCCCACTTCATTTTGGACGGCCAAATGGCCCATTAATTCAAGCCCACTTTTTTTTATTTTGTAATTCATGAAAATTTATTTTCCTAAATCCAAATTTGCCCTTAGCCTTCCTCCATATTTTCTATGAGCCATCTTGCGAATTTCCCTTTTTGCCCCTAGCCTTTCTTAATATTTCCACTTCAAAAATTTTCATAAACAACTTGTGTATTAAACAAGATCAAAATATAGCCTTGTCCTTAACTTCTTGCAATTGTCTTGAATTATCCGAATGTACAAAATGCGGGATATAACATCTGAGCTCCGACGTGGTTGTTACATCCGACATTTTTGTTTATTCGAAAAATTCAAGATAAATGGACTTGTGATGAATAAGGCCACAATTGGACACTACTTGGTGTGAATGTGTGAGTTATGAAGTCAATGGTATAGAATTACGAAAGGTGGCCAAGGGCAAAATCGGAATTTTGGAAATTTGCCTTATGGATCAATATGTAACCAACAATTTTGGGCTCAAAAATAATAATAAGACAAGGCCCATTTGGGAAGGCCCAACCGGCCATAGTGGGTTAAAAATAGCCCAAGCCCACAATTTAATTATGTGGTATATTATAGTGGGATAATTATCAAGAACATTCAAGAAACATAAAGAAAGAACAAGAAAAAAAAAGAGAGAGAGGTTTCGGGTGGGAGAGAAAGAAAGGAAGAAAAGAAAGAAAAAAATTGGAGCCCATTCCTTGGTTCAAAAATTCATCTCTTGTGAGATTTGTACTAAGCACAAGGTGCTCTTCAAGTTGATATAAAGATTGTGGCAAGAAAACAACTTCAACCCCAAGTGAAGAACTTGAAGAAAGGTAAGGATTTCATGCTTTTGTTGTGTTAAAAATGATGTATGTATGTTGTAGTATGTGTGAATGAAGGAAAAACATGGAAATTTTGTGTGTTGAACAACTTGGGTGATGGCCGAATGCATATATATGTATTGCATGCTTTTAATGGCTTGAATTCTTGTGTAAGTTAGTTGTAGGATGGTGGGGATTGTATTAGAAATGAAAGTTGAATGAATTAAGGAAAATTGAGAATTTTGGGGTGTGGCCGTGTGTGTGTGTTGATGTTGGAAGGTGAGTTAAATTTTGTTAGCATGTTAATTGTGTTGTTATGGCCTTATGAAGTAGACGGAAGGATAATGGTTAAGCTAAAACGAAGAAATTGTTGATTAAGTTGTCGTCGGAAAGTATGTCGCGTTATCGTGATTTCTTGAAAATATGATTAAGGATAATGAATTTGGAATGTAAAAATGTGTTGATGAACTTGTATGTGGAAGGTTGGAAAAATTGGATAAGTAGTGGCTTTAATGGAAAGTTTGTATGTTTGTATATCGTGTGTATAGTGTGTGGAAATGGTATGATATGCCTCCGACGTATGCTATAATGATCTTGATGGATAATAGATGCGAAAATAATAAGTTTGGTTTGGAAATGTAAGTTTGAAACGAAAAATGTTTCGTTATGTTGGAAGCTGGCTAATGATGCCTTAATGTATGTCTTGATGTTTGTTGTTGTTTTGATATCATTCTCTGGGTTGTTGTGTTGGTTGTTGGCTGTGTTTTAACTTTTGGGGATGTCGTATATACAGAGGAAATGCTGCCGAAATTTCGGTAGGCAAGTATGTGTAAGCTTGGGGTATTGAAAGAATGAAACTAACCAAATGGTAAACTTGACCATTTCCAGATTTTGGACGAAATTTGGATTGACGCCGAGCGAGCATAAGGCGCCATCGAGGTATGTGAAGCACTTCTCTACGTTCCTAGGCATGTTCTGGATGTGGTAGGCTCGGCCGCGAGCCTTAGGTCCGACTCCGTTCCCCGGAATTCGAGACGGAAAACCGCTCTAATTCCTTCAGTTCAATTGAACCTATTTTCTTACAAATTGTCCTTAAAGTGAGATTTTGCACAAAACTTCCCCAAACGGAGTCGGAACACTTCCGAATGAGTATGGGTGACCTCATAAGGTCAATCATCAGTAATTTACGTATGTAGCCTCGGGTTGGTCCGAGGTGGGCCCACAAGGCCCGATACTTCCGGTACGATTTTTAAAATACTTCTGTTTTGGTCCGAACTTCTCCAAAAACTTCTGAACTATTATTTTGTGAATATTATGGATAGTTTTGTGTAATTTATACAATATGATTTCTGAACATCCGAGCATCCCATTCTGAAAATCTGTCGTGCCTTCCTAACTAGGATATGAGCGCGTGCTATGCATACTATCTGGATATTCTGGTTTTGGCTCGCCGTTGGGCACCCTTCTGATTGATCGAGTCTGTATGTTGAGTCTGTAGGTAGGTGGTTTCTCATTTATCGATTCGTGTCTGTCTCAATGCATTCTTTCACTGCGACCCGGGCCAGGTTCTGTTATCGTGCATATTTTCTCTGCATTGTTCACCGCGTCCCTCGGCGTACGGGCCGGGATCTGTATGTCTGTATGATCTGTGTATGGGGATGGCGGCCAGGATGGCATATGATCTGATATGATTCTGTCTGTCCACCGCGTCCCGTACTAAGAGGGCCGGGTTCTGTTACCGCGCCCCCAGACAGGGCCGGGATCTGTATGAATATAGGCGTGTGCCATCTGTATTTATAAAGCACACGCCTTTGTATGATTTTGTATGACTCTGTGCTACTCTGCATGCATAATTCTGTTCGTCATACTACTGTCTGTCCGTCTGTGTTACAACTATTTCTGTATGTCCGTATGGCTTCTGCTTCTGTATGTCCGTATGGATTCAGATTCTGCTCGTCTGTCCGTATTATGACTCCGTCTGTCTGTCCGAACTATAATTTTGTTCATTTGTGTGTAACACGATTCTGTATGTCTGTCTGGATCATAACTCTGTCCGTTAGTTTGACTTATGATTTTGCCCGTTATATTTCTGTGACTCTAGTTCGGACTATGTTTATATCTGTTACGTTTATGCTTTACATACTCGGTACATTTTCCGTACTGACCCCCGTTCTTCGGGGGCTGCGCTACATGCCCGCAGGTATAGACGCGCCAGGTGACACGCCGCCAGCGTAGGTTCTGACTCTGCCATTCGAAGAGCTCCTTTGACTCGGAGCACATCTTTTGGTATATATTTTCTGTCTTCTGTGTACTCCGTATGTATGTATATTCTGGGTACGGCGGGGCCCTGTCCCGTCATATGATTCTGTATGTCTGTAGAGGCCTGTAGATAGATGTGTGGGTTACGGGTTCCGTCTGTATGTTAGCCTTATCGGCTTATCTGTAAATGTCTGTGTGTTCAGGTATATGTATATATATATGTATGTTACGCGCACGCCGTATTTGTACCGGCCTATTTCTGTACTTCTGTTTTGAAAAGAAAGAAAAAAAAAAAATTTCTGTATGATTCGAACTCGGTCAGGTAGGTACGTCTGGGTACCCAGTTAGGGTACCAGTCGCGGCCCACGGGGTTTGGGTCGTGACAGTGGTGGCGATGGGAAGAGAGAGAGGGAGACGAAGCGGGGTAGTGGGGGTGGTTTGGAGTGTTGAGCATGGTGCTGGACGGAGTTGTTGTTCGCCGTTAATGGTGGTTTGCCGACGAATTTGTGATGGTGAAGTCGTGTGTGTGAGAGAGAGAGGGGCTGTGAGTTTAGAGAGAAAGAGCTAGGGGTTGAGAATATGAAATCTGAAAATTGTGTTGTGTGTAGAAGATTGTGTCCAATAATTAAATTAACCCCTCCCTTTTCTTATAATATAAACAAACACCCCCTTTTGTCCAAAAAGTAATGATCTTCCCTCTCTTGTCCCCTTTACCCCTTTTAACCTTTATGCAAAAATACAATAACCAATGGATCAAGAACCGAACCCATTACCTCAAATGTCAACTTTTAAAAAGGTGATGAGACCTTGACTTGATCGAATTTTTGCTCTGTGTTTAAAAATTAATTGCTTCGATTTTCTCTGCACTGACGGACTGTACTAAAATATAGTTAACTAATACATGTATAAATAATAATGTAAGTATAAAATATAAATAATAATGTAAGTATAAAATATAAAACTGTACTGCTATAAAATAAAGAGACAATTATTAATTGCACAAAATTGTAGTATTACACTGTACATGTGAAAAATAATGATTCTGGAAAAATGAAAATAAATTGATAAAATTCCTAAAATAAGGATAATCATCAATAAATTGTCGAAAAATGTAAAAATGTGTAAAAAATGTATTTCGCGCTCTTTAACGAATCAGGGCCCCCCAAAACGTTAATTTTAAGCACATCGAGCCAAAATTAGGTGTCAACAGCTTGTCCCTCTTCGATTGGAGATGATGAAAGAGTTTTCGGATGAAGACGTTGACGTGTAGACTATTTTGGCTCGGCAAAGAATAACTAAAAGGATATGTACGGAGAAAGAAGCAGACGTTAATAGAGCTTTGACAATGCTCTCCATCCGTCGGCAGGGTTGTGATAGAAAGAAAAATGATAAAAGGGGAAGGATTGTTCAGGGCCGAAAAGCATCCGCGCACCCACGTCATCGCTTCCAAAATTGCCTTAGTGTCGAGCTATGAGACGCTGGGAAGGTGCAAGATTGTATACTTGCTGGGGAAAGAATAATTCTCGCCCTGATGTGACCGAACTCTACATAGAGCTTCCTACATATCTCGCCAATCACGAGAATCAGGTCAATGTAGTTTGAAAGGTGGTAACTAATGGATGTTGTAGCAAATTTTGATCGTCCGATCAAAAATTTGCCCCAGTGTTGTTAGAATGGTCCTAGCAAGTGTAGGACGAAGGACGGTCGTGCTCGAATTCGTGCTACCGACATATCCCTGAGATGGGAGTCAGACCGATTGTAGTGCGGGAAAACTTATTGGGGAGGAAAATGATTCATTGCTAGAGGGGCGACCGAACTCAAAGCCATGGACTACAAAGTTGTATGTCGGGACCCTGATGAAAAGATCGGGTTGTGTGCCGAAGCTTTGAATGGGGAGGAGTCCTGGATTGTGTGTGATGACCTTGATGCATACACCGGTTTGTGTGCCGGAGCCTTGAAATGAAATGAAATCTCGTGTTGTGTGTCGAGATCCTGATGCATACTCTACTTTGTGTGCCAGAACTTTGAAATGAATACCCGCATTAGAAGGTGGGCGCCTGACTGAAACTAAAATGCCCGCATTAGAAGGCGGGCGCCTGAACTGGAATTGAAATACCCGCATTAGAAGGTAGGTGCCTGACTGAAATTAAAATACCCGCATTAGAAGGTGGGCGCTTGACTGAAATTAAAATACCCGCATTAGAAGGTGGGTGCCTTGACTGAAATTAAAATACCCGCATTAGAAGGTGGGCGCCTGACTGAAATTAAAATACCCGCAATAGAAGGTGGGTGCCTGAACTGAAATTTAATATACCGGCATTAGAAGGTGGTCGCCTGACTTAAATTAAAATACCCGCATTAGGAGGTGGGTGCCTTGACTGAAATTAAAATACCCGCATCAGGAGGTGGGCGCCGGGACTAGAATTAAAATATCCGCATTAGGAGGTGGGTGCCCGAACTGGAATTTAATATACCCGCATTAGAAGGTGGGCGCCTGACTTAAATTAAAATACCCGCATTAGGAGGTGGGTGCCTTGACTGAAATTAAAATACCCGCATCAGGAGGTGGGCGCCGGGACTAGAATTAAAATATCCGCATTAGGAGGTGGGTGCCTGAACTAGAATTAAAATACCTGCATTATGAGGTGGGTGCCTGAACTAAAATTTAAAATACCCGCATTAGAAGGGGGCGCCTGACTTAAATTAAAATACCCGCATTAGGAGGTGGGCGCCTTGACTGAAATTAAAATACCCGCATTAGAAGGTGAGTGCCTGATTGAAATTAAAATACCCGCATTGAAAGGTGGGCGCCTGACTGAAATTAAAATACCCGCATTAGGAGGTGGGTGCCTTGACTGAAATTAAAATACCCACATTAGGAGGTGGGCGCCTGAACTGGAATTAAAATACCCGCATTAGGAGGTGGGTGCTTGAACTGGAATTAAAATACCCGCATTAGGAGGTGGGTGCCTGAACTAAAATTTAAAATACTCGCATTAGAAGGGGGCGCCTGACTGAAATTAAAATACTCGCATTAGAAGGTGGGCGCCTGAACTGGAATTGAAATACCCGCATTAGAAGGTATGTGCCTGACTGAAATTAAAATACCCGCATTAGAAGGTGGGCGCTTGATTAAAATTAAAATACCTGCATTAGAAGGTGGGTGCCTTGACTGAAATTAAAATACCCGCATTAGAAGGTGGGCGCCTGACTGAAATTAAAATACCCGCAATAGAAGGTGGGTGCCTGAACTGAAATTTAATATACCGGCATTAGAAGGTGGGCGCCTGACTTAAATTAAAATACCCGCATTAGGAGGTGGGTGCCTTGACTGAAATTAAAATACCCGCATCAGGAGGTGGGCGCCGCGACTAGAATTAAAATATCCGCATTAGGAGGTGGGTGCCTGAACTGGAATTTAATATACCCGCATTAGAAGGTGGGCGCCTGACTTAAATTAAAATACCCGCATTAGGAGGTGGGTGCCTTGACTGAAATTAAAATACCCGCATCAGGAGGTGGGCGCCGGGACTAGAATTAAAATATCTGCATTAGGAGGTGGGTGCCTGAACTGGAATTAAAATACCCGCATTATGAGGTGGGTGCCTGAACTAAAATTTAAAATACCCGCATTAGAAGGGGGCGCCTGACTTAAATTAAAATACCCGCATTAGGAGGTGGGCGCCTTGACTGAAATTAAAATACCCGCATTAGAAGGTGGGTGCCTGATTGAAATTAAAATACCCGCATTGAAAGGTGGGCGCCTGACTGAAATTAAAATACCCGCATTAGGAGGTGGGTGCCTTGACTGAAATTAAAATACCCACATTAGGAGGTGGGCGCCTGAACTGGAATTAAAATACCCGCATTAGGAGGTGGGTGCTTGAACTGGAATTAAAATACCCGCATTAGGAGGTGGGTGCCTGAACTAAAATTTAAAATACTCGCATTAAAAGGGGGCGCCTGACTGAAATTAAAATACTCGCATTAGGAGGTGGGCGCCTTGACTAAAATTAAAATACCCGCATTAGAAGGTGGTTGCCTGATTGAAATTAAAATACCCGCATTAGAAGGTGGTTGCCTGATTGAAATTAAAATACCCGCATTGAAAGGTGGGCGCCTGACTGAAATTAAAATACCCGCATTAGAAGGTGGGCGCCTGTAAAAATGTACTTGAAATGAAATACCTGCATTAGAAGGTGGGCGCCTATAATTTTTTTTTTGATGCATTTTTTGTTGTTTTTGTTGTAAAGAATATTTGAAAATGAAAAAGTGAATAGAATCAAGTCTTGACTTCAGTTGGTACCAACAATTAGTTTTGTGCATAAGAATTCCATCAATTTCTTTCCAGCTAACCGAGATTGACTTAGGGATAATTCCTACAGCTTCAAGTGGTACCTCAGACATACCTAAGTATCGACAAGATTTGTTCGTCTTTCTTCAAGTAAAGGTTTTGAACTAAACATATCCTCATGTTTTAAGTGCCCTCACTAGAAAGAAAGTCCATTTTTCACACATATTCAGTATTTTTTTTAACTTTGGGACATCTAGAGAAGTACGCTCATACTCAGAAAGATGTTCAATGCATGCAATTGTGATACCATAGGCTTGGCCGTCATGTAAGTATCCACTAATGTGAGGTCCCTTGGCAAAAGATCACGTAGGGCTTGTTATCGGGTTGTAATGTAGGTTTGGGAAAAAGGTAGGATGTCATTTGGGTAAGGAGTGACTAATCCCTCCCTGAGCATTGCACTACGCCCGTGCTTGGTATTTGTGTGCTTTGACGTTTATCTACTTCATTTTGTTGTCCCTTTCTTTTGTACTTGTGCGACTTCTTTTGAAAGTTGGAGTTTTTTTTTTGAGTTCGGTTTGTATGCCGAGACTCTCTGGGGATTAAGAGAATGAACCTGGGCTGTATGCCCAAAGTCCTGATGGTAATTCCGGGTTGTATGCCGGAGTGTGAAAGATAAAGAGGAATAACAGGTTGTATACCCGAGATCCTGAATGACGATTGATTTTTTTTTGGCTCGTTCTTGCTTTGGAGGTCGTTGTTCGTCTTTGTTTTAATGGGACTTTTGTATCTTTTTGTCATCTGAAACTTCAGCTTGGATCTTTATCCGCGATTGCACATTTCTAGAACGCTAGCACAGGGAGGTTGGGCCAAGAGAGGGATAGTGCATGTAAGCACTCAGAAATGGTATAGTCTTATGATGTGATTGTCAAAGAAAAGGCTTTAGGCTCAAAGGGGGAATGCTAGGGATAATGTCATTTGGTAGGCTAGAAAGGCTCAAACGGGTCAAAGAAGGCCTACGATCCTTTCCTATACCGAGTGTTACTTATAATTTCGCCTCAACAGACATTCAGGCCAAGTTCTAGATCACAATGCAATGCAATTGAGCGCTATCTAAAGCTCACCACACAATGCACACGAAACAATGAGGTTGGTTTTGTTCGTGTCTTACAAGCATACAAGAGAAGTTTTCAAGTGTCACTTAAAGTGTGAATGAGAGGTACCAAAAGAATCTATGGTTTACCACGAAGTCAATCCTCTCCATCATATTGATTGTTACTTGTTTCTTTCCTATGCACATTCCTAACTGTGTTGGTACCAACCAAGTCAAAGATATGAATCTATTTTTTTTTTGTATTTTTTGAATAAGGGGTACCGAACCCAAGAAGGGTTGCCTACGTATCGCATCTTTGATGAGAATCAGGTGCGCATAATTCGTTCAAAGAGGTGAGAACAAAGAATTTTTTTTTTGATTTCCAAATAATTTTCTTGCTTTATTTTTTGAATAATGAATACCGAACCCAAAAGTGCTGCCTACGTATCTCATCAAAGAAGAGAATTAGGTGTGCGTAGTTCTTGCAGATAAGATATAAGAAGAGGTGTCGATTGAAGGTGGAGTTTTGCAAGTACTCCGACAGACGGGAAAAGGGTGTGTCCATCGTAGGCACGGCCCTTTGAAAATTATCCAGGAAGGAACCAATCATAGGCTCAGAGCTTGGACAGTACTATGGTAGACGATCAGAAAAAATGAGCCGATCGCAGCCAGAGCATTGAAAATACTCTAACAGGCAGCCGAGAAGAAGGAGGTTAACTGTAGATGGATCCTTGACATTACTCCAGCATGTTGACAAGATTGTGATGGAGGAAAAGGTTGGACGTTGGCAGAGCTTTTGATACTACTCTGCATTTATTGGCATGGTTGGCTATGAGGGAATGTCAACATCGACGGAGCATAAAAAAATAATCCGCGTCCGCTGGCAAGGTGATAAGAGGGGATGCCGACCTGTACGGAGTTTCTAAAAATACTCCGCACCCATCGGTAAGATTGCGATGATTGGGGTGTCAAACTGTTTGTGGAGCTTTGACATCACTCCTTGTCAGTTGGCACGATTATTGTATAGTAGAGGGAGGAAGGATTTACATGTGTTGAACCCTTGGGGATGAAAAATAAAGGCTGACACGCTAAAGTTCCATGGCCTGCGATGCTTCGGAGAAGAAGAAAAGCTTATATCCCAGATTTTCGGACCAAAGCCGGGTGATTGTTGGGGTAAGGATGGCATTGGCATTATTAGGTTTTGGATTTCAAGGGGTTGATTGACGCTCTTAGAAGCCTTTTTGGGGAGTGTGTTTGAACTGCTTCAAAATAATTGTCCCAGTTTTTTATTCCGGTGAATTATTTTGAAACAGAGGGGAGACCGAACCCTTATGTAGGGTTGCCTACGTATCTTGTCAGGACAAGAATCAGGTCAGACGTAGTTCGGGCAGTTACGGTGTTGTATGTAATTTGTATGATTTCTATGAATTGGTGGTTGTATTGAAAAGAAGTGAGGCTATGAACATTCGGACCTGGAAAAGTCTGTTCCGGAGATGGAAAGAATGTACAAGGCAGTTTTGTATTAAAAAAGAATGGCAAAGTCAAAATGATGGTAGCAAAGGCCGGAAATGGGTATGAAAAATAATATGGCTGTGAGGGTGGTCGTAAAGACCAAAAAATGGGTGTGAGGGTGTCACGACCCAACCCCGTAGGCCGTGACTAGTACCCGGGCTGGACACCCATACACACTTACTTACCAAATCGGCATACCAACGACTTATCCATATTCAGCATACATTAATTTATACAGATACTAAGAGCAAATGTCGTCTTAAGCGGTCGCATATAACAAACATATCATACAGAAGCCACCAAGGCTGTCGTAAAACATATCGCCCAAAAACATATTCATATTGATATGAACACTCTTATGAAGGTAACGACGTGATATCGACGGAGAACAAGTGAGCGATATCTTAGCTAAACGACCAAGGTATGTGAGGCTAGTCCTTCTTTCTAATGGCATGAATCCTTTAACTTGAATCCCTATTCCTTTCATGAGTTCTTGCATTCTAAGACGTTAAAAGCTTATGCCTATGAATGTCTATATGAGATAAGTTATGCGATATGATGACACTCGAATGATGATGATGTTATTCCTTGTCTATACTCACCTTATGTACTAGTCCTTTCAAGGTGAGGCGGAATGTCCATGATGGTTCCATAATGTAATCGGGGGATCACGACCTTACGTCACCCCGATAGAGTAAAGTTGATCATGAGTCTTATATATGCATTATGATAAGATAAGTATTTTATGATAAGCATATTACTATGAGCATTTACATTGAGCATGTCATGAGCATTTCACACCGGGCCTAGTTGGCCGGGCAGACACCGCTTCGGCGGGCGGCGATACGGATACGCCACGACCTACGGGCGTGGGCAGACACCACTAGTGGGTGGCATGAGATGGTACCCCGGACGCGGGAGGCCTGGACGCGGGCTAATATTATTGATTATCACACCGTTCCGACATGGACGAGCAGCTTGCATATGATGCATACATGTTATGATGATGAGTATGAGTAAGATAGCATGAAGTACTTCATTTATGATTATCAGTCAGATCCATATGTCTCATGTTGATGTTATTCCCATATTACTGATGTTTCCTTTCATTATGTACGCCTCTCATACTCGGTACAATATTCGTACTGACGTCCTTTCTTCGGACGCTGTGTTCATGCCCACAGGTAGACAGGGAGGAGAGCTTGGCCCAGGTCCTCAGTAGCTGTCAGCTGATAGATAGCACTCCATTGTTCGGAGGTGCTTATGACTATTCTTTTGATGTACATTCATATATGCATATTTTGGGCATGACGGAGTCTTGTTCCGTCCATGTATTCATTATGTTAGTAGAGGCTCGTAGATACGCAGTGTGGGTTAGATGGTCTCACAAGGTGTTTTCATATGTATGTGTATTATTTTGGTGACCAAGGGGCAAATGTATATAAAGTATTTATATTTTGATTAACTATGATTTTCCTACAATTGGTATGTAAAATTGATAAAAGAGTATTAAATGAGCGAGACCAGCAGTAGAGTAAGCGGTGCTCAGTAATTGCTCCGGGTACCCGTCGCTTCTGTCACGACCCAGCTAGGGGCCGCGACGGGTACCCGAAGCAATTACCAAGCACCGCTTACTCTACTGCTGGTCTCGCTCATTTAATACTCTTTTATCAATTTTTCATACCACTCGGTGAAATGATGTAATAACGTTATGCACGATTAGAATATCAGGAGCAACCATATACAAACTAAATCATCACCTGAGACTCAATAGAATAATTAGAATGAACCAACACTTGAGAATCAAAGACAACTGTCATGTCAAGTACCGCTGAGAACTAGAATTCATTGGAGCCATGTATGTTCATCGTTCGCTCGTTTATGTAATTCATGCCAAAAAGAAAGAAGGGATAGCCTTAACATACCTCACGTCGTCCAAGAAACTCAACTCAACCATGAACTTTCCACAATTAATATGCCAAACCTATTGTTACGCCCTATTTTGAACGGGTCCAATATAGTTTGCACCTTTACGGTTCTTCTAACTAGTTTTAAAAGGGTTAGAGTCGCCACCTTATTTTTTAGGAAAATCAGGAAACCTATATGTATTTGTGTGTCTACTCCATTTTAGTCCACGAAATCTCTGAGATTCTAGATAAGGGTTTTATTTACCCCCAGAGGAAGATATTAAGCATCTCTCAGAGCCTGTCCGAAGACAGTCCTTAAATTCAGTTTAACTGAACACTGGAGGGGGATCATCTATCTGTTTATCATTATTATTACCTGTTTTAAAAATATTGTGATTTCATTAAAAACTACACTAGGTGATAATATACTAAGTATATACACAATGTATTTATATCAAGTATTCATGAAGAATGTATAGTAAAAAAGAATATATAAAAGAGTATAAAGAGAATGTACCTCGTAAGTATAAAAGTATATTTTTTAGTACAAAGAGTGTATATATGTTAGTGTAAATAATGTATAACTATATTAAGAAAAAAAAATGTAAGACTATGTAAAAATAAATATATCAAGGATATAAAGAATGTGCGTCTATGTATATTAAAAGAATGTATGTATATTAAACATATAAAGAACATATTTCAAGTGTAAAAGACTGTACGTCAAACCTAAAATGTATAAAGAATTGTATAACTAGGTATATTAGTGCATAAAGAATGTAAAAATAATTTACGAATATTCATTGGTGTAAAGATTTTATATAACGAAATTATTCAGAAAAGTAAAGTTTATTTGACTTGTTTCTACCGTTTAGTTAAAAAGAGTGTTTGTTTAATGAATATCCTATCAAAAGAATAAGGAACAAACGAAACAATATAAAATGTAAGTTGTATTAAGAGTGTATAAAGAATATAAAATAAAGGATGGACTAGTATTTTTGCCTAATCGTCAAAAGTGTGAATCTATTTAACAAAGCATTTATACCAGGTCAATTTAATCTAGTTATGAAAGTATTGACGACCTAAGTCTTGCCTAAAGCGAATGACAATTTTAAGTTTAACAAATAAGGCGACAAGTAAATAAATATATATACCCGTCATTTCAAAAATAAAGTTTCCACTATACTATGAGTTTATGTTTTGTACAGTTATAAAAAAAATGCGGAAAGTAAATACAAACAGTGATTCGATGAAGTCTTCGGGTTCCTTCCGAGTATCGTCTTCGGGATGTATCTCCGGATACCTGTATAAACACTTAGTAAAGGTGTTAGTAAGAGAATAAATAACTATCGAATGAATTAATGAATAAACTTAAAAACAAAAAAAACCCCGTCTTTTGTACATGGGAGACCTTGGAAATCGGCGGAAATTTCTTCATCGGCCATTTGGGTTTAGTATTCGCCCAAATGATTTTAACAGAAAGCGATAAAAGGAATAACAATGTCAAAAACATTCCCGGGCATTGAGCTCGTAGCTAGTCGTCCGAGAAAGATTAAACACAATACCAATGGCCACCGGAGTAGTATTTTCCGGGCACAAAACCAACATGAGACTATTAAAATAATGTAAACAAAAATACCATCTAAAATCGTGAAGCAGAGGAGCAGTAGTGCAGTGAGAATGAAGCAAAAACAATGAACATCAAGAAGTTAGAAAGTAAAAAAAATGATTGCCCGAAAACAGATAACAAACACAGCCAATCAACATATACAAACACCAATGTTACAATAACGATGATAAAACACATACAGAGGAATATTAGAGCAGCAACGACCTCAAACCAAGCACAAAAAAAAGAGCCAAATGGTTGTTCGCCGGAAGTGGGCCAGCTCGTCGGCGCCGGTGGTGACGCGACGACGCAGCTGCGGTGAAGCAGAAGGAGACGACAGGGTGCAGTGGGGAAGAGAGGAAAGGGGATGGGTTTGTGCGTTGGTTGTGGCTGTTTGGTTGTTCTTGGTTCACCGGTGGTGGCGCTGTGGTAGTGGTGTGGTTGTGGTGGTTGCGATGGGCAGTGGGGGGATGGAGAACGAAGGGAGAGAAAAACGAGGGTGACTGGTGGTGCGTGGGCAGTGGGGTTGTTTGGTGCGTCGTCGGAGCTCCGATGTCATGACCCAACCCCGTGGGCCGCAACTAGTGCCCGAGCTGGACACCCAGACGTACTCACTTACCAGAATCGGTATACAAATGGCAAACCTAGATTCGGCGTACACTGACTTATACTGATACAAAGATCAGATGTCGTCTTAAGCGGTCACATATAACAAACATATCATACAGAAGCCACCAAGGCTGTCGTAAAACATATCGCCCAAAACATATACATACTTACACATACATACAAGCCGTTAAGGCTGTCATAGCAAATAGAACCGCTTAGACGCAAGCCACACAGAAATAACTGAACCATAACAACCCATGACCCACATACATGTCTACAGGCCTCTAACAAGACAACAGAATCATATGACGGGACAGGGCCCCGCCGAACCCCTGAATATATACATACATATATACAACGGAAGAGTCTGTACCAAAATGTAGGCTCTAGGACAGGGGAGCACTCCAAAGCAGCAGAATGGATAGCCTAAGCTGTCGAGTCACTCACGTGAACGTCTGTACCTGCGGGCATGAAACGCAGCCCCCGAAGAAAGGGGGTCAGTATGGAATATGTACTGAGTATGTAAGGCATGAAATGCAACTGAAAAGATCATAACTGAAGTAGAGATTCCAAGAGTCAGGTATGATAATAAAGAAACCGCTGTACCTGAACAGTATGAGACAAAATCAAACTTACCAATACCACATAGCGTACCCGGCCCATTATGGGACTCAGTGAATAAAATCATGTCATCACGTCATCATGAACATATGTATACGTATACCCTACCCGACCCTCTAGTGAGGGACTCGGTGAATAGAGTCATGCATGCCAACATCATATATCATATATATACCGTACCCGACCCTCTAGTGAGGGACTCGGTGAATAAAGTCATGTCATCATATCAACATGCTATCATATCATCATGCATATACATATATACGTACCGTACCCGGCCCTCTAGTGAGGGACTCGGTGAATCAAATCATCATATGCCCTCCTGGCCGCCGTGACATAGCATCATCTCATCATGTCATCATATACATATACCGTACCCGACCCTCTAATGAGGGACTCGGTGAACAATGCAGTGAAGTGCGCACGATAACAAACCCGACCCGGGACTCGGTGAAAGACTATGAGGCGTGCACGAGCAGAGTAGTAAAAAACTATATGCATATAAATCAAGACTCGATAGATAGGTACGCAAATCGACACTTGAGGATCATAAACACGTTTCGAATCAATCCGAGTTAGTATGAAAAAGTTATGGACGTTTTAGTACAGAACCTTCTACGAACATTTCAGAAGCCATTTTTGGAAAATCAAAGCAACAATCATGTTAGGTACCTTTCGAATATCGTTATGGATCAAATCAAATAGAGCTTTTGGAACCATATGTACGTATCAAAATATATCAAAGACTCAATGGAATAATCAAACGTGCTAGCATTTGAAAATCAAGACATTAGTCATATCAATTATCTCTCGAATGCCATTTGGAAACATATCAAATAGATCTTTGGACATCATAGATACGCATCAAAACCATATGAAATAGCTTATGGAAGTCAAGAATATTAGCCATCCTAGTGGCTCTAAGAATAGGAGTTTCTTTGAAATCATACATATACGTCATCTGCTCGTTTCGTAAGGTTCATGCCAAAAGAAAGAATGGGTAAGCCTTACATACCTTTCCCGCTTCCTACGCTAACCCGAACTTAAGTAAGGGCTTCGCAAGATCTACAACAATATTAATGTATACCAAACATTAGCTATAGATACTTAGAAGTTCAATCTTTAACCAACACTTTATTTACAGAAATTTCGGCAGCATTTCCCCTGTAAATACAACTAACCCCGAGAATCCAACTCGGCCAAATCATCAACAACAAATCCGAGAATTCAACTCGGCCAAATTATCAACAACAATACCAACAGTCATTCTAACAATGTTAACAATTAATTCAAAACGCATTCCAACGTTAGCAACTTCTTTCTACAAACTTCGACGGCGTTTCATTTATGTTCACTTCATAATTGCTCACATATTCAAGTACTAATCCGAAACCATTCAAACAATATTCAAGAACACTTCAAACAATCCGCATAATATTCAAAACAATCCAACCAATACTTCACTCCACCCGAAACCTTCCAATTGCAACAAGAACAATAACAACACATTTCCTTCTTTCAAATTCATGAACTACACCAACAATTCACACACTAACAACATTTTGTTCCATAAATACAAGAAGCTACATTCAAATCACATTGGCTTCTAAAACAGCCCACAACAATTTCAACTTCAACTTGAATCATTTGACTCTCGTTTCTATCATAGAATTCATGACAACAACAACCAAAATACTAAGTAAAATTGGTCCCCTATTTCTACACAACACACACGGCCAAGCAACACATACACACGGCCACAACATACAACCATATTTTCATGAATTTTATCCATTTCTACATACCACAACATACACAACCATCCATAACATATAAAAAGAAGATTAATTCTTACCTTTTCCCCTTAACTTCTCACTTGGCTAGGGTTATGAACTTGCAACAAAGAGCGGTCTACTTGCTCCAACAATTATCTCATGTTAAAGAGGGCCTTCAAATTAGTAGGAATGCTAGAAGAAAATAATTTTTTTGATCAATATTTGAGGGCTTCAATTTTTCTTTCCTTTGGCCGAATGGCCTCCTTCTCTTTTCTCTCCAAGTTTCTTGAAATTTCCAAGTATAAAAGATGATAAATGTGATCCATAAGTCATCTTTTGACTTATTTATTTTACTTCCATGTGGGCCTTGGCCCACTTCATTTTGGACGGCCAAATGGCCCATTAATTCAAGCCCACTTTTTTTTATTTTGTAATTCATGAAAATTTATTTTCCTAAATCCAAATTTGCCCTTAGCCTTCCTCCATATTTTCTATGAGCCATCTTGCGAATTTCCCTTTTTGCCCCTAGCCTTTCTTAATATTTCCACTTCAAAAATTTTCATAAACAACTTGTGTATTAAACAAGATCAAAATATAGCCTTGTCCTTAACTTCTTGCAATTGTCTTGAATTATCCGAATGTACAAAATGCGGGATATAACATCTGAGCTCCGACGTGGTGGCGATGGGAAGAGAGAGAGGGAGACGAAGCGGGGTAGTGGGGGTGGTTTGGAGTGTTGAGCATGGTGCTGGACGGAGTTGTTGTTCGCCGTTAATGGTGGTTTGCCGACGAATTTGTGATGGTGAAGTCGTGTGTGTGAGAGAGAGAGGGGCTGTGAGTTTAGAGAGAAAGAGCTAGGGGTTGAGAATATGAAATCTGAAAATTGTGTTGTGTGTAGAAGATTGTGTCCAATAATTAAATTAACCCCTCCCTTTTCTTATAATATAAACAAACACCCCCTTTTGTCCAAAAAGTAATGATCTTCCCTCTCTTGTCCCCTTTACCCCTTTTAACCTTTATGCAAAAATACAATAACCAATGGATCAAGAACCGAACCCATTACCTCAAATGTCAACTTTTAAAAAGGTGATGAGACCTTGACTTGATCGAATTTTTGCTCTGTGTTTAAAAATTAATTGCTTCGATTTTCTCTGCACTAACGGACTGTACTAAAATATAGTTAACTAATACATGTATAAATAATAATGTAAGTATAAAATATAAATAATAATGTAAGTATAAAATATAAAACTGTACTGCTATAAAATAAAGAGACAATTATTAATTGCACAAAATTGTAGTATTACACTGTACATGTGAAAATAATGATTCTGGAAAAATGAAAATAAATTGATAAAATTCCTAAAATAAGGATAATCATCAATAAATTGTCGAAAAATGTAAAAATGTGTAAAAAATGTATTTCGCGCTCTTTAACGAATCAGGGCCCCCCAAAACGTTAATTTTAAGCACATCGAGCCAAAATTAGGTGTCAACAGCTTGTCCCTCTTCGATTGGAGATGATGAAAGAGTTTTCGGATGAAGACGTTGACGTGTAGACTATTTTGGCTCGGCAAAGAATAACTAAAAGGATATGTACGGAGAAAGAAGCAGACGTTAATAGAGCTTTGACAATGCTCTCCATCCATCGGCAGGGTTGTGATAGAAAGAAAAATGATAAAAGGGGAAGGATTGTTCAGGGCCGAAAAGCATCCGCGCACCCACGTCATCGCTTCCAAAATTGCCTTAGTGTCGAGCTATGAGACGCTGGGAAGGTGCAAGATTGTATACATGCTGGGGAAAGAATGATTCTCGCCCTGATGTGACCGAACTCTACATAGAGCTTCCTACATATCTCGCCAATCACGAGAATCAGGTCAATGTAGTTTGAAAGGTGGTAACTAATGGATGTTGTAGCAAATTTTGATCGTCCGATCAAAAATTTTCCCCAGTGTTGTTAGAATGGTCCTAGCAAGTGTAGGACGAAGGACGGTCGTGCTCGAATTCGTGCTACCGACATATCCCTGAGATGGGAGTCAGACCGATTGTAGTGCGGGAAAACTTATTGGGGAGGAAAATGATTCATTGCTAGAGGGGCGACCGAACTCAAAGCCATGGACTACAAAGTTGTATGTCGGGACCCTGATGAAAAGATCGGGTTGTGTGCCGAAGCTTTGAATGGGGAGGAGTCCTGGATTGTGTGTGATGACCTTGATGCATACACCGGTTTGTGTGCCGGAGCCTTGAAATGAAATGAAATCTCGTGTTGTGTGTCGAGATCCTGATGCATACTCTACTTTGTGTGCCAGAACTTTGAAATGAATACCCGCATTAGAAGGTGGGCGCCTGACTGAAACTAAAATGCCCGCATTAGAAGGCGGGCGCCTGAACTGGAATTGAAATACCCGCATTAGAAGGTAGGTGCTTGACTGAAATTAAAATACCCGCATTAGAAGGTGGGCGCTTGACTGAAATTAAAATACCCGCATTAGAAGGTGGGTGCCTTGACTGAAATTAAAATACCCGCATTAGAAGGTGGGCGCCTGACTGAAATTAAAATACCCTCAATAGAAGGTGGGTGCCTGAACTGAAATTTAATATACCGGCATTAGAAGGTGGGCGCCTGACTTAAATTAAAATACCCGCATTAGGAGGTGGGTGCCTTGACTGAAATTAAAATACCCGCATCAGGAGGTGGGCGCCGGGACTAGAATTAAAATATCCGCATTAGGAGGTGGGTGCCTGAACTGGAATTTAATATACCCGCATTAGAAGGTGGGCGCCTGACTTAAATTAAAATACCCGCATTAGGAGGTGGGTGCCTTGACTGAAATTAAAATACCCGCATCAGGAGGTGGGCGCCGGGACTAGAATTAAAATATCCGCATTAGGAGGTGGGTGCCTGAACTAGAATTAAAATACCCGCATTATGAGGTGGGTGCCTGAACTAAAATTTAAAATACCCGCATTAGAAGGGGGCGCCTGACTTAAATTAAAATACCCGCATTAGGAGGTGGGCGCCTTGACTGAAATTAAAATACCCGCATTAGAAGGTGGGTGCCTGATTGAAATTAAAATACCCGCATTAAAAGGTGGGCGCCTGACTGAAATTAAAATACCCGCATTAGGAGGTGGGTGCCTTGACTGAAATTAAAATACCCACATTAGGAGGTGGGCGCCTGAACTGGAATTAAAATACCCGCATTAGGAGGTGGGTGCTTGAACTGGAATTAAAATACCCGCATTAGGAGGTGGGTGCCTGAACTAAAATTTAAAATACTCGCATTAGAAGGGGGCGCCTGACTGAAATTAAAATACTCGCATTAGGAGGTGGGCGCCTTGACTAAAATTAAAATACCCGCATTAGAAGGTGGTTGCCTGATTGAAATTAAAATACCCGCATTAGAAGGTGGTTGCCTGACTGAAATTAAAATATCCGCATTGAAAGGTGGGCGCCTGACTGAAATTAAAATACCCGCATTAGAAGGTGGGCGCCTGAACTGGAATTGAAATACCCGCATTAGAAGGTAGGTGCCTGACTGAAATTAAAATACCCACATTAGAAGGTGGGCGCTTGACTGAAATTAAAATACCCGCATTAGAAGGTGGGTGCCTTGACTGAAATTAAAATACCCGCATTAGAAGGTGGGCGCCTGACTGAAATTAAAATACCCGCAATAGAAGGTGGGTGCCTGAACTGAAATTTAATATACCGGCATTAGAAGGTGGGCGCCTGACTTAAATTAAAATACCCGCATTAGGAGGTGGGTGCCTTGACTGAAATTTAATATACCGGCATTAGAAGGTGGGCGCCTGACTTAAATTAAAATACCCGCATTAGGAGGTGGGTGCCTTGACAGAAATTAAAATACCCGCATCAGGAGGTGGGCGCCGGGACTAGAATTAAAATATCCGCATTAGGAGGTGGGTGCCTGAACTGGAATTTAATATACCCGCATTAGAAGGTGGGCGCCTGACTTAAATAAAAATACCCGCATTAGGAGGTGGGTGCCTTGACTGAAATTAAAATACCCGCATCAGGAGGTGGGCGCCGGGACTAGAATTAAAATATCCGCATTAGGAGGTGGGTGCCTGAACTGGAATTAAAATACCCGCATTATGAGGTGGGTGCCTGAACTAAAATTTAAAATACCCGCATTAGAAGGGGGCGCCTGAGCTAAATTAAAATACCCGCATTAGGAGGTGGGCGCCTTGACTGAAATTAAAATACCCGCATTAGAAGGTGGGTGCCCGATTGAAATTAAAATACCCGCATTGAAAGGTGGGCGCCTGACTGAAATTAAAATACCCGCATTAGGAGGTGGGTGCCTTGACTGAAATTAAAATACCCACATTAGGAGGTGGGCGCCTGAACTGGAATTAAAATACCCGCATTAGGAGGTGGGTGCTTGAACTGGAATTAAAATACCCGCATTAGGAGGTGGGTGCCTGAACTAAAATTTAAAATACCCGCATTAGAAGGGGGCGCCTGACTGAAATTAAAATACTCGCATTAGGAGGTGGACGCCTTGACTAAAATTAAAATACCCGCATTAGAAGGTGGTTGCCTGATTGATATTAAAATACCCGCATTAGAAGGTGGTTGCCTGATTGAAATTAAAATACCCGCATTGAAAGGTGGGCGCCTGACTAAAATTAAAATACCCGCATTAGAAGGTGGGTGCCTGTAAAAATGTACTTGAAATGAAATACCTGCATTAGAAGGTGGGCGCCTATAATTTTTTTTTGATGCATTTTTTGTTGTTTTTGTTGTAAAGAATATTTGAAAATGAAAAAGTGAATAGAATCAAGTCTTGACTTCAGTTGGTACCAACAATTAGTTTTGTGCATAAGAATTCCATCAATTTCTTTCCAGCTAACCGAGATTGACTTCGGGATAATTCCTATAGCTTCAAGTGGTACCTCAGACATACCTAAGTATCGACAAGATTTGTTCGTCTTGCTTCAAGTAAAAGTTTTGAACTAAACATATCCTCATGTTTTAAGTGCCCTCACTAGAAAGAAAGTCCATTTTTCACACATATTCAGTATTTTTTTTTAACTTTGGGACATCTAGAGAAGTACGCTCATACTCAGAAAGATGTTCAATGCATGCAATTGTGATACCATAGGCTTGGCCGTCATGTAAGTATCCACTAATGTGAGATCCCTTGGCATAAGATCACGTAGGGCTTGTTATCGGGTTGTAATGTAGGTTTGGGAAAAAGGTAGGATATCATTTGGGTAAGGAGTGACTAATCCCTCCCTGAGCATTGCACTACGCCCCTGCTTGGTATTTGTGTGCTTTGACGTTTATCTACTTCATTTTGTTGTCCCTTTCTTTTGTACTTGTGCGACTTCTCTTGAAAGTTGGAGTTTTTTTTTTTGAGTTCGGTTTGTATGCCGAGACTCTCTGGGGATTAAGAGAATGAACCTGGGCTGTATGCCCAAAGTCCTGATGGTAATTCCGGGTTGTATGCCGGAGTGTGAAAGATAAAGAGGAATAATAGGTTGTATACCCGAGATCCTGAATGACGACTGATTTTTTTTTGGCTCGTTCTTGCTTTGGAGGTCGTTGTTCGTCTTTGTTTTTATGGGACTTTTGTATCTTTTTGTCATCTGAAACTTCAGCTTGGATCTTTATCCGCGATTGCACATATCTTGAACGCTAGCACAGGGAGGTTGGGCCAAGAGAGGGATAGTGCATGTAAGCACTCAGAAATGGTATAGTCTTATGATGTGATTGTCAAAGAAAAGGATTTAGGCTCAAAGGGGAAATGCTAGGGATAATGTCATTTGGTAGGCTAGAAAGGCTCAAACGGGTCAAAGAAGGCCTACGATCCTTTCCTATACCGAGTGTTACTTATAATTTCGCCTCAACAGACATTCAGGCCAAGTTCTAGATCACAATGCAATGCAATTGAGCGCTATCTAAAGCTCACCACACAATGCACACGAAACAATGCGGTTGGTTTTGTTCTTGTCTTACAAGCATACAAGAGAAGTTTTCAAGTGTCATTTAAAGTGTGAATGAGAGGTACCAAAAGAATCTATGGTTTACCACGAAGTCAGTCCTCTCCATCATATTGATTGTTACTTGTTTCTTTCCTATGCACATTCCTAACTGTGTTGGTACCAACCAAGTCAAAGGTATGAATCTATTTTTTTTTTTTGTATTTTTTGAATAAGGGGTACCGAACCCAAGAAGGGTTGCCTACGTATCGCATCTTTGATGAGAATCAGGTGCGCATAATTCGTTCAAAGAGGTGAGAACAAAGAATTTTTTTTTTGCTTTCCAAATAATTTTCGGGCTTTATTTTTTGAATAATGAATACCGAACCCAAAAGTGCTGCCTACGTATCTCATCAAAGAAGAGAATCAGGTGTGCGTAGTTCTTGCAGATAAGATATAAGAAGAGGTGTCGATTGAAGGTGGAGTTTTGCAAGTACTCCGACAGACGGGAAAAGGGTGTGTCCATCGTAGGCACGACCCTTTGAAAATTTTCCAGGAAGGAACCAATCATAGGCTCAGAGCTTGGACAGTACTATGGTAGGCGATCAGAAAAAATGAGCCGATCGCAGCCAGAGCATTGAAAATACTCTAACAGGCAGCCGAGAAGAAGGAGGTTAACTATAGATGGAGCCTTGACATTACTCCAGCATGTTGACAAGATTGTGATGGAGGAAAAGGTTGGACGTTGGCAGAGCTTTTGATACTACTCTGCATTTATTGGCATGGTTGGCTATGAGGGAATGTCAACGTCGACGGAGCGTAAAAAAATAATCCGCGTCCGCTGGCAAGGTGATAAGAGGGGATGCCGACCTGTACGGAGTTTCTAAAAATACTCCGCACCCATCGGTAAGATTGCGATGATTGGGGTGTCAAACTGTTTGTGGAGCTTTGACATCACTCCTTGTCAGTTGGCACGATTATTGTATAGTTGAGGGAGGAAGGATTTACATGTGTTGAACCCTTGGGGATGAAAAATAAAGGCTGACACGCTAAAGTTCCATGGCCTGCGATGCTTCGGAGAAGAAGAAAAGCTTATATCCCAGATTTTCGGACCAAAGCCGGGTGATTGTTGGGGTAAGGATGGCATTGGCATTATTAGGTTTTGGATTTCAAGGGGTTGATTGACGCTCTTAGAAGCCTTTTTGGGGAGTGTGTTTGAACTGCTTCAAAATAATTGTCCCAGTTTTTTATTCCGGTGAATTATTTTGAAACAGAGGGGAGACCGAACCCTTATGTAGGGTTGCCTACGTATCTTGTCAGGACAAGAATCAGGTCAGACGTAGTTCGGGCAGTTACGGTGTTATATGTAATTTGTATGATTTCTATGAATTGGTGGTTGTATTGAAAAGAAGTGAGGCTATGAACATTCGGACCTGGAAAAGTCTGTTCCGGAGATGGAAAGAATGTACAAGGCTGTTTTGTATTAAAAAAGAATGGCAAAGTCAAAATGATGGTAGCAAAGGCCGGAAATGGGTATGAAAAATAATGTGGCTGTGAGGGTGGTCGTAAAGACCAAAAAATGGGTGTGAGGGTGTCACGACCCAACCCCGTAGGCCGTCACTAGTACCCGGGCTGGACACCCATACACACTTACTTACCAAATCGGCATACCAACGACTTATCCATATTCAGCATACATTAATTTATACAGATACTAAGAGAAAATGTCATCTTAAGCGGTCGCATATAACAAACATATCATACAGAAGCCACCAAGGCTGTCGTAAAACATATCGCTTAAAAACATATTCATACATATACATACGCACAAGCCGTTAAGGCTGTCATAGCAACTGGAGCCGCTTAGACGCAAACCACACAGACATAACTGAACCATAACGACCCATGACCCACATACATGTTTACAGGCCTGTAACAAACACAACAGAATCATATGACGGGACAGGGCCCCACCGTACCCCTAAATGTATACGTACATATATACAACGGAAGAGTCTGTACCAAAATGTAGGCTCCAGGACAAGGGAGCACTCCAAAGCAGCAGAATGGATAGCCTAAGCTGTCGGGTCACTCACGTGAACGTCTGTACCTGCGGGCATGAAACGCAGCCCCCGAAGAAGAGGGGGTCAGTACGGAATATGTAATGAGTATGTAAGGCATGAAATGCAACTGAACAGATCATAATAGAAGTAGAGATTCCAAAAGTCAAGTATGATAATAAAGAAACTGCTGTACCTGTACAGTACGAGACAGAACCAAACAAACCAATACCACATAGAGTACCCGGCCCATTATGGGACTCGGTGAATAAAATCATGTCATCACGTCACAATGAACATATGTATACGTATACCGTACCCGGCCCTCTAGTGAGGGACTCGGTGAATAGAGTCATGCATGTCAACATCGTATATCATATATATACCGTACCCGCCCCTTTAGTGAGGGGCTCGGTGAATGAAATCATGTCATCATGCATATACATTTATACATACCGTACCCGACCCTCTAGTGAGGGACTCGGTGAATCAAATCATTATATGCCCTCCTGGCCACCGTAACATATCATCATCTCATCATATCATCATATGCATATACCGTACCCGGCCCTCTAATGAGGGATTCGGTGAACAATGCAGTGAAGTGCGCACGATAACATATCCGGCCCGGGACTCGGTGAAAGACATATTGAGGCATGCACGAGCATAGTAGTGGGAAACTATATGCATATAAATCAAAACTCGATAGACAAGTATACTTACCGACACCTGAAGGCTCAGAAACAAGTTTCGGGTAAATCCGACTTAGTATAAGAAAGTTATGGACGTTTTAAGTACAGAACCTTCTACGAGCGTTTTAGAAGCCATTTTTGGAAAGTCAAAGCAACAATCATGTTAGGTACCCTTCGAATATCGTTATGGATCAAATCAAATAGAGCTTTTGGAACCATATGTACGAATCAAAATATATCAAAGACTCAATGGAATAATCAAACGTGCCATCATTTGAAAATCAAGACATTGGTCATATCAATTTATCTCTCGAATGCCATTTGGAAACATATCAAATAGATCTTCGGACATCATAGATGTGCATCAAAACCATATGAAATAGCTTATGGAAGTCAAGAATATTAGCCATCCTAGTGGCTCTAAGAATAGGAATATCTCTTTGAAATCATACATATACGTCATCTGCTCGTTTCATAAGGATCATGCCAAAAGAAAGAAAGGGTAAGCCTTACATACCTTGCCCGCTTCCTACGCTAATCCGAACTTAAGTCTTTGGCTTCGCAAGATCTACAACAATATTAGTGTATACCAAACATTAGCTATAGATACTTAGAAGTTCAATCTTCAACCAACACTTTACTTGCAGAAATTTCGGCAGCATCTCCCCTGTAAATACAACTATCCCCGAGAATCCAACTCGGCCAAATCATCAACAACAAATCTGAGAATTTAACTCGGCCAAATTATCAACAACAATACCAACAGTTATTCTAACAATATCCACAATCAATTCAAAATGCATACTAACATTAGCAACTTCTTTCTACAAGCTTCGACAGCGTTTCATTTATGTTCAATTCATAATTGCCCACATATTCAAGTACTAATCCGAAACCATTCAAACAATATTCAAGAACACTTCAAGCAATCCACATAATATTCAAACAATATAACTAATACTCCATTCCACCCGAAACCTTCCAAATGCAACAAGAACAACAACAACACATTTCCTTCTTTCAAGTTCATGAACTACACCAACAATTTACACACTAACAACATTATTTTCCATAAACACAAGAAATGGTTTTTAACATCACATTAGCTTCTAATACCACTCTCCAACACTTACAACTTCAACTAGAATCATCAAGCTTTCATTATCAACATAGAATCCACAACAACAACATCCCAAAACACTAGATAAAATAATTGAGTCATTATTCCTACACAGCACACATATATACGGCCACAACATACATCCATATTTTCATGAATTTCACCCATTTCTACATACTACAACATACACAACCATCCATAACATATAAAAGAAGATTAATTCTTACCTTTTTCCCTTAACTTCTCACTTGGCTATGATTATGAACTTGCAACAAAGAGGGGTCTACTTGCTCCAACAATTATACCACATTAAAGAGGACCTTAAAATTAGTGGGAATATTAGAAGAAAATATTTTTTTGGATCAAAGTTGAAGGCTTCAATTTCTCCTTGCTATGGCCGAATATGGCCCTTTGTTTTTCTCTTCTCCAAGTCTCTTGAATATTCCAAGTGTTGAGATGAAAAATGTGCCCTCTTAGTCATCTTTTATGAATTAATATTGGGCTCCCATGTGGGCCTTGGCCCACTTCATGTTGGACGGCCATATGGCCTATTAATTCAAGCCCACTTTTTTTTTTTGTTTTGCAATTCATGAAAATTTATTTTCCAAATTCCAAATTTTCCCTTAGCCTTCCTCCATATTTCTATGAGTCATCTTGCGAATTTACCTTTCTACCCCTAGCCATTCTTAATAATTCCACATCAAAAATTTTATAAACAACTTATGTACCAAACAAGATTAAAAATATAGCCTTGCTCTTAACTTCCCGTAATTATCTTGAATTATCTGAATGTACAAAATGCGGGATATAACAGAGGGTTTGGAAATATTCCAAGCTCAACACAAGTCAACCAAAATTGTCCGATAAAGCAGACGAGGCGGAAGAAGGTATGTCTAGTATATATGTACAACTAAAGAATGTCTAATAAATAAGTATGTGAAAAATAAAATAAAGAATATGTAAGATACAAAGAGCATGTAGCAAATAAAGGATATGTGACAAATAAAGAATGAAATTAATCCGGCTAGATCAGTGATCAAATTTATACGTACAACGGCCTAAGAATTCTAAGAGTAGATTCACCTAAGATGATAAAGAATATTCGGACAACGGCGAGATGGCAAGTAGTAAAACAAGACCACCAATCTCTGAAACTAAGGAGTTTGAAGAAGGTTCGGAGGAGCGCAAAGCATAACTCGCATGCACAATGTGTGTGTGTACGGCCAAAGACTCAATTGAAAGTGCGATGACAGTCTAAAGAAAGAAGTTACATGTAGTGTCTTCAAACAAATAAGGAACACAAGTTTGGCTTTGACTTGCATCCTTTCAAAATTAATATTATAGCAGTTCACGATATATATAACAAGTAATAATAATAAAAACAGATAAATAATCACATATCCCTTAAGTGCTCACTGAAACTAAATTTGTTAAGGTCAAACCTATCACCTCCCCAGCAGAGTCGTCATTCTGTTACGCCTTATTTTGAAGGGGTCCAATATAGTTTGCACCTTCACGGTTCTTCTAACTAGTTTTAAAAGGGTTAGAGTCGCCACCTTGTTTTTTAGGAAAATCAGGAAACCTATATGTATTTGTGTGTCTACTCCATTTTAGTCCACGAAACCTCTGAGATTCTAGATAAGGGTTTTATTTACCCCCAGAGGAAGGTATTAAGCATCTCTCAGAGCCTGTCCGAAGACAGTCCTTAAACTCAGTTTAACTGAACACTAGAGGGGGATCATCTATCTGTTTATCATTATTATTACCTGTTTTAAAAATATTGTGATTTCATTAAAAACTACACTAGGTGATAATATACTAAGTATATACACAATGTATTTATATCAAGTATTCATGAAGAATGTATAGTAAAAAAGAATATATAAAAGAGTATAAAGAGAATGTACCTCGTAAGTATAAAAGTATATCTGTTAGTACAAAGATTGTTTATATGTTAGTGTAAATAATGTGTAACTATATTAAGAAAAAAAAATGTAAGACTATGTAAAAATAAATATATCAAGGATATAAAGAATGTGCGTCTATGTATATTAAAATAATGTATGTATATTAAACATATAAAGAACATATTTCAAGTGTAAAAGAGTGTACGTCAAACCTAAAATGTATAAAGAATTGTATAACTAGGTATATTAGTGCATAAAGAATGTAAAAATAATTTACGAATATTCATTGGTGTAAATATTTTATATAACGAAATTATTCAGAAAAGTGAAGTTTATTTGACTTTTTTCTACCGTTTAGTTAAAAAGAGTGTTTGTTTAATGAATATCCTATCAAAAGAATAAAGAACAAACGAAACAATATAAAATGTAAGTTGTATTAAGAGTGTATAAAGAATATAAAATAAAGGATGGACTAGTATTTTTGCCTAATCATCAAAAGTGTGAATCTATTTAACAAAGCATTTATACCAAGTCAATTTAATCTAGTTATGAAAGTATTGACGGCCTAAGTCTTGTGTCACGACCCCATTAGAGGTCGTGACGGGTACCCGATACTACTATACCGGACACATCTTATCTCGCATTCTATTCTTACTATTGAGTAGGCCATAGAGACGATACAGTCACTTTTTACTGAGCACAGTCATCAATAGCATACTCGTAAATAAATGTCAATAAGCTTTGCCCACATATTATACAACAACAAGGACGAACAAGATTGTGAAACATCTGACTGTACACATCTGTCTACGAGCCTCTAGATAAGATACATATATTCACAAGGAGGGCCGGGTTCCGCCGTGCCCAAATATGTACACAAAAGTAGTACCGATAAACTGAAGCTCCGGAGCAACTGGAGCGCTCTCAATGTAACGCTGGTGGAGCTCCTAGGGATCAGACGCGTCTACCTGCGAGCATGAACGCAGCGTCCACAAGAAGGGACGTCAGTACGAGCGATGTACTGAGTATGTAGCATGGGTAATAACATATTAAAGGATACAAATCATGAATAGAAACATGACGGAAATATAGAGCATATCATGAGATAAAAGAGTAACCTGTACATCTGAGTGCCTTTTAGGTGGGTACCATGCATGCATAGTGCTGCGGAACGTGCAGCCCGATCCATATATATACATATATACATATATCCATAGTAATGCTTTCTTTGAAAAACATTTCTTGTTCATGTATACATAAAATAGAACATATCATGTTGCCAAGGCGTCGGCTCCGATCCATTTAGCCACATATGTCCCGCGTCCAGGCATCCCGCGTCTGGGATGATATCATGTCATATAATACCAACTGATCAGGTGGATACACGTCTATAGCGCTCTGGCCCTCTTTCCCATATTCATATACATGTATCATGTTCATGTATCATGTACATATATCATGTTCATGTATCATATACATATATCATATAAGCAGCATGCAGGAGAGCCCAAGAAAAGCTATAACTCTATCGGAGTGACGTAAGGTTGGTAACCTCCGATTACGTTATGGAACAATCATGGTCGTCATGTCTCACCTTGAAGGAACAATTATTATAAGGTGAAACCATCAATGAAGAATAACATCAAGAGAAAGCATAGAATAGGATCATAAATCTCATAAGACGTCGATTCATATACTTTGTAATCTTTAAAAATAATCATCATCCATGAATAAAATTGAGAAATCAAGAAATAGCTCAACATTCTTATATCGTCATTGAAATCGTGGACTTGAAACCTCTAATCACGGAATCATCATCATGATCACCGTAAGAGAATATGCTCATCCTTGACATCATCATTATGATTGTGAAAACAGGTTCATCGTTGTTATCACAAGAGCTCACGGAGCCATAAATCTCTGATTTAGGAAATACGAACATTTTGGAAAACATTTATGAATTATTAGGAAAGGGGTTATGCCTTGGAATCATAAACATCTAACTTTTGAAAACAAGGAAGATATGGAAACATTATTTATGAAGTCATAACATAGGAATCATGCCTCTGAAAGAAAGAGACGAGCCTTAACATACCTGTTCGACCGCCTACTAGTTACGCTTATCCGTCCAAGCTCGTAAATCTACATTCGAGAAGATTTACACTAACGTTAGAATCTTTATCGCACACTTGTTCCAAGTTTTCAAATCAAACTATTTTATATTCTGCCGAAAATCGGGCAACATCTCCCCTGTTTATATGCCTAGCCCGAATTTTCAATTCAACAACCAACCAACAACAACAACAACAATACCAACATCAATAACATCATTTCCAACACCAAAGTATTCCATAAAATAGCCCACACGCTGTTTTCCAACTTCCATAACGAACCAACTTACTATACAATTATTTAACCATTCTATCTTCGCGAATAAACCGGTATTAACGTAATTAGAAGGAGATTCATACCTTATTCTCGTTGAAATAGCAATATCTCCAATATCCTCTTTGAATCCACGCTAGAATCCACCACAAAAAATACTAGAATCACGACCACGCGCTATCCGAACCTAAACTAATACTCCGTCGCTTAAAAATCACTCAATTTTATGACAGGCTCACCTCCCTCATCTATTTTCTGGGGTTTTCTGGAAAAATCTGAGCAGAATCTGGTGAAAAAAGGGGTTTATACCTTATATAGGGTTCAAATTCGGGCCGGGTCACTGTAGCACGCGTTTCTGCTTTGTCAGCTGAATTTGTAACGTCCATAATTCTCTACTCCGATGTCCTATTGACGAGCGGTTTATTGCATTGGAAACTAGACTCGACGAACTTCATTTTAGGCTTTTGAAACACCTAAAAACTCCTAATATACTAGCAGATATACCCCTCCAAAGTTGACTAAAAATCGGCCCAAAATTCTGCCAACTTTTCTTTTTTCCAAATTTTTTGACAAATTTATTTTCTTCGATTTGCTTGGTCCCGAAACCTTTAGGCACTTGATTGATACTTGTTAAGAATATTAATTAACCTTATAAGGGTTCCATGCTCTCTGAGCTTACTTTAGTTTACTTACGACGCTAACGACGCGAATTTTTTTCGAAGCGTAGCAACTTGCCTAAAGCGAATGACAATTTTAAGTTTAACAAACAAGGCGACAAGTAAATAAATATATCAACCCGTCATTCCAAAAATAAATTTTCCACTATACTATGAGTTTATGTTTTGTACAGTTATAAAAAAAATGCGGAAAGTAAATACAAACAGTGATTCGATGAAGTCTTCGGGTTCCTTCCGAGTATCGTCTTCGGGATGTATCTCCGGATACCTGTATAAAAAATTAATAAAAGTGTTAGCAAGAGAATAAATAATTATCGAATGAATTAATGAAATAATGAATAAACTTAAAAACAAAAAACACCCGTCTTATGTACATGGGAGGCCTTGGAAATCGGCGGAAATTTCTTCATCGGCCATTTGGGTATAACAATGTCAACAACATTCCCGGGCACTGAGCTCGTAGCTAGTCAGCCGAGAAAGATTAAACACAATACCAATGGCCACCGGGGTAGTATTTTCCGGGTACAAAACCAACATGAGACTATCAAAATAATGTAAACAAAAATACCATCTAAAATCGTGAAGCGGAGGAGCAGCAGTGCAGTGAGAATGAAGCAAAAACAATGAACATCAAGAAGTTAGAAAGTAAAAAAAAAGATTGCCCGAAAACAGAAAACAAACACAACCAATCAACATATACAAACACCAATGTTACAATAACGATGAAAAAACACATAAAGAGGAATATTAGAGCAGCAACGACCTCAAACCAAGCACAAACAAAAGAGCCAAATGGTTGTTCGCCGGAAGTGGGCCAGCTCGTCGGCGCCGGTGGCGACGCGACGGCGCAGCTGCGGTGAAGGAGAAGGAGACGACAGGGAGCAGTGGGGAAGAGAGGAAAGGGGATGGGTTTGTGCATTGGTGGTGGCTGTTTGGTTGTTCTTGGTTCGTCGGTGGTGGCGCTGTGGTGGTGGTGTGGTTGTGGTGGTTGCGCTGGGCAGTGGGGGGACGGAGAACGAAGGGAGAGAAAAGCGGGGGTGACTGGTGGTGCATGGGCAGTGGGGTTGTTTGGTGCGTCGCCGGAGCTCCGAGCTCCGGCGTGGTGGCGATGGGAAGAGAGAGAGGGAGACGAAGCGGGGCAGCGGGGGTGGTTTGAAGTGTTGAGCGTGGTGCTGGCCGGAGTTGTTGTTCGCCGTTAATGGCGGTTTGCCGGGGAATTTGTGGTGGTGAAGTCGTGTGTGTGAGAGAGAGAGGGGCTGTGGGTTTAGAGAGAAAGAGCTAGGTGTTGAGAATATGAAATCTGAAAATTGTGTTGTGTGTAGAAGATTGTGTCCAATAATTAAATTAACCCCTCCCTTTTCTTATAATATAAACAAACACTCCCTTTTGTCAAAAAAATAATGATCTTCCCTCTCTTGTCTCCTTTACCCCTTTTAACCTTTATGCAAAAATACAATAACCAATGGATCAACAACCGAACCCATCACCTCAAATGTCAACTTTTAAAAAGGTGATGAGACCTTGACTTGATCGAATTTTTGCTCTGTGTTTAAAAATTAATTGCTTCGATTTTCTCTGCACTGACGGACTGTACTAAAATATAGTTAACTAATACATGTATAAATAATAATGTAAGTATAAAATATAAATAATAATGTAAGTATAAAATATAAAAATGTACTGCTATAAAATAAAGAGACAATTATTAATTGCACAAAATTGTAGTATTACGCTGTACATGTGAAAAATAATGATTCTTGAAAAATGAAAATAAATTGATAAAATTCCTAAAATAAGGATAATCATCAATAAATTGTCGAAAAATGTAAAAATGTGTAAAAAATGTATTTCGCGCTCTTTAACGAATCAGGGCCCCCCAAAACGTTAATTTTAAGCACGTCGAGCCAAAATTAGGTATCAACAGCTTGTCCCTCTTCGATCGGAGACGATGAAAGAGTTTTCAGACGAAGACGTTGACGTGTAGCCTATTTTGGCTCGGCAAAGAATAACTAAAAGGATATGTACGGAGAAAGAAGCCAGACGTTGATAGAGCTTTGACAATGCTCTCCATCCGTCGGCAGGGTTGTGATAGAAAGAAAAATGATAAAAGAGGAAGGATTGTTCGGGGCCGAAAAACATCTGTGCACCCACGTCATTGCTTTCAAAATTGCCTTAGTGTCGAGCTATGAGACACTGGGAAGGTGCAAGATTGTATACTTGCTGGGGAAAGAATGATTCTCGCCCCGATTTGACCGAACTCTACGTAGAGCTTCCTACATATCTCGCCAATCACGAGAATCAGGTCAATGTAGTTCGAAAGGTGGTAACTAATGGATGTTGTGGAAAATTTTGATCGTCCGATCAAAATTTTGCCCCAGTGTTGTTAGAATGGTCCTAGCAAGTGTAGGGCGAAGGACGGTCGTGCTCGAATTCGAGCTACCTACATATCCCTGAGATAGGAGTCAGACCGATTGTAGTTAGAAAAAACTTGTTGGGGAGGAAAATGATTCATTGCTAGAGGGGCAACCGAACTCAAAGCCATGGACTACAAAGTTGTATGTCGGGACCCTGATGAAAAGATCGGGTTGTGTGCCGAAGCTTTGAATAGGGAGGAGTCATGGATTGTGTGTGAGGACCTTGATGCATACACCGGTTTGTGTGCCGGAGCCTTGAAATGAAATGAAATCTCGTGTTGTGTGTCGAGATCCTGATGCATACTCTGCTTTGTGTGCCAGAACTTTGAAATGGAATACCCGCATTAGAAGGTGGGCGCCTGACTGAAATTAAAATGCTCGCATTAGAAGGTGGGCGCCTGAACTGGAATTGAAATACCCGCATTAGAAGGTGGGCGCCTGACTGAAATTAAAATACCCGCATTAGAAGGTGGGTGCCTTGACTGAAATTAAAATACCCGCATTAGAAGGTGGGCGCCTGACTGAAATTAAAATACCCACATTAGGAGGTGGGTGCCTGAACTAAAATTTAAAATACCCGCATTAGAAGGGGGCGCCTGACTGAAATTAAAATACCCGCATTAGGAGGTGGGCGCCTTGACTGAAATTAAAATACCCGCATTAGGAGGTGGGCGCCTGAACTGAAATTAAAATACCTGCATTAGGAGGTGGGTGCCTGAACTGGAATTAAAATACCCGCATTAGGAGGTGGGTGCCTGAACTAAAATTTTAAATACCCGCATTAGAAGGGGGCGCCTGACTGAAATTAAAATACTCGCATTAGGAGGTGGGCGCCTTGACTGAAATTAAAATACCCGCATTAGAAGGTGGGTGCCTGTAAAAATGTACTTGAAATGAAATACCCGCATTAGAAGGTGGGCGCCTATAGTTTTTTTTTGATGCATTTTTTGTTGTTTTTGTTGTAAAGAATATTTGAAAATGAAAAAGTGAATAGAATCACGTCTTGACTTCAGTTGGTACCAACAATTAGTTTTGTGCATAAGAATTCCATCAATTTCTTTCCAGCTAACCGAGTTTGACTTCGGGATAATTCCTACAGCTTCAAGTGGTAGCTCAGACAAACCTAAGTATCGACAAGATTTGTTCGTCTTGCTTCAAGTAAAGGTTTTGAACTATACCTATCCTCATGTTTGAAGTGCCCTCACTAGAAAGAAAGTCCCTTTTTCACACATATTCAGTATTTTTTTTTAACTTTGGGACGTCTAGAGAAGTACGCTCATACTCAGAAAGGTGTTCAATGCATGTAATTGTGAAACCATAGGCTTGGCCGTCATGTAAGTATCCACTAATGTGAGAACCCTTGGCATAGGATCACGTAGGGCTTGTTATCGGGTTGTAATGTAGGCTTGGGAAAAAGGTAGGATATCATTTGGGTAAGGAGTGACTAATCCCTCCCTGAGCATTGCACTACGCCCGTGCTTGGTATTTGTGTGCTTTGACGTTTATCTGCTTCGTTTTGTTGTCCCTTTCTTTTGTACTTGTGCGATTTCTTTTGCAAGTAGGAGTTTTTTTTTTGGAGTTCGGTTTGTATGCCGAGACTCTCTGGGGATTAAGAGAATGAACCTGGGTTTTATGCCCAAAGTCCTGATGGTAATTCTGGGTTGTATGCCGGAGTGTGAAAAGTAAAGAGGAATAACAGGTTGTATACCCGAGATCCTGAATGACGACTGATTTTGTTTTGGCTCCTTCTTGCTTTGGAGGTCGTTGTTCGTCTTTATTTTTATGGGACTTTTGTATCTTTTCTTCATCGGAAACTTCAGCTTGGATCTTTATTCGCGATTGCACATTTCTAGTACGCTAGCTCAGGGAGGTTGGGCCAAGAGAGGGATAGTGCATGTAAGCACTCAGAAATGGTATAGGCTTATGATGTGATTGTCAAAGAAAAGGCTTTTGGCTCAAAGGGGGAATGCTAGAGATAATGTCATTTGGTAGGCTAGAAAGGCTCAAACGGGTCAAAGAAGGCCTACGATCCTTTCCTATACCGAGTGTTACTCATAATTTCGCCTCAACAGACATTCAGGCCAAGTTCTAGATCACAATGCAATGCAATTGAGCGCTATCTAAAGCTCACCACACAATGCACACGAAACAATGAGGTTGGTTTTGTTCTTGTCTTACAAGCATACAAGAGAATTTTTCAAGTGTCACTTAAAGTGTGAATGAGAGGTACCAAAAGAATCTATGGTTTACCACGAAGTCAGTCCTCTCCATCATATTGATTGTTACTTGTTTCTTTCCTATGCACATTCCTAACTGTGTTGGTACCAACCAAGTCAAAGATATGAATCTAATTTTTTTTTTTGTATTTTTTGAATAAGGGGTACCGAACCCAAGAAGGGTTGCCTACGTATCTCATGTTTGATGAGAATCAGGTGCGCATAGTTCGTTTAGAGAGGTAAGAGCAAAGATTTTTTTTTTATTTTCAAATAATTTTCGGGCTTTTTTTTTGAATAATGAATACCGAAACCAAAAGGGCTTCCTACGTATCTCATCAAATAAGAGAATCAGGTGTGCGTAGTTTTTGCAGATAAGACATAAGAAGAGGTTTCGATTAAAGGCAGAGTTTTGCAAGTACTCCGACAATCGGAAAAAGGGCGTGTCCATCGTAGGCACGGGCCTTTGAAAATTATCCAGGAAGGAATGAATCATAGGCTCAGAGCTTGGACAGTACTATGGTAGGCGGTCAGAAAAAATGAGCCGATCGCAGCCAGAGCATTGAAAATACTATAACAGGCAGCCGAGAAGAAGGAGGTCAACTGTAGATGGAGCCTTGACATTACTCCAGCATGTTGACAAGATTGTGACGGAGGAAAAGGTTGGATGTTGGCAGAGCTTTTGATAATACCCTGCATTTATTGGCGTGGTTGGCTATGGGGGAATGTCAACGTCGACGGAGCTTAAAGTGCTTCAAAATAATTGTCCCAGTTTTTTATTCCGGTGTATTATTTTGAAACAGTGGGGAGATCGAACCCTTATGTAGGGTTGCCAATGTAGCTTGTCAGGACAAGAATCAGGTCAGATGTAGTTCGGGCAGATACGGTGTTGTATGTAATTTATATGATTTCTATGAATTGGTGGTTGTATTGAAAAGAAGTGAGGCTATGAACAAGAATTCGGACCTGGAAAAGTCTGTTCCGGAGATGGAAAGAATGTACAAGGCTGTTTTGTATTAAAACAGAATGGTAAAGTCAAAATGATGGTAGCAAAGGCCGGAAATGGGTATGAAAAATATTGTGGCTGTGAGGGTGGTCGTAAAGACCAAAAAATGGGTGTGAGGGTTTGGAAATATTCCAAGCTCAACACAAGTCGACCAAAATTGTCCGATAAAGCAGACGAGGCGGATGAAGGAATGTCTAGTATATATGTACAACTAAAGAATGTCTAATAAATACAGTATGTGAAAAAAAATAAAGAATATGTAAGCTGCAAAGAGCATGTAGCAAATAAAGGATATGTGACAAATAATGAATGAAATTAATCCGGCTAGAGCAGTGATCAAATTTATACGTACAACGGCCTAAGAATTCTAAGAGTAGATTCACCTAAGCTGATAAAGAATGTTCGGACAACGGCGAGATGGCTAGTAGTAAAACTAGCCCACCAATCTCTGAAACTAAGGAGTTTGAAGAAGGTTCGGAGGAGCGCAAAACACAAATCGCGTGCACAATGTGTGTGTGTATAGTCTAAAGAAAGCAGTTACATGTAGTGTCTTCAAACAAACAAGGAACACAAGATTGGCTTTGACTTGCATCCTTTCAATAATAATATTATAGCAGTTCACGATATATATAACAAGTAATAATAATAAAAACAGATAAATAATCACATATCCCTTAAGTGCTCACTTAAACAAAATTTGTTAAGGTCAAACCTATCACCTCCCCAGCAGAGTCGCCATTCTGTTACGCCCTATTTTGAACGGGTCCAATATAGTTTGCACCTTCACGGTTCTTCTAACTAGTTTTAAAAGGGTTAGAGTCACCACTTTGTTTTTTAGGAAAATCAGGAAACCTATATGTATTTGTGTGTCTACTCCAGTTTAGTCCACGTAACCTCTGAGATTCTAGATAAGGGTTTTATTTACCCCGAGAGGAAGGTATTAAGCATCCCTCAGAGCCTATCCGAAGACAGTCTTTAAACTCAGTTTAACTGAACACTAGAGGGGGATCATCTATCTGTTTATCATTATTATTACCTGTTTTAAAAATATTGTGATTTCATTAAAAAATACACTAGGTGATAATATACTAAGTATATACACAATGTATTTATATCAAGTATTCATGAAGAATGTATAGTAAAACGAATATATAAAAGAGTATAAAGAGAATGTACCTCGTAAGTATAAAAGTATATCTGTTAGTACAAAGAGTGTATATATGTTAGTGTAACTAATGTGTAACTATATTAAGAAAAAAAAAATGTAAGACTATGTAAAAATAAATATATCAAGGATATAAAGAATGTGCGTCTATGTATATTAAAAGAATGTATGTATATTAAACATATAAAGAACATATTTCAAGTGTAATAGAGTGTGCGTCAAACCTAAAATTTATAAAGAATTGTATAACTAGGTATATTAGTGCATAAATAATGTAAAAATAATTTACGAATATTCATTGGTGTAAAGATTTTATATAACGGAATTATTCAAAAAAGTGAAGTTTATTTGACTTGTTTCTACTGGTTAGTTAAAAAGAGTGTTTGTTTAATGAATATCCTATCTTATGTACATGGGAGGCCTTGGAAATCGGCGGAAATTTCTTCATCGGCCATTTGGGTATAACAATGTCGACAACATTCCCGGGCACTGAGCTCGTAGCTAGTCGGCCGAGAAAGATTAAACACAATACCAATGGCCACCGGAGTAGTATTTTCCGGGCACAAAACCAACATGAGACTATCAAAATAATGTAAACAAAAATACCATCTAAAATCGTGAAGCGGAGGAGCAGCAGTGCAGTGAGAATGAAGCAAAAACAATGAACATCAAGAAGTTAGAAAGTAAAAAAAAAGATTGCCCGAAAACAGAAAACAAACACAGCCAATCAACATATACAAACACCAATGTTACAATAACGATGAAAAAACACATAAAGAGGAATATTAGAGCAGCAACGACCTCAAACCAAGCACAAAAAAAAGAGCCAAATGGTTGTTCACCGGAAGTGGGCCTGCTCGTCGGCACCGGTGGCGACGCGACGGCGCAGCTGCGGTGAAGGAGAAGGAGATGACATGGAGCAGTGGGTAAGAGAGGAAAGGGGATGGGTTTGTGCGTTGGTGGTGGCTGTTTGGTTGTTTTTGGTTCGCCGGTGGTGGCGCTGTGGTGGTGGTGGTGCGTGGGCAGTGGGGTTGTTTGGTGCGTCGCCGGAGCTCCGAGCTCCGGCGTGGTGGCGATGGGAAGAGAGAGAGGGAGACGAAGCGGGGCAGCGGGGTGGTTTGGAGTGTTGAGCGTGGTGCTGGCCGGAGTTGTTGTTCGCCGTTAATGGCGGTTTGCCGACGAACTTGTGGTGGTGAAGTCTTGTGTGAGAGAGAGAGAGGGGCTGTGAGTTTAGAGAGAAAGAGCTAGGTGTTGAGAATATGAAATCTGAAAATTGTGTTGTGTGTAGAAGATTGTGTCCAATAATTAAATTAACCCCTCCCTTTTCTTATAATATAAACAAACACCCCCTTTTGTCCAAAAAGTAATGATCTTCCCTCTCTTGTCCCCTTTACCCCTTTTAACCTTTATGCAAAAATACAATAACCAATGGATCAAGAACCCAACCCATCACCTCAAATGTCAATTTTTAAAAAGGTGATGAGACCTTGACTTGATCGAATTTTTGCTCTGTGTTTAAAAATTAATTGCTTCGATTTTCTCTGCACTGACGGACTGTACTAAATTATAGTTAACTAATACATGTATAAATAATAATGTAAGTATAAAATATAAAAATGTACTGCTATAAAATAAAGAGACAATTATTAATTGCACAAAATGGTAGTATTACGCTGTACATGTGCAAAATAATGATTCTTGAAAAATGATAATAAATTGATAAAATTCCTAAAATAAGGATAATTATCAATAAATTGTCGAAAAATGTGTAAAGAAATGTATTTCGTGCTCTTTAATGAATCAGGGCCCCCCAAAACGTTAATTGTAAGCACCTCGAGCCAAAATTTAGTGTCAACACCTATAATCATAGGAATACGTACATGACTTTAGAGAGCTTTCGTATCTCGTATATATCAATTGGTAACTTTGATTCTAAAACAAAACGGGCAGCATCTCCCCTATATCACTAGTACCTCCCAATTCTATATATCATCACAACAACCCAACAACAAGTAAATCTTAACAACACAACATACATACCCATAACAACTTCATAATAATTTATAACGAGCGACAAACTCGCATTAGGATCCGTACACTCCATAGCACCTTTTCGTATGTTCCCTTCTTAACCTTAAAAATGTTCTCAATATGATAAGGGAATCATTTTCCACAAATCTCAGCTTTATATCACATAATCACAACAAGAAAAACAGCCCACAACTCCAACTCTATCAAATGACAATTCTATTTGCAAGTTCGTATTTATTTAATCAATTCCCACAATTTAGCTATGACCTAGATGAATTTAAAAATATCTAGGAGAGGAGGATTCTTACCTTATATGCCAAGAACTAATCTTCTTCCACCTTTCTTCACTTGGAAGGATCCCCAAATTCAACTACACGACAAAATGGAACAACGAGATCGATGCGGTGAGCGGAACCCGTAACAAAATTGAATAACTTTTTTTGTATAGCTATTCATGGAACGACGTTGATGCGTGTATATTTACACACTGAAGTACGTTGCTGTGAGTCTCCATGGTTATCTCAATGGTTTCGTACAATACATATTTAATTCTTTCCAAATGTAACTTGCAATGGAAAGTGTTAAAATTAAAAGTTGACCATTCCTCTTTGTATTCACACGTGTCAACATGCACTTCTTGTGCATTTGACTCATCACCCTTATTAATCAACATAATGACATCTCTCTCTTGTTAGGTGCTTCCACATGGACACTTATCCAAAATACTACTACCAACACATAATTAATTCTTGTCTTCGACTACCATCCGACATTTAATCAATTACACCCATAATTAATTTTTTGATATCAATACTTAAATAATACCAATTATTGTCCTGAGTATATGATATAGCACTACTCCGTATCCTCTTTATACATACACCAAATATTATTCTCAATCACCGTCACCCCATTTCAAAGTTTTAAATAATTTTGGCACTTGTCCTTTTATATATCGAGCTCTTGATTTGCATGCTTGAATATGATCAACTCCTCCGTGCTCGGATAATTTTCTCATGCTTGATGGTTCAATTTCCTCGTCCATCTTGAATCGTGTTCCGTTCAAATAAATATCGAGCCTCGACGAAACTTATTTTCTTCGTTTTGTTTAACTTCTAATCCTTGCGATACATCTGTACCATCACTCTAACCAACTATAAGCTTAGGGAATAACTTCACTTCTGTTACTAATGTCATTTAACTCGTACGCTTTCCAATGCATGAAAACACGGGATGTAACAGTGATATAAGCCCAACTCCATCGAGCTTCAATGATACAAGCCCAGCTGCATCGAGCTTCATGAAGATGGAGTCCTTGAAGATCATGAGAGGTCAACATAGGACGACCTTCAAGATATGGGAGATAGCTTGGATGGAAGGCTTCAAAACGATGACATTCAAGATATGGAAGATAGCTTGGGAGGCTGTTTGTGAAAAAAGGCTATTTGGAGAAGGAGTCTATGCATGCAAAAGAGGCTAATACTTAAATGCAGCCTTTTTCAAGTTTCATTTCCAAGGGAGACATCCAAACAAGGACCTTACTTCATTAAGGGTATAATTGTAATAGAGCTAGTTGTCTTCCTTATTTTCTTAGTATAAATAGTAGACTAAATATTTCAATACTTAGTTTTTTGATGATTATGATATTGAATACTCTTGTGAGAGTTATGAGTGCTTGGAAAAGCCATTGTTGAACATTAATTGGAATAGGGGGTTGCTTGGGAATTTCAATTCCCTTGAGGTCCACTTCATAGGTTTAGGTGCTTTTATTGGATATTCATTTGAGGTCCTTTAGTTTAATGTACTTTAGGGTTGCTTTTTGATTCCAATCTTTGTGGCTACCTCTTTATCTTTTACTTTCTTGTTGTTTTCTTGTTTTTCTATAGCCGTTCTTGTATCAATTGGTATTAAAGCTTAGTTTAGGTTTGTTCCATCAAATCTAGTCTTGGGTTTTGATTCTACAAAAACAAATAATCTAAAATTCGAAAATTCAAAATCTTGTTTGATCCTTGCTTGTTTGTTGTTTTGACATTAGATTTGAGTTCCCTAGTGTTATTTAAGTCTAGATCTTAAGTTTCAATCTATTTGGAGCCATATTGAGTCATTCACCGTTGTTGGAGCTTGAAGGTTGAAGAACTTGAAAGTGGGTTTTGAAGAAGAGGTAGAAATTGGAGATTGAAAGTTATTGGGTTGTGTTCTTTTAGTAAAAGGAGGGTAGGAATCCAAAATTTGGAGGAATTTGGCAAAGATTTGAAGGGTCTATCATTTTTGAAATTTGAAGCTTGAAAAACTTGAAGAATAAGTTGATGGGTCTCTGTTGATTAGGTGGAAATTGAAGGTTAAAGGGGATTGGGTTTTGTTTTCTACAACAAAGAGACCTTAGATCTAGATTTTGGAGTGATTTCGAGGTGAAATAAGGGTGGTTAGATTTTTGAATGTTCTTGGAGTTCTTGAAGACATTCATATCTTTATGTGAGGAAGATGACCCAAAAGCTTGTATGATCCAAAATTTCTAGGTCAAGGTTGAAGAAAAGTGTTTTTTAGGCCAAAAAGAGAAAATATTAGGGTGTGTAGGCCCAAGACAAGTCACCAAATCAGAAAAAATCCAGCCCAAAATTTCAAGGATTTGGGAAAAAAAAATCGTGCCACATCAGCAGAGTGTTCAGACAAGATTCAGAGAACTGTTCATTTCGCTTTTGGTCCGCGATGCGGAAGGAAAGCACAACTCTGAAAATTTTCCGAAATTTTTTCTAAGTGTCCAAAACGTTTTGAATCTTTCCTAACTTCTATTCTTTTATTCTTCTAACTAATTAGCAATTAGTAATTGATCCTTACTTGGTTGTTACCTAGTTCTTGAGTCCCATTTCATTCGTGCCAATTCTTTTCGTTCTTTTATCGTTTTAACTTCGTCGAACCTTCTTGATTCAAGTACGTTAGCTTAAATTGAGTCATCCTTTCTGTGGTTGAACAAGAATCCATTCCCACTTCAAGTAGTAATTGTGCACCTTGCAACGCACCGGATCTAAACAAAACTCAACATCGACCGATCACATTGAGTGGTAAAAGGCAAGAGAGTGTGAGTTCATTTGAGAGGTGCTAGCCAAGCACAAAAGTGTGCAAACACGAGTGTGGTGAGATTCATATACTACTAACATTTTTTTCTTGTTTTTAAGTGTTTTAAGTAGGTACAATGACGACGGTGAAGGAAACTCAAGTTCCCACCGGGAAACCTACCCTTGGTGATGTGATGGCTATGCCAACCAATACGAAGAGTCTAATAGATAACCTAGTGTTACACCTCGAAAAATTTTCCGTTGGTACGCAAGTGAATGAACTAGTGATGAGTATGAGTGTATGATGTCCATAAGCAAGAAACGACGTATGATGACCTTAGGCGAGATTTCAAAGGTATCCGATGTGAGATGAGAAAGTTGGCTAAGTTAAGACGAGATACAAGATGAGCAATTCATGCAAATGGGTGTGGGTGATTAGAATGAAAAGTCTAAGAAATATGAGAAGTTGCAGATTTACAACTGCCCAGTGGCCGTAAAGTGCTAGGACGGACCGTAAATTGATATACGGTCCGTAAACTGGCAGTCGTAAAATGGCATGCAGGACTTCAACATTCTGCCAGTCGAGGAAATGGTATAATACGACCTGGAATACGGATCGTAAAGTGATTTACGGCCCGTAAACCATGGTCGTAAATCACCATGGTTGCAGCCTAAGCTTCTGGTTCTGGAAATGGTTAAATACGCCCATGATGGACGGTCCGTAAACTGTAGGACGAGTCGTAAACTCAGTTTACGACCACTGTTCACTTTAACACAGATTTTTCAATTCATTAAATAAGGGAACCAAGACTTGTTTTATTTCATTTCCACATTACACACCATCTCTCTACATTTATTATCCAAGCTTTCAAGGATCATAAGTCATCAACAACATAAAACAAAGTGAATCAAGAGTAAGAACATCATCAAAGGTCATCCAAGTCAAGAAATCCAAATGGAGAAAAACTAGGGTTTTGCTCAAAGTGGAGTATTATTTGTTACATCCGACATTTTCGCTTATTCGAAAAATTCAAGATAAATGGACTTGTGATGAATAAGGCCACTATTGGACATTTCTTGGTATGAATGTGTAGGTTATGAATACGTTGGTGTGGAATTACGGAAGGAGGCCAAGGGCAAAATTGGAATTTTGGAAACTTGCTTAATGAATTACAAGATTAAGCCATCAATTTTGGGCTCAAAAAAAAAATAATAAAGCAAGGCCCAATAATGGAAGGCCCAACCGGCCATGGTGTGAAAAAAAGGGGCCCAAGTCCATGATTTTAATTAGGTAATATTATATATGGTTATACATATCCATAGAAGGTTCAAGAAAGCAAGAAAAATCAAGAAATAGAGAACAAGACCATTTCGGGTTTGAGAGGAGAAAAAGAAAGAAAAGAAAGAAAATTCTTGGAGCCTAATCCTTGAGTTTAAAATTCAATTCTTGTGGGAATACTACTAAGTGCAAAGTCCTCTACAACTTGGTACAATTAGTTTGGCAAGAGGACAAGTTTAGTGCAAAGTGAAGAACTTGAAGAAAGGTGAGAATTTCATGCTTTTGTTGTGTTAAAAATGATATATGTATGTTGTAGTATGTGTGAATGAATGAAAAACATGAAAATTTTGTGTGTTGGAATTTAGGGTGTGTTGGCCGAAAATGTATATGCAATTGCATGATTTCAATGGCTTGAATTCTTGTTGTAATCTAGTTGTAATATGATGGGAATTTTATTAGAAAGGAAGTGGAATGAATTAGTGAAAAATTGGAAGTGTGGGAGATGGCCGTGTGGTGCTAGGTTTGATATGGAATATGAATTTGATCTTGGTTGTATGCTAATTGAGTTATGGTGAAGTGAATGGAAAGATAACAATTTTTATTGTCTTGGAAAAATGGTTATCAAGTTGTTGTAGGAAAGTATGCAACTTTGTTATGTTTATGTAAAAATGGAAATGAATGTATCAAGAGACGAATCATGATTATTGTTGATGAACTTGGAATATGGAAAATGTGTTTATGAACTTGTATGTTGAAGGTTGGAAAAATTGGATAAGTAGTGGCTCTAATGGAAAGTTTGTATGTTTGTATATCGTGTGAAAATGATAAGATATGCCTCCGACGTATGTTGGAATTACTTCGATAGGTAATGAATATGAAAATAATAAGTTTGGTTTGAAAGTGTAAGTTTGAAACGAAAGATGTTTCGTTATGTCGAAAGATGGCTAATAATGCCATAGTGTATGATTTAGTATCTATTGATGTTTGTTGTTGTTTGGATGTTATCTTTGGGTTGTTGTGTTGATAAATTAAGCCGAGCCAAGTCTCGGGGATGTCGTATATACAGAGGAAATGCTGCCGAAATTTCGGTAGGCAAGTATGTTTAAGTTTGGAGTATTGAAAGAATGAAACTAACCAAATGGTAAACTTGACCATTTCCAGATTTTGGACGAAATTTGGAGTGACGCCAAGCGAGCATAAGGAGCCATCGAGGTATGTGAAGCATTTCCCTATGTTCCTAGGCATGTTCTGGATGTGGTAGGCTCGGCCGCGAGCCTTAAGTACGACTCCGTTCCCCGGAATTCGAGACGGAAAACCGCTCCAATTCCTTTAATTCAATTGAAGCTATTTTTTTTACAAATTGCCTTTAAAGTGAGTTTTGTGCAAAACTTCCCTAAACGGAGTCGGAACACTTCCAAACGATTATGGATGACCTCATAAGGTCTATTAGCGATAATTTACATATGTTGCCTCGAGTTAGTCCGAGGCGGGCCCGCAAGGCCCGATATCTTCTGTATTACTTTAAATACTTCCGTTTTGTCCGATTTTCTCAGAAACCATCTGAACTATTATTTTGATTATGATACAACTATTTTCATGAAATTCTTACAAAATGATTTCTGAACATCTGAGAATCTGATTCTGATAATAATCTGTCGTGCCTCCCTAAGTAGGATATAGGCGCGTACTATGCATACTATTCAGATACTCTGATTTTGACTCGCCGTTTGGCACCCTTCAGTTTGATTGAGTCTGTATGTTGAGTCTGTATGTAAGTAGTTTCTCATTTATCGGTTCGTGTCTGTCTCAATGCATTCCTTCACTGCGTCCCGGGCCAGGTTCTGTTATCGTGCATATTTCTCTGCATTGTTCACCGCGTCCCTCGGCGTACGGGCCGGGATCTGTATGTCTGTATGATATTATGATCTGTGTATGGGGATGGCGGCCAGGATGGCATATGATCTGATCTGATTCTGTCTGTCCACCGCGTCCCGTACTAAGAGGGCCGGGTTCTGTTACCGCGCCCCCAGACAGGGCCGGGATCTGTATGAAAATATATGCGTGTGCTATCTGTATTGGTAAATCACACGCCTCTGTATGATTTTGTATGACTCTGTGCTACTCTGCATGCATAATTCTGTCCGACACACTACTGTCTGTCCGTCTGTGCTATGACTATTGCTGTCTGTCCGTATGGCTTTTGATTCTGTATGTCCGTATGGATTCAGATTCTGCTCGTCTGTCTGTATTATGATTCCGTCTGTCTGTCCGAACTATAATTCTGTTTATTTGTATGAAACACGATTCTGTATGTCTGTCTGGATCATGACTCTGTCCGTCAGTCTGATTTATGGTTCTGTTCGTTATATTTCTGTGACTCCGGTTCGGACTATGTTTATATCTGTTATGTTCTGCTTTACATACTCGGTACATTTTTCGTACTGACCCCCGTTCTTCGGGGGCTGCGCTACATGCCCGCAGGTACAGACGCACCAGGTGATACGCCGCCAGCGTAGGTTTCTGACTCTGCTGTTTGAAGAGCTCCTTTGATCCGGAGCGTATACTTTTGGTATATATATCTTCTGTCTTCTGTATACTCTGTATGTATGGATATTCTGGGTACGGCGGGGCCCTGTCCCGTCATATGATTCTGTATATCCGTAGAGGCCTGTAGATAGATGTGTGGGTTACGGGTTTCGTCTGTGTGTTAGCCTTATCGGCTTATCTGTAAATGTCTGCATGTTCAGGTATATATATATATATATATGTTTGCGCGCGTGCCGTATCTGTATCGGCTTACTTCTGTAACATCTGTTTTAAAAAAAAAATAAAAAAAATCTGTATGATACGAAATTCGGTCAGGTAGGTATGTACGGGTACCCAGTTAGGGTACCAGTCGCGGCCCACGGGGTTCGGTCGTGACATTATTAACCAAAGCTTGTTCCTACAACTTCTAAGGTAAGATTCATGATATTTATATGATGTTTAAGATATTGGAGAGTTGAAATGCATGGATTGTAGAAAATATGGTCAACTAGGTCATGAATGATGAATAGTGACATTTTGAGGAATAGTTTGAATTGAATCAAGAATGTTGTCATGTTGTGATATGAATGTGTTATAAATGGTATTAAGATCATGAACTAGACACTTTAGACGGATGGACGAAGTTAGGTGTTATCATCTTGAATATGGATGAATTAGAAGCAAGTTGAGAAATCTAGATAATGTGGATAATGTGAATGACTAATGGCCATTGTTATGATATTAATGAAGGTAGAAACGCTAACATTGGAAGGGGACGTGCAAGTGTAGAATAGTCCGACAAAAAGGTATGTAAGGCTAACCCTTCTTTCATAAGGCATAGTTCTTTGGCCAAATTCCTAAATCCTCTATACGAGTATGTTGTCTCCAAATGATTGATCTTCGAGCTCATAAGCTCACAATCCTCGATATGTACTACGTTTGTACTACGCTCCTCATATAACGAGTAAGCCTATGATATAGATGTAACGATAATGATGATGATAGTCATGATAATGATAATAATAATGATGCTAAAGGTGCCTACGGGCTATTAGATGTATGTGTGCCTATAAAGGGCTATAATGAAACCCCGAGCCTATGGTGCCGGGTAGAGTATATGTTTATATATATGTATGTATATGATTACGTAACGTGCGCACACATCTGCAGATGGTACGGATAACCCTGAAGCCTTGGTAGGGCCAGGTAGATATAACATTGAGCCTTGGTTGGCCAAGTATGTATGAAACAACGAACCTTATGGTCGGGTACGCTACGTATGTAGGTATATAAGTGTATGGCTATGTATATAATATGAATATGAATGTGAAAAGACTATGTATATGAATGCGAACAGAGGCATGTATACTAATACGAGCACTATTATTAAATACGCATGAGAAATGGTAATTTCCTATGAAAGGTAGGTAAGTGCCATGATGATGACATTATTGTCTTCCCCTCCTATGCTACTTCACATGTTGTTTACTATGATTATATATCGATGTTGATCATGCTTTACATACTCAGTACATTCTTCGTACTGACGTCCTTTTGTTTGTGGATGCTGCGTCATGCCTGCAAGTGCACAGGGAGATAGACTTGACCCATAGCTGCTTATTCAGAGATTGCATAACAGAGCTCCTTTCCTTCCGGAGCCATAACTTTTGGGTACTTATTCTTTTGTGTATATAATTATGGGCATAGCGGGGTCCTATCCCGCTCATATGTTCTGTTATACTCTTAGAGGCTTGTAGTCACGTGTATACAGTTAGATATGTCTGGCCTTGTCGACCTATATTTTGTACACCTTATGGTAGCCTTGTCAGCTTATGTACATCTGATGTGGCATAAATGCCAATGATGATTTAAAGATGTGATTGTCCGATGGGACTAGTTTGATGAATGAAAGAAAATGCATGTCTAATTATGTGGCTCACCTAGATGTAAGCATAAGTATGAGTCAAGGGGTGCCCGGGTGGGCTAGCACTGGGTGCTCGTCGCGGCCCCCTAGGCGGGTCGTGACACCTAGAGAGGAAGATGGAAATAATGGAGGGAAATGTGAGGGAGAATGTGATGGATCAAAAGGGAGAACGTAAGAGAAGATGTAGTCAAATGCCCGTGGGGGTATGAGATTCCGCCTTATGAATGATGATTCGTATCGCCCTAACTTCATTTCTTCTAATGTGGTTAATTACTTAGGCTTACCTTGTTTGATGAGGAGACACCCTTACTATGATCAAAAGGGAAATCGGGTTGACAAAATGGTGATGGTATCATTTTCTTGTGGAGACTACCGAGAGGAAGTTTGGTGTGATGTGCTTCCATTGGTAGATTGTGATTTGTTTTTGGGACTTGATTGGTTTGAAAGTCATGGGCTAACTTATGAAAGGGAGTGGCACAAGTATGTAGTGGACAAATATGGAAGACTTCTCTTTCCACCCGTGCCTCCTCAACAAGAGACAAGTAATGCAAGATTACAAGAATCTTCCCCCATGAAAACCTTGTCAACCAAAGGAAAGAAGGATGATACCTCTAATGAAGCTACATTGAAGCATCGAGTGAAGGTTCCTCCTAAACCCTCAAAGGAAATCATTTGAGTCTCTCCCATCTCTAAAGAACTTGAGAGACAAAAGATTGAGAGAAGTGAGAGAGTGCAAAATGGCAACTTAAGAGTGGAAAAAGGAGAGGATGTGTGGAGTTAAGTGAGGAAGTTTCCACAAATTCAATCTATCCTTTCGACTTCTTCCCCTTGTTGTGAAGAAGCTTTTGTAGGTACTCAAGGAAATGAATTGTTAAAAGAGTCTTCACGTGAAGAACTCCCGTACTTGAAAGGAGGAAAGGAGGACAAGACCATTTCTACGATTGATCAAGTGAGCTTACCATTGATAACTCAAGGTAAAAAAGATTTTTTGTGTAAACTTCAAGGTACAATAGCTAAACTCAATACTTCCAACTCTTTGAATGAACAAGTTTGTGATGAGAATGTGAGTGATGGCTTGTCTTTAATTGAGCTTAATGATTCTTTACCATGTGTTGATAATGTCATTGTTGAGAGTGCTCATACACTAATTGATCCTTTTGATGACCGAATTGATTCTTCTTGCGAGGTCGATTTGTGTCCACCTAGTGTTGACACTTGTGATTTGGATGATAGTACATTATCATGTGATATGGATGATCAATTTGAGTGTATTGATAATCCACTAGTCGAGGTATCTTGTGATGTGCTTAATGATATTCCGATTAGTGATGATGTGAATGTAGTTGATCATTTGAATGAGAATGAGACCCTACCATTGTTTGATAGATGTGAAAATGAGTCTCTTGGTATTTTCTTTGTGTCAAGTGATGATATGACCCCACCTAGCTTAGGGCTATTCACTAGGATCCAAGCAAAGGTGTTATATCCCGCATTTTTGTACAATTGGATAATTCAAGACAATCGCGGGAAGACTACAAGCAAGGCCCTATTTTTGTTTTGCTTGGCATATGAGTTGCTTATGAAGAATTTAGAAGCAGGAATATTAAGAAAGGTCAAGGGCATAAAGGGAAATTCGCAATATGATTCGTGGAATTATGGAGGAAGACGAAGGGAAAATTTGGAATTTGGAGAAAAACAATTTTTCATTAGTTGTAAGACCAAAATAATATATGGGCTTGGAAATTAAATGGACCACCTAGTCATCCATATGGTTGGGCTTAGGCCCATAAAAAATTAATGAATGGTATTAAAAGATGAATTAGTCATCTTAATTCCATAACTTTCTAGAGAATTCAAGAGCAAAAAAAAAAAAAAAAAAAAGAAGAAGGAGCAAAACTCCATAGGCATTTCGGCCAAGGGCAAAACTTTCCAAGGAAATTGACAAAAATTTCTTCAAAAATCATTTCCTACCAATTGAAGGGCCCCTAGTAAGGTGGAGTGGTCTTTGGAGCAAGAAAAGTCCATATTCATAAGTTGGAAATGCAAGCAAGTTGGAGAATCAAAGAAGGAGGTAAGCATTTATACTCTTTTATATGTTATGGATGTATATGTATGTTGTAGTGTACAAAAATGGATGAAATTCATAAGGAATGTGAACATGGGAGTGGTGGCCGTGTGATATATGTGTGTGTGTGGAAATTATGTGCCAAGTATTTTGTTTAGTGTTTGGTTGTTATTGTTGTGAATGTTATGTTGATAATGGAAGTTGAATGATTTTGGAAAGGTTGTAGTTGTGTATGCATAATGGTGGCCGTGTGGTGTATATTGTATGTATAGCCGTGTATATTTGTTGAATTATGAAGGAATGGTGAGCAAGTTTTATTTAGTATGTTGGTTGTTATGTTGTGAACTTTATGTTGCAAATAAAAGCCTAATGAGCTTAGTGAAGTATTAGTAGTTGGAGGCTTGTCTTGGAAGATTATGTAAATTGAAATTATGTCCTTACATGTATGGAAGATAATGATATTAGTATGGTGTTGTTGGAATATAAGTTATAAGGTTGTTATCGTTTTTATTGGAGTTGGAAGGTTTTGAAGGAAGTGATAAATTGATTAAGTTGTTATAATATATCTTGGATTGAGTATGGAAATTGTTAGTATGGTTGTTGATATTATGATTGATAGTTTGACCGGGTTGAATTCCCGGATTGTTGTTGATGAGAATTGGCTAAGTTGATCTTTGGGAATCATGTATTTACAGGGGAAGTGCTGCCGAAATTTCGGTAGCCAAGTACTATCTTAAGATTCCAATTCCAAATGTTCTAACCAAAGTTGGTAAATGTGACCAATTTGTAGATTTTGGCGGATTTGCAACTTGAATTTGGAATAGCATAAGGAGCGGAAAGAGGTATGTAAGGCTTCACCCTTCTTTCTATGGCATGTCTTAGACGTAATATGTTGGATGTGAGCCTCGGGGATAACTCTACCCTCCGGAATCCGCGCCTAAAGTTTTCCCTTTTTCATTCAGAAGAATTGAATTAAAAATTGTGTAAAATGTTGGAAGAACTTCCTAAACCTCTAGAACTCGCATAAATAGGACCTGACTACCCTAAAACCCTCACAAGTAACGCCATGACAGGTAACATATGTAAATTTGGTACGCCGCCTCATTTGACCCGAGGTGGGCCCATTGTTCCCGGATTTTCCTTATAGTTCCGCTTGACTTACTTGAAGCTGAATCCTAAAGAAACCTTCGATCTTTATTCCATTACCAAATGACAAGTACTATACCTATCCCAACGAGAATATTTCTATGACGATAATGATAACGATGATATTAGAAAAGAGGATATGCCTACGATAAGTATGACTAGAATGATTCCATGACCAAGATTTCTAAGCAAAGGATTCAATGTGAATACGAAGGTGACTAACTAGTTCTTGATCCTTATCTCTATTTCTTAGCTATGACACTATTTCCTAAGGATTTCAAAGCCTATGAATTGACGTCTATGATGCTTGTGATTTCATACTACGTTTTTCTTCTAGTACTATTCTTCGTTGGTAGTCTCGCCTTAAAATACTCGTTCCTTCAAGGTGAGACAAAGCAGTCATGGTTATTCCATAATGCAATCGGAGGTCACCGACCTTACGTCATTCCGATGGATATATGATTTTCTTTGGGCTCTCTTGCATGCTTATATGATATATATATATATATATATATATATATAAGCTATGAAATATGATTATAAACATGGGGTGGGGCGAAGGGATACATGGGGATGGGAAGGGAAACATGTTTCACTGCCACCTGGTCAGCTGGCTTATCATCCAGGACGCGGGATGCCCGGACGCGGGATATAAATATATATATGGGCGAGCCGATGTATTTCGGCGTAATGTGGGCGAGCCGACATTGTTCGGTGCTATGATATTACATAATATACTATGATATGCTATGACATGTTACACTGTGAAATAAGCTCTATTTTCTATGAATATGAAAAAGAAATGTTTTCAAAAGACAGCCAAGCATGCATGGTATCCGGCCTGAAAGGGCAGTCCTATGTACATGTTACTTTCTTGTCTTATTATATGTCTACGACCCCATGATATTGGTAATCATAATCTATGTTCCTGTTTGTATTAATTTCCATGCCTTACATACTCGGTACACTATTCGTACTGACGTCCCTTCTTGTGGACGCTGCGTTTCATGCCGCGCAGGTCAGCAGGTAGACGGACCTGATTTCTAGGAGTTCTATCAGCGGTTATCGGCAGCGCTCCAGTTGTCCCGGAGCCTCAGTTTCTTGGTACTATTTTGTGTATATATGTTCGGGCACGAAAGTGCTCGGCCCTTCCTATGTATATGTATACTATGTTTAGAGGCTCGTAGACAGATATGTACAGTTAGATGTTTTGTACTTTTGATGGTCCTAGTCGCTGTATACTGTGCTAGTAAAGCTTATTAGCCTATGTTTATAAGTATGCTCCTAATGTTAATGTTTAGTAAACAAGAAAAATATATGGTATAGTTCATACGGCCCGCTCAGTAATACAGGTAAGATGATAGATAAGGGGTGCTCGGTACAAGTATCAGGTACCCGTCGCGGCCCTAGATGGATATATGATTTTCTTTGGGCTCTCTTGCATGCTTATATGATATATATATATATATATATATATATATATATATATATATATATATATATATATAAGCTATGAAATATGAATATAAGCATGGGGTGGGGCGAAGGGATACATGGGGATGGGAAGGGAAACATGTTTCACTGCCACCTGGTCAGCTGGCTTATCATCCCGGACGCGGGATGCCCGGACGCGGGATATAAATATATATATGGGCGAGCCGATGTATTTCGGCGCAATGTGGGCGAGCCAACATTGTTCGGTGCTATGATATTACATAATATACTATGATATGCTATGACATGTTACACTGTGAAATAAGCTCTATTTTCTATGAATATGAAAAAGAAATGTTTTCAAAAGACAGCCAAGCATGCATGGTATCCGGCCTGAAAGGGCAGTCCTATGTACATGTTACTTTCTTGTCTTATTATATGTCTACGACCCCATGATATTGGTAATCATAATCTATGTTCCTGTTTGTATTAATTTCCATGCCTTACATACTCGGTACACTATTCGTACTGACGTCCCTTCTTGTGGACGCTGCGTTTCATGCCGCGCAGGTCAGCAGGTAGACGGACCTGATTTCTAGGAGTTCTATCAGCGGTTATCGGCAGCGCTCCAGTTTTCCCGGAGCCTCAGTTTCTTGGTACTATTTTGTGTATATATGTTCGGGCACGGCAGTACTCGACCCTTCCTATGTATATGTATACTATGTTTAGAGGCTCGTAGACAGATATGTACAGTTAGATGTTTTGTACTTTTGATGGTCCTAGTCGCTGTATACTGTGCTAGTAAAGCTTATTAGCCTATGTTTATAAGTATGCTCCTAATGTTAACGTTTAGTAAATAAGAAAAATATATGGTATAGTTCATACGGCCCGCTCAGTAATACAGGTAAGATGATAGATAAGGGGTGCTCGGTACAAGTATCGGGTACCCGTCGTGGCCCTAGTTGGGTCGTGACAAAAGGAGCTTCAAGACCTTCAAGCTCTATTCATGAAGAAGGAAGCATTTGGGGAGCTAGAAGAGAAGATCTCAAGAGTCTACAACATTTGGAAGGTGGCTTGGGAAGATTTGGAGAAGACATCTCAAAGTGGCTAAAAGTGCAAGAGGGACATTTTTTCAAACTGTGGGCGTTTGATGTAAATCTCAACCAAGAATGCAATTCAAGGTCAAGAGTTTAATTGGAGGCCACATTTTCAAGTTCTTTAGTCATCTAGATGGTTGAAGACCCAAGTTGGGGGTAATTTTGCAAAGAGCCACTTTTGGGCCTTTGTTGTAAAGCCCTAGACTATAAATAGGAGACTTGTCTCATTTTCATTCCCTTAGCTTGAATATTGATGAAATTGAGTGTATTAGATTGTTAAGTAGTTTTTAGCTAATATAGATTGTTTGGCTTAATTAACTAAGTGTGATTTCTTAGTTGTGCCTTGAATTACTTTCAATTGAATTTGCCTAGGATTGCTTCGTGGATTGTTGAGTCAATTCTTGAAATTCAAATTGCTTAGGTTTTTAGGATTTTGATTCCAATTGAAAGGGGTTGGGTTTCATATACCCAACCTTGTTCATATAATCCATCCTAAGGGTCTAGTATCTATCCATCTACCCTTCTCCCATCTCTATTCTTCATCCACCCTATTTTGATTTTCTTGTTCTTTAGGTTTTCTAGAGTTTCCTAGGTTGAATCTTATCAAGTGATGAGGTCCAAGGATGTGGTGGTGATGTATGTCATGTAGAACCACATGTGGAGGGATGTTTTGAAAAAGAAGGTGATACTTGTTTACAAATTGTTACTTCTTCCTTGTGTGTTCAAAATCGTAGTAGCATGCTAGATCTTGTTCTTGAACCTAATAGTGAGGCTACATTTTAGGACACCATAGATGAAGTGGTTTTGCGCGACACCTTTCTTTATTATCTATTTGCATATAATGGCATTCATGCTATTGTTAGGAGCACATCTTATGTTGGGCGGGGTCCTATTGGGGTATATAGTTATTGTTTTGACTATGATATATGGGTATCTTTCCCTTTTGACCCCGGTGCAGTCTTCCATTTGGGTGATTGGTTTAGTTTGGAATTAGAGAATCATTTGTGCTTTATGTTTCCTAAAACCAATGTGACCTTCCCTACTTGGTATTTTGAAACCATTGGTATCTTTAGGACATCCTCATTTCATGACCTTTGAGATAGCCAATTAGTTAGTGCTCTATGTGAGAGCTTGTTCTTCATAAAAGTGGTCGATATTTGGCTATATCACAAATTTGTGCATCCTTGGCATGTTGGTAGATTGGTTTATTCTTATGCTAACCCTCATGCTTTGAGTAGCTTGTTTTTGTTTGTCTCTGTTATGATTTTGCAAGGTTTATGTTGTACATTCGGATAATTCAAGATAATGGCGGGAAGTTAAGAGCAAGGATATATTTTTGACCTTGTTTAATATACAAGTTATTTATGAAAATTGTTGAAGTAGAAATAATGAGAAAGGCTAAGGGCAAACTTGGAATTTTGAAAATAATTTTTCATGAATTACAAAAATTGGTCATGAAATAAAATGGGCTTGAAACAAAAAAAAAAAAAAAAAAAAAAGGGCCAAGTGTGGCCGTCCAAAGGGATATGGGCCAAGGCCCATATGGAGGCTTAAAATAAGTAGTATTGGATCATTTTATCATCTTCATCTTAGAAGACTTGAGAAACTTGGAGAAGGAGAAAAATAACAAGGCCATATTAGGCCATACCAAAAAAAAAAAGTGAAGCCTTCAACTTTGATCCAAAAATATTTTCTTCTAGTATTCCCACTAATTTAAAGGTCCTCTTTAACGTGGTATAGTTGTTGGAGCAAGAAAACTACTCTTTGTTGCAAATTCACAACCCTAGCCAAGTGAGAAGTTGAAGGAAAAAGGTAAGATTTAATCTTCTTTTTATATGTTATGGATGATTGTGTATGTTGTAGTATGTAGAAATGAATGAAAATCATGAAAACATGGATGCTATGTGGTGGCCGAATATATGGTGTTGTGGCCGTGTGAATATGGTGTAGTGTAGAAGAGAATGAATCAATTTTCTTAGTATTTTGATTGTTGTTGTCATGGATGCTATGTTGATAATGAAAGTTTGATGATTCAAGTTGAAGTTGGAAGTGTTGGCAAGTTATTTTAGAAACTAATGCGATGTTAGAAGCCATTTCTTATATTTATGGAAAACAATGTTGTTAGTGTGTGAATTGTTGGTGAAGTTCATGAAATTGACGGAAGAAAATGTGTTGTTATTGTTCTTATTCCATTTGGAAGGTTTCGGGTGGCATAGCATATGGGTTGGATTATTGTGAATATTGTACGGATTGTTTGAAGTATTCTTGAATATTGTTTGAATGGTTGCGGATTAGAACTTGAATATGTAAGTAATTATGAATATAACATAAATGGAACGCCGTCGAAGTTTGTAGAAAGAAGTTGTTAATGTTGGAATGCGTTTTGAACCGATTGTGGATATTGTTAGAATAATTGTTGGTATTGTTGTTAATATTTTGGCTGAGTTAAATTCTCAGATTTGTTGTTGTATATTTGGCCGAGTTAAATTCTCGGGGATGTTGCATTTACAGGGGAAATGCTGCCGAAATTTCTGTAGATAAAGTGTTGGTTTAGAATTGGACTCTTAAGTATTATGGCTAATGTTTGGTATATATGAATATTGTTGTAGATCTTGCGAAGCGAAAGACCTAAGTTCGGATTAGCATAGAAAGCGGGCAAGGTATGTAAGGCTTACCCTTTCTTTCTTTTGGCATGATCTTTATGAAACGAGCAAATGACGTATATGTATGATTTCAAAGAAATTTCCTATTCTTAGAGCCACTAGGATGGCTATTATTCTTGACTTCCATAAGCTGTTTCATATGGTTTTGATGCGTATCCATAATGTCCGAAGTTTGTTTGATATGTTTCCAAATGGCATTCGGAAGATAATTGATATGACTAAAGTTTTGATCTTCAAATGCTAGCACGTTCGATTATTCCATTGAGTCTTTAATATATGTTGATATGTACATATAGTTCCAAAAGTTATATTTGATTTGATCCATAACGATATCCGAAAGTTACTTGATATGATTGTTGCTTTAATTTTCCAAAAACGGCTTCTGAAATGTTCGTAGAAGGTTCTGTACTTCAAACGCTCATAACTTTCTCATACTAAGTCGGATTGACCCGAAACTTGTTCCGAGCCTTCAGGTGTCGGTAAGTATACTTGTCTATCGAGTCTTGGTTTATATGCATGTAGTTTCTCACTACTCTGCTCGTGCACGCCTCAATATGTCTATTCACCGAGTCCCGGACCGGGTATGTTATCGTGCGCACTCCACTGCATTGTTCACCGAGTCTCTCAACAGAGGGCCGGGTACGGTATATGCATATGATGATATGATAAGATGATGATGTGTTATGGTGGCCAGGAGGGCATATGATGATTTGATTCACCGAGTCCCTCACTAGAGGGCCAGGTACGGTATGTGTATATGTATATGCATGATGATATGATGGCATACTGATATGATGATATGATTTCACTTACCGAGTCCCTCACTAGAGGGCCGGGTACGGTATGTATATGATATATGATGTTCACATGCATGATTCTATCCACCGAGTCCCTTAATGGGCCGGGTACGGTATATGTATACATGTATTCATGATGACACAATAACATGATTTCATTCACCGAGTCCTATAATGGGCCGGGTACGGTATGCGATATGAATATGTTTGATTCTGTTCCGTACTACACAGGTACAGTGGTTTCCTTATTATGATACTTGACTCCCGGAATCTCTATTTCAGTTATGATCTTTCCAGTTGTATTTCATGCCTTACATACTCAGTACATATTCCGTACTGACCCCCTCTTCTTCGGGGGCTGCGTTTCATGCCCGCAGGTATAGACGTCCGTGTGAGTGATCCGACAGTTTAGGCTATCTGTTCTGCTGCCTTGGAGCACTCCCTTGTTCTGGAGCCCATATTTTGGTACAGACTCTTCCGTTATATATATGTATGTGTATATTCAGGGGTACGGCGGGGCCCTGTCCCGTCATATGATTCTGTTGTGTTTGTCAGAGGCATGTAGACATATATGTGGGTCATGGGTCGTTATTTTCCGGTTATGTCTGTGATTTTCGTCTAAGCGGTCCTATTTGCAATGACAGCCTTAACGGCTTGTATGTATATGTATACTTATGTATATGCTTTGGACGATATGTTCTACGACAGCCTTGGCGGCTCCTGTATGATGTGTTTGATATATACGACCACTTAAGATAACATCTGCCCTTAATACAGTAATAATTAATATATGTTAGATATGGATAAGTCATTGATATGTCGATTTGGTAAGTAAGTGTGTATGGGTGTCCAGCTCTGGCACTAGTCACGGCCCACGGGGTTGGGTCATGACAGTTAAGATTCCAAGACGAATCCTTTTCAAGAAGGGGAGAATGATACAAGCCCAACTCCATCGAGCTTCAATGATACAAGCCCAGCTGCATCGAGCTTCATGAAGATGGAGTCTTTGATGATCATGGGAGGTCAACATAGGACGGTATTCAAGATATGGGAGATAGCTTGGATGGAAGGCTTCAAGACGATGACATTCAAGATATAGAAGATAGCTTGGGAGGCTGTTTGTGAAAAGAGGCTATTTGGAGAAGGAGTCTATGCATGCAAAAAAGGCTAATACTTAAATGCAAGCCTTTTTCAAGTTTCATTTCCAAGGGAGACATCTAAACAAGGCCCTTACTTCATTAAGGGTATAATTGTAATAGAGCTAGTTGTCTTCCTTATTTTCTTAGTATAAATAGTAGACGAAACATTTCAATACTTAGTTTTTTGATGATTATTGATATTGAATACTCTTGTGAGAGTTATTGGAAAAGCCATTGTTGAACCTTAATTGGAAAAGGGGGTTTCTTGGGAATTTCAATTCCCTTGAGGTCCACTTTATAGGTTTAGGTGCTTTTATTGGATATTCATTTGAGGTCCTTTAGTTTAATATACTTTAGGGTTGCTTTTGATTCCAATCTTTGTGTCTACCTCTTTATCTTTTACTTTCTTGTTGTTTTCTTGTTTTTCTATATCCGTTCTTCTATCACCCTGTCCCGTACTTTCTACAGCTATGTACTCTTATAGAGGTTTGTAGACTGTATGTAGTTGGGATGTCATATAGCCTTGATGGTTTTTTATTTTGTTAGATAGCATCTACAGCGGCCTGGCCGACTTGCACCGTGGTTCCCAGTATGTGTATATATATGCTTATGAGCCCTTGACGCATGATTCATTGTGTTTTTCATATACAAGTCAGAATAATACGGCTACGAGTCACATGCAGGCCACCCTTTTTATTTATTGAGATCCAGGTATAAGTATGGGAGTGTCTGACAAGTAGAGCTCGGGCACTCGTTATGACTCATCTATTTGGGTCATGACAGAAGTGGTATCAGAGCAGTTATGTCCTAGGGTTGTCTATAGACCATGTTTAGTATAGTCTTGTTCATGGGTGTGTTGTGAACCATACCTATAGACAGGAGGCTGCAGGGCATTTATGATGTTGTCATTTCTTTCTATCTTAGATCGTGCGATAGAGTCGTGTGGTAAGAATTCGTCTCCTAATAATCTGTTATGATTTCAGCGATGCCCTCGAAGAAAGCTACAGCTGCCCAGAAGGGCAAGTCAGTGACTGGAGAGGAAACTAGCCATACTCCACGGGCTACCAGGGCTCGGGGTGAGTCTCAGAGTAAGACTCCATCTCAGACTTCACATACCCCACCCGCTCCAGAGGAGCTTAGAGGGGCGCCAGCTTGATATGAGCCTACTTAGCACACTTCATTTCAAGACGTAAATTTAAGGACGAGATATGAGACTTCAAGCTCTACAAGCTACATGGAGGATGATGAAGTCGTTTCAGGCCTTTGGAGGCTCCTACAAGCCACACAAGATGGCTTACGATGTATGGAAGGTAGCTTGGGCAAGAAAGAAAGCCAACACTCAAAATTAGCTAGATGTGCAAAGGGGTAGAAATGCAAAAGTGGCCAAACATGCAAAGAAGGGACATACATGCAAATGGTCGCAATTGAAAGCTTTGAAGATTGGCTGATGGCTATTTGTGCAAGGGAAAAGCCATTTCGGATTCCAACCCAACATCCAACTAGCTAAACAAGGCCCTTTCCTCATTAAAGGCAAATATGTAATAGCTAGCCTTCTTCTATTTTCTAGGAGTATAAGTGTTAGACTTAGCCTTCATTTTAGACTTTAGATTTTGATGACGAATATTTGAGTGATGATAGGATTACCATAGTTTGTTTAGCTAGGGTTTAGCTTAGTTTAGTAGATTTAATGGTGGATTCCATTGTTGGTCTTTGAACAGTTTATTTCCAATGATTTCATGAAGATTGTTCGTTTGTGGATTTCATCCGAATATCTTGCCTTGAATTCATATTGCTTTGGTTCTTTTGGGTTGTTGAATTCAAATTAGAAGGGTTTTGGTTTCATATACCTAGATTTGTCTATAGGATTCCCCCCATTCGAGTCAAATATTTATCTTTATTCCTCATCCCTTTTTTTTCTATCCTTAATTTTTGCATTTTGAGTTGATTTGGTTTCATCCCCAAATCGATTCGTATCATTTGGTATCAGAGCTTAGGCTAAGAGATTGTTTCTACAATTCTCAATCCTGGGTTCATAATTTGAAAATGTAAAAAAAAAAAATCAAAAATTTAAAATTTTGAAAATTGAATTTGTGTTTATCGCTCTCTAAAATCTCTAAATCCGAAGTTTGGAGTGGTTTGGTGAAGATTGGAGCATTTCACCATTGTTAGGGTTTTGAAGCTCTTGAAGAACTTGGGAAAAATGGGTGTTCTTCAATTTTAAGTTGGAATTGAGTGTTGTTGAGGCTAGATTTGAACTTATTGGCATCAAATCTAGTAGATACAGAGTTTGAAGGCATTTGGAGAAGCTTGGAAAGGGGGTTTGTAGTTTTCACCATTGAAGACTTACAAAGAACTTGAAGAACTTCAAATGGGTCTTCAAATTTAGGGTTAAATTGAAGCTAATTTAGTGTTGAATCTTGTTCTCCAGGTGAAGGGGATTCTAGATCTAAAAGTTGTTGGGAAAAACAAGAAGATTTGAAAGGGTTTTGAATTTGGGTGTGCTTGGTGTTCTTGAGGGTATTCAAATCGTCATAAGGGAGAAGAAGACCAAGAGAGGGGTTTGATCCAAGTGTCCAAATCAAAGTCACCAAAAGTTGTTTTTCTACCCCAATATAGTCAATACAAGGTTGTATGTTCAATACGTCATCGGATCCAAGGATTTTGGCTCAAAATTCCAACCAAAGTCGTGCAAAATGAAGTTCCCTGAAGCAAAGGACGTCCAAGTAGGTTAAGCGTACATCTAAGCATGTCCAATTCTTGGAGGGCGTACATTGGCCTAAATTTCCAGTGTGTTAAGGTGGATCTACGGAAGAAGTACGACCAAGGGACTTGGACGTACATATAAGTACGTCCCCTATATTCCCCATATTAAGAGGGCGTACATTTTTCGTATTGAAGGTCGTCATTTGCATTGTGTTGGATGTATTTTGGTGAAGGAAGGGCATACAAATACAATTCTCTCACGTCCTTAAAAGTACGGGACGTATTCCTTCCACCCCTTTAGGTGTACATTATTTAATTTGTCCAGAAAGTTGCTAAGGAAACATGTATAAGTACGGGGTGCATTAGGGAGCCGTACATTAAGGTATTGGACGTACATTTGAGCATACATTGGAAGAGCTTGAACGTACATTGTCCAAGCTTGAACGTACTTTGAAGTACGTGGGGGCACTTTCCAACCGAGGTTTGAATCGTTCTGAATTCGATTTCCTTTCACTTCTAATTCACTTCTTTGATTCTTAAAATTAATTAACAACTTTTAATTGTTCTTACTTGTTGACGATTATTTCTTGAGTCTGTCTTTCTTTCGTACCAATTCTTTCAAGATTTTCTCGTTTAAAACTTCATTGAATATTCATGGCTCAAGTCTTTTTTGCTTTATCGAGTCGTCCGTCTTTCGATTAACAAGAATCTATTCCTCCACAAAGGTTAGCAATCTTGTGAATTGATTTGGATTAAATGGGTTCTTGACCAACCTTGGAAGAAGCTTAGGTTGAGAGGTAAGTTTGAGTGCAAATACGAGTAACGTGAGGAACTTTTGCTACTAATCTTGTTTGCTCATTTTGTAGGTATACGAAGAGGAGACATAAGGAGAAGGAGAGATAAGGATGTCATCCATAGCTTTCGAGTCTTGTGGAGATGATTTTGAAGGTTATGCCTCTAGCAATGGAGGATATGATTATGAGGGTGACGGAGGCTATGAGGGAGTTGACGAGAGGTATGATCATGATGGTGGGAATCACTATTCTTACAATGAATATCATGGTGATGGTGCTCATAGATCGAATGAAGAATATTGTCGATATGATCATAACCCGTATGAGGGTGTAGAATCCTACTCCGAGGGAAATAGTGAGGCAACAACTCATGAGGCTTGTGATGAAGAAGGAGTGGATGAGTATGACGAAGAGTCTTATAGTGGATACGAACATGAAGAGTCTCATCCTACACACCATGGACATGGAGGTGAGTTGAGGTATGCTCCTTTCTCACACTTTCGATATGAACCACTTGGTAAGAACCTGCAAGAATGGGAAGAATGTGATGATTATGAGCCTAATGGCTATGCGCTTTGTGGTGAATATACTTGTGAAGATAATGGGATTGAACAAAACTCTTATGAGGGATCTTCTAGCAGATATTCACGTACATCGGCTTGTGATACTTTCTATTCCAAGCAAAAAGGTATAAGTGTGTGGATTGGGTCGAGTAGGAGTCCGCCTAAAAGGAGAAGTGAGTATACATTTCCTCCTCCAAGAAACACGATGAATCATGCTTCTTATCCTAAGCCGGAGTTACCATGTTCCTAATATGGTTATGATGTGGAGGGTAGGAGGAGAGAAGTGTTGAGGGGAGATGACCAATATGCCGGGTATGGAACTCCTTATGGTGGTTACTCAAATCCTACATCTTATCCTACTCCAAGGAATACAATGAATCATTACTCTTATCCTCATCCGAGGTTACCATGTTCTCAATGTGGTTATCTTATGGAAGGTAGGAGTGGAGTGACAATAGGTGAAGGAAGTAGGAGGAATGAGGGACCTCAAGCAAGGAATGATCCCAAAGAAGAAAAAAGCACAAGTGGTGGGTTCAAGGAGATAAAAGAAGACTTCAAGTACATAAGGGAAATACTCCTCCGAATGCTCAAGGAGGAACAATTGAAAGGAAAGAAACCCAACCCTTGTGAAGCAAAAGAGGGGGTTGAAGTGGAGAATTCCCCTAACCCTTCTAAAGGAATACTTGGCATTTGTTCCAAGTCCCAAGAAATTGAGAGAGAAAAGATTGAGAGGAGTAAGGGAGTGAAAAGTGACAACTCTAGAGACGAAAAAGGTAGATTCTAGGATTATTTTAGTTAATATGATGGTGGAATCCATTGTTGGTTTGTGAACCATTTATTTCCAATGATTTCATGAAGATTGTTCGTTTGTGGATTTCATCCAAATATCTTGCCTTGAATTAATATTGCTTTGGTTCTTTTGGGTTGGTGAATTCAACTAGTAGCCATTTAGTTGTTGTTCCTACATGTGTTTACTAGTTCTTGTTCCTACTTTTATTTACTAGTTCTTGTGTCCGCATTTCTTTCAAGCTTTTCTTGTTTAAACCTCGTTGATTCTTATTGGCTTCCTTTTGCTTTATCAAGTCATATGTCTTTCGATTAACAAGAATCTATTCCTCCACAAAGGTTAGCAATCTTGTGAATTGATTTGGATTAAAATGGTTCTTGACCAACCTTGGAAGAAGCTTAGGTTGAGAGGTAAGCTTGAGTGCAAATACGAGTGATGTGAGGAACTTTTGCTACTAATCTTGTTTGCTCATTTTGTAGGTACATGAAGAGGAGACATAAGGAGAATGAGAGATAAGGATGTCATCCATAGCTTCCGAATCTTGTGGAGATGATTATGAAGGTTATGCCTCTAGCAATAGAGGGTATGACTATGAAGGCGATGGAGGCTATGAGGGAGGTGACATGATGTATGACGGAGATGGTGAGCATCACTATTCTTACAATGAATATGATGGCGATGGTGCTCATGGGCCGAGTAAAGAATACTACTCCAAGGGCAATTGTGAGGCAACACCTCATGGGGCTTATGACGAAGAAGGAGTAGATGAGTATGATGAAGAGTCCTATGGTGGATATGAGCATGAAAAGTCTCATCCTACACACCATGGACATGGGGGAGAATTGAGGTATACTCCTTCCTCACACTTTCGACATGAACCACTTGGTGAGAACTTGCAAGAATGGGAAGAAAGTGGTGATGATGAGCCTAGTGGCTATGCACTTCATGGTGAGTATGCTTGTGAAGATAATGGGATTGCATATAATTCTTATGAGGGGTCTTCTAATAGATATTCACGTGCATCGCCTTATAATACTTCCTATTCCAAGAAAAATGGTATAAGTGTGTGGATTGGTCCGAGTAGGAGTAGTCCGAGGAGGAGAAGAGATTATACATTTCCTAATCCAAGAAACACTATGAATGGGTACCACATCACACAAAATCTCATCTTGGTACTTTCCAATGCTAAATTTAATGACGGCTTGCTTGTTGACCCTCATCTCATCACATTCATTGAACCATTGGAGTTTATAGGGATTAGAGTGCTTGCGGGTGGGGAATTTCATACTTTCAACCAAAAATTAGCTAACGGCATTTGTGCAACTCTCACCATCAATAATCAAGGAACACACCTTGTCCACAATTTTACACCTTGCATGAAACAAGTTCTTCCTTTGGTCACTCTCTTCCCGAGCTAGAGCCCCTATGGCTCTTGTAGCCACAATAACATGATTCAAGGCTTTTTCATACCTTGTCTCAACCTCTTCATCGGAATCACCCTCACACTCACTTCTTTCTCATCACCATTCCCGCCCTCATCTTCATCATCGGTTCGGTACTCCTCCCTCACAATAGTAATAGTCCTTCGATTGAGACACTCACTTGCATAGTGCCCTCTTCCTTGGCAGTTAAAGCATTGGATGTTAGAAGGATGATTATAGTTGGGTTTAGAATTGTTACCTCCTTTAGCCTTATCATCACCCTTGGCTTTGTAGTCGAACTTGTCTTGAGGTGTTGGAGTATTGGTCTTGGGCTTTTCCCAAGTGGAGGTTTTCCAATTTTCTTTGCCTTTGGTCCAAGTTGAAGATGATTTTCCCTTGTCTTTATTAGATTTCTCCTCCGTTAGATCCGCTTCAACTTTGGATGCATCGTGGAATGCCTCTTCTAGACTATTATAAGTCTTGAGCCTCATGGGTCTAGAAATGTCACGGTTCAAGTAGGATACGAACCTTATAATAGTGCACTCCTCTTGTTCCTCTAGCTTGGATTTCATCCGCAAGTTTTCAAACTCATCAAAGTATTCTTCCACGCTTTTCGACTCTTGTTTCAAAAATACACCCTTTTGGTTGCATCTTGACGATATGTGGGTGGAAGCCACTTTGTTTCCATGAGCTCAATCAAGTCGTTCCAAGTTGGAAGATCATAGATATGTTGTTGAGCCCTTTTTAACTTCTTATATTCCCACCACGTGGAAGCGTATCCCTCAAATTGAGCCTCGATTTCAGCGCCTTTAACAAGGCTAACTCAGAAGGCAGCTAAGTTCCAATGGATTGATGCTTGTGAGCAAAGCTTCCAGTTGCTGAAAGACAAGTTGACTACGGCTCCAGTTCTAACTCTTCCTCAGGGACCAGATGGCTATGTTATTTATTGTGATGCCCCAGTGTTGTTAGAATGGTCCTAGCAAGTGTAGGACGAAGGACGGTCGTGCTCGAATTCGAGCTACCTACATAACCCTGAGATGGGAGTCAGACCGATTGTAGTTCGAAAAAACTTGTTAGGGAGGAAAATGATTCATTGCTAGAGGGGCGACCGAACTCAAAGCCATGGACTACAAAGTTGTATGTCGGGACCCTGATGAAAAGATCGGGTTGTGTGCCGAAGCTTTGAATAGGGAGGAGTCATGTATTGTGTGTGAGGACCTTGATGCATACACCGGTTTGTGTGCCGGAGCCTTGAAATGAAATGAAATCTCGTGTTGTGTGTCGAGATACTGATGCATACTCTGCTTTGTGTGCCAGAACTTTGAAATGGAATACCCGCATTAGAAGGTGGGCGCCTGATTGAAATTAAAATGCCTGCATTAGAAGGTGGGCGCCTGAACTGGAATTGAAATACCCGCATTAGAAGGTGGGCGCCTGACTGAAATTAAAATACCCGCATTAGAAGGTGGGTGCCTTGACTGAAATTAAACTACCCCCATTAGAAGGTGGGAGCCTGACTGAAATTAAAATACCCGCATTAGGAGGTGGGTGCCTGAACTAAAATTTATAATACCCGCATTAGAAGGGGGCGCCTGATTGAAATTAAAATACCCGCATTAGGAGGTGGGCGCCTTGACTGAAATTAAAATACCCGCATTAGGAGGTAGGCGCCTGAACTGAAATTAAAATACCTGCATTAGGAGGTGGGTGCCTGAACTGGAATTAAAATACCCGCATTAGGAGGTGGGTTCCTGAACTAAAATTTAAAATACCCGCATTAGAAGGGGCGCCTGACTGAAATTAAAATACTCGCATTAGGAGGTGGGCGCCTTGACTGAAATTAAAATACCCGCATTCGAAGGTGGGCGCCTATAGTTTTTTTTTTGATGCATTTTTTGTTGTTTTTGTTGTAAAGAATATTTGAAAATGAAAAAGTGAATAGAATCACGTCTTGACTTCAGTTGGTACCAATAATTAGTTTTGTGCATAAGAATTCCATCAATTTCTTTCCAGCTAACCGAGTTTGACTTCGGGATAATTCCTACAGCTTCAAGTGGTAGCTCAGACATACCTAAGTATCGACAAGATTTGTTCATCTTGCTTCAAGTAAAGGTTTTGAATTATACCTATCCTCATGTTTCAAGTGCCCTCACTAGAAAGAAAGTCCCTTTTTCACACATATTCAGTATTTTTTTTAACTTTGGGACGTCTAGAGAAGTACGCTCATACTCAGAAAGGTGTTCAATGCATGCAATTGTGAAACCATAGGCTTGGCCGTCATGTAAGTATCCACTAATGTGAGAACCCTTGGCATAGGATCACGTAGGGCTTGTTATCGGGTTGTAATGTAGGCTTGGGAAAAAGGTAGGATATCATTTGGGTAAGGAGTGACTAATCCCTCCCTGAGCATTGCACTACGCCCGTGCTTGGTATTTGTGTGCTTTGACGTTTATCTGCTTCGTTTTGTTGTCCCTTTCTTTTGTACTTGTGCGACTTCTTTTGCAAGTTGGAGTTTTTTTTTTTGGAGTTCAGTTTGTATGCCGAGACTCTCTGGGGATTAAGAGAATGAACCTGGGTTGTATGCCCAAAGTCCTGATGGTAATTCCAGGTTGTATGCCGGAGTGTGAAAAGTAAAGAGGAATAACAGGTTGTATACCCGAGATCCTGAATGACGACTGATTTTTTTTGGCTCCTTCTTGCTTTGGAGGTCGTTGTTCGTCTTTGTTTTTATGGGACTTTTGTATCTTTTCTTCATCGGAAACTTCAGCTTGGATGTTTATTCGCGATTGCACATTTCTAGTACGCTAGCTCAGGGAGGTTGGGCCAAGAGAGGGATAGTGCATGTAAGCACTCAGAAATGGTATAGGCTTATGATGTGATTGTCAAAGAAAAGGCTTTTGGCTCAAAGGGGGAATGCTAGGGATAATGTCATTTGGTAGGCTAGAAAGGCTCAAACGGGTCAAAGAAGGCCTACGATCCTTTCCTATACCGAGTGTTACTCATAATTTCGCCTCAACAGACATTCAGGCCAAGTTCTAGATCACAATGCAATGCAATTGAGCGCTATCTAAAGCTCACCACACAATGCACATGAAACAATGAGGTTGGTTTTGTTCTTGTCTTACAAGCATACAAGAGAATTTTTCAAGTGTCACTTAAAGTGTGAATGAGAGGTACCAAAAGAATCTATGGTTTACCACGAAGTCAGTCCTCTCCATCATATTGATTATTACTTGTTTCTTTCCTATGCACATTCCTAATTGTGTTGGTACCAACCAAGTCAAAGATATGAATCTAATTTTTTTTTTGTATTTTTTGAATAAGGGGTACCGAACCCAAGAAGGGTTGCCTACGTATCTCATCTTTTATGAGAATCAGGTGCGCGTAGTTCGTTTAGGGAGGTAAGAGCAAAGTTTTTTTTTTTTTTTCAAATAATTTTCGGGCTTTTTTTTTGAATAATGAATACCGAAACCAAAAGGGCTTCCTACGTATCTCATCAAAGAAGAGAATCAGGTGTGCGTAGTTCTTGCAGATAAGAAATAAGAAGAGGTTTCGATTAAAGGCGGAGTTTTGCAAGTACTCCGACAAACGGAAAAAGGGTGTGTCTATCGTAGGCACGGGCCTTTGAAACTTATCCAGGAAGGAACCAATCATAGGCTCAGAGCTTGGACAGTACTATGGTAGGCGGTCAGAAAAAATGAGCCGATCGCAGCCAGAGCATTGAAAATACTATAACAGGCAGCCGAGAAGAAGGAGGTCAACTGTAGATGGAGCCTTGACATTACTCCAGCATGTTGACAAGATTGTGACGGAGGAAAAGGTTGGATGTTGGCAGAGCTTTTGATAATACTCTGCATTTATTGGCATGGTTGGCTATGGGGGAATGTCAACGTCGACGGAGCTTAAGAAAATAATCCGCGTCCGCTGGCAAGGTGATAAGAGGAGATGCCGACCTGTACGGAGTTTCTAAAAATACTCCGCACCCGTCGGTAAGATTGCGATGATTGGGGTGTCAAACTGTTTGTGGAGCTTTGACATCACTCCTTGTCAGTTGACACGATTATTGTATAGTTGAGGGAGGAAGGATTTACATGTGTTGAACCCTTGGGGTTGAAAAATAAAGGCTGATACGCAAAAGTTCCATGGCCTACGATGCTTCGGAGAAGAAGAAAAGCTTATATCCCAAATTTTGGGACCAAAGCCGGGTGATTGTTGGGGTAAGAATTGTATTGGCATTGTTAGGTTTTGGATTTCAAAGGTTTAATTGACCCTCTTAGAAGCCTTTTTGGGGAGCGTCTTTGAAGTGCTTCAAAATAATTGTCCCAGTTTTTTATTCCGGTGTATTATTTTGAAACAGTGGGGAGACCGAACCCTTATGTAGGGTTGCCAATGTAGCTTGTCAGGACAAGAATCAGGTCAGATGTAGTTCGGGCAGATACGGTGTTGTATGTAATTTGTATGATTTCTATGAATTGGTGGTTGTATTGAAAAGAAGTGAGGCTATGAACAAGAATTCGGACCTGGAAAAGTCTGTTCCGGAGATGGAAAGAATGTACAAGGCTGTTTTGTATTAAAACAGAATGGTAAAGTCAAAATGATGGTAGCAAAGGCCGGAAATGGGTATGAAAAATATTGTGGCTGTGAGGGTGGTCGTAAAGACCAAAAAATGGGTGTGAGGGTTTGGAAATATTTCAAGCTCAACACAAGTCGACCAAAATTGTCCGATAAAGCAGACGAGGCGGATGAAGGTATGTCTAGTATATATGTACAACTAAAGAATGTCTAATAAATACAGTATGTGAAAAAAAATAAAGAATATGTAAGCTGCAAAGAGCATGTAGCAAATAAAGGATATGTGACAAATAATGAATGAAATTAATCCGGCTAGAGCAGTGATCAAATTTATACGTACAACGGCCTAAGAATTCTAAGAGTAGATTCACCTAAGCTGATAAAGAATGTTCGGACAATGGCGAGATGGCTAGTAGTAAAACTAGCCCACCAATCTCTGAAACTAAGGAGTTTGAAGAAGGTTCGGAGGAGCGCAAAGCACAACTCGCGTGCACAATGTGTGTGTGTACAGTCTAAAGAAAGCAGTTACATGTAGTGTCTTCAAACAAACAAGGAACACAAGTTTGACTTTGACTTGCATCCTTTCAATAATAATATTATAGCAGTTCACGATATATATAACAAGTAATAATAATAAAAACAGATAAATAATCACATATCCCTTAAGTGCTCACTTAAACAAAATTTGTTAAGGTCAAACCTATCACCTCCCCAGCAGAGTCGCCATTCTGTTACGCCCTATTTTGACCGGGTCCAATATAGTTTGCACCTTCACGGTTCTTCTAACTAGTTTTAAAAGGGTTAGAGTCGCCACTTTGTTTTTTAGGAAAATCAGGAAACCTATATGTATTTGTGTGTCTACTCCATTTTAGTCCACGAAACCTCTGAGATTCTAGATAAGGGTTTTATTTACCCCGAGAGGAAGGTATTAAGCATCCCTCAGAGCCTATCCGAAGACAGTCCTTAAACTCAGTTTAACTGAACACTAGAGGGGGATCATCTATCTATTTATCATTATTATTACCTGTTTTAAAAATATTGTCATTTCATTAAAAAATACACTAGGTGATAATATACTAAGTATATACACAATGTATTCATATCAAGTATTCATGAAGAATGTATAGTAAAAAAGAATACATAAAAGAGTATAAAGAGAATGTACCTCGTAAGTATAAAAGTATATCTGTTAGTACAAAGAGTGTATATATGTTAGTGTAACTAATGTGTAACTATATTAAGAAAAAAAATGTAAGACTATGTAAAAATAAATATATCAAGGATATAAAGAATGAGCGTCTATGTATATTAAAAGAATGTATGTATATTAAACATATAAAGAACATATTTCAAGTGTAATAGAGTGTGCGTCAAACCTAAAATTTATAAAGAATTGTATAACTAGGTATATTAGTGCATAAATAATGTAAAAATAATTTACGAATATTCATTGGTGTAAAGATTTTATATAACGGAATTATTCAGAAAAGTGAAGTTTATTTGACTTGTTTCTACTGGTTAGTTAAAAAGAGTGTTTGTTTAATGAATATCCTATCAAAAGAATAAGGAACAAACGAAAGAATATAAAATGTAAGTTGTATTAAGAGTGTATAAAGAATACCTAATCGTCAAAAGTGTGAACCTATTTAACAAAGCATTTATACCAAGTCAATTTAATCTAGTTATGAAAGTATTGACGGCCTAAGTCTTGCCTAAAGCGAATGACAATTTTAAGTTTAACAAACAAGGCGACAAGTAAATAATTATATCAACCCGTCATTTCAAAAATAGAGTTTTCACTATACTATGAGTTTATGTTTTGTACAGTTATAAAAAAAATGCGGAAAGTAAATACAAACAGTGATTCGATGAAGTCTTCGGGTTCCTTCCGAGTATCGTCTTCGGGATGTATCTCCGGATACCTGTATAAACACTTAGTAAAAGTGTTAGTAAGAGAATAAATAACTATCGAATGAATTAATGAAATAATGAATAAACTTAAAAACAAAAAAAACCCCGTCTTTTGTACATGGGAGGCCTTGGAAATCGGCGGAAATTTCTTCATCGGCCATTTGGGTTTAGTATTCGCCCAAATGATTTTAACAGAAAGCGATAAAAGGAATAAAAATGTCAACAACATTCCCGGGCACTAAGCTCATAGCTAGTCGGCCGAGAAAGATTAAACACAATACCAATGGCCACCGGAGTAGTATTTTCCGGGCACAAAACCAACATGAGACTATCAAAATAATGTAAACAAAAATACCATCTAAAATCATGAAGCGGAGGAGCAGCAGTGCAGTGAGAATGAAGCAAAAACAATGAACATCAAGAAGTTAGAAAGTAAAAAAAAATATTGCCCGAAAACAGAAAACAAACACAGCCAATCAACATATACAAACACCAATGTTACAATAACGATGATAAAACACATAAAGAGGAATATTAGAGCAGCAACGACCTCAAACCAAGCACAAAAAAAGAGCCAAATGGTTGTTCACCGGATGTGGGCCTGCTCGTCGGCGCTGGTGGCGACGTGACGGCGCAGCTGCAGTGAAGGAGAAGGAGATGACAGGGAGCAGTGGGGAAGAGAGGAAAGGGGATGGGTTTGTGCGTTGGTGGTGGCTGTTTGGTTGTTCTTGGTTCGCCAGTGGTGGCGCTGTGGTGGTGGTGGTTGCGTTGGGCAGTGGGGGGATGGAGAACGAAGGGAGAGAAAAGCGGGGGTGACTGGTGGTGCGTGGGCAGTGGGGTTGTTTGGTGCGTCGCCGGAGCTCCGAGCTCCGGCGTGGTGGCGATGGGAAGAGAGAGAGGGAGACGAAGCGGGGCAGCGGGGTGGTTTGGAGTGTTGAGCGTGGTGCTGGCCGGAGTTGTTGTTCGCCGTTAATGGCGGTTTGCCGACGAACTTGTGGTGGTGAAGTCGTGTGAGAGAGAGAGAGAGAGGGGCTGTGAGTTTAGAGAGAAAGAGCTAGGTGTTGAGAATATGAAATCTGAAAATTGTGTTGTGTGTAGAAGATTGTGTCCAATAATTAAATTAACCCCTCCCTTTTCTTATAATATAAACAAACACCCCCTTTTGTCCAAAAAGTAATGATCTTCCCTCTCTTGTCCCCTTTACCCCTTTTAACCTTTATGCAAAAATACAATAACCAATGGATCAAGAACCCAACCCATCACCTCAAATGTCAACTTTTAAAAAGGTGATGAGACCTTGACTTGATCGAATTTTTGCTCTGTGTTTAAAAATTAATTGCTTCGATTTTCTCTGCACTGACGGACTGTACTAAATTATAGTTAACTAATACATGTATAAATAATAATGTAAGTATAAAATATAAAAATGTACTGCTATAAAATAAAGAGACAATTATTAATTGCACAAAATGGTAGTATTACGCTGTACATGTGCAAGATAATGATTCTTGAAAAATGATAATAAATTGATAAAATTCCTAAAATAAGGATAATTATCAATAAATTGTCGAAAAATGTGTAAAAAAATGTATTTCGCGCTCTTTAATGAATCAGGGCTCCCCAAAACGTTAATTGTAAGCACCTCGAGCCAAAATTTAGTGTCAACACCTATAATCATAGGAATACGTACATGACTTTAGAGAGCTTTCGTATCTCGTATATATCAATTGGTAACTTTGATTCTAAAACGAAACGGGCAGCATCTCCCCTATATCACTAGTACCTCCCAATTCTATATATCATCACAACAACCCAACAACAAGTAAATCTTAACAACACAACATACATACCCATAACAACTTCATAATAATTTATAACGAGCGACAAGCTCGCATTAGGATCCGTACACTCCATAGCACCTTTTCATATGTTCCCTTCTTAACCTTAAAAATGTTCTCAATATGATAAGGGAATCATTTTCCACAAATCTCATCTTTATATCACATAATCACAACAAGAAAAACAGCCCACAACTCCAACTCTATCAAATGACAATTCTATTTGCAAGTTCGTATTTATTTCATCAATTCCCACAATTTAGCTATGACCTAGATGAATTTAAAAATATCTAGGAGAGGAGGATTCTTACCTTATATGCCAAGAACTAATCTTCTTCCACCTTTCTTCACTTGGAAGGAACCCCAAATTCAACTACACGACAAAATGGAACAACGAGATCGATGCGGTGAGCGGAACCCGTAACAAAATTGAATAACTTTTTTTGTATAGCTATTCATGGAACGACGTTGATGCGTGTATATTTACACACTGAAGTACGTTGCTGTGAGTCTCCATGGTTATCTCAATGGTTTCGTACAATACATATTTTATTCTTTCCAAATGTAACTTGCAATGGAAAGTGTTAAAATTAAAAGTTGACCATTCCTCTTTGTATTCACACGTGTCAACATGCACTTCTTGTGCATTTGACTCATCACCCTTATTAATCAACATAATGACATCTCTCTCTTGTTAGGTGCTTCCACATGGACACTTATCCAAAATACTACCACCAACACATAATTAATTCTTGTCTTCGACTACCATCCGACATTTAATCAATTACACCCATAATTAATTTTTTGATATCAATACTTAAATAATACCAATTATTGTCATGAGTATATGATATAGCACTACTCCGTATTCTCTTTATACATACACCAAATATTATTCTCAATCACCGTCACCCCATTTCAAAGTTTTAAATAATTTCGGCACTTGTCCTTTTATATATCGAGCTCTTGATATGCATGCTTGAATATGATCAACTCCTCCGTGCTCGGATAATTTTCTCATGCTTGATGGTTCAATTTCCTCGTCCATCTTGAATCGTGTTCCGTTCAAATAAATATCGAGCCTCGACGAAACTTATTTTCTTCGTTTTGTTTAACTTCTAATCCTTGCGATACATCTGTACCATCACTCTAAGCAACTATAAGCTTAGGGAATAACTTCACTTCTGTTACTAATGTCATTTAACTCGTACGCTTTCCAACGCATGAAAACACAGGATGTAACAGTGATACAAGCCCAACTCCATCGAGCTTCAATGATACAAGCCCAGCTGCATCGAGCTTCATGAAGATGGAGTCCTTGAAGATCATGAGAGGTCAACATAGGACGACCTTCAAGATATGGGAGATAGCTTGGATGGAAGGCTTCAAAACGATGACATTCAAGATATGGAAGATAGCTTGGGAGGCTGTTTGTGAAAAAAGGCTATTTGGAGAAGGAGTCTATGCATGCAAAAGAGGCTAATACTTAAATGCAGCCTTTTTCAAGTTTCATTTCCAAGGGAGACATCCAAACAAAGACCTTACTTCATTAAGGGTATAATTGTAATAGAGCTAGTTGTCTTCCTTATTTTCTTAGTATAAATAGTAGACTAAATATTTCAATACTTAGTTTTTTGATGATTATGATATTGAATACTCTTGTGAGAGTTATGAGTGCTTGGAAAAGCCATTGTTGAACATTAATTGGAATAGGGGGTTGCTTGGGAATTTCAATTCCCTTGAGGTCCACTTCATAGGTTTAGGTGCTTTTATTGGATATTCATTTGAGGTCCTTTAGTTTAATGTACTTTAGGGTTGCTTTTTGATTCCAATCTTTGTGGCTACCTCTTTATCTTTTACTTTCTTGTTGTTTTCTTGTTTTTCTATAGCCGTTCTTGTATCAATTGGTATTAAAGCTTAGTTTAGGTTTGTTCCATCAAATCTAGTCTTGGGTTTTGATTCTACAAAAAAAGAAAAATCTAAAATTCGAAAATTCAAAATCTTGTTTGATCCTTGCTTGTTTGTTGTTTTTGACATTAGATTTGAGTTCCCTAGTGTTATTTGAGTCTAGATCTTAAGTTTCAATCTATTTGGAGCCATATTGAGTCATTCACCGTTGTTGGAGCTTGAAGGTTGAAGAACTTGAAAGTGGGTTTTGAAGAAGAGGTAGAAATTGGAGATTGAAAGTTATTGGGTTGTGTTCTTTTAGTAAAAGGAGGGTAGGAATCCAAAATTTGGCAAAGATTTGAAGGGTCTATCATTTTTGAAATTTGAAGCTTGAAAAACTTGAAGAATAAGTTGATGGGTCTCTGTTGATTAGGTGGAAATTGAAGGTTAAAGGGGATTGGGTTTTGTTTTCTACAACAAAGAGACCTTAGATCTAGATTTTGGAGTGATTTCGAGGTGAAATAAGGGTGGTTAGATTTTTGAATGTTCTTGGAGTTCTTGAAGACATTCATATCTTTATGTGAGGAAGATGACCCAAAAGCTTGTATGATCCAAAATTTCTAGGTCAAGGTTGAAGAAAAGTGTTTTTTAGGCCAAAAAGAGAAAATATTAGGGTGTGTAGGCCCAAGACAAGTCACCAAATCAGAAAACAATCCAGCCCAAAATTTCAAGGATTTGGGAAAAAAAAATCGTGCCACATCAGCAGAGTGTTCAGACAAGATTCACAGAACTGTTCATTTCGCTTTTGGTCCGCGATGCGGAAGGAAAGCACAACTCTGAAAATTTTCCGAAATTTTTTCTAAGTGTCCAAAACGTTTTGAATCTTTCCTAACTTCTATTCTTTTATTCTTCTAACTAATTAGCAATTAGTAATTGATCCTTACTTGGTTGTTACCTAGTTCTTGAGTCCCATTTCATTCGTGCCAATTCTTTTCGTTCTTTTATCGTTTTAACTTCGTCGAACCTTCTTGATTCAAGTACGTTAGCTTAAATTGAGTCATCCTTTCTGTGGTTGAACAAGAATCCATTCCCACTTCAAGTAGTAATTGTGCACCTTGCAACCCACCGGATCTAAACAAAACTCAACATCGGCCGATCACATTGAGTGGTAAAAGGCAAGAGAGTGTGAGTTCATTTGAGAGGTGCTAGCCAAGCACAAAAGTGTGCAAACACGAGTGTGGTGAGATTCATATACTACTAACATTTTTTTCTTGTTTTTAAGTGTTTTAAGCAGGTACAATGACGACGGTGAAGGAAACTCAAGTTCCCACCGGGAAACCTACCCTTGCTGATGTGATGGCTATGCCAACCAATACGAAGAGTCTAATAGATAACCTAGTGTTACACCTCGAAAAATTTTCCGTTGGTACGCAAGTGAATGAACTAGTGATGAGTATGAGTGTATGATGTCCTGTTACATCCGACATTTTTGATCATTCGGAAAGTTCAAGATAAATTGACTTGTGATGAATAAGGCCACTATTGGACACTACTTGGTATGAATGTGTGAGTTATGAATTCAATGGGGTGGAATTACGAAAGGTGGCCAAGGGCAAAATTGGAATTTTGGAAACTTATTCCATGAATTACAAAAAAACAATTAGCCAAAGTGGGCTCAATAAAATGAAATAAAGCAAGGCCCAAATGGGAGAGGCCCAACCGGCCACCACCTAGCCCAAGCCCAAGGATTTATTAATTTTCCATGTGACAAATCCATATGATGGATAAGTATAAAGAAGCTTCAAGAATAAGGAACCAAGAACAAAAGAAAAAAAAAAAAGAAGAACAAGGGAGCAATTCGGGTTTGGAGAGAAAAAAGAAAGAAAAGAAAGAAAAAATTTTTGGAGCCAAATCTTTGCTTTAAAAATCCAAGTTTTGTGAGATTTGTACTAAGCACAAGATCCTCTTCAAGTTGGTATAAATATTGTGGCAAGAAAACATTTTCATCCTCCAAGTGAAGGGCTTGAAGAAAGGTGAGAATTTCATGCTTTTGTTGTGTTAAAAAAATGATATATGTATGTTGTAGTATGTGTGAATGAATGAAAAACATGGAAATTTTGTGTGTTGAAATTTAGGGTGTGTTGGCCGAGAATGTATATGCAATTGCATGATTTCAATGGCTTGAATTCTTGTGTAATTTAGTTGTAGTATGGTGGAAATTGTATTAGAAAGGAAAGTGGAATGAATTAGGGGAAGTTGGGAAATATAGCATGTTGGCCGTGTGGTACTATGTTGAGTATGGGATATGAATTTGATTTTGTTTGTATGCAAATTGTGTCATGGCTTTGTGAAGTAGATTGAAGGATAATGGTTAAAGCTAAAACGAAGAAGTTGTTGGTTAAGTTGTTGTCAGAGAGTATGTCGCTTTAGCCTAATGTCTTGAAATTGTGATTGATGATAATGAACTTGGAATATGAAAATGTGTTTATGAACTCGTATGTTGAAAGTTAGGAAAAGATCGGAAAAATGGTGATTTGATAGAAAGTTGAATGTTGTGTAGCTTATGAATATTATGTGAATATGGTATGGATGCCCCGAGGTATGTCGTAATGATCTTGATGGATAATGGATATGAAAATAATAAGTTTTGTTTGGAAATGCAAGTTTAAAACGAAAGATGATTCGTTGTGTCGAAAGAGGGCTAATAATGCCATAGTGTATGATTTAGTGTCTATTGATGTCTGTTGTTGTTGGATGTTATCTCTGGGTTGTTGTGTTGATAAAGTAAGCCGAGCTAAGTCTCGGGGATGTCGTATATACAGAGGAAATGCTGCCGAAATTTCGGTAGGCAAGTATGTGTAAAGTTGGAACATTGAAAGAATGAAACTAACCAAATGGTAAACTTGACCATTTCCAGATTTTGGACGAAATTTGGAGTGACGCCAAGCGAGCATAAGGCGCCATCGAGGTATGTGAAGCACTTCTCTACGTTCCTAGGCATGTTCTGGATGTGGTAGGCTCGGTCGCGAGCCTTAAGTACGACTCCGTTCCCCGGAATTCGAGACGGAAAACCGCTCCAATTCCTTCAATTCAATTGAAATTATTTTATTGCAAATTGCCTTTAAAGTGAGATTTTGTACAAAACCTCCCCCAAACGGAGTCGGAACACTTCCAAACGATTATGGATGACCTCATAAGGTCTATTAGCGATAATCTACGTATGTAGCCTCGAGTTGGTCCGAGGCGGGCCCACAAGGCCCGATACTTCCGGTACGATTTTAAAATACATCTGTTTTGGTCCGACTTTCTCCAAAAACTTCTGAACTATTATTTTGTGTATATTATGGCTATTTTGGTGTAATTTATACAACATGATTTCTGAATATCTGAGAATCCCATTCTGATAATAATCTGTCGTGCCTTCCCAATTAGGATATAGGCGCGTACTATGCATACTATCTGGATATTCTGATTTTGGCTCGCCGTTTGGCACCCTTCAATTTGATCGAGTCTGTATGTTGAGTCTGTAGGTAGGTGGTTTCTCATTTATCGATTCGTGTCTGTCTCAATGCATTCTTTCACTGCGACCCGGGCCAGGTTCTGTTATCGTGCATATTTCTCTGCATTGTTCACCGCGTCCCTCGGCGTACGGGCCGGGATCTGTATGTCTGTATGATCTGTGTATGGGGATGGCGGCCAGGATGGCATATGATCTGATTTGATTCTGTCTGTCCACCGCATCCCGTACTAAGAGGGCCGAGTTCTGTTACCGCGCCCCCAGACAGGGCCGGGATCTGTATGAATATATACGTGTGCCATCTGTATTTATAAAGCACACGCCTCTGTATGATTTTGTATGATTCTGTGCTACTCCGCATGCATAATTCTGTCCGTCATACTACAGTCTGTCCGTCTGTGTTACGACTATTTATGTATGTCCGTATGGCTTCTGCTTCTGTATGTCCGTATGGATTCAGATTCTGCTCGTCTGTCCGTATTATGATTCCGTTTGTCTGTCCGAACTATAATTCTGTTCATTTGTGTGTAACACGATTCTGTATGTCTGTCTGGATCATAACTATGTCCGTCAGTTTGATTTATGATTTTGCCCGTTATATTTCTGTGACTCTAGTTCGGACTATGTTTATATCTGTTACGTTTCTGCTTTACATACTCGGTACATTTTCCGTACTGACCCCCGTTCTTCGGGGGCTGCGCTACATGCCCGCAGGTACAGACGCGCCAGGTAATACGCCGCCAGCGTAGGTTTCCGACTCTGCTATCTGAAGAGCTCCCTTGACTCGAAGCATATCTTTTTGGTATATATATTTTCTGTCTTCTGTGTACTCCGTATGTGTGTATTCTGGGTACGGCGGGGCCCTGTCCCGCCATATGATTCTGTATGTCTGTAGAGGCCTGTAGATAGATGTGTGGGTTTCGGGTTTCGTCTGTATGTTAGCCTTATCGGCTTATCTATATGTTTCTGTATGTTCAGATATATATATATGTTTGCGCGCGTGCCGTAGTTGTATCGGCCTATTTCTGTACTTCTGTTTTGAAACGAAAAAAAATAAATAAAAAAAATCCGTATGATTCGAAAGTCGGTCGGGTAGGTACGTACGGGTACCCAGTTAGGGTACCAGTCGCGGCCCACGGGGTTGGGTCGTGACAAAAGTGGTATCATAGCGGTTAGTCCTCGGTATGTCTACAGGCCGTGTCTAGTAGAGTCTTGTTTATCGATGTGTTGTGCACCACATCTATAAACAGGAAGCTACAGGGCATTTAGGATGTTACCCTTCTTTGGATTCTTAGATCGTGCGATAGAACTGTATTAGTAGGATGATCCTCTCCTAACGATCTGTTATGTTTCAGTGATGCCTCCGAGGAAGGCAACAGCTGCCCAGAAGGGCAAGGTGAGGATTGAAGCAGGAGAGACTAGCCAGGCCCAGAGGGTTACCAGGGCCAGTGTACAGCCTGCACTCGAGGATGTGCCCCCGTCGTCTGGGTCTGTTACACCCCCCTCGCGAGAGGATATCAGAGCAGCAGGAGCTGCTAATCGGGAGACGGCTCCACCGCGAGCTCCTGAGGTTCCAGTGCCCGAGCCTCCAGCTCCACAGGTAGGGGCGGAGGGTAGGGCCATGCGAGATGCGGTTCAGCTATTGACCACATTAATGGTGGAGCAGGTTCGCAGGCATGGATTTGGGGGCGGTCGTACGGACAGGTATGAGAGCTCCAGGGCTCGCGAGTTTCTGACATGTGGTCCTCCAGAATTCTCCGGGACCAAGTCTGAGGAAGACCCCCAGGAGTTCATTAGAAAGATGGAGAGCACACTGCGATTGATTAAGGCTTCGCCGACTGAGTCTGTGGAGTTGGCATCGTATCGACTGTATGAGGTGGCAGGAAATTGGTATGAGTCTTGGCAGCTCTCCAGGGGTGCCGACGCGCCCGCAGCGGTATGGGCCGAATTTACTAAGGCCTTTCTTGACCATTTTCTACCACCAGAGCTACGAAGAGCTAGGGTTGATCGGTTCTTAAACTTGAGACAGAATGGTAGAAGTGTTCGCGAGTACAGCCTAGAGTTCGACTCACTGGCTAGGTATGCACCCACCATAGTAGCTGAGATGGCCGACAGGGTGCACAGGTATGTGATGGGACTGGACTCTTATCTGATTGATGGTTGTTTGGCTGTGGCTGCTCAGCCAGGGATGCATGTAGCCCGGGTACAGGCACACGCCCAGGGCATGGAGGACCGACGTAGGGAACGTCGGCCTGATAGGTGTTACGACAGGGGCCAGCCTAAGAGAGCCAGATCGGCTGGGTATTCAGAGGGATTTCAGAGCGAGCCTTCCCAGCGGCAAAGAAATAGGTATTCGTCCCAGCCAGCCTACAGTACGCCCCCACAGTTCGCAGGACAGAGCTCCAGAGGTCCCGGTCAGTCGAGGCCACCCATACCCCCGTGTTCTTACTGTGGGAGGCCCCACCCGGGGGAGTGTTACCGCGCTACGGGCGCTTGTTATTTTTGTGGGAGCCCAGACCATCGAGTCAGAGAATGCCCACTTAAGGGCAGTTCGGGTTCAGCCCGGCCTGCTGGGTCCGTTGCAGGCTCATCTTCTCCTTCAGCGGCCATGCGCCCTGCGGGGCGACGAGCACCAGCACCAGCACCAGCGCCAGCGGGTCGTGGCAGAGGACGTGGTGCAGCTTCTGGTTACAGCGGTCCTTCGAACCGCGTGTTTGCTTTAACCGGCCGGCAGGACCCAGGAGCGTCTTCGAGTGCACGCCCAGGTACGCCAGCCAATCCTTTTTGAGAAATGTATGTATGGATAATTTTGTATTTTGCTGAATTACGTGATCTTATACTTCTGGGTATTAGAAATAGTAAGATAAATGTTAATTTGGTTCAGAAAAGCAATATGGTGATGGAATGACTTAGCCGGGGGTGGGACCCGCTACCAAAATTTTTCCGAAAATTTGCGAAGACCCCGATTTGCTCTAAAATTACGTGACAAAGGTCGTACGGGGCGATCGACGAAACTATATCCGTCCTAACGCGTCGAAATGCATGAAAGTTTCGGAGTTAAGCGTGCTCAGGCCAGAGCAATTCTGGGATGGGTGACCCCCTGGGAAGGAATGCAGAGTTCTGCACAAGTGTAGGTATGATGGATATAAATGAAAATTTGTGGTAATATAAAGGTAAAGGAGAATGTGTGGAGTAATTAGTGCCTTTACAAACACCACACAGTCCGACGCAGATTAAATGGGCAAAAAGCAAAGGGTGCGATACCACTCGGAAAATTTAGCGAATCTGGATAACAGTCAGCGACGACCCGAATGTTGTCAGGGGATAGAAAACGCCCAATTACATCATAAGTTAGGCTGGTATGCCGATAGTTGTAAAAGGAAAAAGAGTATGGATAGTAGGGAGGAGAGAGATAAGTAGGGCGAGTAAGCAGAATCTTTGAAAAGTCGATAAGCGACACCCAAGACGATTTGTATGATTGATTCTGAATATGTTTCTGTCTGACATATCTCTGTACGATTAACCCTGATTACGAATCTGTCTGACACACCTCTGTATGTCTGACTCCGGATATAAATCCGTCTGGTGTGCCTCTGTACGTCTAATCTCGACCGCACGTCTGATTCTAAGTACGATTCCGTATGATACATTTCTGTAAGCCTGATTCCGATTTCGAAATCCGTCCGATACCTTTCTATACATCTGACTCCTATCTCAGATCTGTCTGACATATTTCCGTATCTCTTCTTTTGATTATGAATCCACCCGCCATAGTTTAGCATGTCTGCTTCCGATTACGAATCCATCCGATATGCTTCGACGCGTCTGGTCCTAGTCCTAAATTTGTTGGTAAGAAGTGTCTGGTATGAAGTGGGATTACGGAAATGCGGTAGGGATCTCAGGAGTATAACAAGAAACGATATGGACTATGATGTCTGGAAAGCGTTCGTCCGTCACGAGAAAATAGTTTATGGTCCGATAATTATGTGGGGTATGAGAAAATATATTATAATGGTATTTGAATCAGGGATGTGAGAAAAAATTTACCCCATAATGATGGTAAAGAAGCCATGTCGGAAAGCCGGTAAAGGACGGCTATAAAGAGAACCCTCCCGAAGTAGTAAGATGTCCCATAAGATCAATTTAACATTCGAGGACGAATGTTTTAAAGGGGGGGAGGATGTTACATCCGACATTTTTGATCATTCGGAAAGTTCAAGATAAATTGACTTGTGATGAATAAGGCCACTATTGGACACTACTTGGTATGAATGTGTGAGTTATGAATTCAATGGGGTGGAATTACGAAAGGTGGCCAAGGGCAAAATTGGAATTTTGGAAACTTATTCCATGAATTACAAAAAAACAATTAGCCAAAGTGGGCTCAATAAAATGAAATAAAGCAAGGCCCAAATGGGAGAGGCCCAACCGGCCACCACCTAGCCCAAGCCCAAGGATTTATTAATTTTCCATGTGACAAATCCATATGATGGATAAGTATAAAGAAGCTTCAAGAATAAGGAACCAAGAACAAAAGAAAAAAAAAAGAAGAACAAGGGAGCAATTCGGGTTTGGAGAGAAAAAAGAAAGAAAAGAAAGAAAAAATTTTTGGAGCCAAATCTTTGCTTTAAAAATCCAAGTTTTGTGAGATTTGTACTAAGCACAAGATCCTCTTCAAGTTGGTATAAATATTGTGGCAAGAAAACATTTTCATCCTCCAAGTGAAGGGCTTGAAGAAAGGTGAGAATTTCATGCTTTTGTTGTGTTAAAAAAATGATATATGTATGTTGTAGTATGTGTGAATGAATGAAAAACATGGAAATTTTGTGTGTTGAAATTTAGGGTGTGTTGGCCGAGAATGTATATGCAATTGCATGATTTCAATGGCTTGAATTCTTGTGTAATTTAGTTGTAGTATGGTGGAAATTGTATTAGAAAGGAAAGTGGAATGAATTAGGGGAAGTTGGGAAATATAGCATGTTGGCCGTGTGGTACTATGTTGAGTATGGGATATGAATTTGATTTTGTTTGTATGCAAATTGTGTCATGGCTTTGTGAAGTAGATTGAAGGATAATGGTTAAAGCTAAAACGAAGAAGTTGTTGGTTAAGTTGTTGTCGGAGAGTATGTCGCTTTAGCCTAATGTCTTGAAATTGTGATTGATGATAATGAACTTGGAATATGAAAATGTGTTTATGAACTCGTATGTTGAAAGTTAGGAAAAGATCGGAAAAATGGTGATTTGATAGAAAGTTGAATGTTGTGTAGCTTATGAATATTATGTGAATATGGTATGGATGCCCCGAGGTATGTCGTAATGATCTTGATGGATAATGGATATGAAAATAATAAGTTTTGTTTGGAAATGCAAGTTTAAAACGAAAGATGATTCGTTGTGTCGAAAGAGGGCTAATAATGCCATAGTGTATGATTTAGTGTCTATTGATGTCTGTTGTTGTTGGATGTTATCTCTGGGTTGTTGTGTTGATAAAGTAAGCCGAGCTAAGTCTCGGGGATGTCGTATATACAGAGGAAATGCTGCCGAAATTTCGGTAGGCAAGTATGTGTAAAGTTGGAACATTGAAAGAATGAAACTAACCAAATGGTAAACTTGACCATTTCCAGATTTTGGACGAAATTTGGAGTGACGCCAAGCGAGCATAAGGCGCCATCGAGGTATGTGAAGCACTTCTCTACGTTCCTAGGCATGTTCTGGATGTGGTAGGCTCGGTCGCGAGCCTTAAGTACGACTCCGTTCCCCGGAATTCGAGACGGAAAACCGCTCCAATTCCTTCAATTCAATTGAAATTATTTTATTGCAAATTGCCTTTAAAGTGAGATTTTGTACAAAACCTCCCCCAAACGGAGTCGGAACACTTCCAAAAGATACTGGATGACCTCATAAGGTCTATTAGCGATAATCTACGTATGTAGCCTCGAGTTGGTCCGAGGGGGGCCCACAAGGCCCGATATCTCCGGTAAACTTTTAAATACTTCCATTTTGGGTCCGATTTTCTCTAAAAACTTCTGAACTATTATTTTGTGTATATTATGGCTATTTTGGTGTAATTTATACAACATGATTTCTGAATATCTGAGAATCCCATTCTGATAATAATCTGTCGTGCCTTCCCAATTAGGATATAGGCGCGTACTATGCATACTATCTGGATATTCTGATTTTGGCTCGCCGTTTGGCACCCTTCAATTTGATCGAGTCTGTATGTTGAGTCTGTAGGTAGGTGGTTTCTCATTTATCGATTCGTGTCTGTCTCAATGCATTCTTTCACTGCGACCCGGGCCAGGTTCTGTTATCGTGCATATTTCTCTGCATTGTTCACCGCGTCCCTCGGCGTACGGGCCGGGATCTGTATATCTGTATGATCTGTGTATGGGGATGGCGGCAAGGATGGCATATGATCTGATTTGATTCTGTCTGTCCACCGCGTCCCGTACTAAGAGGGCCGGGTTCTGTTACCGCGCCCCCAGACAGGGCCGGGATCTGTATGAATATATACGTGTGCCATCTGTATTTATAAAGCACACGCCTCTGTATGATTTTGTATGATTCTGTGCTACTCCGCATGCATAATTCTGTCCGTCATACTACAGTCTGTCCGTCTGTGTTACGACTATTTCTGTATGTCCGTATGGCTTCTGCTTCTGTATGTCCGTATGGATTCAGATTCTGCTCGTCTGTCCGTATTATGATTCCGTCTGTCTGTCCGAACTATAATTCTGTTCATTTGTGTGTAACACGATTCTGTATGTCTGTCTGGATCATAACTCTGTCCGTCAGTTTGATTTATGATTTTGCCCGTTATATTTCTGTGACTCTAGTTCGGACTATGTTTATATCTGTTACGTTTCTGCTTTACATACTCGGTACATTTTCCGTACTAACCCCCGTTCTTCGGGGGCTGCGCTACATGCCCGCAGGTACAGACGCGCCAGGTAATACGCCGCCAGCGTAGGTTTCCGACTCTGCTATCTGAAGAGCTCCCTTGACTCGGAGCATATCTTTTTGGTATATATATTTTCTGTCTTCTGTGTACTCCGTATGTGTGTATTCTGGGTACGGCGGGGCCCTGTCCCGCCATATGATTCTGTATGTCTGTAGAGGCCTGTAGATAGATGTGTGGGTTTCGGGTTTCGTCTGTATGTTAGCCTTATCGACTTATCTATATGTTTCTGTATGTTCAGATATATATATATGTTTGCGCGCGTGCCGTAGTTGTATCGGCCTATTTCTGTACTTCTGTTTTGAAACGAAAAAAAAAAATAAAAAAAAATCCGTATGATTCGAAAGTCGGTCGGGTAGGTACGTACGGGTACCCAGTTAGGGTACCAGTCGCGGCCCACGGGGTTGGGTCGTGACATGTCCATAAGCAAGAAACGACGTATGATGACCTTAGGCGAGATTTCAAAGGTATCCCATGTGAGATGAGAATGTTGGCTAAGTTAAGACGAGATATAAGATGAGCAATTCATGCAAATGGGTGTGGGTGATTAGAATGAAAAGTCTAAGAAATATGAGAAGTTGCAGATTTACAACTGCCCAGTGGCCGTAAAGTGCTAGGACGGACCGTAAATTGATATACGGTCCGTAAACTGGCAGTCGTAAAATGGCATGCAGGACTTCAACATTCTGCCAGTCGAGGAAATGGTATAATACGACCTGGAATACGGATCGTAAAGTGATTTACGGCCCGTAAACCATGGTCGTAAATCACCATGGTTGCAACCTAAGCTTCTGGTTCTGGAAATGGTTAAATACGCCCATGATGGACGGTCCGTAAACTGTAGGACGAGTCGTAAACTGAGTTTACGACCACTGTTCACTTCAACACAGATTTTTCAATTCATTAAATAAGGAAACCAAGACTTGTTTTATTTCATTTCCACATTACACACCTTCTCTCTAAAACATCTCTCTACATTTATTATCCAAGCTTTCAAGGATCATAAGTCATCTATAACATAAAACAAAGTGAATCAAGAGTAAGAACATCATCAAAGGTCATCCAAGTCAAGAAATCCAAATGGAGAAAAATTAGGGTTTTGCTCAAAGTGGAGTATTATTAACCAAAGCTTGTTCCTACAAATTCTAAGGTAAGATTCATGATATTTATATGATGTTTAAGATATTGGAGAGTTGAAATGCATGGATTGTAGAAAATATGGTCAACTAGGTCATGAATGATGAATAGTGACATTTTGAGGAATAGTTTAAATTGAATCAAGAATGTTGTCGTGTTGTGATATGAATGTGTTATAAATGGTATTAATATCATGAACTAGACACTTTAGACGGATGGACGAAGTTAGGTGTTATCACCTTGAATATGGATGAATTAGAAGCAAGTTGAGAAATCTAGATAATGTGGATAATGTGAATGACTAATGGCCATTGTTATGATATTAATGAAGGTAGAAACGCTAACATTGGAAGGGGACGTGCAAGTGTAGAATAGTCCGACAAAAAGGTATGTAAGGCTAACCCTTCTTTCATAAGGCATAGTTCTTTGGCCAAATTCCTAAATCCTCTATACGAGTATGTTGTCTCCAAATGATTGATCTCCGAGCTCATAAGCTCACAATCCTCGATATGTACTACGTTTGTACTACGCTCCTCATATAACGAGTAAGCCTATGATATAGATGTAACGATAATGATGATGATAGTCATGATAATGATAATAATAATGATGCTAAAGGTGCCTACGGGCTATTAGATGTATGTGTGCCTATAAAGGGCTATAATGAAACCCCGAGCCTATGGTGCCGGGTAGAGTATATGTTTATATATATGTATGTATATGATTACGTAACGTGCGCACACATCTGCAGATGGTACGGATAACCCTGAAGCCTTGGTAGGGCCAGGTAGATATAACATTGAGCCTTGGTTGGCCAAGTATGTATGAAACAACGAACCTTATGGTCGGGTACGCTACGTATGTAGGTATATAAGTGTATGGCCATGTATATAATATGAATATGAATGTGAAAAGACTATGTATATGAATGCGAACAGGGGCATGTATACTAATACGAGCACTATTATTAAATACGCAAGAGAAATGGTAATTTCCTATGAAAGGTAGGTAAGTGCCATGATGATGACATTATTGTCTTCCCCTCCTATGCTACTTCACATGTTGTTTACTATGATTATATATCGATGTTGATCATGCTTTACATACTCAGTACATTCTTCGTACTGACGTCCTTTTGTTTGTGGACGCTGCGTCATGCCTGCAGGTGCACAGGGAGATAGACTTGATCCATAGCTGCTTATTCAGAGATTGCATAACAGAGCTCCTTTCTTTCCGGAGCCATAACTTTTGGGTACTTATTCTTTTGTGTATATAATTATGGGCATAGCGGGGTCCTATCCCGCTCATATGTTCTGTTATACTCTTAGAGGCTTGTAGTCACGTGTATACGGTTAGATATGTCTGGCCTTGTCGGCCTATATTTTGTACACCTTATGGTAGCCTTGTCGGCTTATGTACATCTGATGTGGCATAAATGCCAATGATGATTTAAAGATGTGATTGTCCGATGGGACTAGTTTGATGAATGAAAGAAAATGCATGTCTAATTATGTGGCTCACCTAGATGTAAGCATAAGTATGAGTCAAGGGGTGCCCGGGTGGGCTAGCACCGGGTGCTCGTCGCGGCCCCCTAGGCGGGTCGTGACACCTAGAGAGGAAGATGGAAATAATGGAGGGAAATGTGAGGGAGAATGTGATGGATCAAAAGGGAGAACGTAAGATAAGATGTAGTCAAATGCCCGTGAGGGTGTGAGATTCCGCCTTATGAATGATGATTCGTATCGCCCTAACTTCATTTCTTCTAATGTGGTTAATTACTTAGGCTTACCTTGTTTGATGAGGAGACACCCTTACTATGATCAAAAGGGAAATCGGGTTGACAAAATGGTGAAGGTATCATTTTCTTGTGGAGACTACCGAGAGGAAGTTTGGTGTGATGTGCTTCCATTGGTAGATTGTGATTTGTTTTTGGGACTTGATTGGTTTGAAAGTCATGGGCTAACTTATGAAAGGGAGTGGCACAAGTATGTAGTAGACAAATATGGAAGACTTCTCTTTCCACCCATGCCTCCTCAACAAGAGACAAGTGATGCAAGATTACAAGAATCTTCCCCCATGAAAACCTTGTCAACCAAAGAAAAGAAGGATGATACCTCTAATGAAGCTACATTGAAGCATCGAGTGAAGGTTCCTCCTAAACCCTCAAAGGAAATCATTTGAGTCTCTCCCATCTCTAAAGAACTTGAGAGACAAAAGATTGAGAGAAGTGAGGGAGTGCAAAGTGGCAACTTAAGAGTGGAAAAAGGAGAGGATGTGTGGATTTAAGTGAGGAAGTTTCCACAAATTCAATCTATCCTTTCGACTTCTTCCCCTTGTTGTGAAGAAGCTTTTGTAGGTACTCAAGGAAATGAATTGTTAAAAGAGTCTTCACGTGAAGAACTCCCGTACTTGAAAGGAGGAAAGGAGGACAAGACCATTTCTACGATTGATCAAGTGAGCTTACCATTGATAACTCAAGGTAAAAAAGATTTTTTGTGTAAACTTCAAGGTACAATAGCTAAACTCAATACTTCCAACTCCTTGAATGAACAAGTTTGTGATGAGAATGTGAGTGATGGCTTGTCTTTAATTGAGCTTAATGATTCTTTACCATGTGTTGATAATGTCATTGTTGAGAGTGCTCATACACTAATTGATCCTTTTGATGACCGAATTGATTCTTCTTGCGAGGTCGATTTGTGTCCACCTAGTGTTGACACTTGTGATTTGGATGATAGTACATTATCATGTGATATGGATGATCAATTTGAGTGTATTGATAATCCACTAGTCGAGGTATCTTGTGATGTGCTTAATGATATTCCGATTAGTGATGATGTGAATGTAGTTGATCATTTGAATGAGAATGAGACCCTACCATTGTTTGATAGATGTGAAAATGAGTCTCTTGGTATTGTCTTTGTGTCAAGTGATGATATGACCCCACCTAGCTCAGGGCTATTCACTAGGATCCAAGCAAAGGTGTTATATCCCGCATTTTTGTACAATTGGATAATTCAAGACAATCGCGGGAAGACTACAAGCAAGGCCCTATTTTTGTTTTGCTTGGCATATGAGTTGCTTATGAAGAAGTTAGAAGCAGGAATATTAAGAAAGGTCAAGGGCATAAAGGGAAATTCGCAATATGATTCGTGGAATTATGGAGGAAGACGAAGGGCAAATTTGGAATTTGGAGAAAAACAATTTTTCATTAGTTGTAAGACCAAAATAATATATGGGCTTGGAAATTAAATGGACCACCTAGTCATCCATATGGTTGGGCTTAGGCCCATAAAGAATTAATTAATGGTATTAAAAGATGAATTAGTCATCTTAATTCCATAACTTTCTAGAGAATTCAAGAGCAAAAAAAAAAAAAAAAAAAAAGAAGGAGCAAAACTCCATAGGCATTTCGGCCAAGGGCAAAATTTTCCAAGGAAATTGACAAAACTTTCCAAGGAAATTGACAAATATTTCTTCAAAAATCATTTCCTACCAATTGAAGGGCCCCTAGTAAGGTGGAGTGGTCTTTGGAGCAAGAAAAGTCCATATTCATAAGTTGGAAATTCAAGCAAGTTGGAGAATCAAAGAAGGAGGTAAGAATTTATACTCTTTTATATGTTATGGATGTATATGTATGTTGTAGTGTACAAAAATGGATGAAATTCATAAGGAATGTGAACATGGGAGTGGTGGCCGTGTGATATATGTGTGTGTGTGGAAATTATGTGCCAAGTATTTTGTTTAGTGTTTGGTTGTTATTGTTGTGAATGTTATGTTGATAATGGAAGTTGAATGATTTTGGAAACGTTGTAGTTGTGTATGCATAATGGTGGCCGTGTGGTGTATATTGTATGTATAGCCGTGTATATGTGTTGAATTATGAAGGAATGGTGAGCAAGTTTTATTTAGTATGTTGGTTGTTGTGTTGTGAACTTTATGTTGCAAATAAAAGCCTAATGAGCTTAGTGAAGTATTAGTAGTTTGAGGCTTGTCTTGGAAGATTATGTAAATTGAAATTATGTCCTTACATGTATGGAAGATAATGATATTAGTATGGTGTTGTTGGAATATATGTTATAAGGTTGTTATCGTTTTTATTGGAGTTGGAAGGTTTTGAAGGAAGTGATAAATTGATTAAGTTGTTATAATATATCTTGGATTGAGTATGGAAATTGTTAGTATGATTGTTGATATTATGATTGATAGTTTGGCCGGGTTGAATTCCCGGATTGTTGTTGATGAGAATTGGCTAAGTTGATCTTTGGGAATCATGTATTTACAGGGGAAGTGCTGCCGAAATTTCGGTAGCCAAGTACTATCTTAAGATTCCAATTCCAAATGTTCCAACCAAAGTTGGTAAATGTGACCAATTTGTAGATTTTGGCGGATTTGCAATTTGAATTTGGAATAGCATAAGGAGCGGAAAGAGGTATGTAAGGCTTCACCCTTCTTTCTATGGCATGTCTTAGACGTAATATGTTGGATGTGAGCCTCGGGGATAACTCTACCCTCCGGAATCCGCGCCTAAAGTTTCCCCTTTTTCATTCAGAAGAATTGAATTAAAAATTGTGTAAAATGTTGGAAGAACTTCCTAAACCTCTAGAACTCGCATAAATAGGACCCGACTACCCTAAATCCCTCACAAGTAATGCCATGACAGGTAATATATGTAAATTTGGTACGCCGCCTCATTTGACCCGAGGTGGGCCCATTGTTCCCGGATTTTCCTTATTGTTCCGCTTGACTTACTTGAAGCTGAATCCTAAAGAAACCTTCGATCCTTATTCCATTACCAAATGACAAGTACTATACCTATCCCAACGAGAATACTTCTATGACGATAATGATAACGATGATATTAGAAAAGAGGATATGCCTACCATAAGTATGACTAGAATGATTCCATGACCAAGATTTCTAAGCAAAGGATTCAATGTGAATACGAAGGTGACTAACTAGTTCTTGATCCTTATCTCTATTTCTTAGCTATGACACTATTTCCTAAGGATTTCAAAGCCTATGAATTGACGTCTATGATGCCTGTGATTTCCTACTACGTTTTTCTTCTAGTACTATTCTTCGCTGGTAGTCTCGCCTTAAAATACTCGTTCCTTCAAGGTGAGACAAAGCGGTCACGGTTATTCCATAATGCAATCGGAGGTCACCGACCTTACGTCACTCCGATGGATATATGATTTTCTTTGGGCTCTCTTGCATGCTTATATGATATATATATATATATATATATATATATATATAAGGTATGAAATATGAATATAAACATGGGGTGGGGCGAAGGGATACATGGGAATGGGAAGGGAAACATGTTTCACTGCCACCTGGTCAGCTGGCTTATCATCCCGGACGCGGGATATAAATATATATATGGGCGAGCCGATGTATTTCGGCGCAATGTGGGCGAGCCGACATTGTTCGTTGCTATGATATTACATAATATACTATGATATGCTATGACATGTTACACTGTGAAATAAGCTCTATTTTCTATGAATATGAAAAAGAAATGTTTTCAAAAGATAGCCAAGCATGCATGGTATCCGGCCTGAAAGGGCAGTCCTATGTACAGGTTACTTTCTTGTCTTATTATATGTCTACGACCCCATGATATTGGTAATCATAATCTATGTTCCTGTTTGTATTAATTTCCATGCCTTACATACTCGGTACACTATTCGTACTGACGTCCCTTCTTGTGGACTCTGCGTTTAATGCCGCGCAGGTCAGCAGGTAGACGGACCTGATTTCTAGGAGTTCTATCAGCGGTTATCGGCAGCGCTCCAGTTGTCCCGGAGCCTCAGTTTCTTGGTACTATTTTGTGTATATATGTTCGGGCACGGCAGTACTCGGCCCTTCCTATGTATATGTATACTATGTTTAGAGGCTCGTAGACAGATATGTACAGTTAGATGTTTTGTACTTTTGATGGTCCTAGTCGCTGTATACTGTGCTAGTAAAGCTTATTAGCCTATGTTTATAGGTATGCTCCTAATGTTAACGTTTAGTAAACAAGAAAAATATATGGTATAGTTCATACGGCCCGCTCAGTAATACAGGTAAGATGATAGATAAGGGGTGCTCGGTACAAGTATCGGGTACCCGTCGCGGCCCTAGTTGGGTCGTGACAGAAGTGGTATCAGAGCAGTTTGGTCCTAGGGGTTTGTCTACGAGCCGTGTCCAGTAGAATCCTGTTTATGGGTGTGTAGCGCGCCACACTTATAGACAGGAGGCTGCAGGGCATTTAGGAAATATGACCTTCTTTGCACTCTAGATCGTGCAATAGAGCTGTGTTACCAGGCTTCCTTGTTCTTTACTTAATTCTATGTTACGGTTTCAGTAATGCCGAAGAGAGGGAAGACTACGGCGGCCCAGAAAGGCAAGTTGGCGGCTAGAAGCAGAGTTGAACGGGAGCCAGAAGAAGACGAGTCGTATAATGAAGCTCCCCCTCAGACTCCTCCTGCTTCCCCTATATCAGCAGAGCAGGAAAGAGTTCCAGCTCCAGCACCTCCAGCTCCACCGCCAGCAGCTCCGGGCCAGCAGATGACAGAGGCCATCCAGCTATTGACTCAGCTAGTTGCCGCACAGGTCCAGCGGCAAGATGTAGACCCGGAGACAGGGTGGTGAGTGCAAGGGCTCGTGACTTTATTACCCTGAAACCTCCGGAGTTTTATGGATCGAAACCGGAGGAGGACCCGCAGAGTTTTATAGACGAGATGCTGAGGACACTGAGAATCATACATGCCTCGGATACAGAGTCAGTGGAATTGGCTTCATAGAGATTGCGGGATGTAGCAGTTATGTGGTATAGTAGTTGGATATCTTCGAGGGGAGCAAATGCGCCTCCCCCGGTTTGGCAGGAGTTCACTGAGGCATTTCTGCGACATTTTCTACCACCGGAGGTTCGACGGGCTCGAGCTGATATGTTCTTGAACCTTAGACAGGGAAATATGAGCGTCCGAGAATACAGTCTTCGTTTCAACTCGTTAGCCAGGTATGCCCCAGCCATGAGAGCTAATATGGGAGATCACGTGCACCGGTTTGTAAGTGGGCTGGGGCCACATTTAGTCAAGGAGTGCTTGACGGCTTCACTCCAGGATGGGATGACTATTACTCGTATCTAGGCCCACGCCCAAAACCTGGAGGAACAGTATCAGTTGCAGAGAGGGGAGCGTTATCCAGATAGGGGTTCCAGAAAAAGGGGTAGATTTTCCGGGACTAGAAGCGAGTACAGAGGGGAGCAGGCACAGGGGCAATCTAGGTATTCAGGCCAATCAGTGGCCAGTGCGCCACCCCGATTTGCGGATGGGGGATTTGGTCGCTCTACTTATTCGGGACCAGATCAGGGTACTAGAGCTTCGGGGTCCCACTATAGAGCTGATTCCAGCAGGACAGGGCAACCCCCACCACGGTGTGCTCGGTGTGGCAGGCCACATTCTGGACAGTGTTACCGGGATACAGGTGCATGTTATGCCTGCGGACGGACCGACCATTTGATGCGAGATTGTCCGCTAAGGAATGAGGGAAGTAGAGCCCAACCCGCCGGGTCAGCAGTGGGTTCGTCACCGTCTGTGCGCCCTCCGGGACAGGCCTCCCAGGCTCCAACAGGTCGTGGTCGAGGCAGAGGAGGGGCATCCAGTTCAGCCGGCCCTCCGCACCGTATATACGCATTGGCAGGAGGACGGGATCCTGAACCTTCCGCAGATGCGGCCACAGGTACACTTTCGGCATTTTCTACGATGTGTGGGTGTTAAGTTGAACTGGATTTTTCTTTATCATGCACTGTTCCTTGTACTACTGAACGTATTATGAATTCGGGAAATCTAGGACTTTTGTAGCCATATACATAGGTAAAATGATGAATATTGGGGATTGCGGAGGTTAGAATTGTAATTAAAAGAAAAGACGTGTTACGCGGGCGTTTTGAAAACTGCTAAGACCCCAACTTGTCCCATATTGTGTGATATAGGTAGTGCGAGGGAGTGGAGGCGAAAATACTAACACTAAGAAAGCGAAATGTATTAAAGTTTCGAGGTTAAGTGTCACGACCCAACCCCGTAGGCCGTGACTAGTGCCCAATCTGGGCACCCAAACACATCCATCAAACGCATTCAAGTATATAACAGAAGCCGACAAGGCTATATTTCAATTTTAGATAATTTCCAGAAAAATTTCGGCAGAGCTTCCTTTGTTTTACAGACTATCCAAATTAACCCTGCGCACAGATAATACCAGCAAAGACCACACAGGGCCAACAAAGCAACATTAAACATATGCGGACCGGCCGCCGCGGCGAATGGGATCGCCCCAAACACAACATATACACGCATCTATACAGAAAGACCCCAACCCACAAACATGTCCACAGACCTCTAAACAGACAGACACAATCATATGACGGGACAGGGCCCCGCCGTACCCATGAACGAACATATATATATATACAGTAGTGACAGACTGTACCAAAAGATGGGCTCTGAATAAAAGAGCTCTCCAAAATAGCAGAATAAGATCCTAAGCGGGCGGATCAGCAAACCTGTCGTCAGTACCTGCGCGGCATGAAAACGCAGCCCCCGAAGAAAGGGGGTCAGTACGAAATATGTACTGAATATGTAAAGCCTGAATTACTGAAACAAAATCATAACTGGTACAGAACGTACAGAAAGTGAGCAGAAAATCCCAAAGTATCAAATACATATTTTCAAAACATGCAGAGTGTGTACAGAAACATATGTCATATCAAATCCGGCCCCTGCCAAGGGACTCGGCAGACAGAACGTGGCCACCCTCCCGACGCTGGTGCCACAACACAGAAGAATCAGAATAGGGGCATAACCCCGTAACATAATATATCATATCAGATGGCCATAGAAAATCATATCAGAACATGTGTACATGACACAGCATACTCCACAAACCCATGTACACGTATACCTTCCCCCTCACATTGAGGCACGGCGAACAATGCAGGGGATTACGCTTGACAACATATCCTGGCCCGGGCTCAGTGTGGGAAACATTGGGGCATCCACGAATGGAGTAGTGAGAGACTAAATGCAATTAAAACATCATAAATATTTTCAGAGACTCAATGAGGCATACCACTGACAAACCAATCCAATGAAATACAGAAGCATAATCTTTCTGAAAATAGTTCCGAGTGCCAAAACAATTTATAAGACTTAATGGAGTATTTAATGCAGTCTTTGTTTAGTAGTTAAAAGAGTAGTCAGAACATTTCTTTCGAAAACTGCTCGAAAACAAGCCTTAAGTACAATAAGGGTAAAACCGGGAATAGTGGGCCCACCTCGGGACAAACAAGGCGGTGGGCTCAAATTACGTATTTTAAGCTTATGGGGTCACCTACGAAGGTTCTACGGACATTCTAAAACCTTTCAAATAGTTTGGGGAAAGTTTGCATATTTTTCAAGAAAGCATACAAAAAGGGTTCAATTCTATTGAACGAAAATGTGACAGTTTCAGACGCGGATTCCGATGAGCAGAATATTCTCCGAGGCGTAAATCCGATCCTGGTACTTCTAGGACATGCCAAAAAGAAGAATCGGGATAGCTTTACATACCTCTCAAGCTCCTTACGCCTTTCCAAGCTCACTTCCCGTTTCGTCAAAAGTCTGCAAATGGTCATATTTACCAATTGTGAGTTATAGATTCTACGAATTCTACTTAACTCATATATGTCTACTGGAATTTCGGCAGCACCTCCCCTATACATATAGCACCCCCGAGAATTCAACTCGGCCAAAACAATCAACAACATTACAACAACAACAATCATTATAAACACAATATAACTTAACTAGCTATCTTTCCAACACAATGTCATAACCTTCACTTCAACCTTAACTTTCAAACTAATCTCAATGATTTCACATTCATTATCAATCTAGATCACCACAACATAGTTTAGAAGCATTTCATATCGCTTCCTTAAATTATACACACGATATACATAATATACAAACCTTCCGCCAAAGTCATATTTCATCCAAAGCTTCTAATCTTTGGCATACATATTCATAACATGTTTCCAACTTCCAAATCTATCAATGATCATCATAATTTATACCCTAAAAACTTCATTTTCACAATGTCGTAAAATCGTACTAAAACGACATAAACTTCTGCATTCCATTCCAATACAAACTTATATCATTTTATCTTCATTTACATAGCAAGCATCACAACAATACAACTAACACATTAAACAAAATTAATTCATTCCCATTCCAACTCCAATATACCACACGGCCAAATGCTCTTTTTACCAATTCAATTAATTTCATTCAACTTTCATTTCCAATGTGAATTCCATCCTACACACAACTAGAATACAACATAAATTTCAACTCATTTCACTTACACATTGACACACACACACGGCCACATTCTATATTCCATACCCACTTTGCAAACTTCCATTTTTCCATACAATCAACTCATTCCCACATACTACAACACAACCAAAACTTCATAACACAATAATAAGGGATAAATTCTTACCTTCTTACTCAATCTTCTTCACTTGACTATATGATCAAATTGATGAACCAAGGGCTCCTTCCTCCAAGACAACTACACCAAGTTGAGAAGGGACCTTGAATTAGTAGGAATTCAACAAGAGAAAAATTTTAGGAGCAATATTTTGGTGGGTGATTTTTCCCTAGCTCACCCGAAACGCCTCTTCTTTTGTTCTTGTTCTTTGCTTTGTTTTGTTCTTTCTAATTTTTTGAACTTTCTAAAGGGGTATGACTCATATAATTTTAACACATGGAAAATTAATTGGGGCCATGGGTTTGGGCCATAGTTGGCCGGCCACCCTTCAAAATAATGGGCCTCATTTGTTTCTCATTTTACAAGCCCAAAGACTTGTGAATCAATTTTTTTGTAATTCCCGAAACTACTTTCCGAAATTTCAATTTTTGCCCTTAGCCTTCCCCGACACTTTCACATTAATATTCTTTCACAAACAACTCATGTGCTAGATGTAATCAATTATGACTTTATTTCATACAAGTCAAGATTATTTCTAATTTTCCAAATGTGCGAAAACACGGGATATAACATCCTCCCCCCCTTTAGAACATTCGTCCTCGAATGTTAAATTAATCTTATAGGGTCTGAAAATACCTTGGGGGAGTTTCTGTTTATAGACAGCACATATGACACTCATTCATTGTTGAAATAGAATTAAACAAGGATTCAAGATTACCTGTGGGCATAGGGAACAAATGGGGATATTTCTTCTTCATTTCCTCTTCGGCCTCCCAGGTCATTTCCTCCCTATTATTGTTCCGCCACAGCACCTTAACAGAAGCTACATCTTTGTTTCGGAGCTTTCTTACCTGGCGGTCCAAAATGGCTACGGGCTGCTCCTCGTAAGATAACTGCTCCGTCACCTGAATGTCATCCGCAGGAAATATTCTGGAGGGATCACCGATACACTTGCGGAGCATAGATACATGAAATACCGGATGTACCGCTTCCAAATGAGATGGCAGATCTAACTCATAGGCGACATTTCCAATTTTCCACACAATCAGATAAGGCCCAATATAACGCGGACTAAGCTTACCCTTTATGCCGAACCGCATTACGCCTTTCATAGGCGATACCTTCAGAAATACCCAATCACCAACCTGGAATTCCAAAGGACGACGCCGTTTATCAGCGTATGATTTCTGTCGACTCTGGGCTGCCAATAGTCGCTCCCAGCTAAGTTTCACCTTATCAACTGTCTGCTGGATCATCTCTGGGCCGATTAACTCTGTCTCGCCAATATCAAACCAGCCGATAGGTGACCTGCATTTCCTACCATATAAAGCCTCGTACGGAGCCATCTGGATGCTGGAATGGTAGTTGTTATTATAAGAAAATTCAATCAATGGCAAGTGATCCTCCTAGCTACCTCTGAAATCAATAACACAGGCCCGCAACATATCTTCAAGCGTCTGGATAGTGCGCTCGGCCTGTCCGTCACTCTGAGGATGAAAAGATGTGCTCAGACTCAGCTGAGTCCCTAATCCTTCCTGAAAAGATCTCCAGGAGTTCGCGGTGAACTGGGCACCTCTGTCAGTGATAATAGATATAGGAACTCCATGAAGTCGCACAATTTCTTTAATATAAAGCTTGGCATAATCCTCAGCGGAGTAAGTAGTTCTGACGGGGAGAAAATGGGCTGATTTTGTCAGCCTATCAACAATAACCTAGATGGAATCATACTTCCGTGGAGTGCGAGGCAAACCTGTAATGAAGTCCATATTAATGATCTCCCACTTCCACGTCGGAATTTCCATTTCCTGCAACAGTCCACCCGGTTTCTGATGTTCAATCTTGACCTGCTAACAATTTGGGCACTGAGCGACGAACTCTGCGATATCCCGTTTCATACCATCCCACCAGTATAGGCATCTAAGATCATGGTACATCTTCGTAGACCCAGGATGAACAGAATAGCGAGCATAGTGTGCCTCGCCCATAACCTGCTGCCGTAGCCCCGCAATATCAGGTACACACAACCTGCCTCTGTATAGTAAGGTTCCGTCTGGTGTAAACTCGAACAAAGTCTTTTCCTTTTCATGGGTTGTGTCTCTGTACCGAGCTAAAACAGGATCTTCATATTGGTGCCGCTTAATATCTTCCATAATGGATGATTCAGAAGCCCCTCGGACAGAAATCCGCGTACCCCCAGAATCGGCTAGACGAACCCCAAGATTAGCCAGCTGATGAATATCACGTACTATCTCTTTCCTGTCTGGCTGTAAATCTGCTAAACTGCCCATAGATTTCTGGCTGAGTGCATCTGCAACAACATTAGCCTTACCCGGATGATACAAAATATCCACATCATAGTCTTTCAGGAGCTCCAGCCACCTCCGCTGTCGCAAATTAAGCTCTTTCTGCTTAAAAATATACTGGAGACTCTTATGATCTGTATAGATATCAACATGAACGCCATATAAATAATGTCTCCATATCTTCAGAGCATGAATCACCGCTGCAAGCTCCAGATCGTGGGTAGGATAATTCTTTTTATGTTTTTTGAGCTGTCGGGAAGCATAGGCTATAACTCTGCCGTGCTGCATCAATACACAGCCTAACCCCACACCAGAAGCATCACAATAGATAATATACCCGTCTGGTCCCTCTGGAAGAGTCAGAACTGGAGCTGTAGTCAACTTCTCTTTCAGCAACTGGAAGCTTCGTTCACAAGCATCAGTCCACTAGAACTTGGCTCCCTTCTGAGTTAGCCTTGTCAAAGGCGCTGAAATCGAAGCAAACTTTTCCACAAATCTTCTGTAATATCCTGCTAATCCCAGAAAACTACGTACCTCTGTGGGCGTCGTGGGTCTAGGCCAATTCTTCACGGCCTCAATCTTCTGGGTGTCCACCCGGACACCATCAGCTGCGATAATATGTCCCAAGAGTGCCACTGAAGCCAGCAAGAATTCACATTTAGAAAATTTTGCATATAATTTCTGATATCGAAACACCCCGAGTACCGCTCTTAGATGATCTGCGTGCTCTGCCTCGGACCGAGAATAAACCAGAATATCATCGATGAATACAATTACGAACATATCCAAGAACGGCCTGAATACCCGATTCATTAAATCCATGAATACCGCAGGAGCATTAGTCAGCCCAAAAGACATAACCCTGAATTCATAATGCCCATATCTGGTTCGGAATGCTGTCTTAGGAATATCAGCTTCTCGTACCCGTACCTGGTGATAGCCTGACCGAAGATCTATCTTCGAAAAATATTTGGCGCCCTGCAACTGATCAAACAAATCATCAATTCTGGGGAGGGGGTATTTATTCTTTATGGTTACCTTATTCAGCTGCCGATAATCGATACACATACGCAGCGACCCGTCTTTGTTAGGCACAAATAATACCGGAGCTCCCCAAGGCAAAGTACTGGGTCTGATGAAGCCTTTTTCTAACAGATCCTTCAACTGCTCTTTCAATTCTGCCGGTGCCATTCTGTACGGGGGGATAGATATAGGCTGAGTGTCTGGAAGCAAATCAATAGTAAAATCTATCTCCCGCTCTGGAGGAAGGCCTGGAAACTCATCTGGGAATTCATTAACCACGGCAACTGACTGAAGAGTCGGCGTTTCTGCTTTCAAGTCTTGTACCCTAACAAGATGATAAATGTAACCTTTTCTGATCATCTTCCGCGCCTTAAGGTATGAAATAAACTTACCTTTCGGCGATGCAGTATTACCTTCCCATTCTATAACTGGCTCCCCAGGAAACTGGAAACGAACTACCTTATTTTGGCAGTCAACATTAGCATAACAGGAGGCTAGCCAGTCCATTCCCATAATAACATCAAATTCAATCATATCTAACTCCACCAGATCTGCCTTAGTATCTCGGCCGCATATAATTACAGAACAGTCTTTATATACCTGTTTCGCTACAATAAAGTCCCCGATCGGTGTAGCTACCTCAAATGGCTCGGACGTTATACCAATTTTACTAGCGACAAGAGGCGAAATATACGACAAAGGCGAACCTGGATCAATCAATGCATACACAGACCGATAGAAGACCAATAATGTACCTGTAACGACATTAGGCGATGCCTCCTGGTCCTGGCGGCTGGCCAAAGCATAAATGCGGTTCGAAGGACCGCTAGTACCCGAAGCTCCACCACGACCTCTGCCGCGACCCACCGGTGCTGATGTACCCGGCCCAGTAGGGCGCATAGCCACTGATGAAGATGATGACCCGGCGGCTGATCCGGTAGGCTGCGCTGCACCACCCGAACTACCCTTATACGGGCAATCTCTCACAGAATGGCCCTGACGGCCACAAGAAAAACATGCACCGGTGGCTCTGTAGCACTCTCCCGGATTGTATCTGCCACAATAAGAACACTGAGGCCTAGGTGGCCTCGTCTGACCAGAACCCCTATCTGTCCGCGAACCTGAAGCCCTGGAGCTCTGGCCTGCTCCTGAATAACCTGGGCTATTAAATCTGCGACCTGTAGGCTGTGGAGGTGCGCTCTGTGCCGGCTGGGATGGATATCTGCTAGGCTGCTGCTGCTGCTGAGGCTGTCTGCCCCGAAAATCTCCAGAATAGCCAGATGATCTGGCCCTCTTGGGCTGCCTCCGATCCTGGCTCCTGTCAGGCTGACGCTCCCTATGCCGGTCCTCCATGCCCTGGGCGTGCGCCTGAATCCGGGCAATATCCATGCCGGGCTGAGCGGCCAATACCAAGCAGTTGTCGACAAAATAACGGTCCAACCCCATAATATACCTGTGCATCCTGTCAGCCATAGTAGCTACCACGGCAGGTGCATATCGGGCCAATGAGTGGAACTCCATACTGTACTCTCGAACACTGCGGCCCCTCTGTCTCAGCAATAAGAATCTGTCAGCCCTGGTCCGCCGTAACTCCGGAGGCAGAAAATGGCTAAGAAAAGCCTGAGAAAAATCATCCCAAACTGCTGGGGGAGCGCAGTCGCCTCTGGATAACTCCCATGACTCATACCAATTAGCCGCTACATCATACAACCGGTACGAAGCCAATGTGACTGACTCTGTCGCGGAAGCATTAATCAAATGTAAGGTGCGCCGCATCTTCCTGATAAACTCCTCAGGATCCTCCTCGGGCTTTGTCCCGAAGAACTCTGGAGGGCCACAGGTCAAGAACTCACGAGCTCTCGAACTGTCACGCCTGCCTGCTCGGTCACCTCCCAATCCGTGCCCCTGAACCTGTCCCGCCACAAGTCTGGTCAATAGCTGGACTGCCTCTCTCATAGTCTGATCCTCAGTCCCTGGCCGTGGAGCTGGAGGCTCAGGTACTGGAATCTCGGGAGATGGCGGTGGAGCCGCCCCTCGACCTGCAGCTGCTGCTGCTCCAATCTCCTCTACGTGTGGCGGTATGGAAGAGCCCTCTGCCGGAGGCAAAATATCAGGAGCAATATGTGCATGGGCCCTGGTAACCCTCTGGGCCCGACTAGTCTCTCCCGCAGCCGCTGCCTTGGCCTTTTGGGCCGCTGTCGCCTTTTTTGAAGGCATAACTGCAAATGTAACAATTCGTTAGGGAGGAGTCATCCTGATAACACAGCTCTATCGCACGATCTAAGACAGAAAGAAGGGTAGTATCCTAAATGTCCTGTAGCCTCCAGTTTATAGGTGTGGTGCACAACACACCGATAAACAAGACTCTACTAGACACGGTCTGTAGACATTCCGAGGACGAACCGCTCTGATACCACTTTTGTCACGACCCAACCCCGTAGGCCGTGACTAGTGCCCAATATGGGCACCCAAACACATCCATCAAACGCATTCAAGTATATAACAGAAGCCGACAAGGCTATATTTCAATTTTAGATAATTTCCATAAAAATTTTGGCAGAGCTTCCTTTGTTTTACAGACTATCCAAATTAACCCTGCGCACAGATAATACCAGCAAAGACCACACAGGGCCAACAAAGCAATATTAAACATATGCGGACCGGCCGCCGCGGCGAATGTGATCACCCCAAACACAACATATACACGCATCTATACAGAAAGACCCCAACCCACAAACATGTCCACAGACCTCTAAACAGACCGACAGAATCATATGACGGGACAGGGCCCCGCCGTACCCATGAACGAACATATATATATACAGTAGTGACAGACTGTACCAAAAGATGGGCTCTGAATAAAAGAGCGCTCCAAAATAGCAGAATAAGATCCTAAGCGGGCGGATCAGCAAACCTGTCGTCAGTACCTGCGAGGCATGAAAACGCAGCCCTCGAAGAAAGGGGGTCAGTACGAAATATGTACTGAATATGTAAAGCCTGAATTACTGAAACAAAATCATAACTGGTACAGAACGTACAGAAAGTGAGCAGAAAATCCCAAAGTATCAAATACATATTTTCAAAACATGCAGAGTGTGTACAGAAACATATGTCATATCAAATCCGGCCCCTGCCAAGGGACTCGGCAGACAGAATGTGGCCACCCTCCCGACGGTGGTGCCACAACACAGAAGAATCAGAATAGGGGCATAACCCCGTAACATAATATATCATATCAGATGGCCATAGCAAATCATATCAGAACATGTGTACATGGCACAGCATACTCCACAAACCCATGTACACGTATACCTGCCCCCTCACATCGAGGCACGGCGAACAATGCAGGGGATTACGCTTAACAACATATCCTGGCATGGGCTCAGTGTGGGAAACATTGGGGTATCCACGAATGGAGTAGTGAGAGACTAAATGCAATTAAAACATCATAAATATTTTCAGAGACTCAATGAGGCATACCACTGACAAACCAATCTAATGAATTACAGAAGCATAATCTTTCTGAAAATCATTCCGAGTGCCAAAGCAATTTATAAGACTTAATGGAGTATTTAAAGCAGTCTTTGTTTAGTAGTTAAAAGAGTAGTCAGAACATTTCTTTCGAAAACTGCTCGAAAACAAGCCTTAAGTACAATAAGAGTAAAACCGGGAATAGTGGGCCCACCTCGGGACAAACAAGGCGGTGGGCTCAAATTACGTATTTTAAGCTTATGGGGTCACCTACGAAGGTTCTACGAACATTCTAAAACCTTTCAAATAGTTTGGGGAAAGTTTGCATATTTTTCAAGAAAGCATACACAAAGGGTTCAATTCTATTGAACGAAAATGTGATAGTTTCAGACGCGGATTCCGATGAGCAGAATATTCTCCGAGGCGTAAATCCGATCCTGGTACTTCTAGGACATGCCAAAAATAAGAATCGGGATAGCTTTACATACCTCTCAAGCTCCTTACGCCTTTCCAAGCTCACTTCCCGTTTCGTCAAAAGTCTGCAAATGGTCATATTTACCAATTGTGAGTTATAGATTCTACGAATTCTACTTAACTCATATATGTCTACCGAAATTTCGGCAGCACCTCCCCTATACATATAGCACCCCTGAGAATTCAACTCGGCCAAAACAATCAACAACAACCCAATCAACAACATTACAACAACAACAATCATTATAAACACAATATAACTTAACTAGCTATCTTTCCAACACAATGTCATAACCTTCACTTCAACCTTTACTTTCAAACTAATCTCAATGATTTCACATTCATTATCAATCTAGATCACCACAACATAGTTTAGAAGCATTTCATATCGTTTCCTTAAATTATACACACGATATACATAATATACAAACCTTCCGCCAAAGTCATATTTCATCCAAAGCTTCTAATCTTTGGCATACATATTCATAACATGTTTCCAACTTCCAAATCTATCAATGATCATCATAATTTATACCCTAACAACTTCATTTTCACAATGTCGTAAAATCGTACTAAAACGACATAAACTTCTGCATTCCATTCCAATACAAACTTATATCATTTTATCATCATTTACATAGCAAGCATCACAACAACACAACTAACACATTAAACAAAATTAATTCATTCCCATTCCAACTCCAATATACCACACGGCCAAATGCTCTTTTTACCAATTCAATCAATTTCATTCAACTTTCATTTCCAATGTGAATTCCATCCTACACACAACTAGAATACAACATAAATTTCAACTCATTTCACTTACACATTGACACACACACACGGCCACATTCTATATTCCATACCCACTTTGCAAACTTCCATTTTTCCATACAATCAACTCATTCCCACATACTACAACACAACCAAAACTTCATAACACAATAATAAGGGATAAATTCTTGCCTTCTTACTCAATCTTCTTCACTTGACTATATGATCAAATTGATGAACCAAGGGCTCCTTCCTCCAAGACAACTACACCAAGTTGAGAAGGGACCTTGAATTAGTAGGAATTCAACAAGAGAAAATTTTTAGGAGCAATATTTTGGTGGGTGATTTTTCCCTAGCTCACCCGAAACCCCTCTTCTTTTGTTCTTGTTCTTTGCTTTGTTTTGTTCTTTCTAATTTCTTGAACTTTCTAAAGGGGTATGACTCATATAATTTTAACACATGGAAAATTAATTGGGGCCATAGGTTTGGGCCATAGTTGGCCGGCCACCCTTCAAAATAATGGGCCTCATTTGTTTCTCATTTTACAAGCCCAAAGACTTGTGAATCAATTTTTTTGTAATTCCCGAAACTACTTTCCGAAATTCCAATTTTTGCCCTTAGCCTTCCCCGACACTTTCACATTAATATTCTTTCACAAACAACTCATGTGCTAGATGTAATCAATTATGACTTTATTTCATACAAGTCAAGATTATTTCTAATTTTCCAAATGTGCGAAAACACGGGATATAACATTAAGCGTGCTAAGGCGGGAGGATGGGTGACCCCCTGGGAAATATGCTGAAAATTTCATAAATGTGGGAACAAGAGACGAATGTGAAATTAGGTAGCCTAATGCAAATTAGAGTGTGTGGAGTTGTCAGAAACCCTATAGAAGACATGTAGGCTGAGACGGACTAGACTAGCAGAAGGGGACTTATTAACGCAGGGCCAGCGTTTGGAGCTACCTCAATTGACCTACGACATAAAGGTACCCTAAGCTCCTAAAAGGGATATGTTAAGCGGCATGTGAGATGTCTACGAAGGAGACATCCCCGAAGTATTGTGATACACTATGAGGCAAGTTTAACATTCGAGGACAAATGTTCTAAAGGGAGGGAGGATGTTATATCCCGCATTTTTGTACAATTGGATAATTCAAGACAATCGCGGGAAGACTACAAGCAAGGCCCTATTTTTGTTTTGCTTGGCATATGAGTTGCTTATGAAGAATTTAGAAGCAGGAATATTAAGAAAGGTCAAGGGCATAAAGGGAAATTCTCAATATGATTCGTGGAATTATGGAGGAAGACAAAGGGAAAATTTGGAATTTGGAGAAAAACAATTTTTCATTAGTTGTAAGACCAAAATAATATATGGGCTAGGAAATTAAATGGACCACCTAGTCATCCATATGGTTGGGCTTAGGCCCATAAAGAATTAATGAATGGTATTAAAATATGAATTAGTAATCTTAATTCCATAACTTTCTAGAGAATTCAAGAGCAAAAAAAAAAAGAAGGAGCAAAACTTCACAGGCATTTCGGCCAAGGGAAAATATTTCCAAGGAAATTGACAAAAATTTCTTCAAAAAACATTTCCTACCAATTGAAGGGCCCCTAGTAAGGTGGAGTGGTCTTTGGAGCAAGAAAAATCCATATTCATAAGTTGGAAATTCAAGCAAGTTGGAGAATCAAAGAAGGAGGTAAGAATTTATACTCTTTTATATGTTATGGATGTATATGTATGTTGTAGTGTACAAAAATGGATGAAATTCATAAGGAATGTGAACATGGGAGTGGTGGCCGTGTGATATATGTGTGTGTGTGGAAATTATGTGCCAAGTATTTTGTTTAGTGTTTGGTTGTTATTGTTGTGAATGTTATGTTGATAATGGAAGTTGAATGATTTTGGAAAGGTTGTAGTTGTGTATGCATAATGGTGGCCGTGTGGTGTATATTGTATGTATAGCCGTGTATATGTGTTGAATTATGAAGGAATGGTGAGCAAGTTTTATTTAGTATGTTGGTTGTTGTGTTGTGAACTTTATGTTGCAAATAAAAGCCTAATGAGCTTAGTGAAGTATTAGTAGTTGGAGGCTTGTCTTGGAAGATTATGTAAATTGAAATTATGTCCTTACATGTATGGAAGATAATGATATTAGTATGGTGTTGTTGGAATATATGTTATAAGGTTGTTATCGTTTTTATTGGAGTTGGAAGGTTTTGAAGGAAGTGATAAATTGATTAAGTTGTTATAATATATCTTGGATTGAGTATGGAAATTGTTAGTATGGTTGTTGATATTATGATTGATAGTTTGGCCGGGTTGAATTCCCGGATTGTTGTTGATGAGAATTGGCTAAGTTGATCTTTGGGAATCATGTATTTACAGGGGAAGTGCTGCCGAAATTTCGGTAGCCAAGTACTATCTTAAGATTCCAATTCCAAATGTTCTAACCAAAGTTGGTAAATGTGACCAATTTGTAGATTTTGGCGGATTTGCAACTTGAATTTGGAATAGCATAAGGAGCGGAAAGAGGTATGTAAGGCTTCACCCTTCTTTCTATGGCATGTCTTAGACGTAATATGTTGGATGTGAGCCTCGGGGATAACTCTACCCTCCGAAATCCGCGCCTAAAGTTTTCCCTTTTTCATTCAGAAGAATTGAATTAAAAATTGTGTAAAATATTGGAAGAACTTCCTAAACCTCTAGAACTCGCATAAATAGGACCCGACTACCCTAAAACCCTCACAAGTAACGCCATGACAGGTAACATATGTAAATTTGGTACGCCGCCTCATTTGACCCGAGGTGTGCCCATTGTTCCCGGATTTTCCTTATTGTTCCGCTTGACTTACTTGAAGCTGAATCCTAAAGAAACCTTCGATCCTTATTCCATTACCAAATGACAAGTACTATACCTATCGCAACGAGAATACTTCTATGACGATAATGATAACGATGATATTAGAAAAGAGGATATGCCTACGATAAGTATGACTAGAATGATTCCATGACCAAGATTTCTAAGCAAAGGATTCAATGTGAATACGAAGGTGACTAACTAGTTCTTGATCCTTATCTCTATTTCTTAGCTATGACACTATTTCCTAAGGATTTCAAAGCCTATGAATTGACGTCTATGATGCTTGTGATTTCATACTACGTTTTTCTTCTAGTACTATTCTTCGTTGGTAGTCTCGCCTTAAAATACTCGTTCCTTCAAGGTGAGACAAAGCAGTCACGGTTATTCCATAATGCAATCGGAGGTCACCGACCTTACGTCACTCCGATGGATATATGATTTTCTTTGGGCTCTCTTGCATGCTTATATGATATATATATATATAAGCTATGAAATATGAATATAAACATGGGGTGGGGCAAAGGGATACATGGGGATGGGAAGGGAAACATGTTTCACTGCCACCTGGTCAGCTGGCTTATCATCCCGGACGCGGGATGCCCGGACGCGGGATATAAATATATATATGGGCGAGCCGATGTATTTCGGCGCAATGTGGGCGAGCCGACATTGTTCGGTGCTATGATATTACATAATATACTATGATATGCTATGACATGTTACACTGTGAAATAAGCTCTATTTTCTATGAATATGAAAAAGAAATGTTTTCAAAAGACAGCCAAGCATGCATGGTATCCGGCCTGAAAGGGCAGTCCTATGTACAGGTTACTTTCTTGTCTTATTATATGTCTACGACCCCATGAAATTGGTAATCATAATCTATGTTACTGTTTGTATTAATTTCCATGCCTTACATACTCGGTACACTATTCGTACTGACGTCCCTTCTTGTGGACGCTGCGTTTCATGCCGCGCAGGTCAGCAGGTAGACGGACCTGATTTCTAGGAGTTCTAGCAGCGGTTATCGGCAGCGCTCCAGTTGTCCCGGAGCCTCAGTTTCTTGGTACTATTTTGTGTATATATGTTCGGGCACGGCAGTACTCGGCCCTTCCTATGTATATGTATACTATGTTTAGAGGCTCGTAGACAGATATGTACAGTTAGATGTTTTGTACTTTTGATGGTCCTAGTCGCTGTATACTGTGCTAGTAAAGGTTATTAGCCTATGTTTATAAGTATGCTCCTAATGTTAACGTTTAGTAAACAAGAAAAATATATGGTATAGTTCATACGGCCCGCTCAGTAATACAGGTAAGATGATAGATAAGGGGTGCTCGGTACAAGTATTGGGTACCCGTCGCGGCCCTAGTTCGGTCGTGAAAGAAGTGGTATCAGAGCAGTTCGGTCCTAGGGGTTTGTCTACGAGCCGTGTCCAGTAGAGTCCTGTTTATGGGTGTGTAGCGCGCCACACTTATAGACAGGAGGCTGCAGGACATTTAAGAAATATGACCTTCTTTGTACTCTAGATCGTGCAATAGAGCAGTGTTACCAGGCTTCCTTGTTCTTTACTTAATTCTATGTTACGGTTTCAGTAATGCCGAAGAGAGGGAAGACTACGGCGGCCCAGAAGGGCAAGTTGGCGGCTAGAAGCAGAGTTGAACGGGAGCCAGAAGAAGACGAGTCGTATAATGAAGCTCCCCCTCAGACTCCTCCTGCTTCCCCTGTATCAGCAGAGCAGGAAAGAGTTCCAGCTCCAGCCCCAGCACCTCCAGCTCCACCGCCAGCAGCTCCGGGCCAGCAGATGACAGAGGCCATCCAGCTATTGACTCAGCTAGTTGCCGCACAGGTCCAGCAGCAAGATGTAGACCCGGGAGACAGGGCGGTGAGTGCAAGGGCTCGTGACTTTATTACCCTGAAACCTCCAGAGTTTTATGGATCGAAACCGGAGGAGTACCCGCAGAGTTTTATAGACGAGATGCTGAGGACACTGAGAATAATACATGCCTCGGATACAGAGTCAGTGGAATTGGCTTCATACAGATTGCGGGATGTAGCAGTTCTGTGGTATAGTAGTTGGATATCTTCGAGGGGAGCAAATGCCCCTCCCCCGGTTTGGCAGGAGTTCACTGAGGCATTTCTGCGACATTTTCTACCACCGGAGGTTCGACGGGCTCGAGCCGATATGTTCTTGAACCTTAGACAGGGAAATATGAGCGTCCGAGAATACAGTCTTCGTTTCAACTCGTTAGCCAAGTATGCCCCAGCCATGATAGCTAATATGGGAGATCACGTGCACCGGTTTGTTAGTGGACTGGGGCCACATTTAGTCAAGGAGTGCTTGACGGCTTCACTCCAGGATGGGATGACTATTACTCGTATCCAGGCCCATGCCCAAAACCTGGAGGAACAGTATCAGTTGCAGAGAGGGGAGCGTTATCCAGATAGGGGTTCTAGAAAAAGGGGCAGATTTTTCGGGACTAGAAGCGAGTACAGAGGGGGGCAGGCACAGGGGCAATCTAGGTATTCAGGCCAATCAGTGGCCAGTGCGCCACCCCGATTTGCGGATGGGGGATTTGGTCGCTCTACTTATTCGGGACCAGATCAGGGTACTAGAGCTTCGGGGTCCCAGTATAGAGCTGATTCCAGCAGGACAGGGCAACCCCCACCACGGTGTGCTCGGTGTGGCAGGCCACACTCTGGACAGTGTTACCGGGATACAGGTGCATGTTATGCCTGCGGACGGACCAACCATTTGGTGCGAGATTGTCCGCTAAGGAATGAGGGAAGTAGAGCCCAACCCGCCGGGTCAGCAGTGGGTTCGTCACCGTCTGTGCGCCCTCCGGGACAGGCCTCCCAGGCTCCAACAGGTCGTGGTCGAGGCAGAGGAGGGGCATGCAGTTCAGCCGGCCCTCCGCACCGTATATACGCATTGGCAGGATGACGGGATCCTGAACCTTCCGCAGATGCGGCCACAGGTACACTTTCGGCATTTTCTACGATGTGTGGGTGTTAAATTGAACTGGATTTTTCTTTATCATGCACTGTTCCTTGTACTACTGAACTGTCACGACCCAAACCCCGTGGGCCGCGACTGGTACCCTAACTGGGTACCCATACGTACCTACCTGATCGAATTTGAACCATACAGATTTTTTTTTTTGTGTCAAAACAGAAGTACAGAAATAGGCCGATACAAATACGGCACGCGCGTAACATACGTACATATACACATATACCGGAACATACGGACATTTACAAGTAAGCCGATAAGGCTAACATACAGATGAAACCCGTAACCCACACACCTATCTACAGACCTCTACAGACATACAGAATCATATGACGGGACAGGGCCCCGCCGTACCCAGAATATACAGACATACGGAGTACACAAAGACAAAAGATATATACCAAAAGATATGCTCCGGGTCAAAGGAGCTCTTCAGGTAGCAGAGTCAGAAACCTACGCTGGCGGCGTCTCACCTGGCGCTTCTGTACCTGCGGGCATGTAGCGCAGCCCCCGGATGACCGGGGGTCAGTACAAAAAAATGTACCGAGTATGTAAAGCAGAAATATATGTATCAAACATAATGATGATCTGGACCGGAAACACAGAATCGTAATTAGACAGGCAGATAATCCGGACAGACATACAGAAATATAACCAGTCGGACAGATAATCCAGACGGACACACAGAAATATAACCAGTCGGACAGATAATCCGGACGGACATACAGAAGCGTAAATCGTGCCGACAGACAGAATCACACATGAGTACAGGAACGTGGTCGCCACTCCTGCCATTGGCACCACAATACGTCAGATATCAGAAATTATTCTCCGACCTCCGTCACACATCATAACATAACCACGGTACCCGGGGGCGGACAGATAACACAGCACCCCGAGCCCGGACACATCATGCTTCGTAATATACCCTCGGTAACCGGGGACGAACATATAACACAGTACCCCGGAACCGGACACATCATACTTCGGAATTCACATATAGGGCTCGGCGGCCCACCGCACGATATACGTACCGGCCCGGGATCCGGTGAAAAGGAGTCATAACATGTGCACGAACTGATTAAAACGAAACCACGTACATACAAATCGTCATACAGACTCAACAGAACAGAAGTAGGCCAACTGGCCGATCGAACCAAAGTATCCGGACAATTTTTCAGACTACGCGCCTACACGACACTTGGGGAGGCACGACAAATTATAACCAGAATCAGATTTTTCAGATGTCAAAGGTTATTTTGTGGGATTTACATAGACACAGTCATATCGTGAGCAGAATAGTCGTCCAGATGTCTTCTAAGAAAATCGGGCAAAACTAAAGTAATTAAGACCATACAGAAGGTATCGGGCCTTGTGGGCCCGCCTCGGGTCAACTCGAGGCGACATATGTAAATTACCGATAGTAGACCTTATGAGGTCATCCATAATCATCTGGAAGTGTTCCGACTCCGTATGGGAAGGTTGTAGTGTACAAAAATGGATGAAATTCATAAGGAATGTGAACATGGTAGTGGTGGCCGTGTGATATATGTGTGTGTGTGGAAATTATGTGCCAAGTATTTTGGTTAGTGTTTGGTTGTTATTGTTGTGAATGTTATGTTGATAATGGAAGTTGAATGATTTTGGAAAGGTTGTAGTTGTGTATGCATAATGGTGGCCGTGTGGTGTATATTGTATGTATAGCCGTGTATATGTGTTGAATTATGAAGGAATGGTGAGCAAGTTTTATTTAGTATGTTGGTTGTTGTGTTGTGAACTTTATGTTGCAAATAAAAGCCTAATGAGTTTAGTGAAGTATTAGTAGTTGGAGGCTTGTCTTGGAAGATTATGTAAATTGAAATTATGTCCTTACATGTATGGAAGATAATGATATTAGTATGGTGTTGTTGGAATATATGTTATAAGGTTGTTATCGTTTTTATTGGAGTTGGAAGGTTTTGAAGGAAGTGATAAATTGATTAAGTTGTTATAATATATCTTGGATTGAGTATGGAAATTGTTAGTATGGTTGTTGATATTATGATTGATAGTTTGGCTGGGTTGAATTCTCGGATTGTTGTTGATGAGAATTGGCTAAGTTGATCTTTGGGAATCATGTATTTACAGGGGAAGTGCTGCCGAAATTTCGGTAGCCAAGTACTATCTTAAGATTCCAATTCCAAATGTTCCAACCAAAGTTGGTAAATGTGACCAATTTGTAGATTTTGGCGGATTTGGAACTTGAATTTGGAATAGCATAAGGAGCGGAAAGAGGTATGTAACGCTTCACCCTTCTTTCTATGGCATGTCTTAGACGTAATATGTTGGATGTGAGCCCCGGGGATAACTCTACCCTCCGGAATCCGTGCCTAAAGTTTCCCCTTTTTCATTTAGAAGAATTGAATTAAAAATTGTGTAAAATGTTGGAAGAACTTCCTAAACCTCTAGAACTCGCATAAATAGGACCCGACTACCCTAAAACCCTCACAAGTAACGCCATGACAGGTAACATATGTAAATTTGGTACGCCGCCTCATTTGACCCGAGGTGGGCCTATTGTTCCCGGATTTTCCTTATTGTTCCGCTTGACTTACTTGAAGCTGAATCCTAAAGAAACCTTCGATCCTTATTCCATTACCAAATGACAAGTACTATACCTATCCCAACGAGAATACTTCTATGACGATAATGATAACGATGATATTAGAAAAGAGGATATGCCTACGATAAGTATGACTAGAATGATTCCATGACCAAGATTTCTAAGCAAAGGATTCAATGTGAATACGAAGGTGACTAACTAGTTCTTGATCCTTATCTCTATTTCTTAGCTATGACACTATTTCCTAAGGATTTCAAAGCCTATGAATTGACGTCTATGATGCCTGTGATTTCATACTACGTTTTTCTTCTAGTACTATTCTTCGTTGGTAGTCTCGCCTTAAAATACTCGTTCCTTCAAGGTGAGAGAAAGCGGTCACGGTTATTCCATAAGGCAATCGGAGGTCACCGACCTTACGTCACTCCGATGGATATATGATTTTCTTTGGGCTCTCTTGCATGCTTATATGATATATATATATATATATATATATATATATAAGCTATGAAATATGAATATAAACATGGGGTGGGGCGAAGGGATACATGGGGATGGGAAGGGAAACATGTTTCACTGCCACCTGGTCAGCTGGCTTATCATCCCGGACGCGGGATGCCCGGACGCGGGATATAAATATATATATGGGCGAGCCGATGTATTTCGGCGCAATGTGGGCAAGCCGACATTGTTCGGTGCTATGATATTACATAATATACTATGATATGCTATGACATGTTACACTGTGAAATAAGCTCTATTTTCTATGAATATGAAAAAGAAATGTTTTCAAAAGACAGCCAAGCATGCATGGTATCCGGCCTGAAAGGGCAGTCCTATGTACAGGTTACTTTCTTGTCTTATTATATGTCTACGACCCCATGATATTGGTAATCATAATCTATGTTCCTGTTTGTATTAATTTCCATGCCTTACATACTCGGTACACTATTCGTACTGACGTCCCTTCTTGTGGACGCTTCGTTTCATGCCGCGCAGGTCAGCAGGTAGACGGACCTGATTTCTAGGAGTTCTATCAGCGGTTATCGGCAGCGCTCCAGTTATCCCGGAGCCTCAGTTTCTTGGTACTATTTTGTGTATATATGTTCGGGCACGGCAGTACTCGACCCTTCCTATGTATATGTATACTATGTTTAGAGGCTCGTAGACAGATATGTACAGTTAGATGTTTTGTACTTTTGATGGTCCTAGTCGCTGTATACTGTGCTAGTAAAGGTTATTAGCCTATGTTTATAAGTATGCTCCTAATGTTAACGTTTAGTAAACAAGAAAAATATATGGTATAGTTCATACGGCCCGCTCAGTAATACAGGTAAGATGATAGATAAGGGGTGCTCGGTACAAGTATTGGGTACCCGTCGCGGCCCTAGTTGGGTCGTGACAAAAGGAGCTTCAAGACCTTCAAGCTCTATTCATGAAGAAGGAAGCATTTGGGGAGCTAGAAGAGAAGATCTCAAGAGTCTACAACATTTGGAAGGTGGCTTGGGAAGATTTGGAGAAGACATCTCAAAGTTGCTAAAAGTGCAAGAGGGACATTTTTGCAAACTGTGGGCGTTTGATGTAAATCTCAACCAAGAATGCAATTCAAGGTCAAGAGTTTAATTGGAGGCCACATTTTCAAGTTCTTTAGTCATCTAGATGGTTGAAGACCCAAGTTGGGGGTAATTTTGCAAAGAGCCACTTTTGGGCCTTTGTTGTAAAGCCCTAGACTATAAATAGGAGACTTGTCTCATTTTCATTCCCTTAGCTTGAATATTGATGAAATTGAGTGTATTAGATTGTTAAGTAGTTTTTAGCTAATATAGATTGTTTGGCTTAATTAACTTAGTGTGATTTCTTAGTTGTGCCTTGAATTACTTTCCATTGAATTTGCCTAGGATTGCTTCGTGGATTGTTGAGTCAATTCATGAAATTCAAATTGCTTAGGTTTTTAGGATTTTGATTCCAATTGAAAGGGGTTGGGTTTCATATACCCAACCTTGTTCATAGAATCCATCCTAAGGGTCTAGTATCTATCCATCTACCCTTCTCCCATCTCTATTCTTCATCCACCCTATTTTGATTTTCTTGTTCTTTAGGTTTTCTAGAGTTTCCTAGGTTGAATCTTATCAAGTGATGAGGTCCAAGGATGTGGTGGTGATGTATGTCATGTAGAACCACATGTGGAGGGATGTTTTGAAAAAGAAGGTGATACTTGTTTACAAATTGTTACTTCTTCCTTGTGTGTTCAAAATCGTAGTAGCATGCTAGATCTTGTTCTTGAACCTAATAGTGAGGCTACATTTGAGGACACCATAGATGAAGTGGTTTTGCGCGACACCTTTCTTTACTATCTATTTGCATATAATGGCATTCATGCTATTGTTAGGAGCACATCTTATGTTGGGCGGGGTCCTATTGGGGTATATAGTTATTGCTTTGACTATGATATATGGGTATCTTTCCCTTTTGACCCCGGTGCAGTCTTCCATTTCGGTGATTGGTTTAGTTTGGAATTAGAGAATCATTTGTGCTTTATGTTTCCTAAAACCAATGTGACCTTCCCTACTTGGTATTTTGAAACCATTGGTATCTTTAGGACATCCTCATTTCATGACCTTTGAGATAGCCAATTAGTTAGTGCTCTATGTGAGAGCTTGTTCTTCATAAAAGTGGTCGATACTTGGCTATATCACAAATTTGTGCATCCTTGGCATGTTGGTAGATTGGTATATTCTTATGCTAACCCTCATGCTTTGAGTAGCTTGTTTTTGTTTGTCTCCGTTATGATTTTGCAAGGTTTATGTTATATCCCGCATTTTGTACATTCGGATAATTCAAGATAATGGCGGGAAGTTAAGAGCAAGGCTATATTTTTTTACCTTGTTTAATATACAAGTTATTTATGAAAATTGTTGAAGTGGAAATAATGAGAAAGGCTAAGGGCAAACTTGGAATTTTGAAAATAATTTTTCATGAATTACAAAAATTGGTCATGAAATAAAATGGGCTTGAAACAAAAAAAAAAAAAGGGGCCAAGTGTGGCCGACCAAAGGGATATGGGCCAAGGCCCATATGGAGGCTTAAAATAAGTAGTATTGGATCATTTTATCATCTTCATCTTAGAAGACTTGAGAAACTTGGAGAAGGAGAAAAATAACAAGGCCATATTCGGCCATACCAAAAAAAAAAAGTGAAGCCTTCAACTTTGATCCAAAAATATTTTCTTCTAGTATTCCCACTAATTTAAAGGTCCTCTTTAACGTGGTATAGTTGTTGGAGCAAGAAAACTACTCTTTGTTGCAAATTCACAACCCTAGCCAAGTGAGAAGTTGAAGGAAAAAGGTAAGATTTAATATTCTTTTTATATGTTATGGATGATTGTGTATGTTGTAGTATGTAGAAATGAATGAAAATCATGAAAACATGGATGCTATGTGGTGGCCGAATATATGGTGTTGTGGCCGTGTGAATATGGTGTAGTGTAGAAGAGAATGAATCAATTTTCTTAGTATTTTGATTGTTGTTGTCATGGATGCTATGTTGATAATGAAAGTTTGATGATTCAAGTTGAAGTTGGAAGTGTTGGCAAGTTATTTTAGAAACTAATGCGATGTTAGAAGCCATTTCTTATATTTATGGAAAACAATGTTGTTAGTGTGTGAATTGTTGGTGAAGTTCATGAAATTGACGGAAGAAAATGTGTTGTTATTGTTCTTATTCCATTTGGAAGGTTTCGGGTGGCATAGCATATGGGTTGGATTATTGTGAATATTGTACGGATTGTTTGAAGTATTCTTGTATATTGTTTGAATGGTTGCGGATTAGAACTTGAATATGTAAGCAATTATGAATATAACATAAATGGAACGCCGTCGAAGTTTGTAGAAAGAAGTTGTTAGTGTTGGAATGCGTTTTGAACCGATTGTGGATATTGTTAGAATAATTGTTGGTATTGTTGTTAATATTTTGGCTGAGTTAAATTCTCAGATTTGTTGTTGTATGTTTGGCCGAGTTAAATTCTCGGGGATGTTGCATTTACAGGGGAAATGCTGCCGAAATTTCTGTAGATAAAGTGTTGGTTTAGAATTGGACTCTTAAGTATTATGGCTAATGTTAGGTATATATGAATATTGTTGTAGATCTTGCGAAGCGAAAGACCTAAGTTCGGATTAGCATAGAAAGCGGGCAAGGTATGTAAGGCATGATCTTTATGAAACGAGCAAATGACGTATATGTATGATTTCAAAGAAATTTCCTATTCTTAGAGCCACTAGGATGGCTATTATTCTTGACTTCCATAAGCTGTTTCATATGGTTTTGATGCGTATCCATAATGTCCGAAGTTTTTTTGATATGTTTCCAAATGGCGTTCGGAAGATAATTGATATGAATAAAGTTTTGATCTTCAAATGCTAGCACGTTCGATTATTCCATTGAGTCTTTAATATATGTTGATATGTACATATGGTTCCAAAAGTTATATTTGATTTGATCCATAACGATATCCGAAAGTTACTTGATATGATTGTTGCTTTGATTTTCCAAAAACGGCTTCTGAAATGTTCGTAGAAGGTTCTGTACTTCAAACGCTCATAACTTTCTCATACTAAGTCGGATTGACCCGAAACTTGTTCCGAGCCTTCAGGTGTCGGTAAGTATACTTGTCTATCGAGTCTTGGTTTATATGCATGTAGTTTCTCACTACTCTGCTCGTGCACGCCTCAATATGTCTATTCACCGAGTCCCGGGCCGGGTATGCTATCGTGCGCACTCCACTGCATTGTTCACCGAGTCCCTCAACAGAGGGCCGGGTACGGTATATGCATATGATGATATGATGAGATGATGATGTGTTATGGTGGCCAGGAGGGCATTTGATGATTTGATTCACCGAGTCCCTCACTAGATGGTCAGGTACGGTATGTGTATATGTATATGCATGATGATATGATGGCATACTGATATGATGATATGATTCCACTTACCGAGTCCCTCACTAGAGGGCCGGGTACGGTATGTATATGATATATGATGTTCACATGCATGATTCTATCCACCGAGTCCCTTAATGGGCCGGGTACGGTATATGTATACATGTATTCATGATGACACAATGACATGATTTCATTCACCGAGTCCCATAATGGGCCGGGTACGGTATGCGATATGAATATGTTTGATTTTGTTCCATACTACACAGGTACAGTGGTTTCCTTATTATGATACTTGACTCCCGGAATCTCTATTTCAGTTATGATCTTTCCAGTTGTATTTCATGCCTTACATACTCAGTACATATTCCGTACTGACCCCCTCTTCTTCGGGGGCTGCGTTTCATGCCCGCAGGTATAGACGTCCGTGTGAGTGATCCGACAGTTTAGGCTATCTGTTCTGCTGCCTTGGAGCACTCCCTTGTTCTGGAGCCCATATTTTGGTACAGACTCTTCCGTTATATATATGTATGTGTATATTCAAGGGTACGGCGGGGCCCTGTCCCGTCATATGATTCTGTTGTGTTTGTCAGAGGCCTGTAGACATATATGTGGGTCATGGGTCGTTATTTTCCGGTTATGTCTGTGATTTTCGTCTAAGCGGTCCTATTTGCTATGACAGCCTTAACGACTTTTATGTATATGTATACTTATGTATATGCTTCGGACGATATGTTCTACGACAGCCTTGGCGGATCCTGTATGATGTGTTTGATATATACGACCACTTAAGATAACATCTGCCCTTAATATCTGTAATAATTAATATATGTTAGATATGGATAAGTCATTGATATGTCGATTTGGTAAGTAAGTGTGTATGGGTGTCCAGCTCGGGCACTAGTCACGGCCCACGGGGTTGGGTCGTGACAGTTTAGATTTGAAGACGAATCCTTTTCAAGAAGGGGAGAATGATACAAGCCCAACTCCATCGAGCTTCAATGATACAAGTCCAGCTGCATCGAGCTTCATGAAGATGGAGTCTTTGATGATCATGGGAGGTCAACATAGGACGGTCTTTAAGATATGGGAGATAGCTTGGATGGAAGGCTTCAAGACGATGACATTCAAGATATAGATGATAGTTTGGGAGGCTGTTTGTGAAAAGAGGCTATTTGGAGAAGGAGTCTATGCATGCAAAAAAGGCTAATACTTAAATGCAAGCCTTTTTCAAGTTTCATTTCCAAGGGAGACATCTAAACAAGGCCCTTACTTCATTAAGGGTATAATTGTAATAGAGCTAGTTGTCTTCCTTATTTTCTTAGTATAAATAGTAGACGAAACATTTCAATACTTAGTTTTTGATGATTATTGATATTGAATACTCTTGTGAGAGTTATAAGTGCTTGGAAAAGCCATTGTTGAACCTTAATTGGAAAAGGGGGTTTCTTGGGAATTTCAATTCCCTTGAGGTCCACTTTATAGGTTTAGGTGCTTTTATTGGATATTCATTTGAGGTCCTTTAGTTTAATATACTTTAGGGTTGCTTTTGATTCCAATCTTTGTGTCTACCTCTTTATCTTTTACTTTGTTGTTGTTTTCTTGTTTTTCTATATCCGTTCTTGTATCACCCTGTCCCGTACTTTCTACAGCTATGTACTCTTATAGAGGTCTGTAGACTGTATGTAGTTGGGATGTCATATAGCCTTGATGGTTTTTTATTTTGTTATATAGCATCTACAGCGGCCTGGCCAACTTGCACCGTGGTTCCCAGTATGTGTATATATATGCTTATGAGCCCTTGACGCATGATTCATTGTGTTTTTCATATACAAGTCAGAATAATACGGCTACGAGTCACATGCAGGCCACCCTTTTTATTTATTGAGATCTAGGTATAAGTATGGGAGTGTCTGACAAGTAGAGCTCGGGCACTCGTTATGACTCATCTATTTGGGTCATGACAGAAGTGGTATCAGAGCAGTTATGTCCTAGGGTTGTCTATAGACCATGTTTAGTAGAGTCTTGTTCATGGGTGTGTTGTGAACCATACCTATAGACAGGAGGCTGCAGGGCATTTAGGATGTTGTCATTTCTTTCTATCTTAGATCGTGCGATAGAGTCGTGTGGTAAGAATTCGTCTCCTAATAATCTGTTATGATTTCAGCGATGCCCTCGAAGAAAGCTACAGCTGCCCAGAAGGGCAAGTCAGTGACTGGAGAGGAAACTAGCCATACTCCACGGGCTACCAGGGCTCGGGGTGAGTCTCAGAGTAAGACTCCATCTCAGACTTCACATACCCCACCCGCTCCAGAGGAGCTTAGAGTGGCGCCAGCTTGATATGAGCCTACTTAGCACACTTCATTTCAAGACGTAAATTTAAGGACGAGATTTGAGACTTCAAGCTCTACAAGCTACATGGACGATGATGAAGTCGTTTGAGGCCTTTGGAGGCTCCTACAAGCCACACAAGATGGCTTACGATGTATGGAAGGTAGCTTGGGCAAGAAAGAAAGCCAACACTCAAAATTAGCTAGATGTGCAAAGGGGTAGAAATGCAAAAGTGGCCAAACATGCAAAGAAGGGACATACATGCAAATGGTCCCAATTGAAAGCTTTGAAGATTGGCTGATGGTTATTTGTGCAAGGGAAAAGCCATTTCGGATTCCAACCTAACATCCAACTAGCTAAACAAGGCCCTTGCCTCATTAAGGGCAAATATGTAATAGCTAGCCTTCTTCTATTTTCTAGGAGTATAAGTGTTAGACTTAGCCTTCATTTTAGACTTTAGATTTTGATGACGAATATTTGAGTGATGATAGGATTATCATAGTTTGTTTAGCTAGGGTTTATCTTAGTTTAGTAGATTTAATGGTGGATTCCATTGTTGGTCTTTGAACAGTTTATTTCCAATGATTTCATGAAGATTGTTCGTTTGTGGATTTCATCCGAATATCTTGCCTTGAATTCATATTGCTTTGGTTCTTTTGGGTTGTTGAATTCAAATTAGAAGGGTTTAGGTTTCATATACCTAGATTTGTCTATAGGATTCCCCCCATTCGAGTCAAATATTTATCTTTATTCCTCATCCCTTTTTTTTCTATCCTTAATTTTCGCATTTTGAGTTGATTTGGTTTCATCCCCAAGTAGATTCGTATCATTTGGTATCAGAACTTAGGCTAAGAGATTGTTTCTACAATTCTCAATCCTGGGTTCATAATTTGAAAATGTAAAAAAAAAAAATCAAAAATTTAAAATTTTGAAAATTGATTTTGTTGTTGGATTTGTGTGGATTTGAGGTTGAATTTGTGTTTATCGCTCTCTAAAATCTCTAAATCCGAAGTTGGGAGTGGTTTGGTGAAGATTGGAGCATTTCACCATTGTTAGGGTTTTGAAGCTCTTGAAGAACTTGGGAAAAATGGGTGTTCTTCAATTTTAAGTTGGAATTGAGTGTTGTTGAGGCTAGATTTGAACTTATTGGCATCAAATCTAGTAGATACAGAGTTTGAAGGCATTTGGAGAAGCTTGGAAAGGGGGTTTGTAGTTTTCACCATTGAAGACTTACAAAGAACTTGAAGAAGTTCAAATGGGTCTTCAAATTTAGGGTTAAATTGAAGCTAATTTAGTGTTGAATCTTGTTCTCCAGGTGAAGGGGATTCTAGATCTAAAAGTTGGTGGGAAAAACAAGAAGATTTGAAAGGGTTTTGAATTTGGGTGTGCTTGGTGTTCTTGAGGGTATTCAAATCTTCATAAGGGAGAAGAAGACCAAGAGAGGGGTTTGATCCAAGTGTCCAAATCAAAGTCACCAAAGGTTGTTTTTCTACCCCAATATAGTCAATACAAGGTTGTAGGTTCAATACGTCATCGGATCCAAGGATTTTGGCTCAAAATTCCAACCAAAGTTGTGCAAAATGAAGTTCCCTGAAGCAAAGGACGTCCAAGTAGGTTAAGCGTACATCTAAGCATGTCCAATTCTTGGAGGGCGTACATTGGCCTAAATTTCCAGTGTGCTAAGGTGGATCTACGGAAGAAGTACGACCAAGGGACTTGGACGTACATATAAGTACGTCCCCTATATTCCCCATATTAAGAGGGCGTACATTTTTCGTATTGAAGGTCGTCATTTGCATTGTGTTGGACGTATTTTGGTGAAGGAAGGGCATACAAATACAAGTCTCTCACGTCCTTAAAAGTACGGGACGTATTCCTTCCACCCCTTTAGGCGTACATTATTTAATTTGTCCAGAAAGTTGCTAAGGAAACATGTATAAGTACGGGGTGCATTAGGGAGCCGTACATTAAGGTATTGGACGTACATTTGAGCATACATTGGAAGAGCTTGAACGTACATTGTCCAAGCTTGAACGTACTTTGAAGTACGTGGGGCACTTTCCAACCGAGGTTTGAATCGTTCTGAATTCGATTTCCTTTCACTTCTAATTCACTTCTTTGATTCTGAAAACTAATTAACAACTTGTAATTGTTCTTACTTGTTGACGATTATTTCTTGAGTCCGTCTTTCTTTCGTACCAATTCTTTCAAGCTTTTCTCGTTTAAAACTTCATTGAATATTCATGGCTCAAGTCCTTTTTGCTTTATCGAGTCGTCCGTCTTTCGATTAACAAGAATCTATTCCTCCACAAAGGTTAGCAATCTTGTGAATTGATTTGGATTAAATGGGTTCTTGACCAACCTTGGAAGAAGCTTAGGTTGAGAGGTAAGTTTGAGTGCAAATACGAGTAACGTGAGGAACTTTTGCTACTAATCTTGTTTGCTCGTTTTGTAGGTACACGAAGAGGAGACATAAGGAGAAGGAGAGATAAGGATGTCATCCATAGCTTTCGAGTATTGTGGAGATGATTTTGAAGGTTATGCCTCTAGCAATGGAGGATATGATTATGAGGGTGACGGAGGCTATGAGGGAGTTGACGAGAGGTATGATCATGATGGTGGGAATCACTATTCTTACAATGAATATCATGGTGATGGTGCTCATAGATCGAATGAAGAATATGGTCGATATGATCATAACCCGTATGAGGGTGTAGAATCCTACTCCGAGGGCAATTGTGAGGCAACACCTCATCAGGCTTGTGATGAAGAAGGAGTGGATGAGTATGACGAAGAGTCTTATAGTGGATACGAACATGAAGAGTCTCATCCTACACACCATGGACATGGAGGTGAGTTGAGGTATGCTCCTTTCTCACACTTTCGATATGAACCACTTGGTAAGAACCTGCAAGAATGGGAAGAATGTGATGATTATGAGCCTAATGGCTATGCGCTTTGTGGTGAATATACTTGTGAAGATAATGGGATTGAACAAAACTCTTATGAGGGATCTTCTAGCAGATATTCACGTACATCGGCTTGTGATACTTTCTATTCCAAGCAAAAAGGTATAAGTGTGTGGATTGGGTCGAGTAGGAGTCCGCCTAAAAGGAGAAGAGAGTATACATTTCCTCCTCCAAGAAACACGATGAATCATGCTTCTTATCCTAAGTCGGAGTTACCATGTTCCTAATATGGTTATGATGTGGAGGGTAGGAGGAGAGAAGTGTTGAGAGGAGATGACCAACATGCCGGGTATGGAACTCCTTATGGTGGTTACTCAAATCCTACATCTTATCCTACTCCAAGGAATACAATGAATCATTACTCTTATCCTCATTCGAGGTTACCATGTTCTCAATGTGGTTATCTTATGGAAGGTAGGAGTGGAGTGACAATAGGTGAAGGAAGTAGGAGGAATGAGGGACCTCAAGCAAAGAATGATCCCAAAGAAGAAAAAAACACAAGTGGTGGGTTCAAGGAGATAAAAGAAGACTTCAAGTACATAAGGGAAATACTCCTCTGAATGCTCAAGGAGGAACAATTGAAAGGAAAGAAACCCAACCCTTGTGAAGCAAAAGAGGGGGTTGAAGTGGAGAATTCCCCTAACCCTTCTAAAGGAATACTTGGCATTTGTTCCAAGTCCCAAGAAATTGAGAGAGAAAAGATTGAGAGGAGTAAGGGAGTGAAAAGTGACAACTCTAGAGACGAAAAAGGTAGATTCTAGGATTATTTTAGTCAATATGATGGTGGAATCCATTGTTGGTTTGTGAACCATTTATTTCCAATGATTTCATGAAGATTGTTCGTTTGTGGATTTCATCCGAATATCTTGCCTTGAATTCATATTGCTTTGGTTCTTTTGGGTTGTTGAATTCAACTAGTAGCCATTTAGTTGTTGTTCCTACATGTGTTTACTAGTTCTTGTTCCTACTTTTATTTACTAGTTCCTGTGTCCGCATTTCTTTCGTGCTAATTTCTTTCAAGATTTTATTGTTTAAACCTCGTTGATTCTTCTTGGCTTCCTTTTGCTTTATCAAGTCATATGTCTTTCGATTAACAAGAATCTATTCCTCCACAAAGGTTAGCAATCTTGTGAATTGATTTGGATTAAAATGGTTCTTGACCAACCTTGGAAGAAGCTTAGGTTGAGAGGTAAGCTTGAGTGCAAATACGAGTGATGTGAGGAACTTTTGCTACTAATCTTGTTTGCTCATTTTGTAGGTACATGAAGAGGAGACATAAGGAGAATGAGAGATAAGGATGTCATCCATAGCTTCCGAATCTTGTGGAGATGATTATGAAGGTTATGCCTATAGCAATAGAGGGTATGACTATGAAGGCGATGGAGGCTATGAGGGAGGTGACATGATGTATGACGGAGATGGTGAGCATCACTATTCTTACAATGAATATGATGGCGATGGTGCTCATGGGCCGAGTAAAGAATACTACTCCAAGGGCAATTGTGAGGCAACACCTCATGGGGCTTATGACGAAGAAGGAGTAGATGAGTATGATGAAGAGTCCTATGGTGGATATGAGCATGAAAAGTCTCATCCTACACGCCATGGACATGGGGGAGAATTGAGGTATACTCCTTCCTCACACTTTCGACATGAACCACTTGGTGAGAACTTGCAAGAATGGGAAGAAAGTGGTGATGATGAGCCTAGTGGCTATGCACTTCATGGTGAGTATGCTTGTGAAGATAATGGGATTGCATATAATTCTTATGAGGGGTCTTCTAATAGATATTCACGTGCATCGCCTTATAATACTTCCTATTCCAACAAAAATGGTATAAGTGTGTGGATTGGTCCGAGTAGGAGTAGTCCGAAGAGGAGAAGAGATTATACATTTCCTAATCCAAGAAACACTATGAATGGGTACTACATCACACAAAATCTCATCTTTGTACTTTCCAATGCTAAATTTAATGACGGCTTGCTTGTTGACTGTCACGACCCAGCCCCGTGGGCCGCGACTGGCACCCTACCTGGGTGCCCAGACCGAATCACATATTAATTATAAGGTCCAAACGTATTTCCGAATTTTTTTACGAAATCATATCAAATGCAATTTATATCAAAATATGTCTTAAGCGGTCGCACAAATCAAATACAAACTGAGCGGCGGAATAGACATCGCCGGTCAAAAGTACAAACATAAGCATAAGGGCCATTTGGGGCCATCATAACAAGCAGACCGCTTTAAGACCAGAAAACGAAATCAACCAACATATACAGGGCCCTCACCCCACATATATGACTACAGGCCTCTACGAATTCAAAACAAAGACATATGGCGAGACAGGGCCCCGCCGTACCCAAATGGTCAAATGTACAGAATATATACAAAGCAAAAGGAGTCTGTACCAAAAGTGGACTCCGGATCAAAGGGGAGTACTCCGGAATAGCGAAGAGTGAAGCCTACTGCGGAGGGTCACCAATGTCTGTACCTGCGGGCATAAAACGCAGCCCCCGAAGAAAGGGGGTCAGTACGAAATATGTACTGAGTATGTAAAGCACGGAGTACAGAAATATGGATCAAAACTGACAGCAAATCAGATAACAAAATGGAATATAAATCGGTATGTCAAAATCCGTATCAAAATCATATACGTATATACAATGCAAACGAAATCATGCAAACGCTTAGGAACGTGGTCGCCACTCCGACGCTGGCGCCACACACAGCATAACACCAGAAGGTTTCAAATCTCCGTACATCCCCGAACACAAACATAATCATAGGTGAGCGTATCGCACCACGAGCCATATCACAACATAACTCCAAACGGAACCCGGCCCTACGGCGAAGCCTCGGGAACCGTAACACAGCATACGGCCGAATTATTATAAGGCGCACGAATCATAACCGGCCCGGGAACCGGTGAACGAAGACATAATAAGGCACGAGCGGAGTCGTGAGCAAACAAATGCAAATCATACTTCAAAATAGTCTTTCAAAACATAATAGTTTTACAAATCGTTCCATAGCACAAAATAAGCGAATACTTAGTCGATACAAAGATCCGTTTCACAAAAGTTTCCAAAATGGTACGTATGGCTCAAACGTAACTTAGCACATCATAATATTCAAAACATATCTCATAGGAGGGAGTTCCAGAATCGAAAGTATCATATCAAACTTTATTCACAAAGATAGCCCAATAAGGCAAATAGGGCGTATCGGGGTTAGCGGGCCCACCTCGAGTCAAATTGAGGTGACGAACATATTTTCTGAACTTTCATAGGCCAAAGGGTCATACATAATCATTTCTAAGTTACCCGACCACATTTCGATAGGTTTCGGACGAGTGGTGGCATTCTAGCCAAAATAGAGCCCTTAGGCTTCAATTGAATTGAATGAATAGTAACTTTTCTGTGGATCGGGTTTCGAGGAGCAGGAATGCTCCGGAAGTTCTCATATTCGCCTACCATACTAAGATATGCCAAACGAAGGAGTGGGAAGCTTTACATACCTTACAGACGTCGTATGCTCTCCCAAAAGTCAAGTCCCGTTTCGTCTGAAATCTGCAAATGGTCAAAGTTACCAATTGAGATTCTTAGGCTTAAAAATGCCTTTAACTTCATTTTTGCCTACCGAAATTTCGGCAGCATTTCCCCTATAAATCTAACATCCCCGAGACTTAGCTCGGCTCAAAATACATCAATACAACAGCCCACACATCATCAAACAACACAAGTAATAATCAAACCACTCTAGCTTCAAAGTTCTACTTTGTTACCTAAGTTGGCAACTTTTCATTCAAACTTCCAAAACTCCAAATCTATATCCACATCATTATATTCATTTCCTCATTCAAACTTATACAATCACATCCCAAATACAATCCGAGCCATACACGAAATTGCCCCAAAATCCATTACTTTCCATAATTCTTCAAAACATCGAAAATTCACGACGAACATTCTAACTTGCGTCGTTTCATTCCGAATTCATTAATATCAACTATAACTCATATTTAAAGTATTTAGCACCCTAAATATACAATGATATACAGAATTATACCAAAGGTATACACTTTCCGATAATGTCCGAAATCATTTTCCAACGCCAATTTAATTCATCAATCAATCATTTACGACATAAAGATCACAACAACACATTATACAAACTAAACAAGATCAATTCACACCACTTTCTTCTTCCTAGGCTCACGGCCAACATACAATATACACACACACCCACGGATTTCTATATACACCAAAGTTACGGGATTCTCGTCTATTCTCAATCCTTAACACATTCATATCAATTCTATATCATAAAAGTGTAAGAATTCTCACCATTTCTTGAAAACCCGACTTGTCGTAAACAAGGTTCTTGTGCCAAACTAATTATACCCCGTTGAAGAGGGCCTTGAGTACTTCACAACTATGTAGAAATTAGGATTTTTGGATCAACAACAAAGCTTGGGAAATTTTTTTCTCTCCTTTCATTAGGTTCGGCTGAATGCCCCTTTTGGTGGTGTTCTTGAATTTTTCTTTGATGATCTTGATAATTGCTAAGTATTCTTGATATATATCCATAGTATTGGTCATGTGCACATCACATGACTTAAAAAAAAATAGGCTTGGACCTTGCTAGGGCCGGCCACCGTACTCTTTGGGCCTCAATTTTTGTATTCAATTTTTTCTTGGCCCAATTCATTAAAAGTACCGTTTTGTAATTCCCGAAACTAATTTTCGAAATTCCAAATTTATCCTCGGCCTTCCCCGATGTTTTAACATTAATGATTCCATAACCAACATGGTCATATGCACAAAAAATCAAAATATTTCCTTATAACATACAAGTCATAATTATTTCTCGGTTTCCAATTATACGAAAACACGGGACATAACATTGACCCTCATCTCGTCACATTCATTGAACCATTGGAGTTTATTGGGATTAGAGTGCTTGCGGGTGGAGAATTTCATACTTTCAACCAAAAATTAGCTAACGGCATTTGTGCAACTCTCACCATCAATAATCAAGGAACACACCTTGTCCACAATTTTACACCTTGCATGAAACAAGTTCTTCCTTTGGTCAATCTCTTCCCGAGCTAGAGCCCCTATGGCTCTTGTAGCCACAATAACATGATTCAAGGCTTTTTCATACCTTGTCTCAACCTCTTCATCGGAATCACCCTCACACTCACTTCTTTCTCATCACCATTCCCGCCCTCATCTTCATCATCGGTTCGGTACTCCTCCCTCACAATAGTAATAGTCCTCCGATTGAGACACTCACTTGCATAGTGCCCTCTTCCTTGGCACTTAAAGCATTGGATGTTACAAGGATGATTATAGTTGGGTTTAGAATTGTTACCTCCTTTAGCCTTATCATCACCCTTGGCTTTGTAGTCGAACTTGGCTTGAGGTGTTGGAGTGTTGGTCTTGGGCTTTTCCCAAGTGGAGGTTTTCCACTTTTCTTTGCCTTTGCTACAAGTTGAAGATGATTTTCCCTTGTCTTTATTAGATTTCTCCTCCGTTAGATCTGCTTCAACTTTGGATGCATCGTGGAATGCCTCTTCTAGACTATTATAAGTCTTGAGCCTCATGGGTCTAGAAATGTCACGGTTCAAGTAGGCTACGAACCTTATAATAGTGCACTCCTCTTGTTCCTCTAGCTTGGCTTTCATCCGCAAGTTTTCAAACTCATCAAAGTATTCTTCCACGCTTTTCAACTCTTGTTTCAAAAATACACCCTTTTTGTTGCATCTTGACGATATGTGGGTGGAAGCCACCTTGTTTCCATGAGCTCAATCAAGTCGTTCCAAGTTGGAAGATCATAGATATGTTGTTGAGCCCTTTTTAACTTCTTAGATTCCCACCACGTGGAAGCGTATCCCTCAAATTGAGCCTCGATTTCAGCGCCTTTAACAAGGCTAACTCAGAAGGCAGCTAAGTTCCAATGGATTGATGCTTGTGAGCAAAGCTTCTAGTTGCTGAAAGACAAGTTGACTACGGCTCCAGTTCTAACTCTTCCTCAGGGACCAGATGGCTATGTTATTTATTGTGATGCTTCAGGTGTTGGACTAGGTTGTGTATTGATGCAGCATGGCAAGGTTATAGCCTATGCTTCCAGACAGCTCAAAAAACATGAGAAAAATTATCCTACTCATGATCTGGAGTTCGCAGCAGTGATTCATGCCTTAAAGATATGGAGGCATTATTTATATGGTGTTCATATTGATATTTATACAGATCACAAAAGGGTCCAATATATGTTTAAGCAGAAAGAGCTGAATTTATGACAGAGACGGTGGCTAGAGTTACTAAAGGATTATGATGTTGATATTCTATACCATCCAGGGAAATCAAATGTTGTAGCAGATGCTCTTAGCCGTAAATCTATGGGTAGATTAACAGATGTCCAGTTAGAAATGAAGGAGATGGTTCGTGAGATTTACCAGCTAGCTAGCCTTGGAGTCCGTTTGTCTAATTCTGGAGATAGTGGAGTTTCTGTTCGAGAAGTTGTTGTCACACCGTAATTCCACTAGGGTGTGATGGGCACCCGACCCCATATCCGGAGCCGAGCGAACCCACAGATTCTTATTACACGCATAATTTTTTCGGACTCTGAAAATCAAATAAAAGTAAAATACATATTAAGTTTTCAAAATCTTTCTTTTATCGTTCTCAAAATTAAACGGAATCTGTAATTATATAAAATTTATTACATAACACAGAATGACATATCGGCTGATGGAGCCGCTTACAGACTGACAACCAATACCCACAACGCTGTCTGCAAAGTCTCTAACATTAATCAGACATTACGGCACAGACACTCTAACTCGGCAGCACTCCAGGAGCAAATGGAGCCTACCAACTTCGCTGGAAGTTAAGTACAAGGCCACTATTAGTATAATAAATGATAAATCTCATGTAGGAAGAGTTTCGGAAGATTTCGAGATCGAGCAAATTGAAGAAAATATGTTCGACGAAAATTTGAGAAATGTAGGACAGATTTTGGTCAACTTTGGAGGGGTATATCTCCATGTATATTTGTATTTTTAAGGCGTTTCAAAAGCCTAAAATGAAGTTTGTCGAGTCTAGTTTGTAATTCAACAAACCACTCATCGATAGGACGTCGGAGTAGAGAATTATGGACGTTACAAACTGAACTGTCGCGCAGAAATAGCACTGCTACAGTACCGCTACAGTACGGTAGCAGTACGGTAGCTACAGTAAAACCGACCCAACTTATTATAAAAGGGGTCAAAACCCCATTTTTCATCATAAAAAATGTCCAAAACCTTCCAGAAATTTCAGCAAAGGAAAAAGGGTTCTCATATCACCAAAAGTGAGGATTTTGAGTTAAATTAAAGCTACGGAGTATTAATCGAGGTCCAAGCAACGTGTGGTGGTGATTGTAGTATTGTCTTGCGGCGGAATTGGCTTGGATTCAAGGTGAAGGGGTGAAGATATAGTATTATTATCAAGATAAAGGTATGAATCTCTTGCCATTAACGTTAATATTGGTTTATTTATGGAAAAGGTGCTGTAAATTGCAAAAATTAAGTCCGTTGGTGGAACTATGGAACAAACACCATATGGGATATTTTATGGAATAATTTGATATGGGAAATGATTTTATTGATGTTGGTATTGTTATTGTCGTTCTTATGGAGTTGGGAAGATTTTGGGTGGAATGGTATATTAGTGGGCTATTTTGAACATTGTGTGGATTGTATGAAATGTTTTTAAGTCTTGTTTGAGTGGGTTTGGATTAGTACCTAAATGTGTGAGCATTGGTGCTAGCTTGATCGTATGTGGTTGATTTGAATGAAAAAGGGAATGTTGTCAAATTATGTAGAAAAGAGCTACTAATATTAGAATACATTTTGAATTAATTGTTGGAGTTGGAATCATGATTGTTGGTATTGTCGTTGATAATTTGGCCGAGTTGAATTCTCGGGGATGGTTATATTTACAGGGGAGATGCTGCCCAAATTTCTGTAGACAAGTATTTGTTAAGATTGAACTTTTAAACCTTATGATTAATATTTGGTAAATGTGACCAAATGTAGATTTTGGACGAAACGGGATTTGAATTTGGAGAGGCGTAAGGAGCGAATAAGGTATGTAAAGCTTTACTTATTCTTCTCATGGCATGTCCTAGATGTAATAGGATTGAATTCGGACCTCGGGGACAACTCTACTCTTTGGAATCTACGTCCAAATTTACCCCTTTTTCATTCAGTAGAATTGAATTTAATATTTTGTAAATAGTTGGAAAAATTGTTTGAACATCTAGATTCTGTGCAAATTGAATCAGACTACCTTAAAACTCTTATCAGTGACGTCATGAAGCATAATATACGTAATATGAGTACGCCACCTCATTTGGTCCGAGGTGGGCCCACTATTCCCGACTTTCTCCTTATTGTTCCGTTTGACTTATTTTTGAATAGAATCCAAAGGGAAACTCTTAGCTACTCTCCTACCCACTATATGACAGTCGCCCTAATTATTTTATTGACTCTCAAAATATGTTTTGAAATATGACAACGATTTCAGGAGGATTATGTTGACATAAACCATTGTGGCCTCCGAAAGACATACATTATGATCGTCGCTCAATCCCTTTTTATATGTATATATATATATATATATATATATATATATATATATATATATATATATATATATATATGAATTGCCATCTGAGTTATGCTATCGAGATTCTGTAAATGTTTATATTTTGATATGTTCAAACAATCCCAAAAGCTTTATTTTGATATAATCCCCCGCGATATCCGAAAGGTACGTGCTATTACTATCGTCTGATTTCTTTCTTAAATGACCTGTCATTCGGATTATTCTGTCGAGTCTTTGTAAATATTTTATGATGCATAAGTTTCTCACTACTCCACTCGTGGATGCCTCAATGCTTCCTTCACTGAGCCCGGGCCAGGATATGTTATCAGGCGTATTCCACTGCATTGTTCGTCGTGTCGCGATATGAGGGGGCAGGTATATGTGTATATGGGTTGTGGAGTATGCTGTGCCATGTACGCTTATTCAGATATGCTATGATATGATATGATATGATATGGCCATCTGATATGCTATGATATGTGCACACTCTGATATCATATGATATGTTACGGAGCAATTTCCTAATTCGGAGTATGATATGTTGTGGCGCCAGTGTCGGGGTGGCGACCACGTCTGTTCCCCGAGTCCCATAATGGGGATCGGATATGGCATATGTTCTGACATGCATTATCTCTGCTTTATGAGTAAGCACTTTGATATCCCGGTTATTGTACTTACTTTCTGTACTTCTGACTCTGATTATGATTCCTTCTGTTGTACGTCTGTACTCCCGATCCCGATCATGATACTGTATGTTATACTTCGGTACCTCCGATTTCGATATGTTCTCATCTGTTATATTTCTGGATTTCTGGACCTGATTATGATTCTGTTTATTGTACTTTATGCTTTACATACTCAGTACATTTTTCGTACTGATCCCTCTTCTTCGGGGGCTGCGTTTCATGCCGCGCAGGTACACCCAGATGATATGAAGTCATTATAGAGGATGTTCCAGCAGAGTTGGCAAGCTCCATTTGCTCCTGGAGTGCTGCCGAGTCAGAGTTTATACGTATGTTTTTCTGGATTGATGTTAGAGGCTTTGCAGACATAGTCGTGGGTATAGTATGTCAGTTGTGTATGCGGCTCCATCAGCCGATATGTCATTTTGTATTACGTGTTAAGTTCTGTATGATCACAGATTCTGTTTGATTTGGAAAGCATCGAACAAGCATATCTTGAGAGTTTATTGTATGTTTTATTTTTATCTGATTTAAAAAGTCTACTAAGATTATGTATGTCTCAAAGGTCTGTGGGTTCGCTCGGCTTCGGATATGGGGCCGGGTGCCCATCACACCCTAGTAAGGTCGGGGTGTGACAAAGTGGTATCAGAGCAGGTCTGTCCTAGGGGTTGTCTGCAAAGTCGTGTCCGGTAGAGTCCTGTTTATGGTGTGTAGCGCGCCACATTTATAAACAGGAGGCTACGGGGCATCTAGGGATTGTTGACCTTCTTTCTGTCATAGATCGTGCGATAGAGCCATGTCATAGGAAAAAAAATGAACTCTTTTGTAAGTCTTACATACGAGGGAAAAAGGTAAGTGACGATATGGAAATGTCACAAGGGCAAGTCTAGATATATTTGTTCTGTTACCTGAGACAGAAAGTTCTGGGTGGCTAGAATGTGATACATAGTCGTATGCTCTGTAAGGTATTGTTAGTATTTGTTGCGTACAGCTTGCGGATGACAAGAATTTGAAAAGGTGACTATTGAAGATCAAGAAGGGTAAAATGGTAATTATAGAAGGAAGGACATGTTACGGAAAAGTTTCGAAATCTGTAAGATTTTGACTAGCCCCAGATTATGTAATGAGGGCCATATGAGAAAGTGAACGCGATTATATCAGTATTAAGACGTCAAATTACGCCAACGTTTCGGGGTTAAGTGTGCTAAGGTGGGAGGATGGGTGACCCCCCTGGGAAATATGTAAGAAATCTCGAAGATTTAGCCATAAGAGACAAATGAAAAGCCAGAGTAACCAAAAAGGGAAATTAGAGTATGCGGGATGATTGGGGACCATGAAAGGCCACACAGCACGCGACAGAGTAGACTGGTGAGGAGAAAGAAAGTGCAGTACATCTTCGGAATTTGGATAGGCTTGAATAGCGTTTGGGAGTATTTTGTGGGCTAGTTGATAATAATTATATGTATATATATATATATATATATATATGAATATGGATGATATCTCATCTGTGATTGCATCAATGGACGCGTGTGTCCCAACGACCGGCGCTACGGTAAAGAAGGCCTCAATCGAGTAAAGGATATCGAAACCTGAGTGGTAGTAAGAGAATAAATGGCGCAAGTGTTATGAGATAAGCCGCTGTTTTTACTACAGGTTAAGGATAGAAAAGTCTTAATACTATGATATTTGAAAAAGGAAGTGAGTGAGTAAATCGGAAATAAAGAGATTAAAGTGTCGGAAGAAGGTGAAAGGTAAGAAATCTCAGCGGGTGAATCTCCCGAGAGAGAGACTACAAGCAAAGCGTGAGACTATTTGGGTAAGATTTAATTTTGGAGAAAATGGAGTAAAATACAAAGAATGTGTATAGAAGACTGCCCGATCATAGCACCATAAGTATAGTTAAAGACTCGATGAGTGCGGACAAAGGGTGTGTGAGTTATAAGGATTCTGTGTTAAGAGCAAAAGTAGCAGGACGCTCAAGACAACATGGATGCACAACTGTGGCACTAATGCATAGTTAAGAAGACTTACAAGTATGTGAATTAAATGGGTGAAAGAGTATGGAAATATGGACAGAAAGTGAAAGAAAAATTTAGGGTAAGAAGTTCTGATCTGTTATGCACAGAATCGGGTAATTATCGTGGACGAGGATACTCGAAGACTGTTGGCATATAAGGAACCCCTTATAAAGGGGGGGAGAGAACATATTATATTAGGCTTCAAGCTTCAGTGGAGGAATCAAAGAATAAAGATAAGGAATGAGTATGAAGAAAAGGACAACTATAAGAGGGACCCTCTCGAAATATTATAACACCCCATGAGGCCAGTTGAACATTCGAGGACGAATGTTCTAAAGGGGGGGAGGATGTTATATTCCGTATTTTGTATATTCGGATAATTTAAGATAATTGCAAGAAGTTAAGTACAAGGCCACTATTAGTATAGTAAATGATAAATCTCATGTAGGAAGAGTTTCGGAAGATTTCGAGATCGAGCAAATTGAAGAAAATAAGTTCGACGAAAATTTGAGAAATGTTGGACAGATTTTGGTCAACTTTGAAGGGGTATATCTCCATGTATATTTGTATTTTTAAGGCGTTTCAAAAGCCTAAAATGAATTTTGTCGAGTCTAGTTTGTAATGCAACAAACCACTCATCGATAGGACGTCGGAGTAGAGAATTATGGACGTTACAAACTGAACTGTCACGCAGAAACAACACTGCTACAGTACTGCTACAGTACGGTAGCAGTACGGTAGCTACAGTAAAACCGACCCAACTTATTATAAAAGGGGTCAAAACCCCATTTTTCATCATAAAAAATGTCCAAAACCTTCCAGAAATTTCAGCAAAGGAAAAAGGGTTCTCATATCACCAAAAGTGAGGATTTTGAGTTAAATTAAAGCTACGGAGTATTAATCGAGGTCCAAGCAACGTGTGGTGGTGATTGTAGTATTGTCTTGCGGCGGAATTGGCTTGGATTCAAGGTGAAGGGGTGAAGATATAGTATTATTATCAAGATAAAGGTATGAATCTCTTGCCATTAACGTTAATATTGGTTTATTTATGGAAAAGGTGCTGTAAATTGCAAAAATTAAGTCCGTTGGTGGAACTATGGAACAAACACCATATGGGATATTTTATGGAATAATTTGATATGGGAAATGATTTTATTGATGTTGGTATTGTTATTGTCGTTCTTATGGAGTTGGGAAGATTTTGGGTGGAATGGTATATTAGTGGGCTATTTTGAACATTGTGTGGATTGTATGAAATGTTTTTAAGTCTTGTTTGAGTGGGTTTGGATTAGTACCTAAATGTGTGAGCATTGGTGCTAGCTTGATCGTATGTGGTTGATTTGAATGAAAAAGGGAATGTTGTCAAATTATGTAGAAAAGAGCTACTAATATTAGAATACATTTTGAATTAATTGTTGGAGTTGGAATCATGATTGTTGGTATTGTCGTTGATAATTTGGCCGAGTTGAATTCTCGGGGATGGTTATATTTACAGGGGAGATGCTGCCCAAATTTCTGTAGACAAGTATTTGTTAAGATTGAACTTTTAAACCTTATGATTAATATTTGGTAAATGTGACCAAATGTAGATTTTGGACGAAACGGGATTTGAATTTGGAGAGGCGTAAGGAGCGAATAAGGTATGTAAAGCTTTACTTATTCTTCTCATGGCATGTCCTAGATGTAATAGGATTGAATTCGGACCTCGGGGACAACTCTACTCTTTGGAATCTACGTCCAAATTTACCCCTTTTTCATTCAGTAGAATTGAATTTAATATTTTGTAAATAGTTGGAAAAATTGTTTGAACATCTAGATTCTGTGCAAATTGAATCCGACTACCTTAAAACTCTTATCAGTGACGTCATGAAGCATAATATACGTAATATGAGTACGCCACCTCATTTGGTCCGAGGTGGGCCCACTATTCCCGACTTTCTCCTTATTGTTCCGTTTGACTTATTTTTGAATAGAATCCAAAGGGAAACTCTTAGCTACTCTTCTACCCACTATATGACAGTCGCCCTAATTATTTTATTGACTCTCAAAATATGTTTTGAAATATGACAACGATTTCAGGAGGATTATGTTGACATAAACCATTGTGGCCTCCGAAAGACATACATTATGATCGTCGCTCAATCCCTTTTTATATGTATATATATATATATATATATATGAATTGCCATCTGAGTTATGCTATCGAGATTCTGTAAATGTTTATATTTTGATATGTTCAAACAATCCCAAAAGCTTTATTTTGATATAATCCCCCGCGATATCCGAAAGGTATGTGCTATTACTATCGTCTGATTTCTTTCTTAAATGACCTGTCATTCGGATTATTCTGTCGAGTCTTTGTATGATGCATAAGTTTCTCACTAATCCACTCGTGGATGCCTCAATGCTTCCTTCACTGAGCCCGGGCCAGGATATGTTATCACGCGTATTCCACTGCATTGTTCGCCGTGTCTCGATGTGAGGGGGCAGGTATATGTGTACATGGGTTGTGGAGTATGCTGTGCCATGTACGCTTATTATGATATGCTATGATATGATATGGCCATCTGATATGCTATGATATGTGCACAGTCTGATATCATATGATATGTTACGGAGCAATTTCCTAATCCGGAGTATGATGTGTTGTGGTGCCAGTGTCGGGGTGGCGACCACGTCTGTTCACCGAGTCCCATAATGGGGATCGGATATGGCATATGTTCTGACATGCATTATCTCTGCTTTATGAGTAAGCACTTTGTTATCCCGGTTATTGTACTTACTTTCTGTACTTCTGACTCTGATTATGATTCCTTCTGTTGTACGTCTGTACTCCCGATCCCGATCATGATACTGTCTGTTATACTTCGGTACCTCCGATTTCGATATGTTCTCATCTGTTATATTTCTGGATTTCTGGACCTGATTATGATTCTGTTTATTGTACTTTATGCTTTACATACTCAGTACATTTTTCGTACTGACCCCTCTTCTTCGGGGGCTGCGTTTCATGCAGCGCAGGTACACCCAGATGATATGAAGTCATTATAGAGGATGTTCCAGCAGAGTTGGCAAGCTCCATTTGCTCCTGGAGTACTGCCGAGTCAGAGTTTATACATATGTTTTTCTGGATTGATGTTAGAGGCTTTGCAGACAGAGTCGTGGGTATAGTATGTCAGTTGTGTATACGGCTCCATCAGCCGATATGTCATTTTGTATTACGTGTTAAGTTCTGTATGATCACAGATTCTGTTTGATTTGGAAAGCATCGAACAAGCATATCTTGAGAGTTTATTGTATGTTTTATTTTTATCTTATTTAAAAAGTCTACTAAGATTATGTATGTCCCAAAGGTCTGTGGGTTCGCTCGGCTTCGGATATGGGGTCGGGTGCCCATCACACCCTAGTAAGGTCGGGGTGTGACAATACCCGGCCCGTTATGGAACTCGGTGCATAAAATCATGTCATCATACTATCATATCAACATGCATGCATATACATATACATATATATACCGTACCCGGCCCTCTAGTGAGGGACTCGGTGAATGAAGTCATACCGTACCCGGCCCTCTCGTGAGGGACTCGGTAAATGAAGTCATGTGCACATGTACCGTACCCGGCCCATCATGGGATTCGGTGACATAATCATATCATCATATACATATACCGTACCCGGCCCTCTAATGAGGGACTCGGTGAACAATGTAGTGGAGTGCGCACGAGAACGTACCCGGCCCGGGACTCGGTGAAAGATACATTGAGGCATGCACGAGCAGAGTCGTGAGAAACCATATGCACACCAATCAAGACTCAATAGATACATATACTTACTGACATCAGAAGGCTCAGAAACAAGTTTCAGGCCAATCCGACTTCGTATGAGAAAGTTACAAACGTTTGAAGTACAGAACGTTCTATAAACGTTTTAAAGCAAATCTGAGATCTTTTCCGAAGGTTAGGGACATTAAGACTCACATAATTCTTTCAGAAACAAAACTCTTTATACTTATCTCGTTACTCAATCGTATAACAACTCATTCATATCAGACAGACTTATATCAGAAGTGAATCAGAATCATAGGCAGACTCAGAAACATATTTAATAGAACTTCAGAAATCACAGAGACATATCAAAAAGGGTGAATACGAATCATGAACCAACTCGGAATCACAGAATAGAGTAACCTCAAGATGTATACCATATCATACCTTATTTGACTCTAGGATATGCCAAAAGAAGGAAAGGGTAAGCCTTACATACCTGTTCCACGACCAACTAGCTACGCTTATTAGCCCAAACTTGCTAATCTACATTCAAGAGAATTGACATAACCATTAGATTCATTGTCATTCACTTGTCTTAACTTTTCAAATAGGTTCACTTATATTCTGCCGAAATTTCGGCAGCGTCTCCCCTATAAATATACCATCCCCGAGAATACAACTCGGCCAATTTCAACAACAAACCCGAGAATGGAACTCGGCCACATCATCAACAACAATACCAACAATTATTCTAACAATACTACAATATTCATAATAATCCAATGCTACCCGAACCCTCCAACTTCAACAAAAGTATTAACCACACATTTTTATCATTCTAGATTCATAAACCATATCAACAATCATGTATTAACAACATCATTCATACAATGTAAGAATCCAAGCTAGTTTCGCATTAATTTTCTTCAACAATTCTATAACGATTACAACTTCATTTCCAAGTCATTAAACCTTCATTTTCTTATGGATTCCACAACAACAACAACTAAAATATCACATAGAATCAATTCACCATAACTTGCCAAACCAACCCCTATTCGGCCACAATAACATCATACATTTTTTCATGCATTTTCATTCATTTCTACATATTACAACAACAACCAAAAGACTAAGTAAAATTAATCTATTTCTTCTACACAACACCATATGTACACGGTCAATGCTACACACACACGGCCACCACTTCAACATCACATTTTTCCATGAATTTCATTCATTTTAACCTTCCACGATACTCACAAATTATCCATAAACATATGAGAGAAGGTTAAACACATACCTTTTCCACTTATCTCTTCATTCGGCTAGGGGCATATATTGCTCAAATGAGTGATTTAATTGCTCCAACAACTCTCCCATGTTAATGAGGGCCTTCAAATTAGTTGGAATACTAGAAGAAATAATGTTTTCTTGATCAACTTCATGGAGTCAATTCTCCATAGCCATGGCCGAATGGCCACTTGGAATTTTCTTCTATTTTCTCCAAGTTTCTTCATCTTTTTAAAAGATGAAGACAAATATATCTTGTGTATTTTTTCCCCCATTTAGCTATGTATATATATTTAGGTCCCTTGAGTAGGAGTATGGACACATGTCCCCCTTCTCCATTTTCTTGAAACTTCTTGAAATGGTCAAAGAAGACTAAGTGTCTTCTTAAGCAAGCTTTAGCCCATGTATTTTTATTATTTATAATTAGCCCCCATTTAATAAAAATGTGAGCACATGCTACCCATGCCACACGGCCATCTTGGAAATTTCAAGAATTTTCTTGAATATTTGTGAAATTACCATTTTGCCCCTAGGCTTTCACAATATTACCATGAACCATTTTGCGAATTTTCCTTTTTACCCTTAACCTTTCTCAATATTTCCATACAATAATATTCATAACAACTTATACAACAAAAATAATTTTTGAAAATGGTCTTGCCCTTCACTTGCCACGTCGATCTCGAAATATCCGGACGTACAAAATGCGGGCTATAACAGTTGCTGAGTCCTCTATCATGGAAGAGGTAAAGAGACATCAGTACGAGGATCCTGTTCTGGCACAGTATAGAGATACAACTCTTCAAAAGGAGAAGACCCCATTCGAGGTTACACATGACGGAGTGATACGGTATAGAGGCAAATTGTATGTACCTGATGTTGTAGGGCTACGATGGAAGGTTATGGGAGAGGCACATTATGCCTGTTATTCTGTTCATCCGGGGTCAACGAAGATGTATCATGACCTCATATGCTTATATTGATGGGATGACATGAAAATAGACATAGTGGAGTTTGTTCCTCAGTGTCCGAATTGTCAACAGGTTAAGGTCGAGCATCAGAAGCCTGGTGGATTATTGCAGGAGATAGAGATTGATACGAATCGAATTGGGGAAGAACCAATTCAATCAAAAAAGCGGAATTTAAAGATACGAAGAAAAGGGATGAGGAATAGAGGATAAAAGTAAGACCCAATTAAGGTGAATTTATGGACAAACCTAAGTATATTAAACTCAAACCCTTTGAATCGAATCCTATCCTTCCAACTAGGGTGAATTTATGGACAAACCTAAGTATATTAAACTTAGACCCTTCCAATCGAATCCGATCCTAAAAGATTCACTACTATTTGACACTCAAGGCAAGAGATTCAATTTGAATCCACAAATGGCAATATCTTCATGAATATCAATGGACATAAAAGGTTCACAAACCAACAATGGATTCCACCATCATATTGAGTAAAATAGCCCTAGAATCTACCTAACAATCTATAACTCAATTTAGAGTATCATAATTGATCATCCAAAATCTAAGTAATGAAATGAAAGACAAGCTATATATACAAGCTAAGTAAAGAAGACTAATAGGCAATTACAATGCTACCCTTAATGAAGTAAGGGCCTTGTTTGGCTAGTCTTCTTAGTGTAGTCTTCAATTCAAGAATTGGCCTTCAAGGGCCAAGCATGACCCTCCTTGCATAGATGGCCCTCTAATCAACCTTGCATGCATGGCCTTCTTGCAAGCATAACCTTCTTTGCACAAATAGCCAACTCTCGACCTTGTCCCAGTTTGCACATGTAGCCAATTTGCAGAAATGTCCCTATTTGCACGTTTGGCCGGTTTGCGCATTTGGTCCTCTTTCTAGTAACTTATTCTTCAAACCTCACCCAAGCCACCTCCCACACATCACAGGCCTCATTGTGGGCCTCATATGGGCCTCCAATGGCCTTCAACGCCATCCTTATCATCCATACCGCCTGTAGAACTTGAAGTTCCATATCTTGGCCTTGGATGTAAGTCATGAAATGAGGTGTGCCAAGTAGGATCATATCATCCTCCCCTTCTTCAAAAGAATTCGTCCTCGAATCCGCACCTAGGAAAACCAAAGGGAAGACATACGAAAACATACTCCTCAAGGATTGAGGGTTAGCACACAAAGTAATAATCACATATTCATGCCAAGGATGAACAAAATTGTGGTACAACCACACATCTATGACAATCATGACTAACATTTGCATACATGAGGTATCAAGAAGTTGATTCCTCCAAGGTTCATGACATAAGGATTGAGTAATAAAACCAATGGATTCAAAATACGAAGTATGCAACTCGACATTGGTTCTATTTGACATGTAGCACAATGTCCAAACAAGGACACTGTCATTATTCAAATAAGGACTCTCCCAAGATAGTGCTCTCAAATCACACAAGGTATCACCCGGATCAAAAGGGTAGATTACCCACCTAGTATGGTCAAAGACACACTCATTTACCCTATAAGAGTCTCTCTTCACATAAGATGCACCCAAAACATACACATGAGCGTCATCAAATGCAAACAAGTAGTAAAGAAAGGTATTATGTAAAACAACTTCCTCTTCTATGTCATCCTCAAGTGTAACCTCACTACTAGAATCTAGAACAAGACCATCCAATAGGCTACTATGAAGTTGGACATGAAAGGAAGAATTTCCAATTTCTAGACAAGAATCGCCTTCCTTTGTAACACTTTCCTTCCCCACAAATGGATCACAATTCCTCAAAGGAAGAGCTCCGTCATGGGAAAGAGTGTCATCATTCCATAATGGGTTACTAAATACCTTGTAGTCTCCAAAGGACACTACATTTGAAACATTACCAAACTTCCCATTAGGTACATGAATATTCACATGATCAATTATACCAACACCATCACTAAATTGAGGGTTATTAAGCACATCACAAAGTTACTCAAATAGTGGATTTTTAAAGCAAATAAATTGATCAACACAAGCAACCACACTAGTTGGACGCAAATTGAACCTTCTAGAAGAATCAATTCGGTCATCGCTAGGATCAACTAGTGGGTGTCCTAACATCTCATATGAAAATGTACGAACATGCAAACCAAGAGGATCAACACTAGGTGGACACAACTTGAACTCAAAAGAAGAGTCAAGATAGTCATCAATAGGATCAACTAGTGTTGGACCATCCATTTCAATTACATTGTCAATTGTCATTATAGCACAAAGATCATCACAAGGCAAAGACTCATTAAGCTTAATTATGGAAAAGCCATCATTCACACTCATTTCAATAATATGGTTATTCACATTACTTAGAGGGTTAAGATTAGCTGTTGTACCTTCAAATCCGCATTCATTTTCTTTGCCTTGGGTTTCAACTTTGGAGCTTGTTTGCTCATCCGGGGAGCTCTCAACTACCTTAAGAACCTTCAAAGGTTGAGGTTCATCATCTGGCTTGCTCCGAAGAATACTTGCACTATCATCAAGATCACTAGAAAAGAAAGTTACAAGTACTAGATAGAGTTTGTGACAACTCTCTCACATCCTCTCCTTTTTCCTCTCTAGAGTTGTCACTTTTCGCTCCCTTACTCCTCTCAATCTTTTCTCTCACAATTTGTTGTGTCTTGTGGACTTGTTCTTGCACTTGGAGAAGTAGCTCCGTCATTTCCTTGAGGTTTTCTTTTGCCCCTTTTATATTATCTCCTATGCATTTGTAGTCTTCTCTTAGCTCCTTGAACCCACCACTTGTGCTTTTTTCTTCTTTGGGTTCATTCCTCGCTTGAGGCCCCTCATTCCTCCTACTTCCTTCACCTATCGTCACTCCTCCCCTACCTTCCATAACATAACCATCTTGAGAGCATAGTAACCTCGGATTAGGATAAAAGTAATGATTCATTGTATTCCTTGGAGTAGGATAAGATGTCGGATTTGAGTACCCGCCATAATAATTTCCATGGCCAAGATGATGGCCACCTCCCCTCAACACTTCTCTTCTCCTACCCTCCATATCACAACCATATTGGGAATTTGGTGCCTCCGAATTAGGGTAAGAATTATATGCCCTTGTGTTTATTGAAAGAGGACATGTATACTCTCTTCTCCTTCTAGGCGGACTCCTACTCGGCCCAATCCACACACTTATACCTTTTTTCTTGGAATAAGAAGTATCACAAGCCGATGTACGTGAATATCTACTAGAAGATCCCACATAAGAGGTTTGTTCAATCCCATTATCTTCACAAGTATATTCACCACAAAGCGCATAGCCATTAGGCTTATAATCACCACATTCTTCCCATTCTTGCAAATTCCCACCAATTGGTTCATATTGAAAGTGTGAGGAAGGGGCATACCTCAATTCACCCCCATGTCCATGGTGTGTATGATGAGACTATTCATGCTCGTATCCACCATAGGACTCTTCATCATACCCATCTACTCCTTCTTCTTCATAAGCTTCATGAGGTGTTGCCTTACAATTGCCCTCGGATGATGTGATTCTTCGAGTTAACAAAGTACCAATCGACCAGGAAAATAATCTTCAAACTTGAGCTTCCTGGACTTTTCGTTTTCTTTAATTTCAGTCTTGTGTTTCTTGATTTTCTTGGATTTCTTGATCTTCTTCATCTTTCATCATCGGAGTAGTATTCTTCACCCTCGTACGAGTTATGATCATATCGACCATGGTCCTCATACGACTCACCATCACCATCACCATCATATTCATTGTAAGAATAGTGATGCTCATATCCCATGTCATCTCCCTCATAGCCCCCATATTCATCATAGTCATACCCTCCATTGCTAGAGGCATAACATTCGTAATTGTCTTCACAAGATTCCGAGGCTATGGAAGACATCCTTATCTCTCATTCTCCTTATGTCTCCTTTTCGTGTACCTACAAAACGAGCAAGCAAGATTAGTAGAAAAAGCTCCTCACGTCACTCGTATTTGAACTCAAACTTACCTCTCAACCTAAGCTTCTTCCAACGTTGGTCAAGAACCCTTTTAATCGAAATCAATTCACAAGATTGCTAAACTTTTTGGAGGAATAGATTCTTGTTAATCGAAAGATGGACGACTCGATAAAGCAAAAGGACTTAAGCCAAAGAAGCTTCAACGATATTAAAACGAGAAAAGCTTGAAAAGAATTTGCACGAAATGAATTCGTACACAAGAACTAGTTAACAACTAAGTAAGGATCAATTACTAGTTGTTTATTGGTTAGAAGAATCAAAGAAATGTAGGAAAGGAACAAACTGTTTTGGACACTTAGAAAATTTTTTGATTTTGTTTTTGATCAGGTATTGGACCTGCGTCGTGGGCCCGACGCGCAAAATTTCATCTCTGAATATATATATATATTTTGAGAAAAGAAATCAGAAAATTGGAATAAGTATTTCTGATTTTTTTTATACTTACTTGGGCCCCACAAACACTTTTTCAAACTTTGACAAAAAATTTGAAGATCAAACACCTTTCTTGGGTCACCTTCTTCCTTTGAAGATACGAACAACCTCAAGAACACAAGAACAATTCAAAATTTCATCTACCTTCAATTCAACTCCGAATTAACTCAAATTTCGGATCTAGGCTCTCTTTGATATGCAGAACAAAGCCCACTAGAATTTAGCCTTCAATTTCAACCAAATCAAAAGACCCACTTTTCAAGTTCTTGAGTTCTTCAAACTTTAAAGCTTAACAATGGTGATTCACTTCAAACTTCTCCAAATCACTTGTAACTTCGGATTTAGAGGTTGGTAATAGTAACAAACTCAATTCTAACCTCAAATCCAACAACAAAGCAACAACAATCTAATTTTTTATTTTTTTTGTATTTTCGTTTTTTTTTAACCAAGGATTGAAGAATGCAAGAACACTCTTCTAAACTAGCTCTTGATACCAAATGATACGAATCGAATTGGGGAAGAACCAATTCAATCAAAAATGTAAAATTTAAAGATACGAAGAAAGGGAATGAGGAACAGAGGATAAAAGTAAGACCCAATTAGGGTGAATTTATGGACAAACCTAAGTATATTAAACTTAGACCCTTCCAATCGAATCTGGTCCTAAATGAACCACTACTATTTGACACTAAAGTCAAGAGATTCAATTTGAATCCACAAATGGCTATCTCTTCATGAATATCAATGGACATAAAAGGCTCACAAACCAACAATGGATTCCACCATCATATTGACTAAAATAACCCTAGAATCTACCTAACAATCTCTCACTCAATTTAGAGTATCATAATTGATCATCCAAAATCTAAGTAATGAAATGAAAGACAAGCTATATATACAAGCTAAGTAAAGAAGACTAATAGGAAATTACAATGCTACCCTTAATGAAGTAAGAGTCTTGTTTGGCTAGTCTTCTTAGTGTAATCTTCAATTCAAGAATTGGCCTTCAAGGGCCAAACACGCCCCTCCTTGCATAGATGGCCCTCTAATCAACCTTGCATGCATGGCCTTCTTGCAAGCATAACCTTCTTTGCACAAATAGCCAACTCTCGACCTTGTCCCAGTTTGCACATGTAGCCAATTTGCAGAAATGTCCCTATTTGCACGTTTGGCGACTTTGTGCATTTGGTCCTCTTTCTAGTAGCTTCTTCTTCAAGCCTCACACAAGACACCTCCCACACATCATAGGCCTCATTATGGGGCTTATATGGGCCTCCAAAGGCCTTCAACGCCATCCTTATCATCCATACCGCTTGTAGAGCTTGAAGTTCTATATCTTGGCCTTGGATGTAAGTCTTAAAATGAGGTGTGCCAAGTAGGATCATATCAGAGATCCCAACTTGGAAATGGGAAGTGATTAATATGGACTTCATTACAGGTTTACCTCGCACTCAGGGGAAGTATGACTCTATATGGGTTATTGTGGATAGGCTGACAAAATCAACCCATTTTCTTCCAGTCAGAACTACTTATTCAGCTGATGACTATGCGAGGTTATACATTAGGGAGATAGTGAGACATCATGGGGTTCCCACATCTATTATATCAGACAGAGGAGCTCAATTTACAGCTAACTTCTGGAGATCGTTCTAGAAGGGATTAGGGACACAGGTGAGTCTTAGCACGACATTTCACCCTCAAACTGATGGACAAGCTGAGCGTACTATTCAGACGCTAGAAGATATTTTACGAGCCTGTATTATTGACTTCAGAGGTAGCTGGGATGATCATTTTCCACTTATTGAGTTTGCTTATAATAATAGCTACCATTCTAGTATTCAGATGGCACCGTACGAGGCCTTATATGGGAGGAAGTGCAGGTCACCTATCGGGTGGTTCGATGTTGGCGAGACTAAGTTAATAGGCCCAGACATGAGTTCGCAAGCTGTTGATAAGGTGAAGCTTATTCAGGAGAGATTATTGGCGGCCTAGAGTTGATAGAAGTCATATGCAGATAATCGACGTCGAGACTTAGAGTTTCAGATTGGTTATTGGGTATTCCTGAAGGTATCACCCATGAAGGGTGGAATGAGATTCGACAAGAAAGGGAAGCTCAGCCCGAGGTACATTGGGTCTTATCAGATTGTTCGTAGGGTAGGCAAGGTTTCCTATGAGTTAGACCTACCATCTGATTTGGAAGCGGTACATCCAGTCTTTCATGTATCAATGCTTCGTAAATGTATTGGTGACCCTTCTAGAGTATTTCCTGTAGATGATGTCCAAGTAATGAAGGAGTTGTCTTATGAGGAGAGCCCCATAGCTATACTTGATAGCCAGGTTAGAAGGTTACTGATATGATCCTACTTAGCACACTTCATTTCAAGACGTACAGTTAAGGACGAGATATGAGACTTCAAGCTCTACAAGCTACATGGGAGATGAGGAAGTCGTTTGAGGCCTTTGGAGGCTCCTACAAGCCACACAAGGCGGCTTATGGTGTGTGGAAGGTGGCTTAGGAGTTGATTGAAGAAGAAGCTACTAGAAAGGAGACCAAATGTGCAAAGTGGCCAAATGTACAAACAGGGACATTTCTGTAAATTGGCTACACGTGCAAACCTGGACAAGCTTGGGAGTTGGCTATTTGTGCAAGGAAGGTTGTGCTTGCAAGAAGGACATGCATGCAAGGTTGATTAGAGGGCCATCTATGCAAGAAGGGGCTTTTGATGAGTTATGAATATTTGAGTGTGTTAGGGTTATCTCTAGAGAGAGAGACTTTTGAGAAGCCTTTGGTAGGCTCTTGTTGATTCTTGTGTTGTTGAGAGGTTGGTTACTTGGGAATCCGATTCCCTTGAGGTCAACTTAAGAATTTGGTGTTTCTTTTGATGATAATTTAGAGGTCTTAGTTTTGTATAACTTTGGTTGCTAAATTGAATCTTAAGTTGTGTCAAATTATCTATCTCTTTTATTTCTTGCATATTATTATTGTTTTCGTTTCCGTTCTTGTATCAATTGGTATCAGAGCTTAGCCTAGGTTTGTTCCATCAAATCTAGTCTTGGGTTTTGATTCAACCACAAAAAAAAAAAATCAAAAGAAAAAATTGATTTTTTGTTGATTTTGTTGAATCTAGTGTTAGATTAGAGTTTCTTAGTGTTTCTAGAGTCCAAATCTTCCATTTCGAGCTAATTGGAGTTAGGGTTTTGAAATCACCATTGTTGAGCTTTGAAGCTTTGATTTTTTTTTTCAAAAAGTGGGTTTGGTGATTGAGTTAAAATTGGAGATTGAAAGTTATTGGGCTTTGTTCTTCTAGTGAAGGAGGGTAGGAATCTAAAATTTGGAGGTATTTGACTAAATATTTAAAGGATCTACCATTTTTGGTATTTGAAGTTTTGAAGAACTCAAGAACTTGAAAAGTGCGTCTTGTGATTTGTTTGAAATTGATGGCTAATTTCTAGTGGGCTTTGTTCTCCATATCAAAGAGAGCCTACATCCGAAATTTGACCGAATTTGGAGTTGAATTGAAGGTTGGTAAAATTTTGAATTGTTCTTGTGTTCTTGAGGTTGTTCATATCTTCAAAGGAAGAAGATGACCTAAGAAGGAGGTTTGATCTTCAAAATTTTTGTTAAAGGGTCAAAAAGTGTTTGTGAGCCCAAGTAAGTATTCAAAAGAAAAGAAAAAAATCAGAAATACTTAAGTCTTATTTTCAGATTTTTTTGAAAAAAAAAATTCACTGCACGTGCGTGTGCTGCATGTGCGACGCACAACCATCGCACGGGCCCCAATTTTTTTTTTTGAAAATTTTGATTCTCTGCAGAACGTGTGTTGCACAGATTTAGAGAGGGGTATTTTGTGCGATACTTGTGCGACGCATGGCCATCGCACGACTCTGAAAACTTCAAAATTTTTCGAAGTGTCAGATTCAGTGAAGGGTGTTTTGTGCGATGGGTGTGCGACACATGGCTAACGCACGACCTGCAGAAGATTGTCTACGTGCTCGAAAATGGTTTGATTCCTTCTTAACTTCCCTTCTTTGATTCTTACAACTAGTTAACAACTAGTAATCGATCTTATTAGTTGCTAACTAGTTCTTGAGTCCTATTTTCATTCATACCAATTATTTCAAGCTTTTCTTCATTTTTACCTCGTTAATTTCTTTGCTCAAGTGCGTTTGTTTTAATTGAGTCGTCCTCTTTCTTCGAGTCTAACAAGAATCCATTCCGACCTCAAGTAGCAATTGTGCATCTTGCAAGCAACCGAATCCAATCGAGAATCAACATCGGCCAATCCATTTGAGTGGTAAAAGGCAAGAGTGTGTGAGTTCATTTAAGTGGTGCTAGCCGGGCACGAACGAGTGTAAACACGAGTGTGGTGAGGTTTCTTTACTACTAACATGTTTGCTAAGTGTTCTTGGTAGGTACTTCTCCATGGATTCTGATTCATGTGGTGGCGATTATAATTGTTATGATGATGATGGTTGTAGTTATGAAGGGGAGGACTATGGGATCTATCAAGAGTGTGACGATAGGGAATATGAGAGCTATATGGGAAATGGTGATCAGGAGGAAGTTCGAGGAGAGAATTACCATTTTGAAGGAGAATATGAAGAGAGTGGTACTCATGTGTCTCATGAGTAAGACAGGGATGAAAACGAACCTTGTTATGCTTCGTATGATGAAGATAACGAAGGTGAAGGGTCTTGTGCTGTACATCATGATGATGAAGGTGACTCGACATGTGACTCTCCTTCACACGTGTCGTATGGGGAAAATTCTCATACAAATAAGACTTGTGGAGGGTATGTCTATGGAGGTAGTGGAAGTGCTAATGTTGATTATGGAAGGACTTCTAGTGGGAATGCATATTCTTCTTCTTGTAGTAATTCCTATCTGAAGCAAAGTGGCATGAGTGGGAATATGAGTACGAGTTGGGGTCATCCTATACAAAAGAAGGTGGTCCCAAAGTGTTACATCCCGTACTTCTGTACGTTGGATTATTCATAAGTTAACCGACATAAGCTCTGAGGACAAGATTATTTTGAGGTTATAAGTATTTATGTTGTTACCCCCTGTAAGAGTCCGTGCTACTTGACTTAGGACAACATGATCGAGTTAAGAAAGTTCAAGGGAAGTTAATCGAGTTAGTAAGAATATTATTATATATATATATGGTTGCCTTAAGTATCCCGAGGTGACATGGCAACCTAAAGGATTTGAAATCGTGTCATGAGTGCGTATACAAGGTAATGTTAGTGCCCTTTTAAAGTATTTGAGATTATTAGTAATGATATAGAAGATGGACAAAACATATGAATATACTTTTGCAATTGGAGTTTCGTCGAAGCTTTGTGAGTTCTCTAGCTATGTTTAAGGATATTGTAATTCTCCGGACCCTTCGAGACACATGTATGGATTGTTATGGATGTATATGAGTATGTATATATATGTATAAGAGGTTACATGAGGGTTGGAAGAGGATTAGAAGTTAAACGAAATGAATCGGAACAACTGCAGTAAAATCTCGAACCAGATTTTTAGCCCATATTGTTGGAGGCATATCTCCTAGTATATGAGGAGTTTTGAGGTTTTTCAAAAGCCTAAAATGAATTTCATCGAGTCTAGTTTCCAACTCAACAAACCGCTCGTAGATATGATATCGGGATAAGGAGTTATGGACGATGCAAGTTGGGATGGCGGGGCAGCAAGTTGAGACCCGACCCAAACATTTGCATTTCGGCCCATGAGTATATTTCGGCCCATTAACTTTAATATATATGGAAAATTCATTTTAGGGCTGGTCATTTGCATCTAGGAACTTCCAAAACATTAGAGAGATAGGGAGAGAACTTCTAGGCTAAGAAAGCCATTTTGATCAAAATCCGAGCCCCGAATCCCGAAGCTCATGAAGAGAAAAGCGTTGTACGTCGCGTTGCCTTCAGTTTGAGATATAAATCAGCCAAAAATAAGAGTATTGACGTGGTTTCTGCATACTTAAGGTAAGATTAAGGTCCCTTTTTCATTGTTAATAAGTTTATTTAGAGTTTTAACGGATTAGGACAGAGAAAATAGCGTTATAAACTCGATTGTTGTTTTGTTAAGATTTGTGGATCGGGGGCTGTTTTAGTTGAATTAAATGGATGGGATTAGCTTAGTTATGATGTATATTAATGGTTGGTATTGTTGTTGATGATTTAATTGAATTGGATTTTCGGGATTGTCCAGTTTGTAGAGGAAATGGTGCCCGAATTTCATTAAGTTCCGTTCGTATACAAATTAGATAGTAAGTGGTGTAAATGGTCTAATCGTGATATTATCATCGTGATTGTAGACATACGGACTCGAGGAGTAGACGTTGGGTGATTAGGTAGATTGTCAGGTATGTGAAGCTATCCCTTTTTTTTTTTTGGCATGGTCTATATGAGACAAACAGACGACGAACGTATAAATTCCAAAGAAGCTCCTATTCTTAGAGATACTAAAATGACTAATGTTCTTGATTTCCAGAAGCTATTTCATTATAACACATTCATATCAATTCTATAACATAAAAGTGTAAGAATTCTCACCTTTTCTTGAAACCCCGACTTGTCGCAAACGTAGTCCTTGTGCCAATCTAATTATAACCCGTTGAAGAGGGCCTTGAGTACTTCACAATTATGTAGAGATTAGGGTCTTTGGATCACAAACAAGGCTTGGATAATTTTTTTCTCTCCTCTTTCTATTCTCGGCCGAACCCCCCTTTTTTTTGTGATCTTGAGTTTTGATTTATTTGCTTGAAAATTACCAAGTACATATTGATATATATCCTCTTAAGGGTCATGTGCTATGCACATGACCTCCACATAATGGGTTTGGGCCTACCCAAGGCCGGCCACCCTTCAATTTATTGGGCCTCTTTTTGTGTTATATTTTCTTGGCCCAATTCATAAAACGCCTCGTTTTGTAATTCCCGAAACTAATTTTCGAAATTCCAAATTTATCCTCGGCCTTCCCCGAGGTCTTAACATTAAAAATTCCATAACCCACATAGTCATATTCACGAAAATCAAATCATTTCCTTTTTAACACACAAATCGCAATTATTTCTCGATTTCCTATTATACGAAAACACGGGACATAACACCCCCAAAACTTGGCTGTAAACTGAGTCCCTCTATCGGAGATGATAGATACCGGAACGCCAGGGAGTCTCACTATCTCTTTAACATAAAGCTTGGCATAATCTTCTGCCATATAGGTCGTTCTGACCGGTAAGAAATGCGCTGACTTTGTGAGCCTATCCACGATCACCCATATAGAATCATATTTACGTCGAGAACGGGGTAACCCTGTAATGAAATCCATATTAATCACTTCCCACTTCCAAGTTGGGATTTCTATAGCTTGCAATAAGCCACCCCGCTTTTGGTGTTCTATCTTCACTTGTTGGCAATTAGGACACTGAGCTACGAATTCCGCTACGTCTTTCTTCATCCCATTCCACCAATATATAGTCTTAAGATCACGATACATTTTTGTCGCTCCAGGGTGAACGGAGTAACGGGAACAATGAGCTTCTCTCAAAATCTGATGGCGTAGACCTGCCACATCGGGAAAACATAACCTGCCTCGACATCGGAGAACTCCGTCTGCCGAAATGTCAAATGATGACTCCTCCTTCTGGGGGAGTGTATCTCTATACTGCATTAGCATGGGATCCTCATATTGTCGCTCTTCTACTTCCGCTACTAACGATGAAACTGCTGAATTCTGAATAATAGCTCCACTGCTACCGGAGTCCACCACTCGGACTCCTAGGCTAGCTAACTGCTGAAGATCACGGGCCATCTCTTTCTTTTCTGGTCGTACATCACTTAGACTTCCCATCGACCTACGGCTAAGAGCATCAGCCACAACATTTGCCTTTCTGGGGTGGTACAGGATTTCGACGTCATAGTCTTTTAGCAACTCTAGCCATCGTCGTTGCCGCAAATTCAACTCTTTCTGCTTGAAGATATACTGGAGACTCTTATGATCTGTATAAATATCCACGTGGACACCATATAAGTAATGTCTCCATAACTTTAAAGCATGGACCACCGCGGCCAATTCTAAGTCATGGGTAGGATAGTTCTGCTCATGTTTCCGTAATTGTCTAGAAGCATACGCAATCACCTTACCATTTTGCATCAATACACAGCCTAGCCCGACGCCTGAAGCATCACAATAAATAACATATCCTTCCAATCCTTCTGGAAGTGTCAATACTGGGGCTGAAGTCAGTCGGTCTTTCAACTCTTGGAAACTACGCTCGCAAGCATCTGTCCATTGAAACTTAGCTGACTTCTGAGTCAACTTGGTGAGCGGTGCAGAAATAGAAGAGAAATCCTCAACAATTCTTCTGTAATAACCTGCTAAACCCAAAAAGCTACGAACCTCCGTAGGGGTCGTGGGCCTTGCCCAAGTCTTCACTGCCTCAATCTTTTGGCTATCCACTCGAATACCGTCAGCTGCAACAATGTGGCCCAGAAATGCCACTGAGTTCAACCAAAACTCGCATTTGGAAAACTTCGCGAATAACTCTCGAGCTCGAAGAACTCCAAGGACAATTCGCAAATAATCCACATGTTCTGCCTTGGATCTAGAATACACTAGGATGTCATCGATGAATACAATCACGAATCGATCCAGAAAAGGACTGAATACATTGTTCATTAAGTCCATAAACACTGCCGGTGCATTAGTTAGCCCAAACGACATTACTCGGAACTCGAAATGGCCATATCTTATTCTGAAAGCTGTCTTAGGGATATCTTTCTCCCTAACTCTTACTTGGTGATACCCAGACCTCAAATCAATCTTTGAAAACCATTTGGCACCTTGCAATTGATCAAATAAATCATCAATCCTCGGGAGGGGATACTTGTTCTTAAGTGTCACTTTATTCAATTGCCGATAATCAATGCACATTCTCATGGAGCCATCCTTCTTCCGGACGAACAATACGGGTGCTCCCCACAGGGATGAACTAGGCCGAATGAAGCCTTTTTCAAGCAAGTCTTTCCATTGCTCCTTCAACTCTTTCAACTCTGCGGGTGCCATCCTATAGGGAGGAATAGATATAGGATTAGTGTCTGGCAACACATCAATCGCAAAATCTATCTTTCGCTCGGGAGGAAGGCCTGGAAGCTCTTCCGGGAACACATCCGGAAATTCGTTCACTACCGGAACTGACTGAAGAGTTGGCGACTCAGCTTCTACATCTTGAACTCGCACTAGGTGATAAATACACCCTTTCGTGATCATCTTCCTTGCCCTTAGATAGGAAATAAACCTACCTTTTGGTGATGCCGCATTCCCTTTCCATTCTAAGACTTGTTCTCCCGGAAACTGAAAACGAACCATCTTCATTCAGCAATCAACATTGGCGTAACAAGAAGCCAACCAATCCATGCCCATAATAACGTCAAAATCTACCATTTCTAGCTCATGCAAATCAATCATGGTACGACGATCACAAATCACAATCACACAATTCCTATATACTCGGCTAGCTATTATCGAGTCACCCACGGGTGTAGACACCTCAAAAGGTTTGATAGACTCCGGCTCAATTTTAAATCGACCCGCAATATATGGAGTAACATATGATAATGTGGAGCCCGGATTAATCAAACCATATACATCATGAGAGAATACCGATAATATACCTGTGACCACATCAGGAGAAGACTCAAGATATTGGCGTCCAGCCAAAGCATAAATACGGTGCTGAGGACCGCTAGTACTGGGAGTTCTGCCTCTACCTCTACTATGGCCGACTGGCGCATGTGAGCCTGGCCCCGTAGGGCGTACAGATGCCGAAGATCCGGCTACCGACCCTGATGGCTGGGTCCTACCTCTACCATGTACTGAGGGGCAATCACGCATAATATGGCCTGGCCAACCACATGAATAGCAAGCGTCTGAACCTGATCGGCACTTACCCCAATGAAACTTTCCACACTGAGAACATCGTGGTACGGGTGGCCTTGGCTGGCATGAATCACCTCTAAACTGAGACCCCGAATAACCCTGACTCGGCTCGGAACGAGTAGATCCGTCAAATCTCTGCCCCGTGAACTGTGGAGGTGTACTGGTCATAGGATAGTCTGAATGGCTGGGAAACTGCTGTCTGTGTCCGCCCCTGGACTCGCTCCTCGAACCCGAAGGTCTGGCCCTCTTGTTATGGCCCCTATCCTGCTCACGTGCATTTCTCCGCTGCTGTAGGTGTTCCTCTAATTCCTGAGCATGTGCCTGAATGCGTGCAATATCCATGCCATCCTGAAGGGACGCAGTCAAACATTTATCCATCAAGTGTGGCCCTAGGCCTTTCACAAACCGGTGCACCCGTTCGCCCATATCCGCTACCATGGACGAAGCATACATAGCCAAGGAATTGAAGCGGAGACTATACTCTGTAGCACTTATGCTACCTTGCCTCAGATTCAAGAATTTATCGGCCCTAGCTCGCCGAACTTCTGGAGGCATGTAGTGACGGAGAAAAGCACCGACAAACTCTTGCCATACCGGCGGAGGTGCATTGGCTCCCCGCGAAGCCATCCAAACCGTATACCACTGGATTCAGACATCCCTCAATCTGTATGACGCTAGCTCCACCGATTCGGTGTCTGAAGCATGTATCAACCGGAGCGTCCTTAGCATACCATCAATAAAGTCCTGGAGATCCTCCTCCAGTTTAGACCTAAAGAATTCCGGGGGTTTCAAAGCAATGAAGTCACGGGCCCTTGCACTAACAGTCCTGTCACCTTGCCCTGCGCTTGGCCTCTGAGTCTGGGCCGCAACCAACTGAGTCAACAAATTAATGGCCTCTCTCACATCTTGGCCTGAAGCATTCGGTGGAGGAGCTGGAGCTGGGGCTTCGGCTCCCACGTGCTCCTCAGTAACAGGCACTGTCTGGGAGGACTGAGATTGAGCCGCACTCTGGGACTCATCTTCCTCTACTACCGGTGGCGGTGCTCTTTCAGCCCGCTTTTCTGCCACCGTCTTGCCCTTTTGGGCTGCTGTAGCCTTTTTCTTTTTAGGCATCTCTGAAATACACAACACACGATTTAAGAACAAGAATTTCTTACATCATAGCTCTATCGCACGATTCTTATGAAGAAAGAAGGTCATATATTCCTAAGATGTCCGCAGCTTCTCGTTTATAAGTGTGGTGCGCAACACACCCATAACCAAGACTCTACTAGACACGGCTCGTAGACACATCCTAGGACTGAACTGCTCTGATACCACTTTTGTCACGACCCGACTCGGGGCCGCGACGAGCACCCGGTGCTAACCCACCCGAGCACCCTCTTAGCTTACTCTTATACTTACATCTAGGTGAGCCACATAATTATACATGCATTTCCATTGATTCGACAACTAGTCCCATATGGACAACCGCACATTTATATCATCATAGGCATTTATGCTACATCAATATACATGGGCCAACGTGGCCGACAAAATGATATACAAAACATAGGCCAACAAGGCCAAACACATCTACCCCCACACACACACGTCTACGAGCCTCTAAGAGCGTAACATATCACATTAACGGGACAGGACCCCGCTATGCCCATAATTATATACACAAAAGAATGAGTACCCAAAAGATATGGCTCCGAAGGAAATGGAGCTCTCTATGAAATCTCTGAATAGGCAGCTAAGGATCAAATCTGTCTCCCTGCACACCTGCGGGCATGACGCAGCGTCCATAAACAAAAGGACGTCAGTACGAAGAATGTACTGAGTATGTAAAGCATGATCAACATCAATATAGAAGCATAATAGATATCATATGAAGATAGCATAGGAGGGGAGACAGTAATATCATCATCATGTCACTTACTTGCATACATCGTCGTTCGTATCCCATAGTAATACTCGTACCATACTTGTGCTCATATTCGTATACATGTCCTTATCCGTATTCCTATACATAGTCTTTTCACATTCATATTCATATTATATACATAGTCATTTCATATACATAGCATTTACATAGCATACCCGACCTCATGGGATCGGTGTCTTATACATACTTGGCCAACCAAGGCTCAAGGTCATACATACCTGGCCCTACAAAGGCATCAGGGTTATCCGTGCCCACTGCAGAGGTGTGCGCGCGTTTCGTAACCGTATACATACTTTATACATAGTCATATACATATAGTCTTACCTGGCATCATAAGGTCGGGGTCTTATTATAGCCCTTCATAGGCACACATACACATATATCGTAGCTCGTAAGCATCTCTAGTCTCATTTACTCTCATCATCATTTCTATCCTCATCATTATCGTTACATTTACATTATAGACTTACTCGTCATACGAGGAAGTACATATAAAGGGTCGTTAGCTTATAAGCTCGGAATGTCAACCATGTGAAGATAACATACTCATATAGAGGAATTTAGGAATTTGGCCAAGTACCATGCCTTATGAAAGAAGGGTTAGCCTTACATACTTTTCCGTCGAACTATTCTATGCTTGCACGTTCCCTTACAATGCTAGCGTTTATACCTTCATTAATATCATAACAATGGCCATTAGTCATTCACATTATCCACATTATCTAGAATTCCTCAGTTTGCCTCTAGTCCACCCACATTCATGATTATAACACCCATCTTCGTCCATTCGTCTAAAGTGTTTAGTTCATGATCTTAATACCATTTATAACACATTCATATCACAACACAACAACATTCATAACTCAATTCAAACTATTTCTCAAAATGTCACTATTCATCATTCATGACCTAGTTGACCACATTTTCTACAATCCATGTATTTTAATTCTCCAATACCTCAAACATCTTGTAAAAATCATGAATCTTACCTTAGAAGTTGTAGGAACAAGCTTTGGTTGATAATACTCTTCTTTGAGCAAAACCCTAGTTTTTCTCCATTTGGATTTCTTGACTTGGATGATCCTTGATGATTCCCTTATCCTTGATTTACTTGTCTTAATGTTATGGATGAATTATAATCCTTGAAAACTCATAAAATAAATGTAGAGGGGAGCTCTAGAGAGAAGTGGTGTAATGTAGTAAATGAAATAAGACAAGTCTTGATCCTCATATTTAATGAATTGAAAAATCTGTGCTGGGTGAACAGTGGTCGTCCATGGAGGTTTACGGTCCGTATTTCAGTTTACGGACCGTCCCTCGTGGTCGTTTTTAAGCTTAAGCAGAACCAGAAACTTTGGCCTGCATGCATGGTGATTTACGACCATGGTTTACTGGCCGTTAATCACTTTACGGTCCGTCCACCAGGTCGTATTATACCTCTTCCTCAGCTGGCAGAAAGTTGGAGTTTGGCATGCCAGTTTACGACCTGGCAGTTTACGGACCGTATACCAGTTTACGGTCCGTATTTGCACTTTACGACCACTGGCATAAAGCTGAAGCTTTTGCATGGCAGTTTACGACTGCCAGTTTACGGACCGTATTGCACTTTACGGTCCGTATTTTGCAATATACGACCACTGGGCAGTTTTGCCAACTTTCAATTTTTCTCATTTCTCGACTTTTCATTCTAATCATCCACATCCCTTTACATACATTTCCCATGAAACATTATACATTCGCACTCCTCGCACACCTCATTAGTTCATTTACTTGCTTACCAACGGGAAATTTTTCGAGGTGTAACACTATGCATTGCACACTAATGGACTAACCCCTTCTTTTCCAAGTTCTAGTTCTTCTCTTTTGCAGGATTTTGATGATGTGTTCCCAATGGAACTCCCACAAGGATTACCACCCTTGAGGGGAATTGAACACCAAATTGACTTTGTCCCGGGGTCTCAATTGCCAAACAAACCTACTTATAGAGCCAACCCGAATGATACTAAGGAGCTTAAAAGGCAAGTGGATGAGCTCCTTGAAAAGGGAGTTGTGCGAGAAGGTATGAGTCCGTGTGCCGTGCCCGTGATCTTAGTGCCAAAAAAAGATGGATCAAGGCGCATGTGTGTTGATTGCCGAGCCATCAACAAGATAACGGTAAAGTATCGCCATCCCATACCTCGTCTTGATGACATGCTTGATGAGTTGAATGGTTCATGCATATTCTCTAAGATAGATATTAGGAGTGGGTATCATCAAATTCGGATGAAACCCGGAGATGAATGGAAAACCGCATTCAAGACCAAGTTTGGTCTATATGAATGGGTTGTGATGCCTTTTGGTCTCACTAACGCTCCTAGTACTTTCATGTGTTTGATGAATCATGTGATGAAACCATTTATTGGCAAATTCGTGGTTGTTTACTTTGATGATATTTTGGTGTATAGTTAAACCATGGATGAGTATGTTATTCACTTGAAATGTGTGCTTGAAGTGCTTAGACAAGAACAACTCTATGCTAATGTTGCTAAATGCTCTTTTTGTGTCGATGAAGTTGTTTTCTTGGGTTTTGTTGTGAGTTCAAGGGGCTTTGAGGTTGATGAATCCAAAATAGACGCTATTAAGAATTGGCCAACTCCTAAGTCCATTGGTGATATTAGAAGTTTTCAAGGATTGGCTAGTTTTGATAGGCGGTTTGTTCAGGGGTTTAGTACCATAGCCGCTCCTTTGACCGAGGTAATCCGAAAGGAGAAACCTTTTTCTTGGGGTGTGGAGCAAGCAAAGGCTTTTGAAACTCTAAAACAAAAGCTTAGCTCCGCACCGTTGTTGCAATTACCCGATTTTGACAAAATCTTTGAAATTTAATGTGATGCTAGTAAAGTAGGTATTGGTGCCGTTTTGATGCAAGACCAAAAACCCATTGCCTATTTTAGTGAAAAGCTTAAGGGTGCGACGTTGAATTACACCACCTATGATCTTGAGCTGTATGCTTTGATTAGAGCTTTGGGTAATTGGCAACACTACTTGTGGCCTAAAGAGTTTGTGATTAGGACCGACCATGAGTCCTTAAAACATCTTAAGGCCCAAGGAAAATTGAACAAAGGGCATGCTAAATAGGTTGAACTCCTTGAAACCTTCCCTTATGTAATCCAATACAAAAAGGGAAAGGAGAATGTAGTGGCGGATTCCCTATCAAGGAAATATGTTTTGATTAACACCTTATCTTCCAAATTGATAGGTTTTGAAAGATTGAAGACATTGTATCCCGAGGACCCCGTCTTTGCCAAAATCTTTCTAGATTGCGAAGAGTGGGAAAGGGAGAGGTGGATTAGGGATAGGTCTTCTACTCCCTATTCTAGGTTTGATGGTTTCTTGTTCAAAAACAAGCGTTTGTGTGTGCCCATGAGCTCTTGGAGGGAATTATTTGTGAGGGAGGCGCACAATGGGGGATTGATGGGACATTTTGGGATTGATAAGACTTAGGGGATTCTTGAGGTGCAATTTTATTAGCCTCATATGCGGAGGGATGTAGCTAAGATTTGTGGCCAATGCATTGAGTGTCATGGTGCCAAGTCTAGACTCCTTCCCCATGGTTTTTATACCCCTCTCCCCACCCCTCAACAACCTTGGGTTGATATTTCAATGGATTTTGTGTTGGATTTGCCTAGAACCAAAAGGGGTAAAGATAGCATCTTTGTTGTGGTTGATCAATTTTCTAAAATGGATCATTTCATTGCTTGTCATAAAGTTGATGATGCTCCTCAAGTTGCATCTTTGTTTGTTGAACATGTGTTAAAGTTTCATGGTATTCCCAAAACCATAATGAGCGATAGGGATCCCAAATTCCTTAGCCACTTTTGGAAAGAATTGTGAGGGCGACTTGGTACTAAATTGTTGTTTTCTACCTCTTGTCACCCACAAACCGATGGCCAAACCGAACTTGTCAATAGGACCTTGGGATCTATGCTTAGTTAGGGCCATAGTTAAAGGGAAACTAGCATCTTGGGAAGATCAACTGCCTTTGGTTGAATTTGCTTACAATAGAGTCATTCCTAGCACTATTGGTATGTCACCTTTTGAAGTGATTTAGGGTTTTAACCCCCTAACCCCTCTAGATCTAACCCCTTTGTCTCAAGATGTTGTGTTGTGTTTAGATGGCAACAAACGAGACGAGGCCACGAAGAAGTTGCATGAGACGGTGAGGCTTCACCTTGAGAAGAAGAATCAAGAAACGACCAAGAGAGCAAACAAGGGCCGCAAAAGATTTGTGCTTGAATCGGGTGATTAGGTTTGGGTACATTTCCGGAAAAAGAGGTTTACCAACAAAATAAAGACCAAGTTGATGCCCACAGGAGATGGTCCATTTGAAGTACTTGAATGGTTCAATGATAGTGCATACAAAATTGATCTTCCACTCGAATACCAAGTTCACAACACTTTCAATGTGTGTGACTCTCTCCTGTGGTTGTGCAAGATGATGATCCCTTAAATTTGAGGACAAATTCTCCTCAAGAAGGGGAGAATGATACAATCCGAGTGGCATCAAGGCCTTTTACAAGGAGCCAAGCGAGGGAACTTCAAGCTATGCAAGCATTGTTCATGAGGAGGGACATACTTGAATACATTCTAGAGCCTTCCCAGGGATTCCAAGTGTTCATGATAGCATGGGAGGATGGTTTTGAGAAGAGTGTTGAAGATGGCCATGCTTGCAATGTGGCCATTACTTGAAGATTTACAATTTCAAGTTCTCTTGCCAAAAGAAGACACCCAAACAAGGCCCTACTTCATTAAGGGTAGAAGTGTAATAATATAGTTGTCTTCTTTTGAGCTTTAGTATAAATAGTAGTTTCTTTCATTTAGAAGAGCTAGACTATTTTGAATATTGATATTGGATATTGTAAAACTCTTGAGAGTTGAGAGCTTGTGAAACCTTTGATTGAGTAATTGTTGAGAGGATTGGTTATTAGGGAATTCCAAATCCCTCTTGGTCATCCTAGGAATTTGGTGTCTCTTTTGTTCTTAATTTAGAGGTCTTAGTTTTTCATAACTTTGGTTGCTAAATTAGGTCTTAAGTTGTGTCAAATTATCTATCCTTTTCTTTTCTTTCATTTTAATTCTATTTTCGTTTTTAATCTTGCATCACAAATAGTACCGGTGCTCCCCAAGGTGATGTACTAGGACTGATGAAGCCTTTTTCTAACAAGTCTCTCAATTTCTCATTTAATTCCTTCAGCTCTGCAGGTACCATTCTATAAGGAGGAATAGATATGGGCTGAGTATCTACCAATATATCTATAGTGAACTCTATCTCCCGTTCAGGAGGAAGACCTGGAAGTACATCTGGGAATACATCTGGGAATTCATTAGGTATCGGGACTGACTGAAGAGCCGCTACCTCTGCTTTCATATCATGCACTCGGACTAGATGACTGAAGAGTCTCAGAAGCCTTCATTGTCCTCAATATACGCTGCATCTGCCGAATAAACTCCTATGGATCATCCTCGGGCTTTGACCCGAAAAACTCTGGAGGATCACAATTCAAGAAGTCACGAACCCTCAAGCTAACAGACCTATCCGTATAGTCAACTCCTGGTCCATGCCTATGAGCCTGCCCTGCCACTAATCTGGTCAGCAACTGAACTGCATCTCTCATGGCCCTATCCTCCGCCCCTGGCTGAGGAGCTGGAGGCTCAGGTGCTAGGACCTCAGGAGTTGGCGGTGGTGCTACCCCCTGAACTGGAGCTACTGCTGCTCTAAGCTCCGCTGGAGGTGGCAGTGTAGCAGAGCTACCTAACTGGACTACAATCTCAAGCATAGACTGGGCACGGACCCTAGTAACTCTCCGGTTCTAACTAGTATCTCCTGCTACTGATTTGCTCTTTTGGGCAGCTGTTACTTCCTTTGGAGGCATAGCTGAAAACACAACAATTCGTTAGAGAGGGATTATCCTGATAACATAGCTCTATCACACGATCTAGATTGAGATGGAAAGATGACATCCTAAATGTCCTGTAGGTTTCTGTTTATAGACACGGTCTGTAGACACTCCGAGGATTAACTCCTCCGATACCACTTTTGTCACGACTCAACCCGATGGGCCATGACTAGTGCCCGAGCTGGACACTCATATGCGAACCTGCTAGATATAATCAGACTGAAACTAAGGACAATATGGAAATTTGTAAAAGCAAGCTATAGACTCATAACGTCATATATCATAATGAACCTGTCTCCTGAGGAGTCACAGATAACCAAAACATAACAAAATATGCAAGCCGATAAGGCTGCCACTATATACGGGAATATCCAAAATGAACTACGTCGATATAGTTGACCAAAACATATATACAACCCACACATATCTACAGACCTCTAACAGTATAATAGTGAAATATGTCGGGACAGGGCCTCGCCGTACCCCTGGATATGCATAAGTCTATATCAAATGATCTATACCAAAATGACTCAAGCTCCGGAACAATGGAGCTCTTCAAGCAGCTGAGAACAAGTCCTAGGCTGGAGGATCAACAAACTGAGTGTCTGTACCTGTGGGCATGAAACGCAGCCCCCGAAGAAAGGGGGTCAGCATAGAAAATGTACTGAATATGTAAAGCATGCAATACAATAATGAAGATCATGAGTGAGTGAAAAGATGACAGGAGATAAGTATGATAATAAAGGGATACCAACGCATTTGTGATGCAAGATTAAGAACGAAAATAGAAATAAAGGCAAGAAACAAAAAGGATAGATAATTTGACACAACTTAAGACCTAATTTAGCAACATAAGTTATAGAAAACTAAGACCTCTAAATTAGAATCGAAAGGAACACCAAATTCTTAGGATGACCAAGAGGGATTTTGAATCCCTAATAACCAATCCTCTCAAGAAGAATTCAATCCAAGGCTAAACAAGCTCTCACACTCAAGAGTTTTACAATACCAAATATCAATATTCAAAATAGTCTAAGTCTTCCAAATGAAAGAAACTACTATTTATACTAAAGCTAAAAAGAAGACAACTACATTATTACAGTTTTACCCTTAATGAAGTAGGGGCCTTTTTTGGGTGTCTTCTTTTGGGAACAAAGCTTGAATTTGCAAATCTTCAAGTAATAGCCATATTGCAAGCATGACCATCTGCAACCCACTTCTCCAAACCACCCTCCCATGCTACCATGAACACTTGAAATCCCCGACAAGGTGCTAGAGTGTATTCAAGTATGTCCCTCCTCATGAGCAATGCTTGCATAGCTTGAAGTTCCTTCGCTTGGCTCGTTGTAAAAGGTCTTGATGCCACTCAAATTGTATCATTCTCTCCTTCTTGAAGAGAATTTGTCCTCAAATTTAAGGGATCATCATCTTGCACCACCATAGGAGAGAGATCACACACATTGAAGGTGTTATGAACTTGGTATTTGGGTGGAAGATCAATTTTGTATGCATTATCATTGAGTCGTTCAAGTACTTCTAATGGTCCATCTTCTCTAGGCATAAACTTGGTCTTTGTTTTGTTGGGAAACCTCTTTTTCCTGAAATATACCCAAACCCAATCACCCAGTTCAAGCAACTCGTTTGTGGCCTTTGTTTGCTCTCTTTGCCGTTTCTTGATTCTTTTTCTCAAGGTGAAGCCTCACCTTCTCATGCAACTTCTTCATGGCCTTGGCTCGTTTGTTGCCATCTAAACTCAACACAACATCTTGAGATAAAGGGGTTAGATCTAAAGGGTTTAGGGGGTTAAAACCATAAACCACTTCAAAAGGTGACATGTCAATAGTGCTATGAATGACTCTATTGTAAGAAAATTCAACCAAAGGCAATTGATCTTCCCAAGATGCTAGTTTCCCTTTAACCATGACCCTAAGCATAGAACCCAAGGTCCTACTGACAACTTCGGTTTGGCCATCGGTTTGTGGGTGACAAGAGGTAGAAAACAACAATTTAGTACCAAGTCGTCCCCATAATTCTTTCCAAAAGTGACTAAGGAATTTGGGATCCCTATCGCTCACAATGGTTTTGGGAATACCATACAACTTTACCACATGTTCAACAAACAAAGATGCAACATGAGGAGCATCATCAACTTTATGACAAGCAATGAAATGAGCCATTTTAGAAAATCGATCAACCACAACAAAGATGCTATCTTTAGCCCTTTTGGTTCTAGGCAAACCCAACACAAAATCCATCGAAATATCAACCCAAGGTTGGTGAGGGGTGGGAAGAGGGGTATACAATCCATGGGGAAGGAGTCTAGACTTGGCACCATGACACTCAATGCATTGGCCACAAATCTTAGTTACATCCCTCCGCATATGAGGACAATAAAATTGCTCCTCAAGAATCCCCTAAGTCATATCAATCCCAAAATGTCCCATCAAACCCCCATGGTGTGCCTCCCTCACAAATAATTCCCTCCAAGAGCTCATGGGCACACACAAACGCTTGTTTTTTAACAAGAAACTATCAAACCTAGAATAGGGAGTAGAAGACCTATCCCTAATCCACCTCTCCCTTTCCCACTCTTCGCAATCTAGAAAGATTTTGGCAAAGATGGGGTCCTCGGGATACAATGTCTTTAAGCTTTCAAAACCCATCATTTTGGAAGACAAGGTATTAATCAAAACATGTTTCCTTGATAGGGTATCCGCCACTACATTCTCCTTTCTCTTTTTGTATTGGATTACATAAGGAAAGGTTTCAAGAAATTCAAACCATTTAGCATGCCTTTTGTTCAACTTTCCTTGGGCCTTAAGATGTTTTAAGGACTCATGGTCGGTCCTAATCACAAACTCTTTAGGCTACAAGTAGTGTTTCCAATTACCCAAAGCTCTAATCAAAGCCTACAATTCAAGATCATAGGTGGAGTAGTTCAACGTAGCACCCTTAAGATTTTCACTAAAATAGGCAATGGGTTTTTGGTCTTGCATCAAAACGACACCAATAACCACCTTTACTAGCATCACATTCAACTTCAAAGATTTTGTCAAAATCGGGTAATTGCAACAACGGTGCGGAGCTAAGCATTTTTTTTAGAGTTTCAAAAGCCTTGGCTTGCTCCACACCCCAAGAAAAAGGTTTATCCTTTCAGATTACCTCGGTCAAAGGGGCGGCTATGGTACTAAACCCCTTAACAAACCGCTTATAAAAACTAGCCAATCCATGAAAACTTCTAATATCACCAATGGATTTAGGAGTTGGCCAATTCTTAATAGCGTCTATTTTGGATTCATCAACCTCAACGCCCCTTGAACTCACAACAAAATCCAAGAAAACAACTTCATCAACACAAAAAGAGCATTTAGCAACATTAGCATAAAGTTGTTCTTGTCTAAGCACTTCAAACGCATATTTCAAGTGAATAACATGCTCATCCATGGTTTTACTATACACCAAAATATCATCAAAGTAAACAACCACGAATTTGCCAACAAAAGGTTTCATGACATGATTCATCAAACGCATGAAAGTACTAGGAGCGTTAGCGAGACCAACCATTCATATAGACCAAACTTAGTCTTGAATGCAGTTTTCCACTCATCTCCGGGTTTCATCCGGATTTGATGATACCCACTCCTAAGATCTACCTTAGAGAATATGCATGAACCATTCAACTCATCAAGCATGTCGTCAAGACGAGGTATGGGATGGCAATACTTTACCGTTATCTTGTTGATGGCTCGGCAATCAACACATGCGCGCCATGATTCATCTTTCTTTGGCACCAAGATCACGGGCACGGCACAAGGACTACTTTCTCGCACAACTCCATTTTCAAGGAGCTCATCCACTTGCCTTTGAAGCTCCTTAGTGTCATCTGGGTTGGCTCTATAAGCCGGTTTGTTGGGCAATTGAGAACCCGGAACAAAGTCAATTTGGTGTTCAATTCCCCTCAAGGGTGGTAACCCCTTTGGGAGTTCCGCTGGGAACACATCATCAAATTCCCGCAAAAGAGAAGAAATAGAACTAGGAAAAGAAGGGGTTAGCTCATTAGTGTGCAATGCATAGTCTCTATGCATGAGGAGAATCACCGGTTGACGCTCCCTCAATTCCTCCCTAATTTCCCCACAATTCGCCAAAAGAGACACCTTGGTTTTTCCTCTAAGATCTCCTTTCTTTCCACTCACCTCTTGAGAACTACTCTCCTCTACTCCCTCTTCCCCCACATTTTTCTTTTGCAATGCACCATGACCCTTCTCCTTTAACTCCCTCATTTTGTTATAGATCTCACCCACTTGGGAGGGGGTCATGGGATTCCAGACATGTTTGACACCATTGTGGACAAGGGTGTATTGGTTAGTTCTCCTATGATGGTTAACGGACCTATACTTTTTTTTGCCATGGCCGGCCAAGCAGAAGATGACACGCTTGCATGGGAACAACATCACATAACACCTTATTGTGATACTTCCCAACCGCGAGATGATAGCTTGCCTAGTCACCTTCAATTCACCACATTCATTGAGCCATTGAAGTTTGTAAGGGTTTTCATGGCGGGTGGTGGGAAGCTTCAACAAATCAACAAGGGTGGTACTAGCAACATTGGCACAACTCCCACTATCAATGATCATGATGCTAGTGTTTTGGTTAATGATGCACTTGGAATGGAAGAGATTTTCCCGTTGACTTGGGTCATCCATTGCTTTTCTTATCATGGTTCTTTGCACCACATAGAGAGGTACAATAGGCTCATCATCACCTTCAACACCATCCCCTTCACTATCATGTTGTTCATCCTCATGATCGCCCTCATCATCTCCTTCTTCACATTCTTCCTCATCCTCACTATAAGTGTCTCTCATTACATCAACTAGTGTGAGCTCCCGGTGGGAACTTGTATTTCATCCTCCGTAGCCATAGTACCTATTAAAGACACTCAACAAAACGAGCAAACACGTTAGATTAGTAAAAATCAACTCACAATTGCTCAAGTATGCGCACCTTTAATTGCCTCACAAATTGCTTCTGCCAAAGATTGCGTGCTTGTTAATGTCGACTAGTCACAAGGGCTCAAATTCTACTCTTGGTCATAATAGAATTTTGTTAGACTAAGAAAGATGGATGACCCAATTCAATCTAACGGACTTGAACCAAGAAATTAACAACGAAGCAAAAACGAAGAAAAGCACGAAAGAATTGACACAAAAGAAATGCGAACTCAAGAACTAGTAAACACAAATAGGTACAACTACTAAATGGCTACTAGTTGAGAGGCACAAGAAAATGGAATGCAAAAATTGGAAAATAAATAAAATTTCGGCCCCGGGTAGGTGATAATTTGAAAATGCGGTCTTGTAGCCCCAATTGATCCAAGGTATCAATTTGAAGTAACGAAAATTTAAAAATTTCTATACTCTTTTTTTTTGTTCCTTACCTAAAAAATAAGGAGACAAACAACCAACCAAGGATCAAAGGAAATTTTTGGAAAAGAAGTGGAATTGAATCAAATGTACCTTTTCGTTGTTGGAATTTACGGTCTGAACTAGGTGTAGTTATACGGTGCGTATGTTTTTGACGGACCGTAGATGTTGTCCGTAAATGGGGAACAGAATCTACGAATTTGGACTTCAGATTTACGGAAGGGACTTCTTCAATTATACGGTCCGTATAAAATGTACGGTTCGTATATGGTCATCGTAAATCAGCAACAGTAGCATAACAAATCTAACTCCAATCTACGGTTGGGGACTGCTCTCAAATCTACGGACCGTATCTTATTTACGGTCCGTATATAGCAACCGTAGATCTGCAATAGTGTTCAACTTTTCCAAGCTTCAATTTGACAGACTGGATTAATGGTCCGTACTTCTTTTACGGTCCGTGAATTTGGATCGTATCTTTGCTTCAGTGACGACGTATTGCACATATTTTCTTGGATCTTGGACTGGGTTTGTTGACTTTTTTTGACACAATGGACCCACTCAACCTAGGACCATTCCATTTGGGGCTAAAAAAACACTTTTCCAAAACTTGGGTATAAACTTTTGGATCTAACCTTCCTTTTGAGTCTTCTTCCCCACTTGAATCTACGAAGATAGCTCAAGAACACATGAACATTCAAATTTCTAGCTACCTTCAAATCAACTCATTTTACCCTCAAATTTTAGATTTAGGCTCCCTTAACCTAGTAGAACAAAGACCAATGGTTATCAACTCCCAATTTCGTCACAAATCAAAACCCACCAAGTTGTTCTTCAACTTTTTCTAAAGCTTCAACCTAACAATGGTAGATTCTTCAATATTGACCCGAATGACACGAAATTTGAAGATTTGAAACCCTAACGTACTAAGGAACAAGAATCTAATAACAAAACAACAAAACAAACACAAAGTTTTTTGGGGTTTTTGGTGGAAAATTTCCAGATTTTATTTAGCAACAAACCCTAGGCTAGATTTGATAGAACAAATCTAATCCAAGCTCTGATACCAATTGATGCAAGATTAAGAATGAAAATAGAAATAAAGGCAAGAAACAAAAGGGATAGATAATTTGACACAACTTAAGACCTAATTTAGCAACCAAAGTTATAGAAAACTAAGACCTCTAAATTAAAATCGAAAGGAACACCAAATTCTTAGGATGACCAAGAGAGATTTGGAATCCCTAATAATCAATCCTCTCAACAAGAATTCAATCCAAGGATAAACAAGCTCTCACACTCAAGAGTTTTACAATACCAAATATCAATATTCAAAATAGTCTAAGTCTTCCAAATGAATGAAACTACTATTTATACTAAAGCTAAAAAGAAGACAACTACATTATTACACTTTTACCCTTAATGAAGTAAAGGCCTTGATGTGTCTTCTTTTGGGAACAAAGCTTGAATTTGCAAATCTACAAGTAATAGCCACATTGCAAGCATGAAAATCTTAAACCCACTTCTCCAAACAACTCTTCCATGCTATCATGAACACTTGAAATCCCCGGGAAGGTGCTACAGTGTATTCAAGTATGTCCCTCCTTGATAACAACGAGGTTAGGGAGATCTCAAATTTATAATTAAAATATAAGAAGTGTGGAAGAAAATATAGAAAAGAATCTAAAAACTAGAAAATAAAATATATGGGAAATTCAAACAATCCACGAATTTCCAAGAACTTACTCTAAAGTCTTGACAAGATCCAAGTAACAATATATAGATTTATAGGAAGAAATCTAACGCCTTTACTTGAGATAACAAATCAAAAACAGTAGATTCGGATCCTGGCCGCTTTATGAGTAACTTAAGACAACAATTAGTATTTAGAACTAATCGCCTTCGAAAGAATACTAAAAAGAAATCAAAGATATCAAAGAAGAAATTATCTTACTACCTTGAACTAAGAACTAGTTAGGTTGAAAGATAATGTCACGACCCAACCCCGCAGGCCGTGACTAGTGCCCGAGTTGGACACTCATATCCCCTGTTAACTATAATCTTTTATAACCAGCATATCATGAACTTATTTGTATAAAAAGGCAGGGCGTTATTTTAAAGCTGTCACGATTCTGTATGTCATAAGCACCTGTCTCCTGAGGAGTTACCATTTTCAACAACAACATATTTATATCTACACAAGCCGACAAGGCTGCCACTACACGCAACATCCCAAACATATATATATATATATATATATATATATGTGCAAGCCGACAAGGCTGCCATTACGAGTGGGTACGCCCCAAACATAAGTCATATTCATACAACGCAACAACAACTATATACAGACCCACACGAATGTCCACAGACCTGTAAGAGTAATGACAGTATCATGTGACGGGACAGGGCCCCGCTGTACCCCGAATAAACACATACACATACAGCAAAAGGGAGTTATTCCACAAGCTAGGCTCCGGAACAAAGGAGCACTCCAAAGTAGCTGAATAGATATTCTAAGCTGGCGGATCTCCAAAACGAGTATCTGTACCTGCGGGCATGAACGCAGCCCCCCGAAGTAAGGGGGTCAGTACGGAATATGTACTGAGCATGTAAAGCATGAAACATAGTAATAGACTCATACTGAGACAAGGTGTATAGGACTCAATGCAACAAACAGAATTTCATAAAACTTGCCTTTGAGCATATTTCATCTGTATCGTTCTCCTATCAACGTCAATATAGTGTTTTGTAATCAAAGCTGCATAATCATTCTGTATATAACATATATAATGTGTCCCGGCCCTTTAATGAGGGGCTCGGTAATTATAATCATAGCATCATAACATAAACATATACGTGTCCCGGCCCTTTAGTAAGGGACTCGGTAATAAGGAATATATGCCCTCCTGGCCACCATCTCCATATCATCATATCATCATATCATCATATATATATAGTGTGTCCCGGCCCTCTAGTGAGGGACTCGGTGAGTAATATAGTAAATATGCGCACGAAAACGTGTCCTGGCCCGGGACTCAGTGAAGGATATAGCGGTAAGCACGAGCAGAATAATAAGCAACCACATATATGCAATTCATGTTTTGAGACTCAATAGATAAGTGACTAACCAGCTCTAAAGTGTCAGGACAATAATCATATTCAGTTCTTTTTAAATCTCATTACAAGTTATAGCAAGGAACGTTTCAGATTTCATGTACATGTATCAATTTGACATGGTGTAACTTTTGATAGTCAAGTATACCTCTAATTATGCAATTCTTTAAAAATAGGAACTTCTATACATCATTCATTAGTCAATCATATAGTAGGCTCGTGACAATAACATTACGGAATGAATCGAATCATAAGTCATGCTTGGAACTAGAGAGTAGAATTCACCCCAAGGTTCATATCATTTCTTACTTATGTCTAGGACATGCCAAGAAAAGAAGGAATAGGCTTTACATACCTTTAGCGTTTAGCCGTATTATAACTTGTACTTGCTGCCCAATAGCACTTATCCTATATCAAGATATCAATAGCTACAATTAGTCTACGAGGGAATTCAATACGTATTTTAACGTTAATAATCCCTTTCTATCATTTAAACGACGTTTCGTTCGCATTCAAACCAACTAGTGCTACAAGCTAACATTGCCAGTCATACTTTCAAGTACCAATCTGAACTTGTTTAAACATGACTTAAGGGACTTTGGACAGCTTGTACGTCATTCAAATCAGTCCCAAACTCACGGCCAAACAGCACATACCACAATACTATTTTCACTTAGTAATTTTCCAGTTTTAACTTACAACGACAACAACACATTTAACAACATTACCTTTACGATTCTTGGAACTGTTTTAGAATCATTTTCATTCTTACAACAGCCCACAAACCATTTCAATTTCAACTTGAATCATTAAACTTCCCTTCCACTAAACGTTCACAACAATAATCAACATTCAACATACACTAATTCACTTCTAACCTCAAAACAGTCCACGGTTTTGGACTGCTTGTATACTTCAACATGATTCGTTTCTTTAACACCTCCATTCACATATTCAACATGCATACAATACACCATAATGTCCATAACAACAACAATCAAAATATGACACAAAACAGTCCATAAATTCCTCTAAAACAGTCCCCCTACACGGCTTCAACACAACTACAACATCTTTATGATTTTCATCCATTTATCCATACTACAACACATTCAATCCATTTCCAATACATGTACAAGAAGATTAAGCATGATTCCATTTAACTCTACAACACACGGCTCATTTCAAATTCAAGAAAAACAGTTCAATACCAACATGCAACATTATAAACAAACTTCTACAATCTTTGTTCATTTACATATGTTGACACACATTCAATCCACCAACAATACATGCAAAATGAGACCAACCATAACTTCACTAAGCTCACGGCTCACCCCCCAACTTCAACCACAACAACAATCCAACAACAACATGCACGAATTGTACCTTCAAATTATCATACAACACAAGAAAAATGATCATTCTTACATTGTAACTAACTTCTTCAATTGGCTAGCCCCTCAAACTCTCTTCTTGAATTTTAACACTTGTTCTTGCTATATCAATGGATGCTACACGTTAATATACCTTCAATGGAGTTGAATTGCTTAAGAAAACTGAATTTTTGGAGCAATTTGGAACCCTTCACTCTCGGCTAGCTCTAGCCGAGAGACCCTCTCTCTCTATCACTATATTTCTAACTTGTAATGTGTAGAATGAATTGTGTAATGTGGAATGAGTCAGATTTTTTTTCCTTATATATGCATTACAAGGGTTGGACAAGTGTCCCACTCAACATTTGGGTCAAATATTCTTTGACCATTCCATTATACTACACGGCCAACTATGGCTTAAAATAATGGGCTGATTTTTGTTCCCAATCCCACTTAATAATCTAACCATTGTTAATTTAATCCCAATTTTCCATTAATGCTTCTATACCAAACGAAATTTGTTGGTAAATTGTGACTTGAAACGAAATCGGAAGTTAAAATCTCTACTTCGTACCTTAAAATAGTCTTGTCTTTAACTTGTCGTGTTTAGTTTAAAACATCCCAATGTATGAAAATATGGGATATAACAGATAAATCCTAAAGTAACACCACAAAGGTTCAAAAGAACTCTCAATATAATATATTCTTCAAAATCTAATTTTACAATGAATGACAATCAACCCTTTATATATGTCACGACCCAACCCCGTAGGCCGTGACTAGTGCCTGAGCTGGACACCCGTACACACTCTTTTACCAAAATCGGCATACCAATGGCTTATCCATATTCGGCGTATACTGACTTAGACAGATACAAAGGTCGGATGTCGTCTTAAGCGGTCACATATAACAAATGTATCACACAAAAGCCGGCAAGGCTATCGTAAAACACATCGCCCAAAAACATATACATACGTATACATACATACAAGCCGTTAAGGCTGTCACAGCAAATGGAACCGCTTAAGACGCAAATCACACATATATAACTGAAAAATAACGACCCATGACCCACATACATGTCTACAGGCCTCTAAGAATAACATCAGAAGCATATGACGGGACAAGGCCCCGCCATACCCTTAACTAGTCATATACACATAAATATGTACAACAAAAAGATCTGTACCAAATGTATGGGCTCCGGATCAAGGGAGCACTCCAAAGTAGCAGAATGGGTATCCTAGGCTGGTGGATTACCACAATGAGCGTCTGTACCTGCAGGCATGAAACGCAGCCCCCGATGAAAGGGGGTCAGTACGAAATAGGTACTGAGTATATAAAGCATGAAAGACAATAATCAGAATCATAACTGAAATAAGAAGTATGGAAAAACAAGTACAAAAATCAGTATACCAAATGCTTACTTTTGAAACACATATAATGCATATCAAAATCATGTATAGGGCTCAGGAACGTGGTCACCACTCCGACGCTAGCGCCATAACACATCATACTCCAGAAGATGTTATATCCCGTATTTTGCGTATTCGGATAATTCAAGATAATTGCAGGAAGTTAAGGGCAAGGCTATATTTTTTACCTTGTTTAGCACACAAGTTGTTCATGAATGTTTTGATGCGGAAATATTAAGAAAGACTAGGGGCAAAAAGGGGAATTTACAAGGTGGTCTATGGTAATATTGAGGAAGGCTAAGGGCAAATTTGGAATTTGGAAAATAATTTTTCATGGATTTAAGAACAAAAAAATATATATATAATGGCCTTGAAAAGGGCCATGTGGGCCGTCCAAGTTGGGTGGGCTAAAGCCCACATGGGAGTTAAATAATAGTGGATAAAGATGACTAATTGGGTCATACTTTTCATCTTCCACATTTAGAAATTTCAAGAAGCTTGGAGAGAAATAAGAGGAAGGGCCATTTCGGCCATGGCTTACCAAACAAGCTTTGGAAAAATCTTGATCAAAAAAATATTTTCTTCTAGCTTTTCTACTAATTGGAAAGTCCTCTTTAACATGGAGAAATTGTTGGAGTAAGCAAAACATTCATGTGCAAGTTGTGGATTCTAGCCGAGAAAGAAGATGAGTGAAAAGGTATGTGTTCAATCCTCTTCTACTTGTGTTAGGAATGATTTATGCATGTTGTAGTATGTGGAAATGAATGAGATTCATGAAAGTAAGTGTGTTGGGGTTGTAGCCGTGGATGTGTTGTGTTGTGTAGGAAAGAATGAATCAATTTTATTTAGTATATTGATTGTTGTTGTTGTGGATTCCATGATGAAAATAAAGGTTTGATTGCTTGAAATGAAGTTGTAATTGGTTGTGGGTTTTTGTAGAAGCTAATGTGATATTAGTATGATTCCTTATGCTTGAATGAATGATATTGTTAATATGTAGATTGTTGGTGTAGTTTATGAATTTGGAAGGAAATAAAATATGTTGTCATTGTTCTTGTTGAATTTGGAAGGTTTCGGGTGAAGTGGTATGTTGGTTGAATTGTTTGAAGTGTTCTTGAATCATGTTAGAATGATTTTGGATTAATACTTGAATGTGAAGTCATTGATGTTAGCTTCACTATGTGTGGTTGAATTGAATATAAAAAAGGAATGCCGTCAAATTGTGTAGAAAGGATTGCTAGTATTAGAATACATTTGAATTAACTGTTAAAGTTGGAGATACGATTGTTGGTATTGTTATTGATAATTTGGCCGAGTTGAATTCTCGGATTTGTTGTTGATAAATTGACCGAGTTAGATTCTCGGGGATGGTGTATTTACAGGGGAAATGCTGCCGAAATTTCGGTAGATTATGAATGAATTTATTTGGAAGACTAAGGCAAGTGTGTGACAATGTGTTTAATGATTGTGTAATATTCTTGAATGTAGACTAGCGATAGCGAGCTGGACAAATAAGCGTAGCTATTAGGACGTGGAACAGGTATGTAAAGCCTAACCTTTCTTTCCTTTGGCTTGTCCTAGAGCTAAGTAAGTTATGATACGTATCATGGGGTAACACCATTCTTGATTCCGAGCTTGTTAATGATTCTTATTCACTTCTTGATATGAGTATGCTTAGTATAGTCGAGATTATTATATGATTGAATAACGAGTAAAGCATAAAGAGTTCTTGATTCTTTTAAAAGAGTTCTATAAGTATTAATGTCCCTAACTTTCGTGGATGGTCTCGGATTGTTTTGGAAATGCTCATAGAGGTCTCCACAATGAATAACGTTCATAAACTTCAGAAGCGAACTCGGATTGTTTTGGAAATGTTCATGGGGGGGTTATATAATGAATAATGTCCATAGCGATGTTTGAAAGGTACTTGGTATGATTATTGCTTCAATTTTCCAAAAATAGCTTCTGAAACGTTCGTAGAAGGTTCTGTACTTCAAACGCTCATAACTTTCTTATACTAAGTCGGATTGACCCGAAACTTGTTTCTGAGTCTCCAGGCGTCGGTAAGTATACTTATACATCGAATCTTAAAAGTTGATTTATGCGCATTTAGTTCCCCACTACTCTGTTCGTGCATATGGTTGTTAACTTCCTTATACTAACTCGGATTTACTTGAGACGTGTTTGTGGTTTACTAATGATTTCAAGAAAATTAGCTTTGTACTAAAGGAAACATAAAGCCGATCTTCAAAACCACTCCGAAGGGGTGCGAGATTTTATTATTTAGATTTTCAAAACCACGGTGCGAGATTTTACTATTTAGATTTTCAAAACCACTCCGAAGGGGATGCGAGGTTGTACTATTTCATTCCATCTACGACTCATGTTTACATTCCATGACATCATTATTATTATTTCGGGACCGGCATGCCCGAAGGGGCCAGGGTAGTATTATGTCGGAACCGGCATGCCCGAAGGGGCCATCATTATTATTATGTCGGGACCGGCATGCCCGAAGGGGCCAGGGTAGTATTATGTCGGAACCGGCATGCCCGAAGGGGCCATCATTATTATTATATCGGGACCGGCATGCCCGAAGGGCCCAGGGTAGTATTATATCGGAACCGGCATGCCCAAAGGAGCCATCATTATTGTTAATGTTGCAAGCGGCATGCCCGAAGGGGCCAGGACTAGTACTATTATGCCGCAAGCAGCATGCCCGAAGGGGCCATCATTTTTATTAAGTCGGAAGTGGCCGTCCGATGGGACTACGGGGATACTATATTTAGACTGTGTATTCTAGAATTTGGAGTGTGCTGTACTTATACTGTGTATGCTGGAATTCGAGTAAGGCACTACGTGGCACGGTTCAAAATATTGTTCCCGGTAGCTCCCGAGTTGTCTCTAAACTGGTTACTTTTACGCTTTCCCGTGTTTATGATTCAGTGAAGCTTTACATATTCCGTACTGACCCCCTTTCTTCGGGGGTTGCGTTTCATGCCACGCAGGTACACCCAGATGAGTAGAAGACTTTGCTAAAGGTGCTCCAGCGGGATTGGCGAGCTCCATCTCAGTTCGGAGTGTTACCGGGCCAAAGTACTTATGTCATTGTATTTTGTATACGTTAGAGACTTTGCAGATAGTGTCCTGTGGATAGGGCGTCGTGAAGTGCGAATCATTTATAGATGTTGAAAGAGTATGTATTTTCAGACAATTTCAGTTGGTTTAAAGTACGTAATTGATTGAAAGCTTTTCACAATCTGTATAAAGATAATGACTTCTATTTGGAAAAGTTTCGTGTTTTTAAAAGTTTTTGAAATGAAAGGTTTTGGTAAAGCGAATGTTTAAGGGTTCGCTCGACTCTGAAGAAAGTCGGGTGCCCATCATGCCCTATCAAGATGAGGGTGTGACAAAGTGGTATCAGAGCAGGTCGTCCTAGGGGTTGTCTGCAAAGTCGAGTCTAGTAGAGTCTTGTTTATCGGTGTGTTGTGCACCACATCTATACATAGGAGGCTACGAGACATTAATATGGTGTCATTCTTTCTTTCAAATCTAAGATCGTGCGATAGAGCCCAATCGTAGGTAGTGAAGTCCCTTGTACTAACCTTTGATTTCAGCTAAAAGACGACATCGACAGAAGGAAGCGACCGATGACATTAGCAGTTACAAAGTACAGTGGTAAGTAACGGTGCGAAAGAGGCATGTTGGATAAGGTAAGAATATTGAAATATGATTGAAATGTAAAGTGGGGGATGAAAGTGATGGTGAATAGTAGGGATCGAAAAGGCTAAATTAGTAATTGTTAAGGAGAAAGACGTGTTACGAGGATGTCTCGGAATCTGTAAGACTTCGACTTGCTCCAGATCATGTAATGAAGGTCACGCGAAGAGGTGGATGCAATTATATCGGCATTAATGCACTGGATTTCACTGAAGTTTCAAGGTTAAGCGTGCTAGGGCGAGATAAATTTTGGGATGGGTGACCCCTTGGGAAGCATACACAAATTTCCATAAATGTAGATATAAGAGACAGATGTGAAAGTTGGGTAGCCTGAAGGACATTAGAAGATGCGGAGTGGTTAGAAATCTTAAAAAAGTCGGGTAGGCTAAGGCGGACTAGACCGGTACAGAGAAAGAAAGCGCGTTTCTGGAATTAGGGCGAATTTGAATCGCGTTTGGAAATATTTGTAAGCGAGAGGATGATGTACATATATGTATACATATGATATCCCATGTATGACTGTATCGATCGGTAAGTGAATCCCAGCAACCAGTGTTGCGATGTATGGAAGATATTAACTGAACGGAATTTAAGAAACAAAGCGGAAGATATAGTACAGATGTTACGAGGTAAACTGATACTAGTTCCACTACTGGTTAAGGCTGGAAAGTCCTAACACAACGATATTCGGGAATAGCAAGGAAGTGAGTACGTAGAGGGTAAGGAGTTCCAAAGATAAGGAATGGACATGAAGGAAAGGACAACTATAAGAGAGACCCTCCCGAAGTATTATAACATCCCCATAAGGCCAGTTGAACATTCGACGAATGTTCTAAAGGGGGGGAGGATGTTATATCCCGTATTTTGCGTATTCGGATAATTCAAGATAATTGCGGGAAGTTAAGGGCAAGGCTATATTTTTGACCTTGTTTAGCACACAAGTTGTTCATGAAAGTTTTGATGTGGAAATATTAAGAAAGACTAGGGGCAAAAAGGGGAATTTACAAGGTGGTCTATGGTAATATTGAGGAAGGCTAAGGGCAAATTTGGAATTTGGAAAATAATTTTTCATGGATTCCAGAACAAAAAAAAAATATATAATGGTCTTGAAAAGGGCCAAGTGGGCCGTCCAAGTTGGGTGGGCTAAAGCCCACATGGGAGTTAAATAAAAGTGGATAAAGATGACTAATTGGGTCATACTTTTCATCTTCCACATTTAGAAATTTCAAGAAGCTTGGAGAGAAATAAGAGGAAGGGCCATTTCGGCCATAGCTTACCAAACAAGCTTTGGAAAAATCTTGATAAAAAAAAATATTTTCTTCTAGCTTTTCTACTAATTGGAAGGTCCTCTTTAACATGGAGAAATTGTTGGAGTAAGCAAAACATTCGTGTGCAAGTTGTGGATTCTAGTCGAGAAAGAAGATGAGTGAAAAGGTATGTGTTCAATCCTCTTCTACTTGTGTTAGGAATGATTTATGCATGTTGTAGTATGTGGAAATGAATGCGATTCATGAAAGTAAGTGTGTTGGGGTTATAGCCGTGGATGTGTTGTGTTGTGTAGGAAAGAATGAATCAATTTTACTTAGTATATTGATTGTTGTTGTTGTGGATTCCATGATGAAAATAAAGGTTTGATGGCTTGAAATGAAGTTGTAATTGGTTGTGGGTTGTTGTAGAAGCTAATGTGATATTAGTATGATTCCTTATGCTTGAATGAATGATATTGTTAATATGTAGATTGTTGGTGTAGTTTATGAATTTGGAGGGAAATAAAATATGTTGTCATTGTTCTTGTTGAATTTTGAAGGTTTCGGGTGAAGTGGTATGTTGGTTGAATTGTTTGAAGTGTTCTTGAATCATGTTAGAATGATTTTGGATTAATACTTGATTGTGAAGTCATTGATGTTAGCTTGACTATGTGTGGTTGAATTGAATATAAAAAAGGAATGCCGTCAAATTGTGTAGAAAGGATTGCTAGTATTAGAATACATTTGAATTAACTGTTAAAGTTGGAGATACGATTGTTGGTATTGTTATTGATAATTTGGCCGAGTTGAATTCACGGATTTGTTGTTGATAAATTGACCGAGTTAGATTCTCGGGGATGGTGTATTTACAGGGGAAATGCTGCCGAAATTTCGGTAGATTATGAATGAATTTATTTGGAAGACTAAGGCAAGTGTGTGACAATGTGTTTAATGATTGTGTAATATTCTTGAATGTAGACTAGCGATAGCGAGCTGGACAAATAAGCGTAGCTAATAGGACGTGGAACAGGTATGTAAAGCCTAACCTTTCTTTCCTTTGGCATGTCCTAGAGCTAAGTAAGTTATGATACGTATCTTGGGGTAACTCCATTCTTGATTCCGAGCTTGTTAATGATTCTTATTCACTTCTTGATATGAGTATGCTTAGTATAGTCGAGATTATTATATGATTGAATAACGAGTAAAGCATAAAGAGTTCTTGTTTATTTTAAAAGAGTTCTATAAGTATTAATGTCCCTAACTTTCGTGGATGGTCTCGGATTGTTTTGGAAATGCTCGTAGAGGTTTCTACAATGAATAACGTTCATAAACTTCACAAGCGAACTCAGATTGTTTTGGAAATGTTCATGGCGGGTTATATAATGAATAATGTCCATAGCGATGTTTGAAAGGTACTTGGTATGATTATTGCTTCAATTTTCCAAAAATAGCTTCTGAAACGTTCGTAGAAGGTTCTGTACTTCAAACACTCATAACTTTCTTATACTAAGTCGGATTGACCCGAAACTTGTTTCTGAGTCTCCAGGCGTCGGTAAGTATACTTATACATCGAATCTTAAAAGTTGATTTATGCGCATTTAGTTCCTCACTACTCTGTTCGTGCATATGGTTGTTAACTTCCTTATACTAACTCGGATTTACTTGAGACGTGTTTGTGGTTTACTAATGATTTCAAGAAAATTAGCTTTGTACTAAAGGAAACATAAAGCCGATTTTCAAAACCACTCCGAAGGGGTGCGAGATTTTATTATTTAGATTTTCAAAACCACGGTGCGAGATTTTACTATTTAGATTTTCAAAACCACTCCGAAGGGGATGCGAGGTTGTACTATTTCATTCCATCTACGACTCATGTTTACATTCCATGGCATCATTATTATTATGTCGGGACCGGCATGCTCGAAGGGGCCAGGGTAGTATTATGTCGGAATCGGCATGCCCGAAGGGGCCATCATTATTATTATGTCGGGACCGGCATGCCCGAAGGGACCAGGGTAGTATTATGTCGGAACCGGCATGCCCGAAGGGGCCATCATTATTATTATATCGGGACCGGCATGCCGAAGGGCCCAGGGTAGTATTATGTCGGAACCGGCATGCCCGAAGGGGCCAGGACTAGTACTATTATGCCGGAAGCAGCATGCCCGAAGGGGCCATCACTTTGCTAAAGGTGCTCCAGCGGGATTGGCGAGCTCCATCTCAGTTCGGAGTATTGCCGGGCCAAAGTACTTATGTCATGGTATTTTGTATATGTTTGAGACTTGGCAGACAGTGTCCTGTGGATAGGGCGTCGAGAAGTGCGAATCATTTATAGATGTTGAAAGAGTATGTATTTTCAAACGATTTCAGTTGGTTTAAAGTACGTAATTGATTGAAAGCTTTTCACAATCTGTATAAAGATAATGACTTCTATTTGGAAAAGTTTCGTGTTTTTCAAAGTTTTTGAAATGACAGGTTTTGGTAAAGCGAATGTTTAAGGGTTCGCTCGACTCTGAAGAGAGTCGGGTGCCCATCATGCCCTATCAAGATGAGGGTGTGACAAAGTGGTATCTCCGTACAACCCCGAAACACATCATAACATCATAGCACATCATACGCCATAACACATCATAACGCCGTATATAAGCGGTACCCGGCCCGCTAGTGGGGGACTCGGGGAACCGTAAAACATCATACTGCCGAATATAACAAAGTGCGCACGATGACAAAACCGGCCCGAGACTCGGCGAAAGATGTAAATACAGTATGCACGAGCAGAGAAGTGAGAAACTATATGCTATTTAAAAACATTATTAGTTTAGACTCAGCAATTAAGTAAACTAACCAACACTCGAGGTTTAAGGCGATAATTATGTAAAATCCTTTTAAAAGTCGTTAGAGTTATACAAAGGTAAGTCTCGGGGACCACGGACAGGTAGCAACCCAATCCGAGCCCTCCTACAAAAGTTACAAACATAATTCGCTTTAGAACTCCCTAAGAACGTATCGGAGCGAACCGAGCTCGTCTAAGAAAGTTAGAGACTTTATTCGACATAAGACTTTTAAGCATAAAAATTATGTATACACGTTCTTTATCCAGTGATACAAAAGATCTAAGGACCATAGTTCGATTACACTAGGAATGTAACATCAAGAAATGAATAAGAATCGTCGACATGCTCGGATCTTATGAATGGAGTTACCCCGAGGCTCGTTTCATAGCTTACTTGCAACTAGGACATGCCAAAAGAAGGAAAGGGTAAGCTTTACATACCTTGTCCGCTCCTTAAGCTAACCTGAACTTAAGCCTCGGGTTTCCCAAAATCTACAACAACACCAATGAATATCATGCATTAGCTATAGATCTTAAGAGTCTAATTCTAAACTAATCACTTTGTTTATAAACATTTTGGCAGCATCTCCCCTGTAAATACAACCACCCCGAGAATTCAACTCGCCCAAATTATCAACAACCATACCAACAGTCATTCCAACAATACCAACAATCAATTCAAAACGCATTCTAACATTAGTAACCCGCTTTAACATAATTCGACGGCATTCCGTTTACATTCACCTCAACTGCATACAATCAAACCAACACCAATGCTCGCATACTCAAATACTAATCCGAAGTCATTCAAACAAAATTCAAGAACATTTCAAACAATCCGCACAATATTCAAAACAATCCAACCAAAACTCCACTCCACCTGAAACCTTCCAGATGTAACAAGAGCAATAACAACACATTTCCTTTTTTCAAATTCATGAACTACACCAATAATTCACATGCTAGCAACATTATTTTCCATAAATTCAAGGAATGGTATTAAAGTCACATTAGCTTCTAAAACAACTCTCCAACAATTACAACTTCAACTAGAATCATTAAACTTTCATTTTCATCATAGAATCCATTACAACAACAACCAAAATACTAAGTAAAATTGATTCATTCTCTTCTACACCACACAATACCCACACGACCACACACTACATATACACGGCCACAACATAACATCCATATTTTCATGAATTTCATCCATTTCTACATACTACAACATGCACAAATCATTTCTAACACATAGTAAAGGAGATTAAGCCTCACCTTTTCACCACACTTCTCACTTGGCTAGGGTTATGAATTTGCAACAAGGAGTGGTTTAATTGCTCCAACAACTATCTCACGTTAAAGAGGACCTTCCAATTAGTAGAAATGCTAGAAGAAAATAATTTTTGATCAAATGTTTTCCAAGGTTCTTGTTTGGCTATTTATGGTCGAATGGCCCTTTTTTTTTTTGTCTTCTCCAAGTTTCTTGAGCTTTCTAAGTGTTGAAGATGATAAATGTGATGAATTTGTCATCTTTTATGTACTCATATTAAGCTTCCATGTGGGCCTTGGCCCACACCAACTTGGACGGCCACATGGCCCTTTTTGTTTCAAGACTACTATTTTTTTTTGTTTTTTGTAACTCATGAAAAATTATTTTCCAAATTCCAAATTTTCCCTTAGCCTTCCTCAATATTACCATGAACCACCTTGTGAATTTCCCTTTTTACCCCTATCCTTTCTTAATATTTCCACATCAATAATTTTCATAAACAACTTGCGTATTAAACAAAATCAAAATATAGCCTTGCCCTTAACTTCTCGCAATTATCTTGAAATATCCGAATGTACAAAATACGGGATATAACATCCTCCCCCGCTTTAGAACATTCGTCCTCGAATGTTGAATTAGTCTTATAGGGTCTTATAAATATTTCGGGGGAATTTCCTTTATAACTATCAAACCCAATCCACTTATCAATCAACATAACCAATTCTGAAATTTAAATTACCTGTAGATATCGGAAACAAGTGAGGGTACTTCTTCTTCATCTCTTCTTCAGCTTCCCAGGTCACCTCCTCCCTATTATTGTTCCGCAACAATACCTTAACAGAAGCCACATCTTTAGTACGCAGTCTTCTCACCTGACGATCTAGTATGGCTATCGGCTGCTCTTCGTAGGATAACTTCTCTGTCACCTGAATGTCATCTATGAGAAATATTCTGCAAGGGTCACCAATATATTTGCGAAGCATCGACACATGGAAGACCGGATGCACTGCCTGTTGAACCATGTCCGGGCCAATTAACTTAGTTTCACCAACATCGAACCAGCCGATCGGTGACCTGCACCTCCTACCATACAGAGCCTCATACGGTGCCATCTGGATGCTGGAATGGTAGCTATTATTATAAGCGAACTCAATGAGTAGCAAATGGTTATCCCAGCTACTCTTGAAGTCAATAACACAGGCCCGTAGCATATCTTCTAGTGTCTGAATAGTACACTCAGCCTGTCCGTCAGACTGAGGGTGAAATGCGGTTCTTGAAATGATCTCCAGAAGTTAGTTGTAAACTGAGCACCTCTGTCGGATATAATAGATGTGGGAACTCCGTGAAGTCTTACTATCTACTTAATATATAACCGGGCATAATCCTCAGCCGAATAGGTGGTCCTGACTGAGAGAAAATGGGCTGATTTTGTCAGCCTATCAACAATAACCCATATGGAATCATACCTTCGTGGAGTGCGCGGTAAACCTGTAATGAAATCCATATTAATTGCTTCCCACTTCCAAGTCGGAATTTCCATTTCCTGTAACAACCCACCAGGCTTCTGATGCTCAATCTTAACCTGTTGGCAATTTGGGCACTGAACAACGAACTCTGTGATGTCCCTTTTCATACCATCCCACCAATATAAGCACATGAGGTCATAGTACATCTTTGTTGATCCCGGATGAACAGAATACCGAGCATAATGTGCCTCTTCCATAATCTGCCGCTGCAGCCCTGCAACGTCAGGTACACATAACCTGCCTCTATATAATAATACTCCGTCAGGTGTAATCTCGAATTAGGTCCTCTCTTTATCAAGGGCTGCATCTCTGTACTGTGCCATAACAGGATCCTCGTATTGGTGTTGCTTTACATCTTCCATAATAGAGGATTTAGCAACTTCTCGGTCAGAAACCCCAGTATTTCCAGAATCGGCCAAACAGACTCCAAGACTGGCTAGCTGATGAATTTCACGAACTATTTCTTTCCTTTCTGGTTGCATATCTGTCAAGCTGCCCATAGACTTACGGCTGAGCGCATCTGCTACAACATTGGCTTTCCCAGGATGATATAAAATGTCAACATCATAATCTTTCAACAACTCTAGCCACCTCCTCTGCCGCAAATTCGGCTCCTTTTGCTTAAAGATGTATTGGAGGCTTTTGTGGTCTGTATAAATATCAACATGAACCCCATATAAGTAGTGCCGACATATCTTCAAAGCATGAATTACCGCTGCTAATTCCAGATCATGAGTGGGATAATTCCTTTCGTGCAGTCTGAGCTGCCGGGACGCGTATGCTATAACTCTGCCATGCTGCATTAATACACAACCTATCCCAACACCGGAAGCATCACAATAAATAGCATAACCGTCTGGCCCCTCGGGGAGAGTCAGAACTGGAGTTGCAATCAATTTTTCCTTCAGCAACTGGAAGCTTCATTCACAAGCATCGGTCCACTGGAATTTTGCTGCCTTCTGAGTCAGCTTCGTTAACGGTGCTGCAATCGAAGCAAAATTCTCCACAAATCTCCTGTAATATCCTGCCAATCCCAGAAAGCTACGTACCTTAGTAGGTGTCGTAGGCCTAGGACAATTCTTTATGGCCTCGATCTTCTGTGTATTGACCCGAATACTATCTGCTCTGACGATATGCCCCAAAAATGCCACTGAAGTTAACCAAAATTCACATTTAGAGAACTTAGCATATAATTTCTGCTGCCGGAGTGTTCCGAGTACTGTCCTCAGATGATCTGAATGCTCCTCTTCTGATCGTGAATAAACCAGAATATCATCAATAAATACAATCACGAACATGTCTAGGAATGGCCTGAATACTCGATTCATCAGATCCATAAACATTGTTGGGGCGTTAGTTAGCCCAAAAGACATTACTCTAAACTCATAGTGCCCCTATCGGGTCCTGAACGCAGTCTTCGGAGTATCTGCCTCTCTTACCCGTACCTGGTGATAGCCCGAGCGCAAATCTATCTTAGAAAAATACTTAGCACCCTACAACTGGTCAAGTAAATCATCAATTCGGGGGAGGGGATATTTATTCTTTATGGTCACCTTGTTCAGCTACCTATAATCAATGTACATCCGTAGCAACCCATCTTTCTTCCTTACGAACAGTACCGGTGCTCCCCAAGGTGATGTACTGGGTCTAATGAAGTCTTTCTCCAATAAATCCTTCAGCTGCTCCTTCAATTCTTTCAGTTCTAAAGGTGCCATTCTGTAAGAAGGAATAGATATAGGCTGGGTATCTGGCAGCACATCTATCGTAAACTCTATTTCCCGTTCAGGAGGAAGGCCTGGAAGCTCATCTGGAAATTCATTAACTACTGGGACTGACTGAAGAGTAGGTTCTTCCGCTTTAATGTCATGCACGCGAACCAGATGATAAATACACCCCTTCTGAATCATCTTCCCGGCCTTGAGGTATGAAATAAACTTACCCTTCGGCGATGCTACATTTCCTGCCCATTCTATAACTGGTTCCCCTGGAAATTGGAAGCGGACTACCTTCTTCTGACAGTCAAAATTGGCATAACAATAGGCTAACCAATCCATGCTCATAATAACATCAAATTCTGTCATATCCAGCTCTACCAAATCGGCTTTGGTGCAATGGCCACATATAATTACTGAACAATCTCTATATACCTGCCTTGCTATACAGAATCCCCAACCGGTGTAGCTACCTCGAACGGTTCTATCGGTTCAGGTTTTATCTCAATTTTACTAGCAACAAGGGGAAAAATAAACGACAAAGTAGAGCCCGGATCTATCAATGCATACACATCTCGGGAAAAGATAAATAGTATACCTGTAACCACGTTTGGTGACGCCTCCTGGTCCTGTCTCTGGCCGAGGCATATATACGGTTCAATGGACCGCTAGACTGGAGGCTTCGCCTCAGCCTAAGCGACCTCTTTATGGTTTCTAATCACTCCACCTACTCTAATTTCCTTTAGACTTCCCTAACTTCTCATTCGTCCCTTATATTTACCTTTATGGAACCTTTAGTACACTTCCCAGGGGGGTCACCCATCCTAAAATTTCCCTTACTCCAGTACGCTTAACCTCGAAATTCTGATGAAATTTAGTGCGTTAATGCTGATATGATTGTGTCCACTTCACCGTATGACCTTTATCACGTAATCTGGAGTAAGTTGGTGTCTTTACAGCTTCCAAAATATTCTTGTAACGTGTCTCCCTCCGAACTGGATAGGGTCTTTTACTTTTCTGACTATGCAATTATCGTATTAGTCTTTTAAATCCTCAATATTCACTTTTCATCTGTATGTATGACTGCCTTTCATCCGGGGTTTCTAGATTCCCACTGGTGGCGAAGACACCTTAGTCGCCGTTACTTATAAATACTGGATCACCGGCCTCATTGGGTTTCCGCTCGCCGCTATTAAATAATGCTCTGCGGAAGTTGCACATACATAGAAAGTTCCAAAGAGAGCTCATATACCTGCAGCCGACCGGTCTCTAGTCTGATCTGGTGGGCTGCTATGTGAAGTGTGCTCCTCATCATCGTCTGCCCGCCATCCGCTCGTCTGACCTTCGTCATCGGTCACATCTGAACCTGAAGAGTATAGATAACCGGGCAATTCCTGGTTTACTGACGGCCAGGATAGGGGACTGGAGTAGTCTGTAACACTCACCGGGGAGGCCTGTCTAACGTAGTGCTCCACCACAGGAGTAGCTGGCATGGCCCCAGAAATCTCCTCCCCCGGTGTCCCAGAATAATACTTTGATGGATCTGTATCGTAACTGTCCTCTGCGGGGTCCTCCTCCTTGGGAGTCAGAAACTCTGGAGGAATCGTCGTCGGGTCCTCCGAAGGATCAGTCTCCATAGAATAGCTAAGGCTCCTCTTACTCGGTCCTGGAGATACTCTAGGGGCCTTCTTAGCGCCCCCACTATCTGAATCTAACCTTTTCATCTTTCGTCAACCTACAATCACCTGTAGGAAACAGAATAAGAAGCGATCTTCCTGGATACTTACACTATTGCTCTCTTCTGGGCATCGTTGTAGACACAGCAATTCGTTAGAGAGGAACCATCCTAATAATACAGCTCTATCGCACGATCTAAGATTGAAAGAAAGGTAACATCCTAAATGTCCTGTAGCTTCCTATTTATAGATGTGGTGCACAACACACCGATAAACAAGACTCTACTAGACACGGCCTGTAGACATTCTGAGGACGAACCGCTGTGATACCACTTTTGTCACGACCCAACCCCGTAGGCCGTGACTAGTGCCCGAGCTGGACACCCGTACACACTATTTTACCAAAATCGGCATACCAATGGCTTATCCATATTCGGCGTACACTGACTTATACAGATACAAAGGTCAGATGTCGTCCTAAGCGGTCACATATAACAAATGTTATCACACAGAAGCCGGCAAGGCTGTCATAAAACACATCTCCCAAAAACATATACATACGTATACATACATACAAGCCGTTAAGGCTGTCACATCAAATGGAACCGCTTAAGACGCAAATCACACAGATATAACTGAACAATAACGACCCATGACACACATACATGTCTACAGGCCTCTAAGAATAACAACAGAAGCATATGACGGGACAGGGCCCCACCGTACCCCTAACAAGTCATATACACATAAATATGTACAACAAAAAGATCTGTACCAAAAGTATGGGCTCCGGATCAAGGGAGCACTCAAAAGTAGCAGAATGGGTATCCTAGGCTGGCGGATTACCACAATAAGCGTCTGCACCTGCGGGCATGAAACGTAGCCCCCGAAGAAAGGGGGTCAGTACGAAATAGGTACTGAGTATATAATGCATGAAAGACAATAATCAGAATTATAACTGAAATAAGAAGTATGGAAAAACAGGTACATAAATCAGTATACCAAATGCTTACTTTTGAAACACAAATAATGCATATCAAAATCATGTATAGGGCTCAGGAACGTGGTCGCCACTCCGACACTGGCGCCACAACACATCATACTCCAGAAGATTTCATATCTCCGTACAACCCCGAAACACATCATAACATCATAGCAAATTATACGCTATAACACATCATAACGCCGTATATAAGCGGTACCCGGCCCGCTAGTGGGGGACTCGGGGAACCGTAACACAACATACTGCCGAATATAACAAAGTGCGCACGATGACAAAACCGGCCCGGGACTCAGCGGAAGATGTAAATACAGTATGCATGAGCAGAGTAGTGAGAAACTATATGCAATTTAAAAACATTATTAGTTTAGACTCAGCAATTAAGTAAACTAACCAACACTCGAGGGTTAAGGCGATAATTATGTGAAATCCTTTTAAAAGTCGTTAGAGTTATACAAAGGTAAGTCTCGGGGACCACGGACAGGTAGCAACCCAATCCGAGCCCGCCTACGAAAGTTACAAACATAATTCACTTTAGAACTCCCTAAGAACGTATCGGAGCGATCCGAGCTCGTCTAAGAAAGTTAGAGACATTATTCGACATAAGACTTTTAAGAATAAAAATTTTGTATACACGTTCTTTATCCAGTGATACAAAAGATCTAAGGACCATAGTTCGATTACACTAGGAATGTAACATCAAGAAATGAATAAGAATCGTCGACATGCTCGGATCTTATGAATGGAGTTACCCCGAGGCTCGTTTCATAGCTTACTTGCAACTAGGACATGCCAAAAGAAGGAAAGGGTAAGCTTTACATACCTTGTCCGTTCCTTAAGCTAACCTGAACTTAAGCCTCGGGTTTCCCAAAATCTACAACAACACCAATGAATATCAAGCATTAGCTATAGATCTTAAGAGTCTAATTCTAAACTAATCACTTTGTTTATAAAAATTTTGGCAGCATCTCCCCTGTAAATACAACCACCCCGAGAATTCAACTCGGCCAAATTATAAACAACCATACCAACAGTCATTCCAACAATACCAACAATCAATTCAAAATGCATTCTAACATTAGTAACCCGCTTTAAAATAATTCGACGGCATTCCGTTTACATTCACCTCAACTGCATACAATCAAACCAACACCAATGCTCGCATACTCAAATACTAATCTGAAGTCATTCAAACAAAATTCAAGAATATTTCAAACAATCCGCACAATATTCAAAACAATTCAACCAAAACTCCACTCCACCCGAAACCTTCCAGATGTAACAAGAGCAATAACAACACATTTCCTTTTTTCAAATTCATGAACTACACCAATAATTCACATGCTAGCAACATTATTTTCCATAAATTCAAGGAATGGTATTAAAGTCACATTAGCTTCTAAAACAACTCTCCAACAATTATAACTTCAACTAGAATCATTAAACTTTCATTTTCATCATAGAATCCATTACAACAACAACCAAAATACTAAGTAAAATTGATTCATTCTCTTCTACACCACACAATACCCACACGACCACACACTACATATACACGGCCACAACATAACATCCATATTTTCATGAATTTCATCCATTTCTACATACTACAACATGCACAAATCATTTCTAACACATAGTAAAGGAGATTAAGCCTCACCTTTTCACCACACTTCTCACTTGGCTAGGGTTATGAATTTGCAACAAGGAGTGGTTTAATTGCTCCAACAACTATGTCACGTTAAAGAGGACCTTCCAATTAGTAGAAATGCTAGAAGAAAATAATTTTTGATCAAATATTTTCCAAGGTTCTTGTTTGGCTATTTATGGTCGAATGGCCCTTTTTTTTTTTGTCTTCTCCAAGTTTCTTGAGCTTTCTAAGTGTTGAAGATGATATATGTGATGAATTTTTCATCTTTTATGTACCCATATTGAGCTTCCATGTGGGCCTTGGCCCACACCAACTTGGACGGCCACATGGCCCTTTTTGTTTCAAGACTACAATTTTTTTTTTGTTTTTTGTAATTCATGAAAAATTATTTTCCAAATTCCAAATTTGCCCTTAGCCTTCCTCAATATTACCATGAACCACCTTGTGAATTTCCCTTTTTACCCCTATCCTTTCTTAATATTTCCACATCAATAATTTTCATAAACAACTTGCGTATTAAACAAGATCAAAATATGGCCTTGCCCTTAAATTCTCGCAATTATCTTGAAATATCTGAATGTACAAAATACGGGATATAACAATATAGTTGTAAAGAAGGAGCTAGTCAAAATAGAAATAAATGAGAATTATCTTCCCTAGTAGCATAGAAGACTTCCCACACTTGGACCAAGGCAGTCAACATAGATTAAAACAACCTAGAAGACTACCCACACTCGGACCAATGCATGTCAACATAGATTAAAAAAAAATTAAATATTTATTCTAGAAACTAATATTTGGGCTAATTTGGGCTGCTGGAACCTTTTTCTTTGGGGGCTGATTTTGGCCTCATTTCATCTCACTTTGGACTTTAATTTGGGCCTCCAAATAGGTGTAAGACTTGAGGAAAACATCTGAATAGGGCTGGAGCTCTTTTGCCATCATAAGACAATTTTTTAATTGCTAATTGAAGCCCGTTGATCTTGACATAACATTTCCTTGTCCTTCAATGGAGTTGAGCTTCCATGGCTGCTATCATTCTCCCCCTCTTAAAGAAGATTCGTCTCGAATCTTGGTGATGACCTTATTCCACTCAAATAACCTTTCGGAAAACACTTTATGGATTTATAATTAAACCCCACTAGAATCAAGCCCTTAGTAGTAAAATAAAGAATTTTGGGCACTAAAGAAAATGAAGAACCAATCCTAGAAAGAATTAGAATTTAGTTGAAACAAGACTCGAACAAAAAGGACTTTTTATGTTTTTAACAAGATAAAAGGAGTAAGAAAAAAAATTGATTGCTTCTTAGCTTTAAAGATCTAGGATTCCCTCTTCTTGTTTTCTATCTTAATCTTTAGAACACAAATAAATGGAAGAAATTTCTTGAAGAGCAAACACTAAACTTTTTTTTTCTATTTTTTTTCGTCACTGTTCACTGCTACAGTACTTTTTAAATTTTTTTATTTTTGGCTTTTTTTTTTCTTCAAGAAATCCCCAAGATTATCAAGAATGGAATCTTGATAAAACCGCTCTGATACCACTTGATAAAATTGGAAGCTCTGATACCAAATGATAGCAGCCATGGAAGTTCCACTCCATTGAAGGACAAGGAAATGTTATGTCAAGATCAACGGGCTTCAATTAGCAATTAAAAATATTTCTTGTGATGGCAGAAGAGCTCTAGCCCTATTCATATTTTTTCCTCAAGTCTTACACCTATTTGGAGGCCCAAATTAAAGTCCAAAGTGAGATGAAATGAGGCCCAAATCAGCCCCAAAAGAAGAAGTTTCCAGCAGCCCAAATTAGCCCAAATATTAGTTTCTAGAATAAATATTTAATTGTTGTTTTAATCTATGTTAACTTGCATTGGTCCAAGTGTGGGTAGTCTTCTAGGTTGTTTTAATCTATGTTGACTGTCTTGGTCCAAGTGGGAAGTCTTCTATGCTTCTAGGGAAGATAATTCTCATTTATTTCTATTTTGACTAGCTCCTTCTTTACAACTATATAAAGGGTTGATTGTCATTCATTGTAAAATCAGATTTTGAAGAATATATTATATTGAGAGTTCTTTTGAACCTTTGTGGCATTACTTTAGGATTTATCTTTCAACCTAACTAGTTCTTAGTTCAAGGTAGTAAGATAATTTATTCTTTGATATCTTTGATTTCTTTTTGGTATTCTTTCGAAGGCGATTAGTTCTAAATACTAATTTTTTCTTAAGTTACTCATAAAGCGGTCAGGATCCGAATCTACTGTTTTTGATTTGTTATCTCAAGTAAAGGCGTTAGATTTCTTCCTATAAATCTATATGTTGTTACTTGGATCTTGTCAAGACTTTAAAGTAAGTTGTTGGAAATTCGTGGATTGTTCCTTCGAATTTCCCATATCTTTTATTTTCTAGTTTTTAGATTCTTTTCTATATTTTCTTCCGCACTTCTTATATTTTAATTATAAATTTGGGATCTCCCTAACTTCGTTATTATCAAGTTCTCTCAAAAGAGGTACCCCTCAAAGATTCATTTCTTCTCACATGTGGCTTGGGATATTGGCTTCTCAATATGCTTTTCATGTCCTCCCAAGTCTTGATGGGACTCCTCACTTGTCTCCCACAACATTTCACATACTCCCAATATTTGACAAGCTTTGAGTCAAAAGTTTGAACGTCTAAGTCCATCTTCATTTCTTGTGAATAGTTGTAGCTAGCGAAGATTTCATCTATTATGGACTCCCATTTCTCATATTCTTCTCCACTAGCTTCCCTAGCCAAGGTAGGCCATTTCACATGGGTATCTCGTACTTTTGCACTTGGACTCTTCCTAGTAAGTATGCATGGAAAGAGAAATTTTCCTTTCTTGTCCACTACAAATCGATGCCAATCTTGTTCATGTGGGATTCCATGCTTTTGGAACCAAAGGACTCCTAAACATACATGACAATTATTCATTGGAAGCACATCACACCAAACCTCCTCTCGGTACTCGCCAAGTGAAATGGATACCACCACCTTCCTATCAACCCAATATCCTCCCTTATCATAATAAGGATTTCGCTGGATCACACAAGGTAACCTTAAGACTTCAACCGCACGAGGGGTGATGAAATTTGTGTAACAATCGTCATCAAGCATGAGAAATACCTCACTACTACCAATGTTCACCTTGGTCTCCATGAATCGCCTCTTTGGGACCACCTTCTTTTGTATAGGATGACCCCAACTCGTACTCACATTCCCACTCATGCCACTTTTATTCGGATAGGAATTACTACAAGAAGAAGCATATGCATTCCCACTAGAAGTCCTTCTATAATCAACATTAGCACTTCCACTACCTCCGTAGACATACCCTCCACAAGTCTTATTTGTATTAGGATTTTCCCCATAAGACACGTGTGAAGGAGAATCATATCCCGAGTCGTCTTCATCATCATGATGTATAGCACAAGAACCTTGACCTTCATCATGTGAAGCATAACAAGTTTCTTCTTCATCCCCATCTTCCTCATGAGACACATGAGTACCACTCTCTTCATATTCTCCTTCAAAATGGTAATTCTCTCCTCGAACTTCCTCATGATCACCATTCCCCATATAGCCCTCATATTCCCCATCGTCACACCCTTGATAGCTCCCATAGTCCCCCCCCCCCCCTTCGTAAATACAACCATCATCATCATAACAATCATAATCGCCACCACATGAATCGGAATCCATGGAGAAGTACCTGCAAAGAAAACTTAGTAAACACGTTAGTAGTAAAGAAACCTCACCACACTCGTGTTTACACTCGTTTGTGCTTGGCTAGCACCACTCAAATGAACTCACACACTCTTTCCTTTTACCACTCAAATGGATTGGCCGATGTTGATTCTCGATTGGATTCGGTTGCTTGCAAGGTGCATAATTGCTACTTGAGGTCGGAATGAATTCTTGTTAGACTCGAAGAAAGAGAACGACTCAATTCAAAATAAACGCACTTGAGCCAAGAAATTAACAACGAGGTAAAAACGATGAAAAACACGAAAAGAATTAGGACGAATGAAAATGCGGACATAAGAACTAGTAAACACAAAGTAGGAATAACTACTAAATGGGTACTAGTTGAGAGACACAAGAAAAATGAAATGCAAAAATCGGGAAAATAACTAAAATTTTGAGCCCGGGTAGGTGATAACTTGAAAACATGACCGTGAAGTCCCAATTGATCTAAGGTATCAATTTGAAGTAATGAGAATTTTTAAATTTCTATACTCTTTTTTTTTTTTTTTTGCTCCCTACCAAATAATTAGGGACACAAAACCATCAAGCAATCCCAAGAAATTTTTTGGAATTGAAATGAATTAAGAACAAGATTTGCACCTTAGGAAATATGACTAAAGCTTTACCAAATACGGTTTGTGTTTGGAGATACGGTCCGTATTTGTGAAATACGACTGAGCTCCATTGAAGTTTACGGACCGTATTGTGAAATACGGTTCGTATACTTAATCCGTATTTAAAGATCAGTCTAGAGGCAGAATACTCAACTTTGGATCTCACTTTATACGAGTTTCTATACGGTTCGTAAAGTGAAATACGGGCCGTATTTAAGGACCTTTTTCCCGAGACAGTGAGCTCCGCTTGAAGACCACTTGGACACGTTTCAATTTACGACCTACTATACGGACCATAAAGTGAAATACGGGGCCGTATTTAATGATATCTCCCAAAAACAATAGCTTCACTTTTTGCTTAATAATTTATACGGACACAACTATATGGTCCGTATTTAGTGGACGTATTTTGCTTCAGGGAATTCTTCGCGTACGTGTTCTTCAAATTTTGGGCCAATTCCTCGAATTTGCTGACTCTTATGTGTTACACCCTGTATCTTCGAAGAAGCACTTATCAAATTTGAAACATAAGTACGTTGAGTTAGGGTTAAGTAAAACCACTTTGGAATATAAGGAGCAAGCATTATTGTTATATCCCGTATTTCGTACATTCGGATATTTCAAGAAAGTTGTGGTAAGTTAAGGGCAAGACTATTTTTCAAAATTATTTTAATATACAAGTTGTTTATTAGTATGGAAATATTGATAAAGGCTAAGGGTAAAAAGGGAAATTCGCAAAGTGGTTCATGGTAATATTGAGGAAGGCTAGGGGCAAAACGGGAATTTCGCAAAAGTTCAAGAAGGTTCTAGCCAAGCCCCTCTTGGCCGTGTGGCATGGGTTCACATGGTATTAGTAGGAGCCATATAAATATATATATATATATATATATACGTATGGAAAAGTGATGACAAAATAAGATAATTATTCATCTTTGTTTTATTTTAAGAAACTTCAAGAAAAAGGGAGAAGGGGCATGTGTCCACATTCTATTTGATGAGGCTAATTATATATATGGACAATATTCTACCTAATAAGACACGATGTTCCCTCACAAGTTTGAGAAACTTCAAGGAAAGAAATTGGAAGACCATTCGGCCAAGGGTTGGCCGAACTTGGCCATGGAAAATTTGGTCAAGAAAACTCATTTTCTTCTAGCAATTCAACCAAGTGCAACGTCCCTAACAACATGGAGTGATTGTTGGAGTAAGCAAAGTATTCGTTGTGCAAGTTGTGGATTCTAGCCGAGTGAAAAGATGTGTGGAGAAAGGTATGTGTTCAATCTTCTTTTACATGTGTTATGCATGATTTATGCATATTGAAGTATGTAGAAATGGATGGAATTGATGGTACATGTGTATGTGGATTGTGGCCGTGTAGGTGTGTGTTGTGTAGGAGTGATGAATTGATTTTATTTAGTATTTTGATTGTTGTAGTTGTGGATTCCATGATGAAAATGAAGGTTGGATGAATTGAAATGAAGTTGTAATCGTTGAGAAATTATTGGAGGAATTAATGTGATTCTAATATGGTTTCTTGTAATTATAAGAATGAAGTTGTTAATGCATAGACTATTATTATAGTTCATGAATTTGGAAGTAAAGAATGTGTTGTTGTTGGTTATGTTGTGTTGAGAAGGGTTCGGGTGGTAGATATAATTCATGAATTTGAAAGAAGGAAATGTGTTGCTAATTGTTCTTGTTGAATTTGGAAGGTTTCGGGTGAAGTAGTATGTTGATTGGGTTGTTTTGAATATTATGTGAATTGTTTAAAGTATTCTTGAATCATGTTAGAATGATTTCGTATTAATACTTGAATGTGGGATCATTGATGTTAGCTCGACTATATGTGATTGAATTGAATATAAATGAAATGTCGTTGAATTGTGTGACAAGGGTTGTTGATGTTAGAATATATTTTGGACTGATTGTTGAAGTTGTTAGTATGATTGTTGGTATTGTTGTTGATTATTTGGCCGCGTTGAATTCTCGGATTGTTGTTGATAAATTGGCCGAGTTAGATTCTCGGGGATGGTGTATTTACAGGGGAAATGCTGCCGAAATTTCGGCAGATTATAAATGAATTCATTTGAAGGACTAAGACAAGTATATGATGATGAATCTAATGATTATGTAAATCTTCTTGAATGTAGATTAGCGATAGCAAGTTTGGACAGTTAAGCGTAGCTAATAGGGCGTGAAACAGGTATGTAAGGCTTACCCTTTCTTTCTTTTGGCATGATCCTTATGAAACGAGCAGATGACGTATATGTATGAATTCAAAGAAATTCCAATTCATAGAGCCACTAGGATGGCTAATATTCTTGACTTCCGTAAGCTATTTCATATGGTTTTGATGCGTATCTATGATGTCCGAAGATCTATTTGATATGTTTCCGAATGACATTTGAGAGATAATTGATACAACTAAGATCTTGATTTTCAAATGATAGCACGTTTGATTATTCCATTGAGTCTTTGATATATTTTGATACGTACATATGGTTCAAAAAGCTCTATCTGATTTGATCCATAACGATATTCGAAAGGTACCTAACATGATTGTTGCTTTGATTTTCCAAAAATGGCTTCTGAAACGTTCGTAGAAGGTTCTGTACTAAAACGTCCATAACTTTTTCATACTAACTCGAATTGACTTGAAACGTGTTTATGACTCTCAAGTGTCGATTTATTTACGTACCCATCGAGTCTTAAAGTTGTTTTGTGTGCATATGGTTTCTCATGACTCTGCTCGTGCATGCCTTAATGTATCCTCCACTGAGTCCCGGGCCAGGACATGTTTTCGTGCGTACTCCACTGTATTGTTCACCGAGTCCCTCTCACTTGCAGGCCGGGACACGTTATATGTATATGTATATGATGATATGCTGATATGATGATACGGGGATGGCGGACAGGATGGCATATGATGACTTCATTCACCGAGACCCGCAATGGAGGGCCGGGACACGTTATATGCATATAGGATATACGATGTTGACATGCATGATTTTATCCACCGAGTCCCTCTCACTTAAGGGCCGGGACACGTTACACATATATGATATATGATGCGGACATGCATGATTTTATCAACCGAGTCCCTCTCACTTGAGGGCTGGGACACGTTACGCATATATGATATATGATGTGGACACGCATGATTTTATCCACCGAGTCCCTCACTTGAGGGCTGGGACACGTTACACATATATGATATATGATGTGGACACGCATGATTTTATCCACCGAGTCCCTTACTTGAGGGTCGGGACACGTTACGCATACATGATATATTACGTGGACATGTATGATTTTATCCACCGAGTCCCTCACTAGATGGCCGGGACACGTTATATGTATACATGATATATGATGTGGATATGCATGATTTTCATTTAAAAGGGCAAGTGCTCTGATGTTTTTAAAAAAGTCATACTTGATTCTGGTAAATCTCTGTTTCAGTTATGATCCTCTTTTCTGTATTCCACGCCTTACATGCTCAGTACATATTCCGTACTGACCCCCTTTCTTCGGGGGCTGCGTTTCATGCCGCGCAGGTACACTCAGATGAGTAGAAGCCATTATAGAAGATGTTCCCGCGGAGTTGGCAAGCTCCATTTGCCCTGGAGTGTTGCCGGGTCAGAGTATTATGCTATGATGTCTTGTTCGATGTTAGAGACTTTGCAGACAGGGTCGTGGGTATAGAATGTCAGTCTTGTAAGCGGCTCCACCAGCCGATGTGTCATTATGTATTATGTTACAGATTCTTTATGATTACAGGTTCTACTTGATTTGAGTACGATGAAAAGAAAGTATCTGAAAGCTTTACTATGTATTTTATTCTTATTTGATTTAAAAAGGCCAAAGAGATTATGTGTGTACTAAGGGTCAGAGGGTTCGCTCGGCCCTAAGTAAGGGTCGGGTGCCTATCACACCCTGGCGAGATTAGGGTGTGACAATGTGGTATCAGATCAGGTCATTCTAAGGGTTGTCTGCAAAGTCGTGTCCAGTAGAGTCCTGTTTATGGGTGTGAAGCCGGCCACATTTATAAACAGGAGGCTGCAGGGCATCTAGGGATTGTTGACCTTCTTTCTGTCTTAGATCGTGCGATAGAGCCAAGTCATTCGGAATGAGATTCCTTATATAAGCCTTACATACGACCGAAGAAGTTGAGTGGTGATATGGAAAGTCACAGGGGTAAGTATTGATATTTTGTTCTTTTACCTGAAATTGGAAGCTCTGGATGGCTGGAATGTGTTATATAGCCGTATGCTCTGTGGGACATTGTTGGTATTTGCTGCGTGCAGATTCTGAATAGTAAGAATTGTAAAGGAGACTCGGTCAGAAATTTTCAAATCAGGTCATTTAACTAGGTACATGTTACACCCCGCGTATTCAGAGCAGGAGTATGAAATTTACCTCACCGTAGTAAGGGAGTGTCGGAGATGTCCCATAATGTTTTGAAAAGCACAAGCCATGGAAAGTACGTAACAACGAAGAAAGAGGGTGAATTACGATCTCGTAAGTCGTAATCGGGAAAGTATTTTGAAACACGAGAACATGATCATTATTAGTATAATAAGTGATAAATATCATGTATGGAGAGTTTCGGAATATTTCGAGATCGAGCAAATTGAAGAAAATAAGTTCGATGAAAAATTTGAGAAATGCTGGAAGGATTTTTATTCAACTTTAGAGGGGTATATCTCCATGTATAGTTGGAGTTTTAAGGCATTTCAAAAGCCTAAAATGCAGTTCGTTGAGTCTAGTTTATAATGTAACAAACCGCTCGTTGATAGGACCTCGGAGGAGAGAATTATAGACGTTACAAACTGAACTATCGCGCAGAAACAGCACTGCTACAGCACTAGGCAGGAAATATGAAATAGGAAATATGACCTTCTTTGTGTCCTAAGATCGTGCCATAGAGCTATGCTATCAGGTTTCCATATCCCTTTCCTAATCCTATACTATGGTTTCAGTACTGTCGATGAAGAGATCAGCTTCAGATGATGGGGGCACCAGTAAGGCCCCTAGAGTATCTCCAGAGCCGAGTAGGGGGAGCCTCGGCTATTCGATTGAGTCAGCCCCGTCAGAGGACCCAGCCACAACTCCTCCAGATTTTCTGACTCCCAGAGCGGAGGATCCCGCGGAGGACAACTATGATACGGATCCGTCGGAGGACCCAGCGACAATTCCTCCCGAGATTCTGACCCCTAGGGCAGGGGACTCCACAGACAGTGGCTATGATACAGATCCCTCAGAGGATTCGACGATGACCCCCCCCCCCCCCCCCCCCCAGAGCTTCTTACCTCCAGGGAGGAGGATAGTTATGGCACAGACCCGTCAGAGCACTCTTCTGGGATGACAGATGAGGAGGCTTCCGGGGGTACACCAGTTACCCCCGTGATGGAGGACCGTGCCAGCCCGGCCACCTCGGAGAGTGCTACAGATTTCTCCTGTCCCTTGTTGCGGCCATCAGAGAACCAGGAATCACCGCTATTCTCTTCAGATTCGGACGCAAGAAATGACGAGGGTCGGGTGAGCGATGAGCAGACAGACGAGAATGAAGAACATACTTCACCTGGTAGCTCCCCGGGCCAGGCTCGAGATTGATCGGCTACAGGTATATGATATTTTCTTTAAAACTTTCTATGTATACGTAACCTCTGCAGGAATACTAATTAATAACGGCTGGTAGAAATTCAAAAAGGGGTCAAAGATTTAGCGGATATAAGTAATGAAGACTGAGATGTCCCCGCCACCAGTGTGAATTTAGAAACCCCGGTAAAAGATAGTTATATATATGGATAGGAGTAAATAGCGAAGATTTAAGCAGAGGCAGTATGGTAGTTGTATGGTTAGGAAAGTGAAGATAGGAGCGGGACCCGCCGTGAGGACGTTTTGGGAGTTGCTAGAACCCCGACTTACCTTAAATGATGTGACAAAGGTCGTGCGGGGCAGTCGATATGATTATACCGACATTCACGTATTAAAATGCACTAAAGTTTCAAGGTTAAGCGTGCTAGGATGAGAGCAATATCACGATGGGTGACCCCCTGGGAAATATGCTGAAAATGTCATAAACGGGGGAACAAGAGACGAATGTGAAATTAGGTATCCTAAGGTAAATTAGAGCGTATGAAGTGGTTAAAAACCCTATAGAAGTCGGGTAAGTGGAGACGGACTAGGCTAGCAGAAGGGGAGAAAGCATGACAAGGCTTTAGGACTAAAGAAAGTTTGATTGACTTCTGGAAGTGTTGGTAAGTAAAATAGTGATGGAAATGTATATATGTACATGACATCTTATCCGTGACAAATTGGTTACAGACAAAAGAAAGAATGAAAAGATCCGAATTCACTGCATGACTAAGAATCGTGGTTATTCTTCGACAAACTTCTGAATTCACCCCTAATTTATTTGCCGAACTAAGGATCAGAACTTTAAGAGTAGATTGAAGGAAATGAATCATTAAAGAATAGGTTTGAGATGTTTTTGATATAAGTACACGAATTTCCATTAGTTAGCCAAGGGCCAGAAGTCCAATTGAAGGAAAGAGAAATTAAGCGAGAAGTTTCGGTGTTAAATCAGTTGAAGGATAAAGTACCGCAAAGATTAATTCAACTGCTATAGAAAGCAAAGGATGCTAAAATATGACCAGTCTCGAGGTTATTTTAAGGGAGGAAGAATAAGAATAATTCAACTCCAAGGAGACAAAGGCTTGGGACATCTATGAAACGTACGAAAGATACGTGGAGATCGAAGAGAACAAGAATTCCTGAATAAAAAGAAGATGAGATCAAAAATTGGATAAAGGTATGTGGTAGGCACGGGATGAAAGGTGCATAAGAGAATGTAAACAATGAAGACTGAAGAGACAATGAAAAAGATAAAGCATGGAGAGTTAGTAGACAGACAGATAATAAGAAAAGAGATGAACTTGAGTGCAGGCATAATTTTGGCTACCAAAGAGGAAGGATAAACTGCGTAATTCGAATAAGTTCAGTTTAAATGATCAAGTAAGGATGCAAGTCAGTAAAGTAAATACCGACAAATACGGGTAAATACATTGATATCTACCTCGGAGCGAACTCTGCCTCAACATTCGAGGACGAATGTTTTTAAAGGGGGGGAGGATGTTACACCCCGCGTTTTCAGAGCAGGAGTATGACATTTACCTCACCGTAGTAAGGGAGTGTCGGAGACGTCCCATAATGTTTTGAAAAGCACAAGCCATGGAAAGTACGTAACAACGAAGAAAGAGGGTGAATTACGATCTCGTAAGTCGTAATCAGGAAAGAGTATTTTGAAACACGAGAACATGATCATTATTAGTATAATAAGTGATAAATATCATGTATGGAGAGTTTCGGAACATTTCGAGATCGAGCAAATTGAAGAAAATAAGTTCGATGAAAAATTTGAGAAATGCTGGAAGGATTTTTATTCAACTTTAGAGGGGTATATCTCCATGTATAGTTGGAGTTTTAAGGCGTTTCAAAAGCCTAAAATGCAGTTCGTCGAGTCTAGTTTATAATGTAACAAACCGCTCATTGATAGGACCTCGGAGGAGAGAATTATAGACGTTACAAACTGAACTGTCGCGCAGAAACAGCACTGCTACAGAACTGCTATAGTACCGCTACAGTACCGCAGCAGTACTGTAGCTACAGTTCGCCGACCCAATTTAATATAAAAGGGGCAAAAACCCATTTTTCTTCATCAAAAACCCCTGAAAATTTCCAGAACGTTCAGCCATCAAAGGGCTCTCAAATCTCATACAAAATAAAAGATTTTGAGCAAAATTTCAAGCTACAAGTACTAATCGAAGTCCGGGCAACGCATAGTCACAAATATAATTTCATTTTGGAGTTGGAGGAGCTTGGGAGCAAGTGAAAAATTGAAGATTTTGTTACTTTGGTAAATACAAGGTATGAATCGTTAAATTTCTTTCTTTATCAACATGGATTAAGAAATAATTGCAAGAATAAGGTGATAGTTTGTTGTATTGATGTTGTTGAATTATGGATTGAGGTTTGAAGAAAATTTTGGATAAAATATGTATATAATCATCTTGTAGAATGTTGAAGATGTTGTTATTGATGTGTTGGCATTAGTTTCAACTTCCTTACGAAAGTAAAGATTATTAAATAGTTGTATCACAAGTGGGTTGGTTGAGAAATTTGGAAAATAGTGTGTGGGTTGTTTTATGGCATATGTAGTCGTGTATATGTGTTGAATTGTTGAAGAATAATGAGCAAGTTATATTTAGTGTTTTAGTTGTTGTGTTGTAGATTGCATATAGCAAGTAAAGACTTGATAAGTGTGGTAAAGTATTGGTAATTGGAAGATTATGTATATTGAAGAATAATGTTCTTGCATGGATAGTATGTAATGATATTGGTATGATGTCGTTGGAATATATACTATAAGGTTGTTATCGTGTTCATTGGAGTCGGAAGGTTTTGAAGAAGGTAATAAATTGAAATCATGCATCTTGGATGAAATATGTGAATTGCTAGTGCGATTGTTGATTATGTTAATAGTTTGGCCGGGTTTGAATTCCCGGATTGTGTTGGTTGAGAATTTTGCTAGCTTGAATGTTGAGGATGGTATATTTACAGAGGAAATGCTGCCGAAATTTCGGTAGCCAAGTGTTTCCTTAAGATTTCAACTCTAAGTATACTAATGAGAGTTTTGGTAAAAACGACCAATTTGCAGATTTTGACGAAATTGTGACGTGAATTTGGAATAGCAAAAGGAGCGGAAAGAGGTATGTAAGGTTTCACCCTTCTTTCTATTGCATGTCTTAGACGTAATAAGTTGGGTACGCGCCTCGGGGACAACTCTCTTCCCCGGAATCCGCATCCAAAGTTTTCCACTTTTTGTTCAATAGAATTGAACTAGAAAGTGTGCAAATGATGGAAAGACCTCTTAAACCCCTAGAACTTGCATAAGTGGGACCCGATTACCCTAGGACCCTCACAAGTAATGACATGACACGTAAGATATGTAAATCATATACGTCACCCCATCCGGCCCGAGGTGGGCCCGCTACTCTCGGATTTTTTCCTTACAGTCTTGCTTGACTTACTTGAAGTGAATCCAAAGGGGACCTTTGATCCCGATTTCGTTACCAAATGATAAATACTATGACTCCTCTAACGAGGGCACTTCCATGACGATAATGATAACAATGATGTTAGATAAGAGAATATTCCTATGATACGTACTACCGGAACGACTCTATGACTAAGATGACTAAGCTAAGTATCTTATGTAAACATGAAAATGATAAAATAATTTTTGAATATTATTTATATTTCCTAGCTATGACTTTATTTTCTAAAAGATTTCAAAGTCTATGAACTGTTATCTATGATGCCCCGATTTCATTCTACGTTTACTTTAATATTATTCCCCGTTGATAGTCTCACCTTAAAATACTCGTTCCTTCAAGGTGAGACAAAGCGATCACGAGTATTCTATAACGTAATCGGAGGTTACCGACTTTACGTCACTCCGATGACTACATGATGCTTCTTTGGGCTCTCCTGCGTGCATATGAGATATATGTTTATAGGATACGTAAATGCATATAAGACATGTAAATGTATGTAGGATATGCGTATATATTTTTAAAATATGCACATGATAAAAGCACCAGAGCGCTATAGACGCTGATGTACCTACACGACACACGTATATGTATATGATAAAAGAGCTAGAGTGCTATAGACGCTGATATATGTACATGATATATGCATGTGTATACGGGGAAAATGGAGGTAAGGGCAGAGCGTTATGAACGCATATCCACCTGATCAGTTGGCATTACATGATATGATATCGTCCCGGACGCGGGATGCCCAAACGCGGGATGTGTATATTTATGGTTAAATGGATCGGCTGCCGACGCCTCGGCAATATGAGATGTCCTATTTTATATGTATATGTATATGAACAAGGAAAGATTCTTAAAGGAAAGCTAAGTACGCATAGCACCTGCCAAGGGTATATATATATACAGGTTATGTTTCTACCTCAGGACATGTGCTATTATTCTCTTATGTCGTTATTTCCGTTTTATACTTTCCGTATGCTACTATTCATGCCTTACATACTCGGTACACTATTCGTACTGACGTCCCTTCTTGTGGACGCTGCGTTTCATGCCGCGCAGGTCAGCAGACAGGCGGATTTGATCCTTAGGAGCCTTACCAGCAGTGTTGACAGCGCTCCAGTTATTCTGTAGTCTCACTTCTGCGGTACTATTTTGTTTATGTATATTCGGGCACGGCAGCACCCGACCCTTTCTATGTATAAGTGTACTATGTCTAGAGGCTCGTAGACAGATATGTACAGTCAGTTAAGTACAGTTAGATATATGGTGTTTTGGCATGCTAATGTTGATGTATAAGTGATAACAAAGTTTATTAGTCTATGTTCAGAATGACGCCGCTAATGTTAATGTTCAAAAACAAATATGGCTCTGTTTACATGGCTTGCTAAGAGGTAAAGGTAAAACTATAGACAAGGGGTGCTCGGTACAAGTATCGGGTACTCGTCACGGCTCCTAGTTGGGTCGTGACAGTACACCTAACAGGAAGAAGCGTGGAAAGGAAATATCGTAAGTAGACAATAAGTGGGATGTGATATTTTAGAAGAGCTACGGATTTGGGCATGGCGTGAAAAAATGATTGCAAGAAAGACGATTAGCAGTATGAAGGATTAAAATGGGTTGCATTCGAGGTTTAGCAGGAGCAAGGTCTATTGGGCGATTCAAGGAAAGTTGACCAAATGAGTTCTGTTGTAGATTATTATATAGGAGCGGCGAGCGGAAGTCTAAAGAGGCTGATAACCGAGTGTTTAGTTCATAAGTAACGGCGACGAAGGTATATTCGTTACCATCGGGAATCTGGAAATCCAGGACGAAGGGTAGTTATACACATAAGTGAAAGGTGAATATTGAGGATTGAAAAGGGTAAAATAGTAATTGTAAAGGGAAGGACGTGTTACGAAAATGTCTCGGAATCTGTAAGACTTCGACTTGCTCCAGATCATGTAATAAAGGTCATGCGGGGAAGTGGACGCGATTATATCAGCATTAAGGCACCGGATTCCATCGAAGTTACGAGGTTAAGCGTGCTAAGGTGGGAGAAATCTTTGGATGGGTGACCCCCTGGGAAGTGCGCAAGAAATCCTATAGATTTAGACATAAGAGACAAATGAGAAACTAGGGTAGCCTAAGGGGAAACTAGGGTATATAGGATGGTTGGAGACCATAAGAGGTCGCGTAGGACGAGGCAGACTTGACTGGTGAAGAGATAGAAAGTGCATCCCAGCCCTGGAATTAGGATAGGCTTTAATAGCGTTTGGAAATAATTTTGTGGGCTAATTGATAGTAATTATATATATATATATATATATATATATATATATATATATATATATATATATATATATATATATATATATATATATATATATATATATATATGAATGCGTATGATATCTCATATGTGATTGTATCGATGGGCATGTGGTGTGTGTCCTAGCAACCGGTGCTACGCTATGGAAGGCATCAATCGAGTAAGGGTACCGAAGTTCAAGTGACAACAAAAATAAATGGTACCAGTGTTATAAGGTAAGCTGCTATTATTTTCACTATGGATTATGATTGGAAAGTTCTAATACAACGATATTTGGAAAAGGAAGAGAGTGAGTAAATGGAAGGCAAGAAGATTAAAATGTCGGAAAAAGGTGAAAGGTAAGAAACCTTAGTGAGTGAACCCCTCAAGAGAAACTACCGGCAAAGCACGAGGCTACTTGGGTAAAAGATTCAAAGGTAGGTACGCGGAGAGGATAAAGTACGGTAATATGGAACAAAAGAGGAATGTGTGAGGTTCGAGAACCAATTTCAATAAGTGGGGCTAAAGGAATAGTGACAATGACAAGGGAAGTGAGGTAAGAGAAATAATGTTTAGGCTTTGCGACGATGTTAAGAGGTTCCTAGCCTGTGAGAGGTATATAAAGAGATAAGCGTAGGATAAGATTAACACAGATGCCTCGGAAATGGAAGAGATTTCAAAAAGGATAACTTAAGAATAGGGCGGATCTGCGTATTGGAAGGAGTGTAAACTGTAAGGATTCTGTGCTGCGAGCAAAAGTAGCGGGACGCTTGAAAAATATGGACGCACAGCTGCAACGTGAACGCGTAGTTAAAAAGAATCAATAGTAAGTGAGCTAAATGGGTGAAAGGGACTAATAGTGGATAGGAAGATATGGGAATATTGACAAGAATGATGATATAGGCGCAAAATGAAAGAAAAACCTATGGGAAAAAGTTTTGATATGTTGTGCACGGAGTTAGAAAGAAAGATGAGGAGTAAGGTATAAACGAAGACTTCACAAAATGACTGTTGGCGTATAAGGAGCCCCTTAAAAAGGGGGGGGGGGGGAGAAAATATTATATCAGACTCAAAGGATATTTCGGATGACAACGACTATTATAACGAAAGTATCAACAATTGGTAGTCTGGGAATTTTTGAAAGAAAGAAAGAACGCAGTGCCTATGAATGAAATAAAAGAGTTCATCGGATACTAGAAAATAGTTCATGGACCATTAATTATATGGAGCATGAGAATATACGCTATGGAATTATATGAACCATCGACGTGAAGCGATGCTCAATCATATTCGTAAGGAATCCACACCGGATAGTCAACAAGGAATAACGATTGACGAAACGAGCACCAATACAAAGAAATCAAAGACAAGTATTCTTGTGAAGAGATGACCTGGGAAGGACAAGGATAATGAGTTGACGCAGTGGATTAGAAGACCCATGACACAAAATAAGGACTCATGTAGAGACCGAGGAGTTCGATTATAAGAAAAATAGGGTAAAAGATAAGGAATGGCCATGAATAAAAGGACAACTATAAGAGGGACCCCCCCCCCCCCCCCCCGAAGTGTTATAAGACCTCATGAGATCAGTTGAACATTCGAGGACGAATGTTCTAAAGGGGGGGGGGGGGAGGATGTTATATCCCGTATTTCGTACATTCGGATATTTCAAGGAAGTTGTGGTAAGTTAAGGGCAAGACTATTTTCCAAAATTATTTTAATATACTAGTTGTTTATTAGTATGGAAATATTGAGAAAGGCTAAGGGTAAAAAGGAAAATTCGCAAAGTGGTTCATGGTAATATTGAGGAAGGCTAGGGGCAAAACGGGAATTTCGCAAAAGTTCAAGAAGGTTCTAGCCAAGCCCCTCTTGGCCGTGTGGCATGGGTTCACATGCTAGTAGTAGGAGCCATATAAATATATATATATATATATATATATATATATATATATATATATATATATATATATATATATATATATATACATATATATACATATGGAAAAGTGATGACAAAATAAGATAATTAGTCATCTTTGTTTTATTTTAAGAATCTTCAAGAAAACGGGAGAAGGGGCATGTGTCCACATTCTATTTGATGAGGCTAATTATATATATGGACAATTGTCTACATAATAAGACATGATCTTCCCTCACATGTTTGAGAAACTTCAAGGAAAGAAATTGGAAGACCATTCGGCCAAGGGTTGGCCGAACTTGGCCGTGGAAAATTTGGTCAAGAAAAATCATTTTCTTCTAGTAATTCAACCAAGTGAAACTTCCCTAACAACATGGAGTGATTGTTGGAGTAAGCAAAGTATTCGTTGTGCAAGTTGTGGATTCTAGCTGAGTGAAGAGATGTGTGGAGAAAGGTATGTGTTCAATCTTCTTTTACATGTGTTATGGATGATTGATGCATATTGAAGTATGTAGAAATGGATGGAATTCATGGTACATGTGTATGTGGATTGTGGCCGTGTAGGTGTGTGTTGTGTAGGAGTGATGAATTGATTTTATTTAGTATTTTGATTGTTGTAGTTGTAGATTCCATGATGAAAATGAAGGTTGGATGAATTGAAATGAAGTTGTAATCGTTGAGAAATTATTGGAGGAATTAATGTGATTCTAATATGGTTTCTTGTAATTATAAGAATGAAGTTGTTAATACATAGACTATTATTATAGTTCATGAATTTTGAAGGAAAGAATGTGTTGTTGTTGGTTATGTTGAGTTGAGAAGGGTTCGGGTGGTAGATATAATTCATGATACTGTGTACTACTTGATTTGAGTACGATGAAAAGAAAGTATCTGAAAGCTTTACTATGTATTTCATTCTTATTTGATTTAAAAAGGCCAAAGAGATTATGTGTGTACTCAGGGTCAGAGGGTTCACTCGGCCCTAAGTAAGGGTCGGGTGCCCATCACACCCTAGCGAGATTAGGGTGTGACAATTATTAAATATATTTAATGAGTGAAGGATGTATATAAGGTATACCGGTAGGTTTTATAAGGAAATGAGTGGAAGAAATGAAGTAGTATGACTTTGGAGAAAGGATGGGTAATGTTTTGTGTAAACATTTTGGTGCAACATGGGGGGACGAATATCTCTGAGTATATGAAGTGTTTTAAGGTGAAACAAAATACTAAAATGAAGTTCGTCGAGTCTAGTTTCCAACGCACCAAACTGCTCGTTCATAGGACATCGGAGTAGAGAATTATGGACGTTACAAGTTCGGCTGACAGAGCAGAAACGCGTGCTACAGTACTACTACAGTACCTACAGTGACCCGACCCGAATTTGACCCTTATAAAAAGGGTAAAAACCCCTTTTTTCACCAGATTTTCCCAGAAATTTCCAGAAAATTGAAGAGAGAGAGAGAGGGGGATCACAATGTGAGCAATTTTCAAGCGAGGAGTATTAATCGAAGCTCGGATAAACGCATGGATGTGATTCTAGTATGGTTTTGCGGTGGATTCAAGGTAGATATTGAAGATATCTCTGTTTTAACAAGAATAAGGTACAAATCTCCTATTATTAATGTTAATTTTGGTTTATTTATGGCGATAAAGTCGTTAAATAATTGTATAGCAAGTTGGTTGGTCGAGGAAATTGGGAAAACATCGTGTGGGATGTTTTATGGTACATATTGGTGTTGGAAATGATGTTATTGATGTTGGTATTTTTGTTGTTGTTGTTGTTTGCTGAATTGAGATTTCGGGCTAGGCATATAAACAGGGGAGATGCTGCCAGATTTTCAGCAGGATATAAAATAGTTTGACTTGAAAGCTTAGCACAAATATACTATGATGAGTCTAACGATTGTGTGAATCCTCTTAAATGTAGACTTGCGAGCTCGAACGAATAAGTGTAGATGATTGGAGGCTGAACAGGTATGTTAAGGCTCGTCCATTACTTTCAAAGGCACGATTCCTATGTTTGATTCCATAAATATTTCCATAACCTCCTTGTTCTAAACATTAGAAGTTCATGATTCAAGGTATGACTCCTTTCCTGATAATCCATAAATGTTTTCCAAAATGCCTGTATTTTCCAAACCAGAGATTTATGATTCTGGAAGCTCTTATGACAACAACGATGGACATGTGCTTTTTTACAATTATAACGGTGATGTAAAAGATGAGCACATCTATATGATGATTGTGATAAGGATGACTTTATGTTTAAAAGTCTCTAGTTAGGAGATCAATGATAATATGAGAATGTTGAGCTATTTCTTGATTTTGTTAATTTTATTCATTGATGATGACTCTATTTCTAAAAGCACCAAAGTGTATGAATTGACGCTTTATGATATTTATGATCTTACTCTATGTTTTCCCTTGATGTTGTTCTTCATTGATAGTCTCACCTTAAAATGCTCATCCCTTCAAGGTGAGACACGCCGATCATGATTATTCCATAATACAATCGGAGGTTACCGACCTTACATCACTCCGATGGAGTTATAGCTTTTGATTGGGCTCTTATGCATGCTTATGTTGTGATGATTACACCGAGCCTATAAAGCCAGGCAGCACCACTACGCTGGGCGTAGTGGGCGGTTTATGGATGATGATAATAATACCGTGTCTATATGGCACGGGCAGCACCACTAGTGGGCGGCGTGAGATGATTACACAGACGTGGGAGGCCGGACGCGGGCTAATGATGTTATTTGATTCAGACAGTTTATGTATGTATGGGTGATATGTTTTTGCCACGACCGGACTAGGGGCCGCGACGGGCACCCGGTGCTAGCCCACCCGGGCACCCCCGAACGTACCTTTACACTTACATCTAGGTGAGCCACATATTTAATCATACATTCCTATTCATCAATCATACTAGTCCCATTGGACAACAATGCCTTTTTATCATCATTGGCATCTATGCCATATCAATGTACATAAGCAGACAAGGCTAACAAAATGATATACAAAATATAGGCCGAAAAGGCCAAACACATCTAACCACATACGCATGTCTACGAGCCTCTAAGGAGAGTAGGTCATAACGTATAGGTGGGACAGGACCCCGCTATGCTCATAATTATGTACACAAAAGAATAAGTACCCAAAAGCTATAGTTCTGAATGAAGTGGAGCTCTGCTATATAGTCTTTGAGAATGTAGCTATGGATCAAGTCTGTCTCCCTGGGCACCTGCGGGCATGACGCAGCGTCCACAAATAAAAGGACGTCAGTACGAAGAATGTACTGAGTATGTAAAGCATGATCAACATCAATATAGAAGCATAATAAGCAATATGAGGAATAGCATAGGAGGGGAGACAGCAGTATCAACGTCATAGGCACTTACTTGCTTGTCATAGGGACTTTCCATTTCTAACGCGTATTCGTGTACATACATCCATATCCGTATCCGTACTCATATCCGTATTCATTTGCATTGCGTCCATAATCATATTCATATACATAGTCTTATTCGTATTCATATCCGTATCATGTTCGTATTCATACCCATATCTATATCGTATATGTCACGACCCAACTCCGTAGGCCGCGACTAGTGTCCGTGCTGGACACCCAGACGTACCCGATAACCCAAATTAGCAAAATGACAGAATATTTCAAATATAAAAGTCACTTGACGTTAGTAATTAGCATAAAAGAACCGACACAGTACATGGAGGCCGATGAGGCTGTCACAGATCGTATCATACCCGAACATATACAGAACCCACACAAGTATGTCTACTGACCTCTACAGATCATAACATAATCATAAGACGGGACAGGGCCCCGTCATACCCCTGAATAGCATACATATATATAATAGCGGCAAACTGTACCAATATACAGGCTCTGAACAAAAGAGCGCTCCCAATATAGCAGAATAGATGTCCTAGGCAGGCGGTCAGCAAATCTGTCTTCTGTACCTGCGCGGCATGAAAACGCAACCCCCGAAGAAAGGGGGTCAGTACGAAATATGTACTGAGTATGTAAAGCACAGAACGTAGTAAACAAAGTCATAATCAGAACAGAAGGTACAGAAAATGGACAGAATATCCAGATTAGCAAAATATTGATCATAAAGCATAAATAGTATTTGTTGAAAACATATGTCGTACCTGGTCCCAATACGGAACAAGATCATAACCGAAACAGGACTTACAGAGAAGTGAGTGTGACATCTGAAGTATCAAATGCATATTTTCAAAACATGAGGAGTGTGTTCAGAAACATACAACATATCATATCCGGCCCCTGTCAAGGGCTCGACAAACAGAACGTGGCCACCCCCCGACGCTGGTGCCACCATACATACAGAACAGAGTAGGGGATAACCCCGTAACATAACATATCATATCAGATGGCCATATCAAATCAGAGCATATCAGAATGTGTGTACATGGCACAACATACTCCAAAACACATGTACATATATACCTGCCCCCTCACATCGAGGCACGGCGAACAATGCAGTGGAATACGCTTGACAACATATCCTGGCCCGGGCTCAGTGTGGGAAACATTGAGGCATCCACGAATGGAGTAGTGAGAAACTAAATGCAATAAAAATATCATAGACTTCCAGAGACTCAATGAGGCATATCGAATGACAAATCAAATCGATGAAGTCGGACGGAATCATAGCAAGTGTATGTCATATGTCATAATGAGTTACGGAAGAATAATCCTCCTGAAATCTTTTTCATATTCCAAAATAGCTTACCAAACTCGAGGGAGTCAGCAAACGATTTTCCTTAGTAGTTGAAAGGATAGTTAAAACATTTTATTTTATATTATTCGAAAATAAGGCAATAGTACAATAAGAGGGCAAAGCGGGAATAGTGGAGCTAAACGTAATACAAAATATCGTACCTTTACAGAGACTCGATATAGTATCCAGAATAAGTATCATTAGTAGTCGGAAAAGTAGTTAAGACGTTTCCTTAAAAATTGCTTGAAATCAAGTTACAAAGGACCATAAGGGTAAAATCGGAAATAGTGGGCCCGCCTCGGGACAAACAAGGCGGCGGGCTCAAATTACGTATATTAAGCTTATGGGGTCACCTACAGAGGTCTTAGGGGTATTCCATAACTTTCTAGGCAGTTTGGAGAAGTTTGCATAATTTTTCAGTAAGCCTGCTTAGAGGGTTCAATTCTATTGAACGAAAAAAGAGCATTTTCAATTGCGGATTCCAATGGGCAGAATGTCTTCCGAAGTTCAAATCCAATCCTAGTACACCTAGGACATGCCAAGAGAAGAATCGGGATAGCTTTACATACCTTTTACGCACTTTACGCCTTTCCAAGTTCACTTCCCGTTTCGTCCAAAATCTGCAAATGGTCACATTTACCAAATGTTAACCATAAGGCTTTAGGCTTAGATCTCAAGTCAACACTTTTCTACAAAAATTTGGGCAGCATCTCCCCTATACACATAGCATCCCCGAGAATTTAACTCGGCCAAAACAATCAACAACAACCCAACAACAACATCAACAACAACAACAATCACTATAACCACAATATAACTTAACTAGCTATCTTTTCAACATAATGTCATAACCTTCATTTCAACTTCAATTTCCAAACTAATCTCAATGGTTTCACATTCATCATTAATCTAGATCATCACAATATAATTTGGAAATATTTCATATCATTTCTACGAAATATTCACAAGATATACAAAATATACAAACTTTCCACCAAAACATAATTCACCCAAAACTTCAAATCTTCAACCTACATATTCATAACATATTTCCATCTTCCAATTTCATCAACCATAATCATAATTTACATCTTAACAACTTCATTTCCATAATATCACAAAATTATTCTAAGGTGACATAATCTTCTACATTCCAACTTCAACAAAAATTCATTCAACTTTCATTCCCAATATAATTTCCATCATAACCACAACTAGAATACAACATAAAATTCAACTCATATCATATATACAACAATATACACACACGGCTACATACACTATATTTCATACCCACTTTGAAATATTCCATTTTTCCATACAATCAACTCATTCCCACATACTACAACACAAACAAGACTTCATAACACAAATAAAAGGGATGAATTCTTACCCTTTTTCCTAATCTTCTTCACTTGAATATATGATCAAATTGAGGAACCAAGTGCTCCTTCTTCCAAAACAACTACACCAAGTTGTAGAGGGACCTTGAATTAGTAGGAATTCAACAAGAAAATAATTTTAGAGGCAAGATTTTGGGGGTTGATTTTTCTATGGCCAAACTCGAAATTGGCTTGAGTTGTTGTTCTTGTCTTCTCCTTATGTTTTTTTCTTGAACCCTCTATAGGATAATGACTACTATATATTATTAGCACATGAAAAATTTAATTAGGACCATGGGTTTGGGCCATTGTTGGCCGGCCACCCCTTTGAGTTGGGCCCAAATTTTTCTTTTCATTTTTTTGGGCCAACTCGGTTGGTCCCGAGTTGGGTCTAGCCCACTGACCTTTCGACCTTAAAACGTTCATATCTCCTTGTATCGACGTCACCTTGGAACCCACGACCTATGGATGGAAAGCTAATTCAATTATCTACAACTTCTATTTCTTGGTATTTTCCAAATTCGAAACTTATAATACCGTTTTTGCCCCCCAAAGTCAGGTCACCCGAAAACGTTTTCTTAAAAATATTCGTTTGGAGGACTTCCACTTTGATTTGGCCCAAGGGTCCTTCTTGAGTTGTGTTTAACTTCACATATGTGATTCATATAATTTGTCACATGTCCCAAAAAAAAAATCTTGACGTGTGGGCCCCACCTCAACTTACAATTAATCCGACGTTCAAAAATACGGGATGTAACAGTATACATAACCATATCATAAACATAACATTTACATAGCATGCTCGACCATGAAGGTTCGGTGTTTTATACATACTTTGGCCAACCAAGGCTCAAGGTTACACATACCTGGCCCTACCAAGGCTTCAGGGTTACATCTACCTGGCCCTACCAAGGCATCAGGGTTATCCGTACCATCTTCAGAGGTGTGCGCGCGTTACGTAAATAGACACATATCCTACCCGGCCTCATAAGCTCGGAGTTCCATAATAATCATACATAGATACACATATATAATAGCTCATAAGCATCTTATTATTATCATCACTATCATTATAGTCATCGTTATTGTCACGACCCAACCCCATGGGCCATGAGTAGTGCCCGAACTGGACACTCGTATACGGACCTGTTAAATATAGTCAAACTAAAACTAAGGATAATATGTAAACTTGTAAAAACAAACGAAGGATTCGCAACACCACATATGATAAACCTTTCTCCTGAGGAGTCACGGCTAACCACAGCATAACACAATACGCAAGCCGACGAGGCTGCCACTATACTCGGGAATATCAAAAGCAAACCAAATAGACACAGCTGACCAAAACCTATATACAACCCACACATGTTTACACCCCTCTAAGAGTATAAAAGTGAAATATGACGGGACAGGGCCCGCCGTACCCCTGGACATAGACATAAGTCTATATCAAAAGATCTGTACCAAAATAGTCTGGGCTCCGGAACAATGGAGCTCTCCAAACAGCTGAGCAGAAGTCCTAAGCTCGAGGATCACCAAACCGAGTGTCTGTACCTGCGGGCATGAAACGCAGCCTCTCGGAGAAATGGGGTCAGTACGAGATATGTACTGAGTATATATAAAGCATGAAATACAATAAGGAAACTCATAACTAAATAAAAGATTACAGGAGGCAAATATGATAATCAAAGATACCAATACACATGTGCCTTACGAGATGAGAATCATGCACGTTTATATCATATACCATACTCGGCCCATTATGTTACTCGGTGAATAAAGTCATCATATGCCATACTCGGTGCCATAATCACATCATCATCATCATTATATATATATATACCGTACCCGGCCCTCTAGTGAGGGACTCGGTGAACAATGCAGTGAGACTGTGCACGAAAACATACCCGGCCCGGGACTCGGTGAAAGATATATTAACGGCATGCATGAGCAGAGTAGTGAGCAACCATATGCAAACTAAGTCATTTCTGAGACTCAATAGAATAATCAAAGTGAACTATCATTTGAAAATCAACGACAATAGTCATGTCAAGTACCCTTCGAATGTCACCATGAATTACATCAAATAGAACTTTAAGAATCATAGAAACGTATCAAGACAATATGAAATAGGTTCTGGATATCAAGAACATTAGCCATCCTAGTGTCTCTAAGAATAGGAGTTTCTTTGGAGTTTATACATTCGTCGTCTGTTTGTCTCACATAGATCATGCCAAAAAGAAAGAAGGGTTAACTTTATATACTTGTCGTAGAGCAATCATAGCCAAGCTTGCTTTGTCGCCCCTTTAGCCTATTAATATGAGAGTAACACTATTGTTAATAAACTACGACTTTCCAAACTTATATGTCACGACCCAACCCCATGGGCCGTGACTGGTGCCCGAGCTGGACACCCATACACACCTACTTACCAAATCGACATAGCCATATCTTATTCATGTCCAACATATATTAATTTATACAGATATTACTCTGACGCGGTCGTATATAACATCCATATCATACAGAAGCATATACATAAGCATATATACATACAAGCCGTTGAGGCTGTTATAGCAAATAGGATCGCTTAGACGCAAACCACAGACATAACCGAACAATAGCGACCCATGACCCACATATATGTCTACAGGCCTCTAACGAACACAACAGAATCATATGACGGGACAGGGCCCCGCCGTACCCCTCAATATATACATACACATGTACCATGAAAGAGTCTGTACCAAATGTGGGCTGCAGAACAAGGGAGCACTCCAAAGCAGCAGAAAGATGACCTAAGCTGTCGGGTCACTCAAGTGAACGTCTGTACCTGCGGGCATGAAACGCAGCCCCCGAAGAAAGGGGGTCAGTACGGAATATGTACTGAGTATGTAAGGCATGAAATACAGAAAACAGAATCATAACCGGAATAACAGTACAGAACTAGGTACACCATCCAGAATACCAAGATGTTTGCCTTCCAGACACAAATCATGTATACCGATGTCGTATGTCAGAAAAGTACAGAAAATAAGTGAATCTTCCAGAGTGCCAAAAGAGCTCACTTTCCAGACACGGATCATTCATGAAAAAATCATATATCATATATGCATATAACGTGCCCCGACCCTCCCGTAAGGGACGCGGTAAATCATATATCATCTAAGCATATAACGTGCCCCGGCCCTCCCGTGAGGGACGCGGTAAATCATATATCATGTAAACATATAACGTGCCCCGGCCCTCGGTGAGGGACACGGTGAATCATATATCATGTATGCATATAACGTGCCCCGACCCTCGGTGAGGGACGCGGTGAATCATACATCATGTATGTCAATGTCATGTATCATATATGCATGTAACGTGCCCCGACCCTCTTTTGCGGAACGCGGTGAATAGAGTCATCATATGCCATCCTGGCCACCACCCCATCATCATATCATCATGTCAACATATCATATATAACGTGCCCCTGTCCGCAAGTCAGAAGGATGCGGTGAACAATGCAGAGGAGTACGCACGGGAACATATCCTGGCCCGGGCTCAGTGAAATCCAAACTGAGGCTTGCACGAACAGAATAATGCGAAACCATATGCACATAAATCAAGACTCGATAGACAAGTATACTTACCGACTCCTGAAGGCTCAGAAACAAGTATCGGGTCAATCCGACTTAGTATGAGAAAGTTACGGACGTTTGAAGTACAGAGCCTTCTACGAGCGTTTCAGAAGCCATTCTTGGAAAACCGAAGCAATAATCATATCAAGTATCCTTCGGATATCGTATAGATCAAATCAAATATAACTTTTAGAGTCATATGTACATGTCAAGTATATCAAAGACTCAATGGAATAGTCGGACGTGCTAGCATTTAAAAAATCAAGACTTAAGTCATATCGATTATCTTTCGAATACCGTTATGGATCAAATCAATATACCGACGCCATATATCATATATACATATAACAGATTCATGCATGCATACTCATAGAACATCATACAGTGTATTGCTGCGGAACGTGCAGCCCGATCCGCAAATATAATATATTACTGTCGAGGAACGTTCGGCCCGATCCAAGACTGTATGCAGAAGTTAGAAACATTAATACTTACAGAATCATTTTAAGAATATGAACTCTTATACTTGGCTCATTATCCAATTATGCATTAATCTCAACCATGCTAAGTATACTCATATCGGTAGGCCAATAAGAATCGTAGACAAACTCGGAAACTTATCAATAGAGCCTCGGAATCATGGATACGTATCGGAACCATATGAAGTGACTTATGGAGATAAAAAATATTAGCCATCCTAGTGGCTCTAAGATTAGGAATATCTTTGGAATCATACATATACATCATTTACTTGTTTCATAAAGATCATGCCAGAAGAAAGAAAGGGAAAGCCTTACATACCTTGTCCGCTTTCTATGCTAATCCGAACTTAAGTCTTTCGCTTCGCAAGATCTACAACAATATTCATATATACCAACATTAGCAACTTCTTTCCACAAACTTCAACGACATTTCATTTAAGTTCAATTCATATTTGCTTACATATTCAAGTACTAATCCGAAACCATTCGAACAATATTCAAGAACGCTTCAAACAATCTGCTCGACATTTCAAACGGCCAAACCAACATACTACCCGAAATCTTCCAAACTCAACAAGAACAATGACAACACATTTCTTTCTTTCGACTTCATGAATTACACCAACAATTCACACTAACAACATTATCTTCCATAATTACAAGAACACTATATTCAATTCACATTAACTTCTACAATAAGTTTCCAACCATTACAACTTCACTAGGATCATTAAACTCTCATTACCAACATGGAATCCATAACAACAAAAACCAAATTATTTAAAAAAATTGTTTCATTCTCTTCCATACTATACCACAACCACACGGCCACCACACATAGTCCATATTTTCATGAATTTCACTCATTTCTATACACTACAACATACATAACCATCTATAACATATAAAAAGAGGATTGATTCTTACCTTTCTCCCTTAGCTTCCTTCTTTGGCTAGAGTTTGTAGCTTGCTAGAGTAAATGTTTTTCTTGCTCCAATAATTACTTCACCTTGCTAAGGACCTTCCAATTAGTAGGAAAATAATTTTTGCACAATATTTCTCAAGGTTCTTCTTCCACGAGGCTTGGCCGAATGGCCTCTTATCTTTTTCCTCTTCTCCAATTTTCTTGAATCTTCTTATGTGGAAGATAAAATGATAATGGACCACCCTTTTTATTCATTTGTATTAAGTCTCCATATGGGCCTTGGCCCATTTATTCTTTGGGACGGCCAAATGGCCCCTTAAGTTTCCAAGCCCACTTTTTTTTTTTTGTCTTGCAATTCATGAAAAATAATTTTTCAAATTCCAAATTTGTCCTTAGCCTTTCTCCATATTTCTATGAGCCATCTTGTGAAATTTCCTTTTTACCCCTAACCTTTCTTAACATTTCCACATCAAAAAATTTCAGCAACTTGTGTGCTAAACAAAAATCAAAATATAACCTCGTCCTTAACTTCCCGCAATTATCTCGAATTATCCGAACGTACAAAATTGCGGGGTATAACATTATAAATCTACAACCAATCACTTCTTAGTTTATACTCTTTGACTAGTATTTTTATTAATTAAGAACTTAACGGAAATCGGGCAGCATTTCCTCTATATAACTCGCCTAACCCGAACTTCCAATTAATCTCCGATTAGCACAGCAACACCAACAACAACGATATAAAACCCAATAATCTCTCCTAATCCTTTTTCACTCAAATCGTTAACATCTAAGATTATACACCCAACAGACCAACATACGCTTCGTATACGATACGTTATACACTTGTTTTCTTCCAAATTTATGAACCATATCAATAACAACACGACAACAACATCAACTACCATCAATGTACAAGAAAATTACTTCAATATCGTTTCAATAGCAAGCTCAAAATAGTCCATCGAAACTACAACATTTAAATACAATCTTTGACCTTTACTTCGCAAAATCACAAACACATGGAAAAGAGTATAATATTACCATGAACAATAGCACCCATACATATCTATAACTATATTTCCAGCCCTTCAACATAAACAAATTACCCTCAAATACAATACAACAATAACAACAACACTAATCAAACTTAATCTACCATTATTAAATTAGAACAACCCCTACACGGTCCAAACAGAACCTTAACACTAACGTGTACAATTCCTTGCATCCAATTCCAATTAATAAGAGTTAATCTCTCAATTACAACATCATCTACTCCAATTATACCATAAGAAGAGAAAATCTTACCTTAATTTAGTTAGGACAGATCCTATAATCACTTGCACCAATTGCACCGCTTCTTCTTCCTCAATTCAATATTCTTATATTGCTGCCTCCTTGCACACGTAAAGCACCCTTGGGATTTAATTTTTTGCTATCAAAATCTTAAGTTTGGTCGTGGACTGCCATGGCCCTGAGTTGCCATGGCTTGTGCTATGCATTTTGCTTCAAGAAATTATGAAGATGAAGTTGTGATTAATGAGTCATTACATGTAATGTATATGAACCCAACCATGTTGACACGTGCCCCACTATGGCATGGGACAATCAGATTTGGCCATGTTGTAATGGGGTCCATTTAGCACACTAATTAATTTAATTTATCATTAATCCCCACTTAATAATCTAATCATGGTTAATTAATCCCTAATCTCCACTAACATTTTAGCACTAATTGTAATTTACAAAAAAAATCGTGCTCTTATTAAAATCGAGATTAAAAAGTCCTTGTCTCATATCTCAAAAATAACCTTGTCCTTGGACTTACGTCGATTAACTTACGAATAATCCAACGTACAAAAATACGGAGTATAACATCCTTCCCCCCTTTAGAACATTCGTCCTCGAATGTTAAACTAGTCCTATAGGGTCTTATTAAAGTTTCGGGAAAGTCTCTTTTATCGCTACCTACTAACCTGCATTTAGCAACCCACAGATGCCTTACACGGCCACAATAACATATAGTCTCATCTACCAATTAATGTAGTCAAGTAAGGGATTAATATTACCTACAGGTATAGGGAACAAGTAAGGATACTTATCTTCATCTCGTTTTCGGCTTCCCTCTGAAGTCAATAATACAGGCTCGCAACATATCGTCTAGTGTCTGAATAGTACGCTCCGCCTGTCCGTCAGTCTGAGGGTGGAATGTTGTACTAAGACTCACCTGTGTCCCCAATCCCTTCTGGAATGATATCCAGAAGTTAGTTGTAAACTGAGCCCCTCTGTCTGAGATAATAGATGTGGTAACCCCATGAAGTCTCACTACCTCCTTGATATATAACCTTGCATAGTCCTCAGCTGAATAAGTAGTCCTGACCGGAAGAAAATGGGCCGATTTTGTCAACCTATCCACAATAACCCATATAGAGTCATACTTCCGTGGAGTGCGAGGTAAACCTGTAATGAAGTCCATATAAATTACTTCCCATTTCCAAGTTGGGATCTCTATCTCCTGTAATAACCAACCAGGCTTCTGATGCTCTACCTTAACCTGTTGACAATTCGGGCACCAAGCAACAAACTCCACTATGTCCTTCTTCATGCCATCCCACCAATATAAACATCTGAGGTCATGATACATCTTCGTTGACCTTGGATGAACAGAATAACGAGCATAGTGTGCCTCTTCCATAACCTGTTGCCGTAGCCTTGCAACCTCAGGTACACATAATCTGCCTTCATATCATAGCACTCCGTCAGGTGTAACCTCGAACGGGGTCTTCTCCTTTTGAAGAGTTGTAGCTCTATACCGTGCCAGAACAGGGTCCTTGTACTGGTGTCTCTTTACCGCCTCTATGATAGAGGATTCAGCGACTTCACGAATAGAAACTCCACTATCTCCAAAATTAGCCAAACGGACTCCAAGGTTAGCTAGTCGGTAAATCTCACGAACTATCTCCTTCTTTTCTGGTTGCACATCTGTCAAGCTACCCATAGATTTATGGCTAAGAGCATCTGCTATAACATTTGCTTTCCCTGGATGGTATAGAATATCAACATCATAATCCTTTAGTAACTCTAACCACCGTTTTTGTCGCAAATTCAGCTCTTTCTGCTTAAAGATATATTGGAGACTCTTGTGATCCATATAAACATCAACATGAACACCATATAAGTAATGCCTCCATATCTTCAAGGCATGAATTACCGCTGCTAATTACAGATCATGAGTAGGATAATTCCTTTCGTGCTTTCTGAGCTGTCGGGAAGCATAGGCTATAACCCTGCCATGCTGCATCAATACACAACCTAGTCCAACACCTGAAGCATCACAATAAATAACATAGCCATCTGGTCCCTCTGAAAGAGTTAGAACTGGAGTGGTAGTCAACTTGTCTTTCAGAAACTAGAAGCTTCGCTCACAAGCATCAGTCCACTGAACTTAGCTGCCTTCTGAGTTAGCCTTGTTAAAGGCACTAAAATCGAGGAAAACTTTCCTACAAATCTCCTGAAATATCCTGCTAGCCCCAGAAAATTGTGTACCTCAGTAAGTGTCATGGGTCTAGGCCAAGTCTTTACAGCCTGGATCTTCTGTGTATCTACCCGAATACCATCAGCTTCAATAATATGCCCCAAGAATGCTACTGAAGTCAACCAGACACATTTAGAGAACTTAGCATACAACTTATGGCGTTGGAGCACCCTAAGTATCGTCCTCAAATGATCTGCATGCTCCTCTTCCGAATGTGAATAGACCAGAATTCTTACCTTTTCCCACTTGCTTCTTCAACTTGGCTAGAGTTTCCAACTTGCACAACCAATGCTTTTCTTACTCCAACAACTACCCCATGTTGTAGGGGACCTTCCATTTAGTAGAAAGGCTAGAAGAAATTAATTTTTCTTGGACATCTTCTTGCTCCCAAAATTTTGGCCACCATGGCCGAATATTTTCTTCTTCTTTCTCCTTTTTTTTTTTTTAAAATCTTTCTCAAGTTAAAAATGATGACCAACCCACATATATATATACTTGGCTCCTACCAATGATAAGTGGTCACTTGTCCTCTTCTTGAAGTTTCCTAAATTACAACAAAGATGACTTATTTTGTCATCATTTTTCATTCTTTTCCCCTCTTTTTTTTCACATGGCCAATATGGCCCTTTTTGGAACCTTCATGAACCTCTTTTGTGAAATTCCCGTTTTGCCCCTTGACTTTCCTCAATATTACCATTTTGCCCCTAGCCTTCCACATTATTTCCATGACCCCTTTTGTGAATTTCTCTTTTTACCCTTAACCTTCCTCAATATTTTCATACTAATAATGTTCATAAATAATATTCGTGACAACTCGTACATTAAATTAACTCTTGAAAATGATCTTGCCCTTAACTTGCCACGACTTTCTCAAAATATCCGAATGTATAAAATATGGGATATAACAGTGCACTCCGTGCTAGCTGGGAAGAATATCTAATATACTGCTGAGGCTGCCTGCCTCGAAACTCACCTGGATAACCAGCTGATCTAGCCCTCTTATACTGGCCTCTGTCATAGTCTCTATCTGGCTGACGTCTTCTGTGTCGATCCTCTACCCCCTATGCATATGCCTGTACCCGAGCAATATCCATATCTGGCTAAAGAGCCACTGCCATGCAGCCATCAATCAAGTAACGATCGAGTCCGATCATATAACGATGCACTCTATCAGCCATATCAGCTACAATAGTAGCCACATATCTAGCCAATGAATCAAAATCAAGACTGTACTCTCGAACGCTCCTGCCACTCTGCCTCAAATGTAAGAATCTATCAACTCTAGCTCGCCTCATCTCTGGAGCCAGGAAGTGGCCAAGGAAGGCCTCCAAAAACTCATGCAATACTGCTGGAGGAGCACCCTCGCCCTTAGATAACTCCCACGACTCATACCAATTAACAACTACATCACAAAACCGATACGAAGCCAACTCAACAGACTCAGTCTCAGAAGCCTTGATTATCCTCAATGTACGCTGCATCTGCCGAATAAACTCCTGCAGATCATCCTCGGGCTTTGACCCAAAAAACTCTGGAGGATTACAGCTTAAGAAATCACGATCCCTCAAACTCTCAGATCCATCCGCATGGTCGACTCCTATTCCATGTGTTATATCCCGTATTTTGTACGTTCAGATATTTTAAGAAAGTCATGGTAAGTTAAGGGAATGACCATCGTCAAAATTTTTTATCAACAAGTTGGTGATGAATATTATTTATGAACATTGGTAGTATGGAAATATTGAGAAAGGTTAAGAGTAAAAAGAGGAATTCGCAAAATGGTTCCTGGAAATAATGTAGAAGGCTAAGGGTAAAATGGTAATTTCACATAATGTTCAAGAATGTTCTTGAGGGACCAAAGTGTTCAAGAAAATTCTTGGAAGGGCCAAGTGGCCGTGCAAGTGTGTGTATGTGGGCCTCACTGTTTTTATGGCCATGTGATGGAAATATATGGACCAAAGTGTATATTGTAAGACAAGTAAGTCATCTTTTATTTTTAAAGAAAAATTCAAGAAAAAGAGAAGAAAACTCTAGGAAAAGAAAGAAAGGGAGGCATGTGGCCATTTAATATTTAATGGGGGGCTAATCATAAATTAAAAGAAAATATATGGACCAAAGCTTGCCCAAGAAGACAATTAGTCTTCTTTGACTAATTCAAAAAAAAAAATTCAAGAAAAAGGATGAATAATCTAGAAAAATATGGAGAGAAGGGAATGTGCCCCTCACATTCTTGTAGCTCTATATATATATATATATATATATATATATATATATATATGATAAGTCATCTTTTAATTCAAGACAATTAGAGAGAAAGAAAGAACAAAAAAAAAAAAGAGAGAGAGAGAGAGGAACAACAAGCCATGGCATTCGGCCATGGCTAGCCAAAGTTGGCTCTATGGAAGACTTATCAAAAAAAATATTTCTTCTAGTATTTCCACTAAATGGAAGGTCCTCTACAACATGGAGTGATTGTTGGAGGAAGTAGAGCACTTGTTGTGCAAGTTTGGAGCCTAGCCGAGTAAGGAGAAGTTAAGTAAAAAGGTATGTATTCAATCTTCTTTCATGTGTTATGGATGGTTTTGGGCATTGTAGCATGTAGAAAAGGATGTAATTCATGAAAATATGGAAGTTGTTGATGTGGCCGAATGTGAGGGGTGTTGGTCGTGTGTAATGTTGTGTGAGAGGATTGAATTAATTTTGTAGCATGTTGCTTGTTTTTGTAATGTCAAGAAATGGATGAAATATATGGAAATATGTGGGTTGAGGTATGGCCGAATACATGCCATGTTTGGCCGAAAATGTGTTGTATGGTATAGAAATGATGAATTAATTTTATGTAGTATGTTGGTTGTTGTTATAATGTATAGAAATGGATCAAAATTCATGAGAATATGTGTGTAGTTGTTGTGGCCGAGAATGATGTTGTTTGGTAAGCTATGATGAATTGACCTTATTTGATATCCTAGTTGATGTTGTTATGGAACCTATGATGAAAGTGAAGGTTTAGTGGCTTGAAAGGAAGTTGCAATTGTTATGGTATTGTTGTGGAAGTTGTAGCCGTGTAGGTGTGCATTGTGTGAAAGTGAAGAACTAATTTCATTTAGTATTTTAATTGTTGTTGTGATAGACTATATAATGAATAATGAGGACTTCATGGTTAGGGATGAAGTAGTGTGTGAATTGAATTGAATTGAATTGAATGTTGAAGTGTTGCTAGAATAATTGTTGGTATTGTTGATAGTTTGCCGGGTCGAATTCCCGGATTGTTGTTGATTAAAATTGGCCGAGTTAGAATCTCGGGGATGGTGTATTTACAGGGGAGGTGCTGCCGAAATTTCGGCAGACCATAAGTGAATGTACTTGAAAGGCTAAGACAAGTATGTGGATGAATCTAACGATAGTGTTAATCTTCTTGCATGTAGACTAACAAGTTGGACGAATAAGTGTAGCTAGTAAGGCGCGGCACAGGTATGTAAGGCTCGTCTCCTTCCTTCTAATGGCATGATCCCCACGTCATAATGTCTTGAATGTTTTTATATCTTTCTTACTTGCAAAAGCTAGAAGTCTACGACTCCAAGTTACAAGTCTTTTTCCTAATAATTCATAATTGGTTTTCTTTCAAAATGTCCATATTTTCCAAAAACCAAGTTTTAAGAGATTGAAAGCTTTTATGACTAAGATAATGTATATGATTTTATAATGACAACGATGACGTCAAATGTGAGAAAATGTTTATGACAGATATGTTGACGATATGTTCTTACCATGAATATGATAATATGAAAATGTTAGACTATTTCTTGATATCTCAACTCTATTGTGGATAATGACTACTTTAAAGGTTCCAAGTATATGAAACGATGCCTTATGATCCTGTTCTATGTTTTCTCATGATGGCACGCTTCATTGATAGTCTCGCCTTATATTAATTGTCCCTTCAAGGCGAGACACGATGCCCATGGCCATTCCATAATATAATCGGAGGTTACCGACCTTATGTCACTCCGATTGATACATGATTTTCTTTGGGCTCTCCTGCATGCTTATATGATATATGTATATGTACATGGGGTGGGGGTAGGGATATATGGGGGAGGGGAAGGGCCATATGTTGCATTGCCACCTGGTCAGCTGGCGTTATCATCCTGGACGCGGGATGCCCGGACGCGGGATATATGGGCGAGACGACATATTTTGGCGCTATGTGGGCGAGCCGACGTTGTTCTGCGCTATGACACGATATGACATGACATGATATGATACGATATGATATGATATGAGATGAGATGATATGATAAGATATGATATGACATGACATGACAAGATTAGCATGCATGGTATTCGCCCTCAGCGGCACACATACGTACAGGTTACTCTTTTATCCTATGACATGTTCTATGTTTCCATGCAGTTATTATTCATACGCACATTTCTTACTATGTTACTATTCCTACCTTACATACTCAGTACATTGCTCGTAGTGACCCCTCTTCTTCGGGGGCTGCGTTTCATGCCGCGCAGGTACATCCAGATGTGCTGAAGATAGTATAGAAGAAGTTCCAGCGAAGTTGGTAGACCCCACTTGTTCCTGGGAGTGCTGCCGAGTCAGAGCTTGTATGCTAGGATTTTTGGATTGACGTTAGAGACTTTGCAGACAGAGTCGTGGGTTTCGGGAGTCAGTTTGTATTATGATAAAAGTTTTACACAGTTACATATTTTATTTGATTTGAAATCAACAAAAAGAATATTTTAGTAAGCTTTATTATGTGTACTTGATTTAGAGGTTCAAAAGATTATATATGTAATAAGAGTCAGCGGGTTCGCTCGGCTCCGAGTATGGGGTCGGGTGCCGATCACACCTAGTCAGATCGGGGTGTGACAAAGTGGTATCAGAGCAGGTCGGTCTAAGGGTTGTCTGCAAAGTCGTGTCCAGTAGATTCTTGTTTATAGGTGTGAAGCCGGCCACATTTATAAACAGGAGGCTGCGGGGCATCTAGGGATTGTTGACCTTCTTTCTGTCTTAGATCGTGCGATAGAGCCAAGTCATAGGAAATAAGATTCCTTATACTAACCGTCGATTTCCGCAGACGCCTAGTGGTGACGTAAGAAGGCAAGTGACGATATGGCAAGTAACAGAGGTAAGCCTGGATATTTGTTCTGTTACTTGGAACTGGAAGTTCTGGATGGCGGGAATATGTCACATAGCTGTATGTTCTGTGAGGTATTGTAGATATTTGTTACGCACAGACCTTGAATAGTAGGAATGGTAAAGGAGATTCTACTAGAATGGATACGCTTAACAGAAGGAAACATGGAAAGGAAATGCCGCAAACAGACAATAAATGGGATGTGTTGTCCTAGAGGACCTATGGGTCTTGCGTGACGATGAAGGTGCGATCACTACCATCGGGAATCTGGAAGCCCAGGATAATAGGCAGGCATACACATAAGTGAAAGGTGAACATTGGGAATCAAAAAGGGTAAAATCGTAATTGTAAAAGGAAGGGCATGTTACGAAAATGTCTCGGGACCTGTAATACTTCGATTTGCTCCAGAACATGTAATAAGGGTCATGTGAGGAAGCGGATGCGAAAATATTAGCATTAAGACATCGAATTCCAGTGAAGTTTTTGGGTTAAGCGTGCTCAGGTGGGAGCAATTCCATGATGGGTGACCCCCTGAAAGTTGGCAAGAAATTCTATAGATTGAGACATAAGAAACAAATGAAAAGCTAGGGTAGTCTAAAGAAAACTAGGATATAAAGGATGGCTGGAGACCATAGAAAGACGCGCAGGACGAGGCAGACTAGCTCGGTGAAGAGACAAAAAATGTATCACATCCCTGGAATTAGGCTAGGCTTGAACAGCGTTTGGAAGTATTTTGTGGGCTAGTAGATAGTAATTATATATATATATATATATATATATATATATATATATATATATGAAGGTGTAGCGTATCCCATATATGATGGTATTGGTGGACATGTGAGTTTCAGCAACCGGCACTAGGGCAAGGAAGGTAAGGGTACCGAAGTTCGAGGGATGGCAAAAATAAACGGTGCAAGTGTTGCCAGGTAAACTGCTATTATTTTTACTATAGGTAACGATTAGAAATTCTAGTATAACAACATTTGGAAAACAGAGAGTGAGTAGATGGAAAACAAAGAGATCAAAGTGTCGGAAAGAAGGTGAGGAATAAAGTATAGACAAAGAATTTATACAAGGACTGTTGACATATAAGGAACCCTTTAAAGGGGGGGAGACCATATTATATTAAGCCAAAAAGGGGTCACGATATTTTCAAGTACCTGAAAGGGAAACCTACGACACGGAATGAGGACTCGTGTAAGACCCAGGAGTTCGAGTATAAGGAGAATAGAGTGAGGGATAAGGAATGGACTCGAAGAAAAGGAACCCCCCCCCCCCCCCCGAAGTGCTATAAGACCCCACAAGATCAGTTGAACATTCGTCCACATTCGAGGACGAATGTTCTAAAGGGGGGGAGGATGTTATATCCCGTATTTTGTACGTTCGGATATTTTAAGAAAGTCGTGGTAAGTTAAGGGAATGACCATCGTCAAAAATTTTTATGAACAAGTTGGTGATGAATATTATTTATGAACATTGGTAGTATGGAAATATTGAGAAAGGTTAAGAGTAAAAAGAGGAATTCGCAAAATGGTTCCTGGAAATAATGTAGAAGGCTAAGGGTAAAATGGTAATTTCACATAATGTTCAAGAATGTTCTTGAGGGACCAAAGTGTTCAAGAAAATTCTTGAAAGGGCCAATTGGCCGTGCAAGTGTGTGTATGTGGGCCCCACTCTTTTTATGGCCATGTGATGGAAATATATGGACCAAAGTGTATATTGTAAGACAAGTAAGTCATCTTTTATTTTTAAAGAAAAATTCAAGAAAAAGAGAAGAAAACTCTAGGAAAAGAAAGAAAGGGAGGCATGTGGCCATTTCATATTTAATGGGGGGCTAATCATAAATTAAAAGAAAACATATGGACTAAAGCTTGCCCAAGAAGACAATTAGTCTTCTTTGACTAATTCAAAAAAATAATTTCAAGAAAAAGGATGAATAATCTAGAAAAATATGGAGAGAAGGACATATGCCCCTCACATGCTTGTAGCTCTATATATATATATATATATATATATATATATATATATATGAGAAGTCATCTTTTAATTCAAGACAATTAGAGAGAAAGAAAGAACAAAAAAAAAAAAGAGAGGGAGAGGAAGAACAAGCCATGGCATTCGGCCATGGCTAGCCAAAGTTGGCTCTATGGAAGACTTATCAAAAAAAAAAAAATCTTCTAGTATTTCCACTAAATGGAAGGTCCTCTACAACATGGAGTGATTGTTGGAGGAAGTAGAGCACTTGTTGTGCAAGTTTGGAGCCTAGCCGAGTAAGGAGAAGTTAAGTAAAAAGGTATGTATTCAATCTCTTTCATGTGTTATGGATGGTTGTGGGTATTGTAGCATGTAGAAAAGGATGTAATTCATGAAAATATGGAAGTTGTTGATGTGGCCGAATGTGTGGGGTGTTGGCCGTGTGTAATGTTGTGTGAGAGGATTGAATTAATTTTGTAGCATGTTGCTTGTTGTTGTAATGTCAAGAAATGGATGAAATATATGGAAATATGTGTGTTGAGGTATGGCCGAATACATGCCATGTTTGGCCGAAAATGTGTTGTATGGTATAGAAATGCTGAATTAATTTTATGTAGTATGTTGGTTGTTGTTATAATGTATAGAAATGGATGAAAATTCATGAGAATGTGTGTGTAGTTGTTGTGGCCGAGAATGATGTTGTTTGGTAAGCTATGATGAATTGACCTTATTTGATATCCTAGTTGATGTTGTTATGGAACCTATGATGAAAGTGAAGGTTTAGTGGCTTGAAAGGAAGTTGCAATTGTTATGGTATTGTTGTGGAAGTTGTAGCCGTGTAGGTGTGCATTGTGTGAAAGTGAAGAACTAATTTCATTTAGTATTTTAATTGTTGCTGTGATAGACTATATAATGAATAATGAGGACTTCATGGTTAGGGATGAAGTAGTGTGTTTATTGAATTGAATTGAATTGAATGTTGAAGTGTTGCTGGAATAATTGTTGGTATTGTTGATAGTTTGGCCGGGTCGAATTCCCGGATTGTTGTTGATTAAAATTGGCTGAGTTAGAATCTCGGGGATGGTGTATTTATAGGGGAGGTGCTGCCGAAATTTCGGCAGACCATAAGTGAATGTACTTGAAAGGCTAAGACAAGTATGTGGATGAATCTAACGATAGTGTTAATCTTCTTGCATGTAGACTAACAAGTTGGACGAATAAGAGTAGCTAGTAAGGCGCGGCACAGGTATGTAAGGCTCGTCTCCTTCCTTCTAATGGCATGATCCCCACGTCATAATGTCTTGAATGTTTTTATATCTTTCTTACTTGCAAAAGCTAGAAGTCTACGACTCCAAGTTACAAGTCTTTTTCCTAATAATTCATAATTGGTTTTCTTTCAAAATGTCCATATTTTCCAAAAACCAAGTTTTAAGAGATTGAAAGCTTTTATGACTAAGATGATGTATATGATTTTATAATGACAACGATGACGTCAAATGTGAGAAAATGTTTATGACAGATATGTTGACGATATGTTCTTACCATGAATATGATAATATGAAAATGTTAGACTATTTCTTGATATCTCAACTCTATTGTGGATAATGACTACTTTAAAGGTTCCAAGTATATGAAACGATGCCTTATGATCCTGTTCTATGTTTTCTCATGATGTCACTCTTCATTGATAGTCTCGCCTTATATTAATTGTCCCTTCAAGGCGAGACACGATGCCCATGGCCATTCCATAATATAATCGGAGGTTACCGACCTTACGTCACTCCGATGGATACATGATTTTCTTTGGGCTCTCCTGCATCCTTATATGATATATGTATATGTACATGGGGTGGGGGAAAGGATATATGGGGGAGGGGAAGGGACATATGTTGCATTGCCACCTGGTCAGCTGGCGTTATCCTCCCGGACGTGGGATGCCCGGACGCGGGATATATGGGCGAGACGACGTATTTCGGCGCTATGTGGGCGAGCCGACGTTGTTCGGCGCTATGACACGATATGACCTGACATGATATGATACGATATGATATGATATGAGATGAGATGATATGATAAGATATGATATGACATGACCTGATAAGCATGCATGGTATTCGCCCTCAGCGGCACTCATACGTACAGGTGACTCTTTTATCCTATGACATGTTCTATGTTTCCATGCAGTTATTATTCATACGCACATTTTTTACTATGTTACTATTCCTGCCTTACATACTCAGTATATTGCTCGTACTGACCCCTCTTCTTCGGGGGCTGCGTTTCATGCCTCGCAGGTACACCCAGATGAGCTGAAGATAGTATAGAAGAAGTTCCAGCGAAGTTGGTAGACCCCACTTGTTCCTGGGAGTGCTACCGAGTCAGAGCTTTTATGCTAGGATTTCTGGATTGACGTTAGAGACTTTGCAGACAGAGTCGTGGGTTTCGGGAGTCAGTTTGTATTATGATAAAAGTTTTACACAGTTACAGATTTTATTTGATTTGAAAGCAACAAAAAGAATATTTTAGTAAGCTTTATTATGTGTACTTGATTTAGAGGTTCAAAAGATTTTATATGTAATAAGAGTCAGCGGGTTCTCTCGGCTCCGAGTATGGGGTCGGGTGGCCATCACACCTAGTCAGATCGGGGTGTGACACCATGCCTGCGGGCCTGCCCTGCCACTAATCTAGTCAGCAGCTGAACTGCATACCTCATGGCCCTATCCCCTGCCCCTGACTAAGGAGCCGGAGGCTCAGGTACTGGGGCCACGGGAGCTGGCGGTGGAGCAGGCCCCCGTTCTGGAGCTGCTGCTGCTCTAAGTTCCTCTGTAGGTGGCGGTGTAGCAGAACTCGCCGACTAAAGTACAATCTCAGGCATAGACTGGGCCCGAACTGGACACTCATTGTTATATCTCGTGTTTTCACATGTTTGGAAAATTTGAAATATCTTGGATTTTTGAGAAATGAGGTCAAATTTGATTTTTATTTGACATAGGAGTTGTGCATGAAAGAATAGAGTCGTGGAAGTGTGGGACAAGGCTAAGGGCAATTTTGGAATTTTAGAAATTAGTTTCGGGAATTGCTAAATATGATTCACAAGTCATTGGGCTCAAAAGAATTGAAGTGGAATTGAGGCCCAAAGTAGGGATCATGGCCGGCCAACATGGCCATGATCCAAGCCCATTTTATTTGGTCATGTGCTTGGTCATGTGACCAAGTCTTTATATTATATGCATAGAAGATTCAAGACATTAGAAAGCAAGAACAAACAAAACAAGCAAGAGAGAAAGAGCAAGAGGGTTTCGGGTTTGCTTGGGAAATTTCACTCCCAAAAATCTTGTTCCAAAAATTGTTGCCTTGTGATTTTTCTACTAATTTAAGGTCCCTTTGTAACTTGGTGTAGTTGGTTTGGAGAGAGAAGCATCAAATTCATCAAAGTGACCATACCTCCAAGTGAAGAAGACTAGAGGAAAAGGTGAGAATTTATCCCCTATCCTTAAGTTATGAAGTCTTGTTTGTGTTGTAGTATGCAGAAATGTGTTAATTGTATGGAGAAATGGAAGTTGCAAAGTGGGTGTGTGATGTATATGTGTAGCCGTGGGTATGTATATGATTGTATAGTCATAATGTGTTGAATTCATGTTATATTCTAGTTGTGGTTGTGATGAAATGCATATTGGAATTGGAAGTTGAATGAATTTGGTTGATGTTGATAGAGGAGCATATGGTCGTGTACTATGTTGGAGTTGGAGTGGGAATGGATTAAGTTGTTTAGTGTGTTAGTGTGTTATTGTGATGTTTGCAATGTAAATGAAGATAAAATGATATAAGTTTGTATTGAAATGGAATGTAGAAACTTATGTCGTTTTAGTATGATTTTCTGACATTAGGAAAATGAAGTTATTTGGTTGTTAATTGTGATGATCATTGATGAATTTAGAAGTTGGAAACATGTTGTGAATATGTGTGCCAAAGATTAGATGTTTTGAATAAGTTATGACTTTGGCGGAAAGTTGTATATTATGTATATCGTGTGTATAACTTTAGGAAACAATATGAAATGTTGCTAAAACTATATTGTGATGATCTTGATTGATAATGAATGTGAAATCATTGATATTAGTTTAAAGATTTAGGTTGGAGTGAAGGTTATGTCACTTTGTTAGAATGATGGCTAGTTGAAGGATATTGTGTCTCTAATGTTTGTTGTTGATGTTGATGTTGTTGTTTGGGTTGTTGTTGATGGTTTTGCGCAGAGTTGAATTCTCGGGGATGCTATGTGTATAGGGGAAGTGCTGCCGAAATTTCGGTAGACAAATATGAGTTGAATTGAATTCGTAGCATCTATAACATACAATTGGTAAATGTGACCATTTGCAGATTTTCGACGAAACGGAGAGTGAGCTTAGATAGGCTTAAAAAGCTCAAAAGGTATGTAAAGCTACCTCGATCCTTCTTTTGGCATGCCTAAGTGTATTAGAATCGGATTCGGGCCTCGAAAGACTTTTTGCCCATCGGAATCCGCAAGTGAAAATATCACTTTTTCTTTCAATAAGATTAAACTCTTTTGGTACGCTTTCTTGGAAATTATGCAAACTTTCTCTAAACTACTTGGAAAGCTATAGAACGTCTGTAGAACCTTAGTAGGCGACCCCATAAGTTTGAAATATGTAATTTGAGCCCACCGCCTTGCTTGTCCCGAGGTGGGCCTACTATTCCCGGTTTTGCCCGTATTGTACTTAAGTCCTATTTGTGAGCGGTGTTTGAAAGAAACGTTTTGACTACCATTGTAACTACCTAAGAAACATTATTTTAAATATTCCATTAAGTCTGATAAATTGTTTTGACACTCGGAACGGTTTCAGAAAGGTTATACTTCTGTAATTTATTATGACATCCGAAACTCGTTTATTATGATCCCTTCCGACTTCATTAGATCGGTTTGTCTTTGATATGTCTCATCGAGTCTGTGGAAACATTTATGATATTTTAATTGCATTAGTCTCTCACTACTCCACTCGTGGATGCCCCAATGTTTCCCACACTGAGCCCGGGCCAGGATATGTTGTCAAGCGTGATCCTTTGCATTGTTCGCCGTGCCTCGATGTGAAGGGCAGGTATACGCGTACATGGGTTTGTGGATTATGCTGTGCCATGTACGCTTGTTCTGATATGATTTACTATGGCCATCTGATATGACATATTATGATACGGGGTTATGCCCCTTTTCTGATTCTTCTGTGTTGTGGCACCAGCGTCGGGAGGGTGGCCACGTTCTGTCTGCCGAGTCCCTTGGCAGGGGCCGGATTTGATATGACATATGTTTCTGTACACCCTCTGCATGTTTTGAAAATATATATCTGATACTTTGGATTTTCTGTTTACTTTCTGTATGTTCTGTACCAGTTATGATTTTGTCTCTGTAATACAGGCTTTACATATTCAGTACATTTTTCGTACTGACCCCCTTTCTTCGGGGGCTGCGTTTTCATGCCGCGCAGGTACCGACGACAGGTTTACTGATCCGCCCGCTTAGGATCTTATTCTGCTACTTTGGAGCGCTCTTTTGTTCAGAGCCCATCTTTTGGTACAGTTTGTCATTACGGTATATGTATATTCTCGTTCATGGGTACGGCGGGGCCCTGTCCCGTCATATGATTCTGTCGGTCTGTTTAGAGGTCTGTGGACATGTTTGTGGGTTGGGGTCTTTCTGTACAAATGTGTGTATATGTTGTGTTTGGGCGATCTCATTCGCCGCGGCGGCCGGTCCGCATATACTTAAATGTTGCTTCGTTGGCCCTGTGTGGTCTTCTGTTGGTATTTTTCTGCGTGCAGGGTATATTGGGTAGTCCGTAAAATAAAGGAAACTCTGCCGAAATTTTTTTCTGGAAATTATCTAAATTCGAAGTAAAGCCTTGTCGGCTTCTGCTATATACTAGTATGCGTTTGATAAAATTTGAGATCGCAATTGATATACGTGTTGGGTGCCCAGATCGGGCACTAGTCACGGCCTACGGGGTTGGGTCGTGACAAAAGTGGTATCAGAGCGGTTCGTCCTCGGAATGTCTACAGACCGTGTCTAGTAGAGTCTTGTTTATCGGTGTGCTGTGCACCACACCTATAAACAGGAGACTACAGGGCATTTAGGATACTACCCTTCTTTCTGTCTTAGATCGTGCGATAGAGCTGTGTTATCAGGATGACTCCTCCCTAACGAATTGTTACATTTGCAGTTATGCCTCCAAAAAAGGCGACAGCGGCCCAAAAAGGCCAAGGCAGCAGCTGTGGGAGAGACTAGTCAGGCCCAGAGGGTTACCAGGGCCCATGCACATATTGCTCCTGATATTTTTCCCCCGGCAGAGGGCTCTTCCACACCGCCACATGTAGAGGAGGTTGGAGCAGCAGCAACTGCAGGTCGAGGGGTGGCTCCACGGCCAGCTCCCGAGATTCCAGTACCTGAGCCTCCAGCTCCACGGCCAGGGACTGAGGATCAGACTATGGGAGAGGCAGTCCAGCTATTGACCAGACTTGTGGCAGGACAGGTTCAGGGGCACGAACCGGGAGGTGACCGGGCTTACAGGCGTGATAGGTCGAGAGCCCGTGAGTTCTTGACTTGTGGTACTCCAGAGTTCTTCGGGACAAAGCCCGAGGAGGATCCTGAGGAGTTTATCAGGAAGATGCGGCACACCCTACATTTGATTAATGCTTCCGCGACAGAGTCAGTCACGTTGGCTTCGTACCGGTTGTATGATGTAGCGGCTAATTGGTACGAGTCATGGGAGTTATCCAGAGGTGACGGCGCTCCCCCAGCAGTTTGGGATGATTTTTCTCAGGCTTTTCTTAGCCATTTTCTGCCTCTGGAGTTACGGCTGGCCAGGACTGACAGATTCTTATTGCTGAGATAGAGGGGCCGCAGTGTTCGAGAGTACAGTATGGAGTTCGACTCATTGGCCCGATATGCACCTGCGGTGGTAGCTACTATGGCTGACAGGATGCACAGGTATATTATGGGGCTGGACCGTTATTTTGTCGACAGCTGTTTGGTATTGGCCGCTCAGCCTGGCATGGATATTGCCCGGATTCAGGCGCACGCCCAGGGCATGGAGGACCGGCACAGGGGTCATCAGCCCGATAGGAGTCAGGATCGGAGACAGCCCAAGAGGGCCAGATCATCTGGGTATTCGGGAGATTTTCGGGGCAGACAGCCTCAGCAGCCGCAGTAGCCTAGCAGATATCCATCCCAGCCGGCACAGAGTGCACCTCCACAGCCTACAGGTCGCAGATTTGATAGCCCAGGGTATTCAGGAGCAGGTCAGAGCTCCAGGGCTTCAGGTTCGCGGACAGATAGGGGCTCCGGTCAGATGAGGCCACCTAGGCCTCAGTGTTCTTATTGTGGCAGATATCATCCGGGAGAGTGCTACAGAGCCACCGGTGCATGTTTTTCTTGTGGCCGTCAGGGCCATTCTGTGAGAGATTGCCCATATAAGGGTAGTTCGGGTGGTGCAACGCAGCCTACCGGATCAGCCGCCGGGTCATCATTTTCATCAGTGGCTATGCGCCCTACAGGGCCGGGTACATCCCGTGTTTTCACACGTTTGGAAAATTTGAAATATCTTGGATTTTTGAGAAATGAGGTCAAATTTGATTTTTATTTGACATAAGAGTTGTGCATGAAAGAATAGAGTCGTGGAAGTGTGAGACAAGGCTAAGGACAATTTTGGAATTTTAGAAATTAGTTTCGGGAATTGCTAAATATGATTCACAAGTCATTGTCTTTGATATGTCTCATCGAGTCTGTGGAAACATTTATGATATTTTAATTGCATTAGTCTCTCACTACTCCACTCGTGGATGCCCCAATGTTTCCCACACTGAGCCCGGGCCAGGATATGTTGTCAAGCGTGATCCTTTGCATTGTTCGCCGTGCCTCGATGTGAAGGGCAGGTATACGCGTACATGGGTTTGTGGATTATGCTGTGCCATGTACGCTTGTTCTGATATGATTTACTATGGCCATCTGATATGACATATTATGATACGGGGTTATGCCCCTTTTCTGATTCTTCTGTGTTGTGGCACCAGCGTCGGGAGGGTGGCCACGTTCTGTCTGCCGAGTCCCTTGGCAGGGGCCGGATTTGATATGACATATGTTTCTGTACACCCTCTGCATGTTTTGAAAATATATATCTGATACTTTGGATTTTCTGTTTACTTTCTGTATGTTCTGTACCAGTTATGATTTTGTCTCTGTAATTCAGGCTTTACATATTCAGTACATTTTTCGTACTGACCCCCTTTCTTCGGGGGCTGCGTTTTCATGCCGCGCAGGTACCGACGACAGGTTTACTGATCCGCCCGCTTAGGATCTTATTTTGCTACTTTGGAGCGCTCTTTTGTTCAGAGCCCATCTTTTGGTACAGTCTGTCATTACGGTATATGTATATTCTCGTTCATGGGTACGGCGGGGCCCTGTCCCGTCATATGATTCTGTCGGTCTGTTTAGAGGTCTGTGGACATGTTTGTGGGTTGGGGTCTTTCTGTACAAATGTGTGTGTATGTTGTGTTTGGGCGATCTCATTCGCCGCGGCGGCCGGTCCGCATATACTTAAATGTTGCTTCGTTGGCCCTGTGTGGTCTTCTGTTGGTATTTTTCTGCGTGCAGGGTATATTGGGTAGTCCGTAAAATAAAGGAAACTCTGCCGAAATTTTTTTCTGGAAATTATCTAAATTCGAAGTAAAGCCTTGTCGGCTTCTGCTATATACTAGTATGCGTTTGATAAAATTTGAGATCGCAATTGATATACGTGTTGGGTGCCCAGATCGGGCACTAGTCACGGCCTACGGGGTTGGGTCGTGACAAAAGTGGTATCAGAGCGGTTCGTCCTCGGAATGTCTACAGACCGTGTCTAGTAGAGTCTTGTTTATCGGTGTGCTGTGCACCACACCTATAAACAGGAGACTACAAGGCATTTAGGATACTACCCTTCTTTCTGTCTTAGATCGTGCGATAGAGCTGTGTTATCAGGATGACTCCTCCCTAACGAATTGTTACATTTGCAGTTATGCCTCCAAAAAAGGCGACAGCGGCCCAAAAAGGCCAAGGCAGCAGCTGTGGGAGAGACTAGTCAGGCCCAGAGGGTTACCAGGGCCCATGCACATATTGCTCCTGATATTTTTCCCCCGGCAGAGGGCTCTTCCACACCGCCACATGTAGAGGAGGTTGGAGCAGCAGCAACTGCAGGTCGAGGGGTGGCTCCACGGCCAGCTCCCGAGATTCCAGTACCTGAGCCTCCAGCTCCACGGCCAGGGACTGAGGATCAGACTATGGGAGAGGCAGTCCAGCTATTGACCAGACTTGTGGCAGGACAGGTTCAGGGGCACGAACCGGGAGGTGACCGGGCTTACAGGCGTGATAGGTCGAGAGCCCGTGAGTTCTTGACTTGTGGTACTCCAGAGTTCTTCGGGACAAAGCCCGAGGAGGATCCTGAGGAGTTTATCAGGAAGATGCGGCACACCCTACATTTGATTAATGCTTCCGCGACAGAGTCAGTCACGTTGGCTTCGTACCGGTTGTATGATGTAGCGGCTAATTGGTACGAGTCATGGGAGTTATCCAGAGGTGACGGCGCTCCCCCAGCAGTTTGGGATGATTTTTCTCAGGCTTTTCTTAGCCATTTTCTGCCTCTGGAGTTACGGCTGGCCAGGACTGACAGATTCTTATTGCTGAGATAGAGGGGCCGCAGTGTTCGAGAGTACAGTATGGAGTTCGACTCATTGGCCCGATATGCACCTGCGGTGGTAGCTACTATGGCTGACAGGATGCACAGGTATATTATGGGGCTGGACCGTTATTTTGTCGACAGCTGTTTGGTATTGGCCGCTCAGCCTGGCATGGATATTGCCCGGATTCAGGCGCACGCCCAGGGCATGGAGGACCGGCACAGGGGTCATCAGCCTGATAGGAGTCAGGATCGGAGACAGCCCAAGAGGGCCAGATCATCTGGGTATTCGGGAGATTTTCGGGGCAGACAGCCTCAGCAGTCGCAGTAGCCTAGCAGATATCCATCCCAGCCGGCACAGAGTGCACCTCCACAGCCTACAGGTCGCAGATTTGATAGCCCAGGGTATTCAGGAGCAGGTCAGAGCTCCAGGGCTTCAGGTTCGCGGACAGATAGGGGCTCCGGTCAGATGAGGCCACCTAGGCCTCAGTGTTCTTATTGTGGCAGATATCATCCGGGAGAGTGCTACAGAGCCACCGGTGCATGTTTTTCTTGTGGCAGTCAGGGCCATTCTGTGAGAGATTGCCCATATAAGGGTAGTTCGGGTGGTGCAACGCAGCCTACCGGATCAGCCGCCGGGTCATCATTTTCATCCGTGGCTATGCGCCCTACAGGGCCGGGTACATCCCGTGTTTTCACACGTTTGGAAAATTTGAAATATCTTGGATTTTTGAGAAATGAGGTCAAATTTGATTTTTATTTGACATAGGAGTTGTGCATGAAAGAATAGAGTCGTGGAAGTGTGAGACAAGGCTAAGGACAATTTTGGAATTTTAGAAATTAGTTTCGGGAATTGCTAAATATGATTCACAAGTCATTGGGCTCAAAAAAATTGAAGTGGAATTGAGGCCCAAAGTAGGGATCATGGCCGGCCAACATGGCCATGATCCAAGCCCATTTTATTTGGTCATGTGCTTGGTCATGTGACCAAGTCTTTATATTATATGCATAGAAGATTCAAGACATTAGAAAGCAATAACAAACAAAACAAGCAAGAGAGAAAGAGCAAGAGGGTTTCGGGTTTGCTTGGGAAATTTCACTCCCAAAAATCTTGTTCCAAAAATTGTTGCCTTGTGATTTTTCTACTAATTCAAGGTCCCTTTGTAACTTGGTGTAGTTGGTTTGGAGAGAGAAGCATCAAATTCATCAAAGTGACCATACCTCCAAGTGAAGAAGACTAGAGGAAAAGGTGAGAATTTATCCCCTATCCTTATGTTATGAAGTCTTGTTTGTGTTGTAGTATGTAGAAATGTGTTAATTATATGGAGAAATGGAAGTTGCAAAGTGGGTGTGTGATGTATATGTGTAGCCGTGGGTATGTATATGATTGTATAGTCATAATGTGTTGAATTCATGTTATATTCTAGTTGTGGTTGTGATGAAATGCATATTGGAATTGGAAGTTGAATGAATTTGGTTGATGTTGATAGAGGAGCATATGGCCGTGTAATATGTTGGAGTTGGAGTGGGAATGGATTAAGTTGTTTAGTGTGTTAGTGTGTTATTGTGATGTTTGCAATGTAAATGAAGATAAAATGATATAAGTTTGTATTGAAATGGAATTTAGAAACTTATGTCGTTTTAGTATGATTTTCCGACATTAGGAAAATGAAGTTATTTGGTTGTTAATTGTGATGATCATTGATGAATTTGGAAGTTGGAAACATGTTGTGAATATGTGTGCCAAAGATTAGATGTTTTGAATAAGTTATGACTTTGGCGGAAAGTTGTATATTATGTATATCGTGTGTATAACTTGAGGAAACGATATGAAATGTTGCTAAAACTATATTGTGATGATCTTGATTGATAATGAATGTGAAATCATTGATATTAGTTTAAAGATTTGGGTTGGAGTGAAGGTTATGTCACTTTGTTAGAATGATGGCTAGTTGAAGGATATTGTGTCTCTAATGTTTGTTGTTGATGTTGATGTTGTTATTTGGGTTGTTGTTGATGGTTTTGCGCCGAGTTGAATTCTCGGGGGTGCTATGTGTATAGGGGAAGTGCTGCCGAAATTTCGGTAGACAAATATGAGTTGAATTGAATTCGTAGCATCTATAACTTACAATTGGTAAATGTGACCATTTGCAGATTTTCGACGAAACGGAGAGTGAGCTTGGATAGGCTTAAAAAGCTTAAAAGGTATGTAAAGCTACCTCGATCCTTCTTTTGGCATGCCTAAGTGTATTAGAATCGGATTCGGGCCTCGAAAGACTTTTTGCCCATCGGAATCCGCAAGTGAAAATATCACTTTTTCTTTCAATAAGATTAAACTCCTTTGGTACGCTTTCTTGGAAATTATGCAAACTTTCTCTAAACTACTTGGAAAGCTATAGAACGTCCGTAGAACCTTTGTAGGTGACCCCATAAGTTTAAAATATGTAATTTGAGCCCACCGCCTTGCTTGTCCCGAGGTGGGCCCACTATTCCCGGTTTTGCCCGTATTGTACTTAAGTCCTATTTGTGAGCGGTGTTTGAAAGAAATGTTTTGACTACCATTATAACTACCTAATAAACATTATTTTAAATATTCCATTAAGTCTGATAAATTGTTTTGACACTCGGAACGGTTTCAGAAAGGTTATACTTCTGTAATTTATTATGACATCCGAAACTCGTTTATTATGATCCCTTCCGACTTCATTAGATCGGTTTGTCTTTGATATGTCTCATCGAGTCTATGGAAACATTTATGATATTTTAATTGCATTAGTCTCTCACTACTCCACTCGTGGATGCCCCAATGTTTCCCACACTGAGCCCGGGCCAGGATATGTTGTCAAGCGTGATCCTTTGCATTGTTCGTCGTGCCTCGATGTGAGGGGTAGGTATACGCGTACATGGGTTTGTAGAGTATGCTGTGCCATGTACGCTTGTTCTGATATGATTTACTATGGCCATCTGATATGACATATTATGATACGGGGTTATGCCCCTTTTCTGATTCTTCTGTGTTGTGGCACCAGCGTCGGGAGGGTGGCCACGTTCTGTCTGCCGAGTCCCTTGGCAGGGGCCGGATTTGATATGACATATGTTTCTGTACACCCTCTGCATGTTTTGAAAATATATATCTGATACTTTGGATTTTCTGTTTACTTTCTGTATGTTCTGTACGAGTTTTGATTTTGTCTCTGTAATTCAGGCTTTACATATTCAGTACATATTTCGTACTGACCCCCTTTTTCGGGGGCTGCGTTTTCATGCCGCGTAGGTACCGACGACAGGTTTACTGATCCGCCCGCGTAGGATCTTATTCTGCTACTTTGGAGCGCTCTTTTGTTCAGAGCCCATCTTTTGGTACAGTCTGTCATTACGGTATATGTATATTCTCGTTCATGGGTACGGCGGGGCCCTGTCCCGTCATATGATTATGTCGATCTGTTTAGAGGTCTGTGGACATGTTTGTGGGTTGGGGTCTTTTTGTACAGATGTGTGTATATGTTGTGTTTGGGCGATCTCATTCGCCGCGGCGGCCGGTCCGTATATACTTAAATGTTGATTCGTTGGCCCTGTGTGGTCTTCTGTTGGTATTTTTCTGCGTGCAGGGTATATTGGGTAGTTCGTAAAACAAAGGAAACTATGCCGAAATTTTTTTCTGGAAATTATCTAAATTCGAAGTAAAGCCTTGTCGGCTTCTGTTATATACTAGTATGCGTTTGATAAAATTTGAGATAACAATTGATATACGTGTTGGGTGCCCAGATCGGGCACTAGTCACGGCCTACGGGGTTGGGTCGTGACACTCGTATACAGACTAGTGCCCGAACTGGACACTCGTATACGGACCTTTTAAATATAGTCAAACTAAAACTAAGGACAATATGGAATCTTGTAAAAACAAACAAAGGATTCGCAACACCACATATCATAAACCTGTCTCCTGTGGAGTCACAGCTAACCACATCATAACACAATACGCAAGCCGACGAGGCTGCCACTATACACGGGAATATCAAAAGTAAACCATATAGACACAACTGACCAAAACCTATATACAACCCATACATGTCTACAGACCTCTATGAGTATAAAAGTGAAATATGACGGGACAAGGCCCCACCGTACCCCTGGACATATACATAGGTCTATATCAAATGATCTGTACCAAAATAGTCTAGGCTCTGGAACAATGGAGCTCTCCAAACAGCTGAGCAGAAGTCCTAAGCTGGAGGATCACCAAACCAAGTGTTTGTACCTGCGGGCATGAAACGCAGCCCCCCGGAGAAAGGGGGTCAGTACGAGATATGTACTGAGTATATAAAGCATGAAATAAAATGAGGAAACTCATAATTGAATGAAAGATTACAGGAGGCAAAGATGATAATCAAAGATACCAATACACCTGTGCCTTACGAGATGAGAATCATGTATGTTTATATCATATACCATACCCGGCCCATTATGGGACTCGGTGAATAAAGTCATCGTATACCATACTCGGCGTCATAATCACATCATATATATATATATCTCATACCCGGCCCTCTAGTGAGGGACTCGGTGAACAATGCAGTGAGACTGTGCACGAAAACATACCTGGCCTGGGACTCGGTGAAAGATATATTAACGGCATGCACGAGCATAGTAGTGAGAAACCATATGCAAATTAAGTCATTTCCGAGACTCAATAGAATAATCAAAGTGAACTATCATTTGAAAATCAACGACAATAGTCATGTCAAGTACCCTTCGAATGTCACTATGAATTACATCAAATAGAACTTCAGGAATCATAGACACGTATCAAGACAATATGAAATAGGTTCTGGATATCAAGAACATTAGTCATCCTAGTATCTGTAAGAATAGGAGTTTCTTTGGAGTTTATACAATCGTCGTCTGTTTGTCTCACATAGATCATGCCAAAAGGAATGAAGGGTTAGCTTTACATACCTGTCGTAGATCAATCGTAACCAAGCTTGCTTCATCGCCCCTTTAGCCTATTACTATGAGAGTAACACTATTGTTAATAAACTACGACTTTCCAAACTTATAAATCTACAACCAATCACTTATGGGAATCACTTCTTAGTTTATACTCCTTGACTAGTATTTTGATTAATTAAGAACTTAACGGAAATCGGGTAGCATTTCCTCTATATAAGTCGCCTAACCCGAACTTCCGATTAATCTCTGATTAGCACAGCAACACCAACAAAAATGATAAAAACCCAATAACCTCTCCTAATACTTTTTCACTCAAATCGTTAACATCTAACATTATACACCTAACGGACCAACATACGCTTCGTATACGATACGTTATACTTGTTTTCTTCCAAATTTATGAACCATATCAATAACAACACGACAACAACATCAACTACCATCCATGTAAAAGAAAATTACTTCAATATTGTTTCAATAGCAAGCTCAAAACAATCCATCGAAATACAATCTTCGACCTTTACTTCGCAAAATCACAAACACATGGAACAGAGTATAATATTACCATGAAAAATAGCACCCATACATATCTATAACTATATTTCCAGCCCTTCAACATAAACAAATTACCCTCAAATACAATACAACAATAACAACAACACTAATAAAACTTAATCCACCATTATTAAATTAGAACAACCCCAACACGGTCCAAACAGAACCTTAACACTAACGTGTACAATTCCTTTCCTCCAATCCCAATTAATAAGAGTTAATCTCTCAACTACAACATCATCTTCTCCAATTACACCATAAGAAGAGAAAATCTTACCTTAATTTAGTTAGGACAGATCCTATAATCAATTGCACCAATTGCACCGCTTCTTCTTCGTCAATTCAATATTCTTATATTGCTTCCTCCTTGCACAAGTAAAGCACCCTTGGGATTTAATTTTTTTGCTATCAAAATCTTAAGTTTGGTCGTGGACTGCCATAGCCGTGAGCTGCCATGTCTTGTGCTATGAATTTTGCTTCATGAAATTGTGAAGATGAAGTTGTGATTAATGAGTCATTACATGTAATATATATGCACCCAGCCATGTTGACACGTGCCCCACTATGGCATGGGCCAATCAGATTCGGCCATGTTGTAGTGGGGTCCATTTAGCATACTAATTAATTTAATTTATCATTAATCCCCACTTAATAATCTAATCATGGTTAATTAATCCCAAATCTCCACTAACATTTCTACACTAATTGTAATTTACAAACAAATCGTGCACTTATTAAAATCGGGATTAAAAAGTCCTTGTCTCATATCTCAAAAATAACCTTGTCCTTGGACTTACGTCGATTAACTTACGAATAATCCAACATACAAAAATACAGGGTATAACAGTTATCGTCATCGCTATTATCATCGTTATCACTATCATCGTTGTTCATTACATCTATCCTTATAGGGGTTACTCGTCATATGAGGAACTTAGTACAATCGTAATACATATCGAGGATCATGAGCTCAATAGCTCGAAAGATAGAATCATTTGAAGGATATCATAATCTTATAGGAGGTTTAGATGATTGGCCAAAAAGCCATGCCTTATGAAAGAAGGGTTAGCCTTACATACCTTTCCGTTCAACTATTTACCACTTGCACGTTCTCCTCCGAAGCTCACGTTTCTACCTTCATTAAAGTCATACTATCATTAGAATCGATAGCTAGCATACACGACTAAAACTAGAGAAAATCGGACATCATCTCCTTTATTTATACGACATTCCTCCATACCGTATATCAACTCCCAAACGTCAATAATACATTTGCAATATCATAACAATATTCTTTATTCATCCACATTATCTATATTTCTCACTTCGCTTCCATTCACCCATATCCATGGTCATAACACACGACTATGTTCATTCACATACATAGCCTATCCCATGTCCTCAACATCATTTGTAACATATTTATATCACAACACATTAAGAATCATGACTCAATTCAAACTATTACTCAAAATGGCACTATTCCACATTCATGACCCATTTTTCTATATCCTTCTACAATCCAAGTATTTCAACTCTCTAATACCTTAAACAACATAGAAATACCACAAATCTTACCTTAGATGTTGTAGGAACAAGCCTTGGTTGGTAATACTCCACTTGAGTAGAAACCCTAGTTCATCTCCAATGAGAATTCTTGACTTGAATGATCTTTAATGGGTTCTCTTACACTTGACGCACTTAATTTATGTTGTTGATCACTAATAACCCTTGAATTCTTGTGGAATAAATGTATAGAGATGTTTTAGAGAGATGGGGTGTGATATAGGAATGAATTCAAATAAAACTTGAATCCCATATTTAATGAACAAAACTGTCCCCGACCATATATACGGACCAACATACGGTTCATACATTTTATACGGGCCGTATGTTTGGTCCAGAATGGTATGACATTCTGGGCTGATTATACGGTCCCAGCATACGGACCGTATAATTTATACGGCCAGTATGTTTGGCCGTATAATCCCCAGTGATTCCGAAGCTCGTTTCGTCGACTCGTTTGATCTCCAATCCTTATGGAACCTTCTTAACACTTGTTCAACACCTCAATACCCATATAAGGGACGTTATCACTCTTCTCCAAGACATCATTAAGTCCTCGTTACTCGTAATTCCTCTCTGATACCTATCGTATGCCTTGCCTTCTCTTGGCCAACTTTCTTCCCCCATCTCTAACTTCTTTGAAATCTTAACTAGGGTCATCGAATGTCATTTCTTACTTATTAAAGTACCGTATACTCGTACTCCTCACTAGTATATTCACTTGTGCATCAACGGAAGATTTTCCGAGGTGTAACATTCTTTCCCCCTTAAGAACATTCGTCCTCGAATGTTAAGCACTCGGGGATTTTACGAAAATTTCGCCAGAGTTTTCCCTATAAGATGGCACTACCATCCTGTTACAACAACCCATAATAACAATGCCTCACAGAGACATAACATAATAGCAATTGAATTTTGCCACACACGACCCAAATGCATGAAAAGGAAAACATACATACCTTCTGATCTTTATGTCTCATCTTGGCCCTCTTCCGGGGGCTGAAATAAGTGCGGGTACTTGGATCGCATAATTTCTTCTACTTCCCATGTCATTTCTTCTTGTTTATTGCTTCTCGATAAAACCTTAATTGAGGCCACCTCTTTGTTTCTAAGCCTCCGTACTTGCCTATCTAGTATGGCAATGGGTACCTCTTCATAAGTCAAATTCTCTGTCACTTTAACATCATCTATTGGCACGATCCTTGGAAAACTTGATGAACTGACTCCAAATCAGGAGGTAGATCTAATTTGTAAGCCACTTTGCCTACCTTGTGTACAATTTCGTAAGGCCTAATGTATCGGGGACTAAGCTTTCCCTTTGTGCCAAATCTCATAACGCCCTTCATTGGCGACCCTTTCAAGAATACCCAATCTTTTACTTGGAACTGTAAGTCCCTTCGACGATTATCCGCATTGGACTTTTGATGACTTTGGTCTGCTAACAACGATCTTGTATGAGCTTAACCTTGTCTATAGCTTGTTGGACCAAGTCTGGCCCTATCAATTTAGTGTTATATCCCGTATTTTGTACATTCCAATATTTCAAGATAACCGCGATAAGTTAAATGCGAGGCTATTTTCCGGTTTATTTTTAATACACAAGTTGTTATTAGTGGTATGGAAATATTAAGAAAGGCTATGGGAAAAAGGGAAAATTCAAAAGACTGTTCATGATAAGGCCAACTATGGCCGTGTGGGTCCCACCCATGGCTTGGCCAATTAACTCAATCCATGAGTGGGGGCATGTGTCCACCTTGTATTAGTAGGACCCATGTATATATATATAGATAAGTGATGACCAAAGCAAGAAAATTATTCATCTTTCACAATTCAAGAAGCTTCAAGAAAAAGGGAACCATATTCGGCCATGGCTAGCCGAATTTGAGGCCATAGAAGTTGATCAAAAAAAATAATTTTCTTCTAGTATTCCAACCAATTGGAAGGCCCTTATTAACGTGGAGTAGCTGTTAGAGCAAGCAAAGCATTCATTTGTGCAACTCATAAACCCTAGCCAAGTTGAGAAGTTAAAGGGTAAAGGTAATGTTTAATATCCTTTTCTATGTGTTAGGGATGATTTGTGAGTGTTGTAGTATGTAGAAATGGATGAAATTCATGAAATATGTGTGTGTGGGTTGTGGCCGTATAGGGACTACTTTGGTAGGATGTGATGAATTGACTTTATTTAATATTTTTGGTTGTTGTTATTGTGGATTCCATGATGAAAATGAAGGTTTGATGGCTTAAAATGAAGTTGTAATCGTAGTGGGTTGTTGTGGAAGTTAATGTGACGTTAGTAGGGTTTCTTATATTTGCATGAATGATGTCGTTAACATGTGGTTGTTGGTATAATTCATGAACTTGGAAGTGAGGAATGTGTTGTTGTTGTTCTTATTGAGTTTGGAATATTGAAAGTTGGGTTGTTGTGGTTCACTTGAAGGTAAATGAAATGCCGTCGAATTATGTAGAAAAGGGTTGCTAACATTAGAATGCATTATGAATTAATTGTTGAAGTTGTTAATGTGGTTGTTGGTATTGTTGTTGATGATTTGGCCGAGTTGAATTCTCGGGGTTAGTTGGATTTACAAGAGAAATGCTACCCGAATTTCTGTAGGTGAATTGCTAGCTTAGAATCAGATTCCTAAATACCTATAGCTAATGTTTGATATCTTCTGACATTGTTGTAGATCTTGGGAAAGTCGTGACTTAAGTTCGGATTAGCTTAGGAAGCGGACAAGGTATGTAAGGCTTACCCTTTCTTTCTTTTGGCATGTCCTAGAGCTAAGTAAGGTATGACACGCATCTTGGGGTAACTCTATTCTTTAATTCCGAGCTTGTTTACGATTCTTATTCACTTCTTGACACGAGCATACTTGGTATAGTCGAGCCTATTGTATGATTGAATAACGAGCAAAGCATAAAGAGTCCTTGTTCCTAAAAGGGTTCTACAAGGATTAATGTCCCTAACTTTCATAGGCGGTCTCGCATTGCTTTGAAACGTTCGTAGAGGTTTCTGTAATGAATAACGTCCATAACTTTCTTATGCAAACTCAAATTGACTCGAAACGTCTTTATGATCCTTCAAGTGTCGATTAGTGTACTTACCTATCGAGTCTTAAAAATTGATTTACATGCATATAGTTTCTCACTACTCTCCTCGTGCATGCTGTCATTACTTCCTTCACTGAGTCCCGAGCCAGGACACGTTCTCGTGCGTACTCCACTGCATTGTTCTCCGAGTCCCTCACTAGAGGGCCGGGACACGTTATATGTATATGACTATATGATGATATGACGATACGGGGGTGGCAGCCAGGATGGCATATGATGACTCTATTCACCGAGTCCCTCACTAGAGGGCCGGGACACGTTATATGTATATATGATATATGATGTTGACATGCATGACTTTATCCACTGAGTCCCTCACTAGAGGGTCGGGACACGTTATATGTATATATGATATATGATGTTGATATGCATGATTATCATTTCATAAGGCAGGTGTATTGATGTTTTTAAAAGTCATACTTGTTTCTGGTAAATCCCTATTTTAGGTATGATCCTCTTTACTATATTTCATGCCTTACATGGTCAGTACATATTCCGTACTGACTCCCTTTCTTCGGGGGGGGGGGGGGGGGGGCTGCGTTTCAGGCCCCGCAGATGTATACAGATGAGTAGAGGATATTGCTAGAAGATGTTCCAGCTGGGTTGACAAGCTCCATTTCTTTCTGGAGTGTTGCCGAGTCAAAGTATCGACGTTATGGTATATAGAAAGTTAGAGACTTTGCAGACAGAGTCATGTATATAGGATGTCAGTCTTGTAAGCGGCTCTGCAACCCGACGTACCATTATGCATTATGTTACAAATTCCATATGACTACAGATCTTACTTGATTTGAGAATAACGAAAAGAATGGTTTTGACAAGTTTTCATTATGCATTACATTTCGTAACTTAAAAGTCCAGTGAGGTTATGAACATAACGAGAACTAATGGGGTTCGCTCGGCTCTGAGTATGGGGTCGAGTGCCCATCATGCCCTATCAACATTAGGGTGTGACAAATTGGTATCAGAGCAGTTCGTCATAGGGGTTGTCTGCAAAGTCGTGTCCAGTAGAGTCCTGTTTATGAGTGTGAAGCCGGCCACTGTTATAAATAGGAGGCTGCAGGGCATTTAGGAATTATTGACCTTCTTTCTGTCTTAGATCGTGCGATAGAGCCAAGTCATAGGAAATGAGATTCCTTGCACTAACCTTTGATCTCAGCAAAAGCACAGTATCGACAGGAGAAGGTGAGTGATGATATGGAAAGTCACAGGGGTAAGTTTTGATATTTTTGTTCTTTTACCTAAAATTGGGAGCCCTGGGTGGCAGGAATATGTCGTATATATATATATATATATATATATATATATATATATGCCCTGTGAGGCATTGCTGGTAATTGCTGCATGCAAGTTTTGGATAGTAAGAATTGTAAAAGAAGACTCTGCTACAATTTTTCAAAAAATCAGGTCATTTAGTTAGGTACACCTAACAGGAAGAAGTGTGGAAAGGAAATATCGTAAATAGACAATAAGTGGGATGCGTTGTTTTAGAGGAGTTATGGACTTGGCATGGTATGAAGAATAGTTGTGAGAAAGACGATTAGCAGTCCGAAGGATTAAAATAGGTTATATTCGAGGTTAGTAGGAGCAAAGTTCATTGGGGGATTCAGGGAAAGTCGACAAATGAGTTCTGCTGTAGTTTATTATATAAGAGTGGCGAGCGGAAATCCAAAGAGGCTGATAACCAAGTATTTATAAGTAATGGCGACGAAGGTGTGTTCCCTACCATCAGGAATCTGGAAATTCAGGATGAAAGGTAGCCATACACACAAGTGAAAGGTGAATATTGGGGATTGTAAAGGCTAAAATAGTAATTGTTAAAGGAGAGAGATGTGTTACGAGAATGTGTCAAAATCTGTTAAGACTTCAGCTTGCTCCAGATCATGTAATGAAGGTCATGCGGGGAGGAGGATACGATTATATTGGCATTAATGCACTGGATTTCATCGAAGTTTCAAGGTTAAGCGTGCTAAGGTGAGAGAAATATTAGGATGGGTGAACCCCCTGGGAAGTGTACTAAAAGTCCTATAGATTTAGACATAAGAGGCAAATGGGAAGCTAGAGTAGCCTAAGGGAAATTATAGTATACGGAATGGTTGGAAACCTTAAGAGGTCGCGTAGGACGAGGCAGACTAGACCGGTGAAGAGAAAGAAAGTGCATCACAGCTCTGGAATTAGGATGAGTTTGAATAGCGTTTGGAAATATTTTGTAGGCGAGATGGTAGTAAATATATATACATATATATGAATGCGTATGATATCCCATATGTGATTGTATCAACGGGTATGGGTACCCCAGCAACCGGCGTAGTGGTATATTGAAGGCATTGATCGAACAGGGTGATAAAGTGCAAGTAATAAAAGAACGTTACCAGGTAGGCAGATGTTATCATCATCACAGACGAGAACTACAAAGTCCTAAGGTAATGACATCTGGAAAAAAAGGGAAAGTGAGTATAAGGAAGCTAAGGAGGTCAAATGTCAGAAAAATGTGAAAAGTAAGAAACCTCAGTAAGTGAAGCCTCCGAGAAGAACGACGGGCAAAGCACGAGACTTTTTGGAAAAAAAAAATTGAAAGTGGGCATGTGAAAGGGATAAATGTGTAGTCATATTGACACGATTGCCTCGGACATGGAGAAGCCCTCCAAAAAGATGACTTAAGAATAGAACGGATTTACGCGTTTAAAAGAATATTTCACGAACTTCAGAGCCGATACTGCAAATAACAAGAGAAGAAAGGTGCTCAAGGAGGAAGAAACCCAAGGAAGGTTAAGGATGAAGGTAGGAAAGGTATACTAATGGGTTGGTCGAAGGAAGAGGAGAGCATTTAGGCGTAGAGTAACTAGAAATCTTTAACCATGAGAGTAAGAAGGATACTTTAACGAATTACCGGTAGGAAACCGATTACTCACCGAGATAAGAACAAAGAGGATGAGTCGACACGATTGATTAGAAAATTAATGGCATAGAATGAGAATTCATGTGTAGACCGAGGGATTTGACCTTAGAGGAAATGGAATGAAATGCAAGGAACGTGCATGGGAGACCGCTCGGCCGTAGCATCATAAAGATAGATAAAGGTTCGATGGACGAGGACAGAGAGAGTGTAAAAGGTAAGAATTCTGTGCCAAGAGCAAAAGTAGCAGGACGCTCGAAAAACATGGATGCACAGCTACAACACAAACGCGTAGTTAAGAAGAATTACGAGTAAGTGAGCTAAATGGGCGAAAGGACTAATAGTGGATGGAAGGGTATGGAAATGTTGACAAAATGATGATATAGACATAAATTGAAGGAGAACTTAAGATAAGAAGAATTCTAGATATGTTATAAGCAAAGTCTGGAATAGAAAAACAAGGAGTAAGGTATAATCGAAGACTTCATAAAGGACGTGGTGAACCTCGGTGTCCCCATTAACTTGTAGGTCCGGAAAACCGTTAGTCATAAAAGGACAAAGGTGTGAAAAGATGAAAAAGGAGGCATCGGAATTGGATACCCTTATGAGTATTCCAATTGAACACAAGAGTGTGACTACCAAAAAGGATAAATAAGGCAGATTATACGATGACGGAACCTCGGCCTTAAGAAGATAGTGAAGGGCGGTAGATAATTATCGAAGACGATGAGTACTCGAAGACTATTGGCGTATAAGGATCTCCTTAATAAGGGGGGGGGGGGAGAACATATTAGATTAGACTTAAAAGTAATCACGACATTTTCAAGCTCCAGAAGAGGAGATTTATTAGCTCGGGGCCAGAGTTCAAAACATATCGGCACATCAGGAGGATACCTGAAAGAAGTAAAAATAAATTGACAATGAGTGTACCATGAGGCAGACATAAGGGGGAAAGTATGGAAAACACCTTAAGAGAAGGCCCCATGCCGACATGAGCTATGATCTTTCTAGATCATGGGTCGAATCCCCCGTATCGAGCAAAATTGTGCAGTACCTAAGTATACAGCGACATGTTCTAAAAGGTAATAAAGAGAGAAAGAAAAGGCTACAAGCTAAGTTCACAAAGGATAATGGAGAGGATGACAAAATTCAAAGGATATTTCGGATGACAACGACTATTATAACGAAAGTACCAGCGATTGATAGTCTGAAAATTTTTTGAAGGAAAGAAAGAACGCTGCTCCTATGAATGGAAATAAAAGATTTCACCGGATATTAAAAAAATAGTTCATGGACCATTAATTATACTGAACACGAGAGTATACGCTATGGAATTATATGAACCATCAACGTGAAGCTATGCCCAATTCTAATTGTAAGAAGTCCACACCGGAGAGCCAACAAGGAAAAACGATTGATGAAACGATCGCCAATACAAGGAAATCAAAGACAAGTATACTTGTGTCGAGAGATGTGAGGGAAGGAAGTAAAGAAAAAGTTGTAGCAAGAGCTCAAAGATGTTGCGAGCTAAGAAATTAAGTGAACTCGGATCATAAGTTGCCATAAGTGTAACTGGACTGCCAAGGATAATAAATGGCGAAGAAATATTACGTATATACGTTGTTGGATATTGATATAACTGGCCTTGGAAAGGAACATAACCATTATGCCCATTAGCGACAAAGTCATGATTGGATACATATTTAGAATGCAAGGTTAAAATGGGATAGTGACAAAGACGTAAAGGAACAGGGAGTTGAACTAATGAACTACAGGGAGTCGATGCAGCGTACGTCTAAGATCAACAGGTATAAAAAGGATAGCCCGAGATGGTACGGAAGACATAAACACAAAGAGTATACCGTATATAAGCAAGGTAATTGCCCATTAGCGAGGAAACAAGGAGCGAGAAAAAGAGAATACTTAAAGGCCGATGAAGATTATATTACTTGAGCATAAGAACATATATATGACATTTGGAGATCATTTCAAGATGGATTGGGACCCAGGTAAGTCTTAGTACCGCATTCCACCCGCAGTCTGATGGACAGGCCGAGCATACTATCCAGACGCTAGAAGATATACTGCGGGCCTGTGTTATTGACTTCAAGGGTAGCTGGGATGATCATTTACCACTTATTGAGTTTGCTTATAATAATAGTTACCATTCTGGCATCTAGATGGCACCGTATGAGGCCCTGTATGGCAGGAAGTGTAGGTCACCGATCGGTTGGTTCGATGTTGTCGAAACTAAGCTAATCGGCCCAGGTATAATTCAGCAAGCAGTTGATAAAGTGAAACTCATTCCGGAACGGTTACTGGCAGCCTAGAGTCGACAGAAATCATATACCGATAACCGACGTCGACACTTAGAGTTCCAGGTTGGCGATTGGGTATTTCTGAAAGTGTCACCCATGAAGGGTATAATGAGGTTCGGCAAGAAGGGAAAGCTCAGTCCGAGGTATATTGGACCTTATCAAATTGCCCGTAGGGTTGGCAAGGTCGCCTATGAATTAGAGTTACCACCTGATTTAGAACCAGTGCATCTAGTCTTCCACGTGTCCATGCTTCGTAAATACATTGGGGACCCTTCCAGGGTGTTTCCCATAGATGATATCCAGGTGACAGAGGAGCTATCCTACGAGGAACAGCCCGTGGCCATACTGGATCGTCAGGTGAGAAGGTTACGTACCAAAGACGTGGCTTCTGTTAAGGTATTGTGGCGAAACAATAACAGAGAGGAGATGACCTGGGAAGCCGAAGAAGAGATGAAGAAGAAGTATCCCTACTTATTTCCTATGCCTACAGGTAATCAAAAATTCTAAAGCGGTTATGTTGATTGATGAATGAATTGTATGTGATAGCTATAAAAGAGACTTCCCCGAAGTGTTATAAGACCCCATAAGGCCAGTTCAACATTCGAGGACGAATGTTCTAAAGGGGGGGAGGATGTAATATCCCGTATTTTGTACATTCGGATATTTCAAGATAACCGCGATAAGTTAAGTGCAAGCCTATTTTCCGGTTTTGTTTTAATACACAAGTTTTTATTAGTGGTATGGAAATATTGAGAAAGGCTAGGGGCAGAAAGGTAAAATTCAAAAGAGGGTTCATGGTAAGGCCACCTATGGCCGTGTGGGTCCCACCCATGGCTTGGCCAATTAACTCAAGCCATGAGTGGGGGCATGTGTCCACCTTGTATTAGTAGGAGCCATGTATATATATAGATAAGTGATGACCAAAGAAAGACAATTATTCATCTTTCACAATTCAAGAAGCTTCAAGAAAAAGGGAACCATATTCGGCCATGGCTAGCCGAATTTGAGGCCATAGAAGTTGATCAAAAAAAAATAATTTTCTTCTAGTATTCCAACCAATTGGAAGGCCCTTATTAACGTGGAGTATTTGTTGGAGCAAGCAAAGCATTAATTTGTGCAACTCATAAACCCTAGCCAAGTTGAGAAGTTAAAGGGTAAAGGTAAGGTTTAATCTCATTTTCTATGTGTTAGGGATGATTTGTGAGTGTTGTAGTATGTAGAAATGGATGAAATTTATGAAATATGTGTGTGTGGGTTGTGGCCGTATAGGGACTACTTTGGTAGGATGTGATGAATTGACTTTATTTAATATTTTTGGTCGTTGTTGTTGTGGATTCCATGATGAAAATGAAGGTTTGATGGCTTAAAATGAAGTTGTAATCGTTGTGGGCTGTTGTGGATGTTAATGTGACGTTAGTACGGTTTCTTATATTTGCATGAATGATGTCGTTAACATGTGGTTGTTGGTATAATTCATGAACTTGGAAGCGAGGAATGTGTTGTTGTTGTTCTTATTGAGTTTGGAAGATTGAAAGTTGGGTTGTTGTGGTTCACTTGAAGGTAAATGAAATGCCGTTGAATTATGTAGAAAAGGGTTGCTAACGTTAGAATGCATTATTAATTAATTGTTGATGTTGTTAATGTGGTTGTTGGTATTGTTGTTGATAATTTGGCCGAGTTGAATTCTCGGGGTTTGTTGGAATTACAGGAGAAATGCTGCCCGAATTTCTGTAGGTGAATTGCTAGCTTAGAATCGGATTCCTAAATACCTATAGCTAATGTTTGATATCTTCTGACGTTTTTGTAGATCTTGGGAAAGCTGAGACCTAAGTTCGGATTAGCTTAGGAAGCGGACAAGGTATGTAAGGCTTACCCTTTCTTTCTTTTGGCATGTCCTAGAGCTAAGTAATGTATGGCACGCATCTTGGGGTAACTCTATTCTTTAATTCCGAGCTTGTTTACGATTCTTATTCACTTCTTGACACGAGCATACTTGGTATAGTCGAGCCTATTGTTTGATTGAATAACGAGCAAAGCATAAAGAGTCCTTGTTCCTAAAAGGGTTCTATAAGGATTAATGTCCCTAACATTCATAGGCGGTCTCGCATTGCTTTGAAATGTTCGTAGAGGTTTCTGTAATGAATAACGTCCATAAGTTTCTTATGCAAACTCAAATTGACTCGAAACGTGTTTATGATCCTTCAAGTATCGATTAGTGTACTTACCTATCGAGTCTTAAAAATTGATTTACATGCATATAGTTTCTCACTACTCTCCTCGTGCATGCTGTCATTACTTCCTTCACTGAGTCCCGAGCCAGGACACATTCTCGTGCGCACTCCACTGCATTGTTCTCCGAGTCCCTCACTAGAGGGCCGGGACACGTTATATGTATATGACTATATGATGATATGACGATACGGGGGTGGCAGCCAGGATGGCATATGATGACTCTATTCACCAAGTCCCTCACTAGAGGGCCGGGACACGTTATATGTATATATGATATATGATGTTGACATGCATGACTTTATCCACCGAGTCCCTCACTAGAGGGCCGGGACACGTTATATGTATATATGATATATGATGTTGATATGCATGATTATCATTTCATAAGGCAGGTGTATTGATGTTTTTAAAAGTCATACTTGTTTCTGGTAAATCCCTATTTTAGGTATGATCCTCTTTACTATATTTCATGCCTTACATGGTCAGTACATATTCCGTACTGACCCCCTTTCTTCGGGGGGGGGGGGCTGTTTTTCTGGTCACGCTGGTGTATACAGATGAGTAGAGGATATTGCTAGAAGATGTTCCAGCTGGGTTGACAAGCTCCATTTCTTTCCGAAGTGTTGCCGAGTCAGAGTATCGTCGTTATGGTATGTACCAAGTTAGAGACTTTGCAGACAGAGTCATGTATATAGGATGTCAGTCTTGTAAGCGGCTCTGCAAGCCGACGTACCATTATGCATTATGTTACAAATTCCATATGACTACAGATCTTACTTGATTTGAGAACAATAAAAAGAATGGTTTTGACAAGTTTTCATTATTTATTTCATTTCGTAACTTAAGAGTCCAGTGAGGTTATGAACATAACGAGAACTAATGGGGTTCGCTCGGCTCTGAGTATGGGGTCGGGTGCCCATCATTCCCTATCAAGATTAGGGTGTGACATTTATCCTCTCGTGTTTCAAACCACCCGATTGGGGATCTACACTTTCGCCCATATAACGCTTTATACGGTGCCATTTGAATGCTAGAATGATAACTATTGTTATAAGCAAATTCAATGAGTGGCAAGTGATCATCCCAATTTCCTCCAAATTCTATCATACATGCCCGCAACATATCTTCAAGAGTCTGAATGGTACGTTCGGCTTGTCCATCAGTCTGCGGGTGAAATGCCGTGCTAAGGCTCACCTGAGTCCCCAAAGCCTCTTGGAAGGACTTCCAAAAATTGGCTGTAAACTGAGTTCCTCTGTCTGAGATAATAGATACTGGAACACCATGAAGTCGCACTATCTCTTTAACATAGAGCTTTGCATAGTCTTTAGCCACATACGTCGTTCTGACTGGCAAGATATGAGCTGACTTAGTGAGCCTATCGACAATCACCCATATCGAATCATACTTACGTCGAGAACGGGGTAAGCCTGTAATGAAGTCCATGTTAATCACTTCCCACTTCCAAGTTGGGATTTCTATAGCTTGCAACAATCCGCCCAGCTTTTGGTGCTCGATTTTTACTTGTTGACAGTTGCGACAGTGAGCTACAAATTCTGCTATATCTTTCTTCATCCCATTCCACCAACATATAGACTTAAGATCATGATACATTTTCGTCGCACCGGGGTGAACAGAATAACGGGAACAATGAGCTTCTCTCCATATCTGGTGGCGTAAACCTGCCACATCAGGAACGCATAATCTGCCTCGGCATCGGAGAACTCCATCTCCTAAAATCTCAAATGATGACTCCTCTTTCTGAGGGAGGGTATCTCGATAATGCATTAGCATGGAATCTTCGTATTGCCGCTTTTTCACTTCCGCTACTAGCGACGAGACCGCTGAATTTTGAATGGTAGTTCCCCTGCTACCTGAGTCCACTACTCGAACTCCTAGGCTAGCTAACTACTGGAACTCGCGAGCCATTTCTCTTTTCTCTGGTTGAACATCACACAAACTTCCCATAGCTCTACGGATAAGAGCATCAGCCACATCATTTACCTTTCCAGGGTGATACGAGATATCAACATCATAATCCTGTAGCAGTTCCAACCATCGTCGTTGCCGCAAATTCAACTCTTTCTGCTTAAAGATATACTGAAGTCTCTTATGATCTTTAATGCATGAACCACTGCGACCAATTCTAGATCATGGGTTGGATAATTCTTCTCATGTTTCCGCAATTGCCTTGAATCATACGAAATCACCTTACCATGTTGCATCAACACACATCCTGTTATATCCCGTATTTTGCGCATTCAGATATTTTAAGGTAATTGCGACAAGTTAAGAGCAAGGCTATATTTTGATCTTGTTTGGTACATAAGTTGTTTATAAAATTTTTGATGTGGAAATATTAAGAATGGTTAGGGGTAGAAAGGGAAATTCACAAGATGACTCATAGAAATATGGAGGAAGGCTAAGGGCAAATTTGAAATTTTAAAAAAAAAATTCATGAATTGCAAAAAAAAAAAAAAGAGTGGGCTTGAATTAATAGGCCATATGGCCATCCAACATGAAGTGGGCCAAGGCCCACATGGGAGCCCAATATTAATTCATAAAATATGACTAAGAGGACACATTTTTTATTCTTCTCACTTAGAATTTTCAAGAAACTTGAAGAAGACTCACAAGGGCCATTCGGCCAAGCCAAGAGGAAATTGAAGCCTTCAATTTTGATTCAAAAAAATATTTTCTTATAGTATTCCTACTAATTTGAAGGTCCTCTTTAACGTGGTATAATTGTTGGAGCAAGAAGACCTCCCCTTGTTGCAAGTCCATAATCATAGCCAAGTGAGAAGTTAAGGGAAAAAGGTAAGAATTAATCTTCTTTTATATGTATGGATGGTTGTGGATGTTGTAGTATGTAGAAATGGATGAAATTTATAAAAATATGGATGTTGTGTTGTGGCCGTGTGGTTATTGTATGGCATGGAAGAGAATGAATCAATTTTTCTTAAGTATTTTGGTTGTTGTTGTAATGGCATCTATGATGGAAATGAAAGTTTGATGATTCTAGTTGAAGTTGTAAGTGTTGGAAAGTTGTTTAAAAGCTAATGCGATGTCAAAAACCATTTCTTGTATATATGGAAAAATAATGTTGTTAGTGTGTGAATTGTTGGTTTAGTTCATGAATTTGAAAGGAGGAAATGTGTTATTATTGTTCTTGTTGAATTTGGAAGGTTTCGGATGGAATGGCATATTGGTTGGGTTATTGTGAATATTGTGCGGATTGTTTGAAGCGTTCTTAAATATTGTATGAATGGTTTGGATTAGTACTTGAATATGTGGGCAATTATGAATTGAACATAAATGGAATGCCGTCGAAGTTTGTAGAAAGAAGTTGTTAACGTTGGAATGTGTTTTGAATTGATTGTTGATATTGTTAGAATGACTGTTGATATTGTTGTTGATAATTTGGCCGAGTTAAATTCTCGGATTTGTTGTTGATGATATGGCCGAGTTGGATTCTCGGGGATGGTGTATTTACAGGGGAAATGCTGCCGAAATTTCTGTAGACAAAGTGCTAGTTTAAGATGAGATTCTTGGATATCTAGAGCTAATGTTTGTTATTCACTAATGTTATTATAGATTTTGGAAAGGCCAAGACCTAAATTGGATTAGCTAAGGAAGCGGGCAAGGTATGTAAGGCTTACCCTTTCTTTCTTTTGGCATGATCTTTATGAAACGAGCAAATGACGTATATGTATGATTTCAAAGAAACTCCCATTCTTAGAGCCACTAGGATGGCTAACGTTCTTGATTTCCATAAGCTGTTGCACATGGTTTTGATGCGTATCGATGATGTCTAAAGTTATGTTTGATATGTTTCCGAATGGCATTCGAAAGATAATTGATATGACTAAAATTTTGACCCTCAAATGCTAGCACGTTCGATTATTCCATTGAGTCTTTGATATGTACATATGGTTCCAAAGGTTATATTTGATTTGATCCATAACGATATCCGAAAGGTACTTGATATGATTGTTGCTTTGATTTTCCAAAAACGGCATCTGAAACGTTCGTAGAAGGTTTTGTACTTCAAATGCTCATAACTTTCTTATACTAAATCGGATTGACCCGAAACTTGTTTCTGAGCCTTCAGGTGTCGGTAAGTATATGTCACGACCCAACCCCGTAGGCCATAACTAGTGCCCGATCTGGGCACTCAAACGCATTCTAGTATATGGCAGAAGCCGACAAGGCTTTATTTCAAATTTAGCTAATTTTTAGAAAATTTTCGGCAGAGTTTCCTTTGTTTTACGGACTATCCCAAATACCCTGCACGCAGAAAATACCAACAAAGGCCTCACAGGGCCAACAAAGCAACATCTAAATATATGCGGACCGGCCGCCGCGGCGAAGGGGATCGCCCAAACACAACACATACACGTATCTGTACAGAAAGATCCCAACCCACAAACATGTCCACAGACCTCTAAACAGACCGACAGAATCATATGACGGGACAGGGCCCCGCCGTACCCATGAACGAGAATATACATATATAGAAGTGACAGACTATACCAAAAGATGGCTCTGGATAAAAGAGCGCTCCAAAAATAGCAGAATGAGATCCTAAGCAGACGGGTCAGCAAACCTGTCGTCGGTACCTGTGCGGCATGAAAACGCAGCCCCCGAAGAAAGGGGTTCAGTACGAAATATGTACTGAATATGTAAAGCCTGAGCTGCAGAACAAAATCATAACTGGTGCAGAACATACAGAAAGTAACCGGAAAATCCAAAGTATCAGATACATATTTCCAAAACATGCAGAGTGTGTACAGAACATATGTCATATCAAATCCGGCCCCTGCCAAGGGACTCGGCAGACAGAATGTGGCCACCCTCCCGACGCTGGTGCCACAACACAGAAGAATCAGAATAGGGGCATAACCCCGTAACATAATATGTCATATCAGATGGCCATAGTAAATCATATCAGAACAAGCGTACATGGCACAGCATACTCCACAAACCCATGTACGTATATACCTGCCCCCTCACATCGAGGCACGGCGAACAATGCAGGGGATTTCGCTTGACAACATATCCTGGCCCGGGCTCAGTGTGGGAAACATTGGGGCATCCACGAATAGAGTCGTGAGAAACTAATGCAAGTAAAATATCATAAATGTTTCCATAGACTCGATGAGGCATATCAAAGACAAACCGATCCGATGAAGTCGGAAGGAATCATAGTAAATGAGTTTCGAGTATGAAAACAATTTATCAGACTTAATGGAATATTTAAAACCATATTAGTTAGGTAATTAGAAGGGTAGTCGAAACGTTTCTTTCAAAAATCGTTCAAAAAGGGGACTTTAGTACATTAAGGGCAAAACCGGGAATAGCGGGCCCACCTCGGAACAAGCAAGGCGGTGGGCTCAAATTACGCCCTTTAAGCTTATGGGGTCACCTATAAAGGTTCTACGGACATTCTATAGCTTTTCAAGGAGTTTAGAGAAAGTCTACATACTTTCAGGAAAAGCATATCAAAATGGTTCAATTCTACTGAAGGAAAAACTGAGATTTTCTCTTGCGGATTCCAATGGCCAAGAAGGTCTTTTGAGGCCCGAATCCGATCCTAAAACACTTAGACATGCCAAAAGAAGTATCGTGGTAGCTTTACATACCTTTCAAGCTCCTTACGCCTTTCTAAACTCACTTCCCGTTTCGTCAAAAATCTGCAAATGGTCAAGTTTGCCAATTGTAAGTTATAGATGCTACAAATTCAATTCAACTCTTATTTGTCCACCGAAATTTCGGCAGCACTTCCCCTATACATATAGCACCCCCGAGAACTTAACTCGGCTCACAATCATCAACAACAACCCAATCAACAACATCAACATCATCAACAACATTAGAAACACAATATGGCAACACTAGTTCTACTTGCCGACATAATGTCATAACCTTTACTTTAACCTTAACTTTCAAACTATTCTCAACAATTTCACATTCATTATCAATCTAGATTATCACAACATAGCTTAAAAGCATTTCTTATCGTTTTCCACAAGATATTCATACGATGTACATAATATACAAACTTTCCGCCAAAGTCATAACGCATTCAAAACTTCTAATCTTTGACTTATGTATTCATAACATGATTCCCTCTTCCAAATTCATCAATACCCGTCATAATTTGCAACCTAATAACTTCATTTTCATAATGTCGCAAAATCATACTTAAACGACATAAGTTTTCTACATTCCATTTCAAAGCAAACTCATATCGTTTTACTTTCATTTACATTGCAAGAATCACAATAACACAATTAACACACTAGACGAACTTAATCCATTTCCATTCCACACACCCCATACCACACGGCCAAACACCCCACTACCAACTACTATCCAATTCATTCAATTTTCATTTCCAAGATGTATTTCATCCCATCCACAACTAGAATATGATATAAATTCAACACCTTACAATTATACACATACATATATATACACGGCCACATGCCTATATACATATCCACTCGGTAAACTTCTATTTTTCCGTTCAAACAACTCATTCTCACATACTACAACACAAACAAAACTTCATAACACAATAAAAAGGAATGAATCCTTACCTTTTTCTCTAGTCTTCTTTACTTGAACTAGTGATCAAATTGAGGAACCAAGTGCTTCTTCCTCCAAGAAAACTACACCAAGTTGAAGAGGCTACCCAAATTAGTAGGAAAACCACAAAATATGAATTTTTGAAGCAAGATTTTTTAGGCTTATTTTTGCACTCCAAAGCCGAAACCCTCTTCTCTTTCTCCTCTCTTGTTTTGTTTTTCTTGTCTTCTAAATTTTTCTTGAACTTTCAATGTATCTTATAGCCCCTTAATTAAATTGTCACATGGTTGCCATGTGACTTGGGTTTGGGCCAAGTATGTTGGTCGGCCACCCCTTATGAGTTGGGCCCAAATTTTTCTTTCAATTATTTGGGCCCAATGGATTATAATTCCCGTTTTGTAATTCTCGAAACTAATTTTCGAAATCCCAAATTTGCCCTTAGCGTTCCTCGACACTTCCATATTAATATTCTTTTCATAACAACCCATGGGTTACATAAATTCAATTATGACCTTATTTCATACAAGTCCAAATTATTTCCAATTTTCCAAAGGTGTGAAAACACGGGATATAACAGTATACTTGTCCATCGAGTCTTAGAATTGATAAATGGATCAGGCTGCACGTTTCGCAACAGTATGATATATGTATATGTGGATCGGGCTGCACGTTCTACAGCAATATAATATATGTATATATGGATCGGGCTGCACGTTCCGCAGCAGTATAATATATGTATATATGGATCGGGCTGCACGTTCCGCAGCGATATAATATATGTATATATGGATCGGGCTGCACGTTCCGCAGCAATATAATATATGTATTTATGGATCGGGCTGCACGTTCCGCAGCAATATATTTATGGATTGGGTCGTACGTTCCTCGGCACTAATATGTTATATATATGGATCAGGCCGAACGTTCCTCGGCACTAATATGTTATATATATGGATCGGGCCGTACGTTCCTCGGCACTATCATATTACATATGGATCAGTTATATGTATGTGTATATGGTGACATATGATGTCGGCACGTATGATCTGTGTTTTGAAAGTAAGTATTTTGGTACTCTGGATGTTTTACTCATTTTCGGTACTTTTTTTGACATATGATATCGGTAAGCATGATTTACGTTCGGAAAATAAGCACCTTGGTATTCTGACTAATGTACTTACCTTTTGTACCGTTGTTCCGGTTATGTTTCTGTTTTCTGTATTCCATGCCTTACATACTCCGTACATATTCCGTACTGACCCCCTTTCTTCGGGGGCTGCGTTTCATGCCCGCAGGTACAGACGTGCACGTGAGTGGTCCGTCAGCTTAGGACATCCATTCTGTTGTGTTGAAGAGCTCCCTCGTTCCGGAGCCTATACTTTTGGTACAGATCTTTCTGTTGTACATATTTACGTATATATGACTATGTAGGGGTACGGCGGGGCCCTGTCCCGTCATATGATTCTGTTGTCTTTGTTAGAGGCCTGTACACTTGTATGTGGGTCATGGGTCGTTATTGTTTGGTTATGTCTGTGTGATATGCTTCTTAAGCGATTCCATATGCTATGACAGCCTTAACAGCTTGTATATGTGAACATGTATATATATATTTTGGGCGATATGTTTTACGACAGCCTTGGTGGCTTCTGTATGATATGTATGTTATATGTGACCGCTTAAGGCGACATATGATCTTTGTATCTGTATAAGTCATTGATATGTCGATTTGGTAAGTAAGTGTGTATGGGTGTCCAGCTCGAGCACTAGTCACGGCCTGTGGGGTTGGGTCGTGACACATCCTAGCCCAATGCCTGAAGCATCGCAATAAACAACATATCCTTCCAATCCCCCTGGAAGTGTCAAGACTGGTGCAGAGGTCAATCTATCTTTTAGCTCTTGGAAACTACGCTCACAAGCATCTGTCCATTGAAACTTTGTTGATTTCTGGGTCAACTTTGTGAGTGGTGCGGAAATAGAAGAAAAACCTTTGACAAATCTCCTGTAATAACCTGCTAAGCCCAGAAAGCTACGAACCTCCGTAGGAGTTGTGGGCCTTGGCCAAGTCTTCACGTCCTCAATCTTTTGACTATCTACCCGAATACCATTGGCTGCAACAATATGCCCCAGAAATGTCACTGAGTTCAGCCAAAACTCACACTTAGAAAATTTTGCAAACAACTCTCGAGTTCGAAGAACTTTAAGGACAGTACGGAAATGATCTACATGTTCTTCCTCGGATCTAGACTACATTAAGATATCGTCGATGAATACAATCACAAACAGATCTAGGAAGGGCCTGAACACATTGTTCATCAAATCCATAAATACTGCTGATGCATTAGTAAGCCCAAACGACATCACTCGGAACTCGAAATGACCATATCTTGTTCTGATGGTTGTCTTAGGGATATCTTTCTCCCTAACTCTCACTTGATGATACCCGGACCTCAAATAGATCTTTGAAAACCACTTGGCACCTTGTAATTGATCAAATAAGTCATGAATCCTCGGAAGATGATATTTGTTCTTAATCGTCACCTTATTCAATTGCCGATAGTCAATGCACATTCTCAAGGAGATATCTTTCTTTCGGACAAACAATGCGGGTGCTCCCCACGGGGATGAACTAGGCCTAATAAAGCCTTTCTCAAGAAAGTCTTTCAATTGCTCCTTCAATTCTTTCAATTCTGCGGGGGCCATTCTATAAGGAGGAATAGATATAGGCTTAGTGTCTGGGAATACATCAATAGCGAAATCAATCTCCCGCTCAGGAGGGAGGCCTGGAAGCTCTTCCGGGAACACATCCAGAAATTCATTCACCACGGGAACTGACTGAAGAGTTGGCAATTCAACTTCTACATCTTAAACCTGAACTAGATGATAGATACATCCTTTTGTAATCATTTTCCTTGCCTTTAGATAGGAAATAAACCTACCTTTTGGTGATGCAGTATTCCCTTTCCATTCTAAACTGGTTCTCCCGGAAATTGGAAACGAACCATTTTCATTCTACAATCAACATTGGCATAGGAAGAAGCCAACCAATCCATGCCCATAATAACATCAAAGTTTACCATTTTTAACTCATGCAAGTCAATCATGGTACGACGATCACAAATCACAATTACGCAATTTCTATATACTAGGCTAGCTATTACCGATTCACCAACGGGTGTAGACACCTCAAAAGGTTTGATCGACTCCGGTTCAACTCTAAATTGACCCGCAACATATGGGGTAACATATGACAATGTGGAGCCCGAATCTATCAAAGCATATACATCATGAGAAAATACCGATAATATACCTGTGACCACGTCAGGAGAAGACTCAAGATCTTGGTGTCCAGCCAAAGCATAAATACGGTGCTGAGGACCGCTAGAACTGGGGCTCTCCCTCTGCCTCTATCATGGCCGACTGGCGCATGTGAACCTAGCCCCATAGGGCGTACAGATGCTGAAGATCCGGCTACCGACCCTGAAGGTTGGGTCCTACCTCTACCATGAATTGAGGGGCAATCACGCATAATATGGCCTGGTCGACCATATAAATAGCAAACATCTAAACCCGATCGGCATGGACCCCAATGCAACTTCCCATACTGGGAACATCGTGGTACGGGTGGCCTCACCTGACCCGAATCACCTCTGAACTGAGACCCCGAAAAACTGACTCGGCCCGAAATGAGTAGATCTATCAAATTCTCTGGCCTGAGAACCGTGGAGGTGCACTGGTCATAGAATGGCCTGAATGCCTAGAAAATTGTTATCTGTGCCCACCTCTGAACTCGCTCATCGGACCCGAAGATTTGGTCCTCTTGCTATGTCCCCTATCATGCTCGCGTTCACTTCTCTGCTGTTGTAGGCTTTTTTCTATGTTCTGGGCATGGGCCTGAATGCGTGCGATATCCATATTGTCCTGAAGGGATGCAGCCAAGCACCTATCCGTCAAATGTGGCCTTAGGCCTTTCACAAACCGGTGCACTCGGTCACCCATATCCGTTACCATGGCCGAAGCATACCTAGCCAAAGAATTGAAGAGGAGACTATACTCTAAATCACTCATGCTACCTTGCCTCAAATTTAAGAACTTATCGGCTCTAGCTCGCCGAACTTCTAGAGGCATATAATGTCAGAGGACAGCATCAACAAACTCTTGCCATACCGGGGGAGGTGCATTGGCCCCCCGTGAAGCCATCCAAACCGTGTACCAATGGATCGAGACATCTCTCAATCTATATGACGCTAACTCCACCGACTCGGTGTCCGAAGCATGTATCAACCGAAGCGTCCTCAACATACCATCGATAAAATCCTGAGGGTCCTCATTCGGCTTTGATCCAAAGAATTCCGGAGGGTTCAAGGTAATGAAGTCACAGGCCCTTGCACTAACAACCCTATCACCTTACCCTGTACGTTGCCGCTGAGTCTGGGCAGCAACCAATTGAGTAAGAAAATGTATGGCATCTTTTACATCTTGGCCTGAAGCATCCGGTGGAGGAGCCGGAGGTGCTGGAGCTGGGGCTGAGGCTCCCACACGCTCCTCTAATATAGGTACTGAATGGGAGGACTGAGATTGAGCCGCACTCTGGGACTCACTTTCCTCTACTACCGGTGGCGGTGCTCTTTCAGCCTACTTTTCTGCCACCGTCTTGCCCTTTTGGGCTGCTGTAGCCTTTCTCTTTACAGGTATTTCTGAAATACACAACATACGGTTAAGGAACAAGAAGTTCTTATAGCATAGTTCTATCGCATGATTCTTATGAAGAAAGAAGGTCATTTATTCCTAAAATGCCTGCGGCTTCTTGTTTATAAGTGTGGCGCGCAACACACCCATAACTAAGACTCTACTGGACACGGCTCATGGACACACCCAAGGACAGAACTGCTCTGATACCACGTTTTTCACAACCCGACTAGGGGCCGCGACGGGCACCCGGTGCTAGCCCACCCGGGCACCCCTGAACGTACCTTTACACTTACATCTAGGTGAGCCACATATTTAATCATACATTCCTATTCATCAATCATACTAGTCCCATTGGACAACAATGCCTTTTTATCTTCATTGGCATCTATGCCATATCAATATACATAAGCCAACAAGGCTAACAAAATGATATACAAAATATAGGACGACAAGGTCAAACACATCTAACCACATACACATGTCTACGAGCCTCTAAGGAGAGTAGGTCATAACGTATAGGCGGGACAGGACCCCGCTATGCCCATAATTATGTACACAAAAGAATAAGTACCCAAAAGCTATAGCTCCGAATGAAGTGGAGCTCTGCTATATAGTCTCTGAGAATGTAGCTATGGATTAAGTCTGTTTCCCTGGGCACCTGCGGGCATGACGAAGCGTCCACAAACAAAAGGAAGTCAGTACGAAGAATGTACTGAGTATGTAAAGCATGATAAACATCAATATAGAAGCATAATAAGCAATATGAGGAATGGCATAGTAGGGGAGACAGCAGTATTAACGTCATAGGCACTTACTTGCTTGTCATAGGTACTTTCCATTTCTAGCGCATATTTCTGTACATACATCCATATCCGTATCCGTACTCATATCCGTATTCATTTACACTGCGTCCATAATCGTATTCATATACATAGTCTTATTCGTATTCATACCCATATCTATATCGTATACATAACCATATCATATACATAACATTTACATAGCATGCCCGACCACGAAGGTTCGGTGTTTCATACATACTTGGCCAACCAAGGCTCAAGGTTACACATACCTGGCCCTACCAAGACTTCAGGGTTACATCTACCTGGCCCTACCAAGGCATCAGAGTTATCCCTACCATCTGTAGAGGTGTGCGCGCGTTACGTAAATAGACACATATCCTACCCGGCCTCATAAGCTCGGGGTTCTATAATAATCATACATAGATACATATATATAATAGCTCATAAGCATCTTATTATTATCATCACTATTATTATCGTCATCGTTATCGTTATCACTATCATCGTTGTTCATTACATCTATCCTTATAGGGGTTACTCGTCATATGAGGAACTTAGTACAATCGTAATACATATCGAGGATCATGAGCTCAATAGCTCGAAAGATAGAATCATTTGAAGGATATCATAATCTTATAGGAGGTTTAGATGATTGGCCAAAGAACCATGCCTTATGAAAGAAGGGTTAGCCTTACATATCTTTCCGTTCAACTATTACCACTTGCACGTTCTCCTCCGAAGCTCACATTTCTACCTTCATTAAAGTCATACTATCATTAGAATCGATAGCTAGCAAACACGACTAAAACTAGAGAAAATCGGACAGCATCTCCTTTATTAATATGACATTCCTCCATACCGTATATCAACTCCCAAACGTCAATAATACATTTGCAATATTATAACAATATTCTTTATTCATCCACATTATCTATATTTCTCACGTCGCTTCCATTCACCCATATCCATGGTCATAACACACGACTACATTCATTCACATACATAGCCTATCCCATGTCCTCAACATCATTTGTAACATATTTATATCACAACACATTAAGAATCATGTCTCAATTCAAACTATTACTCAAAATGGCACTATTCCACATTCATGACCCATTTTTGTATATCCTTCTACAATCCAAGTATTTCAACTCTCTAATACTTTAAACAACATAGAAATACCATACATATTACCTTAGATGTTGCAGGAACAAGCCTTGGTTGGTAATACTCCACTTGAGTAGAAACCCTAGTTTATCTCCAATGAGATTTCTTGACTTGAATGATCTTTAATGGGTTCTCTTACACTTGATGCACTTAATTTATGTTGTTGGTCACTAATAACCCTTGAATTCTTGTGGAATAAATGTAGAGAGATGTTTCAGAGAGAAGGGGTGTGATATAGGAATGAAATGAAATAAATCTTGAATCCCTTATTTAATGAACAAAACTGTCCCCGACCATATATACGGACCAACATACGGTCCGTACATTTTATACGGGCCTTATGTTTGGTCAAGAAAGGTATGACATTCTGGGTTGATTATACGGTCCCAACATACGGACCGTATAATTTATACGACCAGTATGTTTGGCCGTATAATCCCAGTGATTCTGAAGCTCGTTTCGTCAACTCGTTTGATCTCCAATCCTTATGGAACCTTCTTAGCACTTGTTCAACACCTCAATACCCATCTAAGGGAAATTATCACTCTTCTCCAAGACATCATTAAGTCCTCGTTACTCGTAATTCCTCTCCGATACCTATCGTATGCCTTGCCTTCTCTTGGCGAACTTTCTTCCCCCATCTCTAACATCTTTGAAATCTTAACTAAGGTCATCGAATGTCATTTCTTACTTATTGAAGTACCATATACTCGTACTCTTCACTAGTCTATTCACTTGTGCATCAATGGATGATTTTCCGGAGTGTAACAGTTTTGAAGGTAAAAGTGAGCATGCATGATTCTGCCTTAAGAGGCAAGCAGTTATAGTCCTACCTTTTTCTTATATTTTCCATATTTCCTGATTATGTTGTTGTTCATGTTCTGTACATATTATCATGTTATCATTCATGCCTTACATACTCAGTGCATTACTCGTACTAACGTCTCTTCTTGTGGACGCTGCGTTCATGCCCGCAGGAGCAGGTAGCCAGTCGGACGATTCACAGCAGTAGGATTTCTCCTCAGCAGCAGTCAGTACGCTTCATTGATTTACTCAGTTCAGACCGTAAATTCCAACAACGAAAAGGTACATTTGATTTAATTCCTTCACTTCTTTTCTAAAAATTTCCTTTGATCATTAGTTGTTTGTTTGTCTCCTTATTTCTTAGGTAAGGAACCAAAAAAAAAAAAAAGTATAGAAATTTTAAAATTTTCGTTATTTAAAATTGATACCTTGGATCATTTGGGACTTCAAGACCACGTTTTCAAGTTATCACAAACCCGGGCCCGAAATTCGATTTATTTCCCGATTTTAGCATTTTATTTTATTGTGTCTCTCAACTAGTAGCCATTTAGTTGTTGTTCCAACTAGTGTTTGCTAGTTCTTGTGTCCGCATTTCGTTCGTGCCAATTCTTTCGTGCTTTTCTTCGTTTTGCTTCATTGTTAATTTCTTGGTTCAAGTCCGTTAGATTGAATTCAGTCGTCCGTCTTTCTTAGTCTAACAAGAATCTATTCCGACCAAGATTAGAATTTGAACCCTTGTGACTAGTCGACATTAACAAGCACACAATCTTTGGCGGAAGCAATTTGTGAGGCAATTAAAGGTGCACATACTTGAGCGATCGTGAGTTGATTTTTACTAACCTAACGTGTTTGCTTGTTTTGTTGAGTGTCTTAATAGGTCCCATGGCTACAGAGGATGAAACACAAGTTCCCACCAGGGAACTCACACTAGCTGATGTAATGAGAGCCTTGCAAGCCTTGAACGATAAGGTTGGTAGTATGGATGGTCGAATAGAAAACATGGGAAGTAGGGTGGAAGCAATTAAAAGAGGTAGTAAGGAGGTCACGTATTCGCCCCGAGTGCAATACCAAGGAAGCACAAGTGGAGCTACTCGAAGCACTTCACTTACATTATCACCCGACACCTTCCATCATCTATATAACCCCACTCCCCAAAACACCCCCCAAAACACCCCTCAAAACACAACCCTCACCCTACTAAACAACATTCCCATAGGCCAACGGAACAACCCACCCCCACAAGATCAAACTCCAAATGATCCACATCCAAATGATCCACTCCCAAATTAACCACCCCTAAATGCACCTATGCCACCCCAACACCATCCAAACATCCAACAACCAAATGACGATGAGATAGAAGAAGCTATACTCGAGCACGAACGATATGGAGACCAAGGTTGGAGGCAACGAGGGCAAGCACAAGGTGGTTATCGAGGGAGGGGTGGAAGGCATGGTCCTAACCCTCACATGGGTAGGGAAAGAGGGTACCAAGATCGTGAAGGGTACCAAGCTGGTGACCATCAAGGTTATGACGACGATGGAGATTTCAATGGGAATCACGATTATGGAGGAGGGTGAGACATGAGTCTCAATTCCATCACGGTTACTCTCCCAACCTTCAAAGGAAGTAGTGATCCCGATACATTCCTTGATTGGGTGATGCATTGTGATAGAATCTTCTTGACGAATGACATGTTCGAGGTGAAAAAGGCGTCTTACGCCATTGCTCATTTCGAAGGGTATGCCTCCACATGGTGGGAAACTCAAGTGAAAGCAAGAAGAATTATTGGACTTCCGCCCACACCTACTTGGGATGAATTGAAGGAGGCCATGCGGCATAAGTATGTCACCGAACGCTACAAACAAGAACAACTTAAGAAGGTGTATACTTTAAGGCAAAACAAAAGAGTGTGGAAGAATATTATGATGAGTTCCAAATTGTCAAGATGAGAATCGACTTTGACGAGGATGAGTTAAATGCTATGACTCGGTTACGAGCCGGGTTAAATAGTGATATTGACTCCACAACTATGGGAGCATTGAAGAAACCCTTCAAGCGGCTATTGAAATAGAGGAGGGTCTCAAGGAATACAAAATCAATAAGTCAAGGGGGTATGTGAGTTCATGGAACAATAACAAAGAACGAGGAGCCTCCTCCTCCAATTGGCAAAAGAATAAGGGCCCCATGCAAGAAGCCAAGAAACCATTTGTGAAGAATTCTCAAGTTGACAAACAACCTCCGAAGTTTGCTCTAAAAGAAGGAGATACGAAAACTCTTATTCAATGCTTTAAATGTCATGGATTCGGTCATAGAGCAAGTGAATGCCCTAATCGTGAAGCGTTTATTTTGAGAGACACTTATAGTGAGGATGAGGAAGAATGTGAGGAAGGAGATGATGAGGGCGATCATGAGAATGAACAACATGATAGTGAAGGGGATGGTGTTGAAGGTGATGATGAGACTAATTTACCTCTCTATGTGGTACGAAGAACCATGATAAGCAAACCAATGGATGACCCAAGTCAACGGGAAAATCTCTTCCATTCCAAGTGCATCATTAACCAAAACACTAGCATCATGATCATTGATAGTGGGAGTTGTGCCAATGTTGCTAGTACCACCCTTGTTGATTTCTTGAAACTTCCCACCACCCGTCATGAAAACCCTTACAAACTTTAATGGTTCAATAAATGTGGTGAATTGAAGGTGACTAGGCAAGCTATCATCAAATTTGCGATTGGGAAGTATCACGATGAGGTGTTATGTGATGTTGTTCCCATGCAAGCGTGTCATCTTCTACTTGGCCGACCATGGCAATATGATAGGTCTGTCAACCATAATGGGAGAACTAACCAATACACCCTTGCACATAATGGTGTCAAACATGTCTTAAATCCCATGACTCCCTCCCAAGTGGGTAAGATCTATAACAAAATGAGGGAGTTAAAGGAGAAGGGTCATGGTGCATTGCAAAAGAAGAATGTGGGGGAAGAGGGAGTAGAGGAGAGTAGTTCTCAAGAGGTGAGTGGAAAGAAAGGAGAGTTTAGAGTAAAAACCAAGGTGTCTCTTTTGACAAATTGTGGGGAAATTAGGGAGGAATTGGGGGAGCGTCAACCGGTGATTCTCCTCATGCATAGGGACTATGCATTGCACACTAATGAACTAACCCCTTCTTTTCCTAGCTCTATTTCTTCTCTTTTGTAGGAATTTGATGATGTGTTCCCAATGGAACTCCCAAAGGGGTTACCACCCTTGAGGGGAATTGAACACAAAATTGACTTTGTCCCGGGGTCTCAATTGCCAAACAAACCGGCTTATAGAGCCAACCCAGATGACACTAAGGAGCTTCAAAGGCAAGTGGATGAGCTCCTTGAAAAGGGAGTTGTGAGAGAAAGTATGAGTCAGTGCCGTGCCTGTGATCTTGGTGCAAAAGAAAGATGGATCATGGCGCATGTGTCTTGATTGTCGGGCCATCAACAAGATAACGGTAAAGTATCGCCATCCCATACCTCATCTTGACGACATGCTTGATGAGTTAAATGGTCCATGCATATTCTCTAAGGTAGATCTTAGGAGTGCGTATCATCAAATCCGAATATAAACCGGAGATGAGTGGAAAACCGCATTCAAGACCAAGTTTGGTCTATATGAATTGGTCTCACTAACGCTCTTAGTACTTTCATGCGTTTGATGAATCATGTCATGAAACCTTTTATTGGCAAATTCGTGGTTGTTTACTTTGATGATATTTTGGTGTATAGTAAAACCATGGATGAGCATGTTATTCACTTGAAATGTGTGTTTGAAGTGCTTAGACAAGAACAACTTTATGCTAATGTTGCTAAATGCTCTTTTTGTGTTGATGAAGTTGTTCTCTTGGGTTTTGTTGTGAGTTCAAGGGGCATTGAGGTTGATGAATCCAAAATAGACGCTATTAAGAATTGGCCAACTCCTAAATCCATTGGTGATATTAGAAGTTTTCATGGATTGGCTAGTTTTTATAGGCGGTTTGTTAAGGGGTTTAGTACCATAGCCGCTCCTTTGACCGAGGTAATCCGAAAAGATAAACCTTTTTATTGGGGTGTGGAGCAAGCAAAGGCTTTTGAAACTCTAAGACAAATTCTTAGCTCCGCCCCGTTGTTGCAATTACCCGATTTTGACAAAATCTTTGAAATTAAATGTGATGCTAGAAAAGTAGGTATTGGTGCCGTTTTAGTGCAAGACCAAAAGCCCATAGCCTATTTTAGTGAAAAACTCAAGGGAGTGACCTTGAATTATACTACCTATGATCTTGAGTTGTGTGCCTTTATTCGTGCTTTGGCAAATTGGCAACACTACTTGTGGCCTAAAGAGTTTGTGATTCGGACCGACCATGAGTCCTTAAAGCATCTTAAGGCCCAAGGTAAGTTGAACAAAAGGCATGCCAAATGGGTTGAATTCCTTGAATCCTTCCCTTATGTAATCCAATACAAAAAGGGAAAGGATAACGTAGTAGCGGATGCCTTATCAAGGAAACATGTTTTGATCAATACTTTGTCTTCCAAATTGATGGGTTTTGAGAGCTTGAAGACATTGTATCCCGAGGACCCCGTCTTTGCACAAATATTTCTAGAATGCGAAGAATGGGAAAGGTGGTTTAGGGATAGATCTTCTACTCCCTATTCTAAGTTTGATGGTTTCTTGTTCAAGAACAAGCGACTATGTGTGCCCATGAGCTCTTGGAGGGAGTTATTTGTGAGCGAGGCACACAATGGGGGATTGATAGGACATTTGGGATTGACAAGACAATGGGGATTCTTGAGGAGCAATTTTATTGGCCCCACATGAAGCGGGATATGGCCCGAATTTGTGGCCAATGCCTTGAATGCCGAAAGGCAAAATCTAGGCTTCAACCCCAGGCTTGTACACTCCCCTCCCCATCCCTCAACAACTTTGGTTTGACATTTCCATGGACTTTGTGATGGGATTGCCTAGGACAAAAAGGAGGAAAGATGTCACGACCCAACCCCGTGGGCTGCGACTGGTGCCCGAGCTGGACACCCATACACACTCACTTACCAAATCGATACATCAAGGACTTATCCGTATTCAGCATACATTACATTATACAGATATTGGAATCAAATATCGTCTTAAGCGGTCATATATAGCAGAATATCATACGGAAGCCGGTAAGGCTGGCGGAAAACACGTCGCCCAAATATATACATCCATACATACACATATGGGCCGATTCAACCATCACAGCAAAAGGGACCGCTTAGGACACAAATTATACACATAACCAAACAATAATGACCCATGACCCACATATATTTCTACAGGCCTCTACAAATAACAACAACAGAAACATATGACGGGACAGGGCCCCACCGTACCCCAAATAGTCATGTATACATATATACAGAAACGTATGCAACAAAAGATCTGTACCAAAAGTATGGGCTCCGGATCAAAGGAGCACTCCAAAGTATCAGAATATGTATCCTACACTGGCGGGTCACCAGAACGAACGTCTGTACCTACGGGCATGAAACGCAGCCCCCGAAGAAAGGGGGTCAGTACGAAATAGGTACTGAGTATGTAAAGCATGAAATACACTATCAAAAATCATAACGGACGTACAAAGTATGGAAAAGGAGTATAAAAATCAATATACCAAGAAGCGTGTTTTAAAACACAAATGATGCATATATAAGAGTCATGCATAGGGCTCAGGAACGTGGTCGCCACTCCGACACTGGTGCCACAACACATCATACTCCAGAAGGATTCAAATCTCCGTACAATCCCCAACATATCGTAACATCATCGCACATCATAACATCATACACATCATATGCCATATCACATCATAACGCCGTATATAAGCGGTGCCCGACCCTATGTCAAGGGACTCGGGAACCGTAACACATCATACTGCCGAATATAACATATGCGCACTATGACAAACCCGGCCCGGGACCCGGCGAACGATATCATAGTAGTATGCACGAGCAGAGTAGTGAGAGACCATATGGACATAAATCAAGACTCGATGGATAAGTATACTTACCGACTCCTGAAGGCTCAGAAACAAGTTTCGGGTCAATCCGACTTAGTATGAGAAAGTTACGAGCAATTTAAGTACAAAACGTTCTATAAGCATTTCAGAAGCCATTTTTGGAAAATCAAGGCAAAAATCATATCAAGTACCGTTCGGATATCGTTACGGATTAAATCAAATAGAACTTTTAAAATCATATGTACGTATCAAAGTATGTCAAAGACTCTATGGAATAATCGATCGTGCTAGTAATTGGAAGTTCAAGAGTTTAGTCAAATCATTTATTTCTCGAATACCATTCGGAAGCATATTATCCAAACTTCAGACATTATAGACATGCATTACAATCATACGAAACAACTTATGGAGATCAAGAACGTTAGCCATCCTAGAGGCTCTAAGAATAAGAATCTTTCCGTAACCATACATATACACTATATACTTATTTTGTAAGGATCATGCCAAAGAAGAAAAGGTTAGGCTTTACATACCTCGTTCGCCTCCTAAGCTAATCCCAACTCAAGTCTCGGGCTCCCCAAGATCTACAATAACATCATTAATTACCAAACGTTAGCTACAAGTACTTAGAAATTCAATTCTAACTAGTACTTGTCTACAGAAATTTCGGTAGCATCTCCCATGTAAATATAACACCCTGAGATTTTAACTCGGCCAAATTTATCAACAACCATACCAACAATCATTTTGAAACATATTCTAACATTAGTAACCCGCACAACATTCAAAACGATCCAACCCAACTCTATTCCACCCGAAACTCTACAAATGCAACAAAAGCTACAACAACGCATTTTCTTCTTTCAAATTCATAAACTACAACAACAATTCACACTTTAGCAACATCATTCTCATAATTTCATAAAACCATATAAAAATCACATAATTTCCTACAACAACCTACAACCAATTTCCATACCAACTTGAACCATTAGTCTTTCATTGGCATCATAGAGTCCACAACAACACAACTAACATATTAAATAAAATTAATTCACCTCCCCTCCACTATTCAACAACACACGGCCACCATTCAACACACACACCCACACGGCCACACACAACACATATTATTTCCATGATTTTCATTCAATTCTACTTACTACAACATATATAAACCTTCCATAACATATAAAAGAATATGAATTCTTACCTTTTTCCTCAACTTTCCACTTGACTAGAATTTTTGGACTTGCAACCAAGAGTAATTTTCTTGCTTCAACAATTATACCACGTTAAAGAGGACCTTTGAATTAGTAGGAATACAAGGAGAATATATTTTTTTGGATCAAGATGGAAGGCTTCAAATTTTTTCTTTCTTTTTCTCTCTTGGCCGAATTGGCCTTGTTCTTGGCTCTCAAGGTTCTTTTCTCTTGAATGTTCTTGAATAAGTTGACAATAATAATATTCATCCCTTTTTATTTGACTTGGATTAAAATTCCCAAGTGGGCCTTGGCCCATGCCTTGGCCGGCCATACTTGGGCTTTGTTTTTTTTTTTTGTTTTTTCCAAGCCCAATTATTCCATGGCTAATTTTTGTAATTCATGAAACTATTTTCCAAATTTCTAATTTTGCCCTTAGCCTTCCTCAATATTTCCGCATCAATATTTTCATGAACAACTTATGTATTAAATAAGATCAAAAATATTGCTCTATCTCTTACTAGTCACAATTATCTCAAATTATCCGAAGGTGCAAAATACGGGATATAACATCCTCCCCCCCTTTTTAAACATTCGTCATCGAATGTTAAATTAGTCTTATAGGGCCTTGCAAGAATTTCGGGGGAGTTGTTTTTTATAGACAACAAATGTAATTTATTCACCAATCAATATAACCAATTAAGGAATTTAAATTACCTGTAGGCATAGGAAACAAGTGGGGATATTTCTTCTTCATCTCGTCTTCCGCTTCCCAGGTCATTTCCTCTCGGTTATTGTTCCGCCATAAGACCTTAACCGAAGGCACATCTTTGGTACGCAGTCTCCTCACCTGGCGGTCCAGGATGGCTACCGGCTGTTCTTCGTAGGATAGCTCCTCTGTTACCTGAATATCTTCAATGGGAAATATTATGGAAGGATCGCCATTACATTTGCGGAGCATTGATGCATGAAATACCGGATGTACTGCTTTCAAATCAGGTGGTAAGTCTAACTCGTAGGCGACCTTGCCTATCTTCCGAACAATCTGATAAGGCCCAATATATCTCGGACTGATTTTTCCCTTTCTGCCGAATCTCATTACACCCTTCATAGGTGACACTTTCAGAAATACCCAGTCACCAATCTGGAACTCCAAGTGTCGACGTCGATTGTTTGCATATGATTTCTGTCGACTCTGGGCTGCTAATAACCGTTCCCGAATGAGTTTCACCTTATCTACTGCTTGCTGGATCATATCTGGACCAATTAACTTAGTTTCACCCACATCGAACCAACCAATCGGAGATTTGCATTTTCTACCATATAGGGCTTCATACGGTGCCATCTGGATGCTGGAATGATAACTATTATTATAAGCGAATTCAATAAGCGGAAAATGATCATCCCAGCTGCCTCTGAAATCAATAACACAGGCCCATAGCATATCTTCCAGCGTCTGAATAGTACGCTCGGCCTGTCCGTCAGACTGAGGATGGAATGCGGTGCTAAGACTCACCTGAGTCCCCAATCCTTCCTGAAATGACCTCCAGAAATTAGCTGTAAACTGAGCACCTCTGTCGGATATAATATATATAGGAACTTCGTGAAGCCTTACTATCTCTTTAATATACAACCGGGCATAATCCTCAGCCGAATAGGTGGTCCTGACCGGAAGAAAATGGGCTGATTTTGTCAGCCTATCAACAATAACCCATATAGAATCATACCTTCGTGGAGTGCGCGGTAAACCTGTAATGAAATCCATATTAATTATTTCCCATTTCCAAGCTGGAATTTCCATTTCCTGTAACAATCCACCGGGCTGTTGATGCTCGATCTTAACCTGTTGGCAATTTGGACACTGAGCAACGAACTCTGCGATGTCCCTTTTCATACCATCCCACCAATATAAACATCTGAGATCATGGTACATTTTTGTGGATCCGGGATGAACAGAATACCGAGCATAATGTGCCTCTCCCATAATTTGTCGCCGCAGCCCTGCAACGTCAGGTACACATAACCTGCCTCCATTTAATAATACCCCGTCAGGTGAAATCTCGAACTGGGTCTTCTTCTTATCAAGGGCTGCATCTCTGTACTGTACCAGAATAGGATCCTCGTGTTGGCGTCATTTTACTTCTTCCATAATGGACGATTCAGCAACTTCTCGGACAGAAACCCCAATATTTCCAGAATCGGCCAAACAGACTCCAAGACTAGCTAGTTGATGAATTTCACGAAGTAATTCTTTCCTTTCTGGCTGCACTTCGGTCAAACTGCGCATAGACTTGCGGCTAAGTGCATCTGCTACAGCATTGGCTTTCCCAGGATGATATAAAATGTCAACGTCATAATCTTTCAACAACTCGAGCAATCTTCTTTGTCGCAAATTCAGCTCATTTTACTTAAAAATGTACTGAAGGCTTTTGTGATCCGTATAAATATCAACATGAACCCCATATAAGTTATGCCGCCATATCTTCAAACCATGAATTACCGCGGCTAGTTCCAGATCATGAGTTGGATAATTTCTCTCGTGTGGTCTGAGCTGACGGGAAGCATAGGCTATAACTCGACCATGCTGCATCAATACACAACCTATCCCAATACCGGAAGCGTCACAATAAATGACATACCCGTCTGACCCCTCGGGAAGAGTTAGAACCGGAGCTGTTATCAACTTTTCCTTCAGCAACTGGAAGCTGCGTTCACAAGCGTCGGTCCACTGGAATTTTGCTGGCTTCTGAGTTAGCTTCGTTAATAGTGCTGCAATAGAAGCAAAATTCTCCACAAATGTCCTGTAATATCCTGCTAGCCCCAGAAAGCTACGTACCTCAGTCGGCGTCGTAGGACTAGGCCAATTCTTTACAGCTTCGATCTTCTGTGTATCAACCCGAATACCATCAGCTCTGACAATATGCCCAAAAAATGCCACTAAAGTCAACCAGAATTCACATTTGGAGAACTTAGCATATAATTTCTGTTGCCGAAGTATCCCGAGTACTATCCTCAGATGATCTGAATGCTTTTCTTCTGATCGCGAATAAACCAGAATGTCATCAATAAATACGATCACGAACATGTCTAGAAACGGCCTGAATATCCGGTTCATCAAATCCATAAACACTGCTGGAGCATTAGTTAGCCCAAAAGACATTACCCTGAACTCATAATGCCCGCATTGGGTCCTAAAAGCAGTCTTTGGAATATCTGCCTCTCGTACCCGCACCTGATGATAGCCCGAGCGCAAATCTATCTTCGAAAAATATTTAGCACCCTGTAACTGGTCAAATAAATCATCAATCCGGGGGAGGGGATATTTATTCTTTATAGTCACCTTATTCAGCTGTCTGTAATCAATGCACATCCGCAGCGACCCATCTTTCTTCCTTACAAACAATACCGGCGCTCCCCAAGGTGACGTACTAGGTCTGATGAAGCCTTTTTCTAATAAATCTTTCAGCTGCTCCTTCAGTTCTGCAGGTGCCATTCTATAAGGAGGAATAGATAGAGGCTGAGTATCTGGCAACACATCTATCGTGAATTCTATCTCCCGTTCACGTGGAAGACCTGGAAGCTCGTTCGGAAATACATCTGGAAATTCATTGACAACCAGGACTGACTGAAGAGTAGGTGTTTCTGTTTTAGTATCATGCACGCGAACCAGATGATAAATATACCCCTTCTGAATCATCGTCCTGACCTTGAGGTATGAAATAAACTTACCCCTCGGCGATGCTGTATTTCCTTCCCATTCTATAACTGATTCCCCTGGAAATTGGAAGCGAACTACCTTTTTCTGGCAGTCCACATTAGCATAACAAGAGGCTAACCAATCCATGCCCATAATAACATCTAATTCTGTCATATCTAATTCTACCAAATCGACCTTAGTGCAACGGCCACATATAATTACAGAACAATCCTTATATACCTGCCTCGCTATAATAAAATCCCCGACCAGTGTAGCTACCTCGAACGGCTCTATAGTTTCAGGTGTTATCCCAATTTTAATAGCGACAAGGGGAGAAATATATGATAAAGTAGAACCTGGGTCTATCAATGCATATACAGCTCAAGAGAAAACCAATAATGTACCTGTGACTACATTTGCCGATGCCTCCTGATCCTGTCGGCTAGCCAAGGCATATATGCGGTTCGAAGGACCGCTAGAATCAGAAACTCCGCTACGGCCTCTGTCGCGGCCCACTGGTGCTGGCATACCCCACCCCATAGGGCGCATAGCTACAGAAGTGGAGGACGAACCAACAGCTGATCCCGTCGGCTGAGCTACACCACTAGGACCACCCGCCAACGGACAATCTCTCATAATATGGCCCTGGCGGCCACAAGAAAAACAGGCACCCGTAGCTCGATAACACTCTCCTGGGTGCGACGTCTCACAATAAGAGCATCGAGGCATAGGTGGCCTCTCCTGGCTGGAACCTCTGCTCACCTGCGAACCTGAGGCTCTGGAACTCTGGCCTGCTCCTGAGTGCCCTGCACCGTCGAATCGTCTGCCTGTAGACTATGGATGGGTACTCCGACCTGGCTGAGGAGGATATCTGCTATGCTGCTGCTGAGGCTGCCCGCCTCGAAACTCTCCAGAATATCCAGCTAATCTGGCCCTCTTGGGCTGCCTCCTATCACGATCTCTATCGGGCTGGCCCCCTCTATGCCGGTCCTCCATCCCTTGCGCATATGCCTGTAACCGGGAAATGTCCATACCAGTCTGCGATGCCATCGCCATACAACTATCCACTAAATAACGATCCAGCCCTATCACGTACCGATGCATCCTGTCAGCCATATCAGCCAAAATGGTGGATGCATATTCGGCCAGGGAGTCAAACTCTAGACTGTACTCCCGAACACTCCTGCCCCTCTGTCGCAGCTGCAAAAATCTGTCAACCCTAGCTCGCCGCATCTCGGGAGGCAGAAAATGGCCGAGAAAGGCGGCTGTAAACTCATCCCACACAGCTGGAGGAGCATCCTCGCCTCTGGACAGCTCCCAGGACTCAAACCAATTAATCGCTACATCCCACAGTCTATGTGAAGCCAGCTCGACAAACTCAGTCTCAGAAGCCCTGACTAGTCTCAATGTACGCTGCATCTATCGAATGAAATCCTGGGGATCCTCCTCGGGCTTAGACCCGTAGAACTCTTGGGGATTACAGGTCAAGAAATCACGAACCCTCAAACTGTTACGTCTATCCGCATCATCACCCCCTAGCCAGCGTCTGAGAGCCTGTCCTGCTACTAATCTCGTCAATAACTGCACAACATCTCTCATCGCCCTGTCCTCTGCCCCTAGCTGAGGAGCTGGAGGCTCGGGCGCTGAGGCCTCCAGAGCTAATGGTGGGACCGCCCCCTGATCCATGGTGGCAGCGGCTGCTGCTCCAGGCTCCTCTAATGGTGGGGGTGTAGCAGAACCCGCTGACTGGGGTGTAATATCGGGCATAGTCTGAACACGAGCTCGAGTGACTCTCTGTATCTGACTGGTCTCTCCTGTCACTGCCTTGCCCTTCTGGGCCGCCGTCTCCTTCTTCGGAGGCATCACTGTAAACATAACAATCGGTCAGAAAGAAATCATCCTAAAAGTACAGCTCTATCGCACGATCTAAGATCAAAAGAAAGGTAACACCCTAAATGTCTTGTAGCCTCCTGTTTATAGATGTGGTGCACAACAAACCGATAGACAAGACTCTACTAGACACGGCCTGTAGACATTCCGAGGACAAACTGCTCTGATACCACTTTTGTCAGGACCGAACCCCGTGGGCCGCGACTGATGCCCGAGCTGGACACCCATACACACTCACTTACCAAATCGATACATCAAGGACTTATCCGTATTCAGCATACATTACATTATACAGATATTTGAATCAAATATCGTCTTAAGCGGTCATATATAGCAGAATATCATACGGAAGCCGGCAAGGCTGGCGGATAACACGTCGCCTAAATATATACATCCATACACACACATATGGGCCGATTCGGCCATCACAGCAAAAGGGACCACTTAGGACACAAATTACAGACATAACCAAACAATAATGACCCATGACCCACATATATTTCTACAGGCCTCTACAAACAACAACAGAAACATATGACGGGACAGGGCCCCGTCGTACCCCAAATAGTCATGTATACATATATACAGAAATGTATGCAACAAAGATCTGCACCAAAAGTATGAGCTCCGGATCAAAGGAGCACTCCAAAGTAGCAGAATATATATCCTACACTGGCGGGTCACCAGAACGAACGTCTGTACCTACGGGCATGAAACGCAGCCCCCGAAGAAAGGGGGTCAGTACGAAATATGTACTGAGTATGTAAAGCATGAAATACACTATCCAAAATCATAACGGATATACAAAGTATGGAAAAGGAGTATAAAAATCAATATACCAGGAAGCTTGTTTTAAAACACAATGATGCATATATAAGATCATGCATAGGGCTCAGGAACGTGGTCGCCACTCGGACACTGGCGCCACAACACATCATACTCCAAAAGGTTTCAAATCTCCGTACAATCCCGAACATATCGTAACATCATCGCACATCATAACATCATACACATCATATGCCATATCACATCATAACGCCGTATATAAGTGGTGCCCGGCCCTATGGCAAGGGACTCGGGAACCGTAACACATCATACTGCCGAATATAACATAGTGCGCACTATGACAAAACCGGCCCGGGACCCGGCGAACGATATCATAGTAGTATGCACGAGCAGATTAGTGAGAGACCATATGCACATAAATCAAGACTCGATGGATAAGTATACTTACCGACTCCTGAAGGCTCATAAACAAGTTTCAGGTCAATCCAACTTAGTATGAGAAAGTTACGAGCGTTTGAAGTACAGAACGTTCTATAAGCGTTTCAGAAGCCATTTTTGGAAAATCAAGGCGAAAATCATATCAACTACCATTCGGATATCGTTACGGATTAAATCAAATAGAACTTTTAAAATCATATGTACGTATCAAAGTATGTCAAAGACTCGATGGAATAATCGATCGTGCTAGTAATTGGAAGTTCAAGACTTTAGTCAAATCATTTATTTCTCGAATACCATTCGGAAGCATATTAGCCAAACTTCAGACATTATAGACATGCATTACAATCATACGAAACAACTTATGGAGATCAAGAACGTTAGCCATCCTAGAGGCTCTAAGAATAAGAATATTTCCGAAACCATACATATACACTATATACTTATTTCGTAAGGATCATGCCAAAGAAGAAAAGGTTAGGCTTTACATACCTCGTTCGCCTCCTAAGCTAATCCCAACTCAAGTCTCGGGCTCCCCAAGATCTACAATAACGTCATTAATTACCAAACGTTAGCTAAAAGTACTTAGAAATTCAATTCTAACTAGTACTTGTCTACAGAAATTTCGGCAGCATCTCCCCTGTAAATACAACACCCCCGAGAATTTAACTCGTCCAAATTTATCAACAACCATACCAAAAATCATTTTGAAACATATTCTAACATTAGTAACCCGCACAACATTCAAAACGATCCAACCTAACTCTATTCCACCCGAAACTCTACAAATGCAACAAAAGCTACAACAATGCATTTTCTTCTTTCAAATTAATAAACTACAACAACAATTCACACTTTAGCAACATCATTCTCATAATTTCATAAAACCATATAAAAATCACATAATTTCCTACAACAACCTACAACCAATTTCCGTGCCAACTTGAACCATTAGTCTTTCATTGGCATCATAGAGTCCACAACAACACAAATAACATATTAAATAAAATTAATTCACCTCCCCTCAACTATTCAACAACCACACGGCCACCATTCAACACACACACCCACACGGCCACACACAACACACATTATTTCCATGATTTTCATTCAATTCTACTTACTACAACATATATAAACCTTCCATAACATATAAAAGAATATGAATTCTTACCTTTTTCCTCAAATTTCCTCTTGAATAGAATTTTTGGACTTGCCACCAAGAGTAATTTTCTTGCTTCAACAATTATACCACGTTAAAGAGGGCCTTTGAATTATTAGGAATACAAGGAGAATATATTTTTTTGGATCAAGATGGAAGCCTTCAAATTTTTTATTTGCTTTTCTCTCTTGGCCTAATTGGCCTTGTTCTTGGCTCTCAAGGTTCTTTTCTCTTGAATGTTCTTGAATAAGTTGACAATAATAGTAGTCATCCCTTTTTATTTGACTTGGATTAAAATTCCCAAGTGGGCCTTGGCCGGCCAAACTTGGGATTTGTTTCTGTTTTTTTTTGTTTTTTCCAAGCCCAATTATTCCATGGCTAATTTTTGTAATTCATGAAACTATTTTCCAAATTTCCAATTTTTCCCTTAGCCTTCCACAATATTTTCGCATCAATATTTTCATGAACAACTTATGTATAAGTAAGATCAAAAATATTGCCTTATCTCTTACTAGTCACAATTATCTCAAATTATCCGAAGGTGCAAAATACGGGATATAACAAAAGATAGCATCTTTGTTGTTGTTGATCGTTTTTCGAAAATGGCCCATTTCATTGCTTGCCATAAGGTTGATGATGCTCCCCATATTGCTTTCTTGTTTGTTGAAAATGTGGTTAAATTCCATGGCATTCCCAAGACAGTTGTGAGCGATAGGGATCCCAAGTTCCTTAGCCACTTTTGGAAAGAATTATGCGGTAGGATTGGAACGAAGTTGTTGTTTTCCACCTCTTGCCACCCACAAACTGATGGCCAAACTGAAGTTGTCAATAGGACTTTAGGCTCTATGCTTCGGGCCATGGTAAAAGGGAAGCTAGCCTCTTGGGAAGACCAATTGCTTTTAGTAGAATTTGCATATAATAGAGTTATTCATAGCACTATTGGCATGTCACCCTTTGAGTTGTTGTATGGTTTTAACCCCCTAACCCCCTTGGATCTAACGCCTTTGTCTCAAGATATGGTATTGAGTTTAGATGGTAACAAGAGAGCCGAAGCAATGAAGAAGATCCACGAAAAGGCAACGCTTCAAATTGAAAAGAAGAATCAAAAGGTAGTGAAACGGGCAAACCAAGGGAGAAAAAGGGTGGTCCTTGAACCGGGAGATTGGGTGTGGGTGCACTTCCGAAAAGAAAGATTCCCAAACAATAGGAAGACAAAGTTGATGCCGCTTGGGAATGGTCGCTTTGAAGTCCTTGAGAGGCTTAATGATAATGCCTACAAAATTGATCTCCCTCCGAAATATCAAGTTCATAACACCTTCAACATTTGTGACCTATCTCCCATGGCAATGGAAAGCGATGAGCCATCAAATTTGAGGACAAATTCTCTTCAAGATGGGGAGAATGATGCAAGCCCACTTGCCTCAAGGCCATTTACAAGGAGCCAAGCCCCGGGAACTACAACACTTGCAAAGCCTATTCATGAAACGGGAGGCTCTTGAGTACATTTTTGATGAACACCTTGGATCCCAAGTCCATTTGTTGATGAAGATTGCTTGGGGAGAAGAAGAGGAAATAGAAAGTTACCACAATGGCTAAAAGATGAAGAGTTGGCTATTCTTGCAAAGAAGATTTCAAGATTTTGAAGAAAGAAGAATAGCCAAACAAGGCCCTTGTCTCATTAAGGGTGTTTATGTCATTTTGCTATCTTTTATTTCTAGCATAGTATAAATAGTTCTCTTCTTCTTCATGGAAGACTTAGACTATTTTGATTATTGATATTTTGAGATTGTAAAACTCTTTTGAGTGTTGAGAGCTTGCTAAGCTTGAGATTGTGAACATTGTGAGAGGATTGGTTATTAGGGTGTCAAATTCCTATTGGTCATCCTAAGAGTTTGGTGCTCTTTAGTTCCTAAATTAGAGGTCAAGTTAATCTAACAACTTTGGTTGCTAATTTGGGTCTTTAGTTGTGTCAAATTATCTATCCTTTACTTTCTTGTCCTTCTTTCTTTAATTTTCGTTTTGATTATTGTATCAGAAGAACTCAGGGAAAGAAGTTTTAGATATGTTATAAACAAAGTCGAGAAGAAAAATGAGAAGTAAGGTAGAATTGAAGACTTCATAAATGACGTGGTAAATCTTGATGTCCCCATTAACTTTCGGGTCCGGAAAACCGTTAGTCATAAAAAATAAATGAGTGAAAAGACGGAAAAGAAGGAATCGGAATTGGATCTAACCCTTATAAGTATTCCGATTAGATATAAGACTGTAACTAGCAAGAAGATAGACAAGTCAGTCCATACGATGACGGAACCCCGGCCCTGAGAAGACCGTGAAGGGCGGCAGATAATTATCGAAGCCGATGGTTACTCGAAGGCTATGGGTGTATAAGGACCTCCTTAATAAGGGGGGAAGAACATACTAGACTTGAAAGGAACTATGACGTTTTAAGCTCTAGAAAAGGGGATTTATTAGCTCAGGGACAGAGTTCGACGCGTATTTTCACATCGGGCAGGTAACGGCAAGAAGTAGAAACGAATTTACAATAAGTGTACCATGAGGCAGACATAGGGAGAAAGTATGGAAGATAACTCAAGTGAGCACTTTACGCCAAGATGAACTACTATATTTTTATACCATGATTTGAATCCCTCGTATCGGGCAAAAATTGCGCCGTACCTAAGTATGCAGTGACATGCCCTAAAGGGTAATGAAAAGAGCAAGAAAAGTCTCCAAGATAAATTCACAAAGGGTGTTAGAGGATGACGAACCCAAAGGACACTTGGGATGACAATGAAAATTGTAATAAAAGGAACAACGATTGGTAGTTTGGAATTTTTTGAAGGAAAGAAAGAACACTGCTCCTATGAATGGAAATAAAAGAGTTCACCGGATATTAGAAAATAGTTCGTGGGCCACTAATTATACTGAACATAAGAGCATATGCTATGGAATTATATGAACCGTTAACGTGAAGCCATGCCCAACTACAATTGTAAGAAGGCCATACCGGAAATCCAACAAGGAATAACGACTGACGAAACGATTGCCGATACAAGAAAATCGAAGATAAGTATACTTGTGTTGCAAGAGAGTCATAATAGAAGAATTTTCGTAGTCCTATGCCTCTGGGATTGTATTAATAGATGTGAGGGAAGGAAGTAAAGAAAGAGTTGTAGCAGGAGCTCAAAGATGTTGCGAGTTACGAAATTAGTTGAACCCGGATTATAAGTTTGCCATAAGTGTAACTGGACTGCGAAGGACAATAAACGGCGAAGAAACTTTACGTACATACGTATTTCAGATAATGATATAACTGGCCTTAGAAAGGAACATAACCATTAAGTTCATTAGCGACAAAGTTATGCTGGGTAAACATTTGGAATGTAAAGGTAAAAGAGATGGCGACAAGGATGTAAGGATTAGAGAGCCTGATTAATGGACTACAAAAAAAATCGGTACAGTGTGTATCTAAGATCAACGGGTACAAAAAGGTTAGCCCGAGATGGCACCGAAGGAGTAAACGCAAAGAGGGCGCCTTAGAGAGAGAGAAAGGTAGCTGCCCACTAACAAGGAAACAAAGAGCGAGAAGAAGAAAAAAAGGGGAGTACTTACAGGATGATGAATAGTTATGGCACGACAAGTCAAGACTACCATAATAAAGAAAGAACAAGAGCGGGATGCTAGTTAATTTCCGATCATGTACATGAGGACAAAGAATTGAAAGAATATGACTGAAGGCAATAAAGGAGCTAAGAAAGAATGAGAGGAAACTGACCCAAGTTATAGTTTAAGAAAATGGTAATCGGACCTGAAAGGAAAAAAATAATTGTTCTAACGAATCAAAGATGGTATCGTGGGTTGGCAATACTGCAACATTCGAGGACGAATGTTTTTAAGGGGGGAAGAATGTTACACCCCGTATCTTAGAAGAGCACTTATCAAATTTGAAACATAAGTACGTTGAGTTAGGGTTAAGTAAAACCACTTTGGAATATAAAGAGCAAGCATTATTAAATATATTTAATGAGTGAAGGATGTATATAGGGTATACCGGAAGGTTTTATAAGGAAATGAGTGGAAGAAATGAAGTAGTATGACTTTGGAGAAAGGATGGGTAATGTTTTGTGTAAACATTTTGGTCCAACTTGGGGGAAGAATATCTCTGAGTTTATAAAGTTTTTTAATGTGAAACAAAAGCCTAAAATGAAGTTCGTCGAATATAGTTTCCAACGCAACAAACTGCTCGTCGATAGGACATTGGAGTAGAGAATTATGGACGTTACAAGTTCGGCTGACAGAGCAGAAACGCATGCTACAGTACTGCTACAGTACCGACCTGCTACAGTGCTGCTCTTATGACAACAACGATGAACATGTGTTTCTTTACAATTATAACGGTGATGTCAAAGATGAGCACATCTCTATGATGATTGTGATAATGATGATTTTATGTTTAAAAGTCTCAAGTTATGAGATCAATGATAATATGAGAATGTTGAGCTATTTCTTGATTTTGTTAATTTTATTCATTGATGATGACTCTATTTCTAAAAGCTCCAAAGTGTATGAATTGACGCTTTATGATATTTATGATCTTACTCTATATTTTCCCTTGATGTTTTTCTTCATTGATAGTCTCACCTTAATATCTCGTCCCTTCAAGGTGAGACACGCCGATCATGATTATTCCATAATACAATCGGAGGTTCCGACCTTACGTCACTCCGATGGAGTTATAGCTTTTGATTGGGCTCTTATACATGCTTATGTTGTGATGATTACACCGCGCCTATAAGGTCGGGCAGCACCACTATGCTGGGCGTAGTGGGTGGTTTATGGATGACGATAATAACACCATGTCTATATGGCACGGGCAGCACCACTAGTGGGCGGCGTGAGATGATTACCCCGGACGCGGGCTAATCACGTTATTTGATTCAGACAGTTTATGTATGTATGGGTGATATGTTTGAAGGTAAAAGTGAGCATGCATGATTCCGCCTTAAGAGGCAAGCAGTTACAGTCATACCTTTTTCTTATATTTTCCATATTTCCTTATTATGTTGTTGTTCGTGTTTTGTACATATTATCATGTTATCATTCATGCCTTACATACTCAGTACATTACTCGTACTGACGTCCCTTCTTATGGACGATGCGTTCATTCCCGCAGGATCAGGTAGCCAGTCGGACGATTCACAGTAGTAAGATCTCTCCTCAGCAGCAGTCAGTACGCTCCATTGATCCGGAGCTACACCCCTTTTGGTATGCTATTCGGTTACGTACATGTATGGGTACGGTAGGGCCTTTTCCTGTCATTTCTACAGTTTGTACTCCACAGAGGTCTGTAGACAGTGATATGTAGTCGTGTTGTTATGCAGCCCCGTGAGCACTTATTTTGTTGTACAGTATATAGGTGTGGTGGCCAAATTGGCTCACACTGTTATTCTCAGTGTTTATGTTTATATGTATGCGTTGGTCGTGAGTTCCCTGTACGGTTACAGATTGTGTATGGGCCCAGGGTAGTCAGTGAGAGGTAAATGCAGACATAGGAGTGTTTCACCAGCAATGGTCGGGCACTTGTTGCGGCCCATCAGTTTCGGTCGTGACATTATGGCCCCACACAACCTGGTAATTTCCTTTTTGGGGTAGAAAAATAACTTTTCACAACTTTGGGAAAATACTTGGATCAAATGCGACTTTTAGTCATCTTCTTCCCTATGAAGATTTGAAGGTTTCTCAGCAACACTATGAATACCCAAATTTCAACTACCTTCAAATCAACTAGTTTTCACTCCAATTTTCAGATCTAGTCTCCACTTCACTTGTAGAAAATAGCCCAATAGGTTTCAAGTTCCAATTTCACCCAAATCAACAAGACCCACTTCAAGTTCTTCAACTCAACAATGGTGAAAATCTCAAAACAACTTGGAATGACTGGACTTCGAATTTGAAACCCTAAAACTCTAAGGAACACAAATCTAACACTAGAATCAACAACAAACAAGGATTTGAAACAAATATATATATATATATATTCGAATTTTCGAATTTTGGGGATTTTTGTTTTTGTAGAATCAAATCCCAAGCTAGATTTGTTGAAACAAACCTAATTTAGGCTCTAATACCAATTGATACAATAACGGATACGCGGAAACGAGAAATTAAGAAGACAAACAAAAAGAAAAGAAAAGATAGATAATTTGACACAACTTAAGATTCGATTTAGGAACCAAAGTTATATAAAACTAAGACCTCTAAATTATCATCAAAAGAAACACCAAATTCTTAAGTTGACCTCAAGGGAATTGAATTCCCAAGAAACCAACCTCTCAACAATACAAGATTCAACAAGAGCCTACCAAAGGCCTCTCACAAGTTTCTCTCTACAGATAACCCTAAAACACTCAAAATATTCATTCATTCATCAAAGCTCCCTATTGAAATGTTTAGTCTACTATTTATACTAAGGAAATAATGAATACACTACATTATCACAATTATACCCTTAATGAAGTAAGGGCCTTGTTTGGATATCTTCCATGGAAGTGAAACTTGAAAAGGCTTGCATTTAAGTACTAGCCCCTTTTGCATGCATAGCCTCCTTTTCCAAATAGCCTTCCAAGCTATCTTCCATATCTTGAATGTGACGTTCTTGAAGCCTTCCATCCAAGCTATCTCCCATATCTTGAAGGCCATCCTATGTGGACCTCCCATGATCTTCAAAGACTCCATCTTCATGAAATTCGATGGAGTTGTTCTTGTATCAGCTTAGAAAGCACGAGAAGAATTATCCTACTCATGATCTGGAGTTAGCAGCAGTGATTCATGCCTTAAAGATATGGAGGCATTATTTATATGGTGTTCATATTGATATTTATACGGATCATAAGTGTCTCCAATATATCTTTAGGCAGAAAGAGCTGAATTTACGACCAAGACGGTGGTTAGAGTTACTAAAGGAATTCTATACCATCTAGGGAAAGAAAATGTTATTGCAGATGCTCTTAGCCATAAATCTATGGCTAGCTTAACAAATGTACAACCAGTAAGGAAGGAGATGGTTCGTGAGATTTACGAGCTAGCTAGCCTTGGAGTCTGTTTGGCTAATTCTTGAGATAGTGGAGTTTCTGTTCGATAAGTTGCTGAGTCCTCTATCATAGAAGAGGTAAAGAGACACCAGTACGAGGACCCTGTTCTGGCACAGTATAGAGAAACTGCTCTTCAAAAGGAGAAGACCCCATTTGAGGTTACACCTGACAGAGTGCTACGATATGGAGGCAGATTGTGTGTACATGAGGTTGCAGGGCTACAACGAAAGGTTATGAGACAGGCAAACTATGCCCGTTATTCTGTTCATCCAGCGTCAACGAAGATGTATCATGACCTCAGATGCTTATATTGGTGGGATGTCATGAAAAGGGACATAGCGAAGTTTGTTGCTGGGGGCCCGAATTGTTAACAGGTTAAGGTCGAGCATCAGAAGCCTGGTGGATTATTGCAGGAGATAGAGATTCCAACTTGGAAATGGGAAGTGATTAATATGGACTATATTACAAGCTTACCTCACACTCAGCGGATGTATGACTCTATATGGGTTATTGTGGATAGGCTGACAAAATTAGCCCATTTTCTTCCAGTCATGACTACTTATTCAGCTGAATACTATGAGAGGTTATATATAAGGGAGATAGTGAGACTTCATAAGTTTCCCACATCTATTATATCGGACAGAAGATCTCAATTTACACTTCTGGAGATCGTTCCAGAAGGGATTGGGGACACAGGTGAGTTTTAGCACGACATTTCACCCTCAGACTGATGGACAGGCTGAGCGAAGATATATTGCGAGCCTATATTATTGACTTCAGAGGTAGCTGGGATGATCATTTTCCACTTATTGAGTTTGCTTATAATAATAGCTACCATTCTAGTATTCAGATGGCACCGTACGAGGCTTTATATGGGAAGAAGTGCAGGTCACTTATCGGTTGGTTCAATGTTGGTGAGACTAAGTTGATAGGCCCAGACATGATTCATCAAGCTGTTGATAAGGTGAAGCTTATTCAAGAGAGACTATTGGCAGGCTAAAGTCGACAGAAGTCATATGCAGATAAACGACGACGAGACTTAGAGTATCAGATTAGTGATTAGGTATTCCTGAAGGTATCACCCATGAAGGGTGTGATGAGATTCGACAAGAAGGGGAAGCTCAGCCCGAGGTACATTGGGCCTTATCATATTGTTCGTAGGGTAGGAAAGGTTTCCTATGAGTTAGACCTACCATCTGATTTGGAAACGGTACATCCAGTCTTTCACATGCTTCGTAAATATATTGGTGACCCTTCTAGAGTATTTCCTGTAGATGATGTCCAGGTAACGAAGGAGTTGTCTTATGAGAAGAGCCCCATAGCTATACTTGATATCCAGGTTAGAAGGTTACTAATATGATCCTACTTAGCACAATTTCAAGACGTACATTCAAGGACGAGATATGAGATTTCAAGCTCTACAAGATACATGGAAGATGAAGAAGTCGTTTGAGGCCTTTGGAGTCTCCTACAAGCCACACAAGATGGCTTATGATGTGTGGAAGGTGGCTTGGGAGTTGATTGAAGAAGAAGCTACTAGAAAGGAGACCAAATGCGCAAAGTGGCCAAACGTGCAAACAGGGACATTTCTGTAAATTTGCTACACGTGCAAACCTGGATAAGATTGGGAGTTGGCTATTTGTGCAAGGAAGGTTATGCTTGCAAGAAGGCCATGCATGCAAGGTTGATTGGAGGGCCATCTATGCAAGAAGGGGCTTTTGATGAATTATGAATATTTGAGTGTGTTAGGGTTATCTCTAGAGACAGAAACTTTTGAGAGGCCTTTGGTAGGTTCTTGTTGATTCTTGTGTTGTTGAGAGGTTGGTTGCTTGGGAATCCGATTCCCTTGAGGTCAACTTAAGAATTTGGTGTTTCTTTTGATGATAATTTAGAGGTCTTAGTTTTATATAACTTTGGTTGCTAAATTGAATCTTAAGTTGCGTCAAATTATCTATCTCTTTTATTTCTTGCATTTTATTATTGTTTTCGTTTCCGTTCCTGTATCAATTGGTATCAGAGCTTAGCTTATGTTTGTTCCATCAAATCTAGTCTTGGGTTTTGATTCAACCAAAAAAAAAAATTGAATTTTTGTTGATTTTGTTGAATCTAGTGTTAGATTAGAGTTTCTTAGTGTTTCTAGAGTCCAAATCTTCCATTTCGAGCTAATTGGAGTTACTGTTTTGAAATCACCATTGTTGAGCTTTGAAGCTTTGAAAAACAAAATCAAAAAGCGAATCTTTACCACTTTTAACATACTTCATATACCCGTTATCATGGTCATGTGATGTAATACTAATTCATTGCCTCTTTTGGTAAACACAAAATATTATTTCCAATCACCGTCGTCCCACTTGTTGAGTCCTAAATTATTTTAGAACATCAATCTTTTATATACTGAGCTCTTGATCTGCATGACAAACATTCCATACGGTCCATTTGCCTTGTTCAATATTCCGAACCTCGACGAAATTTACTTTCTCCGATTCGTTTGACCTTTAGTTCTTATGACACTTCCCTATCACTTGTTAAACATAGCATATCTACTTATATCCTCAAAAATCATCCTATCTTTAACCTTATGTCGATTCACTTACGACAAATCCAACATACAAAAGTACGGGATATAACATCCTTCCCCCCTAAAGAACATTCGTCCTCGAATGTTAAACTAGTCTATAGAGTCTTATAAAAATTTCGGCAGTCTCCTCTATAGCTATACCTACCAACCTGCATTCAGTAACCCACAGATGCCCCACAGGGCCACAATATCATATAGTCTCATTTACCAATCAATATAGTCAAGTAAGGAATTAGATTACCTGCAGGCATATGGAACAAGTAAGGATACTTATTCTTCATTTCGTCTTCTGCTTACCAAGTCACCTCTTCCCTATTATTATTTCGCCACAATACTTTGAGGGAAGACACATCCTTAGTATGTAACCTTCTAACCTAGCGATCAAGTATAGCTATGGGGCTCTCCTCATAATACAACTCCTCTGTTACCTGGACATCATCTGCAGGGAATACTCTAGAAGGGTCACCAATACATTTACGAAGCATTGATACATGAAAGACTGGATGTACCGCTTCCAAATCTTATGGTAGGTCCAACTCATAAGCAATCTTGCCAACCCTACGAATAATCTGATAAGGCCCAATGTATCTCGGGCTAAGCTTCCCCTTCTTGCCGAATCTCATTACACCCTTCATGGGTGATACCTTCAGGAACACCCAATCACTAATCTGAAACTCCAAGTCTCGACGTCGATTATCTACATATGACTTCTGTCGACTCTGGGCTGCCAATAATCTCTCCTGAATAAGCTTTACCTTATCAACAGCTTGTTGAATCATGTCTGGGCCTATCAATTTAGTCTCACCAACATCGAACCAACCGATAGGTGACCTGCACTTCCTCCCATATAAGGCCTCGTACGGTGCCATCTAAATCCTAGAATGGTAGCTATTATTATAAGAAAACTCAATAAGTGGCAAATGATCATCCCAGCTACCTTTCAAGTCAATAATATAGGCTCGCAACATATCTTCTAGCGTCTGAATAGTACGCTCAGCCTGTCCATCAGTCTGAGGGTGAAATGCTGTGCTAAGACTAACCTGTGTCCCCAATCCCTTCTGGATTGATCTCCAGAAGTTAGCTGTAAATTGAGCTCCTATGTCTGATATAATAGATGTGGGAACCCCATGAAGTCTCACTATCTCCCAGATGTATAACCTCGCATAGTCTTAAGCTGAATAAGTAGTCCTAACTAGAAGAAAATGGGCTAATTTTGTCAGCGTATCTATAATAACCCATATAGAGCCATACTTCCGTTGAGTGCGAGGTAAGCCTGTAATGAAGTCCATATTAATCACTTCCCATTTCCAAGCTGGGATCTCTATCTCCTGCAATAATCCACCAGGCTTCTGATGCTCGACCTTAACCTGTTGACAATTCGGGCACTGAGCAACAAACTCCGCTATGTCTCTTTTCATGCCATCCCACCAATATAAGCATCTGAGGTCATGATACATCTTCGTTGACCCTGGATGAATAGAATAATGGGCATAGTGTGCCTCTCCCATAACCTGCCGTCGTAGCCCTGCAACATCAGGTACATACAATCTGCCTCCATACCGTAGCACTCCGTCAGGTGCAACCTCGAATAGGGTTTTCTCCTTTCGAAGAGCTGTATCTCTATACTGTGCCAGAACAAGGTCCTCGTACTAATGTCTCTTTACCTCTTCTATTATGGAGGACTCAGCAACTTCTCGAACAAAAACTCCACTATCTCCAAAATTAGCCAAACGGACTCCAAGGCTAGCTAGCTGGTATATCTGACGAACCATCACCTTTCTTTCTGGCTGCACATCCGTTAAACTACCCATAGATTTACGGCTAAGAGCATCTGCCACAACATTTGCTTTCCCTGGATGGTGTAGAATATCAACATCATAATCCTTTAGTAAATCTAGCCACCGTCTCTGTCGTAAATTCAGCTCTTTCTGCTTAAAGATATATTGGAGACTCTTATGATGCGTATAAATATCAACATGAACACAATATAAATAATTCCTCCATATCTTCAAAGCATGGATCACTACTGCTAACTCCAGATTATGAGTAGGATAATTCTTCTCCTACTTTCTGAGCTGTCGGGAGGCATAAGCTATAACCCTTCCATGCTGCATCAACACACAACCTAGTCCAACACCTGAAGCATCACAATAAATAACATAACCATCTGTTCCCTCAGGAAGAGTTAGAACTGGAGCCGTAGTCAATTTGTCTTTCAACAACTGGAAGCTTTGCTCACAAGCACCAGTCAACTGGAACTTAGCTGCCCTCTGAGTTGTCCTTGTTAAAGGCACTGAAATCGAGGAAAACTTTTTTACGAATGTTCTGTAATATCCAGCTAGCCCCAGAAAACTGCGTACCTCAGTAGGTGTCGTAGGTCTGGGCCAAGTCTTTACCGCCTCCATCTTCTGCGTATCTACCCGAATACCATCAACTCCAATAATATGCCCCAAGAATGCTACTGAAGTCAACCAGAATTCGCACTTAGAAAATTTAGCATACAACTTCTGGTGCTGGAGTACCCAAAGTACCGTCCTCAAATGGTCTGCATGCTCCTCTTCTGAAAGTGAATAAACCAGAATATCGTTAATAAATACAATAACGAATGTATCTAGGAATGGTTTGAATACCTGGTTCATCAAATCCATAAAAACCGCTGGAGCATTGGTCAGTCCAAAAGACATCACTCAAACTCATAATGCCCATATCGGGTCCTGAATGCCGTCTTCGGAACATCTGTCTCTCTTACCCGCACCTGATGATAACCTGACCACAAGTCTATCTTCAAAAAACACTTAGCACCCTGCAACTGGTCAAATAGATCGTCAATCCTAGGGAGGGGATACCTGTTCTTTATTGTTACTTTATTCAGCTGCCTATAATCAATACACATCCGCAGCGACCCATCCTTGTTTCTCACAAATAGTACCGGTGCTCCCCAAGGTGATGTACTAGGCCTGATGAAGCCTTTTTCTAACAAGTCTCTCAGTTGCTCCTTTAATTCCTTCAGCTCTGCAGGTGCCATTCTATAAGGATGAATAGATATAGTTTGGGTATCCGGCAGTGCATCTATAGTGAACTCTATCTCCCGTTCTGGAGGAAGACCTGGAAGGTCATCTGGGAATACATCTGGGAATTCATTAACTACCGGGACTGACCGAAGAGCCGGTACCTCTGCTTTCATATCATGCACTCGAACCAAATGATAAATATAACCTTTTCTAACCACCTTCCTTGCCTTGAGGAATGAAATAAACTTTCCCCTCAGCGATGCTGTATTCCCTCTCCACTCTATAATTGGCTCCCCTGGAAACTGAAATCGAACTATCTTTTCTCTACAATCGACATTAGCATAACAAGAAGCCAACAAATCTATTCCCATAATAACATCATGTTATACCCCGTACCTCGGAGAAGCACTGGTTAAATTTGAATGTAAGTATGTCGAGTTACGACTAGGTAAAACAACTTTGGAGTATGAGGAATGAGGCAGTATTAAGTATATTGTTTAAGTAAAGGGTGATTATGATCTTGTAAGTCATAATCGGGAAAGACTATTTTGGAACACAAGAACATAGACATTATCATGTATAATAAATGATAAATATCATGTATGGAGAGTTTCGGAAGGTTTCGAGGTCAAGCAAATTGAAGAAAATAGGTTCGACGAAAATTTGAGAAATGTTGGACAGATTTTTAGTCAACTTTGGAGGGTATATCTCCATGTATATTTGGAGTTTTAAGGAGTTTCAAAAGCCTAAAATGAAGTTCGTCTATTCTATTTTCTAATGCAACAAACCTCTTGTCGATAGGGCATTGGAGTAGAGAATTATAGACGTTACAAACTGAGCTGTCGACAGTACTGTAGCTACAGTGACGCCGCCTCAGCCCTTATAAAAAGGGGAAAACCCCCATTTTCATCATCCAAAAATGTCCCAAAAATTCCAGAAACTTCAGCAGCAAAAGGGGTCCTAAATCCCACTCAAAAATGAGAATATTGAGTGAAAATTCAAGCTACGAAATACCAATCGAAGTCCGGGCAACGCGTAGACGCGATTATAATTTCGTTTGGTGTTGGATTTGTCTTGGGAACAAGTAAATGTTGAAGATTTTGCTACCTTCATAAAAAATAAGGTATGAATTGTTGAATCTCTTTCTCTATCAATATGAATTAAGGAATAATTTCAAGAATGGAGGTTATGGCGTGTTGTGTTGATGTTGTTGATTTATAGATTGAGGGTTGAAGAGAAATTTGGATGAAAATACATATATTTATATTGTAGGATGTTGAGGATGTTGTTATTCATGTTGTTAGTATTAATTTTGGCTTCTTTACGGAAATAAAGTATTCAAATAGTCGTATCACAAGTTGGTTAGTTGAGGAATTTAGAAGACATCGTGTGGGATGTTTTAGGAAGTATATTGGTATAAATAATGGTATTGATGATGTTGGTATTGTTGTTGTTGATTGGTTGTTGATATTATTATTTCGGGCTAGGCATATAAACAGGGGAGATGCTGTCCGAATTTCGACAGAATCTAAAAGGATTTTAATTAAAGTTTTGAGACGAGCGTATGATGATGATTCTAATAATAGTATGAATGGTTGTATATGTAGATTACGAGGCTACGAATAATCTTCAGTGAATTGCAAGACAGGAAGTAAGTAGGAAGTCGAGAAATTATCTTCCAGGTATGTTAAGTCTAGTCCCCTTCTTTCTAAAGGCATGATCCTTTCGTTATAAATCTTTGTATCGTACTCATAATATCATTGGTTCCGAAAATGCTAGAAGTCCACGAATTTCGTGATCCTTATAATCTATTGTGCTTCTAAAGGTATGATTCCGATACTACGGCTTCATAAAGGTTTCCATATCTTCCTCATTTTCAAAAGTTAAATGTTTACGACTCCAAGGTATAATTCCTTTCCTAATAATTCATAACTGTTTTCCCAAAATGTCGTATTTTCCAAACCAGATATTTATGATTTTGTGAGCTCTTATGATAACAACGATGAGCATGTTTTTACGATGATAATGATGATGTCAAAGATGAGGATATTTTCTATGATGATTATGATGATGATGATTTTATGACTAAAAGTCTGAAGTTATGAGATCGATGCTTTTATGAGATGATTTGATTCATAGAGATTTCCATGTCATGAGCTTTACATTATTATGATGACTATGATGAGAACGATTTTATGTTCAAAGGTTCCAAGTTTATGATTTAAATGACGATATGACAATATTGAGCTATCTTTTGACCTTTCTTAATTTTATTCATTGTTATTGGTCTCACCTTATAAAAAATTTTCCTTCAAGGTGAGAAAAAGCGACGATTATTATTCCATAATATAATCGGAGCTTACCGACCTTACGTCACTCCGATGTACTCATAGCTTTTACTTGGCTCTCATGAATGCTTTATATATATATGTATGTATTTTCTCACACCGCGCCGCGCTATAGTCGGCCGGGCGCACGTAGATGTGCACACCACTGCAGTGGGCATGTTATGATATTGCCTCGGACGTGGGAGGCCTGGACGCAGGCTAATGATGATAACACCGAGCCTTACTGTCCGGGCATGATACTATATATGACACCGCGCCTTAATGGCCGGGCATGTTACTATGTATATGTATAGAAATGTTTTTTTTTTAAAAAGCTAAGCATGCATGACATCCTCCTACAAGGCATTCAGATGTACAAGTTGTCTTTCTTATTCTTTGTTACTTTTCATATCTATATTATGTTTCTATTCATGCCTTACATACTCAGTACATTATTCGTTCTGACGTCCCTTCTTGTGGACGCTGCGTTTCATGCCACGCAGGTGTATACCGATGAGTAGAGGTCATGGCTAGAAGATGTTCCAGCTGGATTGGCGAGCTCCATTTCTTTCCGGAGTGTTGCCGAGTCGGAGTATCTATGTTATGGTATAATGATTTATGTTAGAGACTTTGTAGACATAGTCACGTATATAGCATGTCAGTCTTGTAAGCGGCTATTTAAGCCGATGTATCATTATTTATTCTTTACAGATTTTACTTGATCTGAGGAGGACGAGAAGAATATTTTTGAAAAGCTTCCATTATGCATCTCATTTCATGACTTAAGAGTCCAGTGTGATTAGGAGTATAACGAGATCCAGCGGGTTCACTCGGCTCTAAGTAAGGGTCGGGTGCCCATCATGCCCTATCAGGATTGGGGTGTAACACATCAAACTCAGTCATGTCTAACTCTATCAGATCTGCTATGGTATGACGACTATATATAACCACCGAACAATTTTTTATATACTTACCTATCTATGACGAAATCTCCTATCGGTGTAGCTACCTCAAATGGTTCTATCAACGCAGGTTCTATTCCGATTCTACTAGCAACAAAGGGAGATATATATGATAAGGTGGAACCTGGATCTATCAATGCATATACGTCTCAGGAGAAAATCGATAATATACCTGAAATCACATTCGGTGACGCCTCCTGATCCTACCTACTAGCCAAAGCATATATGCGATTCGAAGGACCGCTAGAACTGGAAGCTCCGCCACGACCTCTACCACGGCCTGCTGACATCTGAATACCCTTCCCCATAGGGCGCATACCTACAGAAGAAGATGAACCAGCAACCGATCCTGTAGGCTGAGCCATACCACCTGTACCACCTCCATAAGGACACTATCTCATCATATGGCCTTGACGGCCGCAAGAAAAACAAGCAGCTGTAGTAAGACGGCATTCCCCAAAATGGGGCCCACCACACCAAGAACACCGAGGCAAAGGTGGCCTCGACTAACTCGAACCCCTGTTCATCTGTGAACCTGAAGCCTTGGAGCTCTGACCAGCTCCTGAATACCCTGTGCGATCAAATCTTCTACCTGTGAACTATGGGGGTGTACTCTGTGCTGGCTGGGAAGAATATCTAACATGTTGTTGAGGCTGCCCGCCTCCAAACTCACCAGGATAACCAGCCGATCTAGCCCTCTTATACTGGCCTCTGTCGTGATCTCTATCTGGCTGACTTCCTCTATGTCGATCCTCTACCCCCTGTGCATATGTCTGCACCAGATCAATATCCATACCTAGCTGAAGAGCCACTGCCACACAACCATCAATCAAATAACGATCCAGTCCAACCATATAACGATGCACTCCATCTGCCATACCAGATACAATAGTAGGCGCATATCTAGCCAACGAATCAAACTCAATACTATTGTCACACCCTAATCCAGCTAGGGTGTGATGGGCACCCGACCCCATATTCGGAGCCGAGCGAACCCGCTGACTCTTATTACACACATACTCGCTTGGACTCCTAACTCAGATAAAACGAAATACATAATAAGAGCTTACAGAAACATTCTTTTTATCGTTGTCAAATCAAACAAATTTTGTAATCATATGGAAGTTGTAACATAATGTATAAAGACACATCGGCTGGTGAAGCCGCTTACAAGACTGACATTCTATACCTACGACTCTGTCTGCAAAGTCTCTAACATCGACAAAGATACCATAGCATGAATACTCTGACTCGACAACGCTCCAGGAGCAAATGGAGCTTACCAATTCCGCTGGAACATCTTCTATAATGGCTTCTACTCATCTGGGTATACCTGCGCGACATGAAACGCAGCCCCCGAAGAAAGGGGGTCAGTACGGAATATGTACTGAGTATGTAAGGCATGGAATATAGAAAACAAAACCATAATCGAAAAAAGCAGTACAAAAGGTAAGTACATTATTCAGAATACCAAAAAGCTTATTTTCCAAACACAAATCATGTATGCCGAAGTCATATGTTAGAAGAAGTACAGAAGGTAAGTAGCTTATATAGAATATCAAATTGCTTACTTTTGAAACACAAATGATGCATATCAAAATCATCATAGGGCACAGAAACATGGTCGCCACTCCTGTCTTTGGCGCCATAACACATCATAACATATACACGGTAACCGGCCCTCTAGCAAGGGACCCGGGAAACCGGACACATCATACTCCATAACACATACACGGAACCTGGGAACCGAACACATATACACGGTACCCGCGAACCAGACACATCATACTCCGGAATTTATATATATGGAACCCGACCCTCAAGCAAGGGACTCGGTGAACCATACGCACGATACATACCGGCCCGGGATTCGGTGGAAGAGGCAATGACACATGCACGAGCAGAGTAGTGAGAAACTATATGCAATTTAAAACAAATTTTAAGACTCGAGGATTAAGTACATAGATCGACACTTGAGGTTCATAAACACGTTTCAAGTCAATCCGAGTTAGAATACAAAAGTTAGGGACATTTTACTACAGAAACCTTTTTGAATGTTTCAGAAGCTATTTTTGAAATTAGAAGCAATAGTCGTACCAAGTACCTTTTGAATATCACGATGGACCTAATATTTCTCTCACCTTAGCACGCTTAACCTTGAAACTTCGATGAAATCCGGAGCATTAATGCTGATATAATCGCATCCACCTCACCGCATGACCTTCACTACATGATCTGGAGCAAGTTGAAGTCTTAACAGATTCCGAGACATTCTCGTAACACATCTCTCTCCTTTAACAATTACTATTTTAGCCTTTTCAATCCCCAATATTCACCTTTCACCTGTGTGTATGGCTACCTTTCATCCTGGATTTCCAGATTCCTGATGGTAGGGAACACACCTTCGTCGCCATTACTTATAAATACTCGGGTATCAGCCTGTTTGGATTTCCTTATATAATAATCTACAATAGAACTCATTTGTCGACTTTCCCTGAATTCCCCAACAGACCTTGCTCCTACTAAACCTCTAATGTAACCCATTTTAATCCTTCGGACTGCTAATCGTCTTTCTCGCAATTATTTTCCATGCCATGCCAAGTCCATAACCCCTCTAAACAACGCATCCCACCTATTGCCTATTTACGATATTTCCTTCCCACGCTTCCTCCTGTTACGCGTACTAACTAAATGACCTAATATTGAAAAATTCTGAAAGAGTCTCCTTTACAATTCTTACTATCCAAACCTGCATGCAGCAATTACCAGCAATGCCTCACAGAGCATATATATATACGACATATGCTAGCCACCCAAGGCTCCCAATTTCAAGTAAAAGAACAAAAATATCAAAACTTACCCCTGTGACTTTCCATATCAGCACTCACCTTCTCCCGTCGATACTGTGCTTCTGCTGAGATCAAAGGTTAGTGCAAAGAATCTCATTTCCTATGACTTGGCTCTATCGCACGATCTAAGATACAAAGAATGTCAATGGTTCCTAAATGCCCTGCAGCCTCCTGTTTATAAGTGTGGCCGGCTTCACACCCATAAACAGGAATCTACTGGACACGACTTTGCAGACAACCCCTAGGACAACCTGCTCTAATACCACTTTGTCACACCCTAATCCAGCTAGGGTGTAATGGGCACCCGACCTCATATTCGGAGCTGAGCGAACCCGCTGACTCTTATTACACACATACTCACTTGGACTCCTAACTCAGATAAAACGAAATACATAATAAGAGCTTACAGAAACATTCTTTTTATCGTTCTCAAATCAAACAAAGTCTGTAATCATATGGAAGCTGTAACATAATATATAAAGACACATCGGCTGGTGAAGCCGCTTACAAGACTGACATTCTATACCCATGACTCTGTCTGCAAAGTCTCTAACATCGACCAAGATACCATAGCATGAACACTCTGACTCGGCAACGCTCCAGGAGCAAATGGAGCTTGCCAATTCCGCTGGAACATCTTCTATAATGGCTTCTACTCATCTGGGTGTACCTGCGTGGCATGAAACGTAGCCCCCGAAGAAAGGGGGTCAGTACGGAATATGTACTGAGTATGTAAGGCATGGAATACAGAAAACAAAACCATAATCGAAACAAGCAGTACAAAAGGTAAGTACATTATTTAGAATGCCAAAAATCTTATTTTCCAAACACAAATCATGTATGCCGAAGTCATATGTCAGAAGAAGTACAGAAGGTAAGTAGCTTATCAAGAATATCAAAATGTTTACTTTTGAAACACAAATGATGCATATCAAAATCATGCATAGGGCACAAGAACATGGTCGCCACTCCTGTCTTTGGCGCCATAACACATCATACTCCAGAAGATTTCATATCTCCGTAACATCTCTGTAACACATAACACATCATAACATATACACGGTACCCGGCCCTCTAGCAAGGGACTCGGGAAACCGGAAACATCATACTCCATAACATATACACGGTACCTGGGAAACGGACAAAAATACATGGTACCCGGGAACCGGACATATCATACTCCAAAATTTATATATATGGAACCCGACCCTCAAGCAAGGGACTCGGTGAACCATACACACGATACATACCGGCCCGGGACTCGGTGAAAGAGGCAATGACATATGCACGAGCAGAGTAGTGAGAAACTATATGCAATTTAAAACAAATTTTAAGACTCGAGGATTAAGTACATAGATCGACACTTGAGGTTCATAAACACGTTTCAAGTCAATCCGAGTTAGTATACGAAAGTTAGGGACATTTTACTACAGAAACCTCTTTGAACGTTTCAGAAGCTATTTTTGAAATTCAAAGCAATAGTCGTACCAAGTACCTTTTGAATATCACTATGGACCAAATCAAAATAAAACTTTTGGAACCATACACGCGTATCAAGACATAGCAAAATAATTTTCGGAAGTCAAGAACGTTAGCCATCCTAGTGGCTCTAAGAATAGGAGTTTCTTTGAAATCATACATATACTTTGTCTGTTTGTTTCACAAGGATCATGCCAAAAGAAGGAAAGGGTAAGCCTTACATACCTGTTCCACGTCCTAATAGCTATGCTTAATTGTCCAAGCTCGCTATCGCTAGTCTACATTCAAGAAGATTTACACAATCATTAGATTTGTCGTCATATACTTGTCTTAATCCTTCAAATGAATTCATTTACAATCTGCCGAAATTTCGGCAGCATTTTCCCTGTAAATAAAACCATCCCCGAGAATCTAACTCGGCCAAATTATAAATCAACAATCCGAGAATACAACTCGGCCAATTTATCAACAACAATCCGAAATCTTCCAAATTCAATAAGAACAATAACAACACATTTCCTTTCTTCCAAATTCATGAATTACACCAACAATTCGGAGCCGAGCGAACCCGCTGACTCTTATTACACACATACTCGCTTGGACTCCTAACTCAGATAAAACGAAATACATAATAAGAGCTTACAGAAACATTCTTTTTATCGTTGTCAAATCAAACAAATTTTGTAATCATATGGAAGTTGTAACATAATATATAAAGACACATCGGCTGGTGAAGCCGCTTACAAGACTGACATTCTATACCTACGACTCTGTCTGCAAAGTCTCTAACATCGACAAAGATACCATAGCATGAATACTCTGACTCGGCAACGCTGCAGGAGCAAATGGAGCTTACCAATTCCGCTGGAACATCTTCTATAATGGCTTCTACTCATCTGGGTATACCTACGCGACATGAAACGTAGCCCCCGAAGAAAGGGGGTCAGTACGGAATATGTACTGAGTATGTAAGGCATGGAATACAGAAAACAGAACAATAATCGAAACAAGCAGTACAAAAGGTAAGTACATTATTTAGAATACCAAAAATCTTATTTTCCAAACACAAATCATGTATGCCGAAGTCATATGTCAGAAGAAGTACAGAAGGTAAGTAGCTTATCAAGAATATCAAAATGCTTACTTTTGAAACACAAATGATGCATATCAAAATCATGCATAGGGCACAAGAACATGGTCGCCACTCCTGTCTTTGGCGCCATAACACATCATACTCCAGAAGATTTCATATCTCCGTAACATCTCTGTAACACATAACACATCATAACATATACACGGTACCCGGCCCTCTAGCAAGGGACTCGGGAAACCGGACACATCATACTCCATAACATATACACGGTACCTGGGAAACGGACACATATACATGGTACCCGGGAACCGGACATATCATACTCCGAAATTTATATATATGGAACCCGACCCTCAAGCAAGGGACTCGGTGAACCATACACACGATACATACCGGCCCAGGACTCGGTGAAAGAGGCAATGACATATGCACGAGCAGAGTAGTGAGAAACTATATGCAATTTAAAACAAATTTTAAGACTCGAGGATTAAGTACATAGATTGACACTTGAGGTTCATAAACACGTTTCAAGTCAATCCGAGTTAGTATACGAAAGTTAGGGACATTTTACTACAGAAACCTCTTTGAACGTTTCAGAAGCTATTTTTGAAATTCAAAGCAATAGTCGTACCAAGTACCTTTTGAATATCACTATGGACCAAATCAAAATAAAACTTTTGGAACCATACACGCGTATCAAGACATAGCAAAATAATTTTCGGAAGTCAAGAACGTTAGCCATCCTAGTGGCTCTAAGAATAGGAGTTTCTTTGAAATCATACATATACTTTGTCTGTTTGTTTCACAAGGATCATGCCAAAAGAAGGAAAGGGTAAGCCTTACATACCTGTTCCATGTCCTAATAGCTATGCTTAATTGTCCAAGCTCGCTATCGCTAGTCTACATTCAAGAAGATTTACACAATCATTAGATTTGTCGTCATATACTTGTCTTAATCCTTCAAATGAATTCATTTACAATCTGCCGAAATTTCGGCAGCATTTTCCCTGTAAATAAAACCATCCCCGAGAATCTAACTCGGCCAAATTATAAATCAACAATCCGAGAATGCAACTCGGCCAATTTATCAACAACAATCCGAAATCTTCCAAATTCAATAAGAACAATAACAACACATTTCCTTTCTTCCAAATTCATGAATTACACCAACAATTCGGAGCCGAGCGAACCCGCTGACTCTTATTACACACATACTCGCTTGGACACCTAACTCAGATAAAACGAAATACATAATAAGAGCTTACAGAAACATTCTTTTTATCGTTGTCAAATCAAACAAATTTTGTAATCATATGGAAGTTGTAACATAATATATAAAGACACATCGGCTGGTGAAGCCGCTTACAAGACTGACATTCTATACCCATGACTCTGTCTGCAAAGTCTCTAACATCGACCAAGATACCATAGCATGAACACTCTGACTCGGCAACGCTCCAGGAGCAAATGGAGCTTGCCAATTCCGCTGGAACATCTTCTATAATGGCTTCTACTCATCTGGGTGTACCTGCGCGGCATTAAACGTAGCCCCCGAAGAAAGGGGGTCAGTACGGAATATGTACTGAGTATGTAAGGCATGGAATACAGAAAACAGAACAATAATCGAAACAAGCAGTACAAAAGGTAAGTACATTATTTAGAATACCAAAAATCTTATTTTCCAAACACAAATCATGTATGCCGAAGTCATATGTCAGAAGAAGTACAGAAGGTAAGTAGCTTATCAAGAATATCAAAATGCTTACTTTTGAAACACAAATGATGCATATCAAAATCATGCATAGGGCACAAGAACATGGTCGCCACTCCAGTCTTTGGCGCCATAACACATCATACTCCAGAAGATTTCATATCTCCGTAACATCTCTGTAACACATAACACATCATAACATATACACGGTACCCGGCCCTCTAGCAAGGGACTCGGGAAACCGGACACATCATACTCCATAACATATACACGGTACCTGGGAAACGGACACATATACATGGTACCCGGGAACCGGACATATCATACTCCGAAATTTATATATATGGAACCCGACCCTCAAGCAAGGGACTCGGTGAACCATACACACGATACATACCGGCCCGGGACTCGGTGAAAGCGGCAATGACATATGCACGAGCAGAGTAGTGAGAAACTATATGCAATTTAAAACAAATTTTAAGACTCGAGGATTAAGTACATAGATCGACACTTGAGGTTCATAAACACGTTTCAAGTCAATCCGAGTTAATATACGAAAGTTAGGGACATTTTACTACAGAAACCTCTTTGAACGTTTCAGAAGCTATTTTTGAAATTCAAAGCAATAGTCGTACCAAGTACCTTTTGAATATCACTATGGACCAAATCAAAATAAAACTTTTGGAACCATACACGCGTATCAAGACATAGCAAAATAATTTTCGGAAGTCAAGAACGTTAGCCATCCTAGTGGCTCTAAGAATAGGAGTTTCTTTGAAATCATACATATACTTTGTTTGTTTGTTTCACAAGGATCATGCCAAAAGAAGGAAAGGGTAAGCCTTACATACCTGTTCCACGTCCTAATAGCTATGCTTAATTGTCCAAGCTCGCTATCGCTAGTCTACATTCAAGAAGATTTACACAATCATTAGATTTGTCGTCATATACTTGTCTTAATCCTTCAAATGAATTCATTTACAATCTGCCGAAATTTCGGCAGCATTTTCCCTGTAAATAAAACCATCCCCGAGAATCTAACTCGGCCAAATTATAAATCAACAATCCGAGAATGCAACTCGGCCAATTTATCAACAACAATCCGAAATCTTCCAAATTCAATAAGAACAATAACAACACATTTCCTTTCTTCCAAATTCATGAATTACACCAACAATTCGGAGCCTAGCGAACCCGCTGACTCTTATTACACACATACTCGCTTGGACTCCTAACTCAGATAAAACGAAATACATAATAAGAGCTTACAGAAACATTCTTTTTATCGTTGTCAAATCAAACAAATTTTGTAATCATATGGAAGTTGTAACATAATATATAAAGACACATCGGCTGGTGAAGCCGCTTACAAGACTGACATTCTATACCTACGACTCTGTCTGCAAAGTCTCTAACATCGACAAAGATACCATAGCATGAATACTCTGACTCGGCAACGCTCCAGGAGCAAATGGAGCTTACCAATTCCGCTGGAACATCTTCTATAATGGCTTCTACTCATCTGGGTATACCTACGCGACATGAAACGCAGCCCCCGAAGAAAGGGGGTCAGTACGGAATATGTACTGAGTATGTAAGGCATGGAATATAGAAAACAAAACCATAATCGAAACAAGCAGTACAAAAGGTAAGTACATTATTCAGAATACCAAAAAGCTTATTTTCCAAACACAAATCATGTATGTCGAAGTCATATGTTAGAAGAAGTACAGAAGGTAAGTAGCTTATATAGAATATCAAAATGCTTACTTTTGAAACACAAATGATGCATATCAAAATCATACATAGGGCACAGAAACATGGTCGCCACTCCTGTCTTTGGCGCCATAACACATCATAACATATACACGGTAACCGGCCCTCTAGCAAGGGACCCGGGAAACCGGACACATCATACTCCATAACATATACACGGAACCTGGGAACCGAACACATATACACGGTACCCGCGAACCAGACACATCATACTCCGGAATTTATATATATGGAACCCGACCCTCAAGCAAGGGACTCGGTGAACCATACGCACGACACATACCGGCCCGGGACTCGGTGGAAGAGGCAATGACACATGCACGAGCAGAGTAGTGAGAAACTATATGCAATTTAAAACAAATTTTAAGACTCGAGGATTAAGTACATAGATCGACACTTGAGGTTCATAAACACGTTTCAAGTCAATCCGAGTTAGAATACGAAAGTTAGGGACATTTTACTACAGAAACCTCTTTGAACGTTTCAGAAGCTATTTTTGAAATTCATAGCAATAGTCGTACCAAGTACCTTTTGAATATCACGATGGACCAAATCAAAATAAAACTTTTGGAACCATACACACGTATCAAGACATAGCAAAACAATTTTCGGAAGTCAAGAACGTTAGCCATCCTAGTGGCTCTAAGAATAGGAGTTTCTTTGAAATCATACATATACTTTGTCTATTTGTTTCACAAGGATCATGCCAAAAGAAGGAAAGGGTAAGCCTTACATACCTGTTCCACGTCCTATTAGCTATGCTTAATTGTCCAAGCTCGCTATCGCTAGTCTACATTCAAGAAGATTTACACAATCATTAGATTTGAATTCATTTACAATCTGCCGAAATTTTGGCAGCATTTCCCCTGTAAATACAACCATCCCCAAGAATCTAACTCGGACAAATTATAAATCAACAATCCGATAATTCAACTCGTCCAATTTATCAACAACAATCCGAAATCTTCCAAATTCAACAAGAACAATAACAACACATTTCCTTTCTTCCAAATTCATGAACTACACCAACAATTCACTCGTTAACATTATTATTCACATAAATATAAAAACTACGTTCAATCACGTTGGCTTCTAAAAACAGCCCATAACAATTACAACTCCAACTTGAATCATTGAACTTTCATTAACATCATAGAATCCACAACACAACAACCAATATACTAAGTAAATTTAATTCATTCCTTCTACACAAAACAGCCCACTCACGGCTACAACATCAACACACCTAGTTTCAAGAATTTCATCCATTTCTACACCCAACAACATGCATAAACCATCCATAACATATAAAAGAGGATTAAACCTTACCTTTTCCACTTAGCTCTTCAACTTGGCTAGAGTTGTGCCTTGCAAGAATGAATGGTTTGCTTGCTCCAACTACTACTCCACGTTATAGAGGACCTTCCAATTGGTAGAAAAGCTAGAAGAATTTTTTTTTTTGGATCAATTTTGCATGGACTTGTTCGGCTAAGACCATGGCCGAATAGCTCTTCTCCCTTTTTCTCCAAGTTTCTCCAAACTTCTAAGGTGAAAAAGATGAATAATATGAGTAATTTGTCATCTTCACCTACATATATTATTAATCCATGTGGGCCATCCCCCACACCACCTTACACGGCCACTTGGCCTAACATTTCATGACTTGTTAACTTTTCATAATTCACTTTTAACCCCAAATTCTCCTTAATATTTCCATGAGCCACCTTGTGAATTTCCCTTTTTACCCCTAGCCTTTCTCAATATTTCCATACTAATAAACAACTTGTACATTAAAATAATTTTGGAAAAATAGTCTTGCCCTTAACTTACCACGACTACCTTGAAATATTGAATGTACAAAATACGGGCTATAACATCCTCCCCCCCTTTAGAACATTCGTCGTCGAATGTTCAATTGACCTCATGGGGTGTCTTAATACTTTGGGAGGGTCCCTCTTATAGTTGTCCTTTTCTTCATGCCCCATTCCTTATCTTTCACCTTATTTCCTTTATAATCGAACTCCTCGGTCTTTACATGAGTCCTCATTCTGTGTCATGGGTTTTTCTAATCCATTGCACCAACTTATTATCCTTGTCCTTCCCAGTTCATTTTTTGACACAAGTATACTTGTCTTTGATTTCTTTGTATTGGCGCTCGTTTCGTCCATCGTTATTCCTTGTTGGCTCTCTGGTGTGGATTTCTTACAAATATAATCGAGCATCGCTTCACATCGGTGATTCATATAATTTGATAGCGTATACTCTCATGCTCCGTATAATTAATGGTTCATGAACTATTGTCTAGTATCCGATGAACTCTTTTATTTCATTCACAGGCGCTACGTTCTTTCTTTCTTTAAAAAATTTCCCGTCCACCAATTGTTGATACTCCCATTATAATAGTCATTGTCATCCGAAATATCCGTAACCTGGCTCTTCATTCTCTCCATTATACTTTGTGAACATAGCTTGTAGCCCTTTCCTGCTCTTTTTATTACTCTTTAAAACATGTCGCTGCGTACTTAGGTACGGCGCAAATTTGCCCGATATGAGGGATTCAAATCATGTTCTAAACATATCATAATTCATGTTGGCATGAAGCATTATCTTAAGGTGTCTTCCATCCTTTCTCTTCATGTCGGCCTCATGGTACACTTATTGTCAATTCATTTCTGCTTCTTTCGTTACCCTCACGATATGCCAACACACCTCGAACTCTGGCCCCGAGGTAATAAATCTCCTTTTCTAGAGCTTGAAAATGTCGTGATTCCTTTTAAATCTAGTATAATATGTTCTTCCGCCCTTATTAAGGAGATCCTTATACACCAATAGTCTTCGAGTACTCATCGTCTTCGGTAATTATCTACCGCCCTTCACTATCTTCTTAAGGCCGGGGTTCCATCATCGTATGGTCTGCCTTATTTATCCTTGTTGGTAGTCACACTCTTGTGTTCCATTGGAATACTCATAAGGGTATCCGATTCCGATGCCTCCTCTTTCGTCTTTTCACAGTCCTTTTATGACTAACGGTTTTCCGGACCTACAAGTTAATGGGGACACCGAGATTCACCACGTCCTTTATGAAGTCTTCGATTATACCTTACTCCTTGTCTTTCTATTCCAGATTTTGCTTATAACATATCTAGAATTCTTCTTATCTTGAGTTCCCCTTCAATTTATGTCTATCTCATCATTTTGTCAACATTTCCATACCCTTCCATCCACTATTAGTCCTTTTTGCCCATTTAGCTCACTTACTCACAATCCTTCTTAACTACGCGTTTGTGTTGCAGCTGCGCATCCAAGTGTTCCGAATATCCTGCTACTTCTTGATCTTAGCATAGAATTCTTACAGTATACACTCTCTACCTTAGTTCATCGGACCTTTATCTATCTTTATGATGCTACGGCCGAGCGATGTTCCATGCACGTTCCTTACATTTCATTCCACTTCCTCTATGATCGGGTTTCTCGGTTTTCACATGAATTCTCATTCTATGCCATTAATTTTCTAATCAATCGTGTCGACTCATCATCCTTGTTCTTATCTCGGTGAGTAATCGGTTTCCTACCGCTAATTCGTTAAAGTATCCTTCTTACTCTCATGGTTAAAGATTTCCAGTTACTTTACGCCTAAATGCTCTCCTCTTCCTTCGACCAACCCATTAGTATACCTTTCCTACTTTCATCCTTAACCTTCCTTGGGTTTCTTCCTCCTCGAGCACCTTTCTTCTCTTGTTATTTGCAGTATCAGCTCTGAAGTTCGTGAAATATTCCTTTAAACGCGCAAATTCGTTCTATTCTTAAGTCATCTTTTTTTTTGGAGAGCTTCTCCATGTCCGAGGCAACCGTGTCAATATGGCTACACATTTATCCCTTTATATACCTTTCAAGGGCCGAAATCTCCTAACATCGTCGCAAGGCTTAATCATTCTTTCTCTTACTTCACATTCCTTGTCATGGTCACTATTCTTTTAGCCCCACTTATTGAAATCGGTTCTCGAACCCTACACATTCCTCTTTTGTTCCATATTACCATACTTTATCCTTTTCACATGCCTACCTTCGAATTTTTACCCAAATAGTCTCGTGCTTTGCCTGTAGTTTCTCTCTGGACCTTCACTCACTTATGTTTCTTACCTTTCACCTTTTTCCGACATTTTGATCTCCTTACCTTCCATCTACTCACTTTCTTTCTTTTCCGAATATCATTGTATTAGGACTTTCCAATCTTAACCAGTAGTGGAAACAACATCAGCTTACCTTGTAACACTTGTACCATATCTTTTGTTTTGTCCCTTGAACTCCGTTATCCTGTTCGATTAATGCCTCCAATATACCAGTACGCCGGTTGCTGGGGTACCCATACCCGTTGATACAATCACACATGGGATATCATACACATTCATATATATATATATTTATATATAATTACTACCATCTTGCCTACAAAATATTTCCAAACGCTGTTCAAGCTCATCCTAATTCCAAAGCTGTGATGCACTCTCGTTCTCTTCACCAGTCTAGTCTGCCTCGTCCTACGCGACCTCTTAGGGTTTCCAACCATTCTGTATACTCTAATTTCCCTTAGGCTACTCTAGCTTCCCATTTGCCTCTTATGTCTAAATCTACAGGACTTTTAGTACACTTCCTAGGGGGGTCACCCATCCTAATATTTCTCTCACCTTAGCACGCTTAACCTTGAAACTTCGATGAAATCCGGAGCATTAATGCTGATATAATCGCATCCACCTCACCGCATGACCTTCACTACATGATCTGGAGCAAGTTGAAGTCTTAACAGATTCCGAGACATTCTCGTAACACATCTCTCTCCTTTAACAATTACTATTTTAGCCTTTTCAATCCCCAATATTCACCTTTCACCTGTATGTATGGCTACCTTTCATCCTGGATTTCCAGATTCCTGATGGTAGAGAACACACCTTCGTCGCCATTACTTATAAATACTCGGGTATCAGCCTGTTTGGATTTCCTTATATAATAATCTACAATAGAACTCATTTGTCGACTTTCCCTGAATTCCCCAACAGACCTTGCTCCTACTAAACCTCTAATGTAACCCATTTTAATCCTTCGGACTGCTAATCGTCTTTCTCGCAATTATTTTCCATGCCATGCCAAGTCCATAACCCCTCTAAACAACGCATCCCACCTATTGCCTATTTACGATATTTCCTTCCCACGCTTCCTACTGTTAGGCGTTCTAACTAAATGACCTAATATTGAAAAATTCTGAAAGAGTCTCCTTTACAATTCTTACTATCCAAACCTGCATGCAGCAATTACCAGCAATGCCTCACAGAGCATATATATATACGACATATGCTAGCCACCCAAGGCTCCCAATTTCAAGTAAAAGAACAAAAATATCAAAACTTACCCCTGTGACTTTCCATATCAGCACTCACCTTCTCCCGTCGATACTGTGCTTCTGCTGAGATCAAAGGTTAGTGCAAAGAATCTCATTTCCTATAACTTGGCTCTATCGCACGATCTAAGATAGAAAGAAGCTCAATGGTTCCTAAATGCCCTACAGCCTCCTGTTTATAAGTGTGGCCGGCTTCACACCCATAAACAGGACTCTACTGGACACGACTTTGCAGACAACCCCTAGGACAACCTGCTCTAATACCACTTTGTCACACCCTAATCCAGCTAGGGTGTAATGGGCACCCGACCTCATATTCGGAGCTAAGCGAACCCGCTGACTCTTATTACACACATACTCGCTTGGACTCCTAACTCAGATAAAACGAAATACATAATAAGAGCTTACAGAAACATTCTTTTTATCGTTCTCAAATCAAACAAAGTCTGTAATCATATGGAAGTTGTAACATAATATATAAAGACACATCGGCTGGTGAAGCCGCTTACAAGACTAACATTCTATACCCATGACTCTGTCTGCAAAGTCTCTAACATCGACCAAGATACCATAGCATGAACACTCTGACTCGGCAACGCTCCAGGAGCAAATGGAGCTTGCCAATTCCGCTGGAACATCTTCTATAATGGCTTCTACTCATCTGGGTGTACCTGCGCGGCATGAAACGTAGCCCCCGAAGAAAGGGGGTCAGTACGGAATATGTACTGAGTATGTAAGGCATGGAATACAGAAAACAGAACAATAATCGAAACAAGCAGTACAAAAGGTAAGTACATTATTTAGAATACCAAAAATCTTATTTTCCAAACAGAAATCATGTATGCCGAAGTCATATGTCAGAAGAAGTACAGAAGGTAAGTAGCTTATCCAGAATATCAAAATGCTTACTTTTGAAACACAAATGATGCATATCAAAATCATGCATAGGGCACAAGAACATGGTCGCCACTCCTGTCTTTGGCGCCATAACACATCATACTCCAGAAGATTTCATATCTCCGTAACATCTCTGTAACACATAACACATCATAACATATACACGATACCCGGCCCTCTAGCAAGGGACTCGGGAAACCGGACACATCATACTCCATAACATATACACGGTACCCGGGAAACGGACACATATACATGGTACCCGGGAACCGGACATATCATACTCCGAAATTTATATATATGGAACCCGACCCTCAAGCAAGGGACTCGGTGAACCATACACACGATACATACCGGCCCGGGACTCGGTGAAAGAGGCAATGACATATGCACGAGCAGAGTAGTGAGAAACTATATGCAATTTAAAACAAATTTTAAGACTCGAGGATTAAGTACATAGATCGACACTTGAGGTTCATAAACACGTTTCAAGTCAATCCGAGTTAGTATACGAAAGTTAGGGACATTTTACTACAGAAACCTCTTTGAACGTTTCAGAAGCTATTTTTGAAATTCAAAGCAATAGTCGTACCAAGTACCTTTTGAATATCACTATGGACCAAATCAAAATAAAACTTTTGGAACCATACACGCGTATCAAGACATAGCAAAATAATTTTCGGAAGTCAAGAACGTTAGCCATCCTAGTGGCTCTAAGAATAGGAGTTTCTTTGAAATCATACATATACTTTGTCTGTTTGTTTCACAAGGATCATGCCAAAAGAAGGAAAGGGTAAGCCTTACATACCTGTTCCACGTCCTAATAGCTATGCTTAATTGTCCAAGCTCGCTATCGCTAGTCTACATTCAAGAAGATTTACACAATCATTAGATTTGTCGTCATATACTTGTCTTAATCCTTCAAATGAATTCATTTACAATCTGCCGAAATTTCGGCAGCATTTTCCCTGTAAATAAAACCATCCCCGAGAATCTAACTCGGCCAAATTATAAATCAACAATCCGAGAATACAACTCGGCCAATTTATCAACAACAATCCGAAATCTTCCAAATTCAATAAGAACAATAACAACACATTTCCTTTCTTCCAAATTCATGAATTACACCAACAATTCGGAGCCGAGCGAACCCGCTGACTCTTATTACACACATACTCGCTTGGACTCCTAACTCAGATAAAACGAAATACATAATAAGAGCTTACAGAAACATTCTTTTTATCGTTGTCAAATCAAACAAATTTTGTAATCATATGGAAGTTGTAACATAATATATAAAGACACATCGGCTGGTGAAGCCGCTTACAAGACTGACATTCTATACCTACGACTCTGTCTGCAAAGTCTCTAACATCGACAAAGATACCATAGCATGAATACTCTGACTCGGCAACGCTGCAGGAGCAAATGGAGCTTACCAATTCCGCTGGAACATCTTCTATAATGGCTTCTACTCATCTGGGTATACCTACGCGACATGAAACGCAGCCCCCGAAGAAAGGGGGTCAGTACGGAATATGTACTGAGTATGTAAGGCATGGAATATAGAAAACAAAACCATAATCGAAACAAGCAGTACAAAAGGTAAGTACATTATTCAGAATACCAAAAAGATATTTTCCAAACACAAATCATGTATGTCGAAGTCATATGTTAGAAGAAGTACAGAAGGTAAGTAGCTTATATAGAATATCAAAATGCTTACTTTTGAAACACAAATGATGCATATCAAAATCATACATAGGGCACAGAAACATGGTCGCTACTCCTGTCTTTGGCGCCATAACACATCATAACATATACACGGTAACCGGCCCTCTAGCAAGGGACCCGGGAAACCGGACACATCATACTCCATAACATATACACGGAACCTGGGAACCGAACACATATACACGGTACCCGCGAACCAGACACATCATACTCCGGAATTTATATATATGGAACCCGACCCTCAAGCAAGGGACTCGGTGAACCACACGCACGATACATACCGGCCCGGGACTCGGTGGAAGAGGCAATGACACATGCACGAGCAGAGTAGTGAGAAACTATATGCAATTTAAAACAAATTTAAAGACTCGAGGATTAAGTACATAGATCGACACTTGAGGTTCATAAACACGTTTCAAGTCAATCCGAGTTAGAATACGAAAGTTAGGGACATTTTACTACAGAAACCTCTTTGAACGTTTCAGAAGCTATTTTTGAAATTCAAAGCAATAGTCGTACCAAGTACCTTTTGAATATCACGATGGACCAAATCAAAATAAAACTTTTGGAACCATACACGCGTATCAAGACATAGCAAAACAATTTTCGGAAGTCAAGAACGTTAGCCATCCTAGTGGCTCTAAGAATAGGAGTTTCTTTGAAATCATACATATACTTTGTCTATTTGTTTCACAAGGATCATGCCAAAAGAAGGAAAGGGTAAGCCTTACATACCTGTTCCACGTCCTATTAGCTATGCTTAATTGTCCAAGCTCGCTATCGCTAGTCTACATTCAAGAAGATTTACACAATCATTAGATTTGAATTCATTTACAATCTGCCGAAATTTTGGCAGCATTTCCCCTGTAAATACAACCATCCCCAAGAATCTAACTCGGACAAATTATAAATCAACAATCCGATAATTCAACTCGTCCAATTTATCAACAACAATCCGAAATCTTCCAAATTCAACAAGAACAATAACAACACATTTCCTTTCTTCCAAATTCATGAACTACACCAACAATTCACTCGTTAACATTATTATTCACATAAATATAAAAACTACGTTCAATCACGTTGGCTTCTAAAAACAGCCCATAACAATTACAACTCCAACTTGAATCATTGAACTTTCATTAACATCATAGAATCCACAACACAACAACCAAGATACTAAGTAAATTTAATTCATTCCTTCTACACAAAACAGCCCACTCACGGCTACAACATCAACACACCTAGTTTCAAGAATTTCATCCATTTCTACACCCAACAACATGCATAAACCATCCATAACATATAAAAGAGGATTAAACCTTACCTTTTCCACTTAGCTCTTCAACTTGGCTAAAGTTGTGCCTTGCAAGAATGAATGGTTTGCTTGCTCCAACTACTACTCCACGTTATAGAGGACCTTCCAATTGGTAGAAAAGCTAGAAGATTTTTTTTTTTTGGATCAATTTTGCATGGACTTGTTCGGCTAAGACCATGGCCGAATAGCTCTTCTCCCTTTTTCTCCAAGTTTCTCCAAACTTCTAAGGTGAAAAAGATGAATAATATGAGTAATTTGTCATCTTCACCTACATATATTATTAATCCATGTGGGCCATCCCCCACACCACCTTACACGGCCACTTGGCCTAACATTTCATGACTTGTTAACTTTTCATAATTCACTTTTAACCCCAAATTCTCCTTAATATTTCCATGAGCCACCTTGTGAATTTCCCTTTTTACCCCTAGCCTTTCTCAATATTTCCATACTAATAAACAACTTGTACATTAAAATAATTTTGGAAAAATAGTCTTGCCCTTAACTTACCACGACTACCTTGAAATATTGAATGTACAAAATACGGGCTATAACATCCTCCCCCCCTTTAGAACATTCGTCGTCGAATGTTCAATTGACCTCATGGGGTGTCTTAATACTTTGGGAGGGTCCCTCTTATAGTTGTCCTTTTCTTCATGCCCCATTCCTTATCTTTCACCTTATTTCCTTTATAATCGAACTCCTCGGTCTTTACATGAGTCCTCATTCTGTGTCATGGGTTTTTCTAATCCATTGCACCAACTTATTATCCTTGTCCTTCCCAGTTCATTTTTTGACACAAGTATACTTGTCTTTGATTTCTTTGTATTGGCGCTCGTTTCGTCCATCGTTATTCCTTGTTGGCTCTCTGGTGTGGATTTCTTACAAATATAATCGAGCATCGCTTCACATCGGTGATTCATATAATTTCATAGCGTATACTCTCATGCTCCGTATAATTAATGGTTCATGAACTATTGTCTAGTATCCGATGAACTCTTTTATTTCATTCACAGGCGCTACGTTCTTTCTTTCTTTAAAAAATTTCCCGTCCACCAATTGTTGATACTCCCATTATAATAGTCATTGTCATCCGAAATATCCGTAACCTGGCTCTTCATTCTCTCCATTATACTTTGTGAACATAGCTTGTAGCCCTTTCCTGCTCTTTTTATTACTCTTTAAAACATGTCGCTGCGTACTTAGGTACGGCGCAAATTTGCCCGATATGAGGGATTCAAATCATGTTCTAAACATATCATAATTCATGTTGGCATGAAGCATTATCTTAAGGTGTCTTCCATCCTTTCTCTTCATGTCGGCCTCATGGTACACTTATTGTCAATTCGTTTCTGCTTCTTTCGTTACCCTCACGATATGCCAACACACCTCGAACTCTGGCCCCGAGCTAATAAATCTCCTTTTCTAGAGCTTGAAAATGTCGTGATTCCTTTTAAATCTAGTATAATATGTTCTTCCGCCCTTATTAAGGAGATCCTTATACACCAATAGTCTTCGAGTACTCATTGTCTTCGGTAATTATCTACCGCCCTTCACTATCTTCTTAAGGCCGGGGTTCCATCATCGTATGGTCTGCCTTATTTATCCTTGTTGGTAGTCACACTCTTGTGTTCCATTGGAATACTCATAAGGGTATCCAATTCCGATGCCTCCTCTTTCGTCTTTTCACAGTCCTTTTATGACTAACGGTTTTCCGGACCTACAAGTTAATGGGGACACCGAGATTCACCACGTCCTTTATGAAGTCTTCGATTATACCTTACTCCTTGTCTTTCTATTCCAGATTTTGCTTATAACATATCTAGAATTCTTCTTATCTTGAGTTCCCCTTCAATTTATGTCTATCTCATCATTTTGTCAACATTTCCATACCCTTCCATCCACTATTAGTCCTTTTTGCCCATTTAGCTCACTTACTCACAATCCTTCTTAACTACGCGTTTGTGTTGCAGCTGCGCATCCAAGTGTTCCGAATATCCTGCTACTTCTTGATCTTAGCATAGAATTCTTACAGTATACACTCTCTACCTTAGTTCATCGGACCTTTATCTTTCTTTATGATGCTACGGCCGAGCGATGTTCCATGCACGTTCCTTACATTTCATTCCACTTCCTCTATGATCGGGTTTCTCGGTTTTCACATGAATTCTCATTCTATGCCATTAATTTTCTAATCAATCGTGTCGACTCATCATCCTTGTTCTTATCTCGGTGAGTAATCGGTTTCCTACCGCTAATTCGTTAAAGTATCCTTCTTACTCTCATGGTTAAAGATTTCCAGTTACTTTACGCCTAAATGCTCTCCTCTTCCTTCGACCAACCCATTAGTATACCTTTCCTACTTTCATCCTTAACCTTCCTTGGGTTTCTTCCTCCTCGAGCACCTTTCTTCTCTTGTTATTTGCAGTATCAGCTCTGAAGTTCGTGAAATATTCCTTTAAACGCGCAAATCCGTTCTATTCTTAAGTCATCTTTTTTTTTGGAGAGCTTCTCCATGTCCGAGGCAACCGTGTCAATATGGCTACACATTTATCCCTTTATATACCTTTCAAGGGCCGAAATCTCCTAACATCGTCGCAAGGCTTAATCATTCTTTCTCTTACTTCACATTCCTTGTCATGGTCACTATTCTTTTAGCCCCACTTATTGAAATCGGTTCTCGAACCCTACACATTCCTCTTTTGTTCCATATTACCATACTTTATCCTTTTCACATGCCTACCTTCGAATTTTTACCCAAATAGTCTCGTGCTTTGCCTGTAGTTTCTCTCTGGACCTTCACTCACTTATGTTTCTTACCTTTCACCTTTTTCCGACATTTTGATCTCCTTACCTTCCATCTACTCACTTTCTTTCTTTTCCGAATATCATTGTATTAGGACTTTCCAATCTTAACCAGTAGTGGAAACAACATCAGCTTACCTTGTAACACTTGTACCATATCTTTTGTTTTGTCCCTTGAACTCCGTTATCCTGTTCGATTAATGCCTCCAATATACCAGTACGCCGGTTGCTGGGGTACCCATACCCGTTGATACAATCACACATGGGATATCATACACATTTATATATATATATATATATATATATATATATATATATATATATATATATATATATATATATATATATATATATATATTTATATATAATTACTACCATCTTGCCTACAAAATATTTCCAAACGCTGTTCAAGCTCATCCTAATTCCAAAGCCGTGATGCACTCTCGTTCTCTTCACCAGTCTAGTCTGCCTCGTCCTACGCGACCTCTTAGGGTTTCCAACCATTCTGTATACTCTAATTTCCCTTAGGCTACTCTAGCTTCCCATTTGCCTCTTATGTCTAAATCTACAGGACTTTTAGTACACTTCCTAGGGGGGTCACCCATCCTAATATTTCTCTCACCTTAGCACGCTTAACCTTGAAACTTCGATGAAATCCGGAGCATTAATGCTGATATAATCGCATCCACCTCACCGCATGACCTTCACTACATGATCTGGAGCAAGTTGAAGTCTTAACAGATTCCGAGACATTCTCGTAACACATCTCTCTCCTTTAACAATTACTATTTTAGCCTTTTCAATCCCCAATATTCACCTTTCACCTGTGTGTATGGCTACCTTTCATCCTGGATTTCCAGATTCCTGATTGTAGAGAACACACCTTCGTCGCCATTACTTATAAATACTCGGGTATCAGCCTGTTTGGATTTCCTTATATAATAATCTACAATAGAACTCATTTGTCGACTTTCCCTGAATTCCCCAACAGACCTTGCTCCTACTAAACCTCTAATGTAACCCATTTTAATCCTTCGGACTGCTAATCGTCTTTCTCGCAATTATTTTCCATGCCATGCCAAGTCCATAACCCCTCTAAACAACGCATCCCACCTATTGCCTATTTACGATATTTCCTTCCCACGCTTCCTCCTGTTAGGCGTTCTAACTAAATGACCTAATATTGAAAAATTCTGAAAGAGTCTCCTTTACAATTCTTACTATCCAAACCTGCATGCAGCAATTACCAGCAATGCCTCACAGAGCATATATATATACGACATATGCTAGCCACTCAAGGCTCCCAATTTCAAGTAAAAGAACAAAAATATCAAAACTTACCCTGTGACTTTCCATATCAGCACTCACCTTCTCCCGTCGATACTGTGCTTCTGCTGAGATCAAAGGTTAGTGCAAAGAATCTCATTTCCTATGACTTGGCTCTATCGCACGATCTAAGATAGAAAGAAGCTCAATGGTTCCTAAATGCCCTACAGCCTCCTGTTTATAAGTGTGGCCGGCTTCACACCCATAAACAGGACTCTACTGGACACGACTTTGCAGACAACCCCTAGGACAACCTGCTCTAATACCACTTTGTCACACCCTAATCCAGCTAGGGTGTAATGGGCACCCGACCTCATATTCGGAGCTGAGCGAACCCGCTGACTCTTATTACACACATACTCGCTTGGACTCCTAACTCAGATAAAACGAAATACATAATAAGAGCTTACAGAAACATTCTTTTTATCGTTCTCAAATCAAACAAAGTCTGTAATCATATGGAAGCTGTAACATAATATATAAAGACACATCGGCTGGTGAAGCCGCTTACAAGACAAACATTCTATACCCATGACTCTGTCTGCAAAGTCTCTAACATCGACCAAGATACCATAGCATGAACACTCTGACTCGGCAACGCTCCAGGAGCAAATGGAGCTTGCCAATTCCGCTGGAACATCTTCTATAATGGCTTCTACTCATCTGGGTGTACCTGCGCGGCATGAAACGTAGCCCCCGAAGAAAGGGGGTCAGTACGGAATATGTACTGAGTATGTAAGGCATGGAATACAGAAAACAGAACAATAATCGAAACAAGCAGTACAAAAGGTAAGTACATTATTTAGAATACCAAAAATCTTATTTTCCAAACACAAATCATGTATGCCGAAGTCATATGTCAGAAGAAGTACAGAAGGTAAGTAGCTTATCCAGAATATCAAAATGCTTACTTTTGAAACACAAATGATGCATATCAAAATCATGCATAGGGCACAGGAACATGGTCGCCACTCCTGTCTTTGGCGCCATAACACATCATACTCCAGAAGATTTCATATCTCCGTAACATCTCTGTAACACATAACACATCATAACATATACACGGTACCCAGCCCTCTAGCAAGGGACTCGGGAAACCGGACACATCATACTCCATAACATATACACGGTACCCGGGAAACGGACACATATACATGGTACCCGGGAACCGGACATATCATACTCCGAAATTTATATATATGGAACCCGACCCTCAAGCAAGGGACTCGGTGAACCATACACACGATACATACCGGCCCGGGACTCGGTGAAAGAGGCAATGACATATGCACGAGCAGAGTAGTGAGAAACTATATGCAATTTAAAACAAATTTTAAGACTCGAGGATTAAGTACATAGATCGACACTTGAGGTTCATAAACACGTTTCAAGTCAATCCGAGTTAGTATACGAAAGTTAGGGACATTTTACTACAGAAACCTCTTTGAACGTTTCAGAAGCTATTTTTGAAATTCAAAGCAACAGTCGTACCAAGTACCTTTTGAATATCACTATGGACCAAATCAAAATAAAACTTTTGGAACCATACACGCGTATCAAGACATAGCAAAATAATTTTCGGAAGTCAAGAACGTTAGCCATCCTAGTGGCTCTAAGAATAGGAGTTTCTTTGAAATCATACATATACTTTGTCTGTTTGTTTCACAAGGATCATGCCAAAAGAAGGAAAGGGTAAGCCTTACATACCTGTTCCACGTCCTAATAGCTATGCTTAATTGTCCAAGTTCGCTATCGCTAGTCTAAATTCAAGAAGATTTACACAATCATTAGATTTGTCGTCATATACTTGTCTTAATCCTTCAAATGAATTCATTTACAATCTGCCGAAATTTCGGCAGCATTTTCCCTGTAAATAAAACCATCCCCGAGAATCTAACTCGGCCAAATTATAAATCAACAATCCGAGAATACAACTCGGCCAATTTATCAACAACAATCCGAAATCTTCCAAATTCAATAAGAACAATAACAACACATTTCCTTTCTTCCAAATTCATGAATTACACCAACAATTCGGAGCCGAGCGAACCCGCTGACTCTTATTACACACATACTCGCTTGGACTCCTAACTCAGATAAAACGAAATACATAATAAGAGCTTACAGAAACATTCTTTTTATCGTTGTCAAATCAAACAAATTTTGTAATCATATGGAAGTTGTAACATAATATATAAAGACACATCGGCTGGTGAAGCCGCTTACAAGACTGACATTCTATACCTACGACTCTGTCTGCAAAGTCTCTAACATCGACAAAGATACCATAGCATGAATACTCTGACTCGGCAACGCTGCAGGAGCAAATGGAGCTTACCAATTCCGCTGGAACATCTTCTATAATGGCTTCTACTCATCTGGGTATACCTACGCGACATGAAACGCAGCCCCCGAAGAAAGGGGGTCAGTACGGAATATGTACTGAGTATGTAAGGCATGGAATATAGAAAACAAAACCATAATCGAAACAAGCAGTACAAAAGGTAAGTACATTATTCAGAATACCAAAAAGCTTATTTTCCAAACACAAATCATGTATGTCGAAGTCATATGTTAGAAGAAGTACAGAAGGTAAGTAGCTTATATAGAATATCAAAATGCTTACTTTTGAAACACAAATGATGCATATCAAAATCATACATAGGGCACAGAAACATGGTCGCTACTCCTGTCTTTGGCGCCATAACACATCATAACATATACACGGTAACCGGCCCTCTAGCAAGGGACCCGGGAAACCGGACACATCATACTCCATAACATATACACGGAACCTGGGAACCGAACACATATACACGGTACCCGCGAACCAGACACATCATACTCCGGAATTTATATATATGGAACCCGACCCTCAAGCAAGGGACTCGGTGAACCACACGCACGATACATACCGGCCCGGGACTCGGTGGAAGAGGCAATGACACATGCACGAGCAGAGTAGTGAGAAACTATATGCAATTTAAAACAAATTTTAAGACTCGAGGATTAAGTACATAGATCGACACTTGAGGTTCATGAACACGTTTCAAGTCAATCCGAGTTAGAATACGAAAGTTAGGGACATTTTACTACAGAAACCTCTTTGAACGTTTCAGAAGCTATTTTTGAAATTCAAAGCAATAGTCGTACCAAGTACCTTTTGAATATCACGATGGACCAAATCAAAATAAAACTTTTGGAACCATACACGCGTATCAAGACATAGCAAAACAATTTTCGGAAGTCAAGAACGTTAGCCATCCTAGTGGCTCTAAGAATAGGAGTTTCTTTGAAATCATACATATACTTTGTCTATTTGTTTCACAAGGATCATGCCAAAAGAAGGAAAGGGTAAGCCTTACATACCTGTTCCACGTCCTATTAGCTATGCTTAATTGTCCAAGCTCGCTATCGCTAGTCTACATTCAAGAAGATTTACACAATCATTAGATTTGAATTCATTTACAATCTGCCGAAATTTTGGCAGCATTTCCCCTGTAAATACAACCATCCCCAAGAATCTAACTCGGACAAATTATAAATCAACAATCCGATAATTCAACTCGTCCAATTTATCAACAACAATCCGAAATCTTCCAAATTCAACAAGAACAATAACAACACATTTCCTTTCTTCCAAATTCATGAACTACACCAACAATTCACTCGTTAACATTATTATTCACATAAATATAAAAACTACGTTCAATCACGTTGGCTTCTAAAAACAGCCCATAACAATTACAACTCCAACTTGAATCATTGAACTTTCATTAACATCATAGAATCCACAACACAACAACCAAGATACTAAGTAAATTTAATTCATTCCTTCTACACAAAACAGCCCACTCACGGCTACAACATCAACACACCTAGTTTCAAGAATTTCATCCATTTCTACACCCAACAACATGCATAAACCATCCATAACATATAAAAGAGGATTAAACCTTACCTTTTCCACTTAGCTCTTCAACTTGGCTAGAGTTGTGCCTTGCAAGAATGAATGGTTTGCTTGCTCCAACTACTACTCCACGTTATAGAGGACCTTCCAATTGGTAGAAAAGCTAGAAGATTTTTTTTTTTTTGGATCAATTTTGCATGGACTTGTTCGGCTAAGACCATGGCCGAATAGCTCTTCTCCCTTTTTCTCCAAGTTTCTCCAAACTTCTAAGGTGAAAAAGATGAATAATATGAGTAATTTGTCATCTTCACCTACATATATTATTAATCCATGTGGGCCATCCCCCACACCACCTTACACGGCCACTTGGCCTAACATTTCATGACTTGTTAACTTTTCATAATTCACTTTTAACCCCAAATTCTCCTTAATATTTCCATGAGCCACCTTGTGAATTTCCCTTTTTACCCCTAGCCTTTCTCAATATTTCCATACTAATAAACAACTTGTACATTAAAATAATTTTGGAAAAATAGTCTTGCCCTTAACTTACCACGACTACCTTGAAATATTGAATGTACAAAATACGGGCTATAACATCCTCCCCCCCTTTAGAACATTCGTCGTCGAATGTTCAATTGACCTCATGGGGTGTCTTAATACTTTGGGAGGGTCCCTCTTATAGTTGTCCTTTTCTTCATGCCCCATTCCTTATCTTTCACCTTATTTCCTTTATAATCGAAATCCTCGGTCTTTACATGAGTCCTCATTCTGTGTCAAGGGTTTTTCTAATCCATTGCACCAACTTATTATCCTTGTCCTTCCCAGTTCATTTTTTGACACAAGTATACTTGTCTTTGATTTCTTTGTATTGGCGCTCGTTTCGTCCATCGTTATTCCTTGTTGGCTCTCTGGTGTGGATTTCTTACAAATATAATCGAGCATCGCTTCACATCGATGATTCATATAATTTCATAGCGTATACTCTCATGCTCCGTATAATTAATGGTTCATGAACTATTGTCTAGTATCCGATGAACTCTTTTATTTCATTCACAGGCGCTACGTTCTTTCTTTCTTTAAAAAATTTCCCGTCCACCAATTGTTGATACTCCCATTATAATAGTCATTGTCATCCGAAATATCCGTAACCTGGCTCTTCATTCTCTCCATTATACTTTGTGAACATAGCTTGTAGCCCTTTCCTGCTCTTTTTATTACTCTTTAAAACATGTCGCTGCGTACTTAGGTACGGCGCAAATTTGCCCGATATGAGGGATTCAAATCATGTTCTAAACATATCATAATTCATGTTGGCATGAAGCATTATCTTAAGGTGTCTTCCATCCTTTCTCTTCATGTCGGCCTCATGGTACACTTATTGTCAATTCGTTTCTGCTTCTTTCGTTACCCTCACGATATGCCAACACACCTCGAACTCTGGCCCCGAGCTAATAAATCTCCTTTTCTAGAGCTTGAAAATGTCGTGATTCCTTTTAAATCTAGTATAATATGTTCTTCCGCCCTTATTAAGGAGATCCTTATACACCAATAGTCTTCGAGTACTCATTGTCTTCGGTAATTATCTACCGCCCTTCACTATCTTCTTAAGGCCGGGGTTCCATCATCGTATGGTCTGCCTTATTTATCCTTGTTGGTAGTCACACTCTTGTGTTCCATTGGAATACTCATAAGGGTATCCAATTCCGATGCCTCCTCTTTCGTCTTTTCACAGTCCTTTTATGACTAACGGTTTTCCGGACCTACAAGTTAATGGGGACACCGAGATTCACCACGTCCTTTATGAAGTCTTCGATTATACCTTACTCCTTGTCTTTCTATTCCAGATTTTGCTTATAACATATCTAGAATTCTTCTTATCTTGAGTTCCCCTTCAATTTATGTCTATCTCATCATTTTGTCAACATTTCCATACCCTTCCATCCACTATTAGTCCTTTTTGCCCATTTAGCTCACTTACTCACAATCCTTCTTAACTACGCGTTTGTGTTGCAGCTGCGCATCCAAGTGTTCCGAATATCCTGCTACTTCTTGATCTTAGCATAGAATTCTTACAGTATACACTCTCTACCTTAGTTCATCGGACCTTTATCTATCTTTATGATGCTACGGCCGAGCGATGTTCCATGCACGTTCCTTACATTTCATTCCACTTCCTCTATGATCGGGTTTCTCGGTTTTCACATGAATTCTCATTCTATGCCATTAATTTTCTAATCAATCGTGTCGACTCATCATCCTTGTTCTTATCTCGGTGAGTAATCGGTTTCCTACCGCTAATTCGTTAAAGTATCCTTCTTACTCTCATGGTTAAAGATTTCCAGTTACTTTACGCCTAAATGCTCTCCTCTTCCTTCGACCAACCCATTAGTATACCTTTCCTACTTTCATCCTTAACCTTCCTTGGGTTTCTTCCTCCTCGAGCACCTTTCTTCTCTTGTTATTTGCAGTATCAGCTCTGAAGTTCGTGAAATATTCCTTTAAACGCGCAAATCCGTTCTATTCTTAAGTCATCTTTTTTTTTGGAGAGCTTCTCCATGTCCGAGGCAACCGTGTCAATATGGCTACACATTTATCCCTTTATATACCTTTCAAGGGCCGAAATCTCCTAACATCGTCGCAAGGCTTAATCATTCTTTCTCTTACTTCACATTCCTTGTCATGGTCACTATTCTTTTAGCCCCACTTATTGAAATCGGTTCTCGAACCCTACACATTCCTCTTTTGTTCCATATTACCATACTTTATCCTTTTCACATGCCTACCTTCGAATTTTTACCCAAATAGTCTCGTGCTTTGCCTGTAGTTTCTCTCTGGACCTTCACTCACTTATGTTTCTTACCTTTCACCTTTTTCCGACATTTTGATCTCCTTACCTTCCATCTACTCACTTTCTTTCTTTTCCGAATATCATTGTATTAGGACTTTCCAATCTTAACCAGTAGTGGAAACAACATCAGCTTACCTTGTAACACTTGTACCATATCTTTTGTTTTGTCCCTTGAACTCCGTTATCCTGTTCGATTAATGCCTCCAATATACCAGTACGCCGGTTGCTGGGGTACCCATACCCGTTGATACAATCACACATGGGATATCATACACATTCATATATATATATATATATATATATATATATATATATATATATATATATATATATATATATTTATATATAATTACTACCATCTTGCCTACAAAATATTTCCAAACGCTGTTCAAGCTCATCCTAATTCCAAAGCCGTGATGCACTCTCGTTCTCTTCACCAGTCTAGTCTGCCTCGTCCTACGCGACCTCTTAGGGTTTCCAACCATTCTGTATACTCTAATTTCCCTTAGGCTACTCTAGCTTCCCATTTGCCTCTTATGTCTAAATCTACAGGACTTTTAGTACACTTCCTAGGGGGGTCACCCATCCTAATATTTCTCTCACCTTAGCACGCTTAACCTTGAAACTTCGATGAAATCCGGAGCATTAATGCTGATATAATCGCATCCACCTCACCGCATGACCTTCACTACATGATCTGGAGCAAGTTGAAGTCTTAACAGATTCCGAGACATTCTCGTAACACATCTCTCTCCTTTAACAATTACTATTTTAGCCTTTTCAATCCCCAATATTCACCTTTCACCTGTGTGTATGGCTACCTTTCATCCTGGATTTCCAGATTCCTGATGGTAGAGAACACACCTTCGTCGCCATTACTTATAAATACTCGGGTATCAGCCTGTTTGGATTTCCTTATATAATAATCTACAATAGAACTCATTTGTCGACTTTCCCTGAATTCCCCAACAGACCTTGCTCCTACTAAACCTCTAATGTAACCCATTTTAATCCTTCGGACTGCTAATCGTCTTTCTCGCAATTATTTTCCATGCCATGCCAAGTCCATAACCCCTCTAAACAACGCATCCCACCTATTGCCTATTTACGATATTTCCTTCCCACGCTTCCTCCTGTTAGGCGTTCTAACTAAATGACCTAATATTGAAAAATTCTGAAAGAGTCTCCTTTACAATTCTTACTATCCAAACCTGCATGCAGCAATTACCAGCAATGCCTCACAGAGCATATATATATACGACATATGCTAGCCACTCAAGGCTCCCAATTTCAAGTAAAAGAACAAAAATATCAAAACTTACCCTGTGACTTTCCATATCAGCACTCACCTTCTCCCGTCGATACTGTGCTTCTGCTGAGATCAAAGGTTAGTGCAAAGAATCTCATTTCCTATGACTTGGCTCTATCGCACGATCTAAGATAGAAAGAAGCTCAATGGTTCCTAAATGCCCTACAGCCTCCTGTTTATAAGTGTGGCCGGCTTCACACCCATAAACAGGACTCTACTGGACACGACTTTGCAGACAACCCCTAGGACAACCTGCTCTAATACCACTTTGTCACACCCTAATCCAGCTAGGGTGTAATGGGCACCCGACCTCATATTCGGAGCTGAGCGAACCCGCTGACTCTTATTACACACATACTCGCTTGGACTCCTAACTCAGATAAAACGAAATACATAATAAGAGCTTACAGAAACATTCTTTTTATCGTTCTCAAATCAAACAAAGTCTGTAATCATATGGAAGCTGTAACATAATATATAAAGACACATCGGCTGGTGAAGCCGCTTACAAGACTAACATTCTATACCCATGACTCTGTCTGCAAAGTCTCTAACATCGACCAAGATACCATAGCATGAACACTCTGACTCGGCAACGCTCCAGGAGCAAATGGAGCTTGCCAATTCCGCTGGAACATCTTCTATAATGGCTTCTACTCATCTGGGTGTACCTGCGCGGCATGAAACGTAGCCCCCGAAGAAAGGGGGTCAGTACGGAATATGTACTGAGTATGTAAGGCATGGAATACAGAAAACAGAACAATAATCGAAACAAGCAGTACAAAAGGTAAGTACATTATTTAGAATACCAAAAATCTTATTTTCCAAACACAAATCATGTATGCCGAAGTCATATGTCCGAAGAAGTACAGAAGGTAAGTAGCTTATCCAGAATATCAAAATGCTTACTTTTGAAACACAAATGATGCATATCAAAATCATGCATAGGGCACAGGAACATGGTCGCCACTCCTGTCTTTGGCGCCATAACACATCATACTCCAGAAGATTTCATATCTCCGTAACATCTCTGTAACACATAACACATCATAACATATACACGGTACCCAGCCCTCTAGCAAGGGACTCGGGAAACCGGACACATCATACTCCATAACATATACACGGTACCCGGGAAACGGACACATATACATGGTACCCGGGAACCGGACATATCATACTCCGAAATTTATATATATGGAACCCGACCCTCAAGCAAGGGACTCGGTGAACCATACACACGATACATACCGGCCCGGGACTCGGTGAAAGAGGCAATGACATATGCACGAGCAGAGTAGTGAGAAACTATATGCAATTTAAAACAAATTTTAAGACTCGAGGATTAAGTACATAGATCGACACTTGAGGTTCATAAACACGTTTCAAGTCAATCCGAGTTAGTATACGAAAGTTAGGGACATTTTACTAAAGAAACCTCTTTGAACGTTTCAGAAGCTATTTTTGAAATTCAAAGCAACAGTCGTACCAAGTACCTTTTGAATATCACTATGGACCAAATCAAAATAAAACTTTTGGAACCATACACGCGTATCAAGACATAGCAAAATAATTTTCGGAAGTCAAGAACGTTAGCCATCCTAGTGGCTCTAAGAATAGGAGTTTCTTTGAAATCATACATATACTTTGTCTGTTTGTTTCACAAGGATCATGCCAAAAGAAGGAAAGGGTAAGCCTTACATACCTGTTCCACGTCCTAATAGCTATGCTTAATTGTCCAAGTTCGCTATCGCTAGTCTAAATTCAAGAAGATTTACACAATCATTAGATTTGTCGTCATATACTTGTCTTAATCCTTCAAATGAATTCATTTACAATCTGCCGAAATTTCGGCAGCATTTTCCCTGTAAATAAAACCATCCCCGAGAATCTAACTCGGCCAAATTATAAATCAACAATCCGAGAATGCAACTCGGCCAATTTATCAACAACAATCCGAAATCTTCCAAATTCAATAAGAACAATAACAACACATTTCCTTTCTTCCAAATTCATGAATTACACCAACAATTCGGAGCCGAGCGAACCCGCTGACTCTTATTACACACATACTCGCTTGGACTCCTAACTCAGATAAAACGAAATACATAATAAGAGCTTACAGAAACATTCTTTTTATCGTTGTCAAATCAAACAAATTTTGTAATCATATGGAAGTTGTAACATAATATATAAAGACACATCGGCTGGTGAAGCCGCTTACAAGACTGACATTCTATACCTACGACTCTGTCTGCAAAGTCTCTAACATCGACAAAGATACCATAGCATTAATACTCTGACTCGGCAACGCTCCAGGAGCAAATGGAGCTTACCAATTCCGCTGGAACATCTTCTATAATGGCTTCTACTCATCTGGGTATACCTACGCGACACTTGAGGTTCATAAACACGTTTCAAGTCAATCCGAGTTAGTATACGAAAGTTAGGGACATTTTACTACAGAAACCTCTTTGAACGTTTCAGAAGCTATTTTTGAAATTCAAAGCAATAGTCGTACCAAGTACCTTTTTAATATCACGATGGACCAAATCAAAATAAAACTTTTGGAACCATACACGCGTATCAAGACATAGCAAAACAATTTTCGGAAGTCAAGAACGTTAGCCTTCCTAGTGGCTCTAAGAATAGGAGTTTCTTTGAAATCATACATATACTTTGTCTATTTGTTTCACAAGGATCATGCCAAAAGAAGGAAAGGGTAAGCCTTACATACCTGTTCCACGTCCTATTAGCTATGCTTAATTGTCCAAGCTCGCTATCGCTAGTCTACATTCAAGAAGATTTACACAATCATTAGATTTGAATTCATTTACAATCTGCCGAAATTTTGGCAGCATTTCCCCTGTAAATACAACCATCCCCGAGAATCTAACTCGGACAAATTATAAATCAACAATCCGATAATTCAACTCGTCCAATTTATCAACAACAATCCGAAATCTTCCAAATTCAACAAGAACAATAACAACACATTTCCTTTCTTCCAAATTCATGAACTACACCAACAATTCACTCGTTAACATTATTATTCACATAAATATAAAAACTACGTTCAATCACGTTGGCTTCTGAAAACAGCCCATAACAATTACAACTCCAACTTGAATCATTGAACTTTTATTAACATCATAGAATCCACAACACAACAACCAAGATACTAAGTAAATTTAATTCATTCCTTCTACACAAAACAGCCCACTCACGGCTACAACATCAACACACCTAGTTTCAAGAATTTCATCCATTTCTACACCCAACAACATGCATAAACCATCCATAACATATAAAAGAGGATTAAACCTTACCTTTTCCACTTAGCTCTTCAACTTGGCTAGAGTTGTGCCTTGCAAGAATGAATGGTTTGCTTGCTCCAACTACTACTCCACGTTATAGAGGACCTTCCAATTGGTAGAAAAGCTAGAAGAATTTTTTTTTTGGATCAATTTTGCATGGACTTGTTCGTCTAAGACCATGGTCGAATGGCTCTTCTCCCTTTTTCTCCAAGTTTCTCCAAACTTCTAAGGTGAAAAAGATGAATAATATGAGTAATTTGTCATCTTCACCTACATATATTATTAATCCATGTGGGCCATCCCCCACACCACCTTACACGGCCACTTGGCCTAAAATTTCTTGACTTGTTAACTTTCCATAATTCACTTTTAACCCCAAATTCTCCTTAATATTTCCATGAGCCACCTTGTGAATTTCCCTTTTTACCCCTAGCCTTTCTCAATATTTCCATACTAATAAACAACTTGTACATTAAAATAATTTTGGAAAAATAGTCTTGCCCTTAACTTACCACGACTACCTTGAAATATCGAATGTACAAAATACGGGCTATAACAACTATACTCTCGAACGCTCATGCCATTCTGCCTCAAATGTAAGAATCTATCAAATCTAGCTCGCCTCATTTCTGGAGGCAGGAAGTGGCCAAGGAAGGCCTCCACAAACTCATCCCATACCGCAGGAGGAGCACCCTCGCCCCTAGATAACTCCCAAGACTCATACCAATTAATAGATACATCCCGCAACCGATACAAAGACAACTCAACAGACTCAGTCTCAGAAACCTTGATTATCCTCAATGTACGCTGCATCTGCCGAATAAACTCCTGCAGATCATCCTCGGGCTTTGACCTGTGAAACTTTGGAGGTTTACAACTTAAGAAGTCACGAGCCCTCAAACTATCCGATCTATCCGCATGGTCAACTCCTAGTCCATGCCTGCAAGCCTGCCCTGCCACTAATCTGGTCAGCAGCTGAACTGCATCTCTCATGGCCCTATCCTCTGCCCCTGGCTGAGGAGCTAGAGGATCAAGTGCTTGAGCCTCGGGAGCTGGCGGTGGGGATGCCCCCTGAACTGGAGCTACTCCTGCTCTATGTTCCTGTGGAGGTGGCGGTGTAGCAGAGCTCGCCGACTGGAGTTCAATCTCAGGCATAGACTGGGCATGGGCCCTAGTAACTCACCGGGTCTGACTAGTATCTCCTGCGGCCGATTTGCCCTTCTAGGCAGCTGTCGCTTTCTTTGGAGGCATAGCTGTAAACACAATAATTTGTCAGAGAGGGATTATCCTGATAATATAGCTCTATCGCACAATCTAGAGTAAGAAGGAAAAGTGACATCCTAAATGTCCTGTAGCTTCCTGTTGATAGATGTGGTGCACAACACACCGATAAACAAGACTCTACTTGACACGGGCTGTAGACACTCCGAGGATAAACTGCTCTGATATCACTTTTGTCACGACCTAACCCGATGGGCCATGACTAGTGCCCAAGCTGGACACTCGTATACGAAGTTGTTAGATATAGTCAGACTGAAACTAAGGATAGTAAGGAGTTATCACACTCGTACCCCTGGATATGCATAAGTCTACCTCAAAGGATCTGTACCAAAATAACTTAGGCTCCGAAACAATGGAGCTCTCCAAATAGCTGAACAGAAGTCCTACGTTGGAGGATCACCAAACTGAGTGTCTGTACCTGCGGACATGAAACGCAGCCCCCGAAGAAAGAGGGTCAGTACGAGAAATGTACTGAGTATATAAAGCATGAAATACAATAAAGAAGATCAAGACTGAATAAAAGATAATAGAAGGCAAGTATGATAATCAAAGATACCAATGCACCTGTGCCTTACGAGATGAGAATCGTGCATATCTATATCATATACCATACCCGGCCCATTATGGGACTCGGTGAATGAAGTCATATACATATATACCGTACCCGGCCCTCTAGTGAAGGTCTCGGTGAAATAAATATATATATATATATACCGTACCCGGCCCTCTAGTAAGGGACTCGGTGAACAATGCAATGGAACTGTGCACGAATACATACCCGGCCCGGGACTCGGTGAATGATATATTAACGGCATGCACGAGCAGAATATCATGAGCAACATCATCTGAGACTTAATAGAATAATTAGAATGAACTAACACTTGAGACAACAGTCACGTCAAGTACCACAGAGAACTAGAATTCATTGGAGTCATAATGCAAGTGAGACTCATAAAATTATTTCTAAAGCCCTTGAATAACCTGGGAGCACCCTCGAATGTCACTATGGATTATATCAAAATAGGACTTCAGGAATCATAGACATGTATCAGGACATAATGAAATAGCTTCTGGAAATCAAGAACATTAGCCATTCTAGTATCTCTAAGAATAGGAGCTTCTTTGGAATTTATACGTTCGTCGTCTGTTTATCTCATATAGACCATGCCAAAAAAAGAAAGAAGGGATAGCTTCACATACCTTTGATGCTTAATCCGTGACTCGATATGTATACGCTGCCCGAAGTACCTCAACCTATATTAAGACGTTAAGAACTATGGTTAAGCTACGGAAAAGCTTAAAACGTATTTCAAAGTTAGTAGCTTCTTTCTAGAAAATTGGGCAGCATTTCCCCTATATTGTTCACTTCCCTCACATTCAAACCAACTCTAAAACAACCAGAATAACATCAACAATAACACATCCCAGTTACCACATCAAGAACTAGCCAAACCAAGGTCCAAGAACACCTCGAAACGGCCCACACCGCACGCACAACGCTCCAAATCAGTCCACGGGTTACAACGTTCAATAATAATTAACATAACAACCACGACATATTCAAGTTATTCCCAATGGTTTATAGCCACAACACATCATCAAAGATGACCTAACAATAGCATGCCCCAAACAGCCCATCAACTACAACAACACAAATACATAATCATAACTACACTTTTAATCCTTTAGCTCAACAAGAACAGCCCTACCCAACTACCATACCACAATGCCCAACAATAACCTACCAATATAGTATTTATAATCGTTTCTATTATGAAAAGAAGCGAGTACATACCGTAGACAAGAACAAGCCAATTCTGCTCAGGTTTCCAATAATCACGACATTACACGAACGGAATGAGATATGAGGTTACTACCCACTTCTTCTTCCTTAAATCAACACTAACGTTGCTGCTCCATCCCATAGGAACAAAGCCTCCAATTCAAGAGAATAAGAAGGTTGCTGCTCACTTGATTAAGAAGAGGGCTGGAACTTTTTTTTGTCCTATGAACAAGATGAAATTAACGTGCTACTTGCTCCTAATTCAACAAGAAAATGATACCTAATATGTAGATAATATTGCTGCCTCCTTGGACGTTTAGAACACCTATAAAAAAAAATTATAACTTTCTTCCCAACACTTGAATTGGCCGTGAGCTAAGTAGTAGCCATGGCTGATTGCAAATTTCTCTCAAATGAATTCTATGAAGATGAAGATGTATAGATGCCTTAGTCATCAAATATATATATATATATATATATATATATATATATATATATATATAGGCAACCAACCCACTTGACACATGTCCCACTTTAGCATGTCATCATCCATGCTCCAATCATAATTGTCCACATTTTAGAGGGGCCCACCTAATAATCTGATCATGGTTGTTAATTCCTAATCTTCACTAATGTTTCTACATTAATAGTGATTAATTAGCAAATCGTGCAATATTAAAAAATTGGGACTAAAAAGTCCTTGTCTCATATCTCAAAAATAATCTTGTCCTTGAACTTATGTCATTAACTTACGAATAATCCAATGTACAAAAGTACGGGATATAACAAGTAGAGTCTTGTTTATCGGTGTGTTGTGCATCACATCTATATACAGGAAGCTACATGACATTTAGGATGTCATCTTTTCTTCTTACTCTAGATCGTGCGATAGAGCTATGTTATCAGGGTAATCCCTCTCTAACGAATTATCGTGTTTTCAGCTATGCCTCCAAAGAAAGCGACAGCTGCCCAGAAGGGAAAATCGGTAGCAAGAGATACTAGTCAGACCCGAAGAGTTACTAGGGTTCGTGCCCAGTCTATGCCCGAGATTGTACTCCAGTCGGCGAGCTCTGCTACACCGCCACCTCTAGAGGAGCTTAGAGCAGCAGCAGCTCCAATTCAGGGGGTAGCACGACCGCCAGCCCCCGGGGCCCCAGCAACTAAGCCTCCAGCTCCTCAGCCAGGAGCGGAGGATAGGGCCATGAGAGATGCAGTTAAGTTGCTGACCAGATTAGTGGCAGGGCAGGCTCGCAGGCATGGGCTATGTCACACCCTAATATCCCTAGGGTGTGATGGGCACCTGACCCTTACTTAGGGCCGAGCGAACACTCTGACCCTTAGTACATATACAATCCTTTTTGGACTTTTAAATCAAATAAGGATGAAATACATAGTACAGCTTTATTTCAACAAAATCTGTAATCATATGGAATTTATCACATAACACAAAATGACACATCGGCTGATGGGGCCGCTTACAAAACTGACATTCTATACCCACAACTCTATCTGCAAAGTCTCTAACATCAATCCAGAAATCATAACATACAAACTCTGACTCGGCAACACCCCAGGAGCAATTGGAGCTTGTCATCTCCGCTGGAACACCTTCTATATTAGCTTCAACTCATCTGGGTGTACCTGCGTGGCATGAAACGCAGCCCCCGAAGAAAAGGGGGTCAGTACGGAAAATGTACTGAGCATGTAAGGCAGAGATCACAGAAAAGGGTCATAACTGACAGTAAGAATACAGGAACATGTACAATGTCCAGAATATAAAAACTCTTGCCTTTAAAACATAAATCATGCATATCGTTATCACATACCGTACCCTGCCCGTTATGGGACTCGGTGGATAAAATCATGTCATCATACTTTCATATCATAATGCATGCATATACATACACACACACACACACACACACACACACATATATATATATATATATATATATATATATATATATACCGTACCCGGCCCTCTAGTGAGGGACTCGGTGAATGAAGTCATACCGTACCCGGCCCATTAAGGGACTCGGTGGATAGTCATGCATGTGAATATCATATGTCATATACATACTGTACACCGCCCTCTAGTGAGGGACTCGATGAATCAAATCATCATATGCCCTCCTGGCCACCATAACATATCATCATCTCATCATATCATCATATACAAATACCGTACCCAGCCCGTTAAGGGACTCGGTGAACAATGCAGTGGAGTGCACACGATAACATACCCGGCCCGGGACTCGGTGAATAGACATATTGAGGCTTGCACGAACAGAGTAGTGTGAAACCACATGCACATAAATAAAGACTCAATAGATACGTACACATACCGACATCTGAAGGCTCAGAAACAAGTTTCGGGTCAATCCGATTTAGTATAAGAAAGTTATGAGCGTTTGAAGTACAGAACCTTCTACGAACGTTTCAGAAGTCATTTTCGGAAAATCAAAGCAACAATCATATCAAGTACCTTTCGGATATCGTTACGGATCAAATCAATATGCCGACATCATATATCATATATGCATATAACAGATTCCTGCATGCATACTCATAGAACATCAAACAGTGTATTGTTGCAGAACATGCAGCCCGATCCTTACAATATATTGCTGCGGAAAGTGCAGCTCGATCCATACAATATATTGCTGCGGAACGTGCAGCCCGATCCATCATATAATATAATTCTACCGAGGAACGTTTAGCCCGATCCATAAATACAATATATTACTGTCGAGGAACGTTCGGCCCGATCCAAGACTGTACGCAAAAGTTAGAAACATTAATACTTACAGAACCATTTTAAGGACATGAACTCTTATACTTGGCTCATTATCCGATTATGCATTAATCTCAACCATACTAAGTATACTCATATCAATAGGCCAATAAGAATCGTAAACAAACTCGGAAACATATCAAATAGAGCTTCGGAATCATGGATACGTGTCGAAACCATATGAAGTGGCTTATGGAGATAAAAAATATTAGCCATCCTAGTGGCTCTAAGAATAGGAATTTCTTTGAAATCATACATATACGTCATTTGCTTGTCTCATAAGGATCATGCCAAAAGAAAGAAAGGTAAGCCTTACATACCTGCTCCACGTCCTATTAGCTACGCTTACTTATCCAAGCTTGCTAGTCTACATACAAAAGAATTCACATAATCGTTAGATTTATTGTCATTCACTTTGCCTTAGCTTCTCAAATAATTTCACTTCTAATCTGCCGAAATTTCGGCAGCATTTCCCTTGTAAATACACCATCCCCGAGAATCTAACTTGGCCAATTTATCAACAACAAACCCGAGAATTCAACTCGGCCAAATTATCAACAACAATAATATCAACAATCCTACTAGCAACTTCAACAATCAATCCAAAATATATTCTAACATTAACAACCTTCGTCACACAATTCAATGGCGTTCCATTTATATTCAATTCATAATTGTTCACATATTCAAATACTAATCCGAAACCATTCAACAATATTCAAGAACACTTCAACAACCCGCACAACATTCCAAACGGCCCAACCAACACAATCCCTTCTTTCAAGTTCAATTACAACAACCCAACTTACAATCTTCCAAACACAAGTCTCACTTTCAAATTCATGAATTATATTTACAACCTACACATTAGCAACTCTATTCTTATAACTATAAGGAACCATACTAATATCGCATTAACTTCTTCCATAATCCGCAAACGATTACAACTTCATTTCCAACCATTAAATCTTCATTTAACATCATAGAATCCACAACACAATAATTAAAATGCTAAATAAAATCAATTCATCATATCTACACAATCACTACCCCTATTCGGCCATAACCCCTATATCTATATTTCATGAATTTCATCCATTTCCACCTACTACAACATGCATAAACCATCCATAACATATGTAAAAGAGGATTGAACACATACCTTTCTCACTCCACTTCTTGGCTTGGCTAAGGTTGTAAACTTGCACAAATGAATGATTTTATAGCTCCAACAACCACTCCATGTTAAAGAGGACCTTCCAATTGCTTGGAATGCTAGAAGAAAAATATTTTTCTTGATCAATTTCCATGGCTCAATTTTTGGAGCCATGGCCGAATACTACTATATATTGTCTCTTCTTGAAACTTCTTCAAGTTTCTTGAAATAAAAAGAAGATGAATAATAATCCATGGGCCATATTTTATTTATACACATTTAGCATCCATATGGGCTTTGGCCCAACTAATTTGGACGGCCACATGGCCTTTTAGTTCAAGCCCAACTTTTTTTTTTTTTTTGGAATTCATGAAAAATTATTTTTCCCAATTCCAAATTTGCCCTTAGCCTTCCGCCATATTACCATAAGCCATCTTGTGAATTTCATTTTTTACCCTTAGCCTTTCTCAATATTTCCACATCCATAATTTTGGAAAATAGTCTTTCCCTTAACTTCTCGCCATTATCTTGAATTATCCGAACATACAAAATACGGGCTATAACATCCCCCCCCCCTTTAGAACATTCGTTCTCGAATGTTCAACTGGCCTCATGGGGTGTCATAATACTTCGGGAGGGTCCCTCTCATAGTTATTCTTTTCTTCATGCCCATTCCTTATCTTTCAACTTATTTTCTTTATAGTCGAACTCCTCGGTCTTTCCATGATTCCTCGTTTCGTGTCATGGGTTTTCTAATCCATTGCGCCAATTCATTATCCTTGTCTTTCCCAGGTCATCCCTTCTCTGTTACTGTTTCGTTACAATACCTTAATAGAAGCCATGCCTTTGGTATGCAATCTTCACTTAACGATCCCATATGGCTACAGGCTGTTCCTTGCTCTCATTTATCTATAGTATTGTAGTCCAGTTATACCTATGGTAACTTATGATCCGAGTTCACTTATCTTCTTAGTTCGCAACATCCTTGAGTTCTTACTACAACTTTTTCTTTACTTCCTTCCCTTGCATTTCTCAATTCAAGTATACTTGTATTCAATTCTTTGGGTTGGTGCTCGTTTTATCCATCGTTATTCCTTGTTGGCTCTTCAGTGTGGATTCCTTATTAATATGATCGAGCATTACTTCACATCGATGGTTCATATATTCCATAGCGTATCTTCTCATGTTTCGTAAAATTAATAGTCCACGAACTATTTTCTAGTATCCGATGAACTCTTTTATTTCCTTCACAGGCGCTGCGTTCTTTCTTTCTTTCAAAAATTTCAGACTACCAATTGTTGATACTTTCGTTATAATAGCCATTGTCATCCAAAATATCCTTTGAGTCTTATTATTTTCTCTACGATCCTTTGTGCACTTGGCTCGTAGCCATCTTCTTGCTCCTTTTTATTACTCTTTACAACATGACACTGCGTTCTTAGATACGACGCAAATTTGTCCGATACGAGGGACTCAAATCATGTCTTAAACATATCATAACTCATATTGGTGTGAAGCATCCTCCTAGGGTATCTTCCATCCTTCCCCTTCATGTTGGTCTCATGGTCTCCTCATTGTCAATTTGTTTCTACTTCTTTCATGTATTCTCCTGATATGCCAATATATTTAGAACTCTGGCCCCGAGCTACTAAATTTTCCTCCTCTGGAGCCTGAAAATGTTGCGAACCCTTTCTAAGTCTAATATAATATGTTCTCCCCCCCCCCCTCCCCCTTTTTAAGGGGTTCCTTATACGTCACAATCTTCGAGTACCCTCGTCTTCGATTATACTTCATTCCTCGTCTTCCTTTCCAACTCTACGCATAACATATCGAAAATTTCTTACCATAAGTTTTTCTTTCATTTTATGTCTATATCATCACTCTGTCTACATTTCCATACTCTTGTTATTTGTAGCACCAGCTCTAAAGTTCGTAAAACACTCCTTCAAACACGCAGACCCGTTCTATTCTTAAGTCATCTTTCAGGAAAGCTTTTCCATGTCCGAGGCAACCACATTAATATGGCTACATATTCCACTTGTATTCCATATTACCACATTTTTATCCTTTTCACGTGCCTATTTTGAGTTTTTACCCAAGTCGTCTCATGCTTTGCCGGTAGTTCCTCTCGGGGCTTCACTCACTAAGGCTTCTTGTCTTTCATTTTCTTCCGACACTTTGATCTCTTTATTTTCCGTCTACTCACTAACTTTCTTTTCCAAATATCGTTGTATTAAAATTTCCAATCTTAACACGTAGTGACATAGCATCAGTTTAACTCGTAACACTTGTACCGTTTATTTTTGCGGTCACTCGAACTTCGGTACCCTTACTTGATTAATGCCTTCTTTACCATAGCGCCGGTTGCTGGGACTCACATGTCCACCGATACAGTCACATATGAGATACCATACGCATTCATATATATATATATATATATATATATATATATATATATATATATATATATATATATATATAACTACTATCAACTAGCCCACAAAATACTTCCAAACGCTATTCAAGCCTATCATAATTCCAGAGCTGTGATGCACTTTCTGTCTCTCCACCAGTCTAGTCTGCCTCGTCCTACGCGACCTCTTATGGTCTCCAACCATCCGGTATACTCTGGTTTCCCTTAGGCTACTCTAACTTCTCATTTGTCTCTTATGTCTAAATCTATAGGATTTCTTGCGCACATCCCAGGGGGTCACCCATCCTATGATTTCTCCCACCTTAGCACGCTTAACCTCGTATCCTCGATAGAATTCGGTGCATTAATGCTGATATAATCGCGTCCATTTCCTCACATGACCTTTATTACATAATTTGGAGCCAGTCGAAGTCTTACAGATTCCGAGACATTTTCGTAACACGCCTTTCCCTTTATAATTACTATTTTACCCTTTTCAATTTCCAGTGTTCACTTTTCACTTATGTGTATAACTATCCTTCGTCCCAGATTCCCAAATTCCCGATGGTAGCAATTATACCTTCATTGGCGTTACTTATGAATACTTCAGGTATCAACCTATTCGGATTTCCACTCACCATCCCTACATAATGATCTACAGCAAACTGATTGTCAACTTTCTCTGAATCCCTCAACTGACCTTGGTCCTACTAAGCCTCGAATGTCATCCATTTTAATCCTTCATACTGCTAATCGTCTTTCTCACAATCATCTTTCACGCCATGCCCAAATCCGTAGCTCCTCTAAAATATTGCATCCCGTTTATTGTCTACTTACGAAATTTCCTTTCCACGCTCTTCCTGTTAAGTGTTCCAGATCAAATAACCTGATTTTGAAAAATTCTAACCGGGTCTCTTTTACAAATCCTTACCATTCAAAATCTGTACGCAGCAATACCAACAATGCCCTACAGAGCATACGGCTATATATCCCATTCTAGCCATCCAGAACTTCCGATTTCAGATAACAAACAAGTATATCAAGGCTTACCTTTTATAACTTTCCATGTCATCACTTACCTCCTTCCGTCATATGTAAGACTTATATAAGAAATTTCATTTCCAATGACTTGACTCTATCGCACGACCTGAGACAGAAAGAAGGTCAACAATCCCTAGATGCCCTGTAGCCTCCTGTTTATAAATGTGGCCAGCTTCACACCATAAACAGGACTCTACTGGACATGACTTTGCAGACAACCCCTAGAACGACCTGCTCTGATACCACTTTGTCACACCCTAATCTCCCTAGGTTGTTATGGGCACCCGACCCTTACTTAGGGCCGAGCGAACCCTCTGACCCTTAGTACACACACAATCCTTTTTGGACTTTTAAATCAAATAAGGATGAAATACATAGTACAGCTTTCAGAAATATTCTTTTTATCAATCTCAAATCAACAAAATCTGTAATCATATGGAATTTATCACATAACACAAAATGACACATCGGCTGATGGGGCCGCTTTCAAAACTGACATTCTATACCTACAACTCTGTCTGCAAAGTCTCTAACATCAATCCAGAAATCATAACATACAAACTCTGACTCGGCAACACCCCAAGAGCAATTCGAGCCTGCCATCTCCGCTGGAACACCTTCTATATTAGCTTCAACTCATCTGGGTGTACCTGCGTGGCATGAAACGCAGCCCCCGAAGAAAAGGGGGTCAGTACGAAAAATGTACTGAGCATGTAAGGCAGAGATCACAGAAAAGGGTCATAACTGACAGTAAGAATACAGGACCATGTAAAATGTCCAGAATATCAAAACTCTTGCCTTTAAAACATAAATCATGCATATCGTTATCACATACCGTACCCGGCCCGTTATGGGACTCGGTGGATAAAATCATGTCATCATACTTTCATATCATAATGCATGCATATACATACACACACACACATATATATTTATATATATATATATACCGTACCCGACCCTCTAGTGAGGGACTCAGTGGATAGTCATGCATGTGAACATCATATATCATATACATACCGTACCCGACCCTCTAGTGAGGGACTCGGTGAATCAAATCATCATATGCCCTCCTGGCCACCATAACATATCATCATCTCATTATATCATCATATACATATACCGTACCTGGCCCGTTAAGGGACTCGGTGAACAATGCAGTGGAGTGCGCACGATAACATACCCGGCCTGGGACACGGTGAATAGACATATTGAGGCTTGCACGAACAGAGTAGTGTGAAACCACATGCACATAAATCAAGACTCGATAGATACGTACACTTACCGACATCTGAAGGCTCAGAAACAAGTTTCGGGTCAATCCGATTTAGTATAAGAACGTTATGAGCGTTTGAAGTACAGAACCTTCTATGAACGTTTCAGAAGTCATTTTCGGAAAATCAAAGCAACAATCATATCAAGTACCTTTCGAATATCGTTACGGATCAAATCAATATGCCGACATCATATATGCATATAACAGATTCCTGCATGCATACTCATAGAACATCAAACAGTGTATTGCTGCGGAACGTGCAGCCCAATCCATACAATATATTGCTGCGGAACGTGTAGCCCGATCCATCATATAATATAATTCTGCCGAGGAACGTTTGGCCCGATCCATAAATACAATATATTACTGCCGAGGAACGTTCGGCCCGATCCAAGACTGTATGCAAAAGTTAGAAACATTAATACTTAAAGAACCATTTTAAGGACATGAACTCTTATACTTGGCTCATTATCCGATTATGCATTAATCTCAACCATACTAAGTATACTCATATCAATAGGCCAATAAGAATCGTAAACAAACTCAGAAACTTATCAAATAGAGCTTCGGAATCATGGATACGTGTCGAAACCATATGAAGTGGCTTATGGAGAAAACAAATATTAGACATCCTAGTGGCTCTAAGAATAGGAATTTCTTTGAAATCATACATATACGTTATTTGCTTGTCTCATAAGGATCATGCCAAAAGAAAGAAAGGTAAGCCTTACATACCTGCTCCACGTCCTATTAGCTACGCTTACTTATCCAAGCTTGCTAGTCTACATACAAAAGAATTCACATAATCATTAGATTCATTGTCATTCACTTTGCCTTAGCTTCTCAAATAATTTCACTTATAATCTGCCGAAATATCGGAAGCATTTCCCCTGTAAATACACCATCCCCGAGAATCTAACTCGGCCAATTTATCAACAACAAACCCGAGAATTCAACTCGGCCAAATTATCAACAACAATAATATCAACAATCCTACTAGCAACTTCAACAATCAATCCAAAATATATTCTAACATTAACAACCTTCGTCACACAATTCAACAGCATTCCATTTATATTCAATTCATAATTGTTCACATATTCAAATACTAATCTGAAACCATTCAACAATATTCAAGAACACTTCAACAACCCGTACAACATTCCAAACGGCCCAACCAACACATTCCCTTCTTTCAAGTTCAATTACAACAACCCAACTTACAATCTTCCAAACACATGTCTCACTTTCAAATTCATGAATTATATTTACAACCTACACATTAGCAACTCTATTCTTATAATTATAAGGAACCATACTAATATCGCATTAACTTCTTCCATAATCCGCAAACGATTACAACTTCATTTAACATCATAGAATCCACAACACAATAATCAAAATGCTAAATAAAGTCAATTCATCATATCTACACAATCACTACCCCTATTCGGTCGTAACCCCTATATCCATATTTCATGAATTTCATCCATTTACACCTACTACAACATGCATAAACCATCCATAACATATGTAAAAGAGGATTGAACACATACCTTTCTCACTCCACTTCTTGGCTTGGCTAAGGTTGTAAACTTGCACAAATGAATGATTTTATTGCTCCAACAACCACTCCATGTTAAATAGGTCCTTCCAATTGCTTGGAATGCTAGAATAAAAATATTTTTCTTGATCAATTTCCAGGGCTAAATTTTTGGAGCCATGGCCGAATACTACTATATATTCGTTCTTCTTGAAACTTCTTCAAGTTTCTTGAAATAAAAAGAAGATGAATAATAATCCATGGGCCATATTTTATTAATACACATTTAGCATCCATATGGGCTTTGGCCCAACTAATTTGGACGGCCACATGGCCTTTTAGTTCAAGCCCAACTCTTTTTGTTTTTTTTTGGAATTCATGAAAAAATATTTTTCCCAATTCCAAATTTGCTCTTAGCCTTCCGCCATATTACCATTCGCATGTGAATTTCCCTTTTTACCCTTAGCCTTTCTCAATATTTCCATATCCATAATTTTCGCAAACGACATGTACATTAAAATGATTTTGGAAAATAGTCTTGCCCTTAACTTCTCGCCATTATCTTGAATTATCCGAACGTACAAAATACGGGCTATAACAGACTAGGAGTTGACCATGAGGATAGATCTGATAGTTTGAGGGTTCGTGACTTCTTAAGTTGTAATCGTACAGTGTTTTTTGGGTCAAAGCCCGAGGATGATCTGCAGGAGTTTATTCGGCAGATACAGCGTACATTGAGGATAATCAAGACTTCTGAGACTGAGTCTGTTGAGTTGGATTCGTATCGATTGCGGGATGTAGCTATTAATTGGTATGAGTCTTGGGAGTTATCTAGGGGCAAGGGTGCTCCTCCAGCCGTATGGGATGAGTTTGTGGAGGCCTTCCTTGGCCACTTCCTGCCTCCAGAAATGAGGCGAGCTAGAGTTGATAGATTCTTACATTTGAGGCAGAATGGCAGGAGCGTTCGAGAGTATAGTCTTGAGTTTGATTCGTTGGCTAGATATACCCCTACTATTGTAGCTGATATGGCAGATAGAGTGCATCGTTATGTGATGGGACTGGATCGTTATTTGATTGATGGTTGTATGGCAGAGGCTCTTTAGCCAGGTATGCATATTGCTCAGGTACAGGCATATGCACAGGGGGTAGAGGATCGACACAGAGGACGTCAGCCAGATAGAGATCACGACAGAGGCTAGCATAAGAGGGCTAAATCAGCTGGTTATCCTGGTGAGTTTCAAGGCGGGCAGCCTCAGCAGCATGTTAGATATTCTTCCCGGCCAGCACAGAATGCACCCCCACAGTTCACAGGTAGGAGATTTGATCGCACAAGGTATTCAAGAGCTGGTCAGAGCTCCAAGGCTTTAGGTTCACAGATGAACATGGGTTCGAGTCAGTTGAGGTCACCTTTACCTCGGTGTGGTAGGCCCCATTTTGGGGAATGCCGTCTTATTACAGGTGTTTGGTTTTCTTGTGGCCGTCAAGGCCATATGATTAGAGAGTGTCCTTATGGAGGTGGTATAGGTTGTATGGCTCAGCCTACTGGATCGGTTGCTGGTTCATCTTCTTCTATAGCTATGCGCCCTATGGGGCAGAGTATTCAGACATCAGCAGGTCGTGGTAGAGGTCGTGGCGGAGCTTCCAGTTCTAGCGGTCCTTCGAACCGCATATATGCTTTGGCTAGTAGGCAGGATCAGGAGGCGTCACTGAATGTGATTACAGGTATATTATTAATTTTCTCCCGGGACGTATATGCATTGATAGATCCAGGTTCGACCTTATCATATATATATCTCCCTTTGTTGCTAGTAGAATTGGAATTGAACCTGAGTTGATAGAACCATTTGAGGTAGCTACACCGGTAGGAGATTCTGTCATAGCTAAGCAAGTATATAGAAATTGTTCGGTGGTTATATATAGTCGCCATACCATATCAGATCTAATAGAGTTTGACATGACTGAGTTTGATGTTATTATGGGTATGGATTGGTTGGCCTCTTGTTATGCTAATGTCGATTGTAGAGAAAAGATAGTTCGATTTCAGTTTCCAGGGAAGCCAATTATAGAGTGGAAAGGGAATACAGCATCTCTGAGGGGTAAGTTTATTTCATACCTCAAGGCAAGGAAGATGGTTAGAAAAGGTTATATTTATCATTTGGTTCGAGTGCATGATATGAAAGCAGAGGTACCAGCTCTTCGGTCAGTCCCGTTAGTTAATGAATTCCCAGATGAATTCCTAGATGACCTTCCAGGTCTTCCTCCAGAACGGGAGATAGAGTTCACTATAGATGTACTGCCAGATACCCAACCCATATCTATTCCTCCTTATAGAATGGCACCTGCAGAGCTGAAGGAATTAAAGGAGCAACTGAGAGACTTGTTAGAAAAAAAAAGGCTTCATCAGGCCAAGTACATCACCTTGGGGAGCACTGGTACTATTTGTGAGAAAGAAAGATGGGTCGCTGCGGATGTGTATTGATTATAGGCAGCTGAATAAAGTAACAATAAAGAACAGGTATCCCCTCTCCAGGATTGATGATCTATTTGACCAGTTGCAGGGTGCTAAGTGTTTTTCGAAGATAGACTTGCGGTCAGGTTATCATCAGGTGCGGGTAAAGGAGGCAGATATTCTGAAGACAACATTCAGGACCTGATACGGGCATTATGAATTTAGAGTGATGTCTTTTGGGCTGACCAATGCTCCAGCAGTGTTTATGGATTTGATGAATCGAGTATTCAAACCATTCCTAGATACGTTCGTTATTGTATTTATTGATGATATTCTGGTTTATTCACGTTCAGAAGTGGAGCATGCAGACCATTTGAGGATGATACTTAGGGTACTCCAGCACCAGAAGGTTTATGCTAAATTTTCTAAGTGCGAATTCTGGTTGACTTCAGTAGCATTCTTGGGATATATTATTGGAGCTGACGGTATTCGGGTAGATACGCAGAAGATTGAGGCTGTAAAGACTTAGCTCAGAACTATGACACCTACTGAGGTACGCAGTTTTCTAGGGCTAGCTAGATATTACAGAACATTCATAGAAAAGTTTGCCTCGATTTCAGCACCTTTAACTATGCTAACTCAGAAGGCAGCTAAGTTCCAGTGGACTGGTGCTTGTGAGCAAAGCTTCCAGTTGTTGAAAGACAAATTGACTACGGCTCCAGTTCTAACTCTTCCTGAGGGACCAGATGGTTATGTTATTTATTGTGATGCTTCGGGTATTGGACTAGGTTGTGTGTTGATGCAGCATGGCAGGGTTATAGCTTATACCTCCCGACAGCTCAGAAAGCACGAGAAGAATTATCCTACTCATGGTCTGGAGTTAGCAGCAGTGGTTCATGCTTCGAAGATATGGAAGCATTATTTATATGGTGTTCATGTTGATATTTATATGGATCATAAGAGTCTCCAATATATCTTTAAGCAGAAAGAGCTGAATTTACGACAGAGACGGTGGCTAGAGTTACTAAAAGGATTATGATGTTGATATTCTATACCATCCAGGGAAAGCAAATGTTGTAGCAGATGCTATTAGCCGTAAATCTATGGGTAGCTTGACAGATGTGCAGCCAGAAAGAAAGGAGATGGTTCGTGAGATATACCAGCTAGCTAGCCTTGGAGTCCGTTTGGCTAATTCTGGAGATAGTAGAGTTTTTGTTCAAGAAGTTGCTGAGTTCTCTATCAGAGAAGAGGTAAGGAGACATCAGTACGAGGACCCTGTTCTAGCACAGCCCTTCGAAAGGAGAAGACCCTATTCGAGGTTGCACCTGACAGAGTGCTATGGTATGGAGGCAGATTGTGTGTACCTGATATTGCAGGGCTACGACAGCAGGTTATAGGAGAGGCACACTATGCCCGTTATTCTGTTCATCCAGGGTCAACGAAGATGTATCATGACCTCAGATGCTTATATTGGTGGGATGGCATGAAAAGGGCCATAGCGGGGTTTGTTGCTTAGTGCCTGAATTATCAACAGGTTAAGGTCTAGCATCAAAGGTCTGGTGGATTATTGCAGGAGATAGAGATCCCAACTTGGAAATGGGAAGTGATTAATATGGACTTCATTACAGGCTTACCTCACACTCAACGGAAGTATGACTCTATATGGGTGATTGTGGATAGGCTGACAAAATCAGCCCATTTTTTTCCAGTCATGACTACTTATTCACCTGAAGACTATGCGAGGTTATACATCAGGGAGATAGTGAGACTTCATGGGGTTCCCACATCTATTATATCACACAGAGGAGCTCAATTTATAGCTAACTTCTGGAGATCATTCCAGAAGGGATTGGGGACATAGGTGAGTCTTAGCACAGCATTTCACCCTCAAACTGCGGGATAGGCTGAGCGTACTATTCAGACACTAGAAGATATGTTGCGAGCCTTTATTATTAACTTTAAAGGTAGCTGGGATGATCATTTGCCACTTATTGAGTTTGCTTATAATAATAGCTACCATTCTAGTATTCAGATTGCACCGTACGAGGCCTTATATGGGAGGAAGTGCAAGTCACCTATCGGTTGGTTCAATGTTGGTGAGACTAAATTGATAGGCCCAAACATGATTCAGCAAGTTGTTGATAAGGTGAAGCTTATTTAGGAGAGATTATTGGCAGCCCAGAATCGACAGAAGTCATATGCAAATAATCCATGTCGAGACTTGGAGTTTTAGATTAGTGATTGGGTATTCCTGAAGGTATCATCCACGAAGGGTGTGATAAGATTCGGCAAGAAAGGGAAGCTCAACCCGAGGTACATTGGACCTTATCATATTATTCGTAGGGTAGGCAAGGTTGCCTATGAGTTGGACCTACCATCAGATTTGGAAACGGTACATCCAGTCTTTCATGTATCAATGCTTTGTAAATGTATTGGTGACCCTTCTAGAGTATCCCCTGTAGATGATGACCAGGTAATAGAGGAGTTGTCTTATGAGGAGAGCCCCATAGCTATACTTGATCGCTAGGTTTGAAGGTTACGTACTAAGGATGTGTCTTCCGTCAAAGTATTGTGGCGAAATAATTATAGGGAAGAGGTGACTTGGGAAGCAGAAGACGAAATGAAGAATAGGTATCGTTACTTGTTCCCTATGCCTGCAGGTAATCTAATTCCTTACTTGACTATATTGATTGGTAAATGAGACTATATTATATTGTGGCCCTGTGGGGCATCTATGGGTTATTGAATGTCGGTTGGTAGGTATAGCTATAGAGGAGACTGCCGAAATTTTTATAAGACTCTATAGACTAGTTTAAGATTCGAGGATGAATGTTCTTGAGGGGGGGAAGGATGTTACATCCCGTACTTTTGTATGTTGGTTTTGTCGTAAGTGAATCGACATAAGGTTAAAGACGGGATGATTTTTGAGGATATAAGTAGATATGCTATGTTTAACAACTAAAGGTCAAACGAATCAGAGAAAGTAAATTTCGTCGAGGTTCGGAATATTGAACAAGGCATATGGACCGTATGGAATGTTTGTCATACACTTGTATGCAGATCAAGAGCTCAGTATATAAAAGATTGATGTTCTAAAATAATTTAGGACTCAACAAGTGGGACGACGGTGATTGGAAATAATATTTTGTGTTTACCAAAAGAGGCTATGAATTAGTATTATATCACATGACCATGATAACGGGTATATGAAGTATGTTAAAAGTGGTAAATATTTAAGTGAATTGGGAGACAAATGGATTAACGTGAGAAATTTTAGGGGGATAATTTCCAGACGTGGACCCAATATGGATTGGTTACATTTTGTACAAGCTAAATGTGTGGCATGTGTATTACTTTGTTCACATGGAAAGGCCAAGTGTACAGGTGGTATATAACGTGTCTCTCTAGGGTGCAATCATCCCAATTAGGCAAACCATTTGTTACTTAGTAGAAAACTAATACTGAAAGAACTAAGAACATTTTCCAACAACTTTATTTTATTTTTCTATTTGGGGCAGCAACGTCCTATCAACCCTTATACCCTTAGAGAAGTGCAAAACATTGTTATCAACTCTTATAAACCTTGAATAAACCTCTTAGTAGCAGCTGCTCATGGATGTAGTGCATTTGGAGCTCTTAGTAACTTCATCCTTTTTAAAGAAAATTTGTAATTTCCAGCAAGAATTTTAAGAGGTCAAGCTTGCTAGTAAGGTTTTCCTTCCAATTATTGAGGTAAGATTTCAGTCCTCCTACATGTTCTTGAGATTGTTTGGTCTTTATACAACTTGATGGATGTTGAATTTTTTAAGGAAGAGCTTAAGTTAGGCGAGAACTTGTATTGATCTTATGGCATGTTTTAAAACTTGTGATATTAGATAGTTTTCTTGTACATGGATATTAGATGATGTTGTTGTCGTGTATTGATATGCCTTGAGAATTTGGAAGAAGGAAGTGTATAAGTTATTGTATACGAAGCGTATATTGGGCTATCTTGGTATTTATTCTTAGGTATTGATTATTTGAGTTCAAAAAGCATTAAAAGAGATTGTAATTGTTGTTGTTTATTATCATGTGGACTAATTTAGAGTGTATTCTTGAGTTGTTGTGGATGGAATTTTTGGAATATAGCTCGTGAATATTGTTGTTGTTGTTGACGACGTTGTATATATATTGTGAGCTGTTTGGGAGTCGGATTGGAGTATGAATTATAGGGGAAATGCTGCCCAAAATTCATTAAGCTCCATTCATATACGAATTAGATTGTAAGCGATGTAAATGGTCTAATCGTGATATTATCATCTTGATTGTAGACCTATAGACTTGAGGAGTAGACGTTGGACGATTAGATAGATTTCTAGGTATGTAAAGCTATCCCTTCCTTCTTTTTGGCATGAATTACATAAAACGAGCGGACGATTAACGTACATAATTCCAATGAATTCTAGTTCTCAGTGATACTTGACATGATAGTTATCTTTGATTCTCTAGTGTTGGTTCATTCTAATTATTCTATTGAGTCTCAGATGATGATTTAATTTGTATATGGTTGCTCCTGATATTTTATTCGTGCATAACGTTATTACATCATTTCACCGAGTCACGGGCCGGGTACGGTATATATATATATATGATTATTTCACCGACACCCTCACTAAAGGGCCGGGTTCGGTATATGTATATGACTTCATTCACCGAGTCCCATAATGGGCCGGGTACGGTATATTATATAGATATGCATGACTCTCATCTCATAAGGCACAGGTGCATTGGTATCTTTGATTATCATACTTGTCTCCTGTCATATTTTGGTCAGTCATGATCTTCTTTATTGTGCATCATGCTTTATATACTCAGTACATTTTTCATACTGACCCCCTTTCTTCGGGGACTGTGTTTCATGCCCACAGGTACAGACACTCAGTTTGATGATCCTCCAGCCTAGGACTTCTGCTCAACTGTTTGGAGAGCTCCATTATTCCAGAGCCTAACTCATTTTAGTATAGATCCTTTGATATAAACTTATGCATATCCAGGGGTACGGCGGGGCCCTGTCCCGTCATATTTCACTATTATACCCTTAGAGGTATGTAGACATGTGTGGGCTATAATGTGATTTGGTCAGCTATACAGATGTAGTTCGTTTTGGATATTCCCGTGTATAGTGGTAGCCTTGTCGGCTTGCATATTTTGTTATGTTTGATTAGCTGTGACTCCTCAGGAGACAGGTTCATTCTGATATATAGCATTATGAGTCTACAGCATGCTTTTACAGATTTTCACATTATTCTTAGTATCAGTCTGATTATAGTTAACAGGTTCTTATACTAGTGTCCAACTAGGGCACTAGTCATGGCCCATCGATTTGGGTCGTGACAGTTATCTTGACCATACTAGGTGGATGTTCTTCCTATTTGATCCGTGTGATACCTTGTGTGATTTAGGGACACTATCTTGGAAGAGTCCTTGCTTAAAAATTAAATTTTTATGGCGCTTCATATCAAATAGAACCGATGTAGTATTACATGCTTCATATTTTGCATTCATTGGTTTTATTACTTTACCCTTATGTCATGAACCTTGGAGGAATCAACTTCTTGATACCTCATGTGTGCACTTGTTAGTCATGATTGATATTGATGTGTGGTTGTACCACAAATTTATCCATCCTTGGCATGTATGTGTGGTTATTACTTTGTGTGCTAACCCTCAATCCTTGAGAAGTATGTTTTCGTATGTCTTCCCTTGGGTTTTGCTAGGTTCGGATTCGAGGACGAATCCTTTTGAAGAAGGGGAGGATGATATGATCCTACTTAGTACACTTCATTTCAAGATGTACATTCAAGGACGAGATATGAGACTTCAAGCTCTACAAGCTACATGGAAGATGAGGAAGTCGTTTGAGGCCTTTGGAGGCTCTTACAAGCCGCACAAGATGGCTTATGATGTGTGAAAGGTGGCTTGGGAGTTGATTGAAGAAGAAGCTACTAGAAAGGAGACCAAATGCGCAAAGTGGCCAAACGTGCAAATAGGGACATTTCTACAAATTGGCTACACGTGCAAACCTGGAGAAGATTGGGAGTTGGCTATTTGTACAAGGAAGGTTATGCCTGCAAGAAGGCCATGCATGCAAGGTTGATTAGAGGGCAATCTGTGCAAGAAGGGGCTTTTGATGAATTATGAATATTTGAGTGTGTTAGGGTTATCTCTAGAGAGAGAAACTTTTGAGAGGCCTTTGGTAGGCTCTGGTTGATTCTTGTGTTGTTGAGAGGTTGGTTGCTTGGGAATCCGATTCTCTTGAGGTCAACTTAAGAATTTGGTGTTTCTTTTGATGATAATTTTGAGGTCTTAGTTTTATATAACTTTGGTTGCTAAATTGAATCTTAAGTTGTGTCAAATTATCTATCTCTTTTATTTCTTGCATTTTATTATTGTTTTTGTTTCCGTTCTTGTATCAGTTACGTACTAAGGATGTGGCTTCCGTCAAAGTATTGTGGCAAAATAATAATAGGGAGGAGGTGACTTGGGAAGCTGAAGACGAAATGAAGAAAATGTATCCTTACTTGTTTCCTATGCCTGCAGGTAATTCAATTCCTTACTTGACTATATTGATTGGTAAATGAGACTATATGATATATTGTGGCCCTGTGAGGCATCTGTGGGTTTGCTGAATGCAAGTTGGTAGGTATAGCTATAGAGGAGACTCTGCTGAAATTTTTATAGTATGAGACCTATTATAAACATTCGAGGACGAATGTTTCTAAGGGGGAAAGGATGTTACACCTCGTAGTTTTGTACCTTGAGATTCATCGCATGATTAGTTGTCCTAATCTTTCACATCAACATTATCTTCGAGGTTATACGATATTAGATATGCTTATAGTCACATCTTGTATTTTCATTCAACATATACATGACTAAGATGAGAGAAAAGAAATTTGGGAAAATATAAACGAGATGCTTGCTTAGCCGACGTGCTTGCTTAACCTACTTACTTTCCGTCCTACTTGCTTGAGTAGGTGACAAGTTAACGACAAGTAGGTGATGCACCTACTTAAAGTGTATGGACCTAGTTAAAAATAGAAAGGAAAAGGATAGAGATGGGCTGATCTGGGGGCAGCCAAATACCCATCAGCCCAAGCCCTTTTAGGAGACTATATATATATATATATATATATATATATATATATATATATATATATATATATATATATATATCACCTCATTTACGCTTAGAAACAACATAAAAATCTCTCCCCACGTTCTCAAGGCAGCAGCCCTCTTTCTCTTAGGGTTTATAAGTGTTCTTCTAACATTTCTTACAAAACAGCCCCTAAAACCCCTTAAACTCTAGGTGATTTACATCCCTTTTCAAGTTGATGTTGAAGGGAAGATTAAAGCTTGTTAGAATCTGAACCAAGAGAAATATTTCTACAGAAAGGTTAAGGGTTAACCTTCTATTTTCTTCCCCCACGAACTGAATTGATTGGAGCACTTTAAAGGTAAGAAACTGAAAAGAGACCGCATAAAAATAAACTTTAAGTTGCTAGGTTTATTGGGCTGTTTTGTGGACTGTTATTGAGCTATCTCTTTTGCTACTGTTCCTATAAGTTTTGGAAGGTAAAAGGACGTGGAGAGACCCATATAATTGAAGGGTATTAGGCTCATAGGTCGTCGCTACGTTTCAAGTCGATTAACACTAGTATAATAATCATTTTGTGCGGAAGTGAACATATGTAGGAGTTGCTTTTGTTGTAAGTTAATTGAGGACTTCTAATCAAGGTAAAGTTTCAATTATTCTTTATGTATATGAGCTAGCTGAAGCTTTACTTATATTGGCTTGTCAAGAATTTGTGAAACATCGACAAGAAGTCCTAGTCTATTGTTGGATGTTGATCTAATGGATTGTGGAGGTTATTCTTGTATTGTTGGAGGGATGGACGTGTTGTTGATTGTTATTTTCATTGTTGTTGATGTTGTTAACGTGTGAATAAATGTTGGAAAAAAGAGGAGTTCAAAACTGTTGTTGTAGGATCGGAAACTAAGCTTGCCGCTCGCTATGCTATAATTATGAATTTTTGGGATTGTTCTTATGGTATTAAGGAGCTGGATTGCTACTGTTAGTTGCTAATGTTGTTAATATTGTTGTTGGTTGCTGTTTTGGATTTCGGAGGTAAAGAAATGTAAGGAAGATGCTGCCCGATTTTCTAGAAATGAGCTACTAGCTTAGAAATCTGTTTCAAGCCCTTTCATAGCTTAACCATAGTTTTAATGTCTTGATGTAGGTTGAAGTATTACGGGCAGTACACAAATACACACACACATATATATAGTGAGTCGTTGATAAGCACAAAGGTATGTAAAGCTATCCCTTCTTCCTTCTTTGGCATGAATTACATAAAATGAACAAACGACGAACACATGTGACTCCAATGAACTCTAGTTTTCAATAGTACTTGATATGATAGTTGTCTTAGGTCCCCCAAGTGTTGGTTCATCCAATCTAGTCTCTCGAATCCCAAATGATGATTCATTTTGTACATGATTGCCCCTAGTACTAAGTGTTCTCACATCGATATACACCGTAAGGATTTGAAGTTAAACCAAATCGAACAAAATAAGTTTCATCGAGGTTCGAAATTTATTTGAATGGAATACGATCCAAGCTATAATATCCCATATAATGGACCAGGGAATTGAACCGCCCAACATGAGAAAATTTACCTGAGCCCGGAGAATTCGATCATATCCAAGGATCAAAATCAAGAGCTCGGTGTTGTTATAGCCCGTATTTTGTACGATCGGATAATTTAAGATAATTGCGAGAAGTTAAGGGCAAGGCTATATTTTGATCTTGTTTAATACACAAGTTGTTTATGAATATTATTGGCATGGAAATATTGAGAAAGGCTAAGGGTAAAAAGGAAAATTCACAAAGTGGTTCATGGTAATATTGTGAAAGGCTAGGGGCAAAATGGGAATTTCACAAATGTTCAAGAAAGTTCTTGAAAAGGCCAAGTTGACCGTGTGGTGTGGGTGGGTCCCACCCATGGCCATGTGTCCATATTTTTACTTGGAGGGCCTAATTATATATATACACATAAGTGGTCAAGCAAGACATATTCATCTTTGAATTAAGAAGCTTGTAGAAGAAGAAAAAAAAAAAAAGAAAGAAAGAGAGATAGAAGCCATTCGGCCATGGCTTCCAAAATTGAGCCATGGAAAATTGATCAAGAAAAATTATTTTCTTCTAGCATTTCAACCAAATGGAACGTCCCTAACAACATGGAGCAGTGGTTGGAGCAATCAAATCATTCATTTGTGCAATATATACCCCTAGCTGAATGAAGAGATAAGTGGAGAAAGGTATGTGTTCAATCTTCTTTTACATGTGTTATAGGTGATTTGTACATGTTGTAGTGTGTAGAAATGAATGAAAATCATCAAATTTGGTGTGTTGGGGTGTTGGCCGTGTATATGTTATGTTATGTAGGAATGATGAACTAATTTTTATTTAGTATTTGATTGTTGTAGTTGTGGATTCCATGATGAAAATGAAGGTTTGGTGACTTGAAATGAAGTTGTAATCGTTGTGGGATTGTGGTAGAAGCTAATGTGATTTTAATATAGTTTCTTGTAATTATGAGAATGAAGTTGTTAATGCATAGACTATTGTTATAGTTCATGAATTTGGAAGGAACGAATGTGTTGTTGTTGGTTATGTTGAGTTGAGAAGGGTTCGGGTGGTAGGTATAATTTATGAATTTAAAAGAAGGAAATATGTTGTTATTGTTCTTGTTGAATTTGGAAGGTTTCGGGTGAAGTGGTATGTTGGTTGGGTTGTTTGAACATTATGTGAATTGTTTGAAAGTTCTTGAACCATGTTAGAATATATTTTGGATTGATTGTTGAAGTTGTTAGTATGATTGTTGGTATTGTTGTTGATAATTTGGCCGAGTTGAATTCTTGGATTGTTGTTGATAGATTGGCCGAGTTAGATTCTCAGGGATGGTGTACTTACAGGGGAAATGCTGCCGAAATTTCGGTAGAATATAAATAAACTCATTTGAAAGACTAAGACAAGGATATGACGATGAGTCTAATGATTTTGTCGATTCTCTTAAATGTAGACTAGCAAGCTTGGACAATTAAGGGTAGCTAATAAGGCGTGGAACAGGTATGTAAGGCTTATCCTTTCTTTCTTTTGGCATGATCCTTATGAAACGAGCACACAACGTATACGTATGATTTCAAAGAAACTCCTATTCTTAGAGCCACTAGGATGGCTAACGTTCTTGATTTCCATAAGCTATTTCATATGATTTTGATGCGTATCTATGATGTCCGAAGATATATTTGATATGTTTCCGAATGGCATTCGAAAGATAATTGATATGACTAAAGTTTTGATTTGCAAATGCTAGCACGTTCGGTTATTCCATTGAGTCTTTGATATATTTTGATACGTACATATGGTTCCAAAATCTCTATTTGATTTGATCCGTAACGATATCCGAAAGGTACTTGATATGATTGTTGCTTTGATTTTCCAAAAATGGCTTCTGAAACGTTCGTAGAAGGTTCTGTAACTTTCTTATACTAAATCGGATTGACCCGAAACTTGTTTCTGAGCCTTCAGGTGTCGGTAAGTATACTTGTTTATCGAGTCTTGATTTATGTGCATATGGTTTCGCACTATTCTGTTCGTGCAAGCCTAAGTATGTCCTTCACTGCGCCCCGGGCCAGGTTCTGTTATCGTGCGTCTTCTCTGCATTGTTCACCGCGTCCCTCATTGGAGAGCCGGGCTTTGTTATATGTATGTCTGTATATGATGATATGATGATATGGGGATGGCGGCCAGGATGGCATATGATGATCTTATTCACCGCATCTCTCCCTAGAGGGCCGGGATCTGTTATATGCATATATGATATATGATGTCGGCATATATGATGACTCCATTCACCGCATCCCTCACTAGAGGGCCGGGATCTGTTATATGTGTATGTGATATATGATGTCGGCATACATGATGACTCCCTCCACCGCGTCCCTCACTAAAAGGTCGGGATCTGTTATATGTATATGTATATGATGACATATGACGTCGGCACGTATGGTCTGTTTTGGAAAGTAAGCATTTTGGCACTATAGATGATTTACTTATTTTCTGTACTTCTTCTGACATATGACATCAGCATACATGATTTGTGTTTTGAAAAATAAGCTTTTGGTATTCTAAGTAATGTACTTACCTTTTGTACTGCTTGGTTCGATTATGATTTTGTTCTCCGTATTCCATGCCTTACATGCTCAGTACATTTTCCGTACTGACCCCCTTTCTTCGGGGGCTGCGTTTCATGTCGCGCAGGTACACCCAGATGAGTGGGAACCATTATGGAAGATGTTCCAGCGGAATTGGCAAGCTCCATTTGCTCCTGGAGTGTTGCCGAGCCAGAGTTTATACGTTATGATTTCTGATTGATGTTAGAGACTTTGCAGACAGAGTCGTGGGTATGGGATGTCAGTCTTGTAAGTGGCTCCATCAGTCGATGTGTCATTCTGTGTTATGCTATAAATTCCATATAATTACAGATTTTGTTTGATTTGAGAACAACGAAAAAAAGTATTTCTGAAAGCTTTACTATGTATTTCATTTTATTTGATTTAAGAGTTCAAAGAGACTATGTGTGTAATAAGAGTCAGCGGGTTCGCTCGGCTCCGGCTATGGGGTCGGGTGCCCATCACATCTAGCGAAATTAGGGTGTGACAGGTGTATACAAGGAATGAAGTCCCAAAATGATTTAAGATGAAAAAGTGTGACGACGATGATTGGAAATAATATTTTATGTGTGGCAAATGAGGCTATGGACTATGTCATACTACATGATTATGATAATGAGTCTATGAAGTGTGTTGAAAAGGTTATTATATAAGTGAATTTTGATCAAGAAATTAATTAGGATTATTGGATAAATATTTCGTGGACAATAATTTTATTGTTTGGTAATGAGCATAATCTTTGGATTTACAGGAGGTTGCCACGTGGAAATAATTGAATTAAAGGATGAAAATAAATTAGCAAATGGTGAGTCATAGCACATGAAATTCTTGTATGACATGTGTAAAGTAAGATCATGACAATCTGGATATTAACACTTGGTGTATTGCAAATCACATAGGGAATTTAAAATGGAAAGGAATAAGACAACTTGATAGTACCAATTTGAGATATGAAATGTTCAAAGACTATACATATATACATGAGCAGCCATTTTTCAATGAGGAGGAGAAGCTAAAGGAAACAATCTAAATTCTTATTTTGGTAGCAGCAACGTGTATTTATTCTCAAGAGCAACAAAGTGGGTTTCGCTCTCCGATCCGATCTCGTTGTTCCACTTTGTCATGTTGTTGAATCCAAGCTTTCATAAAAGTAAAGTAAGATGGAAGAAGAGTAGTTCTTGGCATATAAGGTAAGAAATCCTCTCTCCTAGATGTATTTGAGTTATCCGAATCGTATCTACGTTGCTAGATGAGAGAATTATGAAAACTATATCGGAAATAGGATCAATTGTTGTTGTTATCATGTGGGCTGTTTGGTGGTTGTTATGAATTGTTTTGTGGGCTGGAATATTGTCGGATTGGCTGTAGTTGTTGTTGTTTTGTTTGTTGTTATACTATGTATATACGAAAATAAAGAAGTGTATACAAGCATCGGTATAGGAATGTATATTGGGCTGTTATGGAGGTGATTTAAGAATGGATTTGATTCTATTTGGATATGTATTTGTTGATATCGTTATTGGTATTGTGATTGATATTTTGGATAAATTGGAATCATGAGGATTATTAATTTTTAAGGAAGACGCTACCCGAATATCGTTAGATTTCTAAGTAATTAAGGATTTGTTTGAAAGAGTGTCCAAATTTGATTATTGGCATATTTGGTATTGTTTGTAGATTGGTGAAGCCTAAGACCTAAGTTACGGTTAACTTGAGAAGCGACAAGGTATGTTAAGGCTATTCCCTTTTCTTCTTTTGGCATGGTTTATATGAAACAAACGGACGACGAACGTATAAACTCCAAAGAAGCTCCTATTCTTAGAAATACTAGAATGGCTAATGTTCTTGATTTCCAGAAACTATTTCATTATGTCCGGATGCGTGTCTATGATTCCTGAAGTCCTATTTTGATATTATAATCCATAGTGACATTCGAGGGTGTTATGCTTCCAGGTTATTCAAAGAGTTCCAGAAATAATTTTATAAGTCTCACTTGCATTATGACTCCAATGAATTCTAGTTCTCAGTGGTACTTGACGTGACTGTTGTCTTGATTCTCAAGTGTTAGTTCATTCTAATTATTCTATTGAGTTTCAGATGATGACTTAGTTGCATATGGTTGCTCATGATATTTTGCTCGTGCATTTGCCGTTAATATATCATTCACCGAGTCCCGGGCTGGGTATGTATTCGTGCACAGTTTCATTGCATTGTTCACCGAGACCCTTACTAGAGGGTCGGGTATAGTATATATATATATGTGATTATTTTACCGAGTCCCTCACTAGAGGGTCGGGTACAGTATATATACGATTACTTCACCGAGTCCCTCGGTCGGGTATGGTATATATTTATATTTCACCGAGTCCCTTACTAAAGGGCCGGGTATGGCATATATTTACATTTTTAGTCATTGCCTTCGGGGCTATTCATATCACAAATGGTTTCTTATACATTCATTATGCCTTATGTCTCATTCTTTATGATTACTGCTGCCTTACATACTCGGTACATTGTTCGTGCTGACGTCCCTTTGCCTGGGGGCGCTGTGTTCATGCCACACAGTCCCAGATTGTCTTGCAGGTAGAAGTATTCAGCCAGGATGGTTGGCTATCAGCTGGGATTGGCAAACTCCATTTTCTTCCTGGAGCAGTGCCGAGACATTGTGGTTATCATGTGTGTCTACGGGTATGTCGGGGCCCTATCCCAACTCATATGAATCAAGTGATTACTCTTAAAGACTTTGCAGACAGTGTCCTGTGGTTATTATGTTAAGATGTCATGCATTGAGTAAAGCGACCATGTAGGCCGATATGTCAGTTTGACTTATTCGATTTTTGATTAATTGAGTATTATTCGCAAATTTCTAAGGCTTGATTGAAAGTGCTTTATTATATGTCCAGTTTCATTATGTGAATGCCAGAGGGTTCGCTCAGCTCTAAGTAAGAGTTGGGTGCCCATCATGCCCTGATAAGATTGGGGTGTGACATAAAGGGTCGGGTACGGTATATATTTACATAACCACGGATCAGCTGGATTTTCTCACCGAGTCCCTTACTAAAGGGCCGCGTACGGTATATATGTATGTATATGACCTCACTCACCGAGTCCCATAATGGGCCGGGTATGGTATACAAAGTATATATATGCATGACTCACTACATATGGTAGAAATGCGTTGGTATCCCTTGATTATCATACTTATCTCTTGTCATCTTTTCACTCACTCATGATCTTCATTATTGTACTCCATGTTTTACATATTCAGTACATTTTCCGTACTGACCACCTTTCTTCGGGGGCTGCGTTTCATGCCTGCAGGTACAGACACTCAGTTTGGTGATCCTCCAGCCTAGGATTTCTGCTCAGCTGCTTGGAGAGCTCCATTGTTCCGGAGCTTGAGTCATTTTGGTACAGATCCTTTGATATAGACTTATGCATATCCAGTGGTACGATGGGGCCCTGTCTCGTCATATTTCACTATTATACTCTTAGAGGTCTGTAGACATGTGTGGGTTGTATATATGTTTTGGTCAACTATATCAACGTAGTTCGTTTTGGATATTCCCGTATATAGTGGCAGCCTTGTCGGCTTGCATATTTTGTTATGTTTTGGTTAGCTATGACTCCTTAGGAGACAGGTTCATTCTGATATATGACATTATGAGTCTACATCATGCTTTTACAAATTTCCATATTATCCTTAGTTTCAGTCTGATTATATTCAGCAGGTTCGTATACGAGTGTCCAGCTCGGGTACTAGTCATGGCCCATCTGGTTGAGTCGTGTCAATTGGGTTGATAGGAGAGTGATAGTATTCATTTCACTTGGTGAGTACCAAGAGGAGGTTTGGTGTGATGTGCTTCCAATGGATACTTTTCACGTATGTTTAGGAGGCCTTTGGTTTCAAAGGCATAAGATCCCATATGAGCAAGAGTGTCATAAGTATGTGGTGGATGAAAGGAGAAAACCTTTATTTCCATACGTACTTCGTAGAACAAATCCATGTATAAAGGTGCAAGAGCCCAATGTGAAATGGCCTATCTTGATTATGGAAGCTAGTGGAGAAGAGTATGAGAAATGGGTGTTCATAATGGATGAAATATTTTCTAGTTACCCTTATTTATTCCGAAGAAAAGAAGATGTAATTGGCTATTGGGACTTCTGAGAAGAAGCTTGCACACTATTGGGCGTACAAGAGGGGAGATCCAATCACTACTTGGGATGCAATGAAAGAAAGCTTGAGAGGCCATTATCCCGAACCACATGAAAGGGGATATAGGAGTAAAACCACTTCCCAAGAGAAGAAGCCAAAAAGGAGGAAGCAAAGTGATACAATTCGAGTGGCGTCAAGACCTTTTTACAAGGAGCCAAGAGAGGGAACATCAAGCTATGCAAATATTGTTCATGAGGAGGGACGTACTTGAATACATTCTAGCACCTTCCCGGGGATTTCAAGTGTTCATGATAGCATGGGAGGATGGTTTGGAGAAGAGGGTTGAAGATGGTCATGCTTGCAATGTGGCTATTAATTGAAGATTTTAAAATTCAAGCTTTGTTCCCAAAAGAAGACACCCAAACAAGGCCCTTACTTCATTAAGGGTAAAGGTGTAATAATGTAGTTGTCTTCTTTTGAGCTTTAGTATAAATAGTAGTTTCTTTCATTTGGAAGACTTAGACTATTTTGAATATTGATATTTGGTATTGTAAAACTCTTGAGTGTGAGAGCTTGTTTAGCCTTGTATTGAATTCTTGTTGAGAGGATTGGTTATTAGGGATTCCAAATCTCTCTTGGTCATTCTAAGAATTTGGTGTTTCTTTTGTTCTTAATTTAGAGGTCTTAGTTTTATATAACTTTGGTTGCTAAATTAGGTCTTAAGTTGTGTCAAATTATCTATCCTTTTATTTTCTTGCATTTTAATTCTATTTTCGTTCTTAATCTTGCATCAATTGGTATCAGAGCTTGGATTAGATTTGTTCTATCAAATCTAGCCTAGGGTTTGTTGCTGAAAAAAATCTGGAAATTTTCCACCAAAGCCCCCAAAAATTTTGTATTTTTTTTGTTGTTTTGTTATTAGATTATTGTTCCTTAGTACGTTAGGGTTTCAAATCTTCAAATTTCGTGTCATTCGGGTCAATATTGAAGAATCTACCATTGTTGGGTTGAAGCTTTAGAAAAAGTTGAAGAACAACTTGGTGGGTTTTGATTTGTGATGAATTTGGGAGTTGATAACCATTGGGATTCTACTAGGTTAAGGGAGCCTAAATCCGAAATTTGGGGGTAAAATGAGTTGATTTGAAGGTAGCTAGAAATTTGAATGTTCATGTGTTCTTAAGCTATGTTCACATATTCAAGTGGAGAAGAAGACTCAAAAGATAGTTAGATCCAAAAGTTTATACCCAAGTTTTGGAAAAGTGTTTTTTTAGCTCCAAATGGAATGGTCCTAGGTTGAGAGGGTCCATTGTGTCAAACAGTCAACAAACCCAGCCCAAGATCTAAGAAATCACGTGCTATACGTCGTCACTGAAGCAAAGATACGGTCCAAATTCACAGACCGTAAAAGAAGTACGGACCGTCAATTCAGTCCGTCAAATTGAAGCTTGGAAAAGTTGAACACTGTTGGAGATCTATGGTTACTATATATGGGCCGTAAATAAGATACGGTCCGTAGATTTGAGAGAAGTTCCAATCGTAGATTGGAGTGAAAGTTGCTACGTTACTGTTGCTGATTTACGGTGACCAAATACGGATCATACATTTTATACGGACCATATAATTGAAGATATCCCTTCCGTAAATCAGAAGTCCAAATTCGTACAATCTGTTCCCCATTTACGGACTACATCTACAGTACGTCAAAAACATACGGACCGTATAACTACACCTAGTTCAGACCGTAAATTCCAACAATGAAAAGGTACATTTGATTCAATTCCTTCACTTCTTTTCCAAAAATTTCCTTTGATCCTTGGTTGGTTGTTTGTCTCCTTATTTCTTAGGTAAGGAACAAAAAAAAAAGAGTACAGAAATTTTAAAACTTTTGTTACTTCAAATTGATACCTTGGATCAATTGGGGCTTCAAGACCGCATTTTCAAATTATCACCTACCCGGGCCTGAAATTTTATTTATTTCCCGATTTTTGCATTCCATTTTCTTGTGTCTCTCAACTAGTAGCGATTTAGTAGTTGTTCCTACTTGTGTTTACTAGTTCTTGTGTTCACATTTCTTTCGTGCCAATTCTTTCGTGCTTTTCTTCGTTTTTGCTTTGTTGTTAATTTCTTGGGTCAAGTCCGTTAGATTGAATTGAGTCGTCCGTCTTTCTTAGTCTAACAAGAATCTATTCCGACCAAGAGTAGAATTTGAACCCTTGTGACTAGTCGACATTAACAAGCACACAATCTTTGGCGGAAACAATTTGTGAGGCAATTAAAGGTGCGCATACTTGAGCGATTGTGAGTTGATTTTACTAATCTAACGTGTTTTCTCGCTTTGTTGAGTGTCTTTAATAGGTACTATGGCTACGGAGGATGAAACACAAGTTCCCACTGGGGAACTCACACTAGTTGATGTAATGAGAGCCTTGCAAGCCTTGAACGATAAGGTTGGGAGTATGGGTGGTCGAATGGAAAACATGCATGGTCGGATGGAAAACTTGGGAAGTAGGGTGGAAGAAATTGAAGGAGGTAGTAGGTGTCACACCCTAACAATGGTAGGGCATGACGGGCACCCGAGTCTCATCAGAGTCGAGCGAACCCTTAGACATTCGCTCTATCGAAACCTGTCATTTCAAAAACTTTTAAAAACATGAAACTTTTCCAAATAGAAATCATTATCTTTATAACGATTATGAAAACTTTCAGTCAAATAAGTACTTTAAACTAATTGAAATCATCTAAAATACATACTATTTTAAAATTCACAAATGACTCAACTGACATCACTTTGTTAACATCTCGACAAATATACCACAGGACACTGTCTGCAGAAGTCTCTAAGAAGTGAACTGAACATTAAGTCAGGACAGGGCCCTTACATACCCATAATCATAAATATTGATACATGACTCAGCACAGCTCCAGAATGAGTTGGGACTTGCCAATCCCAGCTGACGTCCAAGCATTCTAGCTATACACTTAACCTGCCAAACAATCTGGGGCTGCGGGCATGAACGCAGTGTCCCCAGGAAAAAGGACGTTAATACGGACAATGTACTGAGTATGTAAGGTGATAACAAATCATAATCATAATTTGATTTAGGAGAGAAGAAATCACAATCTAACTCAATACTTGCAGCCTTCGCTGGAAGAAACATAAAAGTGCACACGAAGTCTCAAAACTATCTTTAAGTAAATAATTCAATCCAACACACATGCCGCTTCCAACATGTTAACCGAATGGTCCCTTTGGAAAGCCGTTTCGGCTAGTATCACAATAGTCCCTTCGAACGGCCGCTTCCGTCATAATAATGATGACCCCTTCGGGCAGCCGCTTCCGGCTTAATAATGATGGCCCCTTCGGGCAGCCGCTTCCGGCTTAATAATGATGGCCCCTTCGGGCAGCCGCTTCCGGCTTAATATCACCATCATATCAACACAAACTCAATCCACAAATATCAATTACAATTTATATCATAAGTAACTAATCAATTCATAACAATCCAATTATTAGCCTTAGTCTTTATATGAAGTTATCAAATTTGTATCTCAATAGACTTAGGAGGACATTATTTGATATCCAAAAATTATAACCGAACTTTCAATGTCATTTTCTCTATTCTGACCCGTCAAATCTATCAAAAATCAGGGTAAGAACATCATTAAAATCTTAAACATACCTTATATGAGCATCCACCACGAAAACAACATCCCCCAAGTTCAATTTTTTATCTTAAAACGACGGCAACAACTTGTACTACACTTTACTCTTCACGAGCCTCGGAATTCGGGACCTCGAACATGATCAATTCTCCACTTTCTCTCTCTAACTCTCCTCTCTCTCTATCCAAAATATTCTGGACCTTTGGTGTGAAAATGAGGCAGATAAGGCTGAAAATTTCCCTTAAATAGCAAGGGAAGTGGGCCTGACCCGACTTGGAATCGGGTTGGGCCGAGCCCACTGCCCAGCTTGACCTTTCTGCCTTAAAACGTCCATAACTTTTTATCCCTATGTCACATGCAGGCCCACGACCTATGGTTGGAAAACTAATTCAATTTTCTACAACTTTCATATTTGGAGTTTTCCCAAATTCCCAAATAACGATGGGGTTATGGCCTCCCGAATTCAGATCACCCGAAAACGTAACTAAAAAATGTCTTTTTGGAGGGCATCCACTTGGATTTGGCTCAAGGATCCTTCTTGAGTTGTGTTTAACTTCACATATATTGTCCATATAACTTGTCATATGTCCTTTATAAAATCTCTACATGTGGACCCCACCTCAGCTTACGATTACGAGGGCTATATATGTTTTAACGTATCATTCCAATCATATTGTACGAATTCCAAATATCATACTCATGCTATCCTCATGCTAATACAGTAGAATTTCATCCTTTATACTTGTAATATTTGCTCCTCCTTGAGCTCACATTAAGCCGTCTGCAGACTTAGTAACGCGAAATTTTCTAGGGTGTAACGTCCTTCCCCTCTTAGAAACATTCGTCATCGAATGTTAAATGAAGATTAATACTCGTATCCAATTGCAATGCTTACTAATATCACTCAACCCTTCACAATTCCTAAAGTCCTTTTCAATACTTATCTTTCCTCTATAAGCTTCAAGTTCCTTTAACCTCATTGATGCTTTCAGTTATATTGATTTCTATAAGGGACACATTACTCCCTTTCCTCAAACACATGTAATCTTGTTTCTTTCTCTTCCTTGTTTCATTCTTTACTCGTTGAAGCTAACATTTTTTTTATACTAACTCACCTCTCGAATGATTCCTTGCTTATCATTGCTTCCCCTCTTAAGTCTCTTCTCATAATCTGATCACATTATTCGAATCATATTAATCTTAGTTCATCAACCTTACTTCTAATCCCCGAGAGAACTTAACTTAACCCTCGACTCACTTCTATATCCCCGAGTAATTTCAACCTAACTCTCAAACTCATTCTGAACCCATCTCATAACCCTACTTTCAGCTAATTTACAACTATTATTAATCTTTCACTCTTCAGTTTACACCTGTGTGTCTTACTGATCATAGCATACATATATATATACTGATCACAATCAATTTTTAACAAAATTTTGGCAGAACCTCCTCTGTAATTTGTACTACCCACCTGTATACAGCTAACCAACAAGCCTTAGAAGGCAACAATCAAAATATATCAACGTGCCTCACAGGGCCACAATCAAAATATATCAACTTGCCTCATAGGGCCACAATAAAAATATATCAACTTGCCTCACAGGGCCACAATCATATTACAACACCCTATACATACCTGTACAAATGCTCTTCACAATGGCATTCTCAATTCACTAAGAAGAATACCTTTCTTACTGCAATCCTTAACCAGCAGCACTTACCTCAAATAGCAATCATTAATCATCAGAGAACTTATCTTTCTTATGCACAATTCCAATTTCACAATCATGGCTTCACTTTACAATTTCTTAATCAAAATTCAAATCTTAAAATTAGCAGCAAGGATTCAAGGCCTATAACACAGCTCTATAGCACAATTTATGGTCTGAATGAAGGGAAACCATCCAAGATGCCCTGTAGCCTCCTGTACATAAGTGTGGTCGATAACACACCCATGAACAACACTCTACCTGACACGACTTTGCAGACAACCCCTAGAACGAACTGCTCTAATACCACTTTGTCTCACCCTAACAATCGTAGGGCATGACGGGCACCTGACTCTCATCAGAGTCAAGCGAACCCTTAGACATTCGCTCTATCAAAACATGTCATTTCAAAAACTTTTAAAAACATGAAACTTTTCCAAATAGAAATAATTATCTTTATAAAGATTATGAAAATTTTAATCAAATAAGTACTTTAAACCAATTGAAATCATGTAAAATACATACTGTTTTAAAATCCACAAATGACTCAACTAACATCACTTTGTCGACATCTCGACAAATATACCACAGGACACTGTCTGCAGAAGTCTCTAAGAAGTGAACTGAACATTAAGTCAGGACAGGGCCCTGACATACCCATAATCATACATATCTATACATGACTCAGTACAGCTCCAGAATGATGTGGAACTTGCCAATCCCAGCTGACGTCCAAGCATTCTAGCGATACACTTAACCTGCCAAACAATCTGGGGCTGCGGGCATGAACGCAGCGTCCCCAGGCAAAAAGACATTAGTACGGACAATGTACTGAGTATGTAAGGTGGTAACAAATCATAATCATAATTTGATTTAGGAGAGAAGAAATCACAATCTAACTCAATACTTGCAGCCTTCGTTGGAAGAAACATAAATGTGCACACGAAGTCTCAAAACAATCTTTAAGTAAATAATGCAATCCAACACACATGCCGCTTCCGACATGTTAACCTAATGGTCCCTTCGGAAAGCCGCTTCCGGCTAGTATCACAACAGTCCCTTCGGACGGCCGCTTCCGGCATAATAATGATGGCCCCTTCGGCTAGCCGCTTCCGGCTTAATAATGATGGCCCCTCTGGGCAGCCACTTCCGGCTTAATAATGATGGCCCCTTCGGGCAGCCGCTTCTGGCTTAATATCACCATCATATCAACACAAACTCAATCCACAAATATCAATTTCAATTTATATCATAAGTCACTAATCAATTCATCACAATCCAGTTATTAGCCTTAGTCTTTATAAGAAGTTATCAAATTTGTATCTCACTAGACTTAGGAGGACATACTTCTAGGTTTGAGGGTAGAATTGTTATGAAATTCTTACTACTTATATTCTACTCAATTTCATCTTATTTCCCTACTCAAAGAATAAATGATCATATCAATACAAAGGGATGATACTATGGAATGTAAACATAAATCGTAAATGAAATGAAGTAGTAAAATCTCGCACCCCCTTCGGAGTGGTTTTGAAAATCAAACTTTATGTTTCCTTTAGTATAAAACTAATTTCCTCGAAATCATTAGTAAAACCATATATACAACTCAACTTGGCACCTTATGGGTGTTCCCTTTGGAACAGAATAGGAGTACAATATCAATGAGCCATCACAAGAAACTTTTAGACCTTACTCGTCTAAGAATGGAATCATATGGAGTACATATAGAATGAATAGCACAAGAATTATGCCAAAGGAAGAAAGGTTTGCCTTACATACCATTGCCGCTTTCCAGCTAACCACGGTCCATCTTCGGGTCATGCTAATCTATCAACAATACCAATTTACCAACAATCAATCCAATATATATCCTTATAATCAATCCCTTAAACTTATCTTTATTTCTAACGGAATTTCGACAGCATTTCCTTTATAAACTCGACAACCCCCAGAATCCAATTCAGCTAAATTAACAACAACAAGAACCATCTCATATAAGCCTTTTTAAACTCAAAGTATCAACTCCCAAGGATATACACCAAAACGGCCCGGTATACGCTTTGTATACGATATCTTCATACACTTTATTCTTCCAAATTCAAGAACAACAACTTATCAACAATTATTTTATATCAATATCCAACTAATCCTATCCATTTAATCATACCAAACCAGCCCCCAAGTCATTTGATATCCAAAAATTATAACCGAACTTTCAATGTCATTTTCTCTATTCTGACCCGTCAAATCTATCAATAATCAGGGTAAGAACATCATTAAAATCTTAAACATACCTTATATGAGCAGCCACCACGAAAACAACATCCCCCAAGTTTAATTTTTAGCTTAAAACAAAGGCAACAACTTTTACTACACTTTACTCTTCACGAGCCTCGGAATTCGGGACCTCGAACATGATCAATTCTCCACTTTCTCTCTCTAACTCTCCTCTCTCTCTATCCAAAATATTCTGGACCTTTGGTGTGAAAATGAGGCAGATATGGCTGAAAATTTCCCTTAAATAGCAAGGGAAGTGGGCCTGACCCGACTTGGAATCGGGTTGGGCCGAGCCCACTGCCCAGCTTGACCTTTCTACCTTAAAAGGAGGAAGTGACCCTGATGCATTTCTTGATTGGGTGATGCATTGTGATAGAATCTTCTTGACGAATGACATGTCAGAGGTGAAAAAGGTGTCCTACGCCATTGCTCAATTCGAAGGGTATGCCTCCACATAGTGGGAAACTCAAGTGAAGGCAAGAAGAATTATTGGGCTTCCTCCCACACCTACTTGGGATGAATTGAAGGACGCCATGCGGCGTAAGTACGTCACCGAACACTACAAACAAGAACAACTCAAGAAGGTGTATACTTTAAAGCAAAACAAAAAGAGTGTGGAAGAATATTATGATGAGTTCCAAATTGTCAAGATGAGAATCGACTTTGACGAGGATGAGTTAAATGCTATGACTCGGTTCCGAGCCGGGTTAAATAGTGATATTGTCTCCCAAATGAGACTCCACAACTATGGGAGCATTGAAGAAACCCTTTAAGAGGTTATTGAAATAGAGGAAGGTCTCAAGGAAGACAAAATCAATAAGTCAAGGGGCTATGTGAGTTCATGGAACAATAACAAAGAACGAGGAGCCTCCTCCTCTAATTGGCAAAACAATAAGGGCCCCATTGATACGAATCGATTTGGGGATGAAGCCAAATCAATTCAAACGCGGAAAAAATAAAGGATACGAAGAAAACGCGATGAGAAAAGAGGATAAAAGTAAGACCCAATTAGGGTGAATTGATGGACAAACTTAAGTATATTAAACTTAGACCCTTCCAATCGAATCCGATCCTAAAAGAACCACTACTATTTGACACTCAAGGCAAGAGATTCAATTTGAATCCACAAATGGCAATCTCTTCATGAATATCAATGGACATAAAAGGTTCACAAACCAACAATGGATTCCACCATCATATTGACTAAAATAGCCCTAGAATCTACCGAACAACCTATCACTCAATTTAGAGTATCATAATTCATCATCCAAAATCTAAGTAATGAAATGAAAGACAAGCTATATATACAAGCTAAGTAAAGAAGACTAATAGGCAATTACAATGCTACCCTTAATGAAGTAAGGGCCTTGTTTGGCTAGTCTTTTTAGTGTAGTCTTCAATTCAAGAATTGGCCTTCAATGGCCAAAAACGCCCCTCTTTGCATAGATGGCCCTCTAATCAAACTTGCATGCATGGCCTTCTTGAAAGCATAACCTTCTTTGCACAAATAGCCGACTCCCGACCTTGTCCAAGTTTGCACATGTAGCCAATTTACAGAAATGTCCCTATTTGCACGTTTGGCCACTTTGGGCATTTGGTCCCTTTTTTAGTAGCTTCTTCTTCAAGCCTCTCCTAAGCCACCTCCCACACATCATAGGCCTCATTGTGGGGCTTGTATGGGTCTCCAAAGGCCTTCAACGCCATTCTTATCATCTATACCGCTTGTAGAGCTTGAAGTTCCATATCTTGGCCTTGGATGTAAGTCTTGAAATGACGTGTGCCAAGTAGGATCATATCATTCTCCCCTTCTTCAAAAGGATTCGTCCTCGAATCCGAACCTAGCAAAACCCAAGGGAAGACATACGAAAACATACTCCTCAAGGATTGAGGGTTAGCACACAAAGCAATAATCACATATTCATGCCAAGGATGATTAACATTTGCACACATGAGTTATCAAGAAGTTGATTCCTCCAAGGTTCATGACATAAGGATAGAGTAATAAAACCAATGGATTCAAAATACGAAGTATGCAACTCGACACTGGTTCTATTTGACATGTAGCACAATGTCCATGTCACGACCCAGCCCCGTGGGCCATGACTAGTGCCCGAGCTGGACACCCATATGTACCTTTCAAACATAATTGGATTGATACTATAGGTCCTCAATCAATCACATCGTAATAACATACGCAAGCCGACGAGGCTGCCACTGTATATATCTTTGTGTTACGCAAGCTGACAAGGCTGCTACCACGACAGAACATCCACAATAACCATATAGACATAGCTGATCAAATCTGTACACAACCCACATACATGTCCACAGACCTCTAAGAGTACTAGTAGCGAAATATGACGGGACAGGGCCCCGTCGTACCCCTGGATAAACATATATATTTATATACATCATAAGATCTGGACCAAAAGTCTAAACTCCGGAACAACGGAGCTCTCCAAAACAGCTGAGTAGAAGTTCTATGCTGAGGGGTCACCAAACCGACTATCTGTACCTGTTGGCATGAAGCGCAGCCCCCCGAAGAAAGGGGGTCAATACGAGATATATACTGAGTATGTAAAGCATGAAATACATTAAAGAGGATCATAACTGAAATAGGGAGTGCAGGAGACAAATATAACATTCAAAATACCAAAACACTTGCCATTTGAAACATAAATCATGCATGTCAATGTCATATATCATACCCGACCCATTATGGGACTCGGTGAATAAAGTAATCATATGCCCTCTTGGCCGCCATAACATATCATCATATCATCATATCACACACACACACACACACACATATATATATATATATATATATATATATATATATATATATATACCATACCCGGCCCTCTAGTGAGGGACTCGGAGAACAATGCAGTGAAACTGTGCACGATAACATACCCGGCCCGGGACTCGGTGAAAGACATATTGAGGCATGCACGAGCAGAGTAGTGAGCAACCATATGCAATGTAAAACATTATCAAGACTCAAACAGAATAAGAAGAAGGGATTTACACCTGAGTATCAATAGCGACAATCATACCAAATATCCCTCGAACGTCAGCATAAATAATATCAAAAGACCCTTAAGAGCCATAGGCATATGTCAATATAGAATGAAACAGCTTATAGAAGTCAAGGACATCGGTTATCGTAGAGTTTCTAGGAATAGGAGTTTATATATATGTATCGACTATTATCCAACGTATAGGAACTGAAGAGGGAAGCTCAATCACTTAAGAGTTTTAACATCAAGAAGTGAATAAGAGTCATGAATCACATTCAAGACTTATGAATAGGATTACCCCAAAGCTCATATCATTCATATTTTAAATCTAAGACATGCCAAAAGAAAGAAGGGACAACTTTACATACCTGTTAACGACCAATCGCAAACCCGTTCGCTTTATCGCTCTTTTAGCCTATTTAATATAAAGGTAACGTTATCGTCAGTAACCATACTTTCTAGTTCGTAAACCGTAGCCTATCACTTTATAGAACTTGTTTTTTAACTTATACATACTCGTTTAGGGTCTTCCATTAGATATGAAGGAAAGGTAACATCCTAAATGTCCTGTAGCTTCATGTTTATAGATGTGGTGCACAACACACCGATAAACAAGACTCTACTAGACACGGTCTGTAGACACTCCGAGGATGAACTGCTCTGATACCACTTTTGTCACGACCCAGCCCTGTGGGCCATGACTAGTGCCCGAGCTGGACAACCATATGTACCTGTCAAACATAATCAGACTGATACCATAGGTCCTCAATCAATCACATTGTAATAACATACGCAAGCCGACGAGGTTGCCACTGTATATATCATTGTATTACGCAAGCTGACAAGGCTGCTACCACGACAGAACATCCACAATAACCATATAGACACAGCTGATCAAATCTGTACACAACCCACATACATGTCCACAGACCTCTAAGAGTACTACCCGACCCATTATGGGACTCGGTGAATAAAGTCATCATATGCCCTCCTGGCCGCCATAACATATCATCATATCATCATCATCATATATATATATATATATATATACCGTACCCGGCCCTCTAGTGAGGGACTCGGTGAACAATGCAGTGAAACTGTGCACGATAATATACCTGGCCCGGGACTCGGTGAAAGACACATTGAGGCATGCACGAGCAGAGTAGTGAGCAACCATATGCAATGTAAAACATTATCAAGGCTCAAACAGAATAAGAAGAAGGGATTTACATGTTATGACCCGTGTTTTCACACGTTTGGAAAGACTTGAATTATATTGGATTCTTGAGATATAAGATCAATTTGATATTTTGTTGAACATAGGAGTTATGCATGAAAGAATATAGTCATGAAAGTGTGGGACAAGGCTAAGGGCAATTTTGGAATTTTGGAAATTTGTTTCGGGAATTACAAAATGTGGACTATAAGTCATTGGGCCAAAAATAATGGAATGGAATTTAAGGCCCAATGCATTGTAGTGGCCGGCCATAGTGGCCCAAGCCCAAAATTTTGTATTAAATCTCCATGTGATTAATTAACATAAGGTCTTGATCCAAGCCCAATTAATTAGTCATGTGCATGATCATGTGACAATTAATATAAGAAGCCTAAAGTCTTCATTATATGCATTAGAACATTCAAGAAAAACTAAGCAAGAAAGAAGTCAAGAACAAGAGAAAAACCAAGGAGGGTTTCGGGTTTGGCTAGGAAAAATAGCTACCAAAAATATTGCTCCAAAAATTCAATTCTTGTTGTTTTCCTACTAAGTCAAGGTTCCTTTGTAACTTGGTATAGTTGGATTGGAGTGGGGAGCATTAGAATCACCAAGGTGAGCATATCTCCAAGTGAAGAAGACTTGAAGAAAAGGTAAGAATTTCTACCTTTTTATTGTGTTATGAAGTTTTGTTTGTGTTGTAGTATGTAGAAATGTGTTGATTATACGGAAAAATGGAAATTTGTAATGTGGGTTTGGAATTGGAGGTGTAGCCGTGTGTATATATATGTTGTATAGCCAAAATGTATAGAATTCATGTTATATTCTAGTTGTGATTGTGATGAAATGCATATGGGAATTGAAAGTTGGATGAATTTAGTTGATATGGAAAAATAAGCATATGGCCATGTGGTATATTGCATTTGGAATAGAAATGAATTAAGTTGTTTAGTGTATTGGAGTGTTGTTGCAATGCTTGGTATGTAAATGGAGTTAGAATGATATAAGTTTGTATTGAATTGGAATGTAGAAACTTATGTCGTTTTAGTATGATTTTCCGACATTAAGGAAATGAAGTTGTTTGGTTGTTGGTTGTGATGATCATTGATGAATTTGGAAGTTGGAAACATGTTATGAAGTTGTATGCCAAAGATTTGATGTTTTGCATAAGTTATGACTTTGGCGGAAAATTGTATATTATGTATATCGAGTGTATAACTTGAGGAAAACGATATGAAATGTTTCTAGAACTATATGGTGATGATCTTGATTGTTGATGAATGTGAAATTATTGATATTAGTGAAAGTTTGGGTTGAATTGAAGATTATGTCAACTTGTGAGAAAAAATGACTAGTTGAAGGATATTTGTGTTTTTAATGTTCATTGTTGATATTGATGTTGTCGTTTGGGTTGTTGTTGATGATTTCTAGCCGAGTTGAATTCTCGGGGTGCCATATGTATAGGGGAAGTGCTGCCGAAATTTCGGTAGCCAAATATGCTTAAAGTTGTAATAATGGCATTAATAACTCACAATTGGTAAACTTGACCAATTGCAGTTTTTCGACGAAACGGGAAGTGAGTTTGGAAAGGCTTAAGGAGCGTGAAAGGTATGTAAAGCAAACCCAATTCTTCCCTTGGCATGCCCTTAGTGTATTAGGGTCGGATCCGGGCCTCGAAGGACCTCTTGGCCCTCGGAATCCGCAAGACAAAATTTCAGTTTTTCCTTCAGTAGAATTGAACCATTTTGATACGCTTTTTCTGAAATTATGCAATTGTGCTCTAAATTACTCAGAAAGTCATAGAATGTCTGTATAACCTTCGTAGATGATATTATATGTTTAGAGGGCACATTTTGAGCCCGCCGCCTTATTTGTTCTGAGGCGGGCCCACTATTAACGGTTTTGCCCCTAATATGCTAAAGCTTCCTTTTTAAGCGATTTTTGAAAGAAATGTTTTAATTACCCTACTAATCGCTTAATGAATATTATTTTAAATATTCTGTTAAATATTATAAATTATTTTGACACTCGGAATGACTTCGGGAAAGTTATACTTCTGTAATTTATTACGATATCCGAAATACATTTATTATGATTCCGCCCGACTCCATTTGATTTGTTTGTCTTTGCTACGCTTCATCGAGTCTTTGAAAACACTTATGATATTTTTAAATTGCATTAGTCTCTCACTACTCCATTCGTGGATGTCCCAATGTTTCCCACACTGAGCCCGGGCCAGGATATGTTGTCAAGCGTAATTCTCTGCATTGTTCGCCGCGTCCCGATGTGAGGGGGCAGGTATACGCGTACATGGGTCTGTGGAGTATGATGTGCCATGTCCGCCTATTCTGATCTGATCTGTTATGGCCATTTTGATATGACATTATATGATACGGGGCCACGCCCCTTTTTCTGATTCCTCTGTATAGTGGCACCAGCGTCGGGAGGGTGGCCACATTCTGTCTGCCGAGTCCCGTGGCAGGGACCGGATATGATATGATATGACATATGTTTCTGTACGCATTCTGTCTGTTTTGGAAATATGCATTTGACACTCTGGATTCTGTACTCATTTTCTATAACCATTATGATTTGACTTCTGTGATTCCGCTTTACATATTCAGTACATATTTCGTACTGACCCCCTTTCTTCGGGGGCTGCGTTTTCATGCTGCGCAGGTACAGACGACAGGTTCGCTAATCCATCTGTTTAGGATCCCACTTCTGCTATTTTGGGGCGCTCTCTTCTTCAGAGCCCATCTTTTGGTACAGTCTGTCACTGCTATCTGGATATGTACTTTGTTCTGGGTATGACGGGGCCCTGTCCCGTCTTATGATTATGATATGTTCTGTAGAGGTCTGTGGATACACCTGTGTGGGTTCTGTACATATGTTTGGGATGTTTTGTTTTATGATAGCCTTATCGGCTTTTGTGTGCCAAGTCTGCTCTTCTGCTAAATTCTGTAGCATCCACTAATGTTATTATTATATTATTATTCTGATAATATGCTAATTTGGGTATCGGGTACGTATAGGTGCCCAGCTAGGGCACTGGTCGCGGCCCACGGGGTTGGGTCGTGACAAAAGTGGTATCAGAGCAGTTCGTCCTCGGAATGTCCACAGACCGTGTCTAGTAGAGTCTTGTTTATCGGTGTGTTGTGCATCACGCCTATAAACAGGAGGCTACAGGGCATTTAGGATACTACCCTTCTTTCTGTCTTAGATCATGCGATAGAGCTGTGTTATCAGGATGACCCCTCCCTAACGAGTGGCTATGTTTGCAGATATGCCTCCAAAAAAGGCAACAGCGGCCCAAAAGGCCAAGTCAGCCGCCTTGGGAGAGACTAGCCGGGTCCAGAGGATTACCAGGGCCCAGGCACATATTGCTCCGGGGACTTTGCCCCAGACAGAGGGTTCGTCTACACCGCCACTCGTGGAGGAGATTGGGGCGGCCGCAGCCGCAGATCGGGGGGCGGCTCCACCGCCAGCTCCCGCAGTTCCAGTACCTGAGCCTCCAGCTCCATGGCCAGGCACTGAGGATCAGTCTATGAGGGAGGCAGTCCAGTTGCTGACGAGACTTGTGGCAGGGCAGGTTCAGGGGCATGGACTGGGAGGTGACCGGGCAGTCAGGCGTGATAGTTCGAGAGCCCGTGAGTTTTTGACTTGTAACCCTCCAGAGTTCTTCGGGACAAAGCCCGAGGAGGATCCTGAGGAGTTTATCAGGAAGATGCGACACACTCTAGATTTGATTAATGCTTCCGAGACAGAGTCAGTCGCGTTAGCTTCGTACCGGTTATATGATGTGGCGACAAACTGGTACGAGTCATGGGGGCTATCCAGGGGGGACGGCGCTCCTCCAGCAGTTTGGGGCGATTTTTCTCAGGCATTTCTTGGACATTTTCTGCCCCCAGAGTTGCGACGAGCCAGATCTGATAGATTCTTATTATTGAGGCAGAAGGGCCGCAGTATCCGGGACTATAGTTTGGAGTTTGATTCCTTGGCCCGATATGCACCTACTGTGGTGGCTACTATGGCGGACCGGATGAACAGATATATTATGGGGCTGGATCGGTATTTTGTTGATAGCTGCTTAGTATTGGCTGCTCAGCCCGATATGGACATTGCCCGTATCCAGGCCCATGCCCAGGGCATGGAGGATCGGGGCAGAGGAGGACACCAGCCTGACAGGGCCAGGATCGGAGACAGCCCAAGAGGGCCAGGTCATCTGGAGATTTTCGGGGCAGACAGCCCCAACAGCCGCAGCAGCCTAGCAGATTTTCATCTCAGCCGGCGCAGAGCGCGCCTCCCCAGTCTACAGGTCGCAGATTTGATAGCCCAGGGTATTCAGGAGCAGGCCAGAGCTCCAGGGCTTCAGGTTCGCGGACAGATAGGGGTTCTGGTCAGATGAGGCCACCCAGGGTTCAGTGTTCTTTTTGCGGCAGATACCATACGGGAGAGTGCTACAGAGCCACCGGTGCGTGCTTTTCTTGTGGCCGTCAGGGCCATTCTGTGAGAGATTGCCCGTATAAGGGTAGTTCGGGTGGTACAGCGCAGCCTACCGGATCAGCCGCTGGGTCTTCATCTTCGTCAGTGGCTATGCGCCCTACGGGGCAGGGTTTTCCAGCACCAGCAGGTCGCGGCAGAGGCCGTGGTGGAGCTTCTGGTATTAGCGGTCCTTCGAACCGCATTTATGCTTTGGCCAGTCGCCAGGATCAGGAGGCATCTCCTAATGTCGTTACAGGTACTTTATTGGTCTTCTCTCGGTCTGTGTATGCATTAATTGATCCAGGTTCGACTTTATCATATATTTCACCTCTTGTTGCCGGTAAAATTGGTATTATGTCTGAACCTATAGAGCCATTTGAGGTAGCCACACCGATAGGGGACTTTATTGTAGCGAAACAGGTTTATAAAGACTGTTCTGTGATTGTATGTGGTCGTGATACTAAGGCAGATCTGGTAGAGTTAGATATGACTGAATTTGATGTTATTATGGGTATGGACTGGCTAGCTTCCTGTTATGCTAATGTTGACTGCCCGAATAAGGTGGTTCGCTTCCAGTTTCCCGGGGAGCCAGTTATAAATTGGGCTGGTAATACAGCATCGCCGAAAGGTAAGTTTATTTCATACCTTAAGGCAAAGAAAATGATCAGAAAGGGTTATATCTATCATCTGGTTCGGATGCAAGACTTGGACGCCGAGACGCCGACACTTCAGTTAGTCCCCGTGATTAATGAGTTTCCAGATGTTTTTCCCGACGAGCTTCCAGGTCTTCCTCCAGAGCGGGAGATAGACTTCTCTATTGACTTACTCCCAGACACTCAGCCTATCTCTATTCCTCCGTATAGAATGGCGCCTGCAGAGTTAAAGGAGTTGAAGGAGCAGCTGAAAGATATGTTGGATAAGGGCTTCATCAGACCCAGTACTTCGCCTTGGGGAGCCCCGGTATTATTTGTGCGTAAGAAGGACGGGTCGCTGCGTATGTGTATTGATTATCGGCAGCTGAATAAGGTAACTATAAAGAATAAATATCCCCTCCCCAGGATTGATGATTTGTTTGATCAGCTGCAGGGCGCTAAGTGTTTTTCGAAGATAGATCTTCGATCCGGTTACCACCAGGTGCGAGTACGAGAGGCCGATATCCCTAAGACAACTTTCCGAACCCGATATGGGCATTACGAGTTCAGGGTTATGTCTTTTGGGCTGACAAATGCTCCCGCAGTATTCATGGATTTGATGAACCGGGTATTCAGGCCATTCTTGGATATGTTTGTAATTGTATTCATTGATGATATCCTGGTTTATTCTCGGTCTGAGGCGGAGCACGCAGATCATCTGAGATCGGTATTAGGGGTACTCCGGCATCAGAAGTTATATGCGAAATTTTCTAAGTGCGAATTCTGGCTGTCTTCAGTGGCCTTCTTGGGGCATATTATTGCAGCTGATGGTGTCCGAGTGGACACACAGAAGATTGAGGCCGTGAAGAATTGGCCCAGACCTACGACGCCCACAGAGGTACGCAGTTTCCTGGGGTTAGCAGGTTATTACAGGAGGTTTGTGGAGAAGTTTGCTTCGATTTCAGCGCCTTTGACAAGGCTGACTCAGAAGGGAGCTAAGTTCCAGTGGTCTGACGCTTGTGAACGGAGCTTCCAGTTGCTGAAGGAGAAGCTGACTAGAGCCCCAGTTCTGACTCTTCCAGAGGGACCGGATGGGTATGTTATTTATTGTGACGCTTCTGGCATGGGGTTAGGCTGTGTATTGATGTAGCACGGCAGAGTTATAGCGTATGCTTCCCGGCAGCTCAAAAAGCATGAGAAGAATTATCCTACCCACGATCTGGAGCTCGCAGCGGTGATTCATGCTCTGAAGATATGGAGACACTATTTATATGGCGTTCATGTGGATATCTATACTGATCATAAGAGTCTCCAGTATATTTTCAGACAGAGAGAGCTTAATTTGCGGCAGCGGAGGTGGCTGGAGCTTCTGAAAGATTATGATGTAGATATTCTGTATCATCCGGGTAAGGCTAATGTTGTTGCGGATGCACTCAGTCGGAAGTCTATGGGCAGTTTGGCCGACTTACAGCCAGACAGGAGAGAGATAGCCCGTGATATTCAGCAGTTGGCTAGTCTCAGGGTTCGTCTGGCCGATTCTGGAGATACACAGATTTCTGTTCGAGGAGTTTCTGAGTCATCCATCAGGGACGATATTAAAAGGCGTCAATATGAAGATCCTGTCTTAGCTCGGTACAGGGACACAGCCTATGATAAGGAGGAGACTCCGTTCGAGTTTTCACCGGACGGCACTTTGTTATACAGAGGCAGGCTGTGTGTACCTGATATTGCAGGCCTTCGGCAGCAGGTTATGAGCGAGGCACATTATGCTCGCTACTCGGTCCATCCTGGGTCTACGAAGATGTACCATGATCTCCGATGCTTATACTGGTGGGACGGTATGAAGCGGGATATTGCAGAGTTCGTCGCTCAATGTCCTAATTGTCAGCAGGTCAAGATTGAGCATCAGAAGCCGGGTGGACTATTGCAGGAAATAGAGATCCCGACTTGGAAGTGGGAGGTTATTAATATGGATTTCATTACAGGTTTGCCTCGCACTCCACGGAAGTATGATTCCATCTGGGTCGTTGTGGATAGGCTGACGAAATCAGCCCATTTCCTTCCCGTCAGGACTACTTATTCCGCCGATGATTATGCCAGGCTCTATATTAGAGAGATTGTGAAGCTTCACGGAGTTCCTCTATCTATTATCACTGACAGAGGTTCTCAGTTCACAGCGAACTTCTGGAGATCTTTTCAGGAAGGATTAGGGACTCAGCTGAGCCTGAGCACAGCTTTCCATCCTCAGAGTGACGGACAGGCCGAGCGCACTATCCAGACGCTTGAAGATATGTTGCGGGCCTGCATTATTAATTTCAGAGGTAGCTGGGAGGATCACTTGCCATTGATTGAATTTTCTTATAATAACAACTACCATTCCAGCATCCAGATGGCTCCGTAAGAGGTTCTATATGGCAAGAAATGCAGATCGCCGATTGGCTGGTTTGATATTGGCGAGTCAGAGTTGATTGGCCCAGATATGGTCCAGCAGGACGTGGACAAGGTAAAACTTATTCGAGAGCGACTGTTGGCAGCCTAGAGTCGACATAAGTCATACGCGGATAAACGGCGTCGACCGTTGGAGTTTCAGGTAGGCGATTGGGTATTTCTGAAGGTATCGCCTATGAAAGGCGTGATGCGGTTTGGCAGAAAGGGTAAGCTCAGTCCGCGTTATATTGGGCCTTATCAGATTGTTCGGAAGGTTGGAAATGTCGCCTATGAGTTAGATTTGCCATCTGATTTGGAAGCGGTACATCCGGTATTCCATGTGTCTATGCTCCGCAAATGCATTGGTGACCCTTCCAGAATATTCCCTGCGGATGATATTCAGATGACGGAGCAACTATCGTACGAGGAGCAGCCCGTATCTATTCTAGATCGTCAGGTAAGGAGGCTCCGGAATAAAGATGTAGCCTCTGTTAAGGTTCTGTGGCGGAACGATAATAGGGAGGAAATGACATGGGAGGCAGAAGAGGAAATGAAGAAGAAATATCCTCAATTGTTCCCTATGCCCACAGGTAACCTTAAATCCTGCTTAATTTCATTTCAATGTCAATCGTATGTCCTATGTGTTGTTGTAAGTATGAACTCCCCCAAAGTATTTTCTAATCCTATAAGATTAATTTTACATTCGAGGACAAATGTTCTAAAGGGGGGGAGGATGTTATGACCCGTGTTTTCACACGTTTGGAAAGACTTGAATTATATTGGATTCTTGAGATATAAGATCAATTTGATATTTTGTTGAACATAGGAGTTATGCATGAAAGAATATAGTCATGAAAGTGTGGGACAAGGCTAAGGGCAATTTTGGAATTTTGGAAATTTGTTTCGGGAATTACAAAATGTGGACAATAAGTCATTGGGCCAAAAATAATGGAATGGAATTTAAGGCCCAATGCATTGTAGTGGCCGGCCATAGTGGCCCAAGCCCAAAATTTTGTATTAAATTTCCGTGTGATTAATTAACATAAGGTCTTGATCCAAGCCCAATTAATTAGTCATGTGCATGATCATGTGACAATTAATATAAGAAGCCTAAAGTCTTCATTATATGCATTAGAACATTCAAGAAAAACTAAGCAAGAGAGAAGTCAAGAACAAGAGAAAAACCAAGGAGGGTTTCGGGTTTGGCTAGGAAAAATAGCTACCAAAAATATTGCTCCAAAAATTCAATTCTTGTTGTTTTCCTACTAAGTCAAGGTTCCTTTGTAACTTGGTATAGTTGGATTGGAGTGGGGAGCATTAGAATCACCAAGGTGAGCATATCTCCAAGTGAAGAAGACTTGAAGAAAAGGTAAGAATTTCTACCTTTTTATTGTGTTATGAAGTTTTGTTTGTGTTGTAGTATGTAGAAATGTGTTGATTATATGGAAAAATGGAAGTTTGTTATGTGGGTTTGGAATTGGAGGTGTAGCCGTGTGTATATATATGTTGTATAGCCAAAATGTATAGAATTCATGTTATATTCTAGTTGTGATTGTGATGAAATTCATATGGGAATTGAAAGTTGGATGAATTTAGTTGATATGGAAAAATAAGCATATGGTCGTGTTGTATATTGCATTTGGAATAGAAATGAATTAAGTTGTGTAGTGTATTGGAGTGTTGTTGTAATGCTTGGTATGTAAATGGAGTTAGAATGATATAAGTTTGTATTGAATTGGAATGTAGAAACTTATGTCGTTTTAGTACGATTTTCCGACATTAAGGAAATGAAGTTGTTTGGTTGTTGGTTGTGATGATCATTGATGAATTTGGAAGTTGGAAACATGTTATGAAGTTGTATGCCAAAGATTTGATGTTTTGCATAAGTTATGACTTTGGCGTAAAATTGTATATTATGTATATCGAGTGTATAACTTGAGGAAAACGATATGAAATGTTTCTAGAACTATATGGTGATGATCTTGATTGTTGATGAATGTGAAAGGTATGTAAAGCAAACCCAATTCTTCCCTTGGCATGCCCTTAGTGTATTAGGGTCGGATCCGGGCCTCGAAGGACCTCTTGGCCCTCGGAATCCGCAAGACAAAATTTCAGTTTTTCCTTCAATAGAATTGAACCATTTTGATACGCTTTTTCTGAAATTATGCAATTGTGCTCTAAATTACTCAGAAAGTCATAGAATGTCTGTATAACCTTCGTAGATGATATTATATGTTTAGAGGGCACATTTTGAGCCCGCCGCCTTATTTGTTCTGAGGCGGGCCCACTATTAACGGTTTTGCCCCTAATATGCTAAAGATTCCTTTTTAAGCGATTTTTGAAAGAAATGTTTTAATTACCCTACTAATCGCTTAACGAATATTATTTTAAATATTCTGTTAAATATTATAAATTATTTTGACACTCGGAATGACTTCGGGAAAGTTATACTTCTGTAATTTATTACGATATCCGAAATACATTTATTATGATTCCGCCCGACTCCATTTGATTTGTTTGTCTTTGCTACGCTTCATCGAGTCTTTGAAAACACTTATGATATTTTTAAATTGCATTAGTCTCTCACTACTCCATTCGTGGATGTCCCAATGTTTCCCACACTGAGCCCGGGCCAGGATATGTTGTCAAGCGTAATTCTCTGCATTGTTCGCCGCGTTCCGATGTGAGGGGGCAGGTATACGCGTACATGGGTCTGTGGAGTATGATGTGCCATGTCCGCCTATTCTGATCTGATCTGTTATGGCCATTTTGATATGACATTATATGATACGGGGCCACGCCCCTTTTTCTGATTCCTCTGTATAGTGGCACCAGCGTCGGGAGGGTGGCCACATTCTGTCTGCCGAGTCCCGTGGCAGGGACCGGATATGATATGATATGACATATGTTTCTGTACGCATTCTGTCTGTTTTGGAAATATGCATTTGACACTCTGGATTCTGTACTCATTTTCTATAACCATTATGATTTGACTTCTGTGATTCCGCTTTACATATTCAGTACATATTTCGTACTGACCCCCTTTCTTCGGGGGCTGCGTTTTCATGCCGCGCAGGTACAGACGACAGGTTCGCTGATCCATCTGTTTAGGATCCCACTTCTGCTATTTTGGGGCGCTCTCTTCTTCAGAGCCCATCTTTTGGTACAGTCTGTCAGTGCTATCTGGATATGTACTTTGTTCTGGGTATGACGGGGCCCTGTCCCGTCTTATGATTATGATATGTTCTGTAGAGGTCTGTGGATACACCTGTGTGGGTTCTGTACATATGTTTGGGATGTTTTGTTTTATGATAGCCTTATCGGCTTCTGTGTGCCAAGTCTGCTCTTCTGCTAAATTCTGTAGCATCCACTAATGTTATTATTATATTATTATTCTGATAATATGCTAATTTGGGTATCGGGTACGTATAGGTGCCCAGCTAGGGCACTGGTCGCGGCCCACGGGGTTGGGTCGTGACATTACCCCTGAGTATCAATAGCGACAATCATACCAAATATCCCTCGAACGTCAGCATAAATAATATCAAAAGAGCCTTAAGAGCCATAGGCATATGTCAATATAGAATGAAACAGCTTATAGAAGTCAAGGACATCAGTTATCGTAGAGTTTCTAGCAATAGGAGTTTATATGTATCGACTATTATCCAACGTATAGGAACTGAAGAGGGAAGCTCAATCACTTAGGAGTTTTAATATCAAGAAGTGAATAAGAGTCATGAACCACATTCAAGACTTATGAATAGGATTACCCCAAAGCTCATATCATTCATATTTTAAATCTAAGACATGCCAAAAGAAAGAAGGGACAACTTTACATACCTGTTAAAGACCAATCGCAAACCCGTTCGCTTTATCGCTCTTTTAGCCTATTTAATATAAAGGTAATGTTATCGTCAGTAACCATACTTTCTAGTTCGTAAACCGTAGCCCATCACTTTATAGAACTTGTTCTTTAACTTATACATACTCGTTTAGGGTCTTCCATTAGTTAAGGTCTTAACGAAAATCGGGTAGCATTTTCCCTATATATTCGCCTAACCCGAATTTCCAAATATTCTCCTGTTAACACAGAAATACCAACAACAGAGATATACATACGAAATTCTCACAATTCAGCCCATAACAATTCTAACAACCCAACAACTTCTCTAAATCCATTTCAACCCACAATTTCCCATAAAATCAATTTTATGAATTTTCTTACTTCCAATTTCGTCCAATCCAATTTTAATAACTCCATTACAATATTATTAACACAATTACACCATAAAACAAGAAAATCTTATCTTAATTTTCTCGGAGGAATTTCTACTCTTAATTGCTCCAATTTTGCAATTTCTTCTTCCTCGATTCAATATCCAATGTTACTATCACCTCCTTGAACTTGTAAATCACCTTGGAATTAAATCAAAGCATTTTTTTTAAAACTGCCATGGCTGGCCGTGAACAGTAGCAGCCATGGCTGCTGCTCCTTTTTTTTTCTTAAGCAAATTTTTTGGAAATGAATTTTAGTTGTCAACTTTGTGACAATCCATGCCTTATATATGGTTGTCCCCTATGGGACACGTACCCCCCCCCCCCCACCAAATGACTCACCAAATTAATTCTTGAATTGTTTTATTTTATTTATTATTTTTTTAAAATTTTCGGGTGGGGCCCACTTTCAATAATTAAATTAATTAATTTTAATTAATCAATAATCCTTAAATTAATTAATTTTAATTAATTAATAATCCTTAAATTAATTAATTTTAATTGATCAATAATCCTTACTTAATAATCTAATTATAATTAATTAGTCCCTAATCTCCAGTAATATTTTTACACTAAATAAAATTTGTAAACAATTTATGTTCTAATTAAAATTGAAAATTAAAGATTTCTATTTCGTGTCCGAAAATGATTCTGCCTTTAACTTGAGTCAGTTTGCTTGCGAATAATTCGACGTATAAATATACGGGGTATAACATCCTTCCCCCCTTTAGAACATTCGTCCTCGAATGTTAAATTGGTCCTGAATTCCGAATACTTCCTCAAGTGTCCTCTTATTTAATTTTGCCCTTTTACATATCTCGATTCGCTATAATTCACTATAACGCATTCCAGATCTTTACCTAGTCATTCCTGTAAAATTTCCTCTTTTTGTTGCTTCTCGAGGTAATAATTCCACATCATTGCCTTTGTCTCTCCTCTTTACTTCACAGTCGGTTGTCTGTTGTATTTCGAGCTCTTCCGCTGAAGTGTTACTCTTTCTTTTGTCTGCATACTGTTCAGTTGTACTGTCACTGATTGATTCAGACTTGTATTCATAGTGTACTTAGCCACAACTCGACTCTTTCTTCTTCTACAGTTACTCCCTTAAGATGATGTAGCGTTCACTTCACTTTACCTTTTAATCTTTAAATAAAATCTTGTAATGCGCAGACATCCCTCATCGATTTATTAGACTTCACCATTCTTGGAGTATTTCATACCTCCAGTAACTTGTAGACCCTTCACAGACTCTACGAATAAAACGTCGTTTCCCAGGGGATAACATTTTTGTACTCCAATATCCTTGCTTTACTCCGCTGTGACAGTCCGTAGTCTGGAATCCTCAGCATCATGTGTCACTTTTTGACTTTCTTTTGAAGGTCTTTAACTATCACTCGTTTTTATTTCTTGGTCTCGATCTTTAGTGTTGGCTATCGAATAGTGCTAGAGTCTTCTCATATTATAACTTCATTGTCATCCAGTAACCAGTAACCCACTTGTTCTGATTGTCTCGGTTAAATCATTTCGTAATTTCCCTTAACCTAACTAGCAATACTTTAGGCATATTATCTCGTGTCATTTTTCTATTTTTGACTCAAACTCTTCTATTGCCTCGTTACTCAAATTTGCTCTTAGTTCTCCTATCACGCATCCTATTGCAATCTTTACACGAGTATGCGTAGGTGCTCAAATCAGCCCAGAAAATACCTTAGCATCGCCACGCTAGTCTTTATGAAGACCCTATATTCTTCTCTTAGCCCTTTCAATTGATGTCAAGGCTCAACTATGGCTTTTTCCCTCAGTACTAATTTCATCTCTATAGTTTTGCCTCAAACCATCTTACACCTTTCTTTGATGTACCCAAAATATTGCAACCACATTGTTGTTACTGAATTCTTACCCTTCTTATCAAGTACTTACTTGGTCTCATTCTTAGTACACAAATATTCGTAGGTTGCATAACTATTCTTATACAACTTGCGTAAAGTTTATCTAATCTTAGTCAGAGTCTTCCCTTTTCCTGGTTCATTCTGCTTTATATATCCGTACTAAAACTCATTTGTAGCCTTTCTTGTCATACCCCTTTCCTTTCTCTTTTGCTACTTATGTGTTACAATGTCATTAGCCAATAACTCTGTGCCAACATCTTAACCTCTAATCCAGTATAGCCTTGCTATCCCTTATAATATCCTTTAAGTTACTTGTTACCATTCTCTTGTCGTATTCTTCCTTTTTGTAAGCATCCGCCTTCTGAGGTCATATTATCCAAGATCTTTACAAATAATTCTCAGCGCTGTCTCAAATACCATCTTGACTTCTATCCGTTTATTGCTGGCTTCAAAATCTTACTAACTTGTCTCAGCAAGGGATCTCATTTGAAGTTAAAATATCCACATTAAATGTGTTGCAGTGTTGGTTGTTTTGATCCTACACTTGCATCTCTCTCATCCGCTTCCCCCCTTTTGGGTGTACCTACATCATTATCTATTTATATTCTACTCTATGTCCCCATTTCCATTTTTTTTCAAATTCATATGATTCTTTTCCAATACATTTGGTATACTGCACCATACCCATGTCTTCCTTTATATCATCTATAACTTAGATTCCCCATGTATGAAATCCCAACACAATCACGAGGCGATGAGAACCCTTGATATATAGTACAAAATCTTATCTGATGGTTGGTACTCAAGTAATGTAATTAATGTAGAAATTTATCAGAAGCCACATTCCATTCACTCCAATCAGTAATTAGCTAGTGCTTATAATCGTTTCCAATTCTCCATTCGGTAGCACTTATATTATGATGATAGGGGTTCAGAGCTTTCCTATAACACCATCTTTATCCCAACAGATATCATCTGTTTCTTCTAATAAATTCGCAATACATCAGTTGTTTCGCAAGTCCACAATCCTTGTCCTTTAAGGATTTCACTATTTCCGAGGTGAAGTCATATACACGCAGTACTCCTTTATGCCTCATGCTCTTTCATCATTGTTGTATACCCAACGCTAACTTCTAACTTACTCAAAATCATATCAAATTCGTTTTAATAGTGGTATTGTCTCATCACTTTTTCGTCGTACTACACCTTAAGTTTGTAGCTATATATTTCCCTTTTTTTTCCTACACTCATACTCAATTAATTGCGTCTGTCTTGAGTGCTTCCTTTAGTATTCCTTTCATTTCTCCAATCTGTGTCCATCTTTTATTTTGTGCACGAGAAATCTCATGCTACTCCTGTATCCTTCAGAAAACACTACTCATGTATAACGCCTCTCTCATTTTCATAGTATATTCTGTTCATCCCTACATATTCTTATCATACCTCATTTCTGGCATTCATTCTGTCTCGTTGCTCATCTTCCTTTAGGTTGGTCTTTCACAATTCTGTCACTTATATTACCCGTTTCCTTAGCTATACACGTCATAACACCTCGCTACACTGTAATCCCATTCGCTTTCTTTCTATCTTCTTCTTTCAATTACTTCTTCTCTTTCTGTGCTCGCTTCCACTTTCGTTACCACTTGATCTCTATTCTGAACTTTCCCTATAGGACTTGGTAGGTCTTCCTTATTCGTTCTATATTTGCTTTTCCGTTTCTCAATAATCATATAATATCCTTTAGTTAATTCCTCACTAGGCTTTACTCATTTCTATAACAATCCTTATGGTATTCACATTGCATCCTGTTCGTAATCCATCCTATAACACAACACTTCTTAATCTTATTCACGATTCTTACTATGTTTTAATTACATTCTGTGGACTAGGCGTACTTAACCCTTCATCCTTTCTGATCAATTTTACCCTTAATATCTCACAAGCTGTCTTATCAATACCTTCATAATTTGTCATAATTCATCCTCCTACGTACTTTTTTCTCAATCATACTACTACTCCTTTCAACTGTAAACTCATCATAATATATCACTACTTATCGGTTCACTCGATACCTCAATAAAATATTTTGTTAAGAGTTGCCACCTTTTTCTAAATCGTCCCTTAGTATCACAAGCCCTTCTGAATCATCCTAGCATTTCATCAACAATATATGAAATACATGATCCTAAACAGCCCACAAGTTTGAGCTTTCTTGCCACAAATTCCATCTCCAATTAGTTGATTAAGAACTAATAAAATGTCACCATGAAGCATTCTCCAACCACCACCAGAAGAAAAACTAGAATCTGACAAGCACCACAGGACTTCTAATGCTTGATTTACATAGTTTACCTCCATATTTGTTCTTGGGTCGTGAGCGAATCATTTAGTTCACAAAATACTTGTTGTATGCTTTGTACTCTTCCAATAAATTGAAACGTAATTGCTGGACGTTTTTGCCCTTCAACATAAGCTTTTTCTAAGGCAAAAATGTGGCTGGAAAGTATTCTGGTCCGTTCAAATGAATTCCAAACTTTGCTGCTCATATATGCTTCTTCGAAATAAAATTTCCCAATTAAGAATGGTGCCCCTTACAGATGCCTTGGAGGATATCTCTTACAGCTTTAGTCCAATCATAATAAATTTACCCTATCGGTATCGACTTTCAAGACAAATTATGAACTTATATCTTATTCTCTTCCCTTTCCTATTTCTGGGAAAATTTGGGCAGAGTTTCCTTTGTATTTCTTACTATCCAAAACCTGCACGCAGAAAATACCAACGATGCCTCACAGGGCCAACATACATACGCATATATTATATCGTATCATAGCCACACAGGGCTCCCAATTTCCAGAAAAAGTATAAAGGTGTCGGGACTTACTTCACATATCGCACCTCGAGACGTACCTGATCCTTTAATGATGTTCTGTTATAATTTCCTATCCAGCTTCTCTTTCATCCTCTAACTTTACAGTTCAATCATACTTCAATATTCTTACCTTATCCAACATGCCTCTTTCGCACCGTTACTTACCTGTGTACTTTGTAACTGACAATATCATCAGTCGCTTTCTTCTGTCGAGGTCATTCTTCAGCTGAAATCAAAGGTGAATATAAGGAATTTCATTTCCTATGGCTGGGCTCTATCGCACGATCTTAGATATGAAGGAAAGGTAACATCCTAAATGTCCTGTAGCTTCCTGTTTATAGATGTGGTGCACAACACACCGATAAACAAGACTCTACTAGACATGGTCTGTAGACACTCCGAGGATGAACTGCTCTGATACCACTTTTGTCACGACCCAGCCCTGTGGGCCATGACTAGTGCCCGAGCTGGACAACCATATGTACCTGTCAAACATAATAAGACTGATACCATAGGTCCTCAATCAATCACATTGTAATAACATACGCAAGCCGATGAGGTTGCCACTGTATATATCATTGTATTACGCAAGCTGACAAGGCTACTACCACAACAGAACATCCACAATAGCCATACAGACACAGCTGATCAAATCTGTACACAACCCACATACATGTCCACAGACCTCTAAGAGTACTAGTAGAGAAATATGCCGGGACAGGGCCCCGTCGTACCCCTGGATAAACATATATATATATATATATATATATATATATATATATATATATATACATCATAAGATCTGGACCAAAAGTCTAGACTCCGGAACAACGGAGCTCTCCAAAACAGCTGAGTAGAAGTCCTATGCTGAGGGGTCACCAAACCGACTATCTGTACCTTTGGGCATGAAACGCAGCCCCCCAAAGAAAGGGGGTCAATACGAGATATGTACTGAGTATGTAAAGCATGAAATACAGTAAAGAGGATCATAACTGAAATAGGGAGTGCAAGAGACAAATATAACATTCAAAATACCAAAACACTTGCCATTTGAAACATAAATCATGCATGTCAATGTCATATATCATACCCGGCCCATTATGGGACTCGGTGAATAAAGTCATCATATGCCCTCCTGGCCGCCATAACATATCATCATATCATCATATATATATATATATATATATATATATATATATACCGTACCCGGCCCTCTAGTGAGGGACTCGGTGGACAATGCAGTGAAACTGTGCACGATAATATACCTGGCCCGGGACTCGGTGAAAGACATATTGAGGCATGCACGAGCAGAGTAGTGAGCAACCATATGCAATGTAAAACATTATCAAGGCTCAAACAGAATAAGAAGAAGGGATTTACACCTGAGTATCAATAGCGACAATCATACCAAATATCCCTCGAACGTCATCATAAATAATATCAAAAGAGCTTAAAGAGTCATAGCCATATGTCAATATAGAATGAAACAGCTTATAGAAGTCAAGGACATCAGTTATCGTAGAGTTTCTAGGAATAGGAGCTTATATATATATATATCGATTATTATCCAACGTATAGGAACTGAAGAGGGAAGCTCAATCACTTAAGAGTTTTAACATCAAGAAGTGAATAAGAGTCATGAATCACATTCAATACTTATGAATAGGATTACCCCAAAGCTCATATCCTTCATCACTTAAATCTAATACATGCCAAAAGAAAGAAGGGACAACTTTACATACCTGTTAACGACCAATCGCAAACCCGTTCGCTTTGTCGCTCTTTTAGCCTATTTAATATAAAGGTAACGTTATCGTCAGTAACCATACTTTCTAGTTCGTAAACCATAGCCCATCACTTTATAGAACTTGTTCTTTAACTTATACATCCTCGGTTAGGGTCTTCCATTAGTTAAGGGCTAAACGAAAATCGGGCAGCATTTCCCCTATATATTCGCCTAACCCGAATTTCCGTTTATTCTCCTGTTAACACAGAAATACCAACAACAGAGATATACATACGAAATTCTCACAATTCAGCCCATAACAATTCTAACAACCCAACAACTTCTCTAAATCCATTTCAACCCACAATTTCCCATAACATCAATTTTATGCATTTTCTTACTTCCAATTTCGTACAATCCAATTTTAATAACTCCATTACAACATTATTAACACAATTACACCATAAAACAAGAAAATCTTACCTTAATTTTCTCGGAGCAATTTCTAATCTTAATTGCTCCAATTTCGCAATTTCTTCTTCCTCGATTCAATATCAAAGTTGCTATCACCTCCTTGAACTTATAAATCACCTTGGAATTAAATCAAAGATTTTTTTTTTTAAAACAGCCATGGTTGGCCGTGAACAGTAGCAGCCATGGCTGCTCCTTCTTTTTTTTTCTTAAGCAAATTTTTTGGAAATGAATTTTAGTTGTCAACTTTATGACAATCCATGCCTTATATATGGTTGTCCCCTAAGGGACACGTACCCCCCCCCCCACCAAATGACTCACCAAATTAATTCTTCAATTGTTTTATTTTTTATTATTATTTTTTTAATTTTCGGGTGGGGCCCACTTTCAATAATTAAATTAATTAATTTTACTTAATCAATAATCCTTACTTAATAATCTAATCATAATTAATTAGCCCCTAATCTCCAGTAATATTTTTCCACTAAATAAAATTTATAAACAATTTATGTTCTAATTAAAATTTAAAATTAAAGATTTCTATTTCATGTCCGAAAATGATTCTGCCTTTAACTTGAGTCGGTTTGCTTGCGAATAATTCGACGTATAAATATACGGGGTATAATAGTCCAAACAAGGGCACTCTCATTATTCAAATAAGGACTATCCCAAAATAGTGCTCTCAAATCACACAAGGTGTCACCCGGATCAAAAGGGTAGATTACTGTTATATCCCGCATTTTGTATAATCGAATAATTCGAGACAATCGCGGGAAGACGACAAGCAAGGCCATATTTTATTTTGTTTGGCATATGAGTGCTTATGAAAAATCTAGAAGTGGAAATATGGAGAAAGGCGAAGGGCAAATTTGGAAGTTGGAAAAATGTTTCATAAATTACAAGAACTAGTCAAAAATACAAAGTGGGCTTGAAAGTTTTTTTTGGAAAAATTTGAGGCCCAACCGGCCATAGGGCATGGGCTAGGCCCATGACTAATTAATTCATGATATTAAATAAGATGACTAAGTCATCTTTATCACAATAATCTCTAGAATTTTCAAGAAGAGGAGAACAAGAGAAAGAAGAGGAGAAGTTCTAGGGCCCTTCGGCCATAGAGGAATTCCCAAGAAAAATTTGCAAAAATTCTTTCAAAAATCATTTTCTACCAAGTAAAGGGTGCTTAACAAGGTGGAGTTGTTGTTGGAGCAAGAAAGATTCACAATCATACAAGTTTCCAAGTTGTAGTCAAGTGAGAAGTTGAAGAAGAAAGGTGAATTTTAATCTTGTTTTATGTGTTATACATGGTTTATATGTGTTGTAGTATGCTAAAATGGATGAAATTCATGAAAGAGAGGGATATGGTATGTGGCCGTGCATGTGTATATATATGTAGGAATCATATTTCAATTATTTTGTTTAGTGTTTGGTTGTTGTTGTTGTAAATACTATATTGATAATGGAAGTTGAATGAATTTGGAGAGAAGGTAGTTGTGTGTGCATGATGAAGCCGTGAGTGTGTAGTGTGTATGTGGCCGTGTATACATGATGTATAGTCGTGTATATTGGTTAGTTGTGAAAGAATAATGAGCGAGTTGTAATTAATATTTTAGTTGTTGTGTGGTAGATCTCATATTACAAATAAAGACTTGATAAGTTTGGTGAAGTATTGGTAAGTGGAAGATTGTGTATATTCAAAAATAATGTTTTTGCATGGATAGCATGTAATGGTATTAGTATGATGTTGTTGGAATATATATTGTAAGGTTGCTATTGTACTCATTGAAGTCGGAAGGTTTGGAAGAAAGTGGTAAATTGAGATCATGTGTCTTGAATGGAATATGTGAATTACTAGTGTGATTGTTGAGTTGTGTTAATAGTTTGGCCGGGTTTGAATTCCCGGGTTGTTGTTGATTGAAAACTTGCTAAGTTGAATGCCGAGGATGGTATATTTACAGAGGAAGTGCTGCCGAAATTTCGGTAGCCAAGTATTACCTTAAGATTTCAACTCTAAGTATCCTAATAAGAGTTTTGGTAAATATGACCAATTTGCAGATTTTGACGAAATTGCAACGTGAATTCGGAGTAGCAAAAGGAGCGGAAAGAGGTATGTAAGGCTTCACCCGTCATTCTATGGCATGTCTTAGACGTAATAAGTTGGGTACGAGCCCCGGGGACAACTCTATTCCCCGGAATCTGCATCCAAAGTTTCCCCTTTTCCCTTCAGTAGAATTGAACTAGAAAGTGCGCGAAATGTTGGAAAGACCTCCTAAACCCCTAGAACTTGTATAAATGGGACCCGATTACCATAAAACCCCCACAAGTAACGCCATGACATGCAACATATGCAAATCGTATACGCTACCTCATTCGGGCCGAGGTGGGCCCGTTGCTCTCGGATTTTCCTTATAGTTCTGTTTGACTTACTTGAAGTTGAATCCAAAGGGGGCCTTTGATCCCGATCCCTTTACTAAATGATAAGTACTATAACTACTCTAACGAGGATACTTTCACGATGATAATGATAATGACGATGTTAGACAAGAGAACATGCCTATGATAAGTACGACCGGAACGGTTCTACGGCTAAGATTTCTAAGCTAAGGATTCAATGCGAGTATGAAAGTAATAAACTAGTTCTTGAACCTTATTTCCACCTCCTAGCTATGACACTATTTCCTAAGGAATCCAAAGCCTATGAGTTGATGTCCATGATGCCATGATTCCATCTATGTTTATTGTTGACGCTATTCTCCGTTGGTAGTCTCGCCTTAAATACTTGTTCCTTCAAGGAGAGACAAAGCGACCACGATTGTTCCATAATATAATCGGAGGTCACCGACCTTACGTCACTCCGATGGCTACATGATTTTTCTTTGGGCTCTCCTGCGTGCCTATGTGACACATGTATGTAAGATATGTGTATATATATTTATAAAATATGTACATGACACATGTATATGTATATAATAAAAGATCCAAAGCGCTATAGACGCTGATATATGTACATGATACTCGTATATGTATATGATGAAAGAGCCAGAGTGCTATAGACGCTGATATACGTACATGATATATGCATATGTATACAGGGAAGATGGAGATAAAGGCAGAGCGTTATATACGCATATCCACCTGATCAGTTGGCATAACATGACATGATATCGTCCCGGACGCGGGACGCCCGGACGCGGGATGTGTATAATTATGGTTAAATGGATCGGCTGCCGACGCCTCGGCAACATGACATGTTCTACTTTTATAGATATATATGAACTAGAAAATATTTTCAAAGGAAAGCTAAGCATGCATGGCATCTGCCCAAGGGCACTTATATGTACAGGTTATGTTTCCACCTCAGGCCATGTGTTATAACTCTTTTATGTCATTATCCCTGTTTTATATTTTCTGTATATTACTATTCATGCCTTACATACTCGGTACACTTTTCGTACTGATGTCCCTTCTTGTGGACGCTGCGTTTCATGCCGCGCAGGTCAGCGGACAGGCGGGTTTGGTTCTTAGGAGCTCTACCAGCAACACTTGACAGCGCTCCAGTTGTTCCGGAGCCTCACTTCCTTGGTACTATTTTGTGTATGTATATATTCGGGCACGGCAGTACTCGACCCTTTCTATGTATATGTGTACTATTGCTAGAGGCTCGTAGACAGATATGTGCAATTAGATGTCTTGTATCTTGAATTGTTCGCGTCTCTGCATAATGTGATAGCAACGCTTACTAGCCTATGTTTACAACTATGCTACTAATGTTAATGTTAAGAAAAGAAAAAATGGTATAGTTTATACGGCCTACTTAGCAACAAGAATATGATACGAGATAAGGGGTGCTCGGTACAAGTATCGGGTACTCGTCACGGCCCCTAGTTGGGTCGTGACAATTACCCACCTAGTATGGTCAAAGACACGCTCATTTACCCTATAAGAGTCTCTCTTCACATAAGATGCACCCAAAACATACACATGAGCATTATCAAATGCAAACAAGTAGTAAAGAAAGGTATTACGTAAAACAACTTCCTCTTCTATGTCATCCTCAAGTGTAACCTCACTACTAGAATCTAGAACAAGACCATCCAATAGGCTACTATGAAGTTGGACATGAAAGGAAGAATTTCCAATTTCTAGACAAGAATCACCTTCCTTTGTAACACATTCCTTCCCCACAAATGGATCACAATTCCTCAAATGAAGATCTCCGTCATGGGAAAGAGTGTCATCATTCCATAATAGGTTACTAAATACCTTGTAGTCTCCAAAGGACACTACATTTGCAACATTACCAAACTTCCCATTAGGTATATGACTATTCACATGATCAATTATACCAACACCATCACTAAATTAAGGGTCATTAAGCACATCACAAAGTTCCTCAAATAGTGGATTTTTAAAGCAAATAAATTGATCAACACAAGAAACCACACTAGTTGGACGCAAATTGATCTTGCTAGAAGAATCAATTCGGTCATCGCTAGGATCAACTAGTGGGTGTCCTAATATCTCACATGACAATGTACGAACATGCAAACCAAGAGGATCAACACTAGGTGGACACAACTTGAACTCAAAAGAAGAGTCAAGATAGTCATCAATAGGATCAACTAGTGTTGGACTATCCATTTCAACTACATTGTCAATTGTCCTTGAAGTTCGCATTCATATTATAGCACTAAGATCATCACAAGGCAAAGACTCATTACGCTCAATTATGGAAAATCAATCATTCACGCTCATTTCAACAACATAGTCATTCACACCATTTAGAGAGTTAAGATTAGCTATTGTACCTTAGTTCGCATTCATATTCTTTGCCTCAGGTTTCAACTTTGGAGCTTGTTTGCTCCTCCGGGGAGCTCTCAATAACCCCAAGAACCTTCAGAGGTTGAGGTTTATCATTCGGCTTTCACTCATTCTCTTCTTCTTCTTTATCTTCCTCCCATTGTTTGAGTGAGCGTCCCAACATTATGCGGTGCATTTCTTCTAATTTCTCCTTGCGCCTTAACGATGGATTGGACCCTCCACCTATAACAAGTACGGTTGGAAAGAGAGTGTTATATCCCGCATTTTGTACATTCGGATAAATCAACACAATTGCAACAAGTTAAGGACAAGGCTATATTTTGACCTAGTTTAATACACAGGTTGTTTATAAAAAAATTTAAAGCAGGAATATTAAGAAAGGCTAGGGGCAAAAAGGGAAATTCGCAAGATGGCTCATAGAAAATATGGAGGAAGGCTAAGGGCAAATTTGGAATTTGGAAAATAAATTTTCATGAATTACAAAACAAAAAAAAAGGATGGGCTTGAGTTAATGGGCCATTTGGCCGTCCAAAATGGAGTGGGCTTAGGCCCACATAGAAGCTTAATGAATAAGATAAAAGATGACTAAGTCATCATAATTTTCATCTTTATCCCTAGATATTTCAAGAAACTTGGAGAACAAAAAGAGAAGGAGAAACATAAGAGGCCATTCGGCCATACCCAACCAAATAAGAACCTTGGAAAAACATTGATCAAAAATTATTTTCTTCTAGCTAAACAACCAATTGAAAGGTCCCTAGCAAAGTGAAGTGGTCATTGGAGCAAGTAAAACATATATTCTTGCAAGTTACAAATCCTAGCCAAGTGAGAAGTTAAGGGAAAAAGGTAAGATTTAATCCTTTTCTTATATGTTATGGATGCTTATGTATGTTGTAGTATGTAAAAGTGGATGAAATTCATGAAAATATGGATGTTATATGTGGCCGTGTATATGTAGTGTGTGGCCGTGTAGATATGGTGTGGTGTGGAAGAGAATGAATTAATTTTACTTAGTATTTTGGTTGTTGTAGTAATGGAATCTATGATAGGAATGAAAGTTTAATGATTCTAGTTGAAGTTGTAAGTGTTGGAGAGTTGTTTAGAAGCTAATGTGATGTTAAAAATCATTTCTTGTATTTATGGAAAATGATGTTGTTAATGTGTAAATTGTTGGTATGGTTCATGAACTTGAAGGAAGGAAATGTGTTGTTGTCGTTCTTGTTGCGTTTGGAAGGTTTCGGGTGGAATGGCATATTGGTTAGATTATTTTGAATATTGTGCGGACTATTTGAAGTGTTCTTGAATATTGTTTGAATGGTTTTGGATTAGTATTTGAATATGTAAGAGATTATGAATTGAATACAAATGGAACGCCGTCGAAGTTTGTAGAAAGAAGTTGTTAACGTTGGAATGCGTTTTGAATTGATTGTTGATATTATTAGAATGACTGTTGATATTGTTGTTGATAAATTGGCCGAGTTAAATTCTCGGATTTGTTGTTGATGATATGGCCTAGTTGGATTCTCGGGGATGGTGTATTTACAGGGGAAATGCTGCCGAAATTTCTGTAAATAAAGTGTTGATTGAGGATTGGACTTCTAAGTAGCTATAACTAATGTTTGGTATATACTAATATTGTTGTAGATCTTGCGAAGCCAAGGATTTAAATTCGGATTAGCTTAGGAAGCGGGCAAGGTATGTAAGGCTTACCCTTTCTTTCCGTTGGCACGATCTTTGTGAAACGAACAGACGATATGTATATGTTTTCAAAGGAACTTTCATTCTTAGAGCCACTAGGATGGCTAACGTTCTTGATTTCCATAAGCTGTTCTATATGGTTTTGATGCGTATTTATGATGTCCGAAGTTCAGTTTGATATGTTTCCGAATGGCATTCGAAAGATAATTGATATAACTAAAGTTTTGATTTTCAAATGCTAGCACGTTCGATTATTCCATTGAGTCTTTGATATATTTTGATACGTATATATATGGTTCCAAAAGATCTATTTTATTTGGTCCATAACGATATCCGAAAGGTACTTGACATGATTGATGCTTTGATTTTCCAGAAATGGCTTCTGAAACGTTCGTAGAAGGTTCTGTACTTCAAACGCTCATAACTTTCTTATACTAAGTCGGATTGACCCGAAACTTGTTTCTGAGCCTTCAGGTGTCGGTTTATGTACGTACCTATCGAGTCTTGAAAATTTGTTCTATGTGCATATGTATATGAAGCAACGCCTTATGAGACTTATGATCTTATTCCATGTGCTCTTAACGCTGTTATTCGTTGCTAGTCTCATCTTATAATAATTGTTTCTTCAAGGTGAGACAAAGACATGATGATTATTCCATAATATATTCGGAGGTTACCGACCTTACGTGTCACACCCTCATCTTGATAGGACATGATGGGCACCCGACTCCCTTCAGAGTCGAGCGAACCCTTAAACATTCGCTTTACGAAAACCTGTCATTTCAAAAACTTTTAAACTCATGAAACTTTTCCAAATAGAGGTCATTATCTTTATACAAATTATAAAAAAACCTTCAATCAATTACGTATTTTTTACCAACTGAAATCATCTAAAAATACATACTCTTTTAACATCTATAAATGATTCGCACTTCTCGACGCCTTATCCACAGGACACTGTCTGCAAAGTCTCTAACACATACAAAACACCATAACAAAGGTACTCGACTCGGCAATACTCCGAACTGAGATGGAGCTCGCCAATCCCGCTGGAATACCTTCTAGAAAAATATTCTACTCACCTGGGTGTACCTGCGTGGCATGAAACGCAGCCCCCGAAGAAAGGGGGTCAGTACGGAATATGTACTGAATATGTAAAGCGGGAATAAATGATAACCATCGCATAATTTAGGAAAGAAGAAATCATAACCAACCCAATACCTGCAGCCTTCGCTGGAAGAAACGTAAATATGTACGCAAATCTCAAGCAGGCTTCAAGTAAATAATTGCAATCTAACTAACATTTTCAAAATAAGTAATGTAATCTAACACACCTCCTTTAAGTGAATAATGCAATGCAACACACGTGCCGCTTCCGGCAAATTAATGATGGCCCCTTCGGGCAGCCGCTTCCGGCTCTATATCAATAATGGCCCCTTCGGGCAGCCGCTTCCGGCTCAACATCAATAGTGGCCCCTTCGGGCAGCCGCTTCCGGCTCTATATCAATAATGGCCCCTTCGGGCATGAATGCAAATATGCAAATGTATGGAAATCTCTTTTAAAGAAAATCCATAACATAAACTAAGGCCACGTGTCACATAGCACACTCAGACATAAACTGAGGCCATAGCGCACCCAGGCGTACGGTGAGGCCATAGCTCACTCAGGCACGAGCTGAGGCCATATATCATATAGCACACTTAGCTACGTCATGAAGTCATCTAGTGACTTAGGCTTGAAAATCTCGCACCCCCTTCGGAGTGGTTTTTGGAAAGTCTAAATAATAAAATCTCGCACTCCCTTCGGAGTGGTTTTGAAAATCGACTTTATGTTTCCTTTAGTACAAAACTAGTTTTCTTGAAATCATTAGTAAACCACAAACACGTTTCAAGTAAATCCGAGTTAGTCTACGAAAGTTACGAGCTTTTGAAGTACGGAACCTTCTAAAAACATTTCATAAGCCATATTTCGAAATTCAAGTATTATTCATATTAGGAAACTTCTGAATAATGTTTTGGACCAAATCAAATAGGGACCTTAAAGACTTTAGTCATATCGATTTTCTTTCGAACAACATTCGGAAATATACCCACTACAATCTTTGAACGTCATGTATATACATATCAAACCATATGGAGTACTTGTGGAAATCAAAGACATCGGCCATCTTAGTGGCGCTAAGAATAGAATTTTCCTTAGAATCATACATATACGTTATTTGTTCATTTCATAAAGGTCATGCCAAAAGAAAGAAAGGTAGGCTCTACATACCTGTCAGTGCCTTAGTCGTGGATCCTTTTCGCGTCGTCGCCCTTTTAGCCTATTTATATAAAAGTAACGTTATCGTTAGTAACTATATTTTCTAGTCCACAATTCTATAACCCATTTCTTATTGAACCTATATTTTAGTTTATATATCCCCATTTAGGGTTTTTTTATTATCTAAAAATCTAGCGAAAATCCGGCAGCACTTCTCCTATCCCAAATTTTCAATCGCCCTCCTGTTGACACAGAAATACCAACAACAACATATGGATACAATCATATCTTCAATTCCTTCAATTCAACGAAAACAACATCATATTCACATCAACAAAATTCCAACTTTAACTTTCTAATCTTTTCGCCATATAATTCATGATAATAACAACCACACTACTAATTAAACTTCATTTACCATAGCAAGTTTAAATTGGCCCCATACGGCTCAAACTCCACTTCCATATCAACATACACAACTCTTGCAATTTCTTCCACATCCACCAATTCATACAAAGACTAATCATCTTCTAAAATATGTAGGAAAATATTAAACCTTACCTTAATAGTAGCGCCGTGAATAGTGACGCCGTGAACAGTTTGCCGTCGTGAACAGTGGCGCCGCCGTGAACAGTGCCCGAACCTCTCTTTCAATTCTCTATCCACAAGATAAAAAAATGATCTTTTGTTGCTGGATTTTTCTGGAAATATTGGGAACTTTTGTGCTGAAAAAAAATGAGATTTTTGTCCCTTAAAAAGGAATGCTGAAGTCGGTTTCACTGTAGCGCGCCATGTCCAGTAGAGTCCTGTTTATAGGTGTGAAGCGCGCCACACTTATAAACAGGGGGCTGCAGGGCATTTAGGAAATCTGACCTTCTTTCTACTCTAGATCGTGCGATAGAGCTATGTTACTAGGTTTCCATGTTCTTTTCTTAATCCGGTGTTATGGTTTCATTAATGCCGGTGAAGAGGAAAGCTACGGCGGCCCAGAAGGGCAAGACGGTGGCTGGAAGAAGAGTTGAATGGGAGCCACCGGCGGAAGTAGAAGAAGGTGAGTCTCACAACGAAGCTCCTCTTCAGACTTCTCATGCTCCCCCCGTGTCAGCAGAGCAGGAAGGAGTTCTAGCTCCAGCCCCAGTACCTTCAGTTCCACCGCCAGCAGCTTCGGGCCAGCAGATAACAGAGGTTATTCAGTTGCTGACCCAGTTAGTTGTAGTACAAGCTCAGAGGCAAGGTACGGGCCAAGGAGATAGGGCGGTGTGTGCAAGAGCCCGTGATTTTATTACCCTGAATCCTCCGGAGTTTTTTGGATCGAAACCCGAGAAAGACCCGCAAGGTTTCATAGATGAGATGTTGAGGACACTGAGGATAATACATGCTTCGGATACAGAGTCAGTAGAGTTGACTTCATATAGATTGCGAGATGTAGCAGTCCAGTGGTATAACGCATGGATATCTTCAAGGGGAGCAAATGCACCTCCCCCAGTTTGGCAAGAGTTCACCGAAGCATTTCTGCGACATTACTTACCACCGGAGGTTCGACGGGCTCGAGCCGATATGTTTTTGAATCTCAAACAGGGAAATATAAGTGCCCCGGAATATAGTCTCCGTTTTAACTCTTTAGCCAGGTATGCCCCAGCCATGGTGGCCCATATGGGAGATCGTGTACATCGGTTCGTGAGTGGGTTGGGGCCACATTTAGTTAAGGATTGCTTGACGGCTTCACTCCAGGATGGAATGACTATCGTTCGTATGCAGGCCCACGCCCAAAACCTGGAGGAACAGCAGCAGCTACAGAGAGGTGAACGTTATTCTGATAGGGGTCCCAGAAAAAGGGCCAAATCTTTCGAAACTAGAAGTGAGTATAGAGGGGGACAGGCACAGCAGCATTCCAGGTATTCAGGCCAATCAGCGGCCAGCGCACCTCCTTGATTCACGAGTAGAAGATTTGATCGTCCTACCTATTCAGGACCAGATCAGAGTGCTAAAGCTTCAGGGTCCCAGTATAAAGCTGATTCTAGCAGGACGATGCCACCCCTACCATAGTGTACTCGGTGTGACAGGCCACACTCTGGAGAGTGTCGCGCAGGTACAGGTGCTTGTTTTACTTGTGGTCGAGTTGGCCATCTGATGCGTGATTGCCCACTGAGGAATGAGGGAGACAGAGCTCAGCCCGTCGGGTCGGCAATTGGTTCATCATCGTCCGTGCGCCCTCCTGGACAGACTTCCCAGGCTCCAGCAAGCCGTGGCCGAGGCAGAGGAGGGGCACCCAGTTCAGGCGGTCCTCAGAACCGTATATATGCATTGGCGGGACGGCAGGATCTTGAATCTTCCGCAGACGTGGCTACAGGTACACTATCGGCATTCTCCTATGATGTGTATGTGTTGATTGATCTAGATTCTACTCTATCATATATCACTCCTTGTATTGCTGAACGTATTGGGTTGAAACCCGAGCCAAATCATACGGTTTGGGATGTCTATGCCTGTTGGCGACCAAAGTGCTTTCGCCACTATTGGGAATTTGGAAATCCGGGACGAAAGGTAGTCGTACGCATAGGTGGGAGGTGAATGTCGGGGATTGCGAAGGCTAAAATAGTAATTGTTAAAGGAGAGATGTGTTACGAAAGTGTTTTGGAAGTTGTCAAGACCCCAACTTTCTCTAGATTACGTGATAAAGGTCGTGCGGGGGAGTGGATGCAAATATACCAGCATTAAGGCACCGAAATGCATTAAAGTTTCAAGGTTAAGCGTGCTAGGGTGAGAGCAATTTTAGGATGGGTGACCCCCTGGGAAGTGTACTAAAAGTTACATAAATGTAGATATAGGAGACGAATGTGAAATTAGGGTAACCTAAAGGAAATTAGAGTATGTGGAGCGGTTAGAAACCTTATAGAGGTCGCGTAGGCTAAGACGGACTAGACTGGTGAAAAGGAAGAAAGCGCAATACAGCTCTGGAATCAGAGTAAGTTTGAATAGCATTTGGAAATGTTTATGAGTGAAATGGTAGTATATATATATATATATATATATATATATATATATATATATATATATATATATGCATATGACATCTCATTTGTGACTGTATTGATCGATAGGTGAATCCCAGCAACCAGTGTTGCGATGTATAGAAGACACTAACCGAATGGAATTCAAGAGACAGAGTGAAAGACATAAGTACAGATGTTACAGGGTAAACCTAATACTGGATCCACCACTAGTTAAGGCTGGAAAGTCCTAATATAGTGATTTTCGGGAACAGAAAGAAATTGAGTACGTAAAGAGTAAGGAGCTTCGAAGTATCAGAAATATCAAAGGACGGACAAGGTTAATGAGCAGTTGACTAGAAAAACCCATGATGTGGAATGGGAGATTCATGTGAAGATCGAAAGGTTTGATCATAAAGAAAACAGGATGAAAGATAAAGGACGGGCATGAAGGAAAGGACGTAGAAATAAATTGACAACGAGTGTAATATGAGGCAGATATTGTCACGACCCAGCTCCGTGGGCCGCGACTGATGTCCTATCTAGACACCCCAAACAGTCTTACATACTGACTCGTCATATTTTTATCTAACTCAGACTTTCATATTAATCATCTCAAACAGATTGAAAGCAAATATTATCTTAAGCGGTCGCACGTGCAAAAATTATCATATCATAGTCAGAAGGGGCGGTGGAATACACATCGCCGATCAGATATACACATATACAAACATACGGGCCATTATGGCCGCCATAACAGACGAGACCGCATTAAGACTCAGATCATAAACAAACGAACACACACACGACCCATTACCCACATATATGACTAGAGGCCTCTACAAATCATAACGAAATCATATGACGGGACAGGGCCCCGCCGTACCCCAATAGTCAAATATACAGAAGCATATACATCACAAAAGATATGTACCAACATATGGGCTCCGGATCAAAAGGAGCACTCTGTAATAGCAGAATGTGTGGCCTACACTAGCAGATCACGAACCTCTGTACCTGCGGGCATAAAACGCAGCCCCCGAAGAAAGGGGGTCAGTACGAAAGATGTACTGAGTTTGTAAAGCATAGAGTACAGAAATCCAAACCATAACTGAAATGAAGGGTACAGAGGGAGAATACCGGATCAATATATCAAAATCTGTACTGAAGGCATATGTACATAATGCAAACAGAAAATCATGCATAAGGCTCAGGAACGTGGTCACCACTCCGACGCTGGTGCCACAACACAGCATACTCCAGAAGGTTTCAAATCTCCGTACAACCCCGAACATAACATATCATCACAGTATATCATATCATTAAAGCATATCATAGGCCATATCACAGCATAACTCCATAAATGGAACCCGGCCCTATGGCGAGGTCTCGGGAACCGTAACACATCATACTGCCGAATATATCATAGTACGCATGATTACAAAACCGGCCCGGGAACCGGCGAACGATATCATAGTAATAGGAACGAGCAGAGTAGTGCGGAAACCATATGCATATACACAATTAAATTCCAAGACTCGACAAATAAATACATATACATATATATATTGAGATCAGAAAGCTCAAAGTAAGTATCGAGTCTGTCGGAATTAGTATACAAAAGATATAAGCCTTTAATTTTACAAAACTTGCGAAAAATACCTCATAAGCCATTTTCTGAAAATTTAGTGTCATTCACATTAAGGAGCTTTCAGATAACTTATGGAGCAAATCAAACGGAGCCTTAAATTCATAGACAAAAGTCCTCTTTTTATATCATACCAAAATAGCTCAAGTAAGGAAAACGAAGAAAATCTCGGGACTAGTGGGCCTACCTCGGGTCAAATCGAGGTGGCGGACATAAATTACGAACATTAGACTCTATGGAGTCATCCATGTAAGTTTCAAAACGATTCTATCGCATTTGTGCAAATTATGGATGTTCGAATAGTTTTCCAACAAAACATAAGAATTATAATTCAATTACATTGAATGAATAGTTCCTAAAATCAGACTCGGATTTCTATGAACAGAATTGCCCCCGAGGCTCAAATCTCAACCTAGTATGTCTAGGACATGCCAAAAGAAGGAAAGGGATAGCTTTACATACCTTATGTGCATCTTACGCTTGCTTAAGCTCAAATCCCGTTTACTCCAGAATCTACAAATGGTCACAATTACCAAATGCAAATCATAAGCTTTAGTGACTCAATCTTAAACCATACTTGTCTACGAAAATTTGGGCAGCACCTCCCCTATAAATTCAACATCCCCGAGAATTAACTCGGCCATAATATCAACGACAACACCCACAACAATACCAACAACATCAAGAATCACAATAGAACACATTCTAACATAATTGCTCTTCTTTTCTACCTTATGCAACAACTCCCATTCTAACTTCACACTTCCAACCCAATATCAACGTTCTCATATTCATTTACTAATTCAAAGTTATTCAAACATAATTCAAGAACATTTCAAGCAATACTCAAGGATTCAAACAATCCGACAATTCCATATTCTATCCAAAACTTCTACAAATGCGACGAAACAACAAAGTCGCATTGTTTTCTTCCAAATTCATGAATGGCAACCATGATCCACATTTTAGAATTCTACTTTCATAGTTACATAAAAACTATATTAAAAGCATATAATTTCCCATAACAACATACAATCAATTTCAATGCCGACTTAAGTCGTTAAACCTTTATTTACGTCATAAATGCCATAACGACACAATTAACACACTACATGAATTTCATTTCATCTTCCCTTAACTACCACCCTACCACACGGCCACATACTCTCCACACACCCACACGGCCATGCACACACACATCACCATTTTCATGATTTTATGCAATTCTAATCATCACCACATATATACTTTTTCCACAACATAAAGGATGAAATTCTTACCTTTTTCTTCCAATTCTCTCTTGCCGCAAACGTAGTCCTCTCGCTAAACTAATTATACCACGTCGGAGAGCATCTTGCAGTTGCTAAGAATTCAAGAAGAACAAGATTTTAGGATCAAAGTTGATGGACTTGGAATTTTTTTTTTCTTTTCTTTATGCTTGGCCGAATGGCTATTTTGAGGTGCTCTTCAATTTTTCTTTCTTGAAGATTCTTGAATGAGGTGGAAGAATAAGCCCCTCCTTAATATATATTAGTCACATGATTTTAATTAATGGGCTTGGGCTTTTTATTATCCCATGGCCGGCCACCCTCCTTAATTGGGCCTCAATTATATATATATATATATATATATATATATATATATATATCTTTTAGCCCAATTCATTAAGATCTTATTTTGTAGCTCACGGAACTAATTTCTAAAATTCCAATTCTGCCCTTGGCCTTCTTCCGTATTTCCGCAACAATATTTTGCATGAACAACACACATATATGAAATAAAATAAAATATAGTCCTCATTTCCAACAAAGCAATATTGTTTCAAATTTTCCAAATGCGCACAGATGCGGGATATAACAGATATAGGGAGAAAATACGGAAGATACCTGGAGAGGTCAACAAATATAAAAAGGACAACTGAGACGGCACCATATGAGGCTATGTATAGCAAGAAGTGTAAGTCACCAATCGGTTGGTTCGGTGTTGGCGGAACTAAGTCAATTGGCCCACGGCCTACAGGCAACATAAGCTTCTAAAATGGATATGTTAAGTGATCGTATGTGAAAACTATAAAGGAGACCTCCCCGATGTATTATAATACACCATGAGGCTAGTTCAACATTCGAGGACGAATGTTCTAAAGGGGGGCAGGATGTTATATCCCGCATTTTGTACATTCGGATAAATCAAGACAATTGCAAGAAGTTAAGGACAAGGCTATATTTTTACCTTGTTTAATACACAAGTTGTTTATAAAAAAATTTGAAGTGGGAATATTAAGAAAGGCTAGGGGAAAAAAGGGAAATTCGCAAGATGGCTCATGGAAAATATGGAGGAAGGCTAAGGGCAAATTTGGAATTTGGAAATAAATTTTCATGAATTACAAAATAAAAAAAAGGATGGGCTTGAGTTAATGGGCCATTTGGCCGTCCAAAATGGAGTGGGCTTAGGCCCACATAGAAGCTTAATGAATAAGATAAAAGATGACTAAGAGCCCGTTTGGATTGGCTTACAGCTTAAAGCTGTTTGCAGCTTATAAGCTGAAAAAAATAAGTTGGGGTAGTCTAACTTATTTTTTTTGGCTTATAAGCTGTTTCCAGCTTATAAGCTGCTTTAGATAAACTAAGTCAAATGGGTCCAATTATTTTTTTGAGCTTATTTTAAGCATAAAATGACTTTAAGCTGGCCAGCCAAACACTCAAAAAAGCTGAAAACAGCTTATAAGCCAACTTATAAGCCAATCCAAACGGGCTCTAAGTTATCATAATTTTCATCTTTATCCCTAGAAATTTCAAGAAACTTGGAGAACAAAAAGAGAAGGAGAAAAATAAGAGGCCATTCGTCCATACCCAACCATACAAGAACCTTGGAAAAAAATTGATCAAAAATTATTTTCTTCTAGCTAAACAACCAATTGAAAGGTCCTTAGCAAAGTGAAGTGGTCATTGGAGCAAGTAAAACATATATTCTTGCAAGTTACAAATCCTAGCCAAGTGAGAAGTTAAGGGGAAAAGGTAAGATTTAATCCTTTTCTTATATGTTATGGATGATTATGTATGTTGTAGTATGTAAAAGTGGATGAAATTCATGAAAATATGGATGTTATATGTGGCTGTGTATATGTAGTGTGTGGTCGGGTAGACATGGTGTGGTGTGGAAGAGAATGAATTAATTTTACTTAGTATTTTGGTTGTTGTTGTAATGGAATCTATGATGAGAATGAAAGTTTAATGATTCTGGTTGAAGTTGTAAGTGTTGGAGAGTTGTTTAGAAGCTAATGTGATGTTAAAAATCATTTCTTGTATTTATGGAAAATGATGTTGTTATTGTGTAAATTGTTGGTATGGTTCATGAACTTGAAGGAAGGAAATGTGTTGTTGTCGTTCTTGTTGCGTTTGGATGGTTTCGGGTGGAATGGCATATTGGTTAGATTATTTTGAATATTGTGCGGACTATTTGAAGTGTTCTTGAATTTTTTTGAATGGTTTTGGATTAGTATTTGAATATGTAAGCGATTATGAATTTAACACAAATCGAACGCCGTCGAAGTTTGTAGAAAGAAGTTGTTAACGTTGGAATGAGTTTTGGATTGATTGTTGATATTATTAGAATGACTGTTGATATTGTTGTTGATAAATTGGCCAAGTTAAATTCTCGGATTTGTTGTTGATGATATGGCCGAGTTGGATTCTCAAGGATGGTGTATTTACAGGGGAAATGCTGCCGAAATTTCTGTAAATAAAGTGTTGATTGAGGATTGGACTTCTAAGTAGCTATAACTAATGTTTTGTATATACTAATATTGTTGTAGATCTTGCGAAGCCAAGGATTTAAATTCGGATTAGCTTAGGAAGCGGGCAAGGTATGTAAGGCTTACCCTTTATTTCCTTTGGTGTGATCTTTGTGAAACGAACAGACGATATGTATATGTTTTCAAAGGAACTTCCATTCTTAGAGCCACTAGGATGGCTAACGTTCTTGATTTCCATAAGCTGTTCTATATGGTTTTGATGCGTATTTATGATGTCCGAAGTTCAGTTTGATATGTTTCCGAATGGCATTCGAAAGATAATTGATATGACTAAAGTTTTGATTTTCAAATGCTAGCACGTTCGATTATTCCATTGAGTCTTTGATATATTTTGATACGTATATATATGGTTCCAAAAGCTCTATTTTATTTGGTCCTTAACGATATTCGATAGGTACTTGACATGATTGTTGCTTTGATTTTCCAAAAATGGCTTCTGAAACGTTCGTAGACGGTTCTGTACTTCAAACGCTCATAACTTTCTTATACTAAGTCGGATTGACCCGAAACTGGTTTCTGAGCCTTCAGGTGTCGGTTTATGTACGTACCCATCGAGTCTTGAAAATTTATTCTATGTGCATATGTATATGAAGCAACGCCTTATGTGACTTATGATCTTATTCCATGTTCTCTTAACGCTGTTATTCGTTGCTAGTCTCATCTTATAATAATTGTTCTTTCAAGGTGAGACAAAGACATGATGATTATTCCATATTATATTCGGAGGTTACCGACCTTACGTCACTCCGATAGAGACATATCATTCTTTGGGCTCTCCTGCATGCTGCTTACATGATATATGTATATGATATATGTATATGATCCATGAACATGATATATGTATAAGTATATGGGGTAAGGGAAAAGGTGAGGCGCTATAGACGCATAGCCACCAGATCAGTTGGTATAATATGATATCGTCCCGGACGCGGGATATATGGATAAATGGATCGGGCTGCACGTTCCGCAGAAATATAATATATAAATGGATCGGGCTACACGTTCCGCAGCAATATAGTATATATATATATATATGGATCAGGCTGCACGTTCCACAGCATTATAGTATATTTATAAATGGATCGGGCTGCACGTTCCGCAGCACTAAGCATGCATGGTACCCGCCAAAAGGCACTCATATGTACAGGTTGCTCTTCTATCTCATGATATGTTCTATATTTCCTTTATGTCATTATTCATGCTATGTATCTCTCGTATGTTATTATTCATGCCTTACATACTCGGTACATTACTCGTACTGACGTCCCTTCTTGTGGACGCTGCGCTTTATGCCACGCAGGTAAGCAGGTAGACGGGTTCGATTCCTAAGAGCTCCACCAGCGGTACATTGAGAGCGCTCCAGTTGTTTCGGAGCTTCAGTTTATTGGTACTACTTTTGTGTATATATTTGGGCACGGCAGAACCCGGCCCTCCGTGTGAATATATGTATCTTGTTTAGAGGCTCGTAGAAAGATATGTACAGTCAGATGTTTCACACTCTTGTTCGCCCTTGTTGCTGTATAATTTGTTAGTAAAGCGTATTGACACTTGTTTACGAGTATGCTATTAATGATGGTGTTGAGTAAAGAAATGACGGTATCGTCTATACGGCCCACTCAGTAGTAAGAGTAAGATGCGAGATAAGAGGTGCTCGGTATAGTAGTATCGGTACCCGTCACGATTCCTAGTGGGGTCGTGACAGAGAGGCTGTTATACCCCGTATTTTTGTACGTTGGATTATTTGTAAGCTAATCGACATGAATTCAAGGACAAGGTTATTTTTGAGAAATGAGACAAGGACTTTTTAATCTCGATTTTAAAAAGTGCACGATTTGCTTGTAAATTTCAATTAGTGTGGAAATATTTGTGAAGATTAGGGATTAACTAACCATGACTAGATTATTAAGTGGGGATTAATGATTAATTAGCCTAATTAGTGTATTAGGTGGGCCACACGAAAATGTGGACAATTGTGATTGGGCATGGGTGAGGACATGTTAATGAGACACATGTCAATGGGCTGCCACATGTCAACATAATGGGCAGCATATATAGGTTAGTTGATGACCAAGCATAACAATTCATTTCATCTTCACCAAAGAAAATTAAGAGGGAGGAACTCCTAAGCTAGAGAGAGAGGGTCACGGCCATGGCCATGGCAGCAGCCCCTTGAGCTCACGGCAGCTGCTATTTTACACCATTAAAATTGCTATCTTGTCTTGAATTGAAGAAGGAAATATGACCAGCCATGGCTGCCAAGCTCACGGCCATTGCAGCCCTTGATCAACCTCAAGTGTTGCAAGAAAAATCAAGTTCCTAAGGTAAGGTTTAATTCCCTCTTACATGTTTATGAGTAGCACATATAAACTATTTGTCAATCAATATAACAGATTTAGAAATTTAAATTACCTGTAAGTATAGGGAACAAGTGAGGATATTTCTTCTTCATTTCGTCCTCTGCTTCCCAGGTCATTTCTTCTCTATTATTGTTTCGCCATAAAACCTTAGTAGAGGGTATGTCCCTGGTACGCAGCCTCCTCACCTGATGATCCAAAATAGCTATAGGTTGCTCTTCATAAGACAATTCCTCCGTCACCTGAATATTATCCGCTGGTAATATATCCTGGAAAAATCACCAACACATTTACGGAGCATGGATACATGGAGTACCGGACGTACTGCCTCCAGATCGGATGGTAAGTCTAGCTCATAGGCAACCTCGCCTATCTTCCAAATAATCTGATACAGCCCGATGTACCGCGGACTAAGCTTACCCTTTTTACCGAATCTCATTACACCCTTCATAGGCGGTACCTTCAGAAATACCCAGTCGCCAATCTGGAACTCTAACGGTCGACGTCATTTATCTGCATATGGTTTCTGTCGACTCTGGGTAGCCAATAACCGTTCCCGAATAAGTTTCACTTTATCAACTGCTTGCTGAATCATATCCGGCCTAATTAGTTTAGTTTCGCCCAGGTCGAACCAACCAATCGGAAATCTGCATTTTCTACTATATAGGGCTTCGTACGGTGCCATCTGAATGCTGGAATGATAACTATTATTATAATAAGGAAATTCAGTTAGCAGTAAATGATCACCTCAACTATCCTTGAAATCAATAACACAGGCCCATAGCATACCTTCCAGTGTCTGAATAGTACGCTCGGCCTGTCCGTCGGATTGAGGATGAAATACTGTGCTATGACTCACCTGAGTTCCCAGTCCTTCCTGGGATGATCTCCAGAAGTTAGCCGTAAACTGAGCATTTCTGTCGGTTATAATAGATACAGAATTCCCGTGAGGTCTTATTATCTCTTTAAGATACAATCTGGGATACTCCTCAGCCGAATAAGTAATTTTGACCGGACGAAAATGGGCCAATTTCGTTAATATCAACAATGACCCAAATAAAATCGTACCTGCGTGGAGTATGCGGTAAACCTATAATGAAGTCCATGTTAATCGTTTCTCATTTCCAAACTGAAATTTCCATTCCCTGTAGCAATCCGCCTGGCTTTTGATGCTCGATCTGGGCTTATTGGCAATTTGGACATTGGCCAACGAACTCGGCAATGTCTCTTTTCGTCCCGTTCCACCAGTATAAGCATTTGAGATCGTAATATATTCTAGTGAATCCAAGATGCACAAAATACTGAGTATCGTGCTTCGCCCATAATTGGTCGCTGCAGCCCTGCAGCGTCAGACACATATATCTACCTCTGTATAACAATACCCCATCAGGTGGAGCCTCAAACTGGGTATTTTTCTTATAAGGAGTATATCTCTGCACCATATTAGAATGGTATCCTTGAACTGACGCTAATTTACCTTTTCCATAATCGATGATTCAACAACTTCTCGGACAGAAACCCCCAATATTCCCAGAATCGTCCAAACGGACTCTAAGGCTAGCTAACTGACGGATTTCACGAACCAATTTCTCCTTTCTGGCTGCACGCCGGTCAAATTGCCCATGGGTTTGCGACCAAGTGCGTCTGCCAAAACTTTAGCTTTTCTAGGGTGATACAGAATATCGACGTCATAATCTTTCAATAATTCAAACCATCTTCTCTGTCGCAAATTCAGCTCTTCTTTGCTTAAAATATATTGGAGACTCTAATGGTCTGTACAAATATCAACGTGGACTCCATATAATTATGCCGCCATATTTTCAAAAACATGAATCACCGCGGCTAATTCCAGATCATGAGTGGAATAATTTCTCTCGTGCGGATTCTTTACAAATATGATTAAACACCACTTCGTACCGATAATCCATATGATTTCATGGCGTATCTTCTCATGTTTCATGTGATTAGTGGTCCATGAACTATTTTCTAGTATCTAACGAACCCCTTTCTTTCCTTCAAAGATTTCCAAACTACCAAGCACTGGTATTCCTATTACGATAATCGTTATTACCCGAAATATCCTTTGAGCCTGATAATCCTTTCCATTACTCTTTAGGAACCTAACTCGCAGCCATTTTCTTGCCTTTATTACTATAAAGGGGATTCAGATCATGACATAAACATATCACAATTCATATTGGCAAGAAGCATTTTCTTAAGGCATCTTTCATTCCTTCCCTTTATTCTCTTGGTATGTAGATACATTTAAGCTCTGGCCTCAGGCCAATAGATTTCCTTTCTTAACACCTAAAGATATTGAAATGCTGTTTTAAGTCCAACGTAATACGTTCTCCCCCCCCCCCCCCCCTTTTTAAGGGGCTGTACTTATACCATATCCATGCCTTTTCTTTACAATCTATAACTTGATTATCCTCGTACGAGACCTCAATAAAATCACGAGGCGATGAGAACTCTCGATCACATATTACAAAATCTTATCTGATAGCTGGTCCTCAAATAATGTAATTAATGTAGCAATTTGTCTTTTAGTAATCCTATTCTTCCTCATTGGAAGATGCGTCCAAATTATCCCTTCTTTCACACCCGTTCCTCATCTGTCGTTCTGCTTTCTCGATAATCGAATTACTTGATATTCAAATGATTCATTGTTCCATACCATAGGTTTTCCTTTTGCCCTGTACTATTACATTCCAGTTCCTTTTTGCAACTAATTTCGTGCTTTGGCCATCGGCTCTTTTTGAGGCTCTGCTTAGTTACGTTTCTTACCTTTAACTTTTCTGACGTTCTGGTCTCCTTATATTCTACTCACTTACTCTTTTTACTTTCTAAATATCGTTGTGTTATAAGTTTCCAATCTCAGCCTATAGAAAAGTCAATATCAATTTATTTCGTAACATTTGTACCATACTGTTACACCTCGGAAATTTTTCCGTACTTGTGTGATGAGTAGAACAATGAATGACTTGAGTGTATGGTGTTTTACTAAGTCGGGAATGGCTAATTTTGCATTTTTGGAAATAATAAAGTTGCAGAAACAATTTCACCCAGTGGTCGTATATGGCACTATACGGCCCGTAATGTGATTTACGGACCGTATAGTGCAATCGTCTTTCATTTCGTCAAAAATCTCAAGTTTCTGTTAAGTGTTGAAATGGTTAAAAACAACCCAGAATACGGCCCGTAAACTGGTTTACGGACCGTAAACCAGGTCGTAAACTGCCATGTCCACCAGCCAAACTCTCTGTTTTTGGAATGCTTAAATACGACCACAGTGGACGACCCGTAAATCAAAATACGGTCCGTAAACTGCAGTTTACGACCACTATTCATCCCGACAAAAATTCATTAAACATCAGCTTTTGAGTTATTAAAAGGAACTTAGGCCTCATTTTATTTCATTCTTCATTCATACAACTCAAGAACACTCTAGAACTCTCCAAATACTTCCTCCATAAGAATCCAAGAGAATCAAGGGAAAGCTAAAGATCAACAACACAAAACCTATGAAATCAAGTGCAAGAACACATCAAGGGATCATCTAAGTCAAGTAATTCCCAAGAAGGTGAAACTAGGGTTTTGTCCAGAGTGAAGTATTGCAACTCAAGACTTGTTCAACCAACATCCAAGGTAAGTTCCAGGATATATTCATGTTGTTCAAGGCATTGAAACGCTTAGACACTTGAAATGTAGAAGAACATAGAAATGGGTCATTATTAAGTAAATAGTGACATGAATGAATGATAGTGGAATTGAACTACGAATATTGGAGTGTTGTGAGTACAAATACGTTATAAATGATGTTTATATCATGAAACAAGCGTTAACGCATGAAAATGCAAGGACGAGTCATAAGGCTAATTATGAGGGAAATTGGAGGAAAATGGTGGATGGTGCTAAATGTACGTAAACGACGATTGTTGATTTCGATATTGTGAGTAATGCTATGAATGTTGGGGGTTAATATAAAACATGGAAAATAGTATAAACAAGAGAAGCGCTGTCCGACTTCTCCTAGAATTAGCGACGCGTTCGCGTTTGATCATAAAGAAAACAGGATGAAAGATAAAGGACGGGCATGAAGGAAAGGACGTAGAAATAAATTGACAAGGAGTGTAATATGAGGCAGATATTGTCACGACCCAGCTTTGTGGGCCGCGACTGATGTCCTATCTGGACAACCCAAACAGTCTTACATACTGACTCGTCATATTTTTATCTAACTCAGACTTTCATATTAATCATCTCAAACAGATTGAAAGCAAATATTATCTTAAGCGGTCGCACGTGCAAAAATTATCATATCATAGTCAGAAGGGGCGGCGGAATACACATCGCCGATTAGATATACACATATACAAACATACGGGCCATTATGGCCGCCATAACAGACGGGCATATCATAAAAAAACGAACACACACACGACCCATTACCCACATATATGACTACAGGCCTCTACAAGTCATAACAAAATCATATGACGGGACAGGGCCCCGCCGTACCCCAATAGTCAAATATACAGAAGCATATACATCACAAAAGATATGTACCAACATATGGGCTCCGGATCAAAAGGAGCACTCCGTAATAGCAGAATGTGTGGCCTACACTGGCAGATCACGAACCTCTGTACCTGCGGGCATGAAACGCAGCCTCCGAAGAAAGGGGGTCAGTACGAAAGATGTACTGAGTATGTAAAGCATAGAGTACAGAAATCCAAACCATAACTGAAATGAAGGGTACAGAGGGAGAATACCAGATCAATATATCAAAATCTGTACTGAAGGCATATGTACATAATGTAAACAGAAAATCATGCATAAGGCTCTGGAACGTGGTCACCACTCCAACGCTGGTGCCACAACAAAGCATACTCCAGAAGGTTTCAAATCTCCATACAACCCCGAACATAACATATCATCACAGTATATCGTATCATCAAAGCATATCATAGGCCATATCACAGCATAACTCCATAAACGGAACCCGGCCCTATGGCGAGGTCTCGGGAACCGTAACACATCATACTGCCGAATATATCATAGTACGCACGATTACAAAACCGGCCCGGGAACCGGCGAATGATATCATAGTAATAGGCACGAGCAGAGTAGTGCGGAAACCATATGCATATACACAATTAAATTCCAAGACTCGACAAATAAATACATATACATATATATATTGAGATCAGAAAGCTCAAAGAAAGTATCGAGTCTGTCGGAATTAGTATACAAAAGATATAGGCCTTTAAATTTACAAAACTTGCGAAAAATACCTCATAAGCCATTTTCTAAAAATTTAGTGTCATTCACATTAAGGAGCTTTCAGATAACTTATGGAGCAAATCAAACGGAGCCTTAAATTCATAGACAGAAGTCCTCTTTTTATATCATACCAAAATAGCTCAAGTAAGGCAAACGAAGAAAATCTCGGGACTAGCGGGCCCACCTCGGGTCAAATCGAGGTGGCGGACATAAATTACGAACATTAGACTCTATGGAGTCGTCCATGTAAGTTTCAAAATGATTCTATCGCATTTGCGCAAATTATGGATGTTCGAATAGTTTTCAAACAAAACATAAGAATTATAATTCAATTACATTGAATGAATAGTTCTTAAAATCAGACTCGGATTTCTATGAACAGAATTGCCCCCGAGGCTCAAATCTCAACCTAGTATGTCTAGGACATGCCAAAAGAAGGAAAGGGATAGCTTTACATACCTTATGTGTGTCTTACGCTTGCTTAAGCTCAAATCCCTTTTACTCCAGAATCTACAAATGGTCACAATTACCAAATGCAAATCATAAGCTCTAGTGACTCAATCTTAAACCATACTTGTCTACAAAAATTTGGGCAGCACCTCCCCTATAAATTCAACATCCCCGAGAATTAACTCGGCCATAATATCAACGACAACACCCACAACAATACCAACAACATCCAGAATCACAATAGAACACATTCTAACATAATTGCTCTTCTTTTCTACCTTATGCAACAACTCCCATTCTAACTTCACACTTCCAACCCAATATCAATGTTCTCATATTCATTTACTAATTCAAAGTTATTCAAACATAATTCAAGAACATTGCAAGCAATACTCAAGGATTCAAACAATCCGACAATTCCATATTCTATCCAAAACTTCTACAAATGCGACGAAACAACAAAGTCGCATTGTTTTCTTCCAAATTCATGAATGGCTACCATGATCCACATTTTAGAATTCTACTTTCATAGTTACATAAAAACTATATTAAAAGCATATAATTTCCCATAACATACAATCAATTTCAATGCCGACTTAAGTCGTTAAACCTTTATTTACGTCATAAATGCCATAACGACACAATTAACACACTACATGAATTTCATTTCATTTTCCCTTCACTACCACCCTACCACACGACCACATACTCTCCACACACCCACACGGCCATACACACACACATCACCATTTTCATGATTTTATGCATTTCTAATCATCACCACATATATACTTTTTCCACAACATAAAGGATGAAATTCTTACCTTTTGCATTCAATTCTCTCTTGCCGCAAACGTAGTCCTCTCGCTAAACTAATTATACCACGTCGGAGAGCATCTTGCAGTTGCTAAGAATTCAAGAAGAACAAGATTTTAGGATCAAAGTTGATGGACTTGGAATTTTTTTTTTCTTTTCTTTATGCTTGGCCGAATGGCTATTTTGAGGTGCTCTTCAATTTTTCTTTCTTGAAGATTCTTGAATGAGGTGGAAGAATAAGCCCCTCCTTAATATATATTAGTCACATGATTTTAATTAATGGGCTTGGGATTTTTATTATCCCATGGCCGGCCACCCTCCTTAATTGGGCCTCAATTTTATATATATTTTTTTAGCCCAATTCATTAAGATCTTATTTTGTAACTCACGAAACTAATTTCTAAAATTCCAATTTTGCCCTTGGCCTTCTTCCGTATTTCCGCAACAATATTTTGCATGAACAACACACATATATGAAATAAAATAAAATATAGTCCTCATTTCCTACAAAGCAATATTGTTTCAAATTTTCCAAATGCGCAAAGATGCGGGATATAACAGATATAGGGAGAAAATATGGAAGATACCTGGAGAGGTCAACAAATATAAAAAGGACAACTGAGACAGCACCATATGAGGCTTTGTATAGCAAAAAGTGCAAGTCACCAATCGGTTGGTTCGGTGTTGGCGGAACTAAGTCAATCGGCCCACGGCCTACAGGCAACCTAAGCTTCTAAAACGGATATGTTAAGTGATCGTATGTGAAAACTATAAAGGAGACCTCCCCAAGGTATTATAATACACCATGAGGCTAGTTCAACATTCGAGGATGAATGTTCTAAAGGGGGGCAGGATGTTATATCCCGCATTTTGTACATTCGGATAAATCAAGACAATTGCAAGAAGTTAAGGACAAGGCAATATTTTGACCTTGTTTAATACACAAGTTGTTTATAAAAAAATTTGAAGTGGGAATATTAAGAAAGGCTAGGGGCAAAAAGGGAAATTCGCAAGATGGCTCATAGAAAATATGGAGGAAGGCTAAGGGCAAATTTGGAATTTGGAAATAAATTTTCATGAATTACAAAATAAAAAAAAAGGATGGGCTTGAGTTAATGGGCCATTTGGCCGTCCAAAATGGAGTGGGCTTAGGCCCACATAGAAGCTTAATGAATAAGATAAAAGATGACTAAGTCATCATAATTTTCATCTTTATCCCTAGAAATTTCAAGAAACTTGGAGAACAAAAAGAGAAGGAGAAAAATAAGAGGCCATTCGGCCATACCCAACCAAACAAGAACCTTGGAAAAAAATTGATCAAAAATTATTTTCTTCTAGCTAAACAACCGATTGAAAGGTCCCTAGCAAAGTGAAGTGGTAATTGGATCAAGTAAAACATATATTCTTGCAAGTTACAAATCCTAGCCAAGTGAGAAGTTAAGGGAAAAAGGTAAGATTTAATCCTTTTCTTATATGTTATGGATGATTATGTATGTTGTAGTATGTAAAAGTGGATGAAATTCATGAAAATATGGATGTTATATGTGGCCGTGGATATGTAGTGTGTGGCCGGGTAGACATGGTGTGGTGTGGAAGAGAATGAATTAATTTTACTTAGTATTTTGGTTGTTGTTGTAATGGAATCTATGATGGGAATGAAAGTTTAATGATTCTGGTTGAAGTTGTAAGTGTTGGAGAGTTGTTTAGAAGCTAATGTGATGTTAAAAATCATTTCTTATATTTATGGAAAATGATGTTGTTAATGTGTAAATTGTTGGTATGGTTCATGAACTTGAAGGAAGGAAATGTGTTGTTGTCGTTCTTGTTGCGTTTGGAAGGTTTCGGGTGGAATGGCATATTGGTTAGATTATTTTGAATATTGTGCGAACTATTTGAAGTGTTCTTGAATATTGTTTGAATGGTTTTGGATTAGTATTTGAATATGTAAGCGATTATGAATTTAACACAAATCGAACGCCGTCGAAGTTTGTAGAAAGAAGTTGTTAACGTTGGAATGCGTTTTGAATTGATTGTTGATATTATTAGAATGACTGTTGATATTGTTGTTGATAAATTGGCCGAGTTAAATTCTCGGATTTGTTGTTGATGATATGGCCGAGTTGGATTCTCGGGGATGGTGTATTTACAGGGGAAATGCAGCCGAAATTTCTGTAAATAAAGTGTTGATTGAGGATTGGACTTCTAAGTAGCTATAACTAATGTTTGGTATGTACTAATATTGTTGTAGATATTGCGAAGCCAAGGATTTAAATTCGGATTATCTTAGGAAGCGGTCAAGGTATGTAAGGCTTACCCTTTATTTCCTTTGGCATGATCTTTGTGAAACGAACAGACGATATGTATATGTTTTCAAAGGAACTTCCATTCTTAGAGCCACTAGGATGGCTAACGTTCTTGATTTCCATAAGCTGTTCTATATGGTTTTGATGTGTATTTATGATGTCCGAAGTTCAGTTTGATATGTTTCCGAATGGCATTCGAAAGATAATAGATATGACTAAAGTTTTGATTTTCAAATGCTAGCACGTTCGATTATTCCATTGAGTCTTTGATATATTTTGATACATATATATATATATGGTTCCAAAAGCTCTATTTTATTTGGCCCCTAACGATATCCGAAAGGTACTTGACATGATTGTTGCTTTGATTTTCCAAAAATGGCTTCTGAAACGTTCGTAGAAGGTTCTGTACTTCAAACGCTCATAACTTTCTTATACTAAGTCGGATTGACCCGAAACTTGTTTTTGAGCCTTCAGGTGTCGGTTTATGTAAGTACCCATCGAGTCTTGAAAATTTGTTCTATGTGCATATGTATATGAAGCAACGCCTTATGAGACTTATGATCTTATTCCATGTTCTCTTAACGCTGTTATTCGTTGCTAGTCTCATCTTATAATAATTGTTCCTTTCAAGGTGAGACAAAGACATGATGATTATTCCATAATATATTCGGAGGTTACCGACCTTACGTCACTCCGATAGAGACATAACATTCTTTGGGCTCTACTGCATGCTTCTTACATGATATATGTATATGATATATGTATATGATCCATGAACATGATATATGTATAAGTATATGGGGTAAGGGAAAAGGTGAGGAGCTATAGACGCATAGCCACCTGATCAGTTGGTATAATATGATATCGTCCCGGACGCGGGATGCCCGGACGCGGGATATATGGATAAATGGATCGGGCTGCACTTTCCGCAGCAATATAATATGTAAATGGATCGGGCTGCACGTTCCGCAGCAATATAGTGTATATATATATATATATGGATCAGGCTGCACGTTCCACAGCATTATAGTATATTTATAAATGGATCGAGCTGCACGTTCCGCAGCACTAAGCATGCATGGTACCCGCCAAAAGGCACTCATATGTACAGGTTGCTCTTCTATCTCATGATATGTTCTATATTTCCTTTATGTCATTATTCATGCTATGTATCTCTCGTATGTTATTATTCATGCCTTACATACTCGGTACATTACTCGTACTGACGTCCCTTCTTGTGGACGCTGCGCTTTATGCCACGCAGGTAAGCAGGTAGACGGGTTCGATTCCTAAGAGCTCCACCAGCGGTACATTGAGAGCGCTCCAGTTGTTTCGGAGCTTCAGTTTATTGGTACTACTTTTGTGTATATATTTGGGCACGGCAGAACCCGGCCCTCCGTGTGAATATATGTATCTTGTTTAGAGGCTCGTAGAAAGATATGTACAGTCAGATGTTTCACACTCTTGTTCGCCCTTGTTGCTGTATAATTTGTTAGTAAAGCGTATTGACACTTGTTTACGAGTATGCTATTAATGATGGTGTTGAGTAAAGAAATGACGGTATCGTCTATACGGCCCACTCAGTAGTAAGAGTAAGATGCGAGATAAGAGGTGCTCGGTATAGTAGTACCGGGTACCCGTCACGATTACTAGTGGGGTCGTGACAGAGAGGCTGTTATACCCCGTATTTTTGTACGTTGGATTATTCGTAAGCTAATCGACATGAATTCAAGGACAAGGTTATTTTTGAGATATGAGACAAGGACTTTTTAATCTCGATTTTAATAAGTGCACGATTTGCTTGTAAATTTTAATTAGTGTGGAAATATTAGTGGAGATTAGGGATTAACTATCCATGACTAGATTATTAAGTGGGGATTAATGATTAATTGGCCTAATTAGTGTATTAGGTGGGCCACACGAAAATGTGGACAAATGTGATTGGGCATGGGTGAGGACATGTTAATGACACATATGGCAATGGGCTGCCACATGTCAACATAATGGGCAGCATATATAGGTTAGTTGATGACCAAGCATAACAATTCATTTCATCTTCACCAAAGAAAATAAGAGGGAGGAACTCCTAAGCTAGAGAGAGAGGGTCACGGCCATGGCCATGGCAACATCCCCTTGAGCTCACGGCCAACTGTTGTTTTACACCATTAAAATTGCTATCTTGTCTTGTATTGAAGAAGGAAATATGACCAGCCATGGCTGCCAAGCTCACGGCCATGGCAGCCCTTGATCAACCTCAAGTGTTGCAAGCAAAATCAAGTTCCTAAGGTAAGGTTTAATTCCCTCTTACATGTTTAAGTGATGATTTGGTCTTTGTATGAATTGGTGGATGCGGAATTGGATGCAAGAATTGTGTATGTTGATATTGAGACTTTGTTTGGGTCGTATAGGGGCTGTCTTAATCTACAAATAGTGAATTAATTTTAATTAGTGTTGTTGTTATTGTTGTCATTGATTATATAATGAAAACGGAAGAATTTGATATTTCAAGTTAAAGTTGTATTTGTTTTAAGGGTTGTTTGGGACGTGTTGTTGTTTGCGTTGAATTGTTGGACTATTATAGAGTCATTTCGATGAAGTATGGTCGTTGTAGATTATTAAGAGCAACTTGAATATGTCGTAGCCGTTATGCTAACGATTATTGAATGTTGTAATATGTGGGTTTATTGGAATGCTATGTGGGCTGTTCAGAGTATTCATGAATCATGTCTTAGCTAGTATTGGTATAGTATTTGAACGTGTGGTTGTTGATGTTGACTTGGTTGTTTTATAGTTGGCTTGAAAACGAGGGAAATGAACAATATAGGGGAAATGCCGCCCAATTTTTTAGAAATAAGCTACTAACGTTGGAATACGTTTTGAACCTTACTATAGCTTAACCATAGTTCTTAACGTCTTAATATAGGTTGGGACACTTCGGGCAGCGTATACGTATTGTATCACGGATAAGCGTTAAAGGTATGTAATGCTAACCTTTCATTCTTTTTGGCATGATCTTTACGAAACAAACAGACGACGTATATATGACTCCAGGAAGCTCCTATTCTTAGACACACTAGGATGACTAATGTTCTTGATTCCCAGAACTTATTTTATTATGTCTCGATACGTGTCTATGATTCCAGAAGTTCTATTTTGATATAATCCATAGTGACATTCGAAGGGTACTTGACATGACTGTTGTCTTGATTATCAAATGATGGTTCATCTTGATTATTCTATCGAGTCTCAGATGTGACTTAGTTTGCATATGGTTGCTCACTACTCTGCTCGTGCATGCCTCAATATATCTTTCACCGAGTCCCGGGCCGGGTATGTTTTCGTGCACAGTTTCACTGCATTGTTCACCGAGTCCCTCACTAGAGGGCCGGGTACGGTATATATATATATATATATATATATATATATATATATATATATATATATATATATATATGATATAATGATGTGATGATGTGATGATATGATGATATGATGATGTGATTATGGCGCCAAGGATAGCATGTGATGACTTTATTCACCGAGTCCCATAATGGGCCGGGTATGATATATGATATTTATATGCATGATTTACATTTCATAAGGCAAGTGTGTTGGTATTTTGAATGTCATACTTGTCTCCTGTGATCCCTATTTCAGTCGTGATCCTCTTTATTGTATTTCATGCTTTATATACTCAGTACATATCTCGTCCTGACCCCCTTTTCTCCCGGGGGCTGCGTTTCATGCCCGCTGGTACAGATACTCGATTTGGCGATCCTCCAGCTTAGGATTTCCACTCAGCTGTCTTGGAGAGCTCTATTGTTTCGGAGCCTAGATTTTTGGTACAGATCTCTTGATGTATATATATAAATGTTTATCCAGGGGTACGGCGGGGCCCTGTCCCGTCATATTTCACTATCGATACTCTTAGAGGTCTGTAGACATATGTGTGGGTTGTGTAAAAGTTTTGTTCAGCTGTGTCTATACGATGAGCTATGGATATGTTCGTCTGTAGTGGCAGCCTTGTCGGCCTGCATATGGTATTGATATATAGTGGCATCCTTGTCGGCTTGCGTATCATATTGACATGTAGTGGCAGCCTTGTCGGCTTGCGTATCATATTATGTTTTGACTAGTTGTGACTCCTCAGGAGACACGTTATCGGGATATATATATATATGATGACATTATGAACCTTTGGAGTTCTTTTGCAAGTTTCCATATTGTCCTTAGGTCCAGTTTGACTATATCTAACAGGTGCGTATACGAGTGTCCAGCTCGGGCACTAGTCATGGCCCACGTAGTTGGGTCGTGACAGAGGCATTCCTTCATTGTCCACTACAAACTCATGCCACCTTCACCCAAATGAAACCCTACGCCTTTGGAAGCAAGGATTACCCAAACACATGTGACAATGGTCTAATGGAAGTATATCACACCAAACCTCTTCTTCTTGGTAGTCGCGATGGGTAAAGAACACCTTCGCGCTCCTATCAACCAAGAACCCTCGTGAATCATAATAAGGGTCTTGTTTCATCATACACTTTATACCCAATTGTGCAACTGCTTGAGGTGCAAGGTAGTTGCCATAACTCCAATCATCCAACACAAGAACATACCCCGCACTACCAAGCAAAGTGATTTTTGTCTCAAGTATTCGCCTCTCCGGGTCATTTCTCACTTGAGATCTTGCATTCCCTCTACTTTCTTCACCTATAAACATTCCCCTCCTAGCATCCACACCATAACCATGAGAACATGGCACATTTGTTCTAGGATAAGAAGCATGATTCATTGTATTTCTTGAAGTAGGAAATCTATACTCTCTTCTCCTTCTCGGACTACTCCTACTTGGACCAATCCACACACTTATACCATTTTGCTTTGAATAGGAAGCTTTACCAGGCGATGTATGTGAATGTCTACTAGAAGACCCCATATAAGAATTATATGCAATCCCATTATCTTCACAAACATATTCACCGTGAATTGCATAGCCACTAGGCTCATCATCACCACATTCTTCCCAATCTTGCAAGTTCTCACCAAGTGGTTCATATCGAAAGTGTGAGGAAGGAGCATACCTCAATTTTCCCCCATGTCCATGGCATCTAGGATGAGACTTGTCATGACCAAGCTAGGGGCCGCGACGGGTACCCGGGGCCAGCCACCGAGCACCACTCGAGCTACTACTCATCTTACTCACTTAATGCTCTTTTACCAACTTTATACACTAATTGTAGGAAAATCATATTTTATATGGAAACATAAATGCTTTATATACATTTTCCTCTCGGCCATTAAAATAATATATACACATAATAGCATCTTGTGAGACCATCTAACCCACACTGCGTGTTATATCCCATATTTTGTACATTCTGATATTTCAAGATAATCGCGATAAGTTAAGTGCAAGGTTATATTTTTGATTTTGTTTAACACACAAGTTACTTAGGAATATTAAGGGCAAATTTGGAATAAGGAATTTAATTCTTCATGAACCACAAAAAGCCACAAGTGGTCGTGTGGCTTGGTGTGGGCTCCCACCAATGCCTTGGACAATTGCTTCAAGCCATGAGGTGGGGCATGTGTTCACTTTGTATGGACAATGTATTAATATATATAGATGAGTGATGACAAAGCAAGACTCATTCTTCATCTTCACAATTCAAGAAGCTTCAAGAGGGAAACATAGTAGTATTCGGCCATGGCTAGGAACATTGATGCCATAAAAATTGATCAAAAAAATAATTTTCTTCTAGTATTTCAACCAATTGGAAGGACCTTATTAACGTGGAGTAGTTGTTGGAGCAAGCAAAGCATTCATTGTGCAAGTTGTAGCCCCTAGCCAAGTTGAGAAGTTAAAGGATAAAGGTAAAATTTAATCTCCTTTTCTATGTGTTAGGGATGATTTGTGAGTATTGTAGTATGCAGAAATGGATGAAATTCATGAAATATGTGTGTGTTGGTTGTGGCCAAATGGGGGCTATGTTGGTAAGATGTGATGAATTGGTTTTATTTAGTATTTTTGGTTGTTGATGTTGTGGATTCCATGATGAAAATGAAGGTTTGATGGCTTGAAATGAAGTTGTAATCGTTGTGGGATTGTTGTAGAAGTTAATGTGACGTTAGCATGGTTTCTTATATTTGCATGAATAATGTTGTTAACGTGTGGTTGTTGGTATAATTCATGAACTTGGGAAGCGAGGAATGCGTTGTTATTGTTCTTATTGAGTTTGGAAGATTATATGTTGGGTTGTTGTGGTTAATTTGAATGTAAATGAAATGCCGTCTAATTAGGTAGAAAGGGTTGCTAACGTTAGAATACATTTTGAATTAATTGTTGAAGTTGTTAATGTGGTTGTTGGTATTGTTGTTGATGATTTGGCCGAGTTGAATTCTCGGGGTTGGTTGAAAATATAGGGGAAATGCTGCCCAAATTGTTGTAGGTGAATGGCTAGCTTAGAATCAGATTTCTAAACACCTATAGCTAATGTTTGCTATCTTCTGACGTTGTTGTAGATCTTGGGAAAATCGAGACCTAAGTTCGGATTAGCTTAGGAAGCGGGCAAGGTATGTAAGGCTTACCCTTTCTTTCTTTTGGCATGTCCTAGAGCTAAATAAGGTATGACACGCACCTTGGGGTAACTCTATTCTTGAATTCCAAGCTTGTTTATGATTCTTATTCACTTCTTGACATGAGCATACTTAGTATAGCCGAGCTTATTGTTATATCCCGTGTTCTCGTACGATTGGAAATCGAGAAATAATTATGACTCGGGTGTTAGAAGGACCTAATTTAATTTTTGTGAATATGACTATGTTGGTTGTGAAATCTTTAATGCTAAGCCCTCGGGAAAGGCCAAGGGTAAATTTGGAACTTCATAAATTAGTTTCGGGAATTACAAAACGGGACTTTTTAATTATTGGGCCAAGAAACCAAAATTTGTTAATTGGAAGCCCAAAGGAAAAGAGGGAGCCGGCCAAGCCCATTCTTAAAGGGTCATGTGCTATGCACATGACCCCTAAAAGGATATATACATGGATTGCACTTGGAAATTTCCATAAACCGACAATAATTCAAGAACATAGAGAGAAAAAGGGGTTCGGCCGTGTATAGGATAGAAAAAAAAAATCCCAAGCTTGTGTGGTGGTTCAATAATCCTAGTTTCTACATATTTGTGAAGTGCTCAAGACGCTCTCCGACGTGGTATAAATAGTTTGGCACGAGGACGACGTTTTCGACAAGTCGGGTTTTCAAGAAAAGGTAAGAATCTTGCCCCTCTAATGTTATAGAATTGCTATGAATGTGTTAAGGATTGGAAGTGGACGAGAATCCCGTAATTTAGACGTAAATAGAAAGTCGTGGGTGTGTGTTTGTAGTGTGTTTGGCCGTGAGCCATAGATAAGGAAATGGGCGTGAATTGATCTTGTTTAAGTTGGCATAATGTGTTGTTGAGACCCTTAGACCGTAATTGATTGATTGTTGAATTAAATTGGCGGTGGAAAATGAATTCGGATGTTATCGGAAAGTGTATATCCTTGGTATCTTTATGTATATCAATGTGTATTTTTGGTGCTAGAGACTTTAGATATGACTTTTTAACGATATGGGTGGATTTGGAATGAAACGACGTTAGTTAGAATGTTCGTTGTGAATTTTAGTGTTTTGAAGAATTATGGAAATAAATTGATTTTGGTGCAATTTCGTGTATGGCTTAGATTGAATTTGGAATGTGTTTGACTAGTGTTGAATGGTTAAATGAATACAAATTATGTGAATATAGAATCGGGATTTTGAACGTTTGAACGAAAAGTTGCCAACTTTGGAAGTCGTGTAGAACTTTAATACTTGAATGGTTTGATTGTTGTTTGGTTTGGTTGTTGACGTGTGGGCTGTTGTAATTGGTTAATTTGAGCCGCGCTATGCCTCGGGGACGTTAGATTTATAGGGGAAATGCTGCCGAAATTTCGGTAGGCAATTATGGAGTTTAAGGCATTCTTTGAGCCTAAGAATCTCATTTGGTAACTTTGACCAATTGCAGATTTTTGACGAAACGGGACGAGACATTTGGAAGAGCTTACGACGCCTGTGAGGTATGTAAAGCCTCCCACTCTTTCATTTGGCATATCTTAGTGTGTCAGTCGAATATGAGACCTTTCGGAGCATTTCTGCTCCTCGAAACCCGATCCACAGAAAAGTTACTATTCATTCAATTCTATTGTAGCCTAAAGACTCCAATTTGGCCAGATTGCCACTATTCGTCCGAAACCTATCGAAATGTGGTCGGGTAACCTAGAAATGATAATGTATGACCTTTGGCATATAAACGCTCGTAGAAAAACGTTCGCCACCTCACTTCGACTCGAGGTGGGCCCGCTACCCCAAAATGCCCGATTTGCCCTTCGGGCCACCTTTGATAATAAATTTGTACATACTACTTCGGATCCTTGGAACATCCTCCTACGGGGTAGGTTTGGACAATTCGATACGCTAACCTATGTTTTTGAATTATATGGACCATTTTGGAAACGTGTTGCGAAATGAAACTTTATGTCGACTAAGTATTCGACTATTTTGTAATATGATATGATTTATGAATTTACTTTGTTTTGAAACACTATTTTGAAAGACGATTTGCATTTGTTTGCTCACGACTCCGTTCGTGCCTTATTATGACTTCGTTCGCCGGTTCCCGGGCCGGTTTTGATTCGTGCGCCTTATGATAATTCGGCCGTATGCTGTGTTACGGTTCCCAAGGCTTCGCCATAGGGCCGGGTTCCGTTTGGAGTTATGCTGTGATATGGCTCGGGATGCGATACGCTCACCGATGATTATGATTATGTTCGGGGATGTACGGAGATTTGAAACCTTCTGGTGTTATGCTGTGTGTGGCGCCAGCGTCGGAGTGGCGACCACGTTCTTAAGCGTTTGCATGATTTTACTTGCATAATATATATGTATATGATTTCGATACAGACTTTGACATCTGATTTGCTTTCGATTTTGATTCATATTTCTGTACTCCGTGCTTTACATACTCAGTACATATTCCGTACTGACCCCCTCTCTCCGGGGGCTGCGTTTTATGCCCGCAGGTGCAGATTCCGGTGATCTTCCGCAGTAGGCTTCACCTATTTCTTTCTCGGAGTACTCTTGCTAGATCCGGAGTCCACTCTTGGTACAGACTCCTCCACTTTGTATATACTTTGTACATTTGACGGTTTGGGTACGGCGGGGCCCTGTCTCGCCATATGTTATGTTTTGAATTCGTAGAGGCCTGTAGTCATCTGTGTGGGGCGAGGGTCCTATGTGTATACTGTATGATTTTGCTTTCGGGTCTTAAAGCGGTCTGTTTGATATGATGGCCCCAAATGGCCCTTCTGTATATAGTTGTATATTGACCGGCGATGCCTATTCCGCCGCTTTGTTTGGGTTTGATTTGATATGACCGCTCAAGACATATTTTCGATATAAATTATGTTTGATATCACTTTTGTAAAACTATGAAATCAGTTTGGATTTGGAAACGAAAATGCGATTTGGTCTGGGTACCCAGGTAGGGTGCCAGTCGCGGCCCACGGGGCTGGGTCGTGACAAAAGTGGTATCAGAGCAGTTTGTCCTCGGAATGTCTACAGGCCGTGTCTCGTAGAGTCTTGTTTATCGATGTGTTGTGCACCACATCTATAAACGGGAAGCTACAGGGCATTTAGGACGTTACTTTCTTTGTAATCTTAGATCGTGCGATAGAGCTGAGCTATTAGGATTATTTTGGTCTGACTCGCCCTTGTGTTTGCAGTGATGCCTCCGAAGAAGGCTACGGCGGCCCAGAAGGGCAAGGCGAGGATTGGAGAGACTAGCCAGGCACAGCGAGCTACCCGGGCTCGTGTTTATGATTTGCCTGAGGATGTGCCACAGTCTGAGGGGTCTACTACACCCCCACCAGTACAGCCTGGAGTAGGACCTTCAGCAGCTCCAGGGGTCCGTGTACCCGCACCTGAGACTCCAGCTCCTCAGCCAGGGGCGGAGGATCGGACCTTGAGGGAGGCTGTACAGTTGCTGACTACGTTGGTAGCAGGGCAGGCTCGCAGACGCGGGCGGAGGGACGATGATGACGATGACAGGCGGGACAGCCTGAGAGTTCGGGAGTTTCTGCTATGTGGCCCTCCAGAGTTCTTCGGGTCTAAGCCCGATGAGGACCCCCATGACTTTATTCGGGGGATGCGACGCTCGCTGGATTTGGTCAGGGCTTCTGAGACCGAGTCAGTTGAGCTGGCTTCACACAGGCTCCGAGATGTGGCTACTCATTGGTACGAGACTTGGGAGCTGTCTAGGGGAGAGGGTGCCCCTCCAGCCACTTGGGATCAGTTTGTGACAGCATTCACCCGCCACTTTTTGCCGCCAGAGTTACGGCGGGCACGAGCTGATCGGTTTTTACGTCTGCAGCAGAGGGGTCGGAGTGTTCGCGAGTATAGCCTTGAGTTTGATTCTCTGGCCCGATATGCACCGGCCGTGGTAGCAGATATGTCCGATCGGATGCACCGCTATGTTATGGGATTGGACCGGTATTTGGTAGACAGCTGTATGGCCGTGTCACTGCAGACAGACATGGATATTTCCCGGCTTCAGGCCTATGCGATGGGTATGGAGGACCGTCGCAGATCTGATCCTGCTGGCAGAGATAGAGACAGGAGGCCGCCCAAGAGGGCTAGATCCGCGGGTTATTCAGGGGATTCTCGAGGCGGACAGCCTCAGCAGCAGCAGCCGTCTGACAGATATCTTCCTTCTTCCGGCCGGGGTACTCAGTCAGGCAGCCGGAGATTCGACAGTACGGGACCGTCTGGGGCCGGTCAGAGCTCCAGAGTGGCAGGTTCGCAGGTATCCAGGGGTCCCAGTCAGGCCAGACCACCTAGACCCCGTTGTCCACATTGCGGGAAGTCTCATCCCGGGGAGTGTTACCGAGCGACGGGAGCTTGTTTTACTTGTGGTGGTCAGGGCCACTTTATGAGAGACTGCCCATTGGCCAGTGGTTCGGGTAATGCGGCTCAGCAGACAGGGTCAGCCGCCGGTTCTTCCTCTGTTCCATCTGTTGCACGCCCTGGAGGGCGGGGTATTCCAGTACCGGCAGCACGCGGTCGAGGCCGCGGTGGCGCTTCAGGTTCTAGCGGTCCCTCGAACCGCATATATGCTTTGGCCAGCCGCCAGGATCAGGAGGCTTCGCCAAACGTTGTCACAGGTACATTACTGGTTTTCTCCAGATCTGTATATGCATTGATTGACCCTGGCTCTACTTTATCATATATTTCCCCGCTCGTTGCTAGTAAGATTGGGATAGTGTCTGAGCCTATAGAGCCATTTGAGGTAGCTACGCCAGTTGGGGATTTTATTATAGCGAGACAGATCTATAGGGATTGTTCTGTGACCATTTATGATCGTAGCACTAAGGCTGATTTGGTAGAGTTAGACATGCTCGAGTTTGACGTCATTATGGGTATGGACTGGTTGTCTTCCTGTTATGCTAATGTCGACTGCCAGCAAAAGGTAGTCCGTTTTCAGTTTCCAGGGGAACCAGTCATAGAGTGGTTCGGATCTACTGCATCGCCGAGGGGTAAGTTTATTTCATACCTCAAGGCTAAGAAGATGATCCAGAAGGGTTATATCTATCATTTGGTTCGTGTGCACGATACTGCAGCGGAAGTACCTACCCTTCAGTCTGTCCCGGTCGTCAGTGAGTTTCCAGATGTTTTTCCTGACGAGCTTCCTGGCCTTCCGCCGGAGCGGGAGATTGATTTTTCTATTGAATTGATGCCGGATACGCAGCCTATATCTATTCCTCCCTACAGGATGGCACCAGCTGAGTTGAAGGAGTTGAAGGAGCAGCTGAAAGATTTGCTGGATAAGGGTTTTATCAGGCCCAGCACGTCACCCTGGGGAGCGCCGGTATTATTTGTCAGAAAGAAGGATGGGTCGTTGCGGATGTGTATTGACTACCGGCAACTGAATAAGGTGACTATTAAGAATAAATATCCCCTTCCCCGGATTGATGACTTGTTTGATCAGCTGCAGGGTGCTAGACACTTCTCCAAGATAGATCTGCGCTCAGGCTATCACCAGGTGCGAGTACGGGAGTCTGATATCCCGAAGACTGCTTTCAGGACCCGGTACGGGCATTATGAGTTCAGAGTTATGTCTTTCGGGCTGACTAATGCTCCAGCGGTGTTTATGGATCTGATGAACCGGGTATTTCGGCCTTTTCTGGATATGTTTGTTATTGTATTTATTGATGATATCCTGATTTACTCGCGCTCAGCCGAGGAGCATTCAGATCATTTGCGGGCGGTACTTGGCATTCTCCGTCAGCAGAAGTTATATGCTAAATTTTCTAAATGCGAGTTCTGGTTGACTTCTGTGGCATTCTTGGGTCATATTGTCGGTGCAGACGGTATTCGGGTCGACACGCAGAAGATTGAGGCTGTGCAGAATTGGCCCAGGCCTACTACTCCGACGGAGGTGCGCAGTTTTCTGGGATTGGCTGGGTATTATCGCAGGTTTGTGGAGGATTTCTCTTCTATTGCAGCACCACTGACGAGGCTTACCCAGAAAGCAGTAAAATTCCAGTGGTCAGATGCCTGCGAGCGCAGCTTTCAGATGCTGAAGGAGAGATTGATTACAGCGCCAGTTTTGGCTCTTCCAGAGGGAGCTGACGGGTATGTTGTATATTGTGACGCCTCTGGTATTGGGATAGGATGTGTATTGATGCAGCACGGTCGAGTCATAGCCTATGCTTCCCGGCAGCTCAGACCGCACGAGAAAAACTATCCCACTCATGATGTTGAGTTGGCCGCGGTGATTCATGCTCTGAAGATTTGGCGGCATTATTTATATGGGGTCCATGTTGATATCTATACGGACCATAAAAGTCTCCAGTATATTTTCAGACAGAAGGAACTAAATTTGCGGCAGCGGAGATGGCTTGAGTTACTAAAGGACTACGACGTTGATATTTTGTACCATCCGGGGAAAGCCAACGTGGTAGCTGATGCGCTTAGCCGCAAGTCCGTGGGCAGTCTGGCTGATGTTCCACCTGATAAGAGAGATTTGGTTCGTGATATTCATCAGCTGGCCAGCCTCGGGGTTCGTTTGGTGGATTCTGGAGATTCTGGGATTTCTGTTCGTCCAGTTGCTGAGTCATCTATTATTCAGGAGGTAAAGCAGCGCCAGTTTGAGGATCCTCTTTTGATTCAGTACCGGGATGCGGCCCTTAATACGACAAAGACCCAGTTTGAGATCTCGCCTGAAGGGGTACTATTGTACGACGGCAGACTCTGTGTACCGGACGTTGCGGGCTTATGACGGCAGATTATGGGCGAGGCACATTGTGCCCGGTATTCTGTTCATCCTGGTTCCACTAAGATGTATCGGGATCTTCGGTGTTTGTATTGGTGGGACGGCATGAAGAAAGACATTGCTGAATTTGTTAGTCAATGCCCGAACTGTCAGCAAGTCAAGGTTGAACATCAGAAGCCCGGTGGGTTGCTACAGGAGATGGAGATTCCAGCCTGGAAATGGGAGATGATTAATATGGACTTCATTGTTGGGTTGCCGCGTACTCTACGCAGGTATGACTCCATTTGGGTTATTGTGGACAGGCTGACGAAATCAGCCCATTTCCTTCCGGTCCGGACTACTTATTCGGCTGAGGACTATGCCAGATTGTATATCAGAGAGATAGTCAGACTTCACGGAGTCCCGATATCTATTATTACTGACCGAGGTACCCAGTTTACAGCAAATTTCTGGAGGTCATTTCAGGAAGGATTAGGGACTCAGGTGAGTCTCAGTACAGCTTTTCACCCTCAGTCCGACGGGCAGGCCGAGCGCACTATTCAGACGCTCGAAGATATGTTGCGGGCCTGCGTTATTGATTTTAGGGGCAGCTGGGATGATCATTTGCCGCTTATTGAGTTTGCCTATAACAACAGTTATCACTCCAGCATTCAGATGGCTCCGTACGAGGCCCTTTATGGCAGGAGATGCAGGTCTCCTATTGGCTGGTTTGACGTGGGCGAGACTAAGTTGATTGGGCCAGATGTAATCCAGGAGGCTGTAGATAAGGTAAAGCTTATTCGAGAACGATTATTGGCTGCTCAGAGTCGACAGAAAGCTTATGCAGATAGACGACGTCGACCGTTAGAGTTCCGGATTGGCGACTGGGTATTCCTGAAGGTGTCGCCCATGAAGGGTGTCATGAGATTCGGTAAAAAGGGTAAGTTGAGCCCCCGGTACATTGGACCGTATCAGATCGTGCGAAAGATAGGCGAGGTCGCCTATGAGCTAGACTTACCATCCGACTTGGAGGCCGTACACCCAGTGTTTCATGTGTCTATGTTGCGGAAATGCATTGGTGATCCTGCCAGGATATTCCCAGTTGACGACATTCAGGTGACGGAGCAGTTATCTTATGACGAGCAGCCTGTATCTATTCTGGATCGACAGGTGCGGAGACTACGCACTAAAGAAGTGCCCTCCGTCAAAGTCCTGTGGCGCAACAATAATCGGGAGGAGATGACTTGGGAGACGGAGGACGAGATGAAGAAGAAATATCCCCACTTGTTTCCGACATCCGCAGGTAATCTAATTTCTTTTTTTCAGTTTGTTGTGTCGATTGCTAAAATAAATTACGTATGTCATTATTAAAAGGGACACCCCTGCCTTGATCATAAGACCTTATAAGATTAATCTAACATTCGGGGACGAATGTTCTTAAGGGGGGGAGAATGTTATATCCCGTGTTCTAGTACGATTGGAAATCGAGAAATAATTATGACTCGGGTGTTAGAAGGACCTAATTTAATTTTTGTGAATATGACTATGTTGGTTGTGAAATCTTTAATGCTAAGCCCTCGGGAAAGGCCAAGGGTAAATTTGGAACTTCATAAATTAGTTTCGGGAATTACAAAACGGGACTTTTTAATTATTGGGCCAAGAAACCAAAATTTGTTAATTGGAAGCCCAAAGGAAAAGAGGGAGCCGGCCAAGCCCATTCTTAAAGGGTCATGTGCTATGCACATGACCCCTAAAAGGATATATACATGGATTGCACTTGGAAATTTCCATAAACCGACAATAATTCAAGAACATAGAGAGAAAAAGGGGTTCGGCCGTGTATAGGATAGAAAAAAAAAAAATCCCAAGCTTGTGTGGTGGTTCAATAATCCTAGTTTCTACATATTTGTGAAGTGCTCAAGACGCTCTCCGACGTGGTATAAATAGTTTGGCACGAGGACGACGTTTTCGACAAGTCGGGTTTTCAAGAAAAGGTAAGAATCTTGCCCCTCTAATGTTATAGAATTGCTATGAATGTGTTAAGGATTGGAAGTGGACGAGAATCCCGTAATTTAGACGTAAATAGAAAGTCGTGGGTGTGTGTTTGTAGTGTGTTTGGCCGTGAGCCATAGATAAGGAAATGGGCGTGAATTGATCTTGTTTAAGTTGGCATAATGTGTTGTTGAGACCCTTAGACCGTAATTGATTGATTGTTGAATTAAATTGGCGGTGGAAAATGAATTCGGATGTTATCGGAAAGTGTATATCCTTGGTATCTTTATGTATATCAATGTGTATTTTTGGTGCTAGAGACTTTAGATATGACTTTTTAACGATATGGGTGGATTTGGAATGAAACGACGTTAGTTAGAATGTTCGTTGTGAATTTTAGTGTTTTGAAGAATTATGGAAATAAATTGATTTTGGTGCAATTTCGTGTATGGCTTAGATTGAATTTGGAATGTGTTTGACTAGTGTTGAATGGTTAAATGAATACAAATTATGTGAATATAGAATCGGGATTTTGAACGTTTGAACGAAAAGTTGCCAACTTTGGAAGTCGTGTAGAACTTTAATACTTGAATGGTTTGATTGTTGTTTGGTTTGGTTGTTGACGTGTGGGCTGTTGTAATTGGTTAATTTGAGCCGCGCTATGCCTCGGGGACGTTAGATTTATAGGGGAAATGCTGCCGAAATTTCGGTAGGCAATTATGGAGTTTAAGGCATTCTTTGAGCCTAAGAATCTCATTTGGTAACTTTGACCAATTGCAGATTTTTGACGAAACGGGACGAGACATTTGGAAGAGCTTACGACGCCTGTGAGGTATGTAAAGCCTCCCACTCTTTCATTTGGCATATCTTAGTGTGTCAGTCGAATATGAGACCTTTCGGAGCATTTCTGCTCCTCGAAACCCGATCCACAGAAAAGTTACTATTCATTCAATTCTATTGTAGCCTAAAGACTCCAATTTGGCCAGATTGCCACTATTCGTCCGAAACCTATCGAAATGTGGTCGGGTAACCTAGAAATGATAATGTATGACCTTTGGCATATAAACGCTCGTAGAAAAACGTTCGCCACCTCACTTCGACTCGAGGTGGGCCCGCTACCCCAAAATGCCCGATTTGCCCTTCGGGCCACCTTTGATAATAAATTTGTACATACTACTTCGGATCCTTGGAACATCCTCCTACGGGGTAGGTTTGGACAATTCGATACGCTAACCTATGTTTTTGAATTATATGGACCATTTTGGAAACGTGTTGCGAAATGAAACTTTATGTCGACTAAGTATTCGACTATTTTGTAATATGATATGATTTATGAATTTACTTTGTTTTGAAACACTATTTTGAAAGACGATTTGCATTTGTTTGCTCACGACTCCGTTCGTGCCTTATTATGACTTCGTTCGCCGGTTCCCGGGCCGGTTTTGATTCGTGCGCCTTATGATAATTCGGCCGTATGCTGTGTTACGGTTCCCAAGGCTTCGCCATAGGGCCGGGTTCCGTTTGGAGTTATGCTGTGATATGGCTCGGGATGCGATACGCTCACCGATGATTATGATTATGTTCGGGGATGTACGGAGATTTGAAACCTTCTGGTGTTATGCTGTGTGTGGCGCCAGCGTCGGAGTGGCGACCACGTTCTTAAGCGTTTGCATGATTTTACTTGCATAATATATATGTATATGATTTCGATACAGACTTTGACATCTGATTTGCTTTCGATTTTGATTCATATTTCTGTACTCCGTGCTTTACATACTCAGTACATATTCCGTACTGACCCCCTCTCTCCGGGGGCTGCGTTTTATGCCCGCAGGTGCAGATTCCGGTGATCTTCCGCAGTAGGCTTCACCTATTTCTTTCTCGGAGTACTCTTGCTAGATCCGGAGTCCACTCTTGGTACAGACTCCTCCACTTTGTATATACTTTGTACATTTGACGGTTTGGGTACGGCGGGGCCCTGTCTCGCCATATGTTATGTTTTGAATTCGTAGAGGCCTGTAGTCATCTGTGTGGGGCGAGGGTCCTATGTGTATACTGTATGATTTTGCTTTCGGGTCTTAAAGCGGTCTGTTTGATATGATGGCCCCAAATGGCCCTTCTGTATATAGTTGTATATTGACCGGCGATGCCTATTCCGCCGCTTTGTTTGGGTTTGATTTGATATGACCGCTCAAGACATATTTTCGATATAAATTATGTTTGATATCACTTTTGTAAAACTATGAAATCAGTTTGGATTTGGAAACGAAAATGCGATTTGGTCTGGGTACCCAGGTAGGGTGCCAGTCGCGGCCCACGGGGCTGGGTCGTGACACTTATTGTATGATTGAATAACGAGTAAAGCATAAAGAGTTCCTGTTCCTAAAAGAGTTCTATAAGGATTAATGTCCCTAACTTTCATAGGCGGTCTCAGATTGCTTTGAAACGTTCGTAGAGGTTTCTGTACAGAATAATGTCCATAACTTTCTTGTGCAAACTCAGATTGACTCGAGACGTGCTTATGATCCTTCCAGTGTCGATTAGTGTATTTACCTATTGAGTCCTAAAATTGATTTATGTGCATATGGTTTCTCACTACTCTGCTCGTGCATGCCTCAATATATCTTTCACTGAGTCCCGGGCCAGGACACGTTCTCGTGCGTACTCCACTGCATTGTTCACCGAGTCCCTCAATAGAGAGCCGGGAAACGTTATATGTATATACACTCTGGAGTATGATGTGTTATGGCGTTTTGATGTGTTATGGCGTTATGATTGGTTACGTAGTTATTCCCTATTCGGGAGTATGATGTGTTATGGCGCCAACGACGGGGTGGCGACCATGTTTTGTTCACCGAGTCCCATAATGGGCCGGATATGACATATGACATTGACATGCATGATTTTTGTTTTAAAAGTAAGCATTTTGGTATTCTGGATAGTGCACTTACTTTTTATATTTCTTGTTCCGATTATGGCTCTGTTTACTGTACTTCATGCTTTACATACTCAGTACATATTCCGTACTGCCCCCGCTCTTTGGGGGCTGCATTTCATGCCCGCAGGTACAGACGCTCACGTGGGTGACCCGCCAGCTTAGGATACGTATCCTGCTACTTTGGAGTGCTCCCTTGTTCTGGAGCCCATATTTTTGGTACAAACTTTTCTGTTATGTATATACGTCCTTTTTTAGGGGTACGGCAGGGCCCTGTCTCGCCATATGATACTGTTGCTACTCTTAGAGGCCTGTAGGCATACACGTGGGTCAATAATGGTTACTATATAGTTATGTCAACATGGTTTACGTTTTGGGCATTCCCCTACATTACGACAGCCTTGCCAGCTTATATGTGAGATTATGTGTAATGATTTTTGGGAACAATGTTTTACTTTGTGATTATAATAGTCTTCAGTAGGCTATCCGGGGGCAAGTTTTAGCTAGCAAGTGTGTACGGGTGCCCAGCTCGGGCACTAGTCACAGCCTACGGGGTTGGGTCGTGACAGAAGTGGTATCAGAGCGGTTCATCCTCGGAATATCTACAGGCTGTGTCGAGTAGAGTCTTGTTTATCGGTGTGTGGTGTACCACATCTATAAACAGGAAGCTACGAGACATTTAGGATGTTACCTTTCTTTCTTACCCTAGATCGTGCGATAGAGCTGCATTATTAGGATGGTTCCTCTCTAATAAATTGCTCTGTTTACAGCGATGCCTCCGAAGAAAGCGAACGCTGCCCAGAAGGGCAAATCAGTAGCAGGGGATACTAGCCAGCCTAGGAGAGTTACTAGGGCCCGCGCCCAGATCATGCCCGAGGTTGTGCTCCAGTCTGCGAGTTCTTCGACAAGGCCACTTCCAGAGGAACCTAGGGCAGCGACAGCTCCAGGTCGGGGGGCGACTCGACCGCCAGTCCCTGAGGTTCCAGCACCTGGGCCTCCAGCTCCTCAGTCAGTGGCGAAGGATAGAGCTATGAGAGACGCAGTACAGTTGCTGACTAGATTAGTAGCAGGGTAGGCTCGCAAGCCTAGGACAGGAGGTGATTATGTGGATACACAGGACAGCTTAAGGGTTTGCGACTTCTTGACTTGTAAACCTCCAGAGTTCTACGGGTCAAAGCCCGAGGAGGATCCCCAGGAGTTTATTCGACAGATGCAGCATACGCTGAGGATAATCAAAGCCTTTGAGACTGAGTCTGTCGAGATGGCTTCATACCGGTTGCGTGATGTGGCTGTTAATTGGTATGAGTCCTGGGAGTTGTCTAGAGGCGAGGGTGCTCCCCCTGCGGTGTGGGCTGAATTTACAGAGGCCTTTCTCGGCCACTTTCTTCCTCCCGAGGTGCGGCGTGCTAGGGTTGACAGATTCCTACAGTTGAGATAGAGGGGCAGGAGCGTTCGGGAGTACAGCCTAGAGTTCGACTCTTCGGCTAGATATGCACCCACTGTTGTAGCTGTTATGACTGATAGGATCCATCAATATGTGATAGGGTTGGATCGTTATCTGGTTGATAACTGCATGGCAGTGGCTTCCCAGCCAGGGATGGACATTGCTCGGGTGCAGGCATACGCACAAGGGATAGAGGATCGACACAGAGGGCGCCAGCCCGACAGAGATTATGACAGAGGCCAGCCCAAGAGGGCTAGATCGGCTGGTTATTCTGGGGAGTCTCGGGGCAGGCAGCCTCAGCAGCAGTATAGTAGATATCCTTCTCAGCCATCCCGGAGTACACCTCCACAGTTCACGGGTAGGCGATTCGATAGTACAGGGCACTCAGGAGCAGGCAAGAGTTTCAGGGCTTCGGGTTCGCAGGTGAGCGGAGGTTCCAGTCAGTCAAGGCCACCCATGCCTCGGTGTTCTCACTGTGGGAGGCCTCACCCAGGGGAGTGTTATCGTGCTACGGGTGCCTATTTTTCTTGTGGCCGTCAGGGCCATGTTATGAGGGAGTGCCCATTTAAGGGTAGTCCAGGTGGTTCAGCCCAGCCCACTGGGTCAGTCGCTGGTTCATCTTCCTCTTTTGTAGCCATGCGCCCTACGGGGTAGGGTATGCCGACACGAGTAGGCTACGGTGGAGGTCGTGGCGGACCTCCCAGTTCTAGCGGTCCTTCGAACCGCATATATGCCTTGGCCAGCCGACAGGACCAGGAGGCGTCACCAAATGTGGTTACAGGTATACTATTGGTCTTCTCCCAAAATGTATATGCATTGATAGATCCAGGCTCTACTTTATCATATATTTCCCCCCTGGTTGCTAGTAAAATTGGGATAAAATCTGAACCGATAGAACCGTTCGAGGTGGCCACACCAGTAGGAGATTCCGTTATAGCAAGGTGAGTATATAGAGACTGTTCGGTAGATATATGTAGCCGTTGTACCAAAGAGGATCTGATAGAGCTAGATATGACTGAATTTGATGTTATTACGGGTATGGACTGGTTGGCTTCTTGTTATGCTAACGTCGACTGTCAGAAGAAGGTAGTTCGCTTCCAATTTCCAGGAGAACCAATCATAGAGTGGACGGGGAGCACAACATCGCCGAGGGGTAAGTTTATTTCGTACCTCAAGGCTAGGAAGATGGTCAGAAAGGGATGTATCTATCATCTGGTTCGTGTGCATGATACGAAATCAGAGGCAACCACTCTTCAGTCAGTCCCAGTAGTTAATGAATTTCCAGATGAACTTCCAGGTCTTCCTCCGGAGTGGGAGATAGAGTTCACGATAGATGTGCTGCCAGATACTCAGCCTATATCTATTCCTCCTTACTGAATGGCACCTACGGAATTGAAAGAATTGAAGGAGCAGTGGAGGGATTTATTAGGGAAAGGCTTCATCAGGCCCAGCACGTCACCTTGGGGAGCTCCGGTATTATTCGTGAGAAAGAAAGATGGGTCGCTACGGATGTGTATTGATTATAGGCAGCTGAACAAGGTGACTATAAAGAATAAATATCCCCTCCCTAGAATTGATGACTTATTTGACCAGTTGCAGGGTGCTAAGTGTTTCTCAAAGACAGACTTGCAGTCAGGCTACCACCAGGTGCGGATAAGAGAGGCAGATATCCCAAAGACTGCATTCAAGACCCGATACGGGCACTACATGTTTAGGGTGATGTCCTTTGGGCTGACCAATGCCCCAGTAGTGTTTATGGACCTGATGAACCGGGTATTCAAGCCGTTCCTAGACATATTCGTGATTGTTTTTATTGATGATATCCTGGTCTATTCACGATCAGAAGAGGAGCACGCAGATCATCTGAGGGCGGTACTTGGGGTACTCCGGCACCAGAAATTGTATGCTAAATTCTCTAAATGTGAATTCTGGTTGACTTCAGTGGCATTTTTGGGGCATATCATTGGAGCTGATGGCCTTCGGGTGGATACACAGAAAATTGAGGCCGTAAAGGCTTGGCCGAGACCGACAACCCCTACTGAAGTACGTAGTTTTCTGGGGTTGGCAGGATATTATAGAAGATTTGTGGAGAAGTTTGCTTCGATTGCAGCGCCATTAATGAAGCTGACTCAGAAGGCAGCTAAGTTCCAGTGGACTGATGCTTGTGAACGAAGCTTCCAGTTGCTAAAAGAAAAGTTGACTACAGCTCCAGTTCTGACTCTCCCTGATGGACCAGACGGTTATGCCTTTTATTGCGATGCTTCCGGTGTTGGGATAGGTTGTGTATTAATGCAGCATGGCAGAGTTATAGCCTACGCCTCCCGGCAGCTCAAAAAGCACGAAATAAATTATCCTACTCATGATCTGGAGCTAGCAGCAGTAATTCATGCTTTAAAAATATGGAGACATTATCTATATGGCGTCCATGTTGATATTTATACGGACCACAAGAGCCTTCAATATATCTTTAAGCAGAAGGAGCTGAATTTGCGGCAAAGAAGGTGGCTAGAGTTGCTGAAAGACTACGATGTTGATATTCTATATCACCCTGGAAAAGCCAACGTAGTAGCATATGCACTCAGCCGTAAGTCTATGGGCAGCTTGATGGACATGCAGCCCGGAAAGAAAGAAATGGTTCGTGAGATTTACCAGCTAGCTAGTCTTAGAGTCCGTTTAGCTGATTCTGGAGACACTGGGGTTTCTGTCCGAGAGGTTGCTGAATCCTCTATTGTGGAAGGAATAAAGCGACGCCAATATGAGGATCCTGTTTTGGCACAGTATAGAGACACAGCCCTTGAAAAGGAGAAGACTCCATTCGAGATTACACCTGATGGAGTGCTACTACATAATGGCAGAATATGTGTACCTGAGGTTGCGGGGCTACGACGACAAGTTATGGGAGAAGCACATTATGCCCGTTATTTCGTCCATCCTGGATCAACAAAGATGTATCATGACCTCAGATGCTTATATTGGTGGTATGGTATGAAAAGGGACATAGCAGAGTTTGTCGCTCAGTGCCCAAATTGCCAACAGGTTAAGATCGAGCATCAGAAGCCTGGTGGGTTGTTACAGGAGATGGAGATTCCGACTTGGAAGTGGGAAGCAATTAACATGGATTTCATCACAGGTTTACCACGCACTCCACGGAAGTATGACTCCATATGGGTTATTGTTGATAGGCTGACAAAATCAGCCCATTTTCTTCCAGTCAGGACTACCTACTCAGCTGAAGACTATGCAAGGTTATATATTAAGGAGATAGTAAGACTTCACGGAGTTCCCACAGCTACTGTATCCGACAGAGGTGCTCAGTTTACAGCTAACTTCTGGAGATCATTTCAAGAAGGATTGGGGACCCAGGTAAGTCTTAGTACCGCATTCCACCCGCAGTCTGATGGACAGGCCGAGCGTACTATTCAAATGCTAGAAGATATGTTGCGGGCCTGTGTTATTGACTTCAAGGGTAGCTGGGATGATCATTTGCCACTTATTGAGTTTGCTTATAATAATAGCTATCATTCTAGCATCCAGATGGCACCGTATGAGGCTCTATATGGTAGGAAGTGCAGGTCACCGATTGGTTGGTTCGACGTTGGCGAAACCAAGTTAATTGGCCCGGACATGGTTCAGCAAGCAGTTGATAAAGTGAAGCTCATTCGGGAACGGTTACTAGCATCTCAGAGTCGACAGAAATCATATGCGGATAATCGATGTCAACATGTAGAGTTCCAGATTGGCGATTAGGTATTTCTGAAAGTGTCACCCATGAAGGGTGTTATGAGATTCGGCAGGAAGGGAAAGCTTAGCCCGAGGTACATTGGACCTTATCAGGTTATTCGTAAGGTTAGTAAGGTCGCCTATGAATTAAATTTACCATATGATCTAGAAGCAGTGCATCCAGTTTTCCACGTATCTATGCTTCGCAAATGTATTGGTGACCCTTCCAGAGTATTTCCGATAGATGATATCCAGGTGACAGAGGAGCTATCCTACGAGGAGCAGCCGATAGCCATACTGGATCGTCAGGTGAGAAGACTGCGTACGAAAGAGGTGGCTTCCGTTAAGGTATTGTGGCGGAACAATAACAGGGAGGAGATGACCTGGGAAGCTGAAGAAGAGATGAAGAAGAAGTATCCTTATTTGTTTCCTATTCCTACAGGTAAAATAAATTTCTAAATTGGTTATGTTGATTGACAGATGAACTGTGTGTGACAGCTATAAAGAAAAAAAAAGATTCCCCCGAAGTGTGTATAAGGCCCCATAAGACTAATTCAACATTCGAAGACGAATGTTCTAAAGGGGGGGAGGATGTTATATCCCGTATTTTGTACATTCGGATATTTCAAGATAATCGCGATAAGTTAAGGGCAAGGTTATATTTTTGATTTTGTTTAACACACAAGTTACTTAGGAATATTATTGGTATGGAATATTAAGGGCATATTTGGAATTAGGAAATTAATTCTTCATGAACGACAAATAGCCACAAGTGGTTGTGTGGCTTGGTCTGGGCTCCCACCAATGCCTTGGCCAATTGCTTCAAGCCATGAGGTGGGGCATGTGTTCACTTTGTATGGGCCATGTATTTATATATATAGATGAGTGATGACAAAGCAAGACTCATTCTTCATCTTCACAATTCAAGAAGCTTCAAGAGAGAAACATAGTAGTATTCGGCCATGGCTAGGAAAATTGATGCCATAGAAATTGATCAAAAAAAAATAATTTTATTCTAGTATTTCAACCAATTGGAAGGCCCTTATTAATGTGGAGTAGTTGTTGGAGCAAGCAAAGCATTCATTGTGCAAGTTGTAGCCCCTAGCCAAGTTGAGAAGTTAGAGGATAAAGGTATGATTTAATCTTCTTTTCTATGTGTTAGGGATGATTTGTGAGTATTGTAGTATGTAGAAATGGATGAAATTCATGAAATATGTGTGTGTTGGTTGTGGCCGAATGGGGGCTATGTTTGTAAGATGTGAGGAATTGGTTTTATTTAGTATTTCTGGTTGTTGATGTTGTGGATTCCGTGATGAAAATGAAGGTTTGATGGCTTGAAATGAAGTTGTAATCATTGTGGGATTGTTGTAGAAGTTAATGTGACGTTAGCATGGTTTCTTATATTTGCATGAATAATGTTGTTAACGTGTGGTTGTTGGTATAATTCATGAACTTGGGAAGCGAGGAATGTGTTGTTGTTGTTCTTATTGAGTTTGGAAGATTATAAGTTGGGTTGTTGTGGTTAATTTGAATGTAAATGAAATGTCGTCGAATTAGGTAGAATGGGTTGCTAACATTAAAAAACATTTTGAATTAATTGTTGAAGTTGTTCATGTGGTTGTTGGTATTGTTGTTGATGATTTGGCCGAGTTGAATTCTCGGGGTTGGTTGAAAATATAAGGGAATGCTGCCCAAATTTCTGTAGGTGAATGGCTAGCTTAGAATCAGATTTCTAAACACCTATAGCTAATGTTTGCTATCTTCTGACGTTGTTGTAGATCTTGGGAAAATCGAGACTTAAGTTCGGATTAGCTTAGGAAGCGGGCAAGGTATGTAGGGTTTACCCTTTCTTTCTTTTGGCATGTCCTAGAGCTAAATAAGGTATGACACGCACCTTGGGGTAACTCTATTCTTGAATTCCGAGCTTGTTTATGATTCTTATTCACTTCTTGACATGAGCATACTTAGTATAGTCGAGCTTATTGTATGATTGAATAACGAGTAAAGCATAAAGAGTTCTATAAGGATTAATGTCCCTAACTTTCATAGGCGGTCTCGGATTGCTTAGAAACGTTCGTAGAGGTTTTTGTAAAGAATAATGTCCATAACTTTCTTGTGCAAACTCAGATTGACTCGAGACATGCTTGTGATCCTTCCAGTGTCGATTAGTGTACTTACCTATTGAGTCCTAAAATTTATTTATGTGCATATGGTTTCTCACTACTCTGCTCGTGCATGCCTCAATATATCTTTCACTGAGTCCCGGGCCAGGACACGTTCTCGTGCGTACTCCACTGCATTGTTCACCGAGTCCCTCAATAGAGGGTCGGGACACGTTATATGTATATACACTCTGGAGTATGATGTGTTATGGCGTTATGATGGATTACGGAGTTATTCCCTATTCTGGAGTATGATGTGTTATGGCGCCAACGACAGGGTGGCGACCATGTTTTGTTCACCGAGTCCCATAATGGGCCGGATATGACATATGACATTGACATGCATGATTTGTGTTTTAAAAGTAAGCATTTTGGTATTCTGGATAGTGTACTTACTTTTTATATTTCTTGTTCCGATGATGGCTCTGTTTACTGTACTTCATGCTTTACATACTCAGTACATATTCCGTACTGACCCCCGCTTTTCGGGGGCTGCGTTTCATGCCCGCTGGTACAGACGATCACGTGGGTGACCCGTCAGCTTAGGATACGTATCCTGCTACTTTGGAGTGCTCCCTTGTTCTGGAGCCCATATTTTTGGTACAGACTTTTCTGTTATGTATATACGTCCTTTTTTAGGGGTACGGCAGGGCCCTGTCCCGCCATATGATACTGTTGCTACTCTTAGAGGCCTGTAGACATACATGTGGGTCAATAATGGTTATTGTAAAGTTATGTCAACATGGTTTACGTTTTGGGCATTCCCCTACATTACGACAGCCTTGCCAGCTTATATGTGAGATTATGTGTAACGATTTTTGGGAACAACGTTTTACTTTGTGATTATAATAGTCTTCAGTAGGCTATCCGGGGGCAAGTTTTAGCTAGTAAGTGTGTACGGGTGCCCAGCTCGGGCACTTGTCATGGCCTACGGGGTTGGGTCGTGACACTGCATATCTACTAGCCTCTACTAACATACTAAATATATAGACGGAACAAGACTCCGCCGTGCCCAAAATATGCATATATACCAAAAGGAGAATCACAAGCACCTCCGAACAATGGAGTTCTCTCAATCAGCTGACAGCTACTAAGAATCTAGATCAAGCTCACCTCCATGTCTACCTGTGGGCATGAACACAGCGTCCAAAGAAAATGGACGTCAGTACGAATATTGTACTGAGTATGAGAGGCATGAACAATGAAGAAAGACAACAATAATATAATGATAACATCAATATGAAACATGTTGATCTGAGTGACAATCATAAGAGAAGTAATGCATGCTATCTTACTCATACTCATCTTCATATCATATATGCACAATATGTAAACTGCCCGTCCATATCGGAACGGTGTGATAATCAATAACAATAGCCCGCGTCCAGGCCACCCGCGTCCAGGGTACCATCTCATGCCGCCCACTAGTGGTGTCTGCCCATGCCAAATGGTCATGGTGTATCCGTATAGCTGCCCGCCTTAGCGGTGACTGCCCGGCCAACTAGGCACGGTGTGATATTATCATAACATGCTCATATTATTATAGTACATGCATAAAGCTCAAGATCAACTATACTCTATCGGGGTGACGTAAGGTCGTGATCCCTTGATTTCATTATGGAGCAATGATTGAAATTTTGCCTCACCTTGAAGGAATTAGTACATAAGGTGAGTGTAAGCAATAAATAACATCATTATCAATATGGCATCATCATATCATATATCTTATCTTACATAGACGTTTACGGATATAGGCTTTTAGCTTTCCGTAATGTAGGAACTCCTGGAGAGGAAAGGAACTTATGTTATAGGATTCATGCCATTAGAAAGAAAGGACTAGCCTCACATACCTTTGTCGTTTAGTTGAGCTATCGTTCGCTTGCTCTCCTTAATGTCACATCGCTACCTTCACGAAAGAATCCGTATTAACGTTAGTTAGTCGACTTAAGGAATACGTCACTATTTATAGAGAAAGTTGGGCAGCACTTCCTTTACTTATACTACTTTTCCCATAGTCCATATCAACTCCCAACGTTCTCAACAACATCCACAATATTACAATCAACAACCATCATTTATATATTCACCACATTCCACCATTTTTCTCTAATTTCCCCACATTTGTCCTTATAACTCATTATTGTGTTTTCGCACATTTAATACATGTTTCATGATATAAACATCATTTATAACGTATTCTGTCACGACCCGGCTAGGGGCCGCTCGTGCTATCATTTACCTAACCCATTTAACAATCATTCATCTATTTCCGGTTAACTTTAAAAAGAGGATTTGCTTTTCATTACAAAAATATAACGCGTTGATACAAAAACATATTTCAATATACTTATACACATGCGTACTACCCACGTTGTGGAACCACACAACCCACATCGATCATCTACGAGCCTCTATTGAGTGACATACAAATATATACACAAAAGGAACAACCAATTAGCACCTCCGGAAGATGGAGTGCTCTTCAGCTCGGCTAGTGACTCCTATCAGTCTGGACCGCTTTCCCGTCTACCTGTGGGCATGAACACAGCATCCAAAGAAAAGGATGTCAGTACGAGCATTGTACTGAGTATGTAAGGCATACATCAAGAAATAAAATAGGAATAAGAAAGTAAAGTAAGTACAAGGAGATAATCGATAACGGCTTGCCTCTTAAGGCGGATCCATGCATGCATACTCATAAAGCATCATGTAGTAAATTGCTGCGGAACGCGCAGCCCGATCCATATGTCATTATATGTTAGTGCCGAGGAACGTACGGCCCGATCCATAAATATAATAAGTTAGTGCCGAGGAACATACGACCCGATCCATAACCCATATTTCCCGCGTCCGGGCAGCCCGCGTCCGGACATCCTGCGTCCGGGTTGAAATCATGATATGCCAGCTGACCAGGTGGCTATGCGTCTATAGCGCCTCACCTTCCCCATATCCCCTGAATACATATACATATCATATACTTATACCATATACTTAGCATGCTTGAGAGCCCAAGGAAAAGCCGTTAGTACGTCGAAGTGACGTAAGGTCGAAAGCCTCCGATTATGTTATGGAGTAATCATCGTCGCTTTGTCTCACCTTGAGGGAACAATTATTATAAGGCGAGACTATCAATGAAGAATAGAATTAAAAGAAAGCATAGAATAAAATCATGAACTTCATAAGGCATCCATTCATATACTTTGGAAGATATAGAAATAAAGTCACCATCCATGAATAAATTGAGAACTCAGTAAATAGCTCGACGTTCTCATATAGTCCTTGAAATCGTAAACTTGAAACTTTTAAACATAAGAGTTGTTGTCATCATGGTCAGCATAATAATATTTTCACTTTTGACATCATCATTGTTATTGAAAACAATATCCACGGTCGTTATCATGAACGCTCACATAATCACAACCTTTGGTTTTGGAAAATAGGAGTACTTTGGAAAACATTTATGGAATATCAAGAAGGAAATCATGCTTCGGAATCTTAGACTTTTTAACCTTTGATAGCAAGGAAATGATGGGAGAATTTATGAAATCGTAAGCTAGGGATCATGCCTTTGAAAGAAAGGGAATAGCCTCACATACCTTCGACGTTTACAATTCATATTGCTTGCTCGTTCTCCCTTAATGCACTCGTATATACCTTCAAGAGAATTCATGTCGTCGTTAGCTATGTAATTATAAGAACGGACTACTATTTCTAAGGAAATTTGGATAGCACTTCCTTCATTTCCAATACTTTTCCCATGTTTCATTTCAACTCTCATACATTCGTAACGACACTCACAATATTACTTTCAACAATCATCACTTATACACTTTTGAGAAAAATCTACCATTTTCCTCCAATTTCTCCACATCCATGGTTATAGCTTGTTATCACGTTTTCTCGTATATAATACTTATTTCATGGTCTAGACGTTATTTATAACATATTCACAACCGTAGCTTATCAACATTCATGACTCCATTCAACTATTATTCAATTGTCCCACTATTCACCCATGCAAGGCCCATTTTCTATGTTCTTATACATTTCAAGTATCTAAGCCTTCCAATACCTTGAACCATATGGTATAGTCATGAAACATACCTTGGATGATGGTGGAACAAGCCTTGAGCAACAATACTCTTTTTATACCAAAACCCTATTTCAACCCTTTTGAGATTTCTTGAAGAAGATGACTTCCAATAGAGCCTCATGCACTTGCTTTCATGAATTAGATGTTGATGATCTTGGTTTCCCTTTGATCTCTTGAATTTTGTGGATGAATATTTGGAGAGCTTCTAGAGTGTTCTTGAAGGTTGTATGGATGAAAATGAAATAAAATGAGGCTTTGGTCCCTTTTAATAACTCAAAGTTGATCTTTAATGAATTCCAGTCGGGGTGAACAGTGGTCGTAAACCAAAGTTTACGAGCCGCCCTCCCTGGTCTTATTTAAGCATGTCCAAAACAGAGAAGTTGGCTGAAGAATATTGCAGTTTACAATCGAGGTTTACGGTCCGTAAACCAGTTTACGGGCCGTATTCCAAGTCGTATTTAAGCATTCACACACTTTAATAGAAAGTTGGAATTTGAAAGGCTGGAGGACGATGGTGGTTTACGGTTCGTAAATCACTTTACGGGCCGTAAATCACTATACGACCACTGGGCTGCATGAAATTCTACAACTTTTCCATTTCCAAAAATTCACGAATCATCACCCCTTGCTTAGTAAAACACCCCACACTCATACCCTTGTCGTTCTATTCCTTGTACATGTACGGGGACTTTTCCGAGGTGTAACATTCTTCCCCCCTTTTGGAACATTCGTCCTCGAATGTTAAATCAACGGGGATTCTAAGAAAATTTTGCCAGAGTTTCCTCTGTCGTATAGAACTACCAACTTGTCACAATAACCCATAATATCATCGTCTCACAGGGCTATAACACAATAACAATATGTCCATGGTCACACACGTCCCAGAAGTCAGAAGTAAGCATACATATTGTCATGAACTTTTCCTGGAGATTCGACTAGGTGCGGATACTTGGCTTCCGCATTCACTTTGGCTTCCCTAGTATTTCTTCCCGATTATTGTTTTTGCCACCAAACTCTGATTTAGGCCACCTCCTTATTTCGAAGTCCTCGCACTTACCTATCTAATGTGGCAAAGGGTACTTCCTCACACATCAACTTTCTTGTCATTTGAGCATCATTTTATTGACATGCTCCTAGTGGGAGTTCTAACATATTTATAAGCTACCTTGCTTGTTGCATACAATCTTATAGGATCTAATGCATCGGAACCTAACTCCCCCTTTATTCCGTGATTCTATCGCTCTCGTAGGTTGTCATATCCTCGGGCTTCTATGGTGAGTATGTAACTTGTACTTATACTATGCCCCAAGAAATTATTCTATTTGTCTCTCACATCAATTCCAACTCGACATTTCAGTTCCGTTTACCATATACCCTCCTTCAACTTACCCCGGGCATCATGACTCTCACCCTTACTTTACCTCTTACTCCTCTCCTAAGTGTTCACTTGGTCTCATTGGAGACGCGTAAATATCTACGAATTACATACTCTTTTTGCGCGATTCGCATTCGTACCCATCCATCTGTATACCTGTATCCATGTCTGTCTTCGCATCCATAGTCATATTCATGGGTATGCCATATCCATGGTTATATTCATCTAAGTGTCAATATCCTTCTCAATGACCTTTTCGCTAATGCCCTTACCTCGAGAACGGGGTAACTTTACAATAAGACCTATGTTAATATCATGAATTATTCTGTGTCTCAGGCCTGCATGCCTTCTTCTTGGGGCTACTGTCACCCACTATATTCACAACATTCTCCGGGGTCATATTTTCATTTGGGCTAAAAGAGTATTCAATCCCGGAAGTCATTAAATCAATATAAGGACAGAGAAACGAGAGTTTCGATTTTGCTGGAAGAGTAATAGTAACTAGTCAGTACTCCCTAAACTGATTCCAACTCTCCTCCAACCATGTCACACAATCAGAGTTTCGCAATTTTATTCCTCGTTTTGCGCCGCTTGGGACCTTATGGGACACAACGTCTCACAGATCGGCCTTATACTTCACTACGAATTCATCTGAGATTTATAATTTAGAGGGACGATGAGGTGGTATAATCTTAAGGAATTGTGGGTCCACCTCTGCCCGTCACCAGTGTTTTACTATATTTGCCGACTCACGGCTCTTCTTCTTCCCCCTTCTTCTTGGTTTTGCGTGTCCTTATTCTACCGTTTTTAGTCAATACACTCCCGTAGGGTTCATCATTTCAACCTTCACACTGGTGTCCTCTCTATTTGCTTCCCCCCCCCCCCCCTTTTAAGGGTTTTACCCGTACCTTTAAATCTCGAATCCACGTACTCCTGGCTACACTACGCCTTACTTATTCCGTCCCCTAGAGTCTATGGCTATAACAATTCATACGTGGAGTCTTGGAGTCTTAGCGTACTCGCCTTACAGTCTTATAACCAAGAAATGCACCCGATATAACACTCCGAGCAAAAACGTACGTTACTTAGCTCATCCAGTAGTTATGTGTCTGTATCTGAATATGCTCCGATTAACAACTTCCTTCCCCATAGGGATGCTTACATTCATAGTGGGTCTAGCTATCCATGCCACCCATCTAATGTCACTTTCCCTCTTCTTCGGCGCTCAAAATATGCTTGTAACGCCATCTTCGTTTCCCTAGGGCTTAGGTCTCTCTTACGCCGCTAATGCGCCCCATGCCTCCTTATTCTCTTACTCTTGTTTGCGCTTGGAACCGATTTCATATCCGCATTGTACCACTATCATTATCAGTTATAACTCTACTTCATCGCTTCATCGTCGTACAGTAGACCCATAACTCATGATCATCTTTTCCTCTTCAACTCTTTACCTCATTCACTTCACTCGTTCTAACTTGGTATGGGATATTTGTAGGAGATATGTTCTCCTTTAACTACCACGCCACTATTCTTTAGGCACTCGTACTTCGTACATTTTCTCTTTGCTATCTTATCTCCTCCCACTTAATAATCGATCCTTGACTCTTCGCATGAGGAACCATATTCTTAACTTAGTATCGCTTTGTTCTTTAGGATACACCAGCTGTGTCAATCTGTCCCTTGCTGCCTAAAACTAATTCTATCCGTCCTGATCATCCCCCATCTCGCTCCTATCGCGTTGACCTTCCTCCTACTAATTATCCTACTTTAATTATTTGTCTTTACCGTAGTCTCGGCCTTATACGCCCAACTAAAGATATCATCCATGCCCTTAGGCGTCTTCTCGCTATACTTTACATAACAATTCTTGTTACGACTCATTGTACCCAGATCATAATCCACCCTATAGAGTGACACTTCTTGATCTCGTTTGCAAACCTGCTCATAACATAGGGTAGCCTCATAAAGCAGGCATATTCAACCTGTTATCCCTTTTAGTCAGTCACATTACATTTACCATATGGATTATTTGCACACGTATTCACATTAATCATAAAAGGGTGCTAGCAATATACCTGGAGTAATATCAGGGGAAGACTCAGGATCTCGTCGTTCAGCTAACGCTTGGGTATGATGCTGGGATCCGCTTGGACTAGGCGTTCTTCGGTCTCTACCACTGCTTACTGGCCCCTGTGGCCCTGACCTTGGAGGGCGTGTCAATGATGAAGAGCCCGTTACCATTCCCGTAGTCCGAACCTCACTTTTACCACGTAGCGATGGACAATTTCGCTTTAAATAGCCTGGCCTAGCACAGCCTTAACAAACATCCGAGCCCCGGCGACACGGTCCCCAATGTAACCTGCGACACCGAATACATCGTGGTACTGGTGACCTCTTCTGACCGGAATCACTCTGAACCCGAGAACGAGGAACTCTGAGACTCTGGGATGACCTTGAATAAGCAGGTCCATCAAATCTGGGTCTGGGAAACTGTGGAGGTGCATCTCTAATCTCACGGTCAGACCCAAAGGAATTAACTCCCTTTCTCCAACCCCTGTCATCGTGACTCGCATTCTGCCGCTGAGTCTGAGTGGTTACCAATTGAGTCAGTAAAAGAATGGCCTGTCTCATCTCTTGGCCCGCGGTATCTTGCTGTTATATCCCGCATTTTTGCGCATTCGAAAAATTTGAAATAATGTTGACTTGTAAGAAATAAGGCCACATTTTGATTTTTATCTAATATATATGTGTTGTTTATGAAAAATATTGAGACGGAAATATCGGGGAAGGCTACGGGCGAAATTGGAATTTCAGAAACTAGTTTCATGAATTACAAGAAGTAGCCAACTAATTGGGCCAAAAAATAAAGAGAACAAAAGGCCCAACTCATGTGGGTGGCCGGCCAAGGAGAGGAAAAAATGGGCCAAGCCCATGTCAATTATGCCCATTAATTAAATAAATGAAAAGGGGGCCAACAAGTCTTCATTTTTCATGAAGTTTCAAGAACAACCAAGAAGACAAAAATTGAGAGAAAATAAAGAAGAGGCCTCACGGCCAAGGAGAAAAAAAATTGAGGGCTTCCAATTTTGATCCAAAAATTGTAATTTTCTTGTATCCTTACTAAGCTCAAGACCCTCTTCAACGTGGTATAATTTTTTAGGCGAGAAAACTACTTTTGTGGCAAGTGAAAAATTTAAGAAAAGGTAAAATTCTTTCCTTTTATGTTATGGAATATATATATATATATGTTGTAGTATGTGGAAATGAGTGAAAAGTATGAAATTTGTGTGTGTGTGGGGGGGGGGGGGGGGGTGTTATGGCCGTGAGGTACCTCATGGTGAAGGGGAGATGAGTTGATTTTATTTATTATGTTAATTGCGTTGTTGTGACCTTGTGATGTAATCGGAAGAATAATAGTCAAGTTGGCATGAAAATTGTTGTTAAGTTGTTGTAGGGAATTTTATGATTTTATTGTGAATTTATGTAATTATGGAAATGGAATTGTTAAGGTGTAGATTGTGGTTGTTGTTGATGAGAATGGGATGAGCATTATGGAGTTGTGATGTGTGTGTGCTTAGTCGTGTGTGTGTGTGAAGTAGTGTATGGCCGTGAGCCATAGTATGGTGAAGGGGAGGTGAAGTGAAGTTCATTTAGTTGGTTAGTTGTGTCGTTGTGACATTTATGACGTAAATAAAGGTTTAACGAGTTGAGTTGGCATTGAAATTGGTTATAAGTCGTTATGGGAAATTATGTGATTTTTATATAGTTTTTATGTACTTACGAAAGTAAGATTCTAGAATGTGAATTAATGTTATTGTTATTCAATTTGGAAGAAGACAATGCGATTTAGTAGTTTTGTCGCATTTGTAGAAGTTTCAGATGGAATATGGAATTGGCGGGAATACTTGAATCCATGAATATTGTTTGGAATGCTATTGAAATATGTTTGAATAATCTTGAATTAGTTAATGGATATGGAAAATGTTGATACTAGTTTGGTAGTGTGAAGTTGGGATGGAAGATATTGAACTATGTAGAAAAGAAGACTATTTATGTTATAATGTATTTTGTGATGTTGCTGGTATTGTTGGGTTGTTGTTGTTGATATTTTGGGCCGAGGTGATTCTCGGGGATGTTGAATTTATAGGGGAAATGATGCCGAAAGTTCGGTAGACAATATGAATTTAAGACTTGAAATTCTAAAAGCTTGAAACTTATATTTGGCAACTATGACCAATTGTAAATTTTGGACGAAATGGGGATTGAGTTTGGACGAGCGTAAGGCGCAAGTGAGGTATGTAAAGCTACCCCTTTCCTTCTTTTGGCATGTCCTAGATATACTAGGTTGAGATCTGAGCCTCGGGGACAATTCTGCTCATGGAAATCCGAATTTGATTTTTGGGTACTATTCATTCAATATAATTGAACTATAATTCTCATGTTGGTTGGAAAAATGATCAAACATCCGCAACCTTCGTAAACGTAATCGCATGGCTCTGAAGCTTTCATTGATGATTCCATAGAGCCTAATGTTCATGATTCTTGTCAGCCACCTCGACTTGACCCGAGGTGGGCCCACTAACTCCGAGACTCCTTAGTTTTCCCTATTTGACTTATCCTTGCATGATATCGGAAAGAGACTTTTTTTTATGCCTTTAGCTACTAAAGAATAATGTTTGGTGGCTCCGTGCTATTCTGATTTATGTTTTGAACTATAAATACGATTTCAGAAGTACTTTTGTGAGATAAACTCCGTATTGATCAGTTGTCCGGACTAGTTTGCCTAACGGGTTGTCATATAATTATATCGAGTTTCATAAATGTTTTGATATGTAAATTGCATTAGTTTCTGCACTACTCTGCTCATGCCCATTATTATGATATCGTTCGCCGGTTCCCGGGCCGGTTTTGTGATCGTGCGCACTATGATATATTCGGCAGTATGCTGTGTTACGGTTCCCGAGACCTCGCCATAGGGCCGGGTTCCGTTTATGGAGTTATGCTGTGATATGGCTTATGATATGATGTGTGTGATGATATGTTATGTTCGGGGTTGTATGGAGATTTGAAACTTTCAGGATTATGCTGTGTTGTGGCCCCAATGTCAGAGTGGCGACCACGTTCCTAAGCCTTATGCATGATTTCTTTTACTTGCATTATGTACATATGATTTTCGTACCGGTTTTGACATACTGATTCGGTATTCCCTTCTATACCTTATGCTTCAGTTATGGTTGGATTTCTATATCTTCTGCTTTGCATACTCAGTACATATTTCGTACTGACCGCCTTTCTTCGGGGGCTGGGTTTCATGCCCGCAGGTATAGACGCACAGTTTGGTGATCCACCAGTTTAGGACACCCTCTTCTGCTGTTTGGAGTGCTCCTCTTATTCCGGAGCCTACATTTTGGTATATATGTCTTTTGCTATGTATATGTTTTTATACATTGACTATTTGGGGTACGACGGGGCCCTGTCCCGTCCTATGTCTTCGTTTTGATTTGTAGAGGTCTGTAGTCATATATATGGGTCGTGGGTCTTACGTGTGCTCGTCTTGTTTATGGTTTGTGTCTTAATGCGGTCCGGTTTATTATGGCGGCCAAAACGGCCCATATGTTTGCATATGTACATATGATCGGCGATGTGTATTCCGCCGCCCCTTTTTGTTCTGATATGATATCTCTGTACGCGTGACCGCTCAAGATAATAATTATTTTCAGATCTGTTTAAAATGATGAATTTGAAAATTGACCTAAGCTATAATATGACGATTTGGTATGTTTGTCCGTTTGGGTGCCCAAGTAGGGCACCAGTCGCGGCCCACGGGGCTGGGTCGTGACAAAAGTGGTATCATAGCGGTTTGTCCTCGGAATGTCTACAGGCTGTGTCTCGTAGAGTCTTGTTTATCGGTGTGTAGTGCACCACATCTATAAACAGGAGGCTACAGGACATTTAGGGCGTTACCTTTCTTTGAATCTTAGATCGTGCGATAGAGCTGTGCTGTTAGGATGACTCTGTTCTGATCAGTTGTTGTGTTTTTCAGTGATGCCTCCGAAGAAGGCAACGGCTTCCCAGAAGGGCAAGGCGGTGATGGGAGAGACTAGTCAGATGCCGAGAGTTACCCGGGCTCGTGCTCAGGATTTGCCCGATGTTGTACCCCAGTCGGAGGGTTCTGCTACACCACCGGAGGAGCCTGGAGCAGGTCCATCATTAGCTCCAGACGCTCCAACGCCCGAGCCTCCAGCTCCTCAGCCAGGGGCGGAGGATAGGACGTTAAGGGAGGCCGTACAGTTGTTGACAACTTTGGTGGCGGGACAGGCTCGCAGACGCGGGCTGAGAGGTGATGATGATGATGACAGACGTGATAGCTTGAGGGTTCGTGATTTTCTGACATGTAGTCCCCCAGAGTTTTTCGGTTCTAAGCCCGGGGAGGACCCCCACGACTTCATTCGGGGGATGAGGCGCTCATTTTGACTGGTCAAGGCTTCAGAGACCGAGTCCGTTGAGTTAGCCTCGCATAGATTACGAGATGTTGCGGCTAATTGGTATGAGTCCTGGGAGCTGTCCAGAGGAGAGAGTGCTCCCCCAGCTACTTGGGATGAGTTTGTGGCCGCTTTTCTCCGCCACGTTTTGCCCCCGGAGTTACGGCGGGCGCGGGTTGATCGATTTTTGCAGCTGCGGCAGAGGGGTCGAAGTGTTGTGAGTATAATTTAGAGTTTGATTCTCTGGCTCGATATGCACCCGCGATAGTAGCGGATATGGCGGACCGAATGCACCGGTACGTGATAGGATTGGACCGCTACTTGGTTGACAGCTGTATGGCGATGGCATCGCAGATAGAGATGGACATCGCCCGGTTACAGGCTTACGCGCAGGGGATGGAGGACCGGCACAGAGGGGATCAGTCGGGCAGAGATCGTGATAGGAGACCGCCCAAAAGGGCCAGGTCAGCTAGGTATTCTGGGGAGTCTCAAGGCGGGCAGCCTCAACAGTATATTAGACAGTCTTCTCAACCGGCGCAGAGTGCACTCCCGCAGTCTATCGGGGAGGGATTTGATAGTGTCAGATACTCAGGAGCAGGCCAGAGTTCCAGAACATCAGGTTCGCAGATGACCAGGGGTTCCAGCCAGTCCCGACCACCCAGGCCCCGTTGTTCTTATTGTGGGAGATCGCACCCAGGGGAGTGCTACCGAGCCACAGGAGATTGTTTTTCCTGCGGCCGTCAGGGCCATGTTATGCGAGATTGTCCGATGGTGAGTGGTTCTGGTAGTACAGTTCAGCCGACGGGATCAGCCGCTGGTTCATCTTCTACTCCCTCAGCTATGCGCCCTGCAGGGCGGGGTATGCCGGCACCGGCGGGCCGCGGTCGAGGCCGTGGCGGTGTTTCAGATTCTAGCGGTCCTTCGAACCGCATATATGCATTGGCCAGCCGACAGGACCAGGAGGCGCCACCAGATGTGGTTACAGGTACATTGCTAATCCACTCCTGAAGTGTATATGCGTTAATAGATCCAGACCCTATTTTATCATGTATATTTCCCCCCCCCCCCCCCCCTGGTTGATAGTAAAACTGGGATAAAAACCCGAATCGATGGAGCTGTCTGAGGTAGTTAATCATGCAAATGAAAAGTGGATGTTAAGGATTTAAAAGGCTAACCCGATGACTGTATAGTCGTAAAAGTAAAGGACTCTCTCTAGATCGGAGTGAGATATGTTACGAGGACGTTTTGGAAGTTGTTAAGACCCCGACTTGCCTTAAATTACGTGATGAAGGTCGTGCGGGGTAGTGGATGTAGTTATACCGGCATTGTCGCACAAAAATTTATCAAAGTTTCGAGGTTAAGCGTGCTAGGGCCAGAGAAATTTTAAGATGGGTGACCCCCTGGGAAGTGTACAAAAATTTTCATAAATGTGGGTATGAAAGACAGATGTGAAAGTTGGGTAACCTGAAAGAAATTAGCATATATGAAGTAGTTAGAAATCTTAAAGAGGTCGCGTAGAATGAAACGGACTAGACTGGTGAAAAGGAAATAAAGCAAGTACGTAACAGGGCATAGCAATTGTAGCATTTGAAAAACTCTGAAGGAAGGGAAGAGACCTCCCCGAAGTATGATGAGACCCCCTTAAGGTTAGCTGAACATTGGAGGACGAATGTTTTAAAAGGGGGGGGGGGGGGGGAGATTGTTATAACCCGCATTTTTGCGCATTCGACAAATTTGAAATAATGTTGACTTGTAAGAAATAAGGCCACATTTTGATTTTTATCTAATATATATGTGTTGTTTATGAAAAATATTGAGACGGAAATATCGAGGAAGGCTAAGGGCGAAATTGGAATTTCGGAAACTAGTTTCATGAATTACAAGAAGTAGCCAACTAATTGGGCCAACAAAAAAAAAAGAACAAAAGGCCCAACTCATGTGGGTGGCCGGCCAAGGAGAGGAAAAAATGGTCCAAGCCCATGTAAATTATGCCCATTAATTAAATAAATGAAAAGGGGGCCAACAAGTCTTCATTTTTCATGAAGTTTCAAGAACAACCAAGAAGACAAAAATTGAGAGAAAATAAAGAAGAGGCCTCACGGCCAAGGAGAAAAAAATTGAGGGCTTCCAATTTTGATCCAAAAATCGTAATTTTCTTGTATCCTTACTAAGCTTAAGACCCTCTTCAACGTGGTATAATTTTTTAGGCGAGAAAACTACTTTTGTGGCAAGTGAAAAATTTAAGAAAAGGTAAAATTCTATCCTTTTATGTTATGGAATATATATATATATATATATATATATATATGTTGTAGTATGTGGAAATTAGTGAAAAGTATGAAATTTGTGTGTGTGTGGGGGGGGGGGGGTGTTGTGGCCGTGAGGTACCTTATGGTGAAGGGGAGATGAGTTGATTTTATTTATTTTGTTAATTGCGTTGTTGTGACCTTGTGATGTAATCAGAAGAATAATAGTCAAGTTGGCATGAAAATTGTTGTTAAGTTGTTGTAGGGAATTTTATGATTTTATTGTGAATTTATGTAATTATGGAAATGGAATTGTTAAGGTGTAGATTGTGGTTGTTGTTGATGAGAATGGGATGAGAATTATGGAGTTGTGATGTGTGTGTGCTTAGCCGTGTGTGTGTGTGAAGTAGTGTATGGCCGTGAGCCATAGTATGGTGAAGGGGAGGTGAAGTGAAGTTCATTTAGTTGGTTAGTTGTGTCATTGTGACATTTATGACGTAAATAAAGGTTTAACGAGTTGAGTTGGCATTGAAATTGGTTATAAGTCGTTATGGGAAATTATGTGATTTTTATATAGTTTTTATGTACTTACGAAAGTAAGATTCTAGAATGTGAATTAATGTTATTGTTATTGAATTTGGAAGAAGACAATGCGATTTAGTAGTTTTGTCGCATTTGTAGAAGTTTCGGATGGAATATGGAATTGGCGGGAATACTTGAATCCATGAATATTGTTTGGAATGCTATTGAAATATGTTTGAATAATCTTGAATTAGTTAATGGATATGGAAAATGTTGATACTAGTTTGGTAGTGTGAAGTTGGGATGGAAGATATTGAACTATGTAGAAAAGAAGACAATTTATGTTATAATGTATTTTGTGATGTTGTTGGTATTGTTGGGTTGTTGTTGTTCATATTTTGGGCCGAGGTGATTCTCGGGGATGTTGAATTTATAGGGCAAATGCTGCCGAAATTTCGGTAGACAATATGAATTTAAGACTTGAAATTCTAAAAGCTTGAAACTTATATTTGGCAACTATGACCAATTGTAGATTTTGGACGAAACGGGGATTGAGTTTGGACGAGCGTAAGGCGCAAGTGAGGTATGTAAAGCTACCCCTTTCCTTCTTTTGGCATGTCCTAGATATACTAGGTTGAGATCTGAGCCTCGGGGACAATTCTGTTCATGGAAATCCGAATTTGATTTTTGGGTACTATTCATTCAATATAATTGAACTATAATTATCATGTAGGTTGGAAAAATGATCAAACATCCGCAACCTTCGTAAACGTAATCGCATGGCTCTGAAGCTTTCATTGATGATTCCATAGAGCCTAATGTTCATGATTCTTGTCCGCCACCTCGACTTGACCCGAGGTGGGCCCACTAACTCCGAGACTCCTTAGTTTTCCCTATTTGACTTATCCTTGCATGATATCGGAAAGAGACTTTTGTTTATGCCTTTAGCTACTAAAGAATAATGTTTGGTGGCTCCGTGATATTCTGATTTATGTTTTGAACTATAAATACGATTTCAGAAGTACTTTTGTGAGATAAACTCCGTATTGATCAGTTGTCCGGACTAGTTTGCCTAACGGGTTGTCATATGATTATATCCAGTTTCATAAATGTTTTGATATGTAAATTGCATTAGTTTCCGCACTACTCTGCTCGTGCCCATTATTATGATATCGTTCGCCGGTTCCCGGGCCGGTTTTGTGATCGTGCGCACTATGATATATTCGGCAGTATACTGTGTTACGGTTCCCGAGACCTCGCCATAGGGCCGGGTTCCGTTTATGGAGTTATGCTGTGATATGGCTTATGATATGATGTGTGTGATGATATGTTATGTTCGGGGTTGAACGGAGATTTGAAACTTTCAGGAGTATGCTGTGTTGTGGCGCCAATGTCGGAGTGGCGACCACGTTCCTAAGCCTTATGCATGATTTCTTTTATTTGCATTATGTACATATGATTTCCGTACCGGTTTTGACATACTGATTCGGTATTGCCTTCTGTACCTTATGCTTCAGTTATGGTTGGATTTCTATATCTTCTGCTTTGCATACTCAGTACATATTTCATACTGACCCCCTTTCTTCGAGGGCTGCATTTCATGCCCGCAGGTACAGACGCACAGTTTGGTGATCCACCAGTTTAGGACACCCTCTTCTGCTGTTTGGAGTGCTCCTCTTATTCCGGAGCCTACATTTTGGTATATATGTCTTTTGCTATGTATATGTTTTTATACATTGACTATTTGGGGTACGGCAGGGCCCTGTCCCGTCCTATGTCTTCGTTTTGATTTGTAGAGGCCTGTAGTCACATATGTGGGTCGTGGGTCTTACGTGTGCTCGTCTTGTTTATGGTTTGTGTCTTAATGCGGTCCGGTTTGTTATGGCGGCCAAAACGGCCCATATGTTTGCATATGTACATATGATCCGCGATGTGTATTCCGCCGCCCCTTTTTGTTCTGATATGATATCTCTGTACGCGTGACCGCTCAAGATAATAATTATTTTCAGATCTCTTTAAAATGATGAATTTGAAAATTGACCTAAGCTATAATATGACGATTTGGTATGTTTGTCCGTTTGGGTGCCCAAGTATGGGCACCAGTCGCGGCCCACGGGGATGGGTCGTGACACTTGCAAAGGAACGGGGGGTACTGGAGCTAAGATCGAGGCTTCCCTCTGATCCTTAAAAGTGGGCGAGGTATGGGAAAATTGAAGTGGGGCATTATTCTGGGGTTCACCCTCCTCCATATCCGTAGACGGTTCTCGATCAAGCCCTTCTTCAACCACCATCTTGCCCTTCTGGGCCGTCGTAGCTTTTCCCTTCATCGGTTTTTGCTGAAATGACAACACACCGTTAGGGGAGAGATAGTCTTATAACACAGCTCTATCGCACGATCTACTAAGAAGAAAGATGGTCATGTTTCCTAAATTCCCGGTAGCCTCCTGTTTATAGATGTGGTGCACAACACACCGATAAACAAGACTCTACTAGACACGGCTCGTAAACACTTCCTAGGACGAACTGCTCTGATACCACTTCTGTCACGACCCGGCTAGGGGCCGCGACGGGTACCCGGGGCTAACCACCGAGCACCGCTCGTGCTATCATTTACCTAACCCATTTAACAATCATTCATCTATTTCCGGTTAACTTTAAAAAGAGGATTTGCTTTTCATTACAAAAATATAACGCGTTGATACAAAAACATATTTCAATATACTTATACACATACGTACTACCCACGTTGTGGAACCACACAACCCACATCGAGCATCTACGAGCCTCTATTGAGTGACATACAAATATATACACAAAAGGAACAACCAATTAGCACCTCCGGAAGATGGAGTGCTCTTCAGCTCGGCTAGTGACTCCTATCAGTCTGACCGCTTTCCCGTCTACCTGTGGGCATGAACACAGCATCCAAAGAAAAGGATGTCAGTATGAGCATTGTACTGAGTATGTAAGGTATACATCAAGAAATAAAGTAGGAATAAGAAAGTAAAGTAAGTACAAGGAGATAATCGATAACTGCTTGCCTCTTAAGGCGGATCCATGCATACATACTCATAAAGCATCATGTAGTAAATTGCTGCGGAACGCGCAGCCCGATCCATATGTCATCATATGTTAGTGCCGAGGAACGTACGGCCCGATCCATAAATATAATAAGTTAGTGCCGAGGAACGTACGGCCCGATCCATAACCCATATATCTCGCGTCCGGGCATCCCGTGTCCGGGATGAAATCTTGATATGCTAGCTGACCAGGTGGCTATGCGTCTATAGCGCCTCACCTTCCCCATATTCCCTGAATACATATACATATCATATACTTATACCATATACTTAGCATGCTTGAGAGCCCAAGGAAAAGTTGTAAGTACGTCGGAGTGACGTAAGGTCGAAAGCCTCCGATTATGTTATGGTGTAATCATCGTCGCTTTGTCTCACCTTGAGGGAACAATTATTATAAGGCTAGACTATCAATGAAGAATAGCATTAAAAGAAAGCATAGAATAAAATCATGAACTTCATAAGGCATCCATTCATATACTTTGGAAGATTTAGAAATAAAGTCACCATCCATGAATAAATTGAGAAATCAGTAAATAGCTCGACGTTCTCATATAGTCCTTGAAATCGTAAACTTTAAACTTTTAAACATAAGAGTTGCTCTCATCATGGTCAGCATAATAATATTTTCACTTTTGACATCATCATTGTTATTGAAAAATATATCCACGGTCGTTATCATGAACGCTCACATAATCACAACCTTTGGTTTTGGAAAATAGGAGTACTTTGGAAAACATTTATGGAATATCAAGAAGGAAATCATGCTTCGGAATCTTAGACTTTTTAACCTTTGATAGCAAGGAAAAGATGGGAGCATTTATGAAATCGTAAGCTAGGGATCATGCCTTTTAAATAAAGGGAATAGCCTCACATACCTTCGACGTTTACAATTCTTATTGCTTGCTCGTTCTCCCTTAATGCACTCGTATAGACCTTCCAGAGAATTCATGTCGTCGTTAGCTAAGTAATCATAAGAACGGACTACTATTTCTAAGGAAAATTGGATAGCACTTCCTTCATTTCTAATACTTTTCCCATGTTTCATTTCAACTCTCATACATTCGTAACGACACTCACAATATTACTTTCAACAATCATCACTTATACACTTTTGAGAAAAATCTACCATTTTTCTCCAATTTCTCCACATCCATGGTTATATCTTGTTATCACGTTTTCTCGTATGTAATACTTATTTCATGGTCTAGACGTTATTTATAACATATTCACAACCGTAGCTTATCAACATTCATGACTCCATTCAACTACTATTCAATTGTGCCACTATTCACCCATGCAAGGCCCATTTTCTATGTTCTTATACATTTCAAGTATCTAAGCCTTCCAATACCTTGAACCATATGGTATAGTCATTAAACATACCTTGGATGATGGTGGAACAAGCCTTGAGCAACAATACTCTTTTTATACCAAAACCCTGTTTCAACCCTTTTGAGATTTCTTGAAGAAGATGACTTCCAATAGAGCCTTATGCACTTGCTTTAATGAATTAGATGTTGATGATCTTGGTTTCCCTTTAATCTCTTGAATTTTGTGGATGGATATTTGGAGAGCTTTTAGAGTGTTCTTGAAGGTTGTATGGATGAAAATGAAATAAAATGAGGCTTTGGTCCCTTTTAATAACTCAAAGTTGATCTTTAATGAATTCCAGTCGGGGTGAACAGTGGTCGTAAACCACAGTTTACGAGCCGTCCTCCCTGGTCGTATTTAAGCATGTCCAAAACTGAGAAGTTGGCTGAAGAATATTGCAGTTTACGATCGAGGTTTACGGTCTGTAAACCAGTTTACGGGCCGTATTCCAAGTCGTATTTTAGCAGTCCCACACTTTAACAGAAAGTTGGAATTTGAAAGGATGGAGGACGATGGTGGTTTACGGTCCGTAAATCACTTTACGGGCTGTAAATCACTATACGACCACCGGGCTGCATGAAATTCTACAACTTTTCCATTTCCAAAAATTCACGAATAATCCCCCCTTGCTTAGTAAAACACCCCACACTCATACCCTTGTCGTTCTATTCCTTGTACATGTATGGGGACTTTTCCGAGGTGTAACATATTCATAATCACATCACGTCACATTCATGATTCCATTCCACTATCATTCAATGGTGACACTATTCACCCATTCAAGACCCATTTCCCTTGTCTTTCTACAATTAAGGCTTCTTAGTTTCCTAATACCTTAAATAACATGATAAAGTCATAAAACATACCTTAGATGATGGTGGAACAAGTCTTGAGTAGCAATACTCTTTTATACTAAAAACCCTACTTCACTTCCTTTGCAATTTCTTGGTATAGATGAACTTTGGTGAGTTTCACACTCTTGATTTCATAGATTTGGGTGTTATTGATCTTGATTTTTCACTTGTATTCTTGTATTGGATGAGTTTTGGAATGTTCTAGAGAGAGATTGGGTCGTGGAGAGAGAAGGGGAAATAAATAAAATGGACTTGGATCATTATTTTATAAAGTTGAAATCTGTCCCGACATCATTATACGGTCCGTATAATAGACCTTAAAACTGCTCCAGTGATTACCCTTTTCTGTGTCAATTTGACGGTGCATTATACGGGCTGTATAATTTTATACTGTCCATATAATTGACCGTAAAATCATCCCTTCAGCAACCTCATTCTGCCTCATTCTGTGAATCTTTTACGGTCCATTATACGGCTGTATAATGTTATACGGTCCGTATAATTGACCGTATAACCTATCAGTTCACTGAGTCTTATTCTCGTCATTTCGTTTGATCTCCGATCCTTATGGAACCTTCTTAACAATTATTTAGCACCTCGATACCAGTCTAAAGGGCATTGTCCCTCGTCAAAACACCATATACGTCATACCCTTCATTGGCCTAATAATTGTATGCTAGCGGGGGAAATTTCCAAGGTGTAACATTCTTCCCCCCTTTGGAACATTCGTCCCCGAATGTTAAACGCTCGGGATTCTAGAAATTATTTTACCAGAGTTTCTCCTGTAATTTGGCATTACCAACCTGTCACAACAACCCATAATATCATTGCCTCATGGGCTACATTACAATATCAACATATCTATGGCCACACACAACCCAAAGAGTAAAATAAAGCATACATACCTCATCTTGTCGACGTTTCACCATGAACCTCTTCTGGAGATGGGAATAGATGTGGATACTTGGATTTCATCTTCTCTTCCGCCTCCCAAGTCATTTCTTCCCGATTGTGGTTCTGCTATAAAACTTTGACTGATGATACCTCTTTATTCGGAAGCCTTCGCACTTGCCTATCTAGAATGGCAACAGGCACTTCTTCGTATGTTAGCTTCTCTGTCACTTGCAAATCCTCTATCGGGACAATCTTTGTGGGATGTCCGATACACTTGCGGAGCATCAATACATGAAAAATTAGGTGCACTGATTCAAGTTCCGAAGGCAAGTCCAATTCGTAGGCTACACGGCCCACCTTACGGATAATTCTATAAGGTCCAATATATCTTGGGCTCAACTTCCCCTTTATACCAAATATCATTACCCCTTTCATTGGCGATACTTCCAAGAATACCCAATCATTGGCCTGAAATTCCAAGTCTCGTCGGCGATTGTCCGCATAAGACTTTTGACGACTTTGGGCTGTTAACAATCGGTCTCAGATGATTTTAACTTTTTCGACCGCTTGTTGAATCAAGTCGGGGCTTATTAATTATGCCTCTCCTGTTTCAAACTATCATATTGGAGATCTACACTTCCTTCCATATAAGACTTCATATGGAGCCATTTGAATACCGGAATGGTAGCTATTGTTGTAAGCAAATTCAATAAGGGGCAAATGCTCATCCCAACTACCACCAAAATCTAGCACACATGCTCGTAGCATATCTTCCAAGGTCTGAATAGCACGCTCGGCTTGTCCGTCGGTCTGTAGATGAAACGTCGTGCTGAGCTTCACTTGAGTACCTAGACCTTCTTGAAAGGACTTCCAAAACGTGGTCGTGAACTGTGATCCTCTATCAGTAATAATAGACAATGGAATACCATGAAGTCGCACAATTTCCTTGAGATACAACCTGGCATAATCTTCCACTGAATACATGGTTCTAACTGGGAGGAAATGAGCGGCTTTCGTGAGTCTGTCCATGATCACCCATATAGAATCATACTTCCCTCGTGAACGGGGTAATCCCACGATAAAATCCATATTAATTATTTCCCATTTCCACGTAGGAATTTCCATTGTTTGCAACAAGCCCCCTGGCTTTTGATGTTCGGCCTTCACTTGTTGGCAATTTGGACATTGTGCTACAAAATCTGCTATGTCCCTCTTCATGCCATCCCACCAATATATCAATTTGAGGTCATGATACATTTTGGTCGCACCAGGATGAATAGAATACCGAGAATAGTGTGCTTCCTCTAAAATCCGTTGGCGCAAATTTGCCACGTCCGGTACACATAGCCTGCCTCGATATCTAAGGATTCCATCTATGGAAACTTCAAATGGGGACTTCTCCTTTTCACGAGATAGGTCTCGGTAATGGATTAACTAAGAATCTTCATATTGTCGTTCCTTCACTTCTATATTCAAAGATGACATTGTGGGGTCATTAATGCTGATCCCTGTATCACCCGAATCCATCACACGTACTCCCAGATTAGCTAGTTGGCGGAGCTCACAAGCCATCTCTTTCTTTTTCGGAGAAACTTCACATAGACTGCCCATTGATCGGCGGCTAAGTGTATCGGCTACTACGTTTTCTTTGCCGGGGTGGTACAAAATGTTCACATCATAGTCTTTCAACAATTCTAACCACCGCCTTTGCCGTAGGTTCAACTCCTTCTGTTTGAAAATATGTTGGAGACTTTTGTGATCTGTGTAGATATCAACACGCACACCATACAAATAATGCCTCTATATTTTTAAGGCATGAAAAACCGCGGCCAATTCGAGATCATGAGTTGGATAATTCTGTTCATGTTTCCGCAACTGTCTCGAAGCGTATGCAATAACTCTGCCATGCTGGATTAATACACAACCTAGTCCCATACCGGAATCATCATAATATACAACATAGCCATCTGGCCCTTCTGGAAGTGTTAACACTGGAGCTGAAGTTAATCTATCTTTCAACTCTTGAAAACTACGCTCACAAGCGTCGCTCCACTGGAATTTTGCCGACTTCTGGGTTAGCTTCGTTAATGGGGCTGAAATGGATGAGAAACCCTCTACAAATTTTCTATAATAGCCTGCCAAACCTAGAAAACTATGAACTTCTGTGGGCGTCGTAGGCCTTGGCCAAGTCTTCACGGCATCAATTTTCTGAGTGTCGACTCGAATGCCATTGTTTGAAATAACATGGCCCAGAAATGTAACAGAGTTTAGCCAAAACTCGCACTTTGAAAATTTCGCATATAATTCTCGAGCTCGAAGAATGCCAAGAACAATCCTTAGATGATCTGCATGTTCTGATTCTGTGCGGGAATACACCAGAATATCATCAATAAATACTATCACGAAGAGATCCAAAAATGGCTTGAATACATTATTCATTAAATTCATGAACACTGCCGGGGCATTCGTCAACCCAAACGACATCACGCAGAACTCATAGTGGCCATACCTCATTCTGAAGGCTGTTTTGGGAATATCTTCTTCTCTAATTCTCACTTGATGATAACCAGATCTCAAATCTATCTTGGAGAACCTCTTGGCACCCTGCAGTTGATAAAACAAATCATCAATTCTATGGAGGGGATATCTATTCTTTATTGTTACCTTATTCAGTCGTCTATAATCGATGCACATCCATAGAGATCCGTCCTTTTTTCTCACAAATAAGACCGGTGCTCCCCACGGCGATGAACTGCCAGTCCATATCGGAACAGTCCATCACTCATACTCGGAACAGTCCATCACCCTGCACTCATACTCATCATCATATCATATATGCATAATATTTAAACTGCCAGTCCATATCGGAACAGTGTGATAATCAATAACAATAGCCCGCGTCCAGGCCTCCCTCGTCCGGGGTACCATCTCATGCCGCCCAGTAGTGGTGTCTGCCCATGCCAAATGGTCATGGTGCATCTGTATAGCTGCCCGCCTTAGCGGTGACTGCCCGGCCAACTAGGCGCGGTGTGATATTATCATAACATGCTCATATTATTATAGTACATGCATAAAGCTCAAGATCAACTATACTCTATCGGGGTGACGTAAGGTCGTGATCCCCTGATTTCATTATGGAGCAATGATTGACATTCTGCCTCACCTTGAAGGAATTAGTACATAAGGTGAGTGTAAGCAATAAATAACATCATTATCAATATGGCATCATCATATCATATCTCTTATCTTACATAGATGTTTACGGATATAGGCTTTTAGCTTTCCGGAATATAAGAACTCCTGGAGAGGAAAGGAACTTATGCTATAGGATTCATGCCATTAGAAAGAAAGGACTAGCCTCACATACCTTTGTCGTTTAGCTGAGCTATCGTTCGCTTGCTCTCCATAATGTCACGTCGCTACCTTCACGAAAGAATCCGTATTAACGTTAGTTAGTCGACTTAAGGAATACGTCACTATTTCTAGAGAAAGTTGGGCAGCACTTCCTTTACTTATACTACTTTTCCCATAGTCCATATCAACTCCCAACTTTCTCAACAACATCCACAATATTACAATCAACAACCATCATTTATATATTCACCACATTCCACCATTTTTCTCTAATTTCCCCACATTTGTCCTTATAACTCATTATTGTGTTTTCACGCATTTAATACTTGTTTCATGGTATAAACATCATTTATAACGTATTCATAATCACAACACGTCACATTCATAATTTCATTCCACTGTCATTCAATGGTGACACTATTCACCCATTCAATACCCATTTCCCATATCTTTCTACAATTGAAGCTTCTTAGTTTCCTAATACCTTAAATAACATGATAAAGTCATAAAACATACCTTAGATGATGGTGGAACAAGTCTTGAGTAGCAATACTATTTTATACTAAAAACCCTACTTCACTTCCTTTGCAATTTCTTGGTATAGATGAACTTTGGTGAGTTTCACACTCTTGATTTCATAGATTTGGGTGTTAATGATCTTGATTTTTCACTTGTATTCTTGTATTGGAAGAGTTTTGGAATGTTCTAGAGAGAGATTGGGTCGTGGAGAGAGAAGGGGAAATAAATAAAATGGACTTGGATCATTATTTTATAAAGTTGAAATCTGTCCCGACTTCATTATACGGTGCGTATAAATTTATACGGTCCGTATAATCGACCGTAAAACTGCGCCAGTGATTACCCTTTTCTGTATCAATTTGACGGTGCATTATACGGGCTGTATAATTTTATGCAGTCCGTATAATTGACCGTAAAATCATCCCTTCAGCAACCTCATTCTGTGACTCTTTTATGGTCTATTATACGACCGTATAATTTTATACGGTCCGTATAATTGACCGTATAACCCATCAGTTCACTGAGTCTTATTCTCGTCATTTCGTTTGATCTCCGATCCTTATGGAACCTTCTTAACAATTATTTAGCACCTCGATACCCGTCTAAAGGGCGTTGTCCCTCGTCAAAACACCATATACGTCATACCCTTCATTGGCCTAATCATTGTACGCTAGCGGGGGAAATTTCCAAGGTGTAACAAGACTCTTCATGCTCGTATCCACCATAGGACTCTTCATCATAATCATCTACTCCTTCTCCTTCATAAGCCTCATGAGGTGTTGCCTCACAATTTCCCTCGGAGTAGTATTCTTCACCCTCATACAAGTTATGATCATATCGACCATGTTCCTCATACGACTCATGAGCACCATCACCATCATATTCATTGTAAGAATAGTGATGCTCATATCCCATGTTGTCTCCCTCATAGCCTCTGTCACCCTCATAGTCATACCCTCCATTGCTAAAGGCATAACCCTCAAAATCATCTCCACAAGACACGGAAGATATGGATGACATCCTTATCTCTTCTTCTCCTTATGTCTCCTCTTCGTGTACCTACAAAACGAGCAAACAATATTAGTAGCAAAGGTTCCTCACGCCACTCGTATTTGCACTCAAGCTTACCTCTCAACCTAAGCTTCTTCCAAGGTTGGTCAAGAACCCTTTTAATCCAAATCAATTCACAAGATTGCTAACCTTTGTGGAGGAATAGATTCTTATTAATAGAAAGACGGATGACTCGATAAAGCAAAAGGACTTGAGCCAAAAAGATTCAACGATATCAAAACCAGAAAAGCTTGAAAAGAATTGGCACGAATGAAAGACGGACTCAAGAACTGGCATACACAAGTAGAAGAATTACTAAATGAACACTAGTTGAAGAATACATGAAACGAAATGCTAAAATCGGGAACGAAATAAAATTTCGGGCCCGGGTAGGTGATAACTTAAAAACACGACTGTGAAGCCTCAATTGATCCAAGGTATCAATTTGAAATAACGAAATTTTTTAAAATTCTATACTTTTTTTTTGCTCCCTACCAAAGGATTAGGGACCCAAAACAAACAAGCAATCCCAAGAAATTTTCTGGAATTGAAATGAATTAAGAACAAGATTTGAGACTTGAGAATGAGATGAAAGTGAAAGGAATCGAAGTTGAATCAAGATACAAATACCTTGAAATGTACTGTTGATACTTGGATTATACGATTGGAACTTGATTTATATGGACCAATTGTCCGTCAAACAGTAACAGTATGTAGCAAATTTGGACTTCAATTATACGGTTGGCCAAAACAATTATACGGTCCGTTAATTTTTATACGAACCGTGAAATTGTAATCGTAGAATAGAAACAGTAAGTGGGCAACTTGGCGTCCAATTGACGGAAGGATTATACGGACCGTGGAATTTTATACTGTCCGTATATTGGCACCGTATTTTAGCAACAGTAGCTTAAATTCGTGGCTCCCAATTCACGATGGAAATATACGGTCCGTGGATTTTTATACGGTCCGTATTTTTGGACCGTATTCCCCACAACAATGACGTCTTGTACTTGTTCAACTCGATCTTTGGTTGGATTTTCTGAAATTTCCCTTGACTTGTTGGACCCACACAACCTAGTATTTTCTCCTTTGGGGTAGGAAAACACCTTTTGACAACATTGGAAAAATTATTTTTGATCAAATGCAACCTTGGGTCATCTTCTTCCTCATCAAGATATGAAGATCTTCAAGAACATCAAGAACATTCAAATTTTCAACTACTTCAATTCCAACTCCAATTGACCCCAAATTTTGGATCTAGCCTCCCCTCCACCTAGAGAACAAAGCCCACTCCAAATTGAGAGTAATTGAAGACCCACTTGCTTGTCCTTCATGTTCTTCAAACCTTCAAAATCCAAAAATGGTAGATCCCTCAAATTAACTCCAAATTAACTAAAATTTCGGATCTAAGCTGCTTTTCTCCTAAACAACAAGACCAATACCAATCACAACTCAATTTTATCAAAATCAACCAAACCCACTTGAGTTCTTCAAGCTTTAATGAAGCTTCAATGGTGAAAACTTCAAAACCCACCCAAATAACTTCAAACTTCGGATTTAGATGTATTTCACCTCAATAATCTCAAATTCAACTTCAAAACACTCAAGCAAACAACAATTTCAATTTTCAATTTTTTTTTTGGGATTTTCGAATTTTGAGCCTAGGATTAGAAATTATAGGAACAATCGCTTAGCCTATGCTCTGATACCAAATGATACAAATCGATTTGGGGATGAAGCCAAATCAATTCAAACGCGGAAAATTAAAGGATACGAAGAAAAAGGGATGAGAAAAGAGGATAAAAGTAAGACCCAATCAGGGCAAATTTATGGAAAAACCTAAGTATATTAAACTTAGACCCTTCTAATCGAATCCGATCCTAAAAGAACCACTACTATTTGACACTCAAGGCAAGAGATTCAATTTGAATCCACAAATGAAAATCTCTTCATGAATATCAATGGACATAAAAGGTTCACAAACCAACAATGGATTCCACCATCATATTGACTAAAATAGCCCTAGAATCTACCTAACAACCTATCACTCAATTTAGAGTATCATAATTCATCATCCAAAATCTAAGTAATGAAATGAAAGACAAGCTATATATACAAGCTAAGTAAACAAGACTAATAGGAAATTACAATGCTACCCTTAATAAAGTAAGGGTCTTGTTTGGCTAGTCTTCTTAGTGTAGTCTTCAATTCAAGAATTGGCCTTCAATGGCCAAACACGCCCCACTTTGCATAGATGGCCCTCTAATCAAACTGGCATGCATGGCCTTCTTGAAAGCATAACCTTCTTTGCACAAATAGCCGACTCCCGACCTTGTCCAAGTTTCCACATGTAGCCAATTTGCAGAAATGTCCCTATTTGCACGTTTGGCCACTTTGCACATTTGGTCCCCTTTTTAGTAGCTTCTTCTTCAAGCCTCTCCCAAGCCACCTCCCACACATCATAGGCCTCATTGTGGGGCTTGAATGGGCCTCCAACGGCCTTCAACGCCATCCTTATCATCCATACTGCTTGTACAGCTTGAAGTTCTATATCTCAGCCATGGATGTAAGTCTTGAAATGAGGTGTGCCAAGTAGGATCATATCACCCATGCAAGAAGCCAAGAAACCATTTGTGAAGAATTCTCAAGTTGAGAAGCAAGTTGACAAACAACCTCCGAAGTTTTCTCCAAAAGAAGGAGGTACGAAAACTCTTATTCAATGTTTTAAATGTCATGGCTTCGTTCATAGAGCAAGCGAATGCCCTAATCGTAGAGCGTTTATTTTTAGACACACTTATAGTGAGGATGAGGAAGAATGTGAGGAAGGAGATGATGAGGGCGATCATGAGAATGAATAACATGATAGTGAAGGGGTTGGTATTAAAGGTGATGATGAGCCTATTGTACCTCTCTATGTGGTGCGAAGAACCATGATAAGCAAACCAATGGACGACCCAAGTCAACGGGAAAATATCTTCCATTCCAAGTGCATCATTAACCAAAACACTATCATCATGATCATTGATAGTGGGAGTTGTGCCAATGTTGCTAGTACCACCCTTGTTGATTTCTTGAAACTTCCCACCACCCGTCATGAAAACCCTTACAAACTTCAATGGCTCAATGAATGTTGTGAATTGAAGGTGACTAGGCAAGCTATCATCAAATTCGCGGTTAGGAAGTATCACAATGAGGTGTTATGTGATGTTGTTCCCATGCAAGTCATCTTCTACTTGGCCGACCATGGCAATATGATAGGTCCGTCAACCATAATAGGAGAACTAACCAATACACCCTTGTCCACAATGGTGTCAAACATGTCTTGAATCCCATGACCCCCTCCCAAGTGGGTGAGATCTATAACAAAATGAAGGAGTTAAAGGAGATGGGTCATGGTGCATTGCAAAGGAGGAATGTGGGGAAAGAGGGAGTAGAGGAGAGTTGTGGAAATAAAGGAGAGCTTAGAGGAAAAACCAAGGTGCCTCTTTTGGCGAATTATGGGGAAATTAGGGAGGAATTGGGGAAGCGTCAACCGATGACTCTCCTCATGCATAGGGATTATGCATTGCACACTAATGAGCTAACACTTTCTTTTCCTAGTTCTATTTCTTCTCTTTTGCAGGAATTTGATGATGAGTTCCCAACGGAACTACCAAAAGGGTTACCACCCTTGAGGGGAATTGAACACCAAATTGACTTTGTTCCAGGTTCTCAATTGCCCAACAAACCGGCTTATAGAGCTAACCCGGATGACACTAAGGAGTTTCAAAGGCAAGTGGATGAGCTCCTTGAAAAGGGAGTTGTGCGAGAAAGTATGAGTCCTTGTGCCGTGCCCGTGATCTTGGTGCCAAAGAAAGATGGATCATGGCACATGTGTGTTGATTGTCGAGCCATCAACAAGATAACGGTAAAGTATCGCCATCCCATACCTCGTCTTGACGACATGCTTGATGAGTTGAATGGTTCATGCATATTCTCTAAGGTAGATCTTAGGAGTGGGTATCATCAAATCCGGATGAAACCCGAAGATGAGTGGAAAACCGCATTCAAGACAAAGTTTGGTCTAGATGAATGGTTGGTGATGTCTTTTGGTCTCACTAACGCTCCTAGTACTTTCATGCGTTTGATGAATCATGTCATGAAGCCTTTTATTGGGAAATTCGTGGTTGTTTACTTTGATGATATTTTGGTGTATAGTAAAACCATGGATGAGCATGTTATTCACTTGAAATATGTGTTTGAAGTGCTTAGACAAGAACAACTTTATGCTAATGTTATTAAATGCTCTTTTTGTGTTGATGAAGTTGTTTTCTTGGGTTTTGTTGTGAGTTCAAGGGGCGTTGAGGTTGATGAATCCAAAATAGATGCTATTATGAATTGACCGACTCCTAAATCCATTGGTGATATTAGAAGTTTTCATGGATTGGCTAGTTTTTATAGGCGGTTTGTTAAAGGGTTTAGTACCATAGCCGCTCCTTTGACCGAGGTAATCCGAAAGGATAAACTTTTTTCTTGGGGTGTGGAGCAAGCAATGGCTTTTGAAACTCTAAAACAAATGCTTAGCTCCGCACCGTTGTTGCAATTACCCGATTTTGACAAAATCTTTGAAATTGAATGTGATGCTAGCAAAGTAGGTATTGGTGCCGTTTTGATGCAAGACCAAAAACCCATTGCCTATTTTAGTGAAAATCTTAAGGGTGGGACGTTGAACTACTCCACCTATGATCTTGAATTGTATGCTTTGATTAGAGCTTTGGGTAATTGGCAACACTACATGTGGCCTAAAGAGTTTGTGATTAGGACCGACCATGAGTCCTTAAAACACCTCAAGGCCCAAGGAAAGTTGAACAAAAGGCATGCTAAATGGGTTGAATTCCTTGAAACCTTCCCTTATGTAATCCAATACAAAAAGGGAAAGGAGAATGTAGTGGCGGATTCCCTATCAAGGAAACATGTTTTGATTAATACCTTGTCTTCCAAATTGATGGGTTTTGAAAGCTTGAAGACATTGTATCCCGAGGACCCCATCTTTGCCAAAATCTTTCTAGATTGCGAAGAGTGGGAAAGAGAGAGGTGGATTAGGGATAGGTCTTCTACTCCCTATTCTAGGTTTGACGGTTTCTTGTTAAAAAACAAGCGTTTGTGTGTGCCCATGAGCTCTTGGAGGGAATTATTTGTGAGGGAGGCATACAATGGGGGATTGATGGGACATTTTGGGATTGATAAGACTTTGGGGATTCTTGAGGAGCAATTTTACTAGCCTCATATAAGGAGGGATGTAGCTAAGATTTGTGGCCAATTGTTATATCCCGTATTTTTTCACGTTGGATTATTCGTAAGCTAATCGACATAAGTCCAAGGACAAGTTTATTTTGAGACAAGGACTTCTAATCCCCAATTTTAATAAGTGCACGATTTGCTTGTAAATTACAATTAGTGTAGAAATATTAGTGGAGATTAGGGATTAATTAACCATGATTAGATTATTAAGTGGAGATTAATCAATAATTAAGTTAATTAGTGTGCTAAATGGACCCTACTACAACATGGCCGAATCTGATTGGTTCATGCCATAGTGGGACACATGTCATTGTGGCTGGTGGCATATATAATCTTGGTGGTGACTCATTTAATCAACTTCATCTTTACAAAGTCATTTGAAGAAAGAATATCACACAGCCATGGCTGCTCTTGAAGCTCATGGCCAGCCCTCTTCAAGATAATTAAATTGCTAATTTTCATCTTAGTTTGGAGGTTTTATTTATTAGATTTTCGGGAAGGCTTCTCTATAGTTCATCCTATTCTCCTTCTTCAAAGAACTAAGGTAAGAATTCAACAATCCTTTTAAATCAGTTCATCTTTAACTTGGGGGAGATTTCACCTCAAGTTCTTCTTAGTGTAGAAATAAAGGTTCATGTAGTGTATTTGAGGATGATCTGGTTGTGTTGAAGGGTGGAAATATAGTTATAAGTATGTGTATGTGTCGTTGTTCTTGTTGTTCATGGTGGTAGTATACTCTTTTCCATGTATTTGTGATCTTGCAAAGTAAAGGTCAAAAATTGTATTTTTGATGTTGTAGTTTGGTAGACTGTTTTGAGCTTGTTAGTAAAATGATATTGAAGTAGTTTTCTTGTATATGGATGGTAGTTGATGTTGTTGTCGTGTTGTTGTTGATATGGCTCATAAATTTGGAAGAAAGAAGTGTATAAGGTATCGTATATGAAGCGTATATTGGTCTGTTTTGTGTATAATCTTAGATGTTAATGATTTGAGTTGAAAAGGGATTAAGAGAGGTTATTGGGTTGTCGTCGTTGTTATTGGTTTTGTTTATTGAGTGGTGGTTGTTAAATATTATGGGAAATGTTGTCCGTTTCATTTTCGAACCAAATCATCATTAATGTACACAATATACGAAAAGCCCTCTTAAGTTGTGTGCGTATTCCTGTGGTTATAGGTTTGGCATACTAATTGTGGAAAGTTCGTGATTAAGTTGAGTTCCTAGGATGACGTAAGGTATGTAAAGCTAACCCTTCTTTCTTTTTGGCATGATCTATGTGAGACAATCAGACGACGAATGTATAAACTCTAAAGAAGCTCCTATTCTTAAAGACACTAGGATGGCTAATGTTCTCGATTTCCAGAAGCTATTTCATTATGTCCTGATACGTGTCTATGATTCCTGAAGTTCTATTTGATATAATCCATAGTGATATTCGAGGGGTACTTGACATTATTGTTGTCTTTGATTCTCAAGTGTTAGTTCATTCTAATTATTCTATTGAGTCTCAGATGATGATTTAGTTTGCATATGGTTGCTCATTATTCTGCTCGTGCATGCCGTTAATATATCTTTCACTGAGACCCGGGCCGGGTATGTTTTCGTGCACAGTTTCACTGCATTGTTCATCGAGTCCCTCACTAGAGGGCCGGGTACGTATGTGTACATATGATGATATGATTATGGCACCGAGTCCCATGATGGGCCGGGTATGGTATATGATACAAACATGCATGATTCTCATCTCGTAAGACATAGGTGCATTGGTATTTTTTATTATCATACTTGCCTCATGTAATCTTTTATTCAGTTATGATTCTTTTTATTGTATTTCATACTTTATATACTCAGTACATATCTCGTACTGACCCCCTTTCTTCGGGGGGCTGTATTTCATGCCCGCAGGTACATACACTCGGTTTGGTGATCCTTCAGCTTAGGACTTCTGCTCAGCTGTTTTGGAGAGTTCCATTGTTCCGGAGCGTAGATTATTTTGGTACAGATCTTTTGATGTAAACTTATGCATATCCAGGGGTACGGCAGGGCCCTGTCCCGTCATATTTAACTTGTACACTCTTAGAGGTCTGTAGACATATGTGGGTTGTATCTGATTGTGTCGATATGGTTTGTTCTGGATAATCCCGTATATAGTGGCATCTTTGTCGGCTTGCGTATTATGTTATGCTGTGGTTAGCCGTGACTCCTCAGGAGACAGGTTTTTGATATGTGGCGTTATGAGTCTTTCATTTGTTTTTACAAGTTTCTAAATTGTCCTTAGTTTCAGCCTGACTATATCTAGCAGGTTCGTATACGAGTGTCCAGTTCGGGCACTAGTCATGGCCCATGGGGTTGGGTCGTGACAAAAGTGGTATCAGAGCAGTTCAACCTTGGAGCGTCTACAGACAGTGTCTAGTAGAGTCTTGTTTATCGGTGTGTTGTGCACAACATCTATAAACAGGAAGCTACAGGACATTTAGGATAACACTTTTCCTTCTTATTCTAGATCGTGCGATAGATCTATCTTATCAGGATAATCCCTCTCTAACAAATTATTGTGTTTACAGCTATGCCTCCAAAGAAAGCGACAGCTGCCCGGAAGGGTAAATCGGTAGCAGGTGATACTAGTCAGACCCGGAGAGGTACTAGGGCCCGTTCCTAGTCTATACCTGAGATTTTACTCCAGTCAGCGAGCTCTGCTACACCGCCACCTCCAGAGGAGCTTAGAGCAGCAGCAGCTCCAGTTCAGGGGGCAGCCCCACCGCTAGCTCCCGAGGCCCCAATACCTGAGCCTCTAGCTCCCCAGCCAGGGGCAGAGGATAGGGCCATGAGAGATGCAGTTCAGATGTTGACCAGATTAGTAGCAGGGCAGGCTCGCAGGCATGGACTAGGAGTTGACCATGCGGATAGATCTAATAGTTTGAGGGCTCGTGACTTCATAAGTTGTAATCCTCTAGAGTTTTTTGAGTCAAAGCCCGAGGATGATCCGCAGGAGTTTATTCGGCAGATGCAGCGTACATTGAGGATAACTAGGGCTTCTGAGACTGAGTCTGTTGAGTTGGCTTCATATCGGTTGCAAGATGTAGCCGTTAATTGGTATAAGTCTTGGGAGTTATCTAGGGGTGAGGGTGCTCCTCCAGCAGTATGGGATGAGTTTGTAGAGGCCTTCCTTGCCCACTTCCTGCCTCCAGAGATGAGGCGAGCTAGAGTTGATAGATTCTTACATTTGAGGTAGAGTGACAGGAATGTTCGAGAGTACAGTCTTGAGTTTGATTCATTGGCTAGATATGCGCCTACTATTGTAGCTGATATGGCTGATAGAGTGCATCGTTATGTGATGGGACTGGATCGTTACTTGATTGATGGCTGCATGGCAGTGGCTCTTCAGCCAGGTATGGATATTGCTCGGGTATAGGCATATGCACAGGGGGTAGAGGATCGACACAGAGGACGTCAGCCAGATAGAAATTGCGACAGAGGCCAGCATAAGAGGGCTAGATCGGCTGGCTAACCTGGTGAGTTTCGAGGCAGGCAGCCTCAGCAGCATATTAGATATTCTTCCCAGCCAGCACGGAGTGCAGCCCCACAGTTCACAGGTAGGAGATTTGATAGCACAGGGTATTCAGGGGCCGGTCAGAGCTCCAAGGCTTCAGGTTCACAGATGAACAGGGATTCGAGTCAGTCGAGGCCACCTTTGCCTCGGTGTTATCGATGTGGTACGCCCCATTTTGGGGAATGTCGTTGGGTTACAGGTGCTTGTTTTTCTTGTGGCCATCAAGGCCATATGATGAGGGAGTGTCCCTATGGAGATGGTGTAGGTGGTATGGCTCAGCCTACTGGATCAATTGCTGGTTCATCTTCTTCTATAGCTATGCGCCCTATGGGGCAGGGTGTTCAGACACCAGCTGGCCGTGGTAGAGGTCATGGCGGAGCTTCCAGTTCTAGCGGTCCTTCGAACCGCATATATGCCTTGGCTAGTAGGCAGGATCAGGAGGCGTCACCGAATGTGGTTACAGGTATATTATCGATTTTCTCTAGGGACGTATATGCATTGATAGCTCCAGGCTCCACCTTATCATATATATCTCTCTTTGTTGCTAGTAGAATCGGAATAGAACCTGAGTTGATAGAACCATTTGAGGTAGCCACACCGGTAGGCGATTTTGTTATAGCAAAGCAAGTATATAGAGATTGTTCGGTGGTTATATATAGTCGTTGTACCATGGCAGATCTGATAGAGTTAGATATGACTGAATTTGATGTTATTATGGGTATGGATTGGTTAGCTTCCTATTATGCTAACTTTGATTGTAGAGAAAAGATAGTTCGATTTTAGTTTCCAGGAGAGCCGATTATGGAATGGATAGGGAATACGACATCGCCGAGGGGTAAGTTTATTTCATACCTGGAGGCAAGGAAGATGGTTAGAAAGGGTTATATTTATCATCTGGTTCGTGTGCATGATATGAAAGCAGAGGTATCGACTCTTCAGTTAGTCCCGATAGTTAATGAATTTCTAGATGTATTCCCAGATGAACTTCCAGGTCTTTCTCCTGAACGGGAAATAGAGTTTACTATAGATGTATTGCCAGATACACAACCCATATCTATTCCTCCTTATAGAATGGCACCTGCAGAGCTGAAGGAGTTAAAGGAGCAACTAAGGGACTTGTTAGAAAAGGGCTTCATCAGGCCTAGCACATCACCTTGGGGAGCACCGGTATTAGTTGTGACAAAGAAAGATGGATCGCTGCGGATGTGTATTGATTATAGGCAGCTGAATAAAGTAACAATAAAGAATAGGTATCCCCTCCCAAGGATTGACGATCTATTTGACCAGTTGCAGGGTGCTAAGTATTTTTCGAAGATAGACTTACAGTCACACTATCATCAGGTGCGGGTAAAGGAGGTAGATATTCCGAAGTCTGCATTCAGGACCCGATACGGGCATTATGATTTTAGAGTGATGTCTTTTGGGCTGACCAATGCTCCAACAGTTTTTATGGATTTGATGAACCGAGTATTCAAACCATTCTTAGATATGTTCGTTATTGTATTTATTGATGATATTCTAGTCTATTCACGTTCAGAAGAGGAGCATGCAGACCATTTGAAAACGGTACTTAGGGTTCTCCAGCACCAAAAGTTGTATGCTACGTTTTCTAAATGTGAATTTTGGTTGACTTCAATAGCATTCTTGGGGCATATTATTGGAGCTGATGGTATTCGGGTAGATACACAGAAGATTGAGGCTGTAAAGACTTGGCCTAGACCTACGACACCTACTGAGGTACGTAGTTTTCTGGGGCTAGCAGGATATTACAGGAGATTCGTGGAGAAGTTTGCCTCAATTTCAGCGCCTTTAACAAGGCTAATTTAGAAGGCAGCTAAGTTCCAGTGGACCGATGCTTGTGAACAAAGCTTCCAGTTGCTGAAGGATTAGTTGACTACGGCTCCAGTTCTAACTCTTCCTGAGGGACCATATGGCTATGTTATTTATTGTGATGCTTCCGGTATTGGACTAGGTTGTGTATTGATCCAGCATGGCAGGGTTATAGCCTATGCCTCCCGACAGCTTAGAAAGCACGAAAGGAATTATCCTACTCATGATCTGGAGGTAGCAGCGGTAATTCATGCCTTGAAGATATGGAGGCATTATTTATATGGTGTTCATGTTGATATTTATACGGATCATAAGAGTCTCCAATATATTTTTAAGCAGAAGGAGCTGAATTTACGACAGAGACGGTGGCTAGGGTTACTAAAGGATTATGATGTTGATATTCTATACCATCCAGGGAAAGCAAATGTTGTAGCAGATGCTCTTAGCCGTAAATCTATGCGTAGCCTGACAGACGTGCAACCGGAAAGGAAGGAGATAGTTCGTGAGATTTACAGGCTAGCGAACCTTGGAGTCCGTTTGGCTGATTCTGGAGATGGTGGAGTTTTTGTTCGAGAAGTTGTTGAGTCCTCTATCATAGAAAAGGTAAAGACACGCCAGTACGAGGACCCTATTCTGGCACAGTATAGAGATACGACTCTTCAAAAGGAAAATACCCCTATTCTAGGTTACACCTGATGGAGTGCTACGACATGGAGGCAGATTATGTGTACCTGAAGTTGCAGGGCTACGGTAACAGGTTATGGAAGAGGCACACTATGCCCGATATTTTGTTCATCCAGGGTCAACAAATATATATCATGACCTCAAATGTTTATATTGGTGGGATGGCATGAAAAGGGACATAGCGGAGTTTGTTGCTCAGTTCCCAAATTGTCAATAGGTTAAGGTCGAGCATCAGAAGCCTGGTGGGTTATTACAGGAGATAGAGATCCCAACTTAGAAATGGGAAGTAATTAATATGGACTTCATTACGGGTTTACCTCGCACTCCACGAATGTCACGACCCCACTCGGGGCCGCGACGAGCACCCGGTGCTAACCCACCCGAGCACCCTCTTAGCTTACTCATATACTTACATCTAGGTGAGCCACATAATTATACATGCATTTCCATTCATCCGTCAACTAGTCCCCTTTGGAAAACAACCCATTTATATCATCGTAGGCATTTATGCCACATCAATGTACATGGGTCCACGTGGCCGACAAAATGATATACAAAACATAGGCCAACAAGGTCAAACACATCTACCCACACACACACATATCTACGAGCCTCTAAGAGTATAACATATCACATTAGCGGGACAGGACCCCGCTATGCCCATAATTATATACACAAAAGAATGAGTACCCAAAAGATATGGCTCCGAAGGAAATGGAGCTCTCTATGTAATCTCCAAATAGGAAGCTATGGATCAAGTCTGTCTCCCTGTGCACCTGCGGGCATGACGCAACGTCCACAAACAAAAGGACGTCAGTACGAAGAATGTACTGAGTATGTAAAGCGTGATTAACATCAATATAGAAGCATCATAGACAATATATGAAGTGGCACAGGAGGGAAGATAATAATATCATCATCATGGCACTTACCTGCCTTTCATAGGAACTTTCCATTTCTCATGCGTATTTCATAATAGTGCTCGTACCCGACTTGGGCTCATATTTGCATACATGTCCTTATTCGTATTCGTATACATAGTCTTTTCACATTCATATTCGTATTATATACATATACATACACTTATATACATACATAGCGTGCCCGACCATAAGGTTCGGTGTTTCATACGTACTTAGCCAACCAAGGCTCAATGTTGTTTCTACCTGGCCCTACCAAGGCTTCAGGGTTATCCGTACCATCTGCAGAGGTGTGCGCACATTACGTAATCGTATACATACTTTATACTTAATCATATACATATATCCTACCCGGCGTTATAAGCTCGGGGTATCATTATAGCCCTTCATAGGCACATATAGGTATAATAGCCCGTAGGCACCTTTGGCATCATTATTATTATTATCGTCATCACTATCTTCGTCATTATTACCACATCTATATCCTAGGCTTACTCGTCATATGAGGGGCGTAGTACAATCGTAGTACATGTTAAGGATCATGAGCTTATGAGCTCGGAGTGTCAATCACTTGAATACAACATACTTATATAGAGGAATTAGAAGTTTGGCCAAGAATCATGCCTTATGAAAGAAGGGTTAGCCTTACATACCTTTTCGTCGAACTATTCTACACTTGCACGTACTCCTTGGATGCTCACGTTTCTACCTTTATTAAAGTCGTACCATCATTAGAATCAACAATTAGCACACATGGATAAAACTAGAGAAAATCTGACAGCATTTCCTTTATTTATACGACATTCCTCCATATCGTAATTCAACTTCCAAACGTCAACAATACATTCACAACATCATAATAATAGCCTTTAGTCATCTACATCATCCACATTCTTAATTCACTTCCATTTATCCCTATTTATGGTCACAACACCCAACTTCGTCCATTCATATACAATGTCTATTTCATGATCTTAACGTCATTTATAACACATTTATATCACAACACAACAACAATCATGATTCAATTCAAACTATGTCTCAAAAACGTCACTATTCATCATTCATAACCCATTTTGCTATTCTCTTCTAATGACCAAGCATTTTAACTCTCAAATACCTTAAACAACATATAATATCATGAATCTTACCTTAGATGCTGTAGGAACAAGCTTTAGTTGATAATATTCCACTTTGAGTAATACCCTAGTTTTTCTCCATTTGGATTTCTTGACTTTAGATGATCCTTGATGAGTTCTTACTCTTGATTCACTTATTTAATGTTGTTGATGGCTTATAATCCTTGAAAACTTGTATAATAAATGTAGAGAGATATTTTAGAAAGAGGGATGAAATGTTGAAATGATTTCATGAACTTGGTCCTTTATTTAATAACATTCCACTGATCTGTCGGGTTCCATTATACGGTCCGTATAATGGTTATACGGTCCGTATAATAGACCGTGAAATGGTTCTGCCTGCACCCCCTTCACTGTGACCATTTGACAGTTCGTTATACGGTCTGTATAAATTTATACGGTCCGTATAACTGACCGTAAAAATTCCACCAGCAACCAACCTCCACTGTGATGGTTTTACGGTCCATTATACGGTCCGTAAAACATTCTACGGTCCGTATAAAGAGCCGTAAAACTCATCAGTTCACTGAACTTATTCTCATCACTTCGTTTGATCTCCGATCCTGGCGGAACCTTCTTAACACTTGTTCAACACTTCAATACCAACCTAAGGGACGTTATAACTCTTTCCCAAAATGCCCTTAAGTCATCATTAACCCGATACTCGTATTTCACTAGTTCATTCACTTGCGTACCAACGGAAGATTTTCCGAGGTGTAACAACAGAAGTATGACTCTATATGGGTTATTGTGGATAGGCTGACAAATTCAGCCCATTTTCTTCCAGTCAGAACTACTTATTCAGTTGAGAACTATGCTAGGTTATACATTAAGGAGATAGTGAGACTTCATGGGGTTCCCACATCTATTATCTCAGACAGAGGAGCTCAGTTTATAGCTAACTTCGGTTAGCACAGCATTTCACCCTCAGACTGACGGACAGGCCGAACGTACCATTCAGACGCTAGAACATATGTTGCGAGCCTATATTATTGACTTCAGAGGTAGTTGGGATGATCATTTGCCACTTATTGAGTTTGCCTATAATAATAGCTACCATTCTAGTATTCAAATGGCACCGTATGAGGCCTTATATGTGAGGAAGTGCAGGTCACCTATCGGTTGGTTTGATGTTGGTGAGACAAAATTGATAGGCCCAGACATGATTCAGCAAGCTGTTGATACGGTGAAGCTTATTTAGGAAAGATTATTGCCAGCCCAGAGTCGACAGAAGTCATATCCAGATAACCGACGTCGACACTTAGAGTTTCAGATTGGTGATTGGGTGTTCTTGAAGGTGTCGCCCATGAAGGGTGTGATGATATTCGGCAAGAAAGAGAAGCTTAGCCCAAGGTATATTGGGCCTTATCAGATTATTCGTAAGGTAGGCAAGGTTTCCTATGAGTTGGACCTACCATCTGATTTGGAAGCAGTACATCCAGTCTTTCATGTGTCAGTACTTCGTAAATGTATTGGTGACCCCTCTAGAGTATTCCCTGTAGATGATGTCCAGGTAACGGAGGAGTTGTCTTATGAAGAGAGCCCTATAGCTATACTTGATCGCCAAGTTAGAAGGTTACGTACTAAGGATGTGGCTTCCATCAAAGTATTATGGCGAAATAATAATAAGGAAGAGATGACCTGGGAAGCCGAAGATGAGATGAAGAATAAGTATCCTTACTTGTTCCCTGCGCCTACAGGTAATATTAATCCCTTACTTGACTATATTGATTGATAGATGAGACTAATGATAGTGTGGCCCTGTGAGGCATCTATGGGCTGTTGGATACAGGTTAGTAGGTATAGCGACAAAGGGGACTTTCCTGAAATTTTGATAAAACCCTATAAAATTAGTTTAACATTCGAGGACGAATGTTCTAAAGGGGGAAAGATGTTATATCCCGTATTTTTGCACGTTGGATTATTCGTAAGCAAATCCACATAAGTCCAAGGACAAGTTTATTTTGAGACAAGGACTTTTAATCCCCAATTTTAATAAGTGCACGATTTGCTTGTAAATTACAATTAGTGGAAACATTAGTGGAGATTAGGGATTAATTAACCATGATTAGATTATTAAGTGGGGATTAATGATTAATTAATTTAATTAGTGTACTAAATGGACCCTACCACAACATGGCCGAATCTGATTGGTCCATGCCATAGTGGGACACATGTCATTGTGGCTGGTGGCATATATAATCTTGGTGATGACTCATTTAATCAACTTCATCTTCACAAAGTCATTTGAAGCAAGAATTTCACACAGCCATGGCTTCTCTTGAAGCTCACGGCCAGCCCTCTTCAAGATAATTAAATTGCTAATTTTCATTTTGGTTTGGAGGTTTTATTTATTAGATTTTCGGGAAGGCTTCTCTATAGTTCATCCTATTCTCCTTATTCAAAGAACTAAGGTAAGAATTAAACAATCCATTTAAATCAGTTCATCTTTAACTTGGGGGAGATTTCACCTCAAGTTCTTCTTAGTGTAGAAATAAAGGTCCATGTAGTGTATTTGAGGATGATCTGGTTGTGTTGAAGGGATGGAAATATAGTAATAATTATGTGTATGTGTCGTTGTTCTTGTTGTTCATGGTGGTAGTATACTCTTTTCCATGTATTTGTGATCTTGCGAAGTAAAGGTCGAAAATTGTATTTTTGATGTTGTAGTTCGGTGGACTGTTTTGAGCTTGTTAGTAAAATGATATTGAAGTAGTTTTCTTGTATATGGATGGTAGTTGATGTTGTTGTCATTTTGTTGTTGATATGGCTCATAATTTGGAAGAAAGAAGTGTATAAGGTATCGTATATGAAGCGTATGTTGGTCTGTTTGGTGTATAATCTTAGGTGTTAATGATTTGACTTGAAAAGGGATTAAGAGAGGTTATTGGGTTGTCGTTGTTGTTGTTGGTTTTGTTGATTGAGTGGTGGTTGTTAAATATTGGGGGAAATGTAGTCCGTTTCATTTTCGAACCGAATCATCATTGATGTACACAATATACGAAAAGCCCTCAAAGGTTGTGTACGTATTCCTATGGTTATAGGTTTGGCATAGTAATTGTGGAAATTTTGTGATTAAGTTGAGTTCCTAGGACGACGTAAGGTATGTAAAGCTAACCCATCTTTCTTTTTGGCATGATCTATGTGAGACAAACAGACGACGAATGTATAATCTCCAAAGAAGCTCCTATTCTTAGAGAGACTAGGATGGCTAATGTTCTTGATTTCCAGAAGCTATTTCATAATGTCCTGATACGTGTCTATGATTCCTGAAGTTATATTTGATATAATCCATAGTGATATTCGAGGGGTACTTGACATGATTGTTGTCTTTGATTCTCAAGTGTTAGTTCATTCTAATTATTCTATTGAGTCTCAGATGATGATTTAGTTTGCATATGGTTGCTCATTATTCTGCTTGTGCTTGCCGTTAATATATCTTTCATCGAGTCCCAGGCCGGGTATGTTTTCGTGCACAGTTTTACTGCATTGTTCACCGAGTCCCTCACTTGAGGGTCGGGTACGTATGTGTACAAATGATGATATGATTATGGCACCGAGTCCCATGATGGGCCGGGTATGGTATATGATGACTTTATTCACCGAGTCCCATAATGGGTCGAGTATGGTTTATGATATAGACATGCATGATTCTCATCTCGTAAGGCATAGGTGCATTGGTATCTTTGATTATCATACTTGCCTCCTGTAATCTTTTATTCAGTTATGATTTTCTTTATTGTATGTCATGCTTTATATACTCAGTACATATCTCATACTGACCCCCTTTCTTCAGGGGGCTGCGTTTCATGCCCGCAGGTACATACACTCGGTTTGGTGATCCTCCAGCTTAGGACTTCTGCTCTGCTGTTTTGGAGAGCTCCATTGTTCTGGAGCCTAGAATATTTTGGTACATATCTTTTGATGTAAACTTATGCATATCCAGGGGTACGGCGGGACCCTGTCCCGTCATATTTCACTTTTACACTCTTAGAGGTCTGTAGACATATGTGGGTTGTATCTGATTGTGTCGATATGGTTTGTTCTGGATATTCCCATATATAGTGGCAACCTTGTCGGCTTGCGTATTGTGTTATGTTGTGGTTAGCCGTGACTCCTCAGGAGACAGGTTTATGATATGTGGCGTTATGAGTCTTTCATTTGTTTTTACAAGTTTCCATACTGTCCTTAGTTTCAGTCTGACTACATCTAGCAGGTTCGTATACGAGTGTCCAGTTCGGGCACCAGTCATGGCCCGTGGGGTTGGGTCGTGACACCAAGTCTAGACTCCTTCCCCATGGTTCGAATACCCCTCTTCTCACCCCTCAACAACCTTGGGTTGATATTTCGATTGATTTTGTGATGTGTTTGCCTAGAACCAAAAGGGGTAAAGTGTTATACCCCGCATTTTCAGAGCCTGAGCGTGACACGTGCTCCCTCAAACATTTACACTCACGTTGATAGTATTATATTTCGTATTCTTGGAAATGGTATTACTACTATTGGCATTGTTGTTGATGTTGTTGGCTATTGAATTGGAATCTCGGGCTAGGCATATAAACAAGGGAAATGCTGCCCGAATTTCGGCAGAATTTAAAAGGGTTTTAATTAAAGTTTCGAGACGAACGTACGATGATGATCCTAATGATATTATGAATAATTCCATATGTAGATTACGAGGCCACGAATAATTCTTAAGCAAGATGCAATACGGGAAGTAAGTTGAAAGTCGAGAATCATCTTCCAGGTATGTAAGACTTACCCTTTCTTTCTTTTGGCATGTCCTAGAGCTAAGTAAGGTACGACACGCACCTTTAGGTAACTCTACTCTCTAATTCCGAGCTTTTTATGATTCTTATTCACTTCTTGATATGAGTATATTTAGTATAGTCGAGCTTATTGTATGATTGCATAACGAGCAAAGCATAAAGAGTTCTATAAGTATTAAAGTCCGTAACTTTCGTAGACGGTCTCGGATTGCTTTAAAACGTTCGTAAAGGGTTCTGTAGTAAATGATGGTCATAACTTTCTTATGCAAACTCGGATTGACCCGAAACATGTTTACGATGCTTCAAGTGTCGTTTTGTGTACTTATCTATCGAGTCTTAAAAATTGATTTGTGTGCATATAGTTTCTCACTACTCTGCTCGTGGATGCCTCAATATGTCCTTCACTGAGCCCGGGCCAGGATATGTTATCGTGCGCACTCCTCTGCATTGTTCACTGAGTCCCTCAATAGGGGGCCGGGATACGTTATATGTATATACATTCTGGAGTATGATGTGGTATATACATTCTGGAGTATGATGTGTTCTGGAGTATGATGTGTTTTGGAGTATGATGTGTTACGGAGTTATTCCCTATTTTGGAGTATGATGTGTTATGGCGCCAGTGACAGGGTGGCGACCATGTTTTGTCCACCGAGTCCCATAATGGGCCGGATGTGACATATTCCCTCGACATGCATGATTTATGTTCTAAAAGTAAGCATTTTGATATTTTGGATAGTGTACTTACTTTCTATACTTCTTGTTCCGATTATGGTTCTGTTTGCTGTACTCCATGCTTTATATACTCAGTACATATTTCGTACTGACCCCCTTTCTTCGGGGGCTGCGTTTCATTCCACGCAGGTACACACAGATGAGTAGAAGGCATTGCTAGAAGATGTTCCAGCGGGATTGGCGAGCTCCATTTCCTTCCGGAGTGTTGCCGAGTCAGAGTATATATATTATAATTCCTGATTGATGTTAGAGACTTTGCAGACAGAGTCACGTATGTGGGTTGTCAGTCTTGTAAGCGGCTCTGCAAGCCGATGTACCATTATGCATTATGTTACAAACTCCATATGATTACAGATTTTACTTGACTTGAGAACGACGAAAAGAATGTTTCTGAAAGCCTTTACTATGTATTTCATTTTTATTTTATTTAAGAGTCCAAAGAGATTATGTGTGTAATAAGAGTCAGCGGGTTCGCTCGGCCTTAAATAAGGGTCGGGTGCCCATCATGCCCTATCCAGATTAGGGTGTGACAAAGTGGTATCAGAGCAGTTCGTCCTAGGGGTTGTCTGCAAAGTCGTGTCCAGTAGAGTCCTGTTTATGGGTGTGAAGCCGGCCACACTTATAAACAGGAGGCTGTAGGGCATCTAGGAATCGTTGACCTTCTTTCTGTCCTAGATCGGGCGATAGAGCCAAGTCATAGGAAATGAGATTCCTTGCACTAACCTTTGATCTCAGCGGAAGCACAGTATCGACGGGAGAAGGTGAGTAATGATATGGGAAGTCACAGAGGTAAGTTTTGACATTTTTGTTCTTTTACCTGAAATTGGGAGCCTTGGGTGGCTGGGATATATCGTATATATATATATATATATATATATATATATATGCCCTGTGAGGCATTGCTGGTGATTGCTGCATGTAGGTTCTGGGTAGTAAGAATTGTAAAGGAGACTCTGTCGGAATTTTTCAAAATTAGGTTGTTTAGTTAGGTACACCTAATAGAAAGAAGCGTGGAAAGGAAATATCGTAAATAGACAATAAGTGGGACGCATTGTTTTAGAGGGGTTAGGGACTTGGCATGGCATGAAGAATAATTGCGAGAAAGACGATTAGCAGTCCGAAGGATTAAAATGGGTCACATTCGAGGTCTAGTAGGAGCAAGGTCCGTTGGGGGATTCATCGGAGTTTCAAGGCTAAGCGTGCTAAGGTGAAAGAAATCTTAGGATGGGTGACCCCCCTGGGAAGTGTACTAAAAGTTCTATAGGTTTAGATATAAGAGACAAATGAGAAGCTAGAGTAGCCTAGGGGAAATTGGAGTATACGGAATGGTTAAAAACCTTAAGACGTCGCGTAGGACGAGGCAGACTAGACCGGTGAAGAGAAGGAAGGTGCATCACGGCTCTAGAACTAAGATGAGATTGAATAGCATTTGGAAATATTTTGTAGGCGAGATAGTAGTAATTACATATACATGTATATGGATGCGTAAGATATCCCATATGCGACTGTATCAACGGGTATGGGTACCCAGAAACCGGCGTAGTGGTATATTGAAGGCATTAATCGAACAGAGTAACGGAGTTCAAGGGACAAAACAAAAGATATGATACAAGTGTTACAAGGTAAGCTGATGTTGTTTCCCACTACTGGTTAAGATTGGGAAGTCCTAATACAACGATATTTGGAAAAGAAAGAGAGTGAGTAGATGGAAGGCAAGGAGAGCAAAATGTCGGAAAAAGTGAAAAGTGTTACATCCGACATTTTTGCTTATTCGAAAAATTCGAAATAATTTGACTTGTAATGAATAAGGCCATAATTCAACCTTACTTGGTATGAGTGTGTTGGCTATGAATACATTGGCGTGGAATTACGAAAGGAGGCCAAGGACAAAATTGGAATTTTGGAAACTTGTTCCATGAATTACAATTTATTTAGCCTACAATTGGACTCAAAAAAATAAGTTAGAAAATGAGGCCCAAAAGGGTGAGGCCCAACCGGCCATAGGGGGTCCAAACCCATAAGAATTCTTCTTATATTGTTAATTATATATATTGGATAAGCTTGTAAGAAGCTTCAAGAAATAAGGAGAAAGAACAAAAGAAAATAAGAGAAAAAGAAAAAGGAGCTCACGGCCTAGGAGAAAAAGAGAAACGAGAAAGAAGAAAAATTCTTGGAGCTTGATTCTTGGTTCAAAAATCCATCCCTTTTGGAATATTCTACTAAGCTCAAGATTCTCTTCAAGGTGATATAATTATTTTGGCAAGAAACTACCATTTGTGGCAAGTGGAAGAGTTGAGCAAAGGTAAGAATTTTACCATTTTTAAGCCATGGAATATATGTATATATGTTGTAGTGTGTGGGAATGAATGAAAAGCATGAAAATTTTGTGTGTTGTGAATGTGTGTGTATGGCCGTGTGTGTGTGAATGATGGTGTAGTTGAGATGTGTTGAATTTTGTATTGTATCCTAGTTGTGGTTATGGTGGAATTTATATTAGAAATGAAAGTTGAATGAATTAATGGAAGTTGGAGAATATAGTATGTGGCCGTGTGGTGTGTGTTGATGTTGGAAGGAGAACTAAATTTTGTTAGTATGTTAATTGTGTTAGTTGTGAAGTGAATGTAAGAGTAATGGTTTTTGTTATCATGGGAAAATGGTTGCTAAGTTGTTGTAGGAAATTACGTAAATTTATTGTAACTTATGTAAATATGGAAATGAAAGTAGTAAGGGACAAATTATGGTTATCGTTGATGAAGTTGGAAGATAGAAGTATGTCGTAAATATGTTTGTTAAAAGATTGGAAGTTGTGGGCTAAATATGCCCTTGGTAGGAAACTTGTATATTGCGTATATCTTATGTATATCTTGTGAGAATGGTATGATATGCCTCCAAATCGTGTTGTAATGAATTTGATGGGTAATGAACATCAAAATAATAAGTTTGGTTTGGAAGTGTAAGGTCGGAACGGAAAATGTTAAGTTATGACGGAAAGTTGGCAAATTGTGCCCTATTATGTATTTTGAGCTACTTGTCGTTATTATGAATATTGTTGTTGGGTTGTGTTGATTGTTTAGCTGTGTTTAACTTTTGGGGATGTCATTTATATAGAGGAAATGCTGCCGAAATTTCGGTAGGCAAGTATGTGTTAAGTTGAATTATTGAAAAGTTTGAAACTAACAAATGGTAAACTTGACCATTTCTAGATTTTGGACGAAATTGAAGTCGACGCCAAGCGAGCGTAAGGCGCTATCGAGGTATGTGAAGCATTTCCCTTTGTTCCTAGGCATGTTCTGGATGTGATAGGCTCGGCCGCGAGCCTTAAGTACGACTCCGTTCCCTGGAATTCGAGACGGAAAACCGCTCCAATTCCTTCAATCCAATTGAAGCTATTTTCTTACAATTGCCTTTAAAATGAATTTTTGTATGAAACTTCTCTAAACGGAGTCGGAACACTTCCAAACGATTACGGATGACCTCATAAGGTCTATTGTCGGTAAATTACATATGTTGCCTCGAGTTGGTCCGAGGCGGGCCCACAAGGCCCGATATCTTCTGTAATACTTTAAATACTTCCATTTTGTCCGATTTCCTCAGAAAACAATTGAACTATTATTTTGATTATGATACAACTATTTTTATGAAATTCTTACAAAATGACTTCTGAACATCTGAGAATTCGATTCTGATAATGATCTGTCGTGCCTTCCCAAGTAGGATGTAGGCGCGTACTATGCATACTATCTGGATACTCTGATTTTGGCTCGCCATTTGGCACCCTTCAGTCTGATTGAGTCGGTATGTGAGTCTGTATGTATGTGGTTTCTCATGGATCTGTTCGTGGCTGTCTCAATGCATTCCTTCACTACGTCCCGGGCCAGGTTCTGTTATCGTGCATATTCCTCTGCATTGTTCACCGCGTCCCTCGGTGTGCGGGCCGGGATCTGTTATATCTATATGATTATGATATATTGATCTGTGTATGGGGATGGCGTCCAGGATGGCATCTGATATGATCTGATCTGATCTGATTCTGTCTGTCCACCGCGTCCCGTACTAAGAGGGCCGGGTTCTGTTACCGCACCCCCAGACAGGGTCGGAATCTGTATGTCTGTATGTATGTGCCATCAGTATTTATATAAGCACTTGCCTCTGTATGATTCTGTATGGTTCAGTATGACTCTGCACTACTCTGCATGCATAATTCTGTTTGTCCGTCTGAATTACGACTATGTCTGTATGTCCGTATGGCTTCTGATTCTATATGTCCGTATGGCTTCTGATTCTATATGTCAGTACTGACCCCCGTTCTTCGGGGGCTGCGCTACATGCCCGCAGGTACAGACACACCAGGTGATACGCCGCCAGCGTAGGTTTCTGACTCTGCTGTTTGAAGAGCTCCTTTGATCCGGAGCGTACACTTTTGGTATATGTCACGACCCAACCCCGTAGGCCATGACTAGTGCCCGATCTGGGCACTCAAACGCATCTACCAAATGCTATCTCAAATTGTGTCAAACGTATTCTAGTATAAAGCAGAAGCCGACAAGGCTTTATTTCCAATTTAGATAATTTCCAGAAAAAACATTCGGCAGAGTTTCCTTTGTTTTACGGACTATCCCATATATCCTGCACGCAGAAAATACCAAAAAAGGCCACACAAGGCCAACAAAGCAACATTTAAATATATGCGGACCGGCCGCCGCGGCGAATGGAATCGCCCAAACACAACATAAGCACCCAACTGTACAGAAAGATCCCAACCCACAAACATGTCCACAGACCTCTAACAGACCGACAGAATCATATGACGGGACAGGGCCCCGCCGTACCCATGAACGAGAATATACATATATAGAAGTGACAGACTATACCAAACGATGGCTCTGAATAAAAGAGCGCTCCAAAAATAGCAGAATGAGATCCTAAGCAGACGGATCAGCAAACCTGACGTCGGTACCTGCGCGACATGAAAACGCAGCCCCCGAGGAAAGGGGGTCAGTACGAAATATGTACTGAATATGTAAAGCCTGAGTTGCGGAAACAAAATCATAACTGGTATAGAACGTACAGAAAGTAAACAGAAAATACAAGGTATCAGATATATATATTTTCAAAACATGCGGAGTGTGTACAGAAACATATGTCATATCAAATCCGGCCCCTGCCAAGGGACTCGGCAGACAGAACGTGGCCACCCTCCCGACGCTGGTGCCACAACACAGAAGAATCAGAATAGGGGCATAACCCCGTAACATAATATGTCATATCAGATGGCCATAGTAAATCATATCAGAACAAACGTACATGGCACAGCATACTCCACAAACCCATGTACGCGTATACCTGCCCCCTCACATCGAGGCACGGCGAACAATGCAGGGGATTACGCTTGACAACATATCCTGGCCCGGGCTCAGTGTGGGAAACATTGGGGCATCCACGAATGGAGTAGTGAGAGACTAATGCAATTAAGATATCATGAATGTTTCCATAGACTCGATGAGGCATATCAAAGACAAACCGATCCAATGAAGTCGAAAGGAATCATAGTAAATGAGTTTCGAGTATCAAAACAACTTATCAGACTTAATGGAATATTTAAAACAACATTTGTTAGGTAATTAGAATGGTAGTCAAAACGTTTCTTTTAAGAACTATTCGAAAAGAAGACTTAAGTACATTAAGGGCAAAACCGGGAATAGTGGGCCCACCTCGGGACAAGCAAGGCGATGGGTCCAAATTACGCCCTTTAAACTTATGGGATCACCTATAAAGGTTCTACGGACATTCTGTAGCTTTCCAAGGAGTTTAGAGAAGGTTTGCATAATTTCCAAGAAAACATACCAAAAGAGTTCAATCTTACTGAAGGAAAAAGTGATATTTTCACTTGCGGATTCCGAGGGGCAGAAAGTCTTTCGAGGCCCGAATTCGATCCTAATATATTTAGGCATGCCAAAATAAGGATCGGGGTAGCTTTACATACCTTTTGAGCTTTTTAAGCTTATCCAAGCTCACTCTCCGTTTCGTCGAAAATCTGCAATTGGTCACATTTACCAATTGTAAGTTATAGATGCTACAAATTCAATTCAACTCTTATTTGTCTACCGAAATTTCGGCAGCACTTCCCCTATACATATTGCACCCCCGAGAATTCAACTCGGCCAAATCAATCAACAACAACCCACAACAACCACAATCAATACAAAACACAATATGACATAACTAGTTCTACTTGCCGACATAATGCCATAACCTTCACTTTAACCTTAACTTTCAAACTAAGCTCAACGATTTCACATTCATTATCAATCTAGATTACCACAACATAGTTTAAAAGCATTTCATAGCGTTTCCACAAAATATTCATACGATATACATAATATACAAACTTTCCGCTAAAGTCATAACTCGTCCGAAACTTCTAATCTTTAACAAACATATTCATAATATGTTTCTAGCTTCCAACTTCATCAATGATCATCACTATTAGCAACCAAACAACTTCATTTCTTTAATGTCGGAAAATCATACTAAAACGACATAAGTGTTTGCATTCCAATTCGATTCAAACTTATATCATTCTAACTTCATTTACATTACAAGAATCTCAATAACACAACTAACATACTAAACAAACTTAATCCATTCCATTCCATACAAACCTATACCACACGGCCAAGTATCAACTCACCCACTTCAACTCAATTCATTTCACTTTCACTTCCGATATACATTTCACCACAATCACAACTAGGATATAACATAAATTCAACACATTATTGATTTATAAGGCATATATGCACACGGCTAAACACCATATTCCAAACCCACATCACAAACTTCCATTTCTTCATACAATCAACACATTTCTACATACTACAACACAAACAAAGCTTCATAACACAATGAAAAGGTAGAAATTCTTACCTTTTCCTCAAGTCTTCTTTACTTGAATAAGAGATCAAATTGATGAACCAAGGCCTCTTTCTTCCAAAACTACTACACCAAGTTGAGAAGGGACCTTGAATTAGTAGGATTCCAACAAGAAAATAATTTTGGAGGCAAGATTTGGAGGGGGTAATTTTTCTATGCAAAACCCGAAATGGTCTCTTAGTGTTGCTCTTGTTCTTGTTTTTCTTTCCTTGTCTTATTTTTCTCTTGAACCTTCTTAAGAGATAAAGACTAATACTCACTAATTAGCACATGGGAAATATCTTAAAGGCATGGGTTTGGGCCATGTTGGCCGGCCACCCTTGTCAAGAAATGGGCCTCATTGTGCTTCTTATTTTTGCAAGCCCAATTGGCTACAAATTTTATTTTTGCAATTCCCGAAACTAATTTCCGAAATTCCACGTTTTGCCCTTAGCCTTATCCCACACTTCCACGACAATATTCTTTCATACACAACTCCTATGTCAAGTAAAAATTAGTTATGACCTTATTTCTTACAAGTCAAGATTGTTTCTAAATTTTTCCAACGTTTGAAAACACGGGATATAACATCCTCCCCCCCTTTAGAACATTCGTCCTCGAATGTTAAATTAAACTTATAGGGTCTGAAAATACTTTGGGGGAGTTTCTGTTCAGAGACAGCACATCTGACACACATTCATTATTGAACACAATTAAGCAAAGATTTGAGGTTACCTGCGGGCATAGGGAACAGATGGGGATATTTCTTCTTCATTTCCTCTTCGGCCTCCCAGGTCATTTCCTCCCTATTATTGTTCCGCCACAGCACCTTAACAGAGGCTACATCTTTGTTCCGGAGCTTTCTTACCTGGCGGTCCAAGATGGCTACGGGCTGCTCCTCGTAAGATAATTGCTCCGTCACCTGAATATCATCTACCGGACATATTCTAGAGGGATCACCAATGCATTTGCGGAGCATAGAGACATGTAATACCGGATGTACCGCTTCCAAATCAGATGGCAAATCTAACTCATAGGCGACATTCCCAATTTTCCGCACAATCAAATAAGGCCCAATATAACGCGGACTAAGTTTCCCCTTTCTGCCAAACCGCATCACGCCTTTCATAGGCGATACCTTCAGGAATACCCAATCACCAACCTGGAATTCCAAAGGACGACGCCGTTTGTCAGCGTATGATTTCTGTCGACTCTGGGCTGCCAATAGTCGCTCCCGGATAAGTTTCACCTTATCAACTGCCTGCTGGATCATATCTGGGACAATTAACTCTGTCTCGCCAATATCAAACCAGCCGATAGGTGACCTGCATTTCCTACCATATAAAGCCTCGTACGGAGCCATCTGGATGCTGGAATGGTAGCTGTTATTATAAGAAAATTCAATCAATGGAAAGTGATCCTCCCAGCTACCTCTGAAATCAATAACACAGGCCCGCAACATATCTTCAAGCTTCTGGATAGTGCGCTCGGCCTGTCCGTCACTCTGAGGATGAAAAGCTGTGCTCAGGCTCAGCTGAGTCCCTAATCCTTCCTGAAAAGATCTCCAGAAGTTCGCTGTGAACTGAGCACCTCTGTCAGTGATAATAGATATAGGAACTCCATGAAGTCGTACAATTTCTTTAATATAAAGCCTGGCATAATCCTCAGCGGAATAAGTAGTTCTGACGGGGAGAAAATGGGCTGATTTTGTCAGCCTATCAACAATAACCCAGATGGAATCATACTTCCGTGGAGTGCGAGGCAACCCTGTAATGAAGTCCATATTAATGATCTCCCACTTCCACGTCGGAATTTTCATTTCCTGCAACAGTCCACCCGGTTTCTAATGTTCAATTTTGACCTGTTGACAATTGGGACACTGGGCAACGAACTCTGCGATATCCCGTTTCATGCCATCCCACCAGTATAGGCATCTAAGATCATGGTACATCTTCGTAGACCCAGGATGGACCGAATAGCGAGCATAATGTGCTTCGCTCATAACCTGCTGCCGAAGGCCTGCAATATCAGGTACACACAACCTGCCCTTAAATAATAAAGTCCCGTCCGGAGTGAACTCGAACGGAGTCTTCTCCTTATCATAGGCTGTGTCTCTGTACTGTGCCAAAACAGGATCTTCATATTTATGCCGTTTGATATCTTCCTTAATAGATGATTCAGAAACCCCTCGGACAGAAATCCGTGTACCTCCAGAATCGGCCAGATGAACCCCAAGATTAGCCAACTGATAAATGTCACATACTATCTCTCTCCTGTCTGGCTGTAAATCTACCAAGCTGCCCATAGATTTCCGGCTAAGCGCATCTGCAACAACATTAGCCTTGCCCGGATGATACAGAATATCCACATCATAGTCTTTCAGGAGCTCCAGCCACCTCCGCTGCCGCAAATTAAGCTCTTTTTGCCTGAAAATATACTGGAGACTCTTATGATCTGTATAGATATCAACATGAACGCCATATAAATAATGTCTCCATATCTTCAGGGCATGGATCACTGCTGCAAGCTCCAGATCGTGGGTAGGATAATTTTTTCATGCTTTTTCAATTACCGAGAAGCATAAGCTATAACTCTGCCGTGCTGCATCATACACAGCCCAATCCCACGCCAGAAGTGTCACAATAAATAACATATCCATCGGGTCCCTCTGGGAGAGTCAGAACTGGGGCTGTAGTCAGCTTCTCTTTCAGTAACTGGAAGCTTCGTTCACAAGCATCAGTCCACTGGAACTTGGCTCCCTTCTGAGTTAGCCTTGTCAAAGGCGCTGAAATCGAAGCAAACTTTTCCACAAATCTTCTGTAATAGCCTGCTAACCCCAGGAAACTACGTACCTCTGTGGGCGTCGTGGGTCTGGGCCAATTTTTCACGGCATCAATCTTCTGTGTATCCACCCGGACACCATCAGCTGCAATAATATGCCCCAGGAATGCCACTGAAGCCAGCCAGAATTCACATTTAGAAAATTTTACAAATAATTCCTGATGCCGAAGTACCCCCAATACCGCTCTCAGGTGATCTGCGTGCTCTGCCTCGGAACGAGAATAAACCAGAATATCATCGATAAATACAATTACGAACATATCCAAGAATGGCCTGAATACCCGGTTCATTAAATCCATAAATATTGCAGGAGCATTAGTCAGCCCAAAAGACATAACTCTGAATTCATAATGCCCATATCTGGTCTGAAATGTTGTCTTAGGAATATCGGCCTCCCGTACCCGTACCTAATGATAGCCAGACCGAAGATCTATCTTCGAAAAATACCTGGCGCCCTGCAACTGATCAAACAAATCGTCAATTCTGGGGAGGGGGTATTTATTCTTTATGGTTACCTTATTCAGCTGTCGATAATCAATACACATACGCAGCGACCCGTCTTTCTTACGCACAAATAATACCGGGGCTCCCCAAGGCGAAGTGCTGGGTCTAATGAACCCTTTTTCTAACAGATCATTCAACTGCTCTTTCAGTTCTTTCAATTCTGCCGGTGCCATTCTGTACGGGGGAATAGATATCGGCTGAGTATCTAGAAGCAAATCAATAGTAAAATCTATCTCCCGCTCTGGAGGAAGGCCTGGAAGCTCTTCTGGGAACACATCTGGAAATTCATTAACCACGGGAACTGACTGAAGAGTCGGCGTTTCTGCTGTCAAGTCTTGTACCCGAACCAGATGATAAAAATAACCCTTTCTGATCATTTTCTTTGCCTTAAGGTATGAAATAAACTTACCTTTCGGCGATGCTGTATTACCGGCCCATTCTATAACTGGCTCCCCAGGAAACTGGAAAAAAACTACCTTATTTTGGCAGTCAACATTGGCATAACAGGAGGCTAGCCAGTCCATCCCCATAATAACATCGAACTCGACCATATCTAACTCCACCAGATCTGCCTTAGTGTCACGGCCACATACAATTACAGAACAGTATTTATATACCTGTTTTGCTACAATAAAGTCCCCAATCGGTGTGGCTACCTCAAACGACTCTATAGGTTCAGACGTTATACCAATTTTACTAGCAACCAGAGGCGAAATATATGACAAAGTCGAACCTGGATCAATCAATGCATACACAGACCGAGAGAAAACCAATAATGTACCTGTAACGACATTAGGCGATGCCTCCTGATCCTGGCGGCTGGACAGAGCATAAATGCGGTTCGAAGGACCACTAGTACCAGAAGCCCCACCACGGCCTCTGCCGCGACCCGCTGGTGCTGAAGTACCCGGCCCCGTAGGGCGCATAGCCACTGATGAAGATGAAGACCCGACGACTGATCCGGTAGGCTGCGCTGCACCACCCGAACTACCCTTATACGGGTAATCTCTCAAAGAATGGCCCTGACGGCCACAAGAAAAACATGCACCGGTGGCTCTGTAGCACTCCCCAGGATGGTATCTGCCACAGTAAGAACACTGAGGCCTAGGTGGCCTCGTCTGACCAGAACCCCTGTCTGTCCGCGAACCTGAAGCCCTGGAGCTCTGACCTGCTCCTGAATAACCTGGGCTATCAAATCTGCGACCTGTAGGCTGTGGAGGTGCACTCTGTGCCGGCTGGGATAGATGTCTGCTAGGCTGCTGCGGCTGCTGAGGCTGCTGAGGCTGCCTGCCCCGAAAATCTCCAGAATACCCAGATGATCTGGCCCTCTTGGGCTGTCTCCGATCCTGGCTCCTATCAGGCTGACGCTCCCTATGCCGGTCCTCCATGCCCTGGGCGTGGGCCTGAATCCGGGCAATATCCATGCCGGGCTGAGCAGCCAATACCAAACAGCTGTCGACAAAATAACGGTCCAGCCCCATAATATACCTGTGCATCCTGTCAGCCATAGTAGCTACCACAGCAGGTGCGTATCGGGCCAATGAGTCGAACTCCATACTGTACTCTCGAACACTGCGACCCCTCTGTCTCACCAATAAGAATCTATCAGCCTTGGCCCGCCGTAACTCCGGAGGCAGAAAATGACTAAGAAAAGCCTGAGAAAAATCATCCCAAACTGCTGGGGGAGCGCCGTCGCCTCTGGATAACTCCCATGACTCGTACCAATTTGCCGCTATATCATACAACCGGTAAGAAGCCAATGTGACTGACTCTGTCGCGGAAGCATTAATAAACTGTAAGGTGCGCCGCATCTACCTGATAAACTCCTCAGGATCCTCCTCGGGCTTTGTCCCGAAGAACTCTGGAGGGCCACAATTCAAGAACTCACGAGCTCTCGAACTGTCACGCCTATATGCTCGGTCACCTCCCAATCCGTGCCCCTGAACCTGTCCCGCCACAAGTCTGGTCAATAACTGGACTGCCTCTCTCAAAGTCTGATCCTCAGTCCCTGGCCGTGGAGCTGGGGGCTCAGGTACTAGAATCTCCGGAGCTGGCGGTTGAGCCGCCCCTCGTCCTGCAGCTGCTGCTGCTCCAATCTCCTCTACATGTAGCGGTGTGGAAGAGCCCTCTGCCGGGGGCAAAATATCAGGAGCAATATGAGCATGGGCCCTGGTAACCCTCTGGGCCCGACTAGTCTCTCCCACAGCTGCTGCCTTGGCCTTTTGGGCCGCTGTCGCCTTTTTTGGAGGCATAACTGCAAATGTAACAATTCGTTAGGGAGGAATCATCCTGATAACACAGCTCTATCGCACGATCTAAGACAGAAAGAAGGGTAGTATCCTAAATGCCCTGTAGCCTCCTGTTTATAGGTGTGGTGCACAACACACCGATAAACAAGACTCTACTAGACACGGTCTGTAGACATTCCGAGGACGAACCGCTCTGATACCACTTTTGTCACGACCCAACCCCGTAGGCCATGACTAGTGCCCGATTTGGGCACTCAAACGCATCTACCAAATGCTCTCTCCAATTGTATCAAAGGCATTCTAGTACAAAGCAGAAGCCGACAAGGCTTTATTTCCAATTTAGATAATTTCCAGAAAAAAAATTCGGCAGAGTTTCCTTTGTTTTACGGACTATCCCATATATCCTGCACGTAGAAAATACCAACAAAGGCCACACAGGGCCAACAAAGCAACATTTAAATATATGCGGACTGGCCGCCGCGGCGAATGGGATCGCCCAAACACAACATAAGCACCCAACTGCACAGAAAGATCTCAACCCACAAACATGTCCACAGACCTCTAACAGACCGACAGAATCATATGACGGGACAGGGCCCCGCCGTACCCATGAACGAGAATATACATATATAGAAGTGACAGACTATACCAAAAGATGGCTCTGAATAAAAGAGCGCTCCAAAAATAGCAGAATGAGATCCTAAGAAGACGGATCAGCAAACCTGTCGTCGGTACCTGCGCGGCATGAAAACGCAGCCCCCGAGGAAAGGGGGTCAGTACGAAATATGTACTGAATATGTAAAGCCTGAGTTGCAGAAACAAAATCATAACTGGTATAGAACGTACAGAAAGTAAACAGAAAATACAAGGTATCAGATTTATATTGTCACGACCCAACCCCGTGGGCCGCGACTGGCACCCTAGCTGGGTACCCGTACATACCTACCTGACCGAATTTCGTATCGTACAGATTTTTTTTTTCAAACGGATATTACAGAAGTAGGCCGATACAGATACGGCACGCGCGCAAACATATATATATAACTGAACATGCAGACATTTACAGATAAGCCAATAAGGCTAACATACAGACGAAACCCGTAACCCACACATCTATCTACAGGCCTCTACAGACATACAGAATCATATGACGGGACAGGGCCCCGCCATACCCAGAACTTCCATACATACAGAACATACGGAAAACAGAAGATATATATACCAAAGTACATGCTCCGAATCAAAAGGAGCTCTTCGAGATAGCAGAACCTGTGCCCTAGACTGGCGGCGTGTCACCGAGTGCGCCTGTACCTGCGGGCATGTAACGCAGCCCCCGAAGAACCGGGGGTCAGTACAAAAATGTACCGAGTATGTAAAGCAGAAATATATCAAACATAATCATGATCTGGACCGGAAGCGCATAAATATACTAGACTGGCTCATAAGCCGGACAGACAGAGTCATAGTCCCGACAGACGGACATAATCATGGTCCAGACAGACAGAACCAGAATCCATACGGACATACAGAATCGGAATCCATACGGACATACAGAATCAGAATCCATACGGACATACAGACATAGTCGTAGTTCAGACGGACAGACAGAAGTATACCTGACAGAATTATGCATGCAGAGTAGTGCAGAGTCATACTGAATCATACAGAATCATACAGAGGCATGTGCTTATATACATACTGATGGCACATGCATACAGACATACAAATCCCGGCCCTGTCTGGGGGCGCGGTAAACAGAACCCGGCCCTCTTAGTACGGGACGCGGTGGACAGACAGAATCAGATCAGATCATATGCCATCCTGGCCGCCATCCCCATACACAGATCATAGTATCATACAGACATACAGATCCCGGCCCGTACGCCGAGGGACGCGGTGAACAATGCAGAGAAATATGCACGATAACAGAACCTGGCCCGGGACGCAGTGAAGGAATGCATTGAGACAGCCACGAACAGATCCATGGGAAACCACATACATACAGACTCACATACAGACTCAATCAGACTAAAGGGTGCCAAACGGCGAGGCAAAATCAGAGTATACGGATAGTATGCATAGTACGCGCCTATATCCTACTTGGGAAGGCACGACAGATTATTATCAGAATCGGATTCTCAGATGTTCAGAAGTTATTTTATAAGAATTTCATAAAAATAGTTGTATCATAATCAAAATAATAGTTCAGATGGTTTCTGAGAAAATCGGACAAAACGGAAGTATTTAAAGTATTACAGAAGATATCGGGCCTTGCGGGCCCACCTCGGACCAACTCGAGGCAACATATGTAAATTATCGCTAATAGACCTTATGAGGTCATCCATAATCGTTTGGAAGTGTTCCGACTTCGTTTAGGGGAGTTTTGTACAAAAATTCACTTTAAAGGCAATTTGTAAGAAAATAGCTTCAATTGAATTGAAGGAATTGGAGCGGTTTTCCATCTCGAATTCCGGGGAACGGAGTCGTACTTAAGGCTCGCGGCCGAGCCTATCACATCCAGAACATGCCTAGGAACAAAGGAAAATGCTTCACATACCTCGATAGCGCCTTACGCTCGCTTGGCGTCGATCCCAATCTCGTCCAAAATCTAGAAATGGTCAAGTTTACCATTTGTTAGTTTCAAACTTTTCAATAATCCAACTTAACACATGTTTGCCTACCGAAATTTCGGAAGCATTTCCTCTGTATATAAGACATCCCCGAGACTTAGCTCGGCTCAATTCACTACACAACAACCCAGAACAACAGCAAAAACAACAACAGACATTAAAACACACACTATGGCATCACTAGCCATCGTTTTGGCATAACGACACATCTTTCGTTTCAAACTTACATTTCCAAACCAAACTTGTTATTTTGATATTCATCACCCACCAAATTCATTACAACATACATCGGAAGCATCCATACCATTTTCACCCAATATTCATAAGGTATGCGAACATTCAAACTTTCCATTAAGCCACTACTTTTCCAATTTTTCCTAACCTTCAACATACAAGTTCATTATACATTTCCATCTTCCAAATTCATCCAAAATAATCATAATTTTCCTCTTGATACTTTCATTTCGATTTTTACATAAACCATAACAAAGTTGTATGTTTTCCTACAACAACTTAATAACCATTAAGTTCCTTCACTCTCCTCACATAATCCATGATTAAAACAACCAAAATATTAATTCAAATCAGTCCATCAATTTCAATTAAAACAGCCCCTCACCCATAAATTTCAACAAAACAACAAACGAGTTTATAATGCTGTTTTCTCCGTTCTAATTCGTTAAAACTCTAAATAAACACTTTAATAACATAAAAGGAATTTTATAATTACCTTATCAGAAGATCCACCACGAAAATTTCATCCCCCAAGACTAATATTTATCTCAAATTGAAGGCAACGCAACGTACAACGTTTTTCTCTTCATGAGCTTCGGGATTCGGAGCTCGGATTTTGATCAAAATGATCTTCTTAGCCTTGAAGTTTTCTCTCTCTCTCTCTAATGGAATTTTCTGGATCTTTTCTGATCTGAAATGTGGAGGAGGAGGCTGAAAACTCCCTTAAATAATAAGGAAATGGGCCTGACCCGGATTGGAATCGGGTTGGGCCCATTTCACTGCCCAGCTTGACCTTTCCGCCTTAAAATGTCCATATCTCCTTGTACCGACGTCGCTTGGGAGCCCACGACCTACCGTTGGAAAGATATTTCAATTATCTACAACTTTTATCTCTGGGCATTTTCCCAAATTCTAAACTTATAATGCCGTGTTTTCCCCTCCAAGTCAGGTCATCCGAAAACGTTTTCTTAAAAATATTCGTTTGGAGGGCTTCCACTTTGATTTGGCCCCAGGGCCCTTCACGGGTTGTGGTTAACTTTACATATACGATTCATATAACTTTTCACATGTCCCAAAAAAAATATTGATGTGTGGGCCCCACCTCAGCTTACAAATAATTCGACGTTCGAAAATGCGGGATATAACATTCTCACCCCCTTTAGAACATTCGTCCTCGAATGTTCGATTGACCTTAGCGGGCCTCGTGACACTTCGGGGAGGTTCCTTCCTTTCTTTCAAAATTCCTTTCAACGTTACGATTGCTATCAACATCTTTCACCTCTTGTCACACTTCTCGGTTCCTTACAACGTTATCATAATTTCACGTTACATCAAACAGGTTCATAACTAGAGCCAGACGCACAAAAGCATATCGGACAGATTCGTAGTCGAAGCCAGATGTACGGAAGTATGTCGGACAAACATGAGATCGGAGTCAGACGTACAAAGAGGTATCAGCCAGATTCGAAATCAGAATCAGACGTACAAAAATGTATCAGACAGAGTCGTAATCAGAATCAGACATACGGAGATGTATCAGACAGACGCGTGATCAAAATCAGACGTACAGAGATGTATCAGACAGATTCATATCCAGAATCAGACACACAGAGGCGTGTCAGACAGATTCGTAATCAGAGTCAATCGTATAGGGGTGTGTCAAACAGAAACGTATTCAGAATCAGATGTACAAAGATTTATCAGACGAGAACATAATCGAGTTCAGAAGTACAGAGGCGTAATATGCAGAGCCTTATCAGAATCGGGGGTGCAGAAGTATAACAGATAGGATCTGAATTAGAATCAGATCACTCCTATTAAGGCTCCAGTGTTTTATGAAAATTTCCCTTATTTGTAAACTTGTTCGCCAAGTTATCATACAAATCGTCTTACGTGTCGCTTATCGACCTTTTCAAAGATTCCGCTTATTCACACTTCTTATCTTTCATCTTTCCTACTATCCATACTCATTTTCTTTTTCAGACATCGTCATACCAGACCGAGTTATAATGGAATAGGGGTTTTTCTATCCTTTGATGACATTCGAATCCCCGTCTCCGCGTCGTTTCATGTATTCGGTTTAGTAAAACCTTTCGTCTATCACAACATTAGTTGCCGGGACTCGGCTCTTGATCCATATGGGCACCAAACGAAAATTATACACACACACATACACACATACAGATATATTTACTAGTATCTTACTGGCGAACGTCTCTGACTGTTATTCAAATCTGCTCAATTTCCCGAGCGGTGTTGCACCTTTTCTTTTTGCCCATTTAGTCCGCCTCGTTCTGCGCGACTCCTGTAAGGGCACTAATTACTCCACACATTCTCTTTTCCTTTAGATTACCCCAAATTTTCATTTATATCTATCATACTTACACTTGTGCAAAATTTTGCATTACTTCCCAGGGGGGTCGCCCATCCCAGAATTGCTCTGGCTTGAGCACGCTTAACCCCGAAACTTTCATGCATTTTGATGCGTTAGGGCTGATATAATTTCGTCAATTGCCCTGCAGGACCTTTGTCACATAATTTTAGGGCAAATCGGGGTCTTAATAAATTTTGGGAAAATTTTTGTAGCGGGTCCCACCCCCGGCTAAGTTTTACAATTACCATATTGCCTTTCTGAATCTCCGATATTCACTTTCATACACATATACATACAATTACAGACAGGCCACAGATTTAAGTCTTCGTCCCACGAATTCCGTCTCCAAATAGTCGGTGAAATCTGATAAAATATCACCATAAGGTGCTCTCCAACCCCCGACAGAAGAAAACTAAATTCTGACAAGTATCGCGGAACCTGTTTGTACTTACTTTATATATATTTACTTCCATATCTTTGGAAAAAAATTTGGGCAGAGGTTCCTCTGTATTTCTTACTATCCGAAACCTGTACACAAGAAATACCAACCATGCCTCACAGGGCCAACACATATACACATATATGTATACATCATATCATGTCGTCTCGTAGCCACACGGGGCTAACAATTACAGATAAAATTATACAGATGTCGAGGCTTACCTCACATGCCCAACTCGAACAACATCGGAGGCTTCTTCCTGTTCACTTTTCTGTTCAATCTTCAACTTTATATTTCTACCACACATCAAACAACTTCTCCGACACACAACTTTCATATTATTGCTTACCTGAGTACTGTGCGGCCTCCAATATCATCAGCCATTGCCTTCTGTCGATGCCGTCCTTTGGCTGAAATTAAAAGTTAGTCGAAAGGAATTCATATCCTACAGCTGGCTCTATCGCATGATCTAAGATTCAAAGAAGGGTAACATCCTAGATACCCTGTAGCTTCCTGTTTATAGATGTGGTGCACAACACATCGATAAACAAGACTCTACTAGACACGGCCTGTAGACATTCCGAGGACTAACCGCTCTGATACCACTTCTGTCACGACCCAACCCCGTGGGCCGCGACTGGGACCCTAGCTGGGTACCTGTACGTACCTACCTGACCGAATTTCGTATCGTACAGATTTTTTTTTTCAAACGGATATTACAGAAGTAGGCCGATACAGATACGGCACGCGCGCAAACATATATATATACCTGAACATGCAGACATTTACAGATAAGCCGATAAGGCTAACATACAGACGAAACCCGTAACCCACACATCTATCTACAGGCCTCTACAGACATACAGAATCATATGACGGGACAGGGCCCCGCCGTACCCAGAACTTCCATACATACAGAACATACGGAAAACAGAAGATATATATACCAAAGTACATGCTCCGAATCAAAAGGAGCTCTTCGAGATAGCAGAACCTGTGCCCTAGACTGGCGGCGTGTCACCGAGTGCGCCTGTACCTGCGGGCATGTAACGCAGCCCCCGAAGAACCGGGGGTCAGTACAAAAATGTACCGAGTATGTAAAGCAGAAATATATCAAACATAATCATGATCTGGACCGGAAGCGCATTAATATACTAGACTGGCTCATAAGCCGGACAGACAGAGTCATAGTCCCTCCAGACAGACAGAATCAGAATCCATACGGACATACAGAATCGGAATCCATACGGACATACAGAATCAGAATCCATACGGACATACAGACATAGTCGTAGTTCAGACGGACAGACAGAAGTATACCTGACAGAATTATGCATGCAGAGTAGTGCAGAGTCATACTGAATCATACAGAGGCATGTGCTTATATACATACTGATGGCACATGCATACAGACATACAAATCCCGGCCCTGTCTGGGGGCGCGGTAAACAGAACCCGGCCCTCTTAGTACGGGACGCGGTGGACAGACAGAATCAGATCAGATCATATGCCATCCTGGCCGCCATCCCCATACACAGATCATAGTATCATACAGACATACAGATCCCGGCCCGTACGCCGAGGGACGCGGTGAACAATGCAGAGAAATATGCACGATAACAGAACCTGGCCCGGGACGCAGTGAAGGAATGCATTGAGACAGCCACGAACAGATCCATGGGAAACCACATACATACAGACTCACACACAGACTCAATCAGACTAAAGGGTGCCAAACGGCGAGCCAAAATCAGAGTATACGGATAGTATGCATAGTACGCGCCTATATCCTACTTGGGAAGGCACGACAGATTATTATCAGAATCGGATTCTCAGATGTTCAGAAGTTATTGTATAAGAATTTCATAAAAATAGTTGTATCATAATCAAAATAATAGTTCAGATGGTTTCTGAGAAAATCGGACAAAACGGAAGTATATAAAGTATTACAGAAGATATCGGGCCTTGCGGGCCCGCCTCGGACCAACTCGAGGCAACATATGTAAATTATCGCTAATAGACCTTATGAGGTCATCCATAATCGTTTGGAAGTGTTCCGACTCCGTTTAGGGGAGTTTTGTACAAAAATTCACTTTAAAGGCAATTTGTAAGAAAATAGCTTCAATTGAATTGAAGGAATTGGAGCGGTTTTCCATCTCGAATTCCGGGGAACGGAGTCGTACTTAAGGCTCGCGGCCGAGCCTATCACATCCAGAACATGCCTAGGAACAAAGGAAAATGCTTCACATACCTCGATAGCGCCTTACGCTCGCTTGGCGTCGATCCCAATCTCGTCCAAAATCTAGAAATGGTCAAGTTTACCATTTGTTAGTTTCAAACTTTTCAATAATCCAACTTAACACATGTTTGCCTACCGAAATTTCGGCAGCATTTCCTCTGTATATAAGACATCCCCGAGACTTAGCTCGGCTCAATTCACTACACAACAACCCAGAACAACAGCAAAAACAACAACAGACATTAAAACACACACTATAGCATCACTAGCCATCGTTTCGGCATAACGACACATCTTTCGTTTCAAACTTACATTTCCAAACCAAACTTGTTATTTTGATATTCATCACCCACCAAATTCATTACAACATACATCGGAAGCATCCATACCATTTTCACCCAATATTCATAAGGTATGCGAACATTCAAACTTTCCATTAAGCCACTACTTTTCCATTTTTTCCTAACCTTCAACATACAAGTTCATTATACATTTCCATCTTCCAAATTCATCCAAAATAATCATAATTTTCCTCTTGATACTTTCATTTCGATTTTTACATAAACCATAACAAAGTTGTATGTTTTCCTACAACAACTTAATAACCATTAAGTTCCTTCACTCTCCTCACATAATCCATGATTAAAACAACCAAAATATTAATTCAAATCAGTCCATCAATTTCAATTAAAACAGCCCCTCACCCATAAATTTCAACAAAACAACAAACGAGTTTATAATGCTGTTTTCTCCGTTCTAATTCGTTAAAACTCTAAATAAACACTTTAATAACATAAAAGGAATTTTATAAATACCTTATCAGAAGATCCACCACGAAAATTTCATCCCCCAAGACTAATGTTTATCTCAAATTGAAGGCAATGCAACGTACAACGTTTTTCTCTTCATGAGCTTCGGGATTCGGAGCTCGGATTTTGATCAAAATGATCTTCTTAGCCTTGAAGTTTTCTCTCTCTCTCTCTAATGGAATTTTCTGGATCTTTTCTGATCTGAAATGTGGAGGAGGAGGCTGAAAACTCCCTTAAATAATAAGGAAATGGGCCTGACCCGGATTGGAATCGGGTTGGGCCCATTTCACTGCCCAGCTTGACCTTGCCGCCTTAAAATGTCCATATCTCCTTGTACCGACGTCGCTTGGGAGCCCACGACCTACCGTTGGAAAGATATTTCAATTATCTACAACTTTTATCTCTGGGCGTTTTCCCAAATTCTAAACTTATAATGCCGGTTTTTCCCCTCCAAGGCAGGTCATCCGAAAACGTTTTCTTAAAAATATTCGTTTGGAGGGCTTCCACTTTGATTTGGCCCCAGGGCCCTTCACGGGTTGTGTTTAACTTTACATATACGATTCATATAACTTTTCACATGTCCCAAAAAAAATATTGATGTGTGGGCCCCACCTCAGCTTACAAATAATTCGACGTTCGAAAATGCAGGATATAACATATATATTTTCAAAACATGCGGAGTGTGTACAGAAACATATGTCATATCAAATCCGGCCCCTGCCAAGGGACTCGGCAGACAGAACGTGGCCACCCTCCCGACGCTGGTGCCACAACACAGAAGAATCAGAATAGGGGCATAACCCCGTAACATAATATGTCATATCAGATGGCCATAGTAAATCATATCAGAACAAACGTACATGGCACAGCATACTCCACAAACCCATGTACGCGTATACCTGCCCCCTCACATCGAGGCACGGTGAACAATGCAGGGGATTACGCTTGACAACATATCCTAGCCCGGGCTCAGTGTGGGAAACATAGGGCATCCACGAATGGAGTAGTGAGAGACTAATGCAATTAAGATATCATGAATGTTTCCATAGACTCGATGAGGCATATCAAAGACAAACCGATCCAATGAAGTCGGAAGGAATCATAGTAAATGAGTTTCGAGTATCAAAACAACTTATCAGACTTAATGGAATATTTAAAACAATGTTTGTTAGGTAATTAGAATGGTAGTCAAAACGTTTCTTTTAAGAACTATTCGAAAAGAAGACTTAAGTACAATAAGGGCAAAACCGGGAATAGTGGGCCCACCTCGGGACAAGCAAGGCGATGGGTCCAAATTACGCCCTTTAAACTTATGGGATCACCTATAAAGGTTCTACGGACATTCTGTAGCTTTCCAAGGAGTTTAGAGAAGGTTTGCATAATTTCCAAGAAAACATACCAAAAGAGTTCAATCTTACTGAAGGAAAAAGTGATATTTTCACTTGCGGATTCCGAGGGGCAGAAAGTCTTTCGAGGCCCGAATTCGATCCTAATATATTTAGGCATGACAAAAGAAGGATCGGGGTAGCTTTACATACCTTTTGAGCTTTTTAAGCCTATCCAAGCTCACTCTCCGTTTCGTCGAAAATCTGCAAATGGTCACATTTACCAATTGTAAGTTATAGATGCTACAAATTCAATTCAACTCTTATTTGTCTACCGAAATTTCGGCAGCACTTCCCCTATACATATAGCACCCCCGAGAATTCAACTCGGACAAATCAATCAACAACAACCCAACAACAACACCCACAACAACCACAATCAATACAAAACACAATATGACATAACTAGTTCTACTTGCCGACATAATGCCATAACCTTCACTTTAACCTTAACTTTCAAACTAAGCTCAACGATTTCACATTCATTATCAATCTAGATTACCACATAATAGTTTAAAAGCATTTCATAGCGTTTCCACAATATATTCATACAATATACATAATATACAAACTTTCCGCTAAAGTCATAACTCGTCCGAAACTTCTAATCTTTAACAAACACATTCATAATATGTTTCTAGCTTCCAACTTCATCAATGATCATCACTATTAGCAACCAAACAACTTCATTTCTTTAATGTCGGAAAATCATACTAAAACGACATAAGTGTTTGCATTCCAATTCGATTCAAACTTATATCATTCTAACTTCATTTACATTACAAGAATCTCAATAACACAACTAACATACTAAACAAACATAATCCATTCCATTCCATACAAACCTATACCACACGGCCAAGTATCAACTCACCCACTTCAACTCAATTCATTTCACTTTCACTTCCGATATACATTTCACCACAATCACAACTAGGATATAACATAAATTTAACACATTATTGATATATAAGGCACATATGCACACGACTAAACACCATATTCCAAACCCACATCACAAACTTCCATTTCTTCATACAATCAACACATTTCTACATACTACAACACAAACAAAGCTTCATAACACAATAAAAAGGTAGAAATTCTTACCTTTTCCTCAAGTCTTCTTTACTTGAATAAGAGATCAAATTGATGAACCAAGGCCTCTTTCTTCCAAAACAACTACACCAAGTTGAGAAGGGACCTTGAATTAGTAGGATTCCAACAAGAAAATAATTTTGGAGGCAAGATTTGGAGGGGTAATTTTTCTATGCCAAACCCGAAATGGTCTCTTAGTGTTGCTCTTGTTCTTGTTTTTCTTTCCTTGTCTTATTTTTCTCTTGAAACTTCTTAAGAGATAAAGACTAATATTCACTAATTAGCACATGGGAAATATCTTAAAGGCATGGGTTTGGGCCATGTTGGCCGGCCACCCTTGTCAAGAAATGGGCCTCATTGTGCTTCTTATTTTTGCAAGCCCAATTGGCTACAAATTTTATTTTTGCAATTCCCGAAACTAATTTCCGAAATTCCAAGTTTTGCCCTTAGCCTTATCCCACACTTCCACGACAATATTCTTTCATACACAACTCCTATGTCAAGTAAAAATTAGTTATGACCTTATTTCTTACAAGTCAAGATTGTTTCTAAATTTTTCCAACGTTTGAAAACACGGGATATAACAGTATATATCTTCTGTTTTCCGCATATCCTGTATGTATGGAAATTCTGGGTACGGCGGGGCCCTGTCCCGTCATATGATTCTGTATGTCTGTAGAGGCCTGTAGATAGATGTGTGGGTTACGGGTTTCGTCTGTATGTTAGCCTTATCGGCTTATCTGTAAATGTCTGCATGTCCAGGTATATATATATATATGTTTGCGCGCTTGCCGTATATGTATCGGCCTACTTCTGTAACATCTGTTAGAAAAAAAAAAAACTGCATGATACGGAATTCGGTCAGGTAGGTATGTACGGGTACCCAGTTAGGGTACCAGTCGCGGCCCACGGGGTTGGGTCGTGACAGAAGTAAGAAACATGACTGAGTAAAGCCTCCAAAAGAAACAACGGGCAAAGCACGAGACTACTTGGGTAAAAATTCAAAGGTAGGCATGTGAAGGAGATAGAGCATGGTAATATGGAACAAAAGAGGAATGTGTGGGGTTCGAAAACCGATTCCAATAAATGGGGCTAAAAGAATAGTGACCACGACAAGGAATGTGGAGTAAGAGAAAGAATGATTAAGCCTCGCAATGATACTAAAAGATTTCCAACTCTTGAAAAATATACTTTTTTTTTTTAAAAAGAGGGGGATAAATGTGTAACCGTATTGATGTGGTAGCTTCGGACATGGAGAAGCTTTTCTAAAAAGATGACTTAGAAATGAAACGGATTTGCGCGTTTAAAGTAATATTTCACGGACTTCAGGATCGATACTATGAATAACAAGAGGAGAAAGGTGCTCGAGGAGGAAGAAACCCAAGGAAGGCTAAGGATGAAAGTGGGAAAGGTGTACCAATGGGCTGATTGAAGGAAAATGAGAGTATTTAGCAGGAAAGTAACTAAAAATCTCTAATCATGAGAGTAAGAAGGATACTTTAATAAGTTGGCGGCAGAAAACTAATTACTTATCAAGGAAAGAACAAGGATGATGAGTCGGTACAATTGATTAGAAAATTAATGATACGGGGCAAGATCTTCCGTAAAGACCGAGAGGCTCGATGATAAAGGAAATAGAATGAAGTGTAAGGAACGTGCCTGGAAGACCACTCGGCCGAAGCATTATAAAGATAGATAAAGGCTCGATGAACGAAGGTAGAAAGAGAGTGTGAACTATAAGAATTCTAATCAATTACGAAAAACATGGATGCACAGCTGCAACACAAATGCGTAGTTAAGAAGAATTACGAATAAGTAAGCTAAATGGATGAAAGGACTAATAGTGGATGGAAAGATATGGGGATATTGACAAGAATGACGATATAGGCGCAAATGAAAGAAAAACTTATGGTAAGAAGTTTTCGATATGTTATGCGCAGAGTCGGAAAGAAAGACGAGGAGTAAGGTATAATCGAAGACTTCATAAAAGGACATAGTGAATCTCGACGTCCCCATGAACTTGTGAGTCAAGGACACCGTAAGTCATAAAAGACAGAGGTATGGATAGACGAAAAACAAGGCATCAGAATTGAATATCCTTATAAGTATTTTAGTTAAATACGAGAGTGTAAGTAGTAAGAAGATAGGCAGGCCAGACTATACGATGACGGAACCCCGACCTTAAGAAGATAGTGAAGGGCGATAGATAATTATCAAAGACGAGGGTACTCGAAGACTATTGGCGTATAAGGATCTCCTTAATAAGGGGGGGGGGGAACATATTATATTATACTTAAAAGGAATCACAACATTTTCAAGCTCCAAAAGAGGAGATTTGCTAGCTCGGGGCCAGAGTTCAAAACATATCAGCATATCAGGAGGATACCTGAAAGAAGTAAAAACGAATTGACAATGAGTGTACCACGAGGCAGACATGAGGAGAAAGTATGGAAGTCACCTTAAGAGAATGCTTCATGCCGACATGAGCTATAATATTTCTAGACCATGGGTTGAATTCCCCGCATCGAGCAAAATTGCGCAGTACCTAAGTATGCAGCGACGTGTTCTAAAGGGTAATAAAGAAAGCAAGAAAAGGCTACAAGCTAAGTTCACGAAGGATAATGGAGAGGATGAAAAAATTCAAAGGATATTCAATATGACAATGACTATTATAATGAAAGTACCAACGATTGGTAGTCTGGAAATTTTTGAAAGAAAGAAAGAACGCAGCTCCTATAAATGGAAATAAAAGAGTTCACCGGATATTAAGAAAATGGTTTATGGACCATTAATTATACTAAACATGAGAGTATACGCTATGGAATTATACGAACCATCAACGTAAAGCTATGCCCAATTATAATTGTAAGAAGTCCACACCGGGGAGCCAACAAGGAATAACGATCGACGAAACGATCGCCAATACAAAGAAATCGAAGACAAGTATACTGGTGTCGAGAGATGTAAGGGAAAGAAGTAAGGAAAAAGTTGCGACAAGAGCTCAAAGATGTTGCGAGCTGAGAAATTAATTGAACTCGGATCATAAGTTGCCATAAGTATGACTGGACTGCGGAGGATAAATATTTAAAATGAAAGATTAAAAGGGATAGTGACAAAGACTTAAAGGAACAGGGAATCGTACTAATGAACTACAGGGAGTCGATGCAGTGTACGTCTAAGATCAACAGGTATACAAAGGATGGCCGAGATGGCACCAAAGAGATAAATACAAAGAGTACACTGTATATAAGCAAGGTAATTGCCCACTAGCAAGGAAACAAGGAGCGAGAAAAAGAGAATACTTAAAGGTTGATGAATGGTTATAGCATGGTAAGCAAGACTACAATACTGTGGACAAAACGAGAGCGAGGTGCTAGTTAATTTCCGATCATGTACATGAGGACAAAGAGGTGGAAGAAACTGACTGGAAACAATTAAAGAGTTCAGAAAGGATGTTACGCTTTGGAAAATTTCGCGTTGTCAAGACTGTGGACGGCTTAGTATGAGCACAAGGGAAAGCTCAGTCCAAGGGATATTGGACCTTATCAAATTTTCCGTACGGTTGTCAAAGTCGCCTATGAATTAGAGTCACCATCTGATTTAGACGCAGTGCATCCAGTCTTCCACATGTCTATGCTTCGTAAATACATTGGGGACCCTTCCAGAGTGTTCCCCCTAAGTGATATCCAGGTGACAGAGGAGCTATCCTACGAGGAACAGCCTGTGGCCATATTGGATCGTCAGGTGAGAAGGTTACGTACCAAAAACGCGACTTCTATTAAGGTATTGTGACAAAACAATGACAGAGAGAAGATGACCTAGGAAGCCGAGGATGAGGTGAAGAAGAAGAATCCCTATTTATTTCCTATGTCTACAGGTAATCTAAATTTCTAAAGTGGATATGTTGATTCATGAATGAACTGTATGTGATAGCTATAAAAGAGATCCCCCCGAAGTGTTATAAGACCCTGTGAGACTAGCTCAACATTCGAGGACGAATGTTCTAAAGGGGGGGAGGATGTTATACCCCGCATTTTCAGAGCCTGAGCGTGACACGTGCTCCCTCAAACATTGACAATCACGTTGATAGTATTATATTTCGTATTCTTGCACGTCGGTTATTCGTAAGCGGAGGTGGGGCCCACACATCGAGATTTTTTTTGGAACACGTGAAAAGTTATATGAATCACATATGTGAAGTTAAACACAACTCAAGAAGGACCCCTGAGACAAATCAAAGTGGGAGCCCTCCAAACAAATATTTTTAAGTTCCGCTTTTGCGTGATCTGACTTCGGGAGGCCATAACCCCATCCGTGTTTGGGAATTTGTGAAAACTCCCAGAATAAAAGTTGTATAGAATTTAATTAGCTTTCGAACCATAGGTCTTAGGTCCATAGGTGACGTCGGGATAAGGAGATACGGACGTTTTAATGCAGAAAGGTCAGTGGGCTAGGCCCAATCCGGGCCCAACCGGGTCAGGCCCATGACCCATGTCTATTTAAGTGAAATATCAGCCCTTTTCTCCTCAATTTTCATACCTAAACACCAGAAAATTCTGGAGAGAGAGAGAGAAAAGAGCCTTGGAGAGAAGAAAAACCAATTTTGATCAAAATCTGAGTCCCGAATCCCGAAGCCCATGAAGAGAAAAGTGATGTACGCTGCGTTGTCTTCAATTTGAGCTAAAAATCAACCAAGGAGAAGAGTGATAACGTGGTGGCAGAATGCTTAAGGTATTATTAAGGTTCTTTTTCATTGTTAACGAGTTTATTTAGAGTTTTAACGGATTAGCACGGAGAGAATAGCCCGATAAATTCGTTTGTTGGCGTTGTGAATCATGGAACGAGATCTGAAGGGAATTTTAGATGAAAATAAATGTATTTAACTTGTAAAATATGGAGGATGTTGTTATTGATGTTGTTAGTGTTAATTCTGGCTTCTTTACGGAAATAAAATTATTAAACAGCTATATCGCAAATTTGGTGGGTTGAGAAATCTAGAAAGCAGTGTGGGGGCTATTTTATGGCATACGTTGGTGTTGGAAATTGTATTACTAATATTGGCATTTTTGTTGATGTTGTTGGTTATTGAATTGGAATCTCGGGCTAGACATATAAACAGGGGAAATAATGCCCGAATTTCGGCAGAATTTAAAAGGGTTTTAATTAAAGTTTCGAGACGAACGTACGACGATGATCCTAATGATATTATGAATAATTCCATATGTAGATTACGAGGCCACGAATAATTCTTAAGCGAGTTGCAAGACGGGAAGTAAGTTGAAAGATGAGAATTGTCACGACCCAGCTAGGGGCCGCGACGGGTACCCGGAGCAATTACCGAGCACCGCTTACTCTACTGCTGGTCTCGCTCATTTAATACTCTTTTATCAATTTTACATACCAACTGTAGGAAAATCATATTTAATCAAAATATAAATACTTTATATACATTTGCAATTACCGAGCACCGCTTCCTTCGCTCATACTACTTTTCTCACGTTCTATATCAACTCCCAATATTCATAATATTATTCCCAATATCATAATCGACAATCGTCATTTACGTGCGTTTGGCAAAATCCACCATTTTCCTCCAATTTTCTCTTATTTCTACTTCTAGCTCATCCTTGCGTTTTCATGCATTTAATGATTGTTTCATGATAAAAACATCTTTTATAACGTATTAGTACTCACAACACTTCAATATTCATAGTTCGATTCCACTATCATTCATTCATGCCACTATTCACTCAATAATGACCCATTTCTATGTTCTTCTACATTTCAAGTGTCTAAGCTTTCCAATACCTCAAACAATATGGAATAATCACGAAACTTACCTTGGAGGATGGTTGAACAATCCTTAAGTTGAAATACTTCACTTAGCCAAAACCCTAGTCCCACCTTCTTGGAAATTTCTTCACTTAGATGACCCTTTATTGAGTTCTTACCCTTGATTCCATGAAATTAGTGTTGTTGGTCTTGATATTCCCTTTAATTCTCTTGAATTCTGATGGAGGAATTATTTGTAGAGTTCTAGAATGTCTCTTGAAGTGTATGGATGAAAATGAAGTGAAATGAGGCTTAAGTCCCTTTTAAAAATCACAAAATTTGATTTTTAATGAATTCTTGTCGGGGGTGAACAGTGGTCGTAAACCACCATATACAGATCGTATTTTGATTTACGGTCCGTCCACTGTGGTCGTTTTTAAGCATTCCAAAAACAGAAAGTTTGGCTGGTGGACATGGCAGTTTACGACCTGGTTTACGGGCTGTAAACTGGGTCGTATTTAACCATATTCAACATTTACAGAAAGTAGAGATTTTAGACAAGCTGGAGGACAACTGCACTACGACCACTGTGCTGAAAATTTTTCCGCGACTTTCTTATTTCCAAAAATTCTTAATTAGCCATTCCCGACTTAATAAAACATCATTCCACTCATCATACAAGTACGGCGAAATTTCCGAGGTGTAACATTCTTCCCCCCTTTTGGAACATTCGTCCTCGAATGTTCGACACTCGGGGATTCTAGAAATATTTTGCCAGAGTTTCCTCTCTGATTTGGATACTACCTTTCCATTACAACAACCCACAATATCTTCGCCTCACAGGGCTATATCACAATATCAACACTTTTATGGCCACACACGACCAAAAACATAAAATTAAAACATACATACCTTACACCATCGACGTCTCATCTTGAATCTCTTCTGGGGATTGGAACAAATGGGGGTACATGGATTTCATCTTCTCCTCCGCTTCCCAAGTCATTTCTTCCCGATTATTGTTCCGCCATAGAACTTTGACTGGAGCAACCTCTTTATTCCGAAGCCTTCGTACCTGTCTATCCAAAATGCCAATGGGCATCTCCTCGTATGTTAGCTCCTCTGTTAATTGCACATCATCAATCGGGACTATTCTTGTTGGGTCTCCAATACACTTGCGGAGCATCGAAACATGGAATACTGGATGTACGGATTCGAGCTCTGAAGGAAAGTCCAATTCGTAGGCTACTCGACCCACCTTGCAAATGATTTGGTAGAGTCCGATATATCTGGGACTGAGCTTTACTTTCTTTCCAAATCTCATCACTCCCTTCATCGGCGATACCTCCAGGAACACCCAATCGCCCACCTGAAATTCCAAATCTCGTCGGCGATTATCTGCATAAGACTTTTGGCGACTTTGAGTTGTTAACAGTCGGTCTCGAATCACTTTAACCTTTTCAACTGCTTATTGGATCAAGTCGGGGCCTATCAATTGTACTTCTCCGGTTTCAAACCATCCAATTGGAGATCTGCATTTTCTTCCATATAAGGCTTCATACGGGGCCATTTGAATGCTGGAATGATAGCTGTTATTATAGGAAAATTCAATAAGAGGCAAATGCTCATCCCAATTACCGCCAAAGTCCAATACACATGCCCGTAGCATATCCTCTAAGGTATGAATAG